>NC_062214.1:18346877-19596877 GCF_902686445.1 Sciurus carolinensis
TCCAGCTCCTGCCTTCTTTCCAGTGTTCCAAAACAGGTGGGTGTGGGGGGTGGATGGGCAGCGCCGTCAACAAACCCCACAGCTCCGCAGCAGAGGCAGCAAGACTGGTCATGCTCAGCGCTGAGACCAGAGCAGAGGCAGAATTTAAGGGCCGGAGCTGAGTCCCTCTCTCAGACCTGGCCCCCACCCCCCTGCAGGGCTCCCCAGCATTTCCCAAGGCCTGAACCCCGCAGGCACTGGGCCAAGCAGAACCAAAGGTTTAGTCTACAAGATGGCTCTGGGGAATACTTCTCCAGGGAAGATGTTTCAAAACAAATCTAAACCATTCTGTTGGAAGCTACCCCGAGAGAGAGAGAGAGAGAGAGAGAGAGAGAGAGAGAGAGAGAGAGAGAGAGAGAGAGAGAGAGAGAGAGAGAGAGAGAAGGGGAAGGTCATGCTGTGGTTCCCATCCGTCTGGGTGCCGATTTAGAACTTCTCCATGTCACACTCGGGCACACATACACACATTTGAGAAATTATGACTTGCAGCCATTCTCGCTTGAAGAAAAACATGTTTTGGAGTTGAGGAATTTGTCATTGTCTGAAACTGAGCTAAGCGGCAACTCAGCTGGCTCTAACGTAACACTGGCCCAGCCTTGAGTCAGTGGCCAGCTTCACGACATATACTTTTTTGCCACAGGGAGAATTCTCTTTGATGAACTATGGGCTTTAGCTTATTTCCTCACCTTTGAGTGAAGTCTTTTTGTTCATGTTTTTGTCATTTATCTGTCAGGGGGTTATGTTTTTCTAACCGATTTATCTAAATTGTTAACCAATTTAGATAAAGGTAAAACTATCCCAACTGCCTTATTGCTTCCTGTATATTTTTATGACACCGACCATCTACATTTTAAAATTTCGATAGCTGAGAAAGAAATATTACATTTACTCAATTATCTTTACAGCGTTCTAATTTCCTGTCACTTCAAGATGATATAACAAATTTGTACCTCTATGCTAATCTAGTTTTTGATTTGGTTTTATATATTGGCATTTTAATTCCATCTAAAACATGTTCTGGACTATGGTATGAGTGGAGAGAAACTAATTACTTAGTCACCTCAGCAATATTTATGGAATAACTCTTCACTTCCCCAAACTGTGAAGTGCTTTATTTATTATGCCGTAAACCTTAGTGTATCCTGAGAGTAATTTTTTTTTTCTTTTGGCCACCACTTAGTCTTCTTCCTTATGAGCCTTCCTTCTGGAACTTTCTTTGGTAGTATGACTCATTTATCTTTACTTACAGATGTCAGAACTTTCTCAAGACAAAAAGTCTTCTGTATTATTATTGGAATCATATAGGTTGATGGTAATAATTTCATAATTCATTACCATCATCTGCATGTCTTTCTTTTTCCACTGACTGCAACCTCCCCAGCAATGTGTCCTAATAATGGTGGACATTACTCTTTTGCTGCAGATGTCTGAGCAGCTCACCTCCAGTGTCAACCATGCAATATAATTATGGCCACGATTTGGAAAAAAATGGGTACTTTTATTTTTAAGATGTGATATTCATAATCATGAGAAATAATATATATTTATGAAGAAAGTAAATAAAATAAAAAAATGTGAAATAAGCCTTTAACTTTCTTCATTGTGACAATCACCCAATTCCTTGTCTGTGATGAAAGCATGCTCTCTCATAATTAACACTATGGTTCTTCTCGATGCTGCAGTAGTCTTATTAATTATTTTGGCATTTCAAGAGGTGGCTGTTTTGCATATTAAAAATAAAAGTGGCAAGAATTCAAGTAGATGGCTAAAACAAATATTCAGAAGTGGAATTTTAAAGATGTAAAAACGTGCTGAGCTTACTAGTGATGAAAAGTATACAAATTAAGTTATGTTTTATTCACCTAAAATATATATATGTAAATATGATATTGATCTGTTTTGATGAGAATGGGTGAGATAAACACTTCTTACACAGATACTTTTGTAGAAATATAAGGTGGCTTTAAAAATATAAAGAGTAACTTAAAAATACATAGTAGGAGCCTCAAATATGGTTGAAACTTAGGTCAGAAAATATATCCAGGATCTCTATTTCAGTGAATTTATTCAAAGTATGCATTATCTCTATAAGAAAAGGATTTAAGTATTTAACAATAGAAAGATACTTAAATATTTCATTATGGAATATTATGCACCCAATAAAATGACATTTACGAGAACTTTTAATGATATAAAACTAGACTTATGGTCTTAAGTAAAAAAGTAACACAGTAATGTCATATATAAACAATAATCTTAGTTATGTAAAATATTAGAAATATGAGAAGACATCCCTCCCCCAAACAAAAATTTTGGAAGAATATTGATTGCAATATCAACAGAAGACTTTGTATTTTGTTGCAGGGATAATGATAATCTTTATTTTTTAATATTTTGTTGTGTGTGATATTATCAGCATAACCTCTCAGATCACCTCTGCCCTTCGTTGCCCTAATTGGACGCTGGAATTCCTTTCCCTTGCCAGTTCACAGTGATAATCTTTGCCAGTAGAGGGCGCTAAGAGACACTAGACTGGAACAGACTCTTTATACTGTTTCCTGTGCAGAGCCTGGCTCCTCTGGAGGCTGCCAGTGTGGCATCCAGTGGCCCTCACCTCCACTAGGGACATGGCATTTTCCAGTGAGTGGCCTTCCTCAGAGCCCCAGAGTGTACACCTGGAGGAACTTCTCCACCATTCAACAGTACCATCAGCCTGTAGTGGATCTCAGCGCTAGGAAGGGAAGGGCGTCTTCCTTGGGCTCTTGGCTAGAGTCCTGGAGTTAGTGGCTGCTTCCTATTCTACAGTCTGTGATTGTTGCAATTGTCTTTACTCCTTAGTAGGTGATCCCATGTCACAGTTAATAATTGATTAATCTAGTCTTGTTCCAATTTCCATGGGGCTTTGTCTCCTGTTTGGACCTTAACTGATATATTTTTTCCAAATTTTCTATGGTTCCCATCATAATCAGAAAATAAATGAATGCATATTTGCCTTTTAGCAAGTGTGTGTGTGTGTGTGTGTGTGTGTGTGTGATCTTAGTAAAGGGAAACAGGCCTTAACTTATTTTCTGATTATGGTGGGAATTGCAGAAAATGTGGACAATGGATTGAGACACTGGGACCCATATGTATGTGAAAAATATTTACATATCTCTATATAGAAATCTGTGAGTATGTGTGTCCCCCCTAATACTCTTTCACTGTGTATGATAAAGTGCTCTTTATATGGTAACAAATAAAATAAGTAATCTTTTTTAAAGATTAAATAGATCACTTAGTACTTTTAACTGACCTCAGTATGTCATGCTCAGGTCTATGATGATAAATGATATTTTTGTTTTGGGGAACTAATTCATCAAGTTTTGCCATATATATTTTATTTATTTTATGGAATTACATGGTTTTCCATCTGTTTCTAGGTCCTGTGAAAACAAATGTGCTGTAGGGTTTATCACATGCAATTTTAAAGAGGTCACTAGTAAAATCAACGGGGTTCAGAGGTGTTTAGGGAAGTACTTCTTCTTGGTGTTGGCATCACTCTGCCATCTGGCAACATCAGATTAATCATTGGAGCTGACCAGGGACCCAAAGTCACGAAGAATTGTTGAGAAACCCAGCTCACACTCCGATGGATATTCTGTGAAGGTCAAATAGATCCAATCTTGCTTAAAACCAACCAACTAACCATGACGGTCTTCCCTCTCTCCTGACCACTCCTGACTCAGCTCAGTTGATAAAGTCTTGATACTGGTGTGAAGGAGCCATGAGAGACTCGAAGTCACAGAAGACTCACAAAGTTTGCAGTCCAATGCAAGAAAAGGAAGTTTCTCTGTGTTCAACATGAGCCAAAAACAATGATAGATGTTTTCTATCTGGTTCCTCATTCAGCTCTTGACCAGTCATGAGAAGTCTGGATTATTGTTCCTACTTTGCAAAAGAGAAAGCACAGTCTTTAAAGGAACTTGCCCAAGATCATCCCATTAGCAAATGGCAGCGATGAGCTCTAAACACAGGTCTGTTGATGCCAAATGTCTTATTCTTTCCCCCAAAACATCACGTTCCATAAACATGTAATTATCAAGCAAATCACCTGTTGGGGTTAGTGATTAAGGGCTTAGGAAGGCTGAGTTGGGAAGGGTTCATGGAGAAGGCAAGATGGTGGTTCCCTGCTCTGTTTTCCAGAGTGTCACCACCTTGTTCCATTAATAAGTCAACTCATCCTGTGCTGCTCTGCGTCGCTTCCTGCATCATTTCTACCTAAGTGCTGAGTGTTCATGCCTTGTCTTCCCTCCATATTGAGGTTGTCAGCACACGAGGACTTGAGTATGATTTTGTGGAATTCAAACCAATGTTTCTTCCATGAAAGCAAATACCACTCCAGAGTTTAAAATGACCAGATTCTTTGGAAATATGTGGGGTTGCTTTATGGCCATAACATACAGGTGTAGGACCACTTTGCATTTATACTGCAACTCTTTTTTATGTTGAGAAAGATTTGGCTCAGTCTTGACTCTTCCACTCATTTGTTTGGTGTTCTTGGGCAAGTCACTTCTCTTTAAGGGCTCTCAATTTCTGGATTTGTAAGTGATGGATTTTGAAACTCCCTTCTAGTAGCAGTCTGTATATTTTGGGTAAATTCCTAATGGGAGGGCATGCAGAAGTGGCAGACTTTGGAGGGTCACCTGCTGCAGGTCATAGAGGTTGCACTATCTGCAGAGAATCAAAAACAATGATGCAACTAACTAAAACCCTCCTTCTTTTTCAAATCTATATGTTATTGATAGATGCTTATTCCCACTGAGGTTGGGGCCATCTGCCCCCACCCACCAAAAGTCCCTGTACCCTGCTATTGCAGGGAGACATTGATATGTCCTGTCTTATCATGTACAGGTTAAAGGTATGAAGAAGACAGGTGTCAGAACCCACACCATGCAGACATAGCTAAGGGTTGGCTCTGGATTCTTGACTCTTAGTCCAGGGGTCTCTCCTCCTTTGAGAACTATTCATTCTGACCAATGACAATGAACGTTGCCAGGACAGACAGGAAAATCTTCCGGACCTAGAAGACAGCATTTCCTGGCTCTGTGAATAGTATGATCTGGTTTTATAATTTTAAAAAGGCACTGGAGAATAGCTGTAGCTCATTTTCTCAGTTCCCAGAAAAGATTAGGTATCTGCTTAGGCTTTGGGAAACACACACAAAAAAACTGGGCTCAGATTCCAAACGTGGCACATACACATCACTCAGTCCTGGACAATCTCTGTAGACAATATTACTTTGACCAAAGCTTTGCTGGAAAGAGCGAGTGGGTGGATAATGTTCATTCAATCTCTGGTTCAGTTTCTGGCCCACAATAAGGAATGTCAGTATTCTGTTTCTGATGCCCTGGTTAAAATTAACAGCCAGTTCTGTCCAAGTATTAAAGCAAACACAGGGTGAAGGATCCCTCTTGCCCCAGGGTTCAGAGAGTGGGAGAGTTATGGAAGGCCTTGGCCTCAGCACTTCTGCGCCTCCATAACTCAGTCCACGTGGGCAGCTGCTGTGCGGCCGCCGGCTGGGCCCAGACTGCAGAGCATGCGCACTGAGCTGGGAGCGCAACTCCGGAGGCCAGCTACAATTTTAGTTGCAGCTTGGAATTTCCTGGTTTCGGGGGGTCTGGAGTCCGAACTTTCCCTGGTGCTGGTGCTGCTTTGGCTGCCAGAACCAGGCGGGAGACAATTTCTTTCCACCCGACCGCCCAGGGTGCTGCAGGAGCCCTCCTCCTGGGCGCTGCAGTCCTTGATGCGGGCCAGGGCCGCCTGAGCAAGCTCCAGCAGCTCCTTCCTGTCAAACCATGTGGGCTCAGACAATCACATGGCTCATTCTGGCCCGGGTAGAGGATTGTTTGTCTCTGCCTGGGGAGAGGATGCAGGATTCACACCTTCCCTAATAAAGGTTAGTTATCCTGCTGCTGGATCCTGGAATCCAGTTACAGCATTTGTGGCTGCTTTATACCCCAGTTGGCACCTGATGGAAAGAAGCCTCATTTCTCTCGCATGACTTAGGGTCCCCAGATGGGGAGAAATGGAATCCATATCAAGCTAAGGGAAGCAAAAAAGAAGATGGATTTTTTTAAGGTGCAGTGGCCAGCTCACAGAAGTGAAGGAAAATTTGGACCACCAGGCTTTGAGAAGGACAGAAACCAGGGCAGCTTGAGGGATCTCAGCAGCAGGGACTCATAGGAAGACTTAAAGAACCCCTGCAGAAATACTCAGTTCAAATCATTTACGACCATTTATATGTGGCTCAAGGTTTAAATACTCGCCCCGAGGAAGTTCAAATGGTCAGAGGAAAGAAGGGCTCTTGATCGACAGCCCCTCAATTTTGCATTTCCTAAAATTGATTTGGCCACTTGTTCTCTTGATGGTCTAAATCTTAGAACCGGGTCTCAGTAATTAAACTCATTAATGACAGCTATATAAATTGTTTAACAGTGAAATAATTGTGTTGCTTCTACCTGTGGTGTAAAAAGATTGCATCTGTTTATTGTCAAAAATCTCTGTATGTTGACATGCAGAGAAAAATGAATCAGGCATTAAAAAGTTGTTTAGGGATGGTGATGAGGAGGGTGGTTTAATCCATTCTGGGGAAAGGTTTCAACCACCTTGCTTCTTTGTTACATTTTATCCTTGCATTTGGGCAGACATGACAGGATACCAGTTGGGTGTCTGAATCCCTAATCCTGAGGGCTCATCAAGGCAACCCCAATGGGACCCCCAATTTATTAGTTTTTCCCTGAGAATGTGGCTTTGTCTCTCCCTGTAGCTGGAAAATGTCTTCTTCAACAGTTGTTCTTTCCATAGCTAATGTTGTGCACAGAGACATCTGTGTAGTTGTTGGAAGCCTTCAAGGAGAGTTGTAGAAACTCTTTTGTAGCAAATATTTTGCAGGGAGAAGAGGAAGGAGGAGGAGATGGATGAGTGGAGGAGGAAGATGGAGAAGAAAAGACTACCCTTTCCACCATTTTATGTCAAAACAAAAACAACATAAATGGGAAGATCCCTTAGCAGCCCATGATTCTTGAACAAATGTCAAATGTAATAATTAAGATTGGGTGTTCTTCAAGAGGCATAAAATATACTGTTCTAGGCTAGTGTGTATATTTTGAAATTCTGCTTGGCTGTGTGAGCCAGTTGGATCCACACATACCACAGCCTGCAGGATTTTGCTTATTCAGACTGAGATTGCTTCAAGAATTGCAAGACTATTAAAGACACATTGATAATATGTAAAAGAGACATTTGTGCAGGTTGCTGAGTTAAACAGGAAACACGAGGCCTCAGGCTGTGTCTGGTGCTCTGTGATGCCAGGAGAGTAGATATTTCCAAATATAGACAGATTGTGTGACACTTTAATTCATGTTGAATTAAATAACAGCCCCACTCCTGCAAATCAGGGTTTAGACTTCCAGCAATCCCAAACATCTGGAAGAGCATACAGGTAAATCACTTAGTAAATGGAGAGACAGACAGAGAGAGGGATGCAGATGGAAGCATAGGAAGTGATAAAGTGCCCACAAAGCAGCATTGGAGACGTTTGCCTGAGCAGGGTGGCATATCTATAAGGACTGAGGACAGGAAGGAAGTGGGAAGGCCAGTTTGGAGGACACCATAGAAAATAACCATGTCTTGAAACAAAATTCATCTCTAGGGCGTCGTCCCAGGGCTAACCTGAGAAAGACTGTGTGGTAGTTGCTTAGAGTTCCTATTGCTCTTGGCCCTGCCTCGGTGCCCTTATTGTTCTGTTCCACTGTCTGAGCCCAAGGCAGTTGATCCCCACCGTAAAGTTTCCCGTTCAAGGAGGTCTTTGTTGTGCTGCTACGATATAGAAGGATGGAGAGTGAGCTGCATCTTACTGGGGAGGGGAGACACGCCAGCCCCTCTTAGTCATCTGGGGATGTGTAGAGGCAAAGTTGATCCTTAATCCTGTGGGAAGATATGCTGTCTTAACTCTGCACATATGAGATCCAGTGTGAGATGATCTAACTGTTCCAGGGAGAAAAGCCAAGACTGTTCAACTACAAAGAAACACAGAAAGCACCGCAGGGGTCCACAGAGGTAAGGCTTAGTGGGAGGACACAATGAGATGTGCTGCTTTCTTGCACTTGAGGACTTGATGCCCGGAAGGCAGTATCCAGAGGTTCCTGCTGGACCAGCACGTTTAGAACAGGAGAGTTTTCCATTTTTTGTCTTAAAGTTGAATGGTTCAACCACATGTTCAGAATCACTGATATGAAGTCCATCTGCTCCTTTCTCTTTTCTGGCTTTCTCAGAACCAGGAAGGGACAAGGTAAGGTGCATGGAGTCAGAAAGGGGGGGGTACTCTACCAACCAGAGGCTGACTGGGCCCTGCCGTTAAGGAGCACCCACCCTGGCGTTTGATTTCCATTTTATTTCAGTGCCGTTTCTGTGGGTTAATGAAGACGTAAGCTCCCAGGCTCAGCCACACTATGTAAAAGAACTACTTACTGCCTGTTCCATCTCACTGACTTTTATGGTGATACTTAAACCAAAATGGTGAACTATTACACTTCATAGCCTGCAAATAAAAGCAGGATGTTAAAAAGTAGGGGCCGTAACCCCTGATGGTGGTGAAATGGCTTGTAATCTTGAGACGACTCTGTTCAGCTCCCCAGGGCCAGGGCGCAGGGCGCTGTGTCAGACCTCGACCATGAATCCCCAGGGTCTCTCTGCCCAGCCCATGTGCTCATGCAAGTCAGCATCCCTAGCAACCACACAGCAACGAGCAGAATGCAGGGAAAGCAACCGAGGTGTGGGGGACCAGGGAGCAAGCGGGGTGGGCATAGAGTCCTGCTCCCAGCCTCCCTGGAAGGGCCCTCTGCCTGGAGCCCAGCTTCCTCACGCTGGACTGTGGCCCCCGACTCATCTTACTCTCCACCGTAGAGGTCACAGGTCAGCACGTGCATCAGTCTAACACAACCCTGCTGCCTTGACAGACTGGACTTTCTAATGATTTTATAAATTTAAGGCAGAGAGTCAGATGCAGGGTCCCTGGGAAATGTCACCAGAACACATGGTGAGGGAGTGAGGTGTGAGGTAGTGAACTGGCGACATTAACCACAATGGCATGGCGTGGCACTGCTGGGGACAACTGGCCCACAGTCCCTCTGAGAGCCATGAAAGACTGTGAAGAACACACTGGGCACAGTGTGACTGAACCTCTGAGGGTTTATCCACAACTGAGGTCCTCGTGGGTTGGAGTTTGCTTCCAGGAGCTTCTCACCTGCCCCAAGCCAGTAAAGCAGGAGAAATCCTGAGAGAGAGGAAGACAGGAACAGGAAGCGGACAGAGAGAGGGAGAGAGACAGGGATAGGAATAAGGATAAGGATAGAGATGGAGGGAGCAGGAGAGATCAGGATAGAGGTACAGATTGAGAGGTAGAGATGGAAGGAGGGATAAAGACACAGGTAGAGGTACCGATAGAGAAAGGTAGAGCTAGACATAGAGACCGGGGCAGAGAGAGGTTGAGAAAGTCAGAGAGAGAGGTAAAGAGAGAGGGGTAGGGAAAGTGTGTGAGCGGTAGACAGAGACAGCCATGCAGGGCTTGAGGTTGGAAGACAAGGTCGCACATATGCATCACATATATGAGAACTGGAGATAGAGCTGTAGCTAAACTCCAGGTGGCCTGAAGAAGTAAGATCAGCGAAGGGACAGCATTTGCTGTGGCACCGATAACAAAGTACAAAGTAAAAAGAAAACGATTCTTTCCATCAAATAAACTAAATCCAAATCTCATTTTCTAATGATAACGACATAGAACAGTTTCTGATGTATCTTTTTGGGGAAAAGTGAACTTCCCTCTCTCAAAGTCGACCTCATTCTCTGTGATGGTTATATAATTTTCCTTAGAAAGAATATACCATAATTGATTATGGGGACTACTTTAATGAACTAGGGAAACTCATTAAAAGTTAGGAAAAATGTAAAATTATAATTCATGAAAAATATCATAAAATGTAAGTTAACAAGTTTACCTTTATAGATTTTTCAAACACACAGCAATTTCCAGCTGGGTGCTGTTCATAGCTAAATTGGGTTGTTGTTATCCACTTACTGCCAAATGCCCTGTGAACCTGGGACAGTCAGAAAATTCTCTGAACCTTACTCTTCTTATCTATAGAATCCAAATACACAGCTTATCTACCTAACGGTTTGAAGAGGATCTAATTAGATCATTTGTGGACAGAGCTCTGCATGTCAGAGATGCTGAGTGAACATTACCTGTAACACTAGGTACAGTGGGACACACCTATAATCCCAGAGACTTGGGAGGCTGAGGCAGGAGGATCTCCAATTGGAGACCAGCCTTTGCAATTTGGTGAGACCCTGTCTCAAAATAAAAAGTAAAAAAGAACAGGATGTAGCTCAGTAGTAAAGTGTCCCTGGGATCAATCCCCAGTACCAAAAAGAAAAAAAAACAAAAAACAAAAAACCAAGCATTTTTTAAAAGTTACATTTTAGTATTCTATATCCAGAACAGAAAAAAAAAAAAAAAAAAAAGAATCCTTTGTCAGATCCTATACCTTAAGGAAAACAGGAAAAAGCATCAGCCTTCATAACCTCAGAAACTGTGCTTGAACTTTAAGAAGTACTTGACTGCATGAACTTTACCGCCTAAGCACAGGTTGGGTGGAGCAGATCTATTCTATGAATTCAGACAGGAATGGACAGCTGACTTCAGTTCCATCTTTTCTCTGCACAGTTGATGCTTCTCAGATTAAGAAGTGGAATCAAATTCTTTCTTTTGCATCTGAACTGGCCCTGGTGATCTTCTTGACCAATAGCTAGTGGCAGAAGCCACTTTCTGAGCTCCCAAGTTGATACTATAAAAAACCTTAGAATTCCTTCTAGGGTCCTTTGTGACTCTCATGCTGGAGGAAGTCAGCCATCACATGAGAAGTCCACCTGTCCTGTGCCCACCAGGCTGAGAGGGAGTTGAACTAGTCATGCACCATGGCTGCCTGGAGACAGCCTTTCCATTCAGCTGGTCCCTGGGACCAGGCATGGGACTTCTGAGTCACGAAGCCTTTAGATAACTCCAGTCCTAGTGGCATTTGATTGCACCTGCTCCAGAGACCCTAAGCAAGCACCACTCAGCTGGGGGCAAACAGCAGACCCTGCGTGACATGATAAAGTTCAGGGGTGGTGATAGGTCACTGGTGATGACATACAGATCAAAATGCAAAGAAGGGCACCCAGGCTCTGCTCGCCTCAGCCTCAGCCTCATTTCTCTGTGTCATTCATTTTATTCACCAGTAATGCAACAGTTTTTTTTTTTTTTTCAATCTACAAAATATCTATCTCAGTAATGCCAATTAGTGGTTTTACAAAGTAACCTGAGGGTGTTGCCCGGAGGTTAATGCAGACCCAAGACTTCACTAGGCGTTTCATTCAGGTTAAACTCTATGCAACATCCCTTTCCTTATGTTATTATTTACATGAAACACAGAAAGGACTTTAAAGGATGGAGATAGGAAAATTGCCATAATTAATGCATTTATATTGTTTATAGGATCAAAAATTATAACAAAGGAGGTGTTTTCAAGCATCCATGTTTAAAACTCTTTCCCATTTCATTCACCTAGCAGATACTTTGTTCCTCATTTTAAAACTGCCCCCTTAATCTTGAAGTGACAGATTGCATTTGTCATTGTCATTTAGTATTAGCATCATTATTATTATAACTATTTAGTTATCCGCGAGGTAACTAAAATGACATTTTTTTCTGAACGACACTCCAATAGCAAGCAGGGTAAATGTTCAATAAACTTGGAGCATATGTCACTTAATAAAAGTAGGTAACTTTAAATCTCACAGCTTTTTAAAGTTCTTTGCTGTCTTATCAAATTATTTTTATTGTCACTCTGCCTCATTATAAAGGTAAATATTCTTTTGCATTTTAAAGATCTGTTCTCCTATAAAATTAAGCATGTTGATGAAAATTGTAAACATTTTTGTGCCCTTCTTATAACTTCAATTTTGTTTTTCTTTTTGGCTATAGACAATGATGGTGTGATCTGTGAATTTTATATTCAGAGTTAATTTTGTAATCTTAATCTTACTTGTTTTTTTTTTTTTTTTAACTAAATTTCAGTCCATCAGGCACTTCATCAATAGATCCACTTACAGTTATTTTAGAAAATATGGGTTTCATAATAAAGCAATTTATTGCTAAAAATGTTTTCTTCTCGATTTCCTATATATTTTAGTGTTAAAAAAAAACCCTCTTTCTGTATTTCATATGACAAATTCCATAAGGGAAGAGATGTTAGAAACATCTGTACTTTCACACAACCGTGTAGAAATCTTATACCCCAAATAATGTCTTTTAGCACTTGATTCTTCAAATCTGCTGAAAGTTTTTTTTCCCCTGTATCTTCCAACAGAATCTGCTGACAAAGGGATGCATTTTTATTTGTTGCCATATTGTTTTCTGTGCATTTTTTCAGATGTTTTTCTCATGGGGGGATGATTGAATATTTCCCCAATGACTCTTTTTGGGGGGTGCGAATAAGCAGCAAAACTCAAAACAGACTTCCAAACACTTAACAGGAAGTTGAGTACAATTTTGTCCAGTACTTCATTAAATATTGTGTGACTTTAAACAAAGCTGAAAATATAGGGCCAGGTTATCATTTTCTGGATGCTTTGTTTTCAAATGTGTTGAAAGTTGCGGTTAACAGTGCAGGTTTCATTGGCAAGCTTGTAGGACACAGATTACAAAGGAACAGCCCCAAGTTCAGGGAGGCAGTGGGGCAGGTGGCGGAGGCACTTGCAATAAAGCCAGTAGAACTGATAAGATTAAAGTAGTTAGGGATTAAATTGTTAGGGGTGAATTTCAGGGAGGACCTCCAGCCGTGCCTAATATTGCTATATAAATTATAGTGAATAATAATAATAATTAACGCCTTTCGAAAGAAGGTATTGCAAACTTGCAAAATATAGATAAAAGTGATGCAAATTTTTTTTCTTGCTTTAGGATTATCGGGAAGAAAACAAATAGAATAAGGGTATTAATTTCCTTGCTGAGGTTTCTAGAGAATGATAAGGTGGGATAAGCTACAAAGTAAGTACACAGGAAAAAGTTTGAAAGTTCTGTATGTATCATTTCTGGTATTGGCCACATCCTTGGAAGTTTCTTTCTCCCAAGTCTCCTCTCTTTCTGAACTCTGCCACCAACACCGAGCAGGGACAGCCTCTCACCTTGAAGGTGGTCCTTACCCGTGATCACTGATTGGCCCACTTGTCTCCCCTTGGGTCTCCCTTGTCATATCACCTTGTCATATCCTGCAGCCCTTCAGCAGAGAGACAACGCTCTCTTCCTCTGATCTTCCAAACAGCAGAACCCAGGAAGGAGAAGGTGGCAGACTCGGCAGCCATGAAGGAAAGGGGTAAGAAGGCCAGAATTCTCTGAGCAAGGGAAAAGGCTGGGCCTTCTTTTTATTTTATTTATTTTATTGTTTTATTTATCTTTGCCTTATAATATACAGCAGACATATAAAGGTCATGACTTTGGTCCTTCTCAGAAAACAAGTGTGCACGGATGGAGAGAAGCCCTGGCGTGGGAGTATCAGCCTTGGGTCTGGGAGCTGAGTCAACGTGTCTCCAAGAAGGCATTCTGTCAGCGAGATCTCTGGGGGCTGAGAAAGATGCTTGGCAAATGAATGCAAAGTCTTTTTCTGGTGACGCTGTGAGTCTTATTCCCTCTCTGGACCATCCACTCTCTGCAGACAGAGATACATTTTGTTCATCTTCCTATTTCTGGTGCCCAGCAACTTCAGTGCTGAAAAAAATAGATTCCTCCTTCCCTTTTCTTCATTTTCAAACTTTTCTACTTTTTTTTTTTTTAATAAGGCAGACATTTATCGGATTTTTCTGTTGTCTCTAAATGAGTGAATGAATGAGAGCTGGGATATTCTCTTCAAAAGCAAAGAGCATGTGACACGCATTCATCCAGATCTGTCGAGCTTCCTATTCCATCCTTACATGTCTTGGTTGTTCTGGCAAAATCCAGGTTACACGGGAACCTGGCTGCCTGTCCCTCTGGCTAACAGCCAGAAGGAGCAGGTTCCTTTCTGAACAATCCCAGCATCCTTCCTGCATCCCTCCCCCGACACAGGCTCATCCAATCCCGTGTACCCCGCTCTCCTCACTTTTTTCCCTACCTAATGCACACTTCCATCTATTACCTAGATTTAGAGTTTTGCTAAGCTAGCTTCTTATTTCTGATCCGCAGTCCCTCCCTTCCTTCCTCTCTCTCCGTTTCTATTCAGGTTAATTTATCTGATTATATGCAATGTGCTGCAGCCATGTTAAGACACCAACTGAGTTTCCACTTGGAAGCTTGGTGGAAAGATTACCATTAAAACGTGACTTCCATCCACTCAGCTGAAATTACTATTGATTGCCAAAGAAAAATATTTGTGCTGTGAAGCTGGGAGCTATGATGTTGAACCATATTAACATAATGTTAGCATAGCTACGGGTGTTTAGTAGCACGCAATCAGATTTGAAATGAACGTTGATTATAGATGGAGATTAATGTTCACATATTCATAGGAACACAATGAGAAGAGCAATTTCCTTTCTACTACAGATCAATGGTTTCCCCATTCAATTATACAGCTGTAATAATTGCATTATGCTGAAATATTTCTTAATGGCTAATTTCTTTCCTTTTGTGTGTGTGTGTATGAGATCTTTTGTCAGTGATAGCTTCTGCAGCCCGAGGACAGCATAAGATGTTTTAATCACTGGTGCCATTTTGCAAGCTTTGACCAAGCCAGTAATTTCCCCCTTCTCTCCTTCTTTGCTTTCCTCTCTTATTATCACCCAGAATTGCTTCCTGGATGATTGAAACATAGGGACTCGCCTCAAGTCTTTTCTTTTCTTGTTAAGAGAGTGGAGATAAAAACTAGAAACCTACAGGGCCACATATTGCTCAATCCTTTCTGCACATTTGCTGGAGATTCTTTGGGGGAGAAAGAAATGAAGACACAGAAACATTAGGCACAATATTCTCTTCCCCAAAATGACTCTTATTGAACATATTTATATGTATAATATATATGTAATATATATACATATATATATTATACTGTCCATATATATATAAGTACAGTCCTCCCTTATTATCCAAGGAGAGTTCATTCCAGACCTTCCAGAGGGTCCCCAAATCCACAGATGTTCAAGTTCCTTGTATAAAATGGTATAGTATTTGATATAACCTGTGCAAAACCTCCCATATATTTAAACCATCTCTAGATTACTTATGATATCTAATACAATGTAAAGGTTATATTAAGACTTGTTATGCCATATTATTTAGAAAAGAATGACAGGGAGTGAAATCTCTATGTGTTCAGTACAGATGCAACTTTTTTCTTTCTCCCTGCCTCTCTCACTCTCTCTCCCTCTCCCTTTTTTTTTCCAGGACAGGAGATTGACCCTAGGGTGCTCTATCACTGAGTTATACCTCCAGCCCTTTTGTTGTTATGCTTTTAAATTTTAAGACAAGGCCAGCTAAATTGCCTGGGTTGGCCTCCAACTTGCGGTCCTCCTACTTCAGCCTCCAGAAATAGCAGGGAGTACAGGTGTGATTCCTGTGACTGGCTCTTTTTCAAATATTTTTTGGTCTGTGGTTGGTTGAATCTGTGGATGCAGAACCTGTGGAAACAGATGGCAGATTGTATATAGTAACTTGGGAGACCATTCGCTGATTAAAAACCAGCAAAAAACCTAGCGTCTTTTCCAAAACTCCAAGTAGATCTCAGCCTTCCTGCAGAGTTGGAACATTCCCATCTCAAGCCTCTGTTGGCTGACACTGAGGGGATGAGAAGTTCGTTTAAGAGACGGGAGAGATTCAGAAGATGGGGCATTCTGGAGGCCTGATGTTGAGCTGAGACTCAGAAGCAGCAGTTTCTTTGCTGGGAGCACCGCGTGTGGAAAGAAGAGAGTTTTCCTTAAAGGGACAGATGCACATCCCTTGCCACACTGTCTCCTTATCATATATTGTTTTTCTTTATGGCACTGTTAGCCACATTTTAAATTATATGCCTGTTCTTTAGTTTCTATCTCCTTCTTTCCACCTCCCACTAGAATTTAAACTCCTTTAGAGCAGGGGCTTTGTCTGTATTGATCATCTCTCCAAACCCTTGTATGAACAGCTGTGCAAAGGTCCTGGGTCTTGAGGGAGCATGTCACCCAGCACATAAAGTTGTGATTTCCCAAACCTAAGTCCTTTCCCACGGGGCTTCTGCTCTTATGTTTTTGGACATCGAGTCCCTTTTCCCAACCTTCAGCATAGTTGTGAGCTCCTATATTTAAATGGATTGTGTACTTTGGTGTGGGTCTTTGATGAGTGTTGAATTAACTAAAATTGGTGTCTCCCTGGCTCTGGTTACTTATTTTCCCCTTTAAGTTTTTTCATTCCTGCAGTTGAAGATGTCCTTAAAACTCACCGTGTCCGTGACAGACATTCCATACCACCTGGTGCTTCAGCTTCTGCTCTGCCTCCCTCCCCTGCCTCTCTCTTCCTCTTCCTCTCTCCCACCCTCATCTCTCTCCCTCTCCAGGCCTCTGTCCCTCTACCGCTCTCTTTGTCTCTTTCCTCCTCATTTGCATGCAGGTGGAGCACTAACCTTGCACAGTGCTGTCTGCTGGTGTGTACACACTCCTGTGTGGTTCTCTAGCACCCAGACACTCATGTAGTGAAGCCCAGTCCTGAGGATGCTGAGACTCCCATAGGGACATATTTGTACTTCAGAGAATCTCTACCATGGGAGCTGCCAGCCTCAGATGGCCTTGTAGGTTAATCAAGTGAGTTGGGAAATGGATTGCTCAGCCCCTCCAAGGATGAGCAGCAAATCTTTGATGCAGATACTGAGCCTCTCTTGGCCTCAATTTGCACATCTGGAAAATGAATATAATAATACCTGGCTCAGAGTGTGGATGACACGTTAGTCGATGCAAAACACTTAGCCCTGAGCCAAGCACAGAGCAAGACAATAATCCAGTTTCTCCAGAAGAGTTTGAAAAGAAGGTTTCTCTTCTTACCTCCTGCATCTCTCCCAGACTTGATCTCTTCAATTTGGCTCCAATGATTCTAGAGAGTTTGTAACTCAGTTCCATAATCTCCTTTACTAATGTCAAAATGAACTTTATATATTGGGAATTTAACAACTTGATTGTTCCTTCTTAATATCATCCAATAGCAAAATATTTCCAATGGTGACCCATTTTTTTGATGAATACAGGTAGAGAGAGCAATAAGCTACCATGTCACTAAACCACAAATTTCTTTGCATTTCATGTACATGTGTGTATTCTTAGGGCTCCTTGTTAACAAGAATTGTTTAGATTTTCTTCATAGCTCATACATCACACAGTAGCTGGTATTCTGCAAAGGGGGTATTACCAGAAATGACAGGAAAAAGAGTGAGAAGATGAAAGGAAAACCAGCAAGTGAACAGGGTAAATGCTGGAGATTAGCAAAATACACATAATGATAAGTGCCTTATTATAAACCTAAAAATCAAAAAAGAAATCCGCAATTTCCCAGATTTGCTTGTTTGTTACATGTGATTGATTTCTTCAAGAGAAGGATGTAAGCTGAATACAAACCAGTCGCGGCCCTTGTCTCCACCATCTGCATGTATGTACCAGGCCATGGATGGTGATTTCCAGGAACCAGTCTTCCCAGGAACCACGTTTGTTGCAAACATTGAAAACCAACAAATAAAACAAAAACAAAAATTAAAATTAAAAAAAAGAAAGACAGTTGAGCAATGTTTGAAATCTTAACTTGGGAGTTGGACAGAACTGTTTGCTTCTAGATTCTTCTGTTTCTTCACTTTTTGTTCTTTGACAACTTACTTAAATATTCTGTATTGATTCTATAAAACAGAGATATTATTTGTTTCTACTTTATTCCTAGTGGTTTTGAAAAGTCAATGACGTGAATGACCTAGCATAGGGTCTAGTGGGTGGCAAACACTAAAAAATAACAATCAATGCACTCTGTGACCACCCAGTGCAGTGCTTGTTATGATTATTTCTGCTTTTCAAGTGAGGAAACGGAGGCACAAAGAAGTCCAGTAAACTTGCTAAGTGTCTATTCCTGGTGAGAGATGCAAATTGAATTTGAAATCAGCAGTACGTCTCTAAAGTTCATTTTAACTACAAGACTAATGTCACTTCTGCTTTAAAGCATTAAAGGAAGGGGGTGGGCTTCTTTTTTAACCTGAAAGTTCAAGATCAAATGCCTATCATGAAAGTTAGCCAAAAATTCCAGGAATTCCTTGGCCTGGAATTTTCGGCTTCTAGTAATTCCACCTCAGTCTCTCTTGTCACTCTTATCCCACCTAGACTCCTTATAAGAACCTTCCCCAAATACACAGTTGTCCCCAAACATGTCTTTTAAATGCACCCAGTTCCACGCTTCTTGAAGCTAGGAGGGAGGCATGGAACTCAGCAGAGCATGTTTGGTTCACCTGGACTTGTGCCTTCCATATCTTTAAGTCAAGTTTCTGCTGAGCTGCCCTTAACTCCAACAGCCTCTCAGTGGCTCCTGACTGCTTACCCCATGCCAGGTGGAGCCAGAACTGCCATGGGGCAAATCCCTGTGTTAGGATCATCAAGGTCAAGTCAGAGGTCAGAAGGACCAAGGTCAAAGACCAAATGCACACATAGTATACAACTGCACATTGGTATAACAGCTGGAAAAAGCCAGAAGTCCATCCACCAAACAGAGGAGAAATTGGAGGCTGGCAGTATGGCTTGTGGAGAAGACTTGGGTAGGCATGGAGCGGACCCTACTATTCATGCTAGACACGACACTGGATTTTCTCCTATCCTGTACGACCCAATGTTGTCTTAGTTCATTTGCTTTTGCTATAACAGAATACTGGAGTCAGAGACTGGGTAATTTATTAAGAAAAGAGTTTTATTTGGCTGACAGTTCTGGAGGCTGGGAAGTTCCAGGGCATCATGTTAACATCTGCTTGACTTCTGGTAAGAGTATTGTGCTGCTGCTGCACTCATGGTAGAAGGTGGAAGGGCAAGCTGGTGTGTTTGCGAGAGAGAGAACTTGAAGAGTGGACTATTTTAATAGCATCTTGCTCTCTAGGTAGCCAATCCAGGCCTGCAAGGAAGGCATCAATCCATTGAGGAGGGACCCACTTTTATGACCCCAACTCCTCCCACTAGGCCTCACTTTCTAACATAGTCATATTGGGGAATTAAAATTTCAGTACATGGATGTCAGGGGATACACTTAAACTGTGGCATATCCACAACCTCTGTAACTGATGAAATAAACAGGTAAAATATAAGAATCCGATCCTTCCCGGGTATCAGAATCTATGGATCTGGTGCCAGAGTGGGTAGCAAGAGGTAGGCATGAGATGTGGGAGAGAATTAGAGGCGGGTCACATGTTTCACGCGTAGAGTTTAATGTCTCGGTGGCTACATACCCAAAGCAGTGCATCCCCCCAGGCTCTGTTCCTTCTGCAAGAGCCTGGGAGAAGTTCAGGCATACATAAAGCATCATTAGAGATATTGGGATATCTGGGGTCCCAGCACTAACATTTTACTGGATGGGAGACAGACCCCATATTTTATTAGATCAAACCATCAAAGGGCAGGAAAGGAATCTTTTAGTTTCAACTATCACTCAGTCAAACCTCTTTTTTAATGAGGAGGAAACTCGGTCCCAATATAGCAGTTCCTGGGCTATTCTAAGACAGGCCTTGGCAAGGTTTTCCAGTAAAGACTAGATCATAAGTGTTTTAGGCTTACTGGACCATATGGTCTCTGGTACAACTACTCAAGTCTGCCATCGTAGCGCAAAAGCAGTCACAGACTGTATGCAAATGGATGAGTCCAACTGTGTTCCACGGAAACCGTGTTTACCAAACAATCATGGGTTGGCTTTGGCCTGCCAATCATTTTCAGCCCGTCTAAAACTTACTGTCTTTAGAATACCATCAATTTAGTTTTTTAAAAAAAATCATTTTGTTCTAATTAGTTGTACATGACAGTAGAATACATTTATACATTTTGATAGATCAGACATAAAATAGAGCATAATCTCTCATTTTTCTGATTATACATATTGCAGGATCACATTGGTCATGCAGTCATACGTGTAGAATGGTAATAATGTCTGTTTCACTCTACTATCATTCCTTCCCCTGTACACCTTCCCCTCTGCAATATAGTTTTGATAATACCAGATCAGGTATAATTAATATGTTATGAATTATATATTACATACCATAATTTAATAATAGAATGAAAAAAGAGAATAAACATCCTAACTACATAAAGTTCCAGGCAATTTTTGAAAACACTCCTTTTTTGGTCTATATCTTAGTGGAATCATTAGTCATTTCAGAGTTTAAACTTCAGTCCTAGGTATTTAGAAAGGAATTTCTTTTTCTTTTTCCAAAAGAAAAAAAACCCAGATCTGCTTTACCACTGAGCTACATCCTCAGACCTTTCTATTTTTTATTTTGAGACAAGATCTTAGCAAGCTGCTAAAGGTCTTGCTAAGTTGTTGAGGCTGGCCTCTGACTTTGATCCTCCTGTCTCAACCTCCCAAGTGTCTGGGCTCATACGCATGTTCTACTGCTTTTGATTGGAAAGGAAGTTTCCTATAGATTTACACAGAGTTGTGGAACTGAACTTAAGGCTTGATTTTCTGAGTGCAGAGCACATGGCTTGACCATCCCCCCAAAAGAAGTGAGGGGAAGTCAGCTTGACAACCTGGGGTTAGAGGTTTTCTCTGGAGAAGCATAGGTAGAACTCAACCTCCATTATGAATGAGGGATAAATTCCATTTCTGATGATGTGTTTTTCTCTTATAGACAGAGAAGAACTCGTGGCTATTTCTGAAAAAAGGGCAGGGCTCTCTAGAAACAGTCTTTTGGTTACATGGGGAAATAGGAGTGGGTGTATGTGTGTGTGTATTTAATTCTATAATCTGTTTCCTCCACATCTAAGTCTCCTGCTCTAATTCAGTTCCACACGTCATTCACAAAACTGACATTAAAGTGATAGTCGTTCGGATAAGAGTGTCCGATCACTGGTCAATGTCTGTAGAACAGCCACGTGGTGCATGTGGAGGGCCGGGTCTGCATCCTTAGTGGCAGGGAGTGTTGGGGTGCTCTTCATTTCTTCCTGATCCTTTAGAGATAGCCAGAGTGCTTCTCCTCACAGAGATGACCCAGCAGGCACGCCCACATGGTGGATTTCACACCACTAGGCTACAGGGAGTGGTAAGCTTGCCTTTATCCTAAAAGGCAAAACAAGATTTTGAACTGAAAGTCCTTGCCTCTGTGTCCCAGCTCCACAGCTAACTGGTTATAGTACCCCGAAATCCAAACTAGATACCCTTGTGTTCTTCGGTTTAGATGAGATAATAAATGGAAAGCCCTTCATCTGCTTCCTGAAAACTTGTGGGCACAGAATAAACAACAGCTATAGATACATTTATTTATTTAATTTTAAGGATACTTTTCATTGTTATTAATTCGTTTCAAAGTGTAGTTCCTGTTTCTTGGTCTTTAGAGTTCAGTTTAAGAAAATTTCTTTAGATTCATCACCCAGCTCTGAGGTGAAATCTTGTGGAATGATTCTCTTCTGTCTTCCTTCTTTGAATCTCTGCTTACCTTCTGCCTACTTTTTTTTTTAGTCTTCATTCCACAGACACTTCAATTTCACAAAAAGACTTTCCTTTTCTTGTAATCCTAGAGCCCTTTCCTTCCGGAGGTGAGAAGCTTCGTCTTAGATACCATTCCCAGAGTCCTTCTGAACAACGGCAGGGATTCCCTAGAAGAAGTTGCCAAAGTTCCTACTCTTTTAATTCTCCCTAAGATCACAGTGGACCTGGGAGACTCCAGTTGGGATTTTAGAGGTGTTAGTATTCTACTAGTGCTGAGCCAGCTTGGAAGAATACAAAGCCCCCTCCTCACTCCGAGTTATTTAATCTAGACGTGCTTTTGGTGCTATGTCTACTCATGGTCCCCATTTACATATGTGGAAATAGGAAAATCAATAGTCCACAGAGCAATTTCCTTAGTTCTTTCATTCAGCGGCTTGTTCCAGAGAGGTTCCCAAGTTTCCAACCACAGCTTGTCACGTGAAACGTCTCAATATGTTGGTGTGCATCCAACACTTGAAACTTTCAATTTTTATTTTATATATTTTGTATTTTTTTTTTTTTTTGTACTGGGGATTGAACCCAAGGGTGCTCTACCACTGAGCTGCATCCCCACCCTTTTAATTTTATTTTGAGACAGGGTCTTGCTAAGTTGTTCAGACTGGCCTCTAAATTATGGTCCTTCTGCCTCAGCCTCCTGAGTAGCTGGGAATATAGGCCTGTGCTGCTGCTCCCAGTGAACTTTTAAACATGAAAACCCAGCACACGCCCAGCCTTTAACCAATGCCTAAGCCATGCACATTGCATGTACAAAGTGTTATGAGTGAACGGGGTGATTTCCAAGGGTGCCATTGCTGTCTCTGATATAAACCTCAGGTTGGATGAGGCCAGGGGCTCTCTCTAGCTGCTCTCTGGCCACTCTCACGTGCTGCTCCTGCTTTGTTGGACCATAGTTCCTGTCCTCAGTGATATACTTTCTTTCTTCCATGTGGACTTCAGAAATGACATTTCCATTGTCCTAAATCCGTTTTGCCCATCCTCCCTGGGTTCACCCGGGTGACTCCTGGCAGCCACCAAGTGTCATTTGTGAAGTCATTTCTCCCCATGAGCTTCTGTCACTCTGTTACCTGGGTCTAGTGCTCTGGCTTTGTCTGTAATAGCCATGGAATCCCCCCCACCAACCACCACCATGGAGGGACCCACTAATGAATTACCCACTTTGTGGAGTCTAAACTCTAAGCTATTTGAAGGCAGGAACTGATTTTTATTCAGCATTGCAGCCTCGGGGTTGGACAGAGTGAGCAGCCACAACTAGCACTTTCCAGGTAAAAGAGTGAAGGATGGTCCTTAGAAGGAGGATGGTAGCTTTTATTTGGTCACCTGGGACAGCAGCCAGATGGCATCCTGGGTGATCTCTTTAAGTTGTAAATAGGGCTGTGTCACGCTCCTTATTTCCACCTTGCATTGGCTTTTCGACCAACTTAGTAAGGTCCCCAAGGCCCCGTGTAGGATCCTGCATTTGTCTTATCCTCTGATACTGTTCCTTCAATACACTGGAGCCATACTGACTTTTTTTTCTCAAACACCAAAACTCTCTGACTCTGGGCCTCTGTGTTTACCCATTCCTCCTTCTGCCACGATCTTCCATTGATTCTCCTGCCACTGGAGTGCTCCGTCCCTGGCAGGGCCTCTGATTGTCCCTTCTCACCTGTCTCTGCCTGACTCCACTAACCCTAGTACTTTCCCTCCCATGAACTTTTTATTTCCAGAACTTACTGTTATTACCTGGAATAATCTCAAGTATATATTCTCTCTCTCTTTTCTGACTGCTGTATTTTCCTCCTATTGGGCTGTCAGCTCTGCAGGGCTGGCCTCCATGGGCCTTGTTCTTGGCAGAGGTCTGGGCATAGCTTAGTGGCCAGCACATAATAGATGCTCAGTGAATGTTTATTGAGTGAGCAGACCATGATGTATGCATTTCTGAGTTATTCTAATTATGAGGTTTGGATGGACCTGTTCTTGCTATCTTACCAAATCCTAAAGATTCAAAGAACTTATTGGAAGTAGATTGTGTAAGAAAAGGCACTTAGGAAAATGCTTACAAAGTTGTAAGTGCGAAATCTCACTTCCAGTTCTCTTATGGGCATAGAATAAAGAGGTACAGTTTCTAATCTTGGAAAGAACCGTCAATCAAGAAGGGGTAGAACCTTGATCCTAGAAGCCCAACTGCAAAGTGCACTCTAAACACCTACCGCTATGCCTGGCATACAGTAGGGAATCAATAAATGTTAGTTATTATTGTCATTGCTATTATTACACCATAACAGTAAAGGATATCTATCTTCCCAAGAGAGTTCCTCCAAGGAAGAGATGCTGTCTTGCCCCAGTAATTAACAAACACAGTGACATGAGAGATGTTCAGCTAAAACAGAAAACAGGAAGGAAAGACCAGAGTGTGCTACACCTTTAATAGAAGTCTCAGTTAGGGCACTCAATCAAAGTAATATCCAGAGGTCACAGAGTTACCCGTAGGAAGGTGGGAAGTCTTGCTTTAGCTCGTCTCCGCATTTTAAAACAGGTTATTTTTTCAAAATGTATGCACGATTGCTTTCTAGTCTTTGGAGACCCAACCCTTAGTCATAAGCTGTTAGTTTTGCCTCTACTGCTTGAGAAGGCTCAGTTGTCCACATCTCACAGGTCTCATCTCAACCAAGTGACGTGTGGTCCTGTCATGTTCAAGGGCCACACACAGCTCAGGGGAAGTGCGGGACTCCACCATGGGGACATCACGCCATAGCCCAAAGTGCTTCTCAGAGAAGGGATACTGCCAGCAAATCACGGCTGGATCCCTGTGCACATACACGGCTTTTGCTTTGTAAAGGTCCTTCTCTGCACCAGTGCCACCCTGACCAACATGAGTCCTCACTGTTCACCAAGAACCATGCAAAGGCACCACACCTGCAGTTCATTCATTGACATTTTGACACCCACCCTGTGACACAATTGTTGTTAGTGCTGGTACATTAGGGATAATTTAAACTGAAATATATCATGTCATAGAGTTTCTACAGTGTTACAGGGAACATGCTAAATGTCCACCCATGTTGGGATTAAAATATAACAATTCCACAAGGATCTATGAGGACCTAGCATAAATCAGGTGTCCTTCTAGGTGTTAGGATAAATAGATGCAGATAAATCACCTGCCTTTAAGAAGTCTTGCTCTGAGGAAATCAGCCTTGTGAAGAAGGGAAGGGCTGAGTGGTGAATAAGATAGTAACTCCATTGGTGCTGTGAATCCAAAGTTGGGTTAATGTGAGTTTAAAAAGAATCTATACAAACTTCTTTTTTTTCCCCCTACACTAACCTAGTTGCAGCCTTTGAAATTCCTCTGGAGGAACTAATGTCTACAAAGCACCTTTCTCAGTTCCTGGCTCATAATCCACGTCTGATACAAGCCAATTTTGCTCCAAGGGCGGTATTATGGTTTTGGTTGATCAAAGGTGGACATAGAGGGAAAACAGGGACAGATTCTAGTGGAGGGCTTCGGAAATCAAAGGACCATGTGATTTTACTTTGGTAGTTTTGCCCTCAACTGGATTTGATCTCTTTTAGGCTGATATTTTCCAAAAACAGCAAACATGTCCCTTTTCAAGGAAGAGCTTCTCTTACTAATGACTTTCACAGATGGGCAAAGCCATACTCTGTGGGCATGAATGGCAAAGAAAACTAACAACGAATGGGATCTATAGCTTGTTCCTTGTATTTCTGAATGTTTTGATTTCCACCCTGGCAACCATAGGGGAAATCCTATCCTTGGATTAGGAACCATGCTCAGGGTAAATTTGGAGGAAAAGCTGTATGTTGAATTTAAGGTAAGTGAAATCTTAGCCATGAGTTTCTTTTTTTTTTCAGGGGCACAGAGGAAGGGATTTGTGGGTACAAGTGTCCATAAATGGTAGAGATAGTCTTAACTCAGCTTCTTCAAGGACAAAATCACAGTCACCCCAGCAGCCTTTGAAAGAATGACAGTTCAAAGGGCCACTGCACTTCATAGTTGAAAAAGTATTTAAAAAAAAAAAAAAAGATAAACAAGGTTAATCAAGAACTCTCATGTTTACAAATAACCCACAAATGTGTTATTAAGTAAAATTTGCTTCAATTCAATGCCAGTAATTTTAAATTTTAGCAGAATTTCCTTGCATAATAAGAGGCAATTTAATATTCAGTTGCTATATCCAGGATCCTCTCATGGACCCAGAAAATTTGGTTAGACGAATTTCTCAGCCTCAACACTAGTGACATTTAGGGTGGAATGATTGCTGGTTGTAGAGGCCTGTCCTGTGCGTTTATGGATGCTTAGCAGAGTCCCTGCCTCTCTCTCCTAGACACCACTAGCCACTCTCTTCATCGTAGTTGTAACACCAACAATGACTGCAGATACTGTCAGTGTCCTGGGGGAAAGGACGGGTGGGCAGAATTACCCCACACTGAGAACCACTGAAGGTTTGACTTAACACCATGTGGAATGTTGAAGTTGAATTGCTTTCCCCATTCCCATGAGAGACGTGGATTCATAAAGTCATTATTTAACTTACTATAAAACATTACATGCTAACCACCCACCCACAATTAAAAGCCAGTTCACTACTGTCTTTATAAGGTCTCCTAAATGCACTCATTATGTGCTTTTAGCAGGTGCATATTTTCAGTGGCAGCTCTTTGTGAAGGAGGAGTTGGGCAGCAACAATGAGCAGTGGCTCTGGACCAGGGACAATGGTTGTGTGTTCTGTACCCATGGACTACCAGAGGCCAGCAGGTTTACTGAGGTTTGAAAAGCAAAGCCCACCTCATGCCAAAGATGATGCTGGTCCTAGCCCAGGCCTCTCCTTTCTCCTCTTAGATGACCTAATGACAACAGCTACTACTAGGGAGGACTCCTTCCATGCCAAACCCTGTGCGGAGAGCCTTAGCAGCACCATCTCATGGCATCCTGTGCATAATCTATGAGGTAATGCCTGATAAAACCATTTTACTGTGATGCAGCTATGTCTCCAGGGTGACATGACTTGCTGGAGATAGTAAGTGGGTGAGTTGAGATTCAAATCCAGGTCTGACCCCTACCTGGTTGTAGTTAGTATGCTTAGTCACCCATCCCCCTTAAAATAGCTCCCTATCGAGACTCACAGATATATTCATTTCTACTGTATATGTTTATTGCATATGCTAAACATGCCATCAGCACTTTTTTTTTTTCTCCACAGGTAGTCATTTATTTATTTTTTTTCTTTTCTTTTTTATTATTATTATTGTATACAAATGGGATACATGTTGTTTCTCTATTTCTACATGGAGTCAAGGCATACTATTTGTGTAATCATACGTTTACATAGGGCTATGATGTTTGATTCATTATTTTTTCCCTTCCCCCCACCCCTCCCACCCCTCTTTTCCCTCTATACAGTCCTTCTTTCCTTCATTCTTACCACACTCCTTATCCCTAACCCTAAACCTAACCCTAACCCTAATGCTAAACCCTCCAACCCCCCATTATATGTCCTCATCCGCTTATCAGCGAGATCATTCGTCCTTTGGTTTTTTGAGATTGGCTTATCTCACTTAGCATGATATTCTCCAATTTCATCCATTTGCCTGCAAATGCCATAATTTTATCATTCTTCATTGCGGAGTAATATTCCATTGTATATATATGCCACAGTTTCTTTATCCATTCATCAACTGAAGGGCATCTATGTTGGTTCCACAATCTGGCTATGGTGAATTGAGCAGCAATGAACATTGATGTGGCTGTATCTCTGTAGTATGCTGATTTTAAGTCCTTTGGGTATAGGCCAAGGAGTGGGATAGAGCACTTTTTAAAAAATGCAATGCGGTGAGTCCTGAGAAGAATGATTTTCTAAGTGGCATGAGTTTTTCTTTCCTTACTTTTTCCAGGAGAGAAATCATTAGCTTGGGGTTACGACGGAGCCTTTGCCGTCAGACTAAACAGTGTTATTTACTAATCACACAAAGAGCATAGTGAAAGAAAGAGAAAAAGAAAGAAAGGAAGGAAGGAAGGGAGAGAGAGTGAGAGAGAGAGAGAGAGAGAGAGAGAGAGAGAGAGAGAGAGAGAGAGAGAAAGAAATGAAGGAAGGAAGAAAGAAAAGAAAAGAAAAGAAAAAAAAGAAAAGAAAAGAAAGTTTGGTTTCCTATGAATTTAGTCTTAGGGCTTTCAAGGTTTGTATCCCAGGGCTGCAAGGTTTTATGCCTCAGCTTAACAGAACTGAGCTACCTGGATTTTAACAGTTTATAGAACTGCTGATAAACAGCTGGGGATCTGCAGCTTTAATCACTGGAACAGAAGCAGAGAAGGAGGGGTCAAATGAAGAAAGAGGCACCGGCAGAGGAGAGAAACCCATGTAGATGGTTGGGGTCCGGGAAGACGGAGGTGCAGCCTCACGCCTCAGATGGTTTTCGTGGCCGTTCGTGCCTAGGTTCATTAACTGGCTGGCCTGTGCAGGGTAGGGCCTGGTTTTTATCAGCAGGAGCCCTGCAGACCCACCTCCCAGCTTCCTCATCAAAGTCGCGTTAGTACATCATTTATTAACTGTGAGTGCAGGCCGGGGTGGGGTTGCTGAAGAGCTTAGAAGAAGGATGGAGGAGATGGAAAGCTACCTCCATCGAGTTTGCAAAGCATGACTTCTCTTTCATTCCAGTCAATAGTAATAATATTAATAATAAAACGAAACCTTCTAGGTCTTTCTAGTGTCTGCAGTTGCAGTCCCATTGGGACCGGTGAACAGAGAACTATTCCACCCATTTTAATGTGGCAGAGCCATTAAGGGGGTTGACAGAGTTTAAGAACCTTTATCTGGCTTTTGAGACAGGCCCACACTCCCAATGTCCCCCATCTTATTATGAAATGGAGTCGTAATCATAGTGTATCTCTCTGAGTTCCTTTCTCTTTCTCCCTCTCTAATAACCTGAATCTGGCACACTTCCTTTCCCCTTTAACCTTCACAAGCTAAAAATAATCTCCTCTTGGAACCAGCCAAAAAATGTCAGTTGGAGGACTTTAATTAGCAGGAGTGGGCAGGAGACAGTTCTAGCCTTCCCAATTTGCTACAGACTCTCCAGGGAGCCGGAGCCAAGCACAATTGGAAAATCCAGGTTCATGTGCACCAGAGATTGGAGTTTCTGACTGGCAGGCAGAGTCTGCTGGAAACCAAGCTGTGTTGAATCTCTGCAGTACCAGGCAGGGCCTTTGGGGAGGTAAGGGATGGGTGGAGAAGTGTTGGGATTCAGAGCATGGACTGCTAGACTGGATTTCCAGGGTTTGTTTCCTGCTTTCCCTTTGCTTAGCTCTGTGACCTTGAGTCATCTACTAGACTTCTCTATGCCTCTCCCTCCTCATCTGTGAAATGGGGATAATCACCACACTTACCCCGTAAGTGTGTCATGAGACTAAAGGAGTCTATTTGAACACGTAGAGCAGCCTGGCACAGGAAACTCCCCGTGTGGAGTGTGTGTTGATGTGATTATTTCTTGGCCCCTTTTCATTTGGTGAGTCTAGACCCACCCAGAAGATGCAACTCTAGCTTCTTTGTCCTTTTATTGTTCCCTCCTAGATTAAGATAGTCCTGCGTGAAGAGACAGGGTTACATTGAAACGATATTTGAGATTCATGGAGAAAAGAAGACTTTCCCTAATTTACATGTACTTTATTCATTAAAATGGAATTCAGCATATCTCCAGGGCTTTGAATCTGGAAGGGTCTTAGTCTTAGTCTCCTTCTCAAGATGTTCCTTTAACAGAGCAGAAGCTCAGGCAGGAGAAACTGGACAATCATGAGATAACTATGATGAGAACGCTGAGTTCCCATACTTTATAATCATTTGGGATTTTATTACAAAAATGTCCCTAACCTAGACCTTGGGAACCTGCTCATGGGTTGATCTAGGACCCTGTGGTTATGGGAAGAGACTCCGAGGTCCATCAGTGGGTGTCAAAAGTGGAGTTGCAGGAACAGATTGGGTGTTGGGCTGAAAGTAAAGGGTGATAAGGACAATTCCAACCATGGAGGGCACAGCAACAGGGCCTAAGGTTGTGATTGAAAAAGCGGACCAGATCATGAGTGCCAAAAAGAGCAGGGTCTGAGTTCATCACTGGGAGGATGCTGGCGTGCGGCTCCAGGGAAGGCTGTCTAGACGGAAGTGAGAACAAGGACAGCAACCGATGGGAATGGGACACAGCTCCAGTCCATGTGGGCACTGGTTGTAAGAGCCAGATAGCGACAGAGTCCTATCCGAAGAGAAAGAGTTCAAGATGAGTCTCCAGTCTCAGCAGGTGGGGAATATGGAGATGTTTCCTGTGAATACACACGTCCCTGTGGGCAGTCTAGAGATCATCTCTGGACCCATGGACACAGGGTCTAAGCAGTAACTGGGTCACAAATTAACCACTGAGTGGAGACTGTATCCACAGATCTTGTAGCAGTGGAACTTCTTATCAATATCACCATACCTCCAAGAGCAGCAGACCAAATACTTATCAATATCACCATACCTCCAAGAGCAGCAGACCAAATAGTAACTCTACAGAGAGGAGGAGTGTCAATGTATTTAGAACTAGCCAGCTGGGATTTGAAACGTCAGCTCCAAAATACCATGTTGCTGCTGCTGTTCAGAACATCATAGGGTCTACGATAGGGATTTCATTCCCTTCTTTTGAAAACTCAACTTTAACAAGTATAACTCTCATTTGAACCTAGATCTTTCTGTGTATAATTTCTTCACTAAACTCTGATTCTTCTATCTGTAGCTAAATCTTTGAATCTTTGTCTATTTACAAATGATAGGCCTTTGTATCTTCTTTCCCTTCTAATGTTCCTCCTTAAATTTTCTTCTACCTTCCCCAAACTTGCTGCCTTAAACAAGCCCATATATTGTTATGCTTAGGACTATGGATGAACTAGCCTGTTTTGATTCTGGTGGCCAGATTTGGTTGACACAGTTTGACCTTGCTCAGGTTTCTGAGGTCAGTCACAAGTTGACTGAGGACTGACCCATCTACTGGCCTTGATTTAGGCCTCTCTCTGTGGCTCCACGTCTTCCATTAGGCAAACCTTGGTCACAGATGTCCAAAACTTACTCTAGAAGTTCACAGGCCCTCGTAAGGCACAGATATGGAACTGGCACATGATTATTTCTTCTGTTGTCATTGAGGAAATGAAATCACAAGGCCAACTTGGGTTCAAGGGCTTGGGAGATCAACTCTATCTCTTGATGGGAGGAGTGGCAAAATCACATTGCAAGGGGCATAAATTATATTGTAAGGAAGGACAATAATTGCAGCTATTTTTTTTTCAAATAATCTACCATCCCCTTTCCCATCTCTCTTAATATTCACAAATGATTCCAGCAAAGTAAAAACACTGATTTGGGCACCAAGTTATCAATGCTAGGAAAATGCATGCATATACCTTGTTCTGCAAATTACATTCTAGTGGGAATGAGAATGAAATTATCCCACAAAAAGATGTCAATGCACAAGAATACACAGTACTACTAAGAAGAGAAAGACTGGCATGAGAATTCAACCAATAGAAATTGGCCTAATCATGGGAGACGGGGATCCCAGGGGAGGGTTATTTTGAAAATAATTATTGAAGTGAGACCTGTAGGGTGGAAGACAGCCAGCAAAGCCAGGGATAGGGATTTTAGGCAAAAGAACAACATAAGCAAGCTCCAGGGCCAAGTGCTAGACAGGAAGGAAAGCCAATGTGGCCAAAGGGCAGGAAGCAAGGGAGAGTATGACCATGGAGAAAGGGCTGCAGAAGTCAGCTATGGACACACTCTGGAGGTCACAATGAGAAATGGGCTCATTATGCTAAAAATAATGGAAAATCATTGAGTGACTTTCAGCAGGGGGAGCAGGTAGTGAGAAAGTGACATGGTCATTAACTATCATGTCTGACAGAAAGGGATGGAAAGGCATTAAAACTGAGTTAAAATCATTGTTGGAGGAGGGAAATATGTTTGTCAGTTTATAAAATGTTATGAAATGCTGGGTGATTGACTAGAGAGTGCATATTACAGGAATGGGGATCCTAATCTCAGAAGAAATACTCTAGATATCCTGTCCATCATCATTTAGTCCTAAAAATTCATGACTGCATTTGGTTGGCTAATATTTTATTAATGAACTTAAGCCTATGATTAAGTGTTCAGGTTCACTTTGGGGTGTATATACCACTCTGCATAACCAGGGGTAGGTTAGTTACCATTTCCAAAGTTTCCTCATCTGTAACATGAGGACAACGAGATTTCCTATGTTTTAGATTTGTTATGAGGAGAATTCACACATATGAATCACTTTGAGAGGTTTCTGGCTCACTAAAACTTTCAGTTATTATTAAAATATTATTCCTTTTTTTTATTCCTTGTGTTTCCCTTGTCCAGTTTTGGTTTTGAAATTATCTGCCTTATAAAAGGATTTTACAGAGCTATTATTTTTTTTTGACAAAGAGAAACTGGAATTGATTGTACAATTCATGGACTATCTATTATTTAAAGAATATTTTAAATACTTTAGGTGTGACAAAATTACTCTAAGTTTGCATTTCTTTTAAGTATATTGTACAGGAAGTTGTTCATGTCATATAACTTCAAGATGATTGGAATAAAGTGGTTTATGATGATTTTTCATTTCAGCTATATTTTTTGTCTCCTTTTGTTTTCCTCCTTTTTGTTCATCTGTGCCTTAATCTTGTTGGGCTCCATCAGTCTTCAAAGATTTTTATCTAACTTATCGATCATTTAGAGCACCAGACTTTAGTACTGTGGATCTTGTTTTTTCGATTTTATTAGCTTCTCTTTGCATCTTCATTTACAACTTTCCACTTTCTTTAGCTTTAATATACTTGTCTATAATTTATTGCTCATTACATTTTCCTCCTTTTTTCTCATATTTGTATTGAAGCTCTCTGTCCCTCCAACACTACCCCAGCTATTTCTCACAGATTTCATCTGCACTGGTTTTAAGTCTATTTCACAATTTCCATTTTTTTTTCTTTGACACGTTTATTTAAATATCTTTTAGAAGATGTGGATTATTTTAGTCATTCCTTGAACATTTATTTCTCATTTCACTATATTATCAACAAAAAATGGTAAGCTTATGGTATTGATTACTTTGGTATTTGCTGTAAAAATCTTTTATAAACATCTAACGTGATTTCGAAAATGTCTGTTCTCTATCTTCTTCTCTATTAATTTTCTCTTCAGCAACATCTATCCTTCTCTTTAATGTATTCATTGATATTTTTAAACCTCTAATGAACTATTCATTTTCTATTTCCAGAAATTCTGGTTGGTTCTCTTTCAAATTCAACTGTTCTTTTTTCATATGGTTCTGTTATTTTAATTATATTTGCCACTCTTATTTATCTTTGACAACTGAACATTTCCATATAGTTACATTATATTTTAATTTCTGTGGGATCATTTGAACTTTTGGACCTCATTTTGGTTTGCTCTTTTTGACAATAGTGTTTGTCTTCTGAAAGGATTAATTATTCTGTGGAAGTTCTGCATGTCTTGCCTTGCATAATGTTGCCACAACATCATTTCAAGATTTTTTATGATCAGATTCCCTGGTAGAAAACTCAGTGGTTTAAATGATTTGAAACAGTTTGGCCAATTTTTAGACCTACTGTCAATGCACCATTCAGCTAGTTTACATTTGGATTGTATATCTATGGATGGTGTGGTTCTGGAGTTGTTCCTTTCTTTCTCTTGATCCAAAGCTTAAGACATAAGATTCACTTCTTTCTGGGATCATGGACAGAGTTTTCCTAATCCATGAGGATAAGGTGAAATTTGAATTCCAGCTTTCCTGCACTGTGTTGTTCCTTGAATGTGCATTAGATCCTCAGCACTGAACTCTCAGGAGTGACATCTCCTTGGATACCTGGGCACTAGCACTCATGTATCTTCAGATCACTTTTTGGGCATTTATTTCATTTTTCCTTTCTTGCACATGAATATTTCTCTTGTCTTATTTTGATTTATTTCCTATTTACTACTTCATCCAGAATTTCCCTGTGCTTAAAGTATGAAGTTGGACAAAATTCATCAGTTCAGTTCTTATGTTGCAATTAGTTGGGCCCAGAGGTTTCCACAGTAACATTTAATGAAGGAAAACAAAAGAACATTGTCAACAGAGTTTTAAAGTAAATAAGGTATGACCAATGTGTTGGACCCTGCTTGTACTGGTCTTCCGAGAGCTGATTTTTAAAATGTCAGGAATAGTACCAGCCAGTTAAACATAGTTATTATTTAAACTTAAATTCTACAAAGTTATAATTAAATTATTTTTTAAAAAACAAGGGTAAAAGTACTTAATTCATTATTTCTTAATTTTCTTTACTACATTTTGCTCATTTGTGATCTTGATGTCATTTATGTCTATTTATTCTATATAGTGGAGATAAACATACAATGTTCTATTATATAGTGTTATGTTTCTAAGCATTTCTTCTCAGGTTTCATTCAAAAACATCATTCTAGTAGCTTAAAATCAATCATGGCAGGATCATTTATTTCAGGAAAACTATCAAATCCTAAAATCAGAGCCAGTCGTTAAGCATTTACTGACACATCAATGGACCCAAGAACATCACAATTAATGTATGAAAACAACATATGCACATTCTCAAACATGGAAGATGGGTTAGTGAGTTTTCTGTTGCTGTGGCAAATTAGCTGTGAAAAACATCGTGAAGGGAGAAAGGTTTATTTCGGCTCACAGTTTTAGAGGTTTCACAGGTGCTTGAGCCCATGGCCATGAGACTATGGTTCACAGGTGCTTGAGCCCATGGCCATGAGACTATGGTGAGGCAGAGCGTCAGGCTAGGAAGGGTGTCTGGGAACAAAGCCACTGGCCTCACGGAAGCCAGTAGGCAGAGGAAGAGAAAGAGGTTGCGAAGAAGATGCAGCTTTCCAGGGCCCAACCCCAGCAACCTACTTCCACTAATTAGGCCCACCTCCTAAAATTCCCATTATTTCTCTATAGTGCCACAAACTGGGGACCAAAACTTCACGGGAGACTTTGGAGAACATTCCAGGTACAAATTATGAACAAAGTACCCCTGGATTCCTTTTAGGAAAAAAAAAAAATCAATGACAAAGTCAAAGCAATCATGGAACTAATAAGAATTGAAAATCAAGAACAGAATTATAAGTAAAAGGTGATCAGGAATGAATAAATTTAAGCTTAGAACTAAAACAAAATATTTGTAAAAATTAGGATTACAGCACACGATTTAATGTTCTGAACTTTGGCATTGTTCAAAAAATGATATATCTAGCAAAAATAGGTTGGGGAAATGAGACAGCAGTAAGTATACTAGTGTGAGTTTCTAAAGAAAGAGTAACTTGGTTTTGTTAAGTGAAAATATGATTTAAAAATTACAGTCTCACAGTACATTCAGAGCAAATATCACACCCAGAAGTAACATATTAAGAATTTTCCACTTGAAGGAGAAAAGTACTGGGGAGTCATATTGACCAAATTATACTGTTATACTGTGTGCATATACAAATATGTAACAACAAATCCCATCATTATGTACAACTATAATGCACCAATAAAAAATGTGGAAAGTTAAAAAAATTTTTCCATTTGAGGTTGAGATAATGATAATGATGTCTGCTTTTGCACTTTTATTTAATATTGATAATGTAGATCCTACCCAGTGTGGCAAGATGATAAAAGAATTTAAAAGAAAGAATTTAAACTGTCTTTGTTTGTGGACACCATGACTGAGTTTTACTGTCCTGGTTACTTTCTGGATCTTTTCAGTGGACAGAACTAACATTGTGACTATACACACACACACACACATTCACATACGCACACACATACACGTATGTTGTTACATATATTATAGATATAACTCTAAAGTTGGTTTCAATTTTTAGAAATGAGATCATTTTTTAATTTAGAAAGCAATCATTCATTACACTGAGTCTATGCCTCACAGATCTGGACAGTGCACTATAGAGAGAGCTCTGTTCTGGTCTTCACTCTGAGACCCGGGTCTGAAGTCTGAAGGACTTGCTCACTCATGTATCTGCTGATGGATGGTGGAGATCACTGGTATCTCTACCACGAGCGTGGCTAGAACATACAAGTAGCCTCTCCATGTAGTCTGAGCTTCCTCACGACACGGTGACTGGCTTCCAAGGATGAGTATTACAAGAGAGAGCCAGAGAATGGTCAAGTTGCCATTTATATGATACTTTTGTAAGTTATAGTGCTTTATGAGTTCACATGATTATTTTAATTTTCATTCAGGATTTGCATGGTGTGCTGATCCTCTCTGGGTTACTTCTTTCTGTCATTTATTCCATACCAGTCTTCCTAGTTATCAAGGAAACAGGGATGATAGAATATTCCATTTCTTCTTGTGGACTTCATCCCACATGACACTCATGGTACTCTATTGATATTATACCAGTGCTTTGTCTACAAAAGCCAGTGTTTTTATAACCAGTATATACTATGCCTTCTTCCTTCAAATTCATTTTCAAACTTTAGTTCTAAACATAACCACACATTTAATTCTTACCATTAATCCTTATTTCAATGTCCATATGACAATTTTACTTTTCTTAGGTATGTTTTCTAGTAGATTCCTTGGAAAAAGTGTACAGCAACAGTATTGTCCATGATCTTGAATGTGATAAAAGATTTTCTGTAGCTTTTGTAAATGAGAGTCTGTTTAAATGGATATGAAATCCTTGTTCACTTTTATCTCCTCCTGATCATCTTAAATATGTTATTCCATAATTTGTTTCCAGTATAAAACATTGCCAGTGAAAACATATCTTTTTGCTTTAAGTCTTTTGTTTCTGCCTACATGCTAAAAAGATTGCTTATTTTTCTTTCAAATCTATTAATTGTATTATACTCTTTTTCAGTATTGCTTCTTTGGGGTCAGTTTTATAAAAAATGGGCTGTGCCTTTTCTATTGATAGTTTTAATTTCATGTTGCATAATTTATTATAAGATATATGTCTTTAATTTTTAGAAGTTTCCCTCAAACATTTCTTTCGTATTTGTTCTAGTTCTTGCTTTGGTTTTCCTTTCCAGTGGTTGCCATTATACGTCTGTTGAACACTCCTTGCTTCTATCTAGTATTTTTCACTTTTTCTTAAACCATTTTTTCTCTTTTTACATTTCTGGTTTTAAATAATCTTTCTTTTATTCACTCTGTATTCTCTTTAAACCATTCTCTGTTGTGGTGATGTGCACTTGTGTGCCTTCTACTTTAGATTTTCATTCTGAAATGAATTTTTTTTCCCCTCCTGTGTGATTGTATCTCATTCCTTTCTATGTACTTATTTTTTCTTTTTGCAATGTATGTTGGGCTTTGATTTTAGGCACACCATGTTCTTAATATCTGTACCTCATTTGGGACTGGTTTGTTTTTCTTGAGACACACTCTTTAATTTGCCCCTTTGTGTGCATTCATTGTCTATAAGGAGTAAAATTATAAGTTAAAATTTTATGTAAAATTAATTTATGAACTTTTAGAGGAAGCCATGGTTCTTGCTAGATTTTTTAATTTCACAAAGCTCCACCCGTCCTGCTTTAAAATACACCATCTTGATTTCTAATATGCGCCCCTTGGCCCTGTTCTCATGACTTTCATCTGGACCTTGCATTTTCTTTATCTCCATTGTCTCTTTTTGCTTGGTGAGGATTCTGTCCCAGTTACTCTTTATCACTCTGGGCCCATGTCCTCCAAGGGATTCTGGATGGATTTGAGGGTTCATAGCACCCAGAATTCTTTAGACGTAGCCTCCGACTGCTGGCATTCACCCACCACTGAAGTTGGTAAATCCCATTTTTTCTTAAATAGCCTCAGGATACTTTTTAGTGAGCCCCCGGTGGCCTTTTTGGATTCTTCTCTGGTTTGTCAGATACTCTTTCCTCTGCTTCTCCCCTCAAAGATGCTGTTGCTCTCTGTTTTCACCCTTTCATCTTATTTTGCATTTCATCAGGCTACCTGCTCACTTGGTCAATTGGTTTGGTTGGATATAATTACCAGGGGCTTAAGTTTTTGTTGCGCGACATTGCTGTCTGTTTTGATGTTGGATTCGGATAAATTTGAAAATTATGCTACAATATTGCCAAATTCCCAGACTCTTGTATCACAGTGTATTAAGTAATGTATCATTTTAAATAATTTCAACCCTTATAATGAATAATTAGTTCATTAATTAGTAATACTTGATAACATCAGTAAAAGGTGAATAGACATTTAAAAATGTTAAAACCATCAAATTCCATAGAAAATTTGGAAGATTATTTTCAACATGATTTAAGGTCTTTCTTAAAGTAAGAAATACCATTCGTAATTCCTAATGAAAATGCTAGAATCATTTTCATACAATTGGAAGCAATATGGCTATTTCTGTTGCTATAATTAATAGTAATATTAGCAGATATTTTCATTTCACCTTTCATGAACACAGGAGTACAGGTCACTGATTACAAGATTTATTATAAAATCATTCCGAGAACCCACTCCATAGTGGATGAAGGTTGTGAATCTATTCCATGTCTTCTCTGGTTTGTCTTAGACTAAATATGTCAGAAAGGACAGGTGGAAGTGTGAAATTATAATGACAGCTAATAGGAGCTACAAAATACCTGGGCTTTTGCTCTAATTCCAGAAATTCAATCAAAAATTGATTTACGCCTGATTTGGAGCCCATTTTGATGTTTGGCTATCTCTTGGTTCCACCGTTTCAGAAAACAAAGATATTTGTTAAGGGAGGTTATTTATTTTTATTTTAGAAAATAAAAAATGCATAAAATGATCATGATGTTTTAATACGTGTTTGCAAAGTTGTGTTTAGAATACTAAAATAACTCCACATGCATCTTATGCAAAGATTATACCTTCAGATGTTAAAATATAAAACTTTTAGTAGTTCTAACAAGTGATAAAAAAAAAAAAAGTCAACTCCATATGAGAATTAATGAAGGGAAAGCATATCTTAATTAAAGTGGACAAAAATATGTTGGCTCGTTTTTCTAGTTTCCCCTCCTGGGCGGGAGGTTTGGAATGCTGCTGTGATGTGCCACTCCATGTGTGTGCTCTGAGCTGCTGTCAGAATGTTGGCTTACAGTTTGGAGAGAGATCGTGCCATCGACTGAAGCGTACATGGAGTTCTTCTTCACAAATTTTTTCCACCCATGTTGCTTCTGCCAAAATGCCATATCAAGAAATAGTTGGAAGAATGGAAAGTGTTCAACCTGAGGAACAGAAAACATGAAGAAAGAACAAGTGGGCACGAGTTCTGTATTCAATTATAGAAAAGGTCATTATGGGGAAAGAAACTTGCTTGACATGATTCCACAGGGAACAACTGCCGCACAGAGACTAAAGTCATAAAGATGTGACTCCAAATCTGGCTCAAAGATTGAGGAAGCTAATCTCTACTTCAGAAGTCTTGCATGGTCCGTCTTATTCCTACCTAGATTTACTCCCAGAGTCCTGCTCTTCTTCCAGGAAAGAACTCTTCCGCAAACTCAGAGTCCCCTTCTGAAGGTTCTGGTCTTAGCAATGGCTATCTTGTCTGCCTTAAAGGAACAAATCTATTTCATTCTAATGGAAAATAAAAGCGTCCTTGGAGTGGAGAGTTTAACAATGAAGATAGTGTTGAATTCAAGGAAATCATGTTGGGATCAGAATCATCACACTGAGACATGGTTACACTGGGATCCTATTATGTGATAAAGAGAGAAAAATATTGACTAAACAATAAAGTTCCTTCTTAAAAACAATGGGTACGCCTTGGCTCTAAGACTCAACAAGATAAAAACCATGGTTGCTAATCGAAAGTCTGTATAACCACAAACAACCTGCCTCTGAGGGTACCTCACAGTCAGATGAGACGTACCCTGGGAGTGGGGGCAGATACTGTTTCACTCGGCTCTGTCCAAGCATTTGAGGATAAGCCATCCTCCTTTAGTTGACGAATTTGTTTGGCTCTTATTTTCAGATTTAGAAAGAAAACTGCATGCATTCTAAAGGTCTTGGATGGATCTCTTTCTTGGGTCAAATGTTCTGACTCACCAATACCAGGCATGCTGAAGGGCAGATTCCTGGGACTGGCAAGACTTCCCCTCAGCTGCCATGTCTGTGTAGTTTGGGTTGTGGCCAAAGGAGATGGGGAGCTGGAAGGTTTGGGTGGAATGGGGTCTCAGAAACTAGGTCACTTCAGCCCAGGGTAAGATGATTACTCAAGGAGAGTGAGAAGCCTTGCAGAGACCAGTAAACCTCTCTTTTTGCTTCAAAGATGTGGACACATCTGGAGAAAGTTCGAGCAGTGGAGGCTTAAAACAGTGTCTTTGTCTACCTCAAGAATATTAAAAGGTGACTTCTGCTGGTGGTGAACTACAGCAAGCAGGCCAAGGTCTCCCTGAGAACAACTAGAACAGTCGAAAAGAATAGTTTCAAAATTGAAGCATTACAAGGGTAGTATTCTAAAGAAAGGGAAAACTCAGAGAGGTGTAGCCCTCTGAGCTCCCAGAGTAAGCAGCTCAGACACAGGGAACAGAGGCGAGCTTCCCACAGCCTCATGGAACTACAGGAGCACCGTATGGGGTCCAGCACCCATCAAGCATGGAAAGCCCTAAGGACACCCACCATGGCTGGGAGCATCTGGTATTAGGAAGGACTACTTTCTAAGAGGAAGAACAAACAGAGAAATAAAGATCCAGACCTTGTATAGATTAAAGTCAATTCCTTGAATTAAATCGTGATAATCTGTGATTGGCAGTCCCTTTAACTGCCTGAGAGAAACAAAAATGTTTCTTCTTGAACAAGAGAGTATTAATCCCAAGTATTGGTTTTATATATAATTCTTCGTACATAGTGGGCGGTGTTAAATTATAAATAAGTGGTCAAAGAGATAGTCAGCATTAGGAAAAACCAGAGAAACAGCTGAAAATAGAAATAGCTATACCAGGTATTTCTATTCAATAGAAATAGAAATACCAGGTAGTGAACATGGACTTTAAAAGAACTTCTTTTCCCCACTGCCTCCCTCCTCCTCCTCCTCCTCTCCTCCTCCTTCTCCTCCTCCTCCTCCTCCTCCTTCTCCTCCTCCTCCTCCTCCTCCTCTTTCTCCCCTTCTTTTGGTTCCCCCTTATTTTCTCTCTCAGTTTCATTAAGGACAAGTCTATCAGGTTTTAGTTGGACATTCATGCTTTTAGTCCACTATTGGCAGTCCCCTGTAGCTGCCTATCAGAAGCAAACATAAGTTTTCTCTTGAACAAGATAGCATTAATTCCAGGTATCAATTTTATCTGTAACCATCTTATGCAACTGAAAGCGGGTACCAAAGGTTGCATTTTTTATTTGATCTTTGCACCAAACCTAAGGTCTAATTGGCCCTTGTCATTCAAAAGCCTTCTCAGGACTTTCTTTTGTGTGATGTAGATGAGACTCAGCAGTCTCTTCCAACACTGCTAGTCCCCATATTTATGGGCTCTTCATTTCTGTTTGCGACCACTCAAGGCTTTTCTGAGCCCATCTCTTCCAGCACTTTGTCAAATAAAGTCAATATTAAGCAACATACTTTACTTACCTTTTCTTCCCAAATTCTCCCATTAGAGCTACAATTTCACTAAGTTCATTTCTGAGTTCCAAATCACTTCATTTTCACTGAGTGTTGCACGTCTGCATAACACAGAGGGACAGTCCTCCAGTTTATATACAACTGCTTCATTTCTTGCTCCCTCCCACCTGGTGCTCCGTTCTTCAGCCAACATCGTGTTTTGGTGGGGGTGATGGTTCCTACATGCAGTATCAGTTGGCCTAGGCAAGGTCTTGCTGTGATAACAAACAGCCCCCAAATCTCTGAGTGAAAAATAAGAGTGTTTCTTTTCCCTTCTTGCTATAAGGTCATTGGACGTTGGAGAGGCACTGTGCTCACTTCATTCACTCGGATATTCAGGCTGATACTTGAATCACATCTTTCAGTCTGACTGAGAAAGAGATCTCTGCAGGGATTCATACAGGCAGTTATGTGTGCTTATCACTTTTGTTCATAACACATAGCATGGCACCAGTCCCATGACCCCACTGAACAAAGGGTCAGGAAATGGAACTTTTTACCATGCACTTAAAAGTCAGGGAAATAGAAACGTGTTGGACAGCAGTGATGTCTGTCACCGTAGACTCTTGTGCATATGGGAACTTATATGTGAAAGAGGTGACAGTGGACTTAGACTATTCCTACGGAAAAATAACAAAAGTTTGATTCCAGTATTTATCTTACTCAAAAAATAAAGATTCTTCAAGGCGTATGTAATACAAAAACTCAGATTTTAGAAAAAAAACATTGAAAGAATTATTTTCAAATTAGGCTAGGGAAGAAGTTCTTAAGCCAATTTTTTTCCAAACCAACAAGGAAAGGGCTAATAAATATAATTAAAGTACAAAAAAAAGTCAGCAGGAGCACAGTTATCATAAACCGAAAAGTCATTGCACAGAGTAGGAGCAGCTGCTTGCAAACCGCGACTGATTACAGAGTAGAAACTAGAATCCGTGATGAGTTCTAACAAGTAAATAAAGAAGAAGAAACTCAAAATTTAAAAACTGGCAAAGTAAGTAAATGTTCCTCAGCAAAATAAACAGATACATTGAGGATTTTTTTTCCCATACAAAGGAATATTATACAGCAGTTTAAATGAACTATGCCCAATGCTTAGAAAACAAATGTTTCAGGGCTGGGGAGATAGCTCAGTCAGTAGAGTGCTTGCCTTGTAAGCACAAGGGCCTGGGTTTGATCCCCAGCACCAAAAAAAAAAAAAAAAAGAAAAAAAGAAAACAAATGTTTCACAATAATATATGCAGGGTGGTACCAATTGCATACAACTATAAAGCAAACAAAAATGTGTTTTCCTGTAGATGCCTATATGTAATATAAACTGCAAAAATCCAGACTTATTTCACACTAATGCTTCCTTAATGGAAAAGGAGTTTGCAGATCTATTAGTTTAAATTTTAATGTCTCAATTTCATAAATGATAGAGATTTTGAAAGCAAATGAAGCAAAACATTAATACCCATTGAACATGGGTAGTGAGTACATAGGTGAATATTATATAATTTGTTGAAAAATTTTGGACACTCAGAATACTTAAAAAATTAAACATGAAAGTTTAAAAGTGAAAGGACAATATAGGTCCTTGTAGACATTAGCTTGTCACGGCACATGTACTGTGTATGCATCGTTTTACATGTATGCACTCTGCAAACACATCATGATTATATCAGGTTACATTTCCAACAAGCAACAGACAAGTAGAAGCTCATACAATTAGAAGACTAGAGATGGACAATTTAAGAGTTGGCGAAGTTATCCCACAACACTACCAAGTCCCATGTTACCTAGGCTCTTTTTATACCATGCTCTTCCAACCATTGTTGGCAGTGGTTTTCAGATGGGGCTGTATCTGTGGTCATCACAAACTCAAGAATATACATTTATCTGTACATATATATACACTTATATATATAATATATGTGCACCTGTGTGTGTGTATACACATATTGTCTTTAAAGAACAAAAAATCTTTTCCGGACGCCTTCTCCAGAAAATCCCTTATATTTTCCTGGCCAGAACTGGGTCATGTGCCCAATTATTTCAGGCAAAGGGGAATAGGATTTCTTTGTTTAATGTTCACAAATTATTGTTCTGTTCCAATATCTTCAGAAGAGTGAGCTGTGAATGGTACGCAACCCACAGATTATATTGTAGCAATAATAATTTTAGATGTTATTTAGAGATCATTACTATATGTCAGGCACTTCTCTAACCACTCAAATCCAAAGACATTTAATTCTCCTAACACCGTACAGGACATCTCCTTATTTAATGGAAGAGGGGATTAAGACTCAGGCTAAAGTATGACAGTGGTAGAAGCAAGATTTGAATCCAAGCCATTGACCTAATTTATTAAAAACTACACTATGATTTTAGATATTGGGAAAGCATAATCTCTTCCCTTCAGGAGCTCAGAGTTAAATTAGCCAAGGAAAATTAAAAGCAGATGGTTTAATTTATTTTCAATATGTCTTATAGCATGCTGATGGTCCTGCCTTGGAAAAGTTAACTCTATCTGCTTTGGATTATATGTCTCTTGGCCTTATTGGAGGATTTTCCAATGATTCTGATTGTCCTGATTCCATCAAGGTAAATTTGCACAATGTGAATCCCCAAGTCTAAATACCCTCTAGGTGTCTGTGCCCTTCATTTGACACCCAGGGTTATGGGAGTGTGGAAAGCTTTGCTATGAAAAGCATGTCCCTCCTTTTGCTGACGGTTCTGTCCCCTCTGGAATTACTGATCACAGTATAAGGGTAGTTTTAGGAAATGCAAGCATATTTCTTTCTTAATTATACTATTGCATTAGTCTCAGATTAGGGTCCATTTTTTTTTACCATTATTTGAGGACTCACTTTATTCCTAATATTTCATCGAACAGTCTATAAAGTTCATTTCATTGAACACAATCCTGTAAACTATGTCTTATCTGATCCCCAGTGCAGACATTAAAAAACAAAAACAAAAACAAAAAAAACTTTAAAAACCCGGTAATAAGTTTTGAAGAGGTTAGCATTGCCCCACATGAGCAGAAAAATGAATGATCTAGATCAAGATAGGAAGGAAACCCAGGTCTTGAAGGACTAGCCTCTACATAAAATAGGCTAGTGAACCTGTTTGAACTTTACCTACTGACTGAGGCAAGTTTCCCCAAGAAGCCCCAAGGGGAAGTTTTGCCATCTTTTGCTTGGGGAACCAAAGAGGAACTCTGAGACTTAAATTCTGATGTAATTGGGGTCTTTCCTAAGGTCATTTTGCATAATGGGGCACTAGTGCAAACCGCTTCTTCTTAGTGGTTATTTACTCTGATTCATCTTTTTAATTTCTACTACCCGCCCGCCGAGGACCCCGCTGGGCTGGGTTCATCCTTAAACAGTGCAAGCATGCGGACAAAGAGCTCTTCTCTTGGCCCATGTGTCCAAGACCTCAGGGTTTACTTAGCTGCGGCTACTCTTTTCATTAGTAGCTATTTACACTTCGCAGAGATACTTGTTGAGCTTGGCCAAAGCCGCGGGCTCTATTCCTTTTCAGTCTCTGACCCAAGGCAAATGGTTATACTTGACATTCTTTTTTCCCAGTGTAATAGCAACTAGCAAGAAATGGTAGACTGAAGAGTCCAAATGGTTATACATTCAGAAGGGATCCAGATTAGAGGATGCTGCTTCACTGCTAACCTGTCGCTTGCTGAAGGACAGTCAGCCTCTTGCTGAAGGGCTCAAGGTAGATACAGACGCATACAGGAAGGAAAATGCTAAAACCTACGTGGGAATTAGATTCTCCTTGGGGTGTCTTTATCCCCACATAAATATTATCACAAGCGAAGAGAGGACTCCACAGAGTCTAGCCAGGTTCCCATGCACAGTAGAGACCCTCTGTCATTCCCCTGCCCCTGGGAAGGCCGGGAAATCCAGCCTTGGATCCGCTTGGTCTTCATCTGTTTAGTACCGGTTCTAAAGGAAGGCCCGGCCCCGCGCAGGGCAGCACAGCTAAGCCTCGCACTCAGTCCAGCAGTCAGCATCACTTAATAGGACCTCCGTGTGTCCCTCGGAGCCAGCTGCAGAGAAAGTGCTGCTAAACTGCTCAATTGGCAGAGCTAAGTTTATACAGATGGAGGAGTTAGCAGAGACCACAGGACAAATACCAGCAACCAACCCATTTCACACTTCTGAAAAAAGAGAGAAAGGAATGGCAGAGGCCAGCCAAGGCAAACAGGCTGTGAAAACCCGAAACTGTGGGCTGGAATTTGCAGCTGCTCCTCGTCTTTTCACTCGTTTGGAGGAGCTTTGCTCCCTCTCCAAAAAGTAGAAACTTTCTGCATGTATGCTTCTGGGTTTGGCCTCCTACAGGAAAAGGGCAGCTCGCTCCCAATCACAAAGCAGGTGTCATTTCCCCAAGATCAGCACAGTTGATGGAGTGGGGCATTTTTGCAGAAGGTTAAAGGGAGACGCCATTTTTTCCCAAAGAGTCTATGCTGTTGGGATTCCCATAGTTTGTCTTTTCGTGGCCCACACTAGTTCTTCATCTTTCCTATTTTCCTTTTCTTTTCTTCCAGGAAAGAAAACCATTTCTTCCCCCGCCCTGGAGTATGCTGAAACATAAAACTTTCCCACAATCTGCCACCCCACACAAATCCCCTTTCCTTTCAGCTGAAGCACTTGGGTGCTTGCTCATGGATATGCATTCTCTATACAGGGAGGTTGTTGCTGCCTTTGGGGATAGGTGATGTTTCCAGTTCCAAGCCCGGAAGGATTGGGGACAATATTTGGAGATAAAAATGAAAGAGAGATTTAGCCTGAGTGACTGTGAAATGGTCAGCTGCCATCCCCAGTGTGGTTGCAGAGAATTTATGGACAGTGGTTGGAAGAAACTGTTGTGTGAGCTGGCATTACAGCAGCCAGCGGAACGGCTTCGGTTCGGATGCCTGGTCTGAGAAAGCAGGCAATTGATGTGCCCAGCAGACAGACCAGAGGGTAATCACCGAGCTCGGGAAGGGTTGGAAAATGACTGTCACCAAGCCTTTTGACGGGCTAACCAGGTTACTCAACTCACTTACCAGAATGTGTGGACATGTGTCTACAAGGAAAAATTCTGCAACTATGTTTAAAAACAGTTCCATCTGTTCGTATGTACTTTAAATGTTTTAGATGGGAAACAAAAAATGAAAAAGGAAGACTCAGACCAGTTATGAAACAGATCATCCGAATTCAAATTGGTAACAATGAACCACATACTCCAACCAACACAGAGCAACAGAGGGGAGGTAGGGACACAGAATGGAAAACACCTAGGCAGGTCAATGTGGACTTCCCTCAGGGACTTCTTCCCATGCTGTGAGATGCTAAGGGCTGGTACGCATGGTGCACTCTTTGTTTATGAGAAGTGGAACTGGGGCAAAGAAATACCCATTAGGGGGAAAAACAACTTGCATCTGGATGGGGTTGAATTCAAAGAAGGAAATATCTTCCCTGGCATTGGCAGAGTAAAGAGATAATAAAAATCATATTGGTGGTTGAACCAGGGTGGAGAAGAAATGCAAAGCAGTGAATTTGAAAGGACAAGTTGCTTTCAAAGATTTAAAAACCTTATGAAACAGCAAGCAGACAAAATATGCTCTGATTTTTAACACACCGGGATTCAGAGCAATGGGTACACGGTTGGGGTAGAAGACGGACAAGTGATGACATTTCCAAAGAGTAAGTCTCTGCCGGCTGACCCCGTGAGAGGACATCCAGGATTCACTGCCAGAAGGGGAATCGCGATGCCACTGTCACATAGGAGCCTGGCCTGGGTCCTGCTCTTCTGTCTATGAAGGGGAACAGCCTGGAAAACTTCTATCTGTGGTAAGACATTCTAGAATGTCTGCTATTTTGTCATTGACCAAGATCAGGAAAAACAGACATGATTCATAATTCCAGGCCTAGCTTTTCCTCAATATGAATTCTTGATCAAGTCCATCTTGATAAACTTCAATTTCAGAGGTTTTTGTCTGAATTTTGTAAGAGTTATTTAGGAGACAATACTGCCTACCACCACTTTCCTCAGTACCTCCAGGAATACAGCAGATGAAGCGGCGAGGTACGAGAGGGACAGGTCGTGGTGGGGTAGCCAGGGTCTTGCTCGCTTCTCTGCCAGCCAGCTGTTGATGTTGCAGAATATACAGAATAGAACTTTAGCTTCACTGGCCTGACCATTCTAGGGTTTTACAGTACTGCCCTTCTTTAGTATCAGATGATCAGTCTTACACCAAAAAGTGGAATTTTAAAATTAAATAACATCACATAGAAATGAGAATAAATTTTAGATCTGGTAGCTCTAATCTCCCCAGGATCTTACCTAGCTCATTTAGATTAGGAGCTTAAGAGAAGGGATGAATGGATGACTGTTTCTCACTTTCCATCAGGTTTTCCAACATTTCCACCTGCAATTACTATATTACACACTCCCATATTATATGTATGATGTAAGCTATAAATAAAATGCAGAGTTTGGAATAATATAATGGAAACACCTTGTAAAGATGAACACAAAAAGGAGGTTATGCTTGTTCATTTCTCCCTGTCTTCCCTACAGTGTCAGATCCGTGAGAACAGCACCATATTTTCTACTTTGCTCACGTCAGTGTCCCCAGTGCCTAGAATAGTATCTGAACATAGTAGGCCCTCCATTTCTGACTGTGGAATGAATGAGTGACAGGATATCTGATTCCGGGCCCAAAAAGTCCTTCATCAATTGTTGTTTTGTCCTCTTTCAATGAAAAGGTCTTGCCTGGAATTCAAACCTGACTCTTCCCTACGCTGTTCTTCCTTTGTCTCTCACATCTTAAAACTTCTACGTCTGGGCAGCATTGCTCAGTCTGGTGGCCTTTCTTTACCATGCCTTATTTGACATTCTTGGAGATGTTTCTCTAGTCATGTGAAGTCCTGGGTCCCTTAAAAGCACACGGAATTCATGCGCACAGGTAGTCATGGGCTGTTTATCTTTCGTTCTGTTCATATGGTGCCTCGCATTGATTGATTTGCATATGTAAAACCAACCTTGCATCCCAGGGACAAATTCCACTTGATCATGGTAAATAATCCATCTCAAGTCTTGTTGAATCGTTTGTTAGTATTTTATTGAAGATTTTCACATCTGTGTTAATCAGAGATATTGATTGATTCTCACCGCACATACACATAGAACGGTGTGAGGAAATGTACATGTTAATTTGCTTAGTTGTATGAATCATTTCACTATGTATATGTATATCAAAATATCATGCTATGTGCCTTAAGTATATGTGTGTGTATATGTATTATTTATATATATATGCAAAATTTTTATTCTTTAAAAAGGCACTTGAGGAACTGGGGGTACAGGTCAGTAGTAGTGTGCTTGCCTAGCATGCATGCGGTTCTGGGTTTTATCCCCAGCACCACACACACACACACACACACACACACACACACACACACTCACACAAGCAGGTGATTGGTCACCATGAACTCCATCAAGTACTAGGTCAAGACCTTTCTCAAGAAAGAGACTCAAATCTGGGCCAACTTTCTCCCCCCTCTGCTACTTCCTGGGCTATACCCTCCCTCCTTTCTTGTCCGTACTCCTCTCGACATGGGTCATCTGTGTTAATTGGTGATGACGTTCCTGATGATTTATAGCCTCCCATGCATGTTCTGCATTCGTTGAGCATATACTCTGTATCACCACCGTGCCGGGGATTGTGTACACAGAAAACGGGTCAACAAGTCCCTGAGTTCAAGGGGTGTGAAGCTAGTGAAGAGGAGCTTTTGTGATGATGGCCACCTCTGTGTGTGTTTGCATGACCATATCTATCTGGATAAAGATATTCCAGTATACATGAATACACATATAGATATATATATTATTTCAGTTTTATGAAAAATATATTTACTACAGGACTTGTCCATTCTTTTCTTTATTGGTCTACTTTATTTTTCCATTAAAAATAATCTCATTATGACCCACAAAATTGATCTCGCCATAACCAGTTGTGAGTTACGATGAGTTCAATGAGTTGTAAGCAGGCCACTGGAAAAATCCAGCTTCAGAATGGGAGTTTCCTAAAGTTATTACGACAGAATAAGCAGTATGCACCAGGAAGTGGAAGTCCAAGTTGGAACCTCCTCTAAGCAGTACCCTCCAGGATTATACTTCTTGTATTCTAGCATGCACATGAAGCATGCTGGGGTTTATCTAAACTGTTGCTTCTCATTTATAAGGTGGGCCTGAGATTCTGTGTCACTAGTTGACACTAGCGCTGCTGGACCATGAACCCAGGAGGATTTAGGAAGTGGTGTCTGAAGGATGACCAGGAATTATCCAGGGGAGAAAGAGATAGGAAGAACATCCTGGTAGAGAGAGGAAAGGTCATCAGCAAAGCTTCCTATGTAAGAAACAACATAGGTTACATAAGGAATTGCATGGATACATTTGTCTTTTTCTTTCTTTCTTTTCTTTTCTTTTTTTTTTTTTTTTTTGGTATTGGGAATTGAACCCAGAGGAACTTTGTCACGGAGTTACATCCCCAACCCTTTTAGTTTTAATTTTGTTTTTTTAATTTTGAGACAGAGTCTTGCTAAGTTGCTTAGGGTCTCGTTAAGTTACTGAGTCTGGCTTTAAACTTGTGATCCTCCTATCTCAGCCTCCTGGGTTGCTGGGATTGCAGGCATGTGCCGCACACCCAGCTTCCACATTGTCTTAAAAGTGCCCCTGCATATGTTTCAGTGAAAGATCAGGCCTGTCCTTAGTAGTGAGAGATAATCAGAGCAGCAATGAACCAGATTTTTTGCATTGGGGAAATTTAGGGCAAAAGCAGAAATATTGACGGATCTCCATTTTAGAAGAAGTTATACTTTTATTTTTACTATGAAACAAAACATTGGCAACTGCAATTTAGATTTATGATTATATTTCTCTTTCATTGGGGTGAGCTCTCCAACAGATACTGCACTTTCTGACATTAGTGCAGAGACTTGGAACCCATTTTATGTGAGATGAAAGTAAGTGTGTTTGGAAGGACCCGTGGGTGTGAGAAATCCGAGGCTGGGGTGGCCGATGGAGTGTCAAGACCCCAAAATGACCTCCTATCAGGTGATCCTGGGTGCTAGGACTCAGCTGATTTGAAAAAGAGGGGAATCATACAGAATGAGGTGGGAACCGGAAAACTGAAGCACAACACTAAGGGAAAGCTCGTCCCTCCTCTTTTATCCCCACCTGTAAAGGACATGAGGACTGGGCCCCTCGGAGCCTTTCTCCCAGTCTAGGATATTCTTTCTTTTACGTACCCTACCCTTCTCAGAAAAATCTGTTATAAGTTTGGTAATCACCAGCTTAAATGCCACATCCCCAGTGACTGCCTTGGTCTGTGACTCAGCCCTGTGGTGAGGACAGACTCCGAAGTCCCCATCTGGCAGGGATGGTGGGAGGATTGAGGGGGTTACGTGCTCCAGGCAGATTTTTCAATGCACCAACTTGAACACGTGGAGCCTCTGCCTCGGGTATTTCTGAGTCTTCTCTTCAGTCCGAGCTCCTTTACTATTCCTTCTCTGGAAAGGCTTGCTTTAGAAGCCTGGCTCCTGCCACCGCTGAACTTCTAGTTACGGTCCCAGGTAGATTTTGGCCTGAATCATAACACAAGGTGCTCAAAATGTGGTGTGTATTTCAGGTTTGTTCCCCCAAGATTGGGAAATCCATTGGCCCAACTTCCCCTTCTTACTTTGGTCATAAAGAATGATTACAGGAGAAGACTTTTTCCTCATTAAGATGAAGAAAACATGTTAGAGACCCTACCCCAGATTCCAAGGACCATCCAGCAGGTGCACACTCTGACACGGATCCCTGTGCAGAGGGCTTTCCGCTTGGCTTCCCAGGAAACCACCTTCTCCTAGGAAACCACCCATGGCTGTGTTTATCCGCTGTTTGAGTTGGCTGTGGTGCAGTGAAGAGAGCCGAACACCGGGGCCTGATGTGTGTTTTTCTTTCTCCAAATGCAGTCTGTCATATATTGCAAGAGTTATTGCCCATGGAGATAACTCTGTCGTATAAATGAGCCAAGGGTGGATCTGTGTAGGCAACTAGTTGCTTATTTCCTCACTGTGGAATGAGATCCCATAGCTTGAAGGTCTGCCGGCACCAACCCCAAAGTTTTACACATCCAATTGCTCTAAAGAGAGCAGGGACAGGAAGTTTTTAGTCATTTAAGTCTTATCTGATATGCACATCCCACTCTCCCCCATGCAACAGCTATTATCCATTGACAAGGTGCAGCCTTATAGTAAATAGCTCCCAGGAATTCTCTGACCCAAACACTCTCTGCTGAGTGACATCGCTTACATCACCTGGACACCTGTGCCTCTCTTTGATTTCCTTCCCTGGACTGTTCCCTTGTCTCTCTCCTTTTCTGCAGGGGGTGACCCCTGCTCTTGAAGGGTCTCAGGTTGCAAGGGTCTTCCCATCTTATGCAACCCTGTGCCACTCAGTCAAGTCTCTTATGTGTCTTTCAGGGTCATATCTTTTTCCTTGATCAGCCTCCAGATCCCTTGAATCCCCTAGACACTTCTACTGTATATCCACTGAATCAAAATACATGGGGGCTCTTCCCTGAGAGTGTATGGTTTTGATGAACTTTCCGAGGTGGTGTGTGTGTGTGTGTGTGTGTATGTGTGTCCAGGTGAGCATTAAGGTCTGAGGACTATGGGTTAGAAGATTTTCTCTGAACCTCTTTTCTGCTGCGTGCTATCTGACTTTGGGATGTTTCCTTTAAATCTCTGAGCATCAATTTTTATCTACATAAAGTTAAGGTGATGATGTCTGTATCTGAGCCATGTAGATAAAATGCAATATAGTATGTGGAAGTAATTAGGGCAATGATTGACACATGGCTGGTGTAGGAGCTAAGCCTTTTTTCTTGTTCTTTTCTGATGGTCTTGGGACCAAGTCCTTGCCATTCTGAAGCCTTCCGTTTTTTACATGCTTTTTGAATCATCTGGGCCTCATCAGTGCACCAATTCACTTGTAAATCTTGTTTGACATATTGCTATGCGTACCTGACTTTGAGTCTTTTAATTTTCTTGTCCCTCACAGTTTGGTCTCTCTGTGACTGCATTATCTAATGCTATAAAATGTCTGAGAGTCAGAGTCAGATGACAAATGCTGCTCGAGGTACATTTGTATTGTATTGTTAAGTCCTTATCACTAAATTCAGATGGGACCCAAACGCTATTTTTGTATAAGATTTTGTTCAGTTTTACTCTACTGTCGATTGGATATTTCTGGTCTTGCTAAATACATTTTTCTCTCTTCTTGCTTAGAATCATCCACTAAAATGTATTTATTTTTAGCAGTTTTGCTGAGTTGTTTGCAGTTTTATATGTAAGCCTTTGCTCTCTGGGAACATAATAAATACATGGCCCAACACCCCAGTGAATAGTGAGAGAGATGTGTGAAGTCAGGGTGTGATTCCCTAGGGACATCTGCCAAATGAGATCATTTACCAAGGGTACTTTTGTGTTTTGTGAAGTCTTTAACCCCTGTACCTTAGTGTTCTTATCACTGGATGCCTTTGTCCATTTCCTTATCTCATCTCTACTCCTCATCCTCCTCCAAGGTTTTTTGGAAGACCACAGAATGTACCGAATATACATGGGATATCAAGCATAGTTACGTTTTCATCTAAGGTCAAGGCCAGGGATAAACACAATGGAAACACAAAAGCAGAGTCATATGCAAATTTGCCTGTAATGCCTTGTGGCTAGAATGGGGAAAATGATAATACAACTCTGGTTTCCTATGTTAACATTGGTAGCAAGCAATTGGGAGGTGACACATAAGAGATGATGCTAGCAGAATTCCATTTGTACAGCTCCAGGGGAGGGTAAGGAAGAAGATGGGTTTGGACACTATAGAGTTGTTGAATGAGAATAGAAAGACACAAAACAGAAATATGGGAATTTCATTTAGAGAAACCAATTGGATACCCACTGTGAAAAGTCAGCAGTGAATAAAAATGTTAAGATGAGCAGTTCTAGAAACTTCTCCAGCAAGGAGAGAGACATCAAGTTTCTAAATGGAGACCAGATGACTAGTTAGCTTCCTAAAGAACTGTCTAGTGCACATTTCCAGTGGAAAATCTCAGAAATTTAGAGAGGGAAAAGCCAAAATCTTAATGTCTTGAAGGACAAAAAGAAAAAAGAACTTAATTTGAATTGAGTTCAAGCTGAATTTATTGAGCACATGCTTGATTTACCATACAGGTTAACACATACATGGAAAAATAGTATGGACCACTGTGCTGTGTGTTTTGCATACATTATCTCATTTGATCTTCCCATCATGCCATTTTCAGGCACTATTATTACTTCCATTTTACAGATGGGCATAGTAAAACTTGGAAAAGTTAGTACGCTCAAGGTCAGAGATCTTAGTAAGTTGTAGAACTAGCAGGCAGATTCAGACTGTCTGAATTTGATTCCTAAAAAGCAGAAATATAAGTGGAATGTAGCTAACATTTAAGAGTTATGTTTATCTAATAACCCAATCAATAAATGGAACTGAACTAAAGAGATACTTCTCAAAAGAAGAAATATAGATGGCCAGCAAATGTGAAAAAATGTTAAATGTCCCTAGTAATTGGGGAAATGAAAATCGAAGCTACATTTAGATCTCATTTTACTTTGGTTAGAATGGAAATCATCAAGAATACAAATAATAACAAATGATGGTGAGGATGTAGGAAGAAAGGTACACTCATACATTTTGGGGGTTGCAAATGAGTACAATCACATTGAAAAGCAGTTGCTCAGAGGTTCTGAAAATAGAACCACTATACGACCTAGCTAGTCTGCTCCTTGGAATTTATCCAAAGGAACTAAAATCAGCAGACTATAGTGATATAGACACATCAATGTTTATAACAGCACAATTCATGATAGCCAAGTTATGGAATCAGTCCAGGTGCCCATGAACAGATGAATGGATAAAGAAACTATGATATATCTACACAATGGAGTTTTACTTAGTCAGACAGAAAAATGAAATTACAGCATTTGCTGGTAAATAGATAGGACTGGAGAACATCGTGCTAAGTGAAATAAGCCAGACTCACAAAATCAAGGGTCAAATGTTGTCTTTCATATGCAGAAGCTAGAAAAAAATGAGAGGAAAAAAGTTGGGGTGAAGTGTAACCCAGAAAAATAGACGGGAGATCAGCAGAGTAAAGGAAAGGAATTGAGAGAAATGGAGGAGGGATAGGAAATGGGAGGAACTGTGGAATAAAATGATCATATTCTGTACATGTATGAATATACCACAGTGCATTCCACCATTATGTGTATCTGTAAAATGCCAATTAAAAATACAACAAATAAATAAATGGAAGATTCATAGAGTAGAGGAATGGGAATAAGGAGAGGGAGAAGGGCAGAAGTGGAAGAACGTGGAACTTACATGAAGTAAATCATATTCCATTCATGTATGTTATGTCAAAAAGAATCACACTTTTAGATATGATTATAATGAACAAATAAAACATATAAAAATAGTTATAGTTATGCCATAGATGTATCAGGTGAGTGTCAGGCTAGTGTCCGTACATGGTCTTGGGCGCCTGTAATTTACTTAATCATTCACAACATGTAATTTCCTTTCTTCCTCTTAAGGTAGATGTAGCACTAGCTTTGACAATATTTCACAATCAATTTCAGTCTTTAGTGCCATCTAAGACATGGGGATTTAAAAAATAATGCTTTATACTTTCATATTTGACCATGTAGAGTAACATAAACTGGATTTTGGAATCAAAAATAAAATTAAAAACTAGATAGAATATATCAAAGAACAGTTTGTAAGACACTTGGACATCAGACAGTGAAGGGCAGTGGATCGCAGGGGAATGAGACCTTTTATTAGGGAGAAGGAAAATCAGAACTCCTGAGGCCCTATAAGGCAGCTCTCAGGTAATAAACTTCAGGACAGTTTGTGTGTGTGTGTGTGTGTGTGTGTGTGTGTGTGCACATGTGTGTCTGAGTATAAACTACCAGAGGTCAGGGAAGGACTAGAAGGCTAGTAGCCAGACCAGAAAACCTTGAGATTCATGAGTTACTATGTAAGGTCCACAGAAATGTCTCATGTCCGTAGTGGACAGTAATTACCCTTACACTGAAGACTGTTATGATACTAAAAATCATATCCCAAAGATGAAACTGTTTCTGATTAAATCAAAGCATCTCAGAATAAAGTTCAATATTCATGAAAACCCAACAATAACCAGCAACAAACAACTTAAAACACTCAATGACTAACATTCATTCAAAAATGACCAAGCATTTGAGAAACAAGAGAAACAATGAGAAAATAAATGTATCATTTGAAACCAACCCAGAACCGACACCTATGCTAGTATTGGTAGAGAAATGGTGGTAAAACAGTTTTTTTAAAAAATTTGTTCTAATTAGTTGTACATGACAGCAGAATGCATTTAGACTCAATGTACACAAATGGAGCACAACTTTTCGTTTCTCTAGTTGTACACAATGCAAAGTCACACCTTCATGCACTCATACATGTACATAGGGTAATAATGACCATCTCATTCCACCATCTTTTCCACCCCCAAGCCCCCTCCCCTCCCCTCACACCCCTCTGCCCAATCTATATTTCCTCCATTCTTCCCTTGTCCTCCTCCCCATTATGGATCAGCATCCACATATCAGAGAAAACATTTAGCCTTTGGTTTTTTGGGATTGGTTTATTTCACTTAGTATCATATTCTCCAACTCCATCCATTCACCTGCAAATGCCATAATTTCATTCTTCTTTAAGGGTGAGTTGTGTATATATGCAACAGTTTCTTTATCCATTCATCTATTGAAGGACATCTAGATTGGTTCCACAGTTTAGCTATTGTGAATTGGGCTGCTATAAACATTGATGTGGCTACACAACTATAGTATGCTAATTTTAAGTCCTTTGGGTATAGATTGAGGAGTGGATTTGCTGGGTCAAATGGTGGTTGCATTCCAATGTAAAACATTTATTCTGACTGTATTTCAGATATTTAAAAACTTAAGAGATGTGGAAGATATAAAAAAAAGACTGAAACAGAACTTTTGTAGATGAAAACAATTATATACAATAAAAAATACACTGGATAAAATTAGTGTCAGACCAGACTTTGCAGTAAAAACTACTAGTGAAATTGAAAAAAAAAATCAATAAAATCTACCCAAAGCAAAACATAGTCAGAAAAGAGTACTAATTAAAAATATAAAAAAAGAACCTGTGAAATATGGGACAATTCATAGCACCATTTTCCCTTTGGAATTACCATCAAAATAAAAGGAAGAGCAATTATTTGAAGACATAATGGCCAAAATGTTTCCAAATTTGATGAAATTATAAATATTAATTTAAAAGCTTCAAACACCCCAAGCACAATAAACATAAAGAAAGCAGCAGCAGGGCAGATCAATACCAGTGATAAGAGTAAAATCTGAAAAGCAGCTGGGGTTTGGGGTAATATATTATATCCAAAGAAACAAAGTGAATGCTGATAGCAGGTTTATCATGAGACACAATGCAAACAAGGAAACAGTGAAAAATCTTTATAGAATGGCAGGGGTGGGGGTATTGGGAGAATCAGCCTAAAATTTTATACCCAGTGAAAATATCTTTTTGAGAATGACAGCAAAATGAAGTTTTCTGGGCAAAAGCTAAAATAATTTTTCAGCAGCCTATTTTTACTAAAAGGAAGGTAAAGAAAGGTCTCGTGTCCAAATGAACATGATACCAGGTGGAAATATGGGTCTACTCAAAGAATGGAATACATTGGAAATGGTAACTACATGGGTAAATATAAAGAATTATTTTTAAACCTAAAACCCTTAAAAATGTCACTGAATATTTAAACAAAATAACAACAATGTTGTGTGGCACTTATAATATATGTAAAAGCAATATGTAGAAGAGTATCAAAATGCAGTCTGTAAAAATAAAAAAAAATAAGAAAGAGTATTCCAAAGTGGAGGAGAGGAAAATTTTAGGTAAACTCTTTAAGGCTTACATTGCATGGGAAGTGATATGATATCACTTGAAGGCAAACTGATAAACCAAAGATATATATCATAAACTCGCAAGAAATCACTAGATAACAGAATAAGGAGTTATACCTCGTGGCAGTCCAACAAAGGGGAGAAAATGGAATACGAATATGGTTCAGTTCATCGAAGCAAGCAGGAAAAGAAAATAGAAGTAAGAAAGAAGGCCTGGAACAAGCACACAAGATGGCAGTTTTGAACCTTGTCACATCAATAATAAAATTAAACAGTTTAAATACCCCAATTAAGAGGCAGTGAGTTTTAGATTGGATTAAAAAAAGGAAGACTCCAATTTAAACTGCTCACAGAGAAACACATTTCAGTTATAATGATGCAAATAAGTTTTAATAAAAGCATGGGAAGAAAAAAAATAAAGCATGTTAATGCTAATGAAAAGAAATAAGGAGTAGCCATCTTGTCAAAAAAAGGTAGATTCTGGAGGTAAGAATATTATTAGGGATACAAAGTTTTATTTTCTAAGTATATTGGGGGCAATTCATCAAAAGAATACAATGATTCTAAAAGTTTGTGCACTTAATAAAACTAAAACACATGAACCAGAACTATTTAGGAACAGCAAGGAGAAATAAGCAAGCCCTCAACTGTGGTTGGGAATTTCAATACTCTTCTCTTAGAAACTGATAAAACAAAACAGACAGAAAATCAGTACATATGAGCAAATTTGAATAACACTTTCCTGCAACTTGACCTAATAGGTGTCTTTGGATCACCCTACTTAACAGTGCCAGCGTACTCAGACTTTCTAAAATTTACTACGATAGAACATATCCTGAGCCAAAAAAACAAGTCTCGATACATGCAAAAGGTTTAAATCACACAAAACATGTTCTCACATCACAAAAGAATGAAATTTAAATTAAGAACAGAATTTCAGTACCAGATCTATAACTGATAAATTCTGTAGTATCCTCAAATATTTGTAGACTACATTATACACCTCTAAATCAAATCACCATAGATAAAAGACAAATCGGAAGTGAAGTTCAAAGGTATTTCAAACTTAATGAAAATAAAAACACACATATTAACTTTTTTGGAATTCCACGATAGCCATACCTGGGAGGAAATTTATAGGATTAAATGATTAACAACTGGCTGTATTAGAAAATAAGGAAGATCTTAAATCAATACCTCAGCTTCCAACTTGAGAAAATAGCAGAAGAACATTTGAACCTAGCATAGATAGACACAAATAAATAAAATAAAGCTTATTGCAGAAATGAACTAGAACATACAAAAAATAGTGAAAAATAACGGGGAAAATGAAACCAAGCATTGGTTCCTAGATGAGATCAGTGAAATTAATAAATATCTAGCCATAGTAATTAGAAGAAAATATTGACTTCTCTTACCAATATAAAAAATAAAAATGAGGTCGCAGATCGTTTTGAAGCTATTAAAAAATATTGCGAATAATTCTATGCCATTAAGTTTGACAACTACCATAGAATCTATAAATTCTTTGAAAGACGTATTACCAAAATTCATTCATAAAAAATAGATAACATGAATATCTTTATAGCTAGAAAAGTTACTTAATTTATAGTTAAAATCCTCACAAAGAATATTATACATCACAATGAATTTACTCATGACTTTTATCAAATACTTGAAAAATGTAATAGTAATTCTCCATCAAAGATATAATCCATCAAAAAATGATAGATTAACTCAATCTCATTAAACTTAAAAGCTCCTGCTCTTCAAATTTACTGCTAAGAGAATGAGGAGACAAATCTCTGGGGAAAATATTTGCAAAAGAAATATCTGATCCAAAATATACAAAGAACACATAAAAATCAACAACAATAAAAGGAACAACCCAATTACAAATAATTGAAAAGATTTGAACAGATGCTTCACTAAATCAGATTTACAAATGTCAAATAGTCATTTGAAAAGCTGATCAACATCTTGTGTCATTAGAAAATTGCGAAATAAAACAAGAATGAGAAACCACAACACACCTATTAGGATGGACAAAATCCAAAATGCTAACAGCACCAAATACTGGGAGGATGTGGAGGAGCAGGAACTCTCATTCATTGTTGGTGGGAGCACAGAAAGGTACTCATTTTGGAACAGAGTTTGGAAATGAGTCAAAAATTTATGTTTAGACAAAATTCTGTGTATGAGTGTTCATAACAAATATATTCATAATTGCTAAAACTTGAAAGCAACCAAGGTATCTATCAGTAGGTGAATGGGAAAATAAATTGTGGTACATTATACAAAGGGATATTACTCAGAACTAAAAAGAAATGAACTACCAAGCCATAAAAAGACACATAAAACTGAAATGCATATTACTAAGTGAAAGAAGCCAATATAAAAATTCTACATACTGTATCACTCCAACTATATGTCATTTTTGGAAAGGAAAAATCTATGGAAAGTAAAAAAGATCGGTGGTTTCCAGGAGTTAAGGGGAAGACAGGGTTGAAGAGCTGAGCACACAGGAGTTTTAAGGTAGAGCAACTGTCCTGTATGGTACAACAGTGGGCAGATTCCATCGTAGCTTTGCAAAGCCCATTGAGTGAACTTTCACGTAATCTGTGGACTTTGGGTGACAATGACATGTCTTTCTAGGTTCATCCGTCACAACAAAGGTATGCTCTGGTGGAGGGTGGCGATGCGGGGGCGGCTCTGTGTACATGGGTGGGGGCCTATTAGAGGTCTCTGTGCCTTTCACACACAAAAAATGTCTATTGACAGAAACAAACAAAAACAATAATAATAACAAAACCTGCACACCTATTAGGAAGGCTGAAATAAAATGACCAACTCTATCCGTGCTGGTGAGAACGGGGAGGGACTGGAACTGCAATAGTCTGCTGGAGAAAACAGAAATCGTATAATTTTGAAACAGTGCTGCAGTTTCTTATGATTCGGCCATTGCATTCCTAGGCGTGTATCTGAGAAAAATGAAAGGGACAAATCGAGACATACACATGAATATTCATGTAAGTTTTATTTTTTAAAATATGGTGGTCCTGGGTGGGGGGACCTCCCACAGGTTCATCAATAGTTAAATGCATAAACAAACTGCGGGGTTCATAAAATGGAATACTACTTAGCCATCAATATAAATAAATAAATAAGAATGAACTGCTCAAATCTATGTTACAATGTTGTGTTAAAATACAGGTTATCAGGGCTGGGGTTGTGGCTCAGTGGTAGAGCACTTGCTTAGCACCTACCTGGCCCTGGGTTCGAGGGTGGTCCTCAGCACCGCACAAAAATAAATAAATAATATAAAGGAATTGTGTCCACCTACAACTAAAAACATATTTTAAAAAATCCATGTTATCACACAGGCAAGCATCCTGCTGAGACCTCTCTTGCCGCTCTGCTTTCTGTTTTTTCCCTACAACCTGTACCACCATTCTGAACTCATCAGAGGTACCTACTCACCTTCATCCTGACACTCAATTATGATTACCATTCAACACTATTAGTCTTGGAAAATTCAACTAGAAATAAATGGTTCCATTTGCTTTACCTTGTCAATCAAAATCAATAAGATTACCAGGTACCTCTTTCTCACCTTGTCTTACTGCTTGTCGGCTGATCTTTAAATTCCTTGAATTTGCTGTTTATCCCAATGAACTCATGATGCAGACTTTTCAGGGAGAAGATATAACCTGTTCCACCTCAACCCCATGCCTAGAGTTTTTAGATTAGCAAAATAGCACAGGGATTTGGAGAAGATTTTGTCTTGCATTTGGATAGAATCGTGCCTTGCTCAAAAATCCATCTGGGGTTACACTACCGATGTATGATTTAGGAGGATCTGAGAAACAGTGTCATCATTTCCTCATGACTCCTTGTCCTGCCTCTACGCCATGCTGGGGAAAACAGTGTCACCTTTTGGTTTGATGCAAGGCACCTACTATACATGCCTGTCACTTTAGGTACTGTTTCTGCCTTGTATAAATTATTTTCTGGGGGCATAAAAGGTCCTGTTCTGGGCAGGGTGCAGGGGGTGTGGAGAGTGAGTCCCGCTTCTTCTCCACGGATTGCTGGATCACATTCCGTCCTGAGCCAACAGGGCAGATCATGTCTGTGAAAACCGAAGGCAGTGAGTGAACGGTTCCTTCTGATAGGCCAGAAAGAGGATGACGACCCTTAAGGAAAACACAGCAGCCATGACTTGGGTGCGAAAGGTGGCTGCCACAACGACAGCCTTAGCTCAATGTGCCTGCTGCATCTGTTCATCATGGCGTCCCTGTCAATCCACAGCTTTTGTCTTTTCAGACAAAGCCTGTTATCTTTTCTGTCAACCCAAGATCTAGAAGGTTATCCCTGGTCGGGGCTTGGAAGACAGAGTTTGAGCATGAACAAAAATCCCGGCTGTCACAGTCAGTCGTGCAGGCAGCACAGCGCTAACCACCAGTAGCTGGTAGGGGACCAGAGGCCACTGTGCCTTACCCCTTGGGAAAGACACTGTTGGCCCTTCTGAAGCTCCACACGTCTTAGCAGAGGGCTCACTGCATGTGAGGGCCCGTGACTGTGATAGAAAATCAAGCTAGAGATTCAGAAACCTGAATCCCTGTATCGGGTGGCTGAGGGAGAGTCCTCTTAAGAAAGGGGTACAAGGTTCAGTTTAGCCTCTGGCTATTTAGTTTCAATGTCAGGGATATGTATCCAATCTTTAATGGAGGAAATGGTATTCTGTCATCAAAAATAAATTATATAAAATAGCATAACTTTATTCAGCAGCACCAATAATCTCAATAATTGCTAATGTATATGAGCACTGATCACAAACTGTGGAAAGACTGTTTAGTGTTTTGCTCTCTCCATTAATCCTTAATAATTACTCTGAGAGAAGCAAGTACTATTATATTCATTTTCCCAGTGAGAAAACTGGTTCAGAGAAGTTGAGTGATTTGCCCAAGGTCACACAGAGCTGCTAAGGGTAGAGATGGACTCAGGCACTGATAGGTCTCATAGCAAAGACCCAACACCACTTACCGCAAACGATCACAACCACTGAATTTGTAATTGGGAGAAGGAAGAAGGGCTTAATTTCATTATTTTACATATGTGCTGTTCGTGAGACAAGCCAGCACCCTCAGGTAAGGTGTAGATGTTTGGGACTGTCACGTGAGCACAGCATTACCGTTGCTCCTGGGGAATCCCGGGGGGTTAACAACCGACTCCATTTTGTGGCTCTTTGAAACATTTGGGAAGAAAGTCACCCTGTGAACACGAAAGATTGCGTATTGAAAGCTGGCTGGAAACAGTTAGCCATCTCTACAGACCCTCCACTAACAGTGCATTCAGCATTTTCCTCCTCAGAAATGACTTGTAAGTTTGTGCTTTTAATTATTATCATTCTCCCCTGAAATTACAGGCAAAGCACTCAGTGATATTTGAAACATCAATTACTGGCCTGCAGCCCTCTGCTACCGTTTCTCTGGCTGCTGCCAGGCCTGCAAATCCATTTTCTGCATTTCTTTCAGATTTTCTGAACAAAATTATGGAAAATCGCTTTTGGCACATGGCATTTTTCCACAATGGTCAGAGTTATTGAATTGTGCCGTTATGTGCTACTTTGAGAAGGCATTCCAACTTAAAATGCCAGCCCTAAAACTATCAGAACATTCTCTCCAATCCGGGCTTCAGAAATTTTCCACAGGAAAAGGCTAAGAAATCTGCCCCAGTTTGCCTAGTACTCCGACCGAGCAGAACCACACGCCCGGGCCGGCTCAGGTTGCTGAGGTTTAGCTCATCTCTTCTTGGGTTCCCCATTTTCTCCTCACACTTTCTCAGGCTGCGTGACCGTAGATCCTTTTTACCAGGGCAGGACTCACGCCCCAGGACTGTGTGAGATTCCCCCAAGGAAAAAAGTGACCTCTTGCTAACCACTTTGAATCTGTCTTCTCTGTCACTCCAGATCAGACCCCAAGCTGTGCAGGAATGTTTCAAAGCCTCCTCAAACTCAAAATTCCAACTCTCTTCATGCCAGGTTCTCCACTGAGGCCCCCAAACAAGTAAGGGCTCTGGTCAATCTGTTCTAGGACCTGACAATTCTACTTCAGATCTCTCTCCCACATCAACTTTTTACTGGCACTGAGCTTTCTTCTAGATTTTTCTAACACTCATCTGCTGTTTTTTTTTTTTTTTTTTTTTTTTTTTGAAATAGTCTTTTCTTTCTTCTGAACATCTTCCAAATTGCTGTCAATGGATTATTTAGGAATATGCATCGGTTTATCCAAGTGCTATTAACCCTACCCTGTAGCAGATACTGAATTTGGCACCAGTGAAATGCATATGGTGAGGGTGTGGCCCTCTCCTCTGGATGACATGGGTCACTGGAATTCCATTGCTTAGAAAAGGTCAATGGATCTTCCCTATGAAATAAAGTCATGGTTCGTTATGACAGTTGGTCCTCAGGGGCAATGGTGATGTAGTCCTGATATAGTCCTCTGGTCACAGGTGGTCATCTTTTCAACATGTCCCATCTTCCACCTGTGCTGATTTCTGTTTCCTAAAACAGCAGAAATTTTCCAAATCTTTACCTTACTACTAATCCCTGGTCATCAGTGCCCAGTACTCATGGGTTAGCAAATGCCATCCTGTTGTTTAAGCCTCACCTCAAATCTCACCCTCCTGCGAGCCATTGCATACTTACTGTTCCAGCCCCCATATACTCTTTGCACGGCATATAGAACTCTGAACATTCCAGAGGAGATGGGAGAGGTGGAGGGAGGTAGGATAGCAACAGGGGTACCTACTCTGGGGTCAGATATGTCGTTACTGACTCAGTTTACCCATCCATAATTTGAGGCTATTAATTTGTATTTTATAGAGTTGTTAATAATCTTTGCCAGGCACAGTGGCACACACCTGTAATCCCAGTGTCTTGGGAGGCTGAGGCAGGAGGATCACGAGTTCAAAGTAGCCTCAGCAAAAGTGAGATGCTAAGCAATTCAGTGAGACCTGTCTCTAAATAAAATACAAAATAGGGCTGGGGATATGGCTCACTGGTCAAGTGCCCCTCAGTTTAATCCCTGGTACCCCTCCCCACCAAAAAAAACCTTTGATGGGCCCATTGATATAAAATATCAATCTTGGAATAAGTGCTGAACCAATTACAACAATTATTATTATCATTACCATTTTATTATTTCAGATTTGCTTACTGCATGGAATGACAATTACTTTCCTACCTCTCTCCCCTACCTGACTACATGCTCTTAGAATTCATGTACATTTTTTTCTTTTCTTTTTCTCCAGCATCTAGCATAGTGTGCCTGGCTCATATTCAGTTTTTAGCATTTTCTGAAAGAGCAAATTAATCTTCAACTGGAAATCCACAAGTACTTCAAACTCAGTATTTATGAAAGGCAAAACCATTAGCTTCCCCCAAAGTTTGTGAAGCATCTAGAACTGTGCCTGGCAAGCAATAGCTGTCAAAATATTAGTCAATTATATTGTAGTTTGAATTAACTCATCCAAGCACATCGATGGGTCCCTCTTTGACCATGTAGAGGGATTACATCTATTAATTTCTGTGGGAACTGGGAGTTTGGGTCAAACAGTTTAAGTCAGAGGTTCCTTGAATATGCGTTTGAAAGTCATATAAACTGCATATTCTCTAGGTTGGTTCTCTGGAAACCTATAGTAGGCCACTCATATACCTTTAAAACTTAACTCTTGCTGTTTCCTGGCTGGAAGATAGGAACATAAAGAGATTGTGGGCTCTACCTTCTTCAAGAAAGCCCAGTGGTTGATTTACGTATGTTTTGAGATCTGGGGTAAAATATAATTCTATATTCCATAAAACACAGCTGCAATCATACGCTATATGTCCTCTTGATCTTACCTCATCAAAGGTTAGGCCCAAACTCTACATTCCTAATCACAGGCTGGTGATACATCCAGATACTTCTTCATTTAGCTGATTGGTGTGCACACTGCATACTATTATTTTCTGTGCCCTGCATGTACTAATTATGTTTTCCTCGGACACACTGCTGTAGACATGCATCATCTTCCTCTGATTGTGGGGCTTAGGCTTGGGCCCCTCTTGATGCTTTAGAAAGGATCTCTTTGACAATTCATGAGGCAGTTGTAAAAAATGATGCTTTGGACTGAGGGAGGGAAAGATTGATCTGGTTTCTGATATATAGAAAGAAGACAAAACTACTTGTTCCTCCCAAAGCATGCCGAGGCCCTAGAACAATGCCCAAGTGGAAGCCGTTAGTAGAACGTGCCTGCATCGGGACTGAGGGGGAGCACAGACGGCAGCCCAGGGCAGGCCAACTCCAGGCCCTCACCTGGTGTTCTCCGCCTGATGTCAAAGAGAAAGCTGGCCTGGCCTTCTGCCCCTGCTATCTACAAAGCATATGCCTTTGGTTGAGATTTTGCCCTCTCCAAATTTGAATTTCTGGATAACTATAACAACTTTTAAACTTTTCAGTGTTGGTGGGAGACTGAAATAAGATTTTTACATAGAAATAGCCTGGTGTGCTATGATTTTACTTATTCATTCATTATTCCAAAAATAGCTGTTGATTCTTCCATGGATCAGGCTCTCTGTTAAGCTTCAGTGACACCAATGGGGAGCGGAAGGTGATGCAGACACAGTTCTTTTATTAGACTCCAGCACGGGAGCTGGAAAATGTTTTCTGCAGAGGACTGGATGACAAATACGTGAGGCTTTGCAGACCACGGAGCATTTGCTACCACTGCTGGACTCTGCTGTCACCATGCAAAATAGCCACACACAGCATATAAATGAATGTAGATGGTGGTGTTCCAATAAATCTTTATCTCAAAACAGACAATGGGTTGGCAATGGCCCATTCCACCCATGGGCTGTAATTTGACAAGCCCTGATCTAGGGGGATGGACAGAAGGCAAACGAGCAATCAGAATTCATGAAAGGAACCTGGGTCCAGGTGAGTGCAAGACCAAGGCAGCTCACACAGATGAGTATGGAAAGACTTAGGAGGCTAGAAAGGAAAGAGCAAGAGGAAGGACAAAGCCACATGAAGGTGAAGACGTTGGAAGGACCCAGGACACGCAGGACCTTGTGCACAACATCCAGGGCCCTGCCTTTGTCCTCAGTGACATGGGAAGTCACTGGTGCCTGCTCATGACTTCCCTTTCACCTATAAGCTCCATGATATCTGGACCTTTGCTAACCATGGGTGTGGTCCTCTTACCAGAGACTTAACAAGAGAGACATCCCTAATCAGTTTTCATGACGTCTGGGAGTGACTAAGTTGGTTTCTCACCACGCGTGTTGAGAGAAAAACAAAATCTTAGAAAAGGCTGGCTGTGCTTCTGCTGCTTTATTCTGGGGTCTTGGGTCTCAGAACCCAGCTGTCCTTCCCTGGTCTCCCTTCTTGGTCTCTCCTAGATGGAACCTTAGGCAGTCGACATTCTGATGATGACCTAGGGGCACAGCAAGTGTGGACTGGGCCATATTCTTCTTTTCTGTGCTCCTTGGGGACACCACTTTTCCCTTTGAGTTTCAATTTAAAGAGCCATAAAATCATAATCATTCTACCCACCTTAGAGCATTACAATGGAATTCAACTATGAATTTTTATTTTATAATGTGTACAATGCTATCAAAAAGATAAAATAGGAGACGTGGCGGCAGGGGTGGTAGAGATGGAGGATGTGCTATAGATTTATGGCTTGGCATCCCTGGAGCTTGTATTCAATGTACTTTTATTAAGCACTTGTGTATCAGGTTCTAAGTAGTAGAAATACTAGTTTGGGAAAGGCAGGCGTGACCCTGGCCTCCAAAGACCTTACGGCCAAGTGGAGGAAGACGATATTTTCCTCACAAGCATAATTAAGCACAGGGTGTTATCAGAGGTGTATGTGTATGGGAGGGGCGGTATCAAGGCAGGAAAGGCTCACCCAAGGGAATGGTGTTTGAACAGAGATCCAGATCGTATGGAGATCTGAGTTAGTGACTCCAGATGGAGCGTGAAGGCAGGAGAGTTCCAGGTAGAGGAGGTGGCAGGTGGGAAGACATGGAGGTAGACAAGATGGTGCGCCATCAAGACGGGTCAGAAGCCGGGATGGCCTGAGAATGAGATGAACAAAGGGAAGGAAAACCATGAGGTGCATGGAGTCGGGAATGGATTGCAGAAGGTGAGGGCCAGGCACAAGAAAGGCTGGGAGACCTGGGCAGCCACCCCGTGAGAGGTGATGCTGGTGGGATCAGGGTGTGGTGGCGAAGCGGAAGTGGAGGGGACAGGGACATATTATGGAGGCAAGGCCAAGAGGTTCTGTCAAAGGATGGATGCACAGGAAAACAAGAGAGCAGAAAGAACAAATTCAAGGATAACTCTGAAATTGTCTGGAGTAAGGAGTGAGTAGGGGGGAGTACATGATTACCTAGAACGCAGGAGAATATTGGCAGAGAATTGTGCACTTACACATGTGGTATGATGTGTGTATGTGTGTGTGTGTGTGTGTGAGAGAGAGAGAGAGAGAGAGACAGAGAGAGAGAGAGAGGGAGGTGTTGGCATAGGAAAGCCAGTAGGCCAGTAGAATGAATACCTTGGTTCCAAGAGCAACTCTTCATTTAGTGGTGCCTGTACAAGCCACGTGGGTGTTGATGCTTCTGTCACTTCTTCAGCAGTTGGTGTGTCTCCTGATTGAGCACGCGTTCTGGAGTTATTTGGGGGCTTCAGATCCTACATCATTCGACAGAACACCTCCCTGCGTTTGGTAGAATAATAGCCAGCAAAGGTGCCCGCATCCCGATTCCTGGAACTTATGAATATCTTAAGTTACACACAAAGGTGGAGGAAGGTCACAGATGGAGTTAAGGTTGCTAATCAGTTGACTTTGAGAGGAAGAGTTTTCCCTAGAGGATCCAGAGGAGCCTGAAATAATCACGGGGATCCTTAAAAGTAGAACATAGCATCAGTGAGAATCAGAGACAGAAAGGTGATAATTGGAAGGAGGGTCGGAGAGATGCGATGTCACTGATTTTGAAGTTGGAGAAAGGGAACCCCGAGACTACAAGTGCGATGTCCTAAGAAACTGGAGGAGGTGAGCAAAACCATCTCCCCTGGAACCTCCAGAAAGGAATGCGGCTCTGCCTAGGCCTGGCTTTTAGCTCAGGGACTCTTGTGTGGTTCCTAACTAACTAAACTGTAAGGCCCTAAATACATATTATTTTAAGCCACCAAGTTTGCAGTAGTCTGTTACAGCAGCAGTAAGAGACTAATACATTCACTGACACATGTTTGTGGAAGAGATGTTTAGTTTTTCTGTACTCAGGAAATAACTGAAATACCTACTTCACAGAGGTGAGCGTCAATTACTAATCACAGAGGTGAAGCACTTATCACTAATCTAGAATGTAGCAAATATCAATAATGTTAGCTCTTTCCCTTTCTCAGGAGCCCACATCTCCATGAGAGAAAAGATGCCTGATTTTCTCAAAGGGAGGGAAAGTGTATTGAAGGCCACACATGTTTGACAATGACTTGTCCAAGACCACCTGACTGACTTACCCAAGTCACCTGGGAAACAGGTTCAACTCATCTAATGCCTCTAATACCTTAACTACACCTCTAATTCGTGACAACTAGACCCACATGTGGGGAAACCTCTACTCGCTTTTTGTCAAAGTGAAGTGTAAGGTGGAGCAGCCTGTGTCTTCAGCTTTAATAGAGTTGCTCCTTTCCTGAGAAGTAAAATAAAATAAAACTCCCAGATACAAACATCTGTAGTTCTTAGCCAAGAGGATCAGTATGCTTTGCGGCATCCTACAGTTCATAATATTCAAATTATCAGCAAATAATGATTATGATAAATTATTAACTGTTTGTGAGTGGGATTATTTGCATATTTTAAAGCATTCTTTTCATATTCAATCTTCAAAACACCTTCTCTCCTTGAAAATCATGGAGGATTATTGGGATGGCAGGTTTCTCCTGGCTTTTTGGGGCCCATTTGGGGGACGGGAGCAATTGCTGCCTGAGCCTGTGTTGGGGGCCTGTCTCCCTACCCTGGAGTACTATATTCCTTGCACATGGCTCTACATGCTGGAACCTGCGACCTGGGACCTGCCCAGGCACACACCCCTGCTTCACCCCTCAGCTGGGATTCTGGAAGGAGTTGGCTGATTCATAATCAGAAGAGCTCAGCTCTCCCTGGGTCTGCTGTGGTTCACCTCCTTCCTCAGACCAGCTGCTTCTAGCCCAATTATAGTCTCACTCTCTGTCTTCCAACACAGTTCTACTGGCTGTGCTTCAGGTTCCTCTGTGTCTATCTTCTAATCTTCTACTCTGTCCCCAAGTCTTATGCCCTGAAGGTCATTTCCAATATCCCTTGCCCGACACCTAGGCAACTGGGGTTCTTACATTCCCAAACTCTGATACTTCAACTAGCCCGATAATCCCCAAACTTAATGTCTCCATGTTTGTGTGTTCCTGCCTGAATTTTCCAATAAGGTCAAATAAGAGATGAGTGGGTCTAGTTCACCAAGATATTCTCCAAAAAGGGACCCTGCCCAAGTAATTATTTGGAAGGAGGAGGGTAAATCAACAAACCAGTTCTGGCTTGATTACACGGCAGCCTGTCTTTAAAAGGATGAATGTTTGGCTTCATACTTGACCTACAATATAAAGAAGAAGGTCACGGCTCACATTTTTGCCCCTAAAAAGGAATTGCTCTTCCAAAACCCCAGAGGAAAGCAGAGTCTGGCTTTCTGATTATACGTGTCATTGCAATGCAGTGATGTCATACATGATAAAACTAGGGAGCTGGGTTGAATTGAAGTCAATTGAAGCTTACAGGCTTAATCCAGGTTTGGGTATTTCAAATTTGTCCAGCCATGATTTCTAGGGCAAGTATTTGAGGTTAGAATAGCTTCTGAGTGACATGGACCATCGGTTGGTTTCGTTTGCGATTCAGTGGGTCCCTGCCAAGGAAACTCTGTTCATATGGTTTTTAAAGTGTCATTTTGAAGGGAAAACTGAGCTAATCTCTGCTTCCTGAGAGTCTTGGAAGGGAGTTTTTTTCCCTGCAGTTTTATCAGAGTCTAATGAGTGTGAACAGGTAGAGGCTGTGTTGGGGATTATAAAGGACCTGGCAGGTTTGGCTTTGTGTGGGTTTGTGGGTAATCCCTGGTTTGTTTAACAGGGTGATTCTGGGTCAGGGAGCAGTTGACACAAGTGTATGAAGACACATTTACAAAGAAAGGCCCTGTGTGTTGGCCCCAAGTCCAGGCAGCCGGCTCTGTGTTCTCACCCCTGTCTGTCACTCCCTGGACCCTTGTTGAAGAGGTTGCCCTTGGGAGCCGCAGGCCTCTTTACCAGTGATAGAGTCCAGGATAGCTTGTGTGGGAAATGGATTTTTCCCACTGCATCTCCCCCGCCAGAGGACGAGGAATTTATTCAAGCTAAAACAGTAGTCCAGGATCAGGAAACCTCTTGGGCTAATATAAGAACTAGATTTGTGCCTTGGTACAAATGGAAATCTCTGTTGGGTCTCACATGCATATATGGAAATGAATACTTTTTTATTGCCATATAATAATTGTCCATATTTATGGGGTACAGTGGGACAATTTGACACATCTATATAATGTGTAATAAACAAATCAAAGTAATTAACATTTCCATCTCCTTAAACATTTATCATTTATGTTGGGTCGCTTCAAAGTCTTCTCTTCTAGTTCTTTATAAAATACATAATATATTTTTGTGAACTCTACTCATCTTATGGTGCTGTAGAACCCTAGGATTTATTCCCACTGCTTAACTGCACTTCAATGTTATGCCCCCTCATTCCATCCCACCTTCCCCAACCCTTCCTAACCTCTAGTAGTCACTATTTGACTTTCTACTTTTATGAGATCAACTGTTTCAGCTTGTACATAAAAGTGAGAATACCATAGTACTTGTCATTTTGTGTTTGGCTTATTCCACTTATTGATAGAAATGAGAAATGGAGTGCTTTTAGAAAATGAAGGGGGGTAGCATGCTTCTTTTGTTAGTGACCTGGCATTCAGCAATTGGGATTGAAGAATCAGTTCAAGGGCTGGGGAGATAGCTCAGCTGGTAGAGTGCTTACCTCACAAGCACAAGGACCTGAGGTCGATCCCCAGTACCGCAAAAAAAAAAAAAAGAATCAGTTCAAACACATTTGTAAGTAGCAGAATCACTGTTTGCAATAGTGGGGAGATGATGGTAAGCAAATTTGAAATCACTCAAGTTGAAGAAACAATACAATGAAGAGCTTGATGCTGGAAGGAGCAGGTGGACTTGGGGACTTTGTGGAAGCCTGGTTGTGACAGAGCCCTAGGGAGAGAGGAGGCTGGAGGGATGGGCAGGGTTCAGATGACGGAAGCCTATCATGTAGCTGAGGATATTCCAGGGCCGGTACCTTCCCAAACTTCCATCTCTGATGAGTTAGCATTACTTGGGGTGAAATGTCTTGGGAATTTGACCATCCCTATCTCTATAGGCTCCATAATTCTTCCTGTCAGATATGGGGACTTCATATCCTAGGACCACATCTGGTTCCAGAAATAATGTGTCCTTCCTGAATCTTCTCGAGCACTGGAAACCTTGGGTCTATTGCTTCTCCCCCTTTTAATGCCACACACGTACAGTTCTTGATCATGAAGTTTGAAAATACACTGTAATATCTGAGTCTATTTCTGTGCGTCCTGCTAAGACATGGGTATTTCTGGAACCTTAAGAATCCAACTGGCTTAAGAAGGATACCAGGTGTGCTTGTGGACTCTGACCGGTGCTGACCTCTGAGGAGAGCCCATTGTCCTCTGGAGGGAGACCTGGAACATTCCTCCTTCCAGTGGCTGCCTTACCCTTATCCCACCACAGTCCCTCTGGCTTTTTCTTCCCCTAATTATAACCTGAGTTGAGTCATCTGGTAGAGCTACTGGTGGTTATGGTTTAATGTCTGCTCTAATAGTTACTTAGTCTTCAGGAAAGGCAAGGAAAGTGGTTGGTTGGAAACAGCCTAATTCTCCCCAAGACTGAGGTCATTCACAGAGGTTCTTTAAGAAGACGTAGGATATCTTTAAAAGCCACTAAAGAAACAGTGCTCAGAGTTTCCATTTAGCCATCCCCCAAATATCTGTCTCATTTTAATTCAGATAAGTAATCAGAGCACAATAGGACCATGGAAATGCTGTTTGCTATTAGAATAGGATTTATCTCTAATTCCTGTTTGAGATTTTTGCATATCCTGTTGGGGAAAGAAAAGTGAAAAGAGACTCTAAAACTTCCATGTGTCTAAAATTTATTTGGGATATTTATAAAATGCAGATTCCTAGGCTATAGTCCAAGGTGATTTTTATGGGGTTTGGTGGTAGGGCTTAGGAAACTGCATTTTTAATCATTAGCCCCAAATGATGCTGATGCAAAAGATTCATGGTTACACTTAGAGACCTAGTACAGCAGCATACTTGCTTTTCTATGAAGTAGGAACTGGAGACCTTTCAGCTAGGATCAATGCAAAACTGCAGTTCTCTGCTATTGAAAAGAAATAGCTAAAATAAAGATATTTCACCAGGGTAATTAATCAATATGTTGCATATTCCTTAACCCATTGATTTTTTTCCATTTTAGGCATTTCATTTTAGACATTTTTTTTCCTAAGAGAACAATCATGTATATACACAAACATGAACATATAAGATTCATTTTAGCATTATTTGAAATATCAAAAATTAAAAACAAGGTCTGTCCAGGAAGCACTAAAATGTAATCATCTGTAATGGAGTATGCTCTGAAGTCACTAAAATATGCAATAAGAAATCTATTATAGCTGGGCACCAGTGGCACACACCTGAAATCCCAGTGGTTTGGGAGGCTGAAGCAGGAGAATCATGAGTTCAAAACCAGCCTCAGCAAAAATGAGGCACTAAGCAACTCAGTGAAACCCTGTCTCTGAATAAAATATGAAATGGGGTTAGGGATGTGGCTCAGTGGTCGAGTGCCCCTGAGTTCAATCCCCAGTACCCCCGTCCCCACAAAAAAAGACATGTATTGTAAAATATGCAATAAGAAATATATTCTGTGTTTTTTCTTAAATCATTAATTGAAAAGGAAGTAAATAAGTTGCAAAAGTACATATAGGCTTTATCCCAAATAATAACAGTACCACTGGAGAGACATCATGGTGATTTAAAGCTTCTTGGGGTTGTTTTTTTCATATTTCTAAAATTTTCCACATCTGTAATGGGTAAATTTTGAAAAAAAAAATTAAGAACTACCAAATAACAAGATACATGATTTCAACATGCCAGGCAGATGCAAATTTTATGTTTAAGAATTTTACAAATCTCTGTTATACTAATAAACTACATAAGAAGTAAGACCATATATAAACAGTGCATTATCATAGTTTGATTTACATATATCCATTTATAAGTTGGCATATATATTGTTTTCTGTACACATATATCTTTTTTGTGCAGTACCATAAAAGAAAAATTCCTTTTTTAATTGCTCAAAGAATATTTAAAATTATTTATTTATCATAGCACTTTCCAAAATGCAGAAATTCATAATAACTCATCAAAACTTATATGAATCAGCCATAGCAAATTTCCAAGGAAAACCCACATACTTAAGTATTTAATATTAACAAATGAAGAACTTAAAATCATGTACTAAATATTCATTCTAGAATTTAGAAAAGAAATCATAAAAGCACATATCAAAAGACTAAAAACATTTAAGAAAACACTCGCTTTTTCCTACACAAATACTTTGAAAAAAATCTCAGAGATGATTTTCTAGGTAACATAGATACTCCCAAATAACTGTAGAATTAGCATTTGTGAACCAAAAACTATCCAAAATATACTTTCAAAACTAGTGACAGAGTTGCATATGTTTAATCAGTGAATTCCAATTTTTGAGGAATAATTTTAGTGTTAGACAAACTGATCCAAAGCATAAAGTAAGAAGAAAAGCTTTCCCAGTAAATTTTACCATATTGGCTATCACTGACATTCATAGCAGGGAAAGATTGTACAAAATCAAATCTAGAGGTCAAATTCATTCCAAATATTGATACGAAAACCCTAAGTGAAATCTTTGCAAATAGAACTTCATAGTAATGAAAAGGAGACCATCCTATGAAAACTGCTTATTCTGGGACTGCTAGAAAGATGTGATGTTTGCCAATGATAAGTAGGAGCATACCAGTAGAGGAATAGGAAATGCCATATCGCTGTTACTCATAGGGTAACCTTTTGCATGTAAGACAGAGCTTGACAAACACTGATTTTGGAACCTCAGCTGCAAACAAGGCTTCTAATTATACATGCGGGGAAAGGAGAGTGGTGTCAATGTGTACATCTAGCAAGTTCCCAGGCTGCCCGTCAGGGGCACACACCACATTCGAAGCAACATTACATGGAACAGTGGTATTTAACTTAGGTGGTAAGTTGAAATCATCTAGGGAGCCCACAGAAACACTGATGTCTGTGTTCCAATACCAGATATTCTGATTTAATCACCTGGGCTGTGATTTGGGAGGGAGGTGTGAAATCTCCCTTGTTATTTCAATATGCAGCTAAATTTGAGACCCTTTATTCTAAAGGGTTTGGCCAAAGGTAGCGGTCTTGCAGTATCTTTCTTATAAAGGTTTACTGCTGATTAAGCATGGCGCTTTCCTCTCCTACACAACCCATCTTAAAAGATGACAGGGGGCATAACCATCATCGCTTTTTATGAAGCTGCTGTCCATGCAATACAGTTTACATGTCCTCTCTCAACAAATGCTTGAAGGGACTCCTCAAGGTTGCCTTGGTTTTCCTTGCTGTTACTTTAAAAAATGGATCAACCTTCCTGGTTTTCCCTAGACGGATAATTTTTCTAGGATATGGTACTTCCAGTGCCATTAAGTCCTGGGAAAATTGGGTCAGTTGATCACCAGAGGATAATAATGTACCCACAGTTACCTGTTACTGGCCTAGAGTTGAAGGCAGGATTGTTGTACGTGTTTTTCCTTCTACTATGCTGACCTGAAAAGCCATCGGGGAGGTGGGGGAGGAGGGTGCTACAAGAAATGAGCCAAACTAGAGACCTGGTCTCCATTGCAATGCCAGGGTGGATTAATTGGTAATGCCTAGGAGACAGTACTTAGTTGTAAACTTCTGATATTTTCCATCCAGGAATATAAAATTCCCTGGAACAAATAAATCATTACCTACAGAAGTCATTCTCAAAGTGGCTCCAAAACTGGTCACTGCAGCCCAAGAGAACTTAGAAATGCAAACCCTCAGGCCCCATTCAAACACACCAAAAAAGAAATTCTGAGGGTGGGCTCAGCAAGCTGTTTTCAGAAGCTCTCCCGATGTTTCCAATGTAGTCTGAAGTTTAAGAATGACTGACTTGGTGGGAGGGGCTGAAGATCAGGATGTCTTCATGGTTCTCGTCTTCCAAGATGTATCCAGGGATGAGGATCAGAGCCGCAGTTTCTCAGCAGGAGCTTTCCAATCAGGCTGCAGATTCAAAACACCCCGGGAGTAATTTTAGAGTCCTAATCCCTGGGTGCTGGACCAATAAACAGAAATCTTGGGGTTGCATCAATATTTTTCATATCTTTCCAGATGATGTACAGCCAAGACTAAGAACCACCGCCTTTCACCCTTAAAAGCTGCAGAATTCCACTATGAACCTAACAGGTAGGTTTCTTTGTTTCCAAGTGGTGGAAACTTTTCTGTGAACATGGGATCCTAGATTGCAAATGTTAAAAAACAAACAAACAAAAACAAACAAACAAAAAACTAACCTAACCCCATTCTGCTCTGTTACCTAATCTTCCTGGGGCATGTCTCTGGAACCTTCTGTTAAGTCAAGTGGGGATACCTCTTTTGGGATAATCAGCTGCCTTTGGAGGAACTGCAGTTTCTTCATGGGGAAAGAAAAGTCAACAGATTTATCATGAAAGGTGAAAACAAATTCTTACTGAAAAGATATGTTGTTGTATGCCTAAAGTTGTCCCTTTGGTAAGAATGTTCCAAAGCTTTGCTGATTTGAATACAGTCACGGGCCTCACTTAGAGTTATTCCTGTTGGACAGTGGTTGTTGCCTTTGTTGGCCAAAATTTCCCATTTGGAGTTCCAAAAATAATGTTTAATGTTTCTCCAAGACTAATAAGCAGTGACAATAGGGAAAAATAACCTTGACTTTTTTTTCTTTTTTAGGTCAAGAAAGCTCTTGAAAAGGAGACTTGTTGATATGAATTCTATGTTAGACATGGAAAATTCTGGAACTGAAACTTATTTTTTATTTTTTTACTATCCAAGCTGTGAATTTCAAAAATAACAAGTCATTATAAAAGTGAAACATAAGATTCTTTACACCCACTGTTTTAATCATTTTAAAACCTTCTACTACTTGAAGTAACTAAAATCATTATTTTTAGTAGTTAATGCCCACTGAATTTTTAATGCTTTCTGGACATGAAGTAGCAGGAATATCATGTTTGAGGTACTCTGCTAGGCATTTTACATTTATTCATTCAACATTGTGTTGAATTAGGGACTATAATGATTGCTGAAGTTCTAGAGATTAATGACACATTATTTCTGCTTTCAAAGAGCTCTCAGCCTAATGCTATAGCTAAAGCATGATAAAGTAAGGAGGAGGAAAGTCCTGAGAAACAGGTGCCTCACCCAATTTGGCTGGGTCAGGAAATGGGTAAAAACCAAGAAAAACTTACTGGAAGAGGTGACACTTGACCTGAATCATAAGAGTAGTAGTCATCAGTAAGCAAAATTTAATTCAAATACATTGTTATTTAATCTTCATAGTAACTTTAAAAAAATAGGTGTCATTAGTCACATCTCATGGAACATTTAATCAAAATACTCAGGAGACAGATAGTCATAGAGCAAATTTTATGGGAGAATACCCAAACTAATTAGCCTGTGTAAAGTTTACCTTAATATTTATTGATATTTTAATCTACCTATCGTCTACCTATTTCTGTCAGATGAATTGAACTGGACCCTCAAATTCATAAATTTCTAAGTTAAGTCCCAGTCTGGTCATTTGTTATGGTAGCCCCAGAAGACTAATGCTCTATCTATCTGGTTTAAGGAGTTGATACAAATGAGGGTTAATTGAAAATATACATAGTTTGTTTATGTATCATAACCTACCACTAAGGTATTACAGTTTCTGACTCTGATCTTCTCTGTTTTAGCAACACGAACAAAGGTAGACCCCTGCTCTGAATTGAAATAACACAGTTGATGTTCAAACGGCATGTGCTTAACTAATTTGAGTATCTTAGTTCAAATGCTGAGGTGGAGCACCTGAGTGTCTGAGAGTTAAAGCTGTTTACCAGCTGAATGTCAAGCCCTGGTCAAGGTGATCCTGCCTCCTTATACCTCATTGTTGTTACACCCAGTCTGGAAATGTTTCTGATTCAAGTGGAAGATAACATTGTAAGGAGTAAAGAAACTCAGTAGAAGCTCTGGGTACATTCATGGATTTTACCCTCAGATCTCCATCTAGAATGAATCGTTCATAGTGGGAGCTGTGAAGTATCTGTCCTGTCAGAAAGTCCTAGGGTCACTCAAGTTAACTATTAACTATTTCTTTACAAAGTCTCCTCAGGAAAGGTTCATAAGCTTTCTGATCCTCACTTTCTTTAGCTGTTAAAAGGTTATTATATGTATCACAAAGCATGATTATGAGGATTAATAAATGGTGAAATAAATACACTTCAAAATGTTAATTTCTTTCTCAGTTTCCCCACTTTAGTGATCATAATTCTTGCAGGTTTAATCTTTCTGATACCTGTCTAACTTTATTCTAAACTAGTTTACTAGATTATCCATCTTTCTTCTTTTCTGAAATTTGGATTTAGACCCTGACTAAGCTAAATGCTCTGGTTAATATAGCAAAGGGACCCAGTGGTGATTAAACTTTCAGCCTTATTATTGAAATCAGTGAATTATTGACTTATTTGTAATATCAGCAATAACTTTCAGAAGTAAGATGCCTTTTTCAGATGCTCAACTCTAAATTTGGCACTGAAACAAATGTGAAGCTTTTAAAGCAAAATAAGTCTTTACAAAATGCTGTCTATCATGTCTCTTCCCAGAACCATATAGAACACCATATTGTATGATGGAAAAATGAAGAAAAAGAAGAAGGGGGGAAAAAAAAGCCTGGAACTATTGTTGGCTTTACTCAGAATTCTAAATATGTAATGCAAGTTACTCTAATAACTCAGAATTTCAAAGGTCCATTTTATTTCAAAGAAAACCTCTTAGCCTAATTTGGGGTGGATGGAGAGGGCTGCTCTCTGGCCAGGAGTCCCAATGTATGATTTATTCTTGCAGTATTTCTATGTGATGTTTTTCATCTCTGCCAAATTTTGTGGAAATGCCAAGTCTCTCTCTTTTAAACCCAATACGATTTGGCTCAGAAACATAAGACACGAGGAATAGAATACCAGTTATTTAATTCGACACTGTTTCTCTCACCCCCGACTAACCTCTTATTTAAGAGACTTAAAATTATTTTCCATAGAGAAGAAACATTTTACCTTATGATTTTCTTTTTTTTTTTTATATTCCTTAAAAACCTCTTCTAAAGTATCAGAATGTATGTAACACAGTATGCACAGGTGAAAGCTACTTGCTCTTTGAAAACAGCATTTCTTTTGGATCAGCCAAAAATACAAGAATGTTTTCACTTACTTCCCACCAAAGAGCAAAGCTATTTCACAAAGTAAGTTTCACCTTTGAGGAATAACATAGAAAATTTCAACCTTTAGCTTTGAGACTTTACCCACTGTAAGTTAATATTTGTGCACAGCCCTGACTGAATCATAAAACCTCCCTAAACACACTGGCCATGTGATACTTGTGGTGGAGCCAATGGAATGGCATTGTGGAAACAGCTTAGATTTTTGATCTCCTTGGAATACTGTTCGAGTCTCCAAAATACCATGTCAACTGTCTGAGTCTCAGTCTTTATATTTTGAAAACAAGACTTCTCTGACACTTCTTTGAATTCTAAGGTGATAAAGTAATGGATCTAAAAAAAAAAAAAAAAAAAATAAGCTCTCCGCCAAGGCCAAGGGTGCTGACATTCAGCTGCCCTCATTTCCTCCATCTGGTCCAGCTCCCAATTTTGTCTTGGAATCTGTGGTAGGAGGGACATGGACCCTTGAGGATGTCCATATCATCTTCAAAACCTGTGAACATATCACCCTCCGTGGCAAGAGTTTTGGCAGAGGAAGTTAAGTTAGGGACTTGGAGACACAAGATGACACTGGATTAACATGGTGGATCTGGTGTAGTCAAGGGGGTCTTTGTAAGTGGAAGAAGGAGGACACACTCAGGGATGTTGGGACATGCTATGCTGGTGGCCTTGAACATGAAGTAAAGAGCAACAGGACAAGGGATGTCGGGACCTCTAGAAGTTGGAAAAGGCATGGATATGGGTTCTCCTCTTCGCTCCCAGCAGGAGCACAGCCCTGCCAGCGCCTTGGCAGCCCTGTGAGACCCATTTCTGACTTGTCACTTCTAAAAATGAAGATAGTAAATTTGTGTTGCTTTAAGCCACTAAGCGTGTGTCAATTTGTTACATCAGGAAAAGGAAATGAAACCAGGAGCCATGGATCACCATTGTAATTTCAGCAACTTGGGAGGCCAAGGCTGGAGGATCACAAGTTTGAGGTCAGCTTGGGCTATTCAGGGACACCCTGTCTCAGAATTAAAACATGAAAGGGCTGGAGATGTAGCACAGTGATAGAGCACCCCTGGGTGAAATCTTCAGGACTAGGGGTAGAAAACAACCACAAAGGAAGGAAGAAAGAGAGGCAGGGAAGGAGAAAATGAACCTAGCATCTTTGGAGGTCCAAGTGTTTGGGTAGCTAGGGAAAACAGTTCTAACCAGTGGTTCTCTGTTTCCTTAAATAATTTTTAAGAAGAAATATCCCTTTTATTCCTTGTGTTACTTTCTAATGACTGCTATAACCAATTATGACGAACTCGTTGACTTAAAACAAGAGAAATCTATTCCTTCACAGTTGGGGGGACAGAGGTCCAAAGTCACTATCATGGGGTCAGCAGCAAGATTTTGGCAGGACCACACTCTCTCCAGTGTCTTTAATGGGGAATCTGTTCCTTGTCTTTTCCAATCTGTGGTGGCTGTTCCTTACTTTGTGTTTATAGGACTTGCAATTCCTATCCCTGAAGTCATATTGTCTTCACCTTTTCTGTAGTTAAATCTTCCTCTTTCTCCTTCTAAAGACACTTGTGATTGCTTTTAGAGCCAACCTGAAGAATCTAGGATAAAATTCCCAGTTCAAAGTCCTGAACTCTATCCCATCCACAAATCTTTTCCTTGCCACATAAAATAACATGCACAGGTTCCAGGAATGAGGACTTCAGTATCTTTTGGGAGACCACTATCCAGCCTACCATGCTTCCTACGGAAGTGGAGGCTGTATGGAACTGTGGCAGCCAACTAACAGTCAGAAGCATGCAACCCTGAGGAGGCCTGAGGAGGAGGAAGGAACACAGCTGGACTCTGGACAGCATGCTGTGTTCCTGGCATAATTAAATCTGGAATCTTCTGCCCTGGGCTTACTTTTAAGTGTATCTCCTTAAATATTAATCCATGAAAGGCTTATGGAATAATGAAAGACCATTTTTCTTTAATAAGCAAGAAAGTCAAGGATTCCAGAGCAGAATGAATGGGTTGATGGAACCAAACATTTAGACAACGTTTGTTATTCTTCAGCAACTTCATCAGAAGGCGTTTCTTGTCTTAGCAGAATTATGTAAATATAACTTCTTTCTGGGAATATGATCCACAGATATCATAGTGCTCACCCTTCAGCAGGCTGGGGACACTCTGCCCCAGCTTCCTGAAAAAGCTGAAGTTCATAATTTTGTATCATCTTGAACAAAAAATCTTGATGGAACCCGACACTAAGCTTCAAATCATGATCTGTGGAATTGCATACCTCTGGGGGAAGGTGTCTAGTCAAAACCGATTTGAACCTTCCACCTTGAACTATGGCTATTTTAAGAGGTTTCATGATTGGTTCAGTCAAACTTCACTGTATTCTCATTAAGAGAAATAAATAAAATAAAATAAAATAAAAAGAAGCCTGGAGGGAAGGAGAATTTTCAAGCCAGGGCAAGAGGGAAGAAAATTTCTGTGCTATTTGGTTGGTGGTATTTTCCCAGAAGCAACGTGAGCGAGCATCTGAAGACAAGCTTGTTTGGACACTCTATCACTTGGTCCTGAGTCACTTTTGTGAAATGCTACAGAAAGTGTTAGAATATCCAATTAGTGATGATCCAGTGGAGCTGGGAAAGTCTCATTCGCCTGGGTGGTCCCTAAACTTTTCTGGCCTTGTAGCCAATGATATTTATTTTAATAATAGCTCAGAGACTAAGAGGCCTGTTCTCTTTCCTCTTCACCAAGAAATTGTGAAGCACTCCCCATTTATTCTTCCTATCTTTAAAATCTCTGGGTGGCAGTTGCAAATGAATATTTCCCACGGAGGATGGATTTGAAAAATTGAGCGCTGCCTCCAGGTCTCTGCAGCCACCTCATCAGAAGGTTTTCTGTGTCTTAGCAGAATTGTGTAAATATAACTTCTTTCTGGGAATACCATCCATAGATGTCAGTAGTGCTCATGCTTCAGCAGGCTGGAGACTCTGCTCCAGGTTTCTGAAAAAGTTCAAGTTCATAATTTCGTATCACCTGTATCCTCAGAACACTTTCCTGATTTTGAGGGTCACAAGAAAAGCAGAAAGGAACAGGAGAGGACTGTGAGGCCAGTCTCTCTGATACTCCGAGTTGGAAGACTGCTCCACTTTATTGGAAATAGAGCTGGAGCTAAGGATTCTGGGGCCTTGCTTAGTGTCATAATGGATGCATGCACTCTGCCATGGGTGAAGGGTTGGAAAGTGGCTTTACAAGTTACTTATTCGCTAAACCCGTTATAAATGCAATTGAGATAGTTTTAAGTCCTTGCAGACTGGGAGTGTCTAAAAATAGCTCTTGTGACTACTCCATGATCTTCTAGAGAGGATTCAGAACAATGATCGAGCATTTGAACTTAATTATTTATTCAACCTGTCAACAAATGCTCACTAAGTTTACTCTGGCAAGCCTTTATGTTGGATACTGTATTGGTTTAAAAAACCTAACTCAAAATGGTCATAATTCTGTCATTCAAATAATTTTGGTACAGATGGCAAAGAAGAATGATTGAGTAGAGGTGGGGGTCACATCCTCCATGGTGCTGAAAATATACAAAATAAAGGCTTATAAACTAATGGATCATAAGACGACAACAACAATAATAACCATATGGGCAGGCCTGTATATGCATTGTATAATTTAATCTTTCAACAAAACTTTTTAGTAAATATAATTACCATTATTCTTTAACTTTTTCATTACTGTGACCAAAATACCTGACAAGAACAATTAGAGGAGGAAATTTCTGTTTAGGGTTTATAGTTTCAGAGGTCTCAGTCTATAGGCTGCTAACTCCATAGCTCTGGGCCCAGGTGAAGCAGAACATCATGGTGGAAGGACATGGTGGAGGAAAGCAGCTCAGGATATGGCAACAAGAAGTAGAGAGTGAACTCTGCTCATCGGGGGAAAAATATAAACTCTAAAGGCATATCCCTGGTAACCTACCTCCTCTAGTCCCACCTTACCTGCCCAGTTACCACCCAGTTAATCCATATCAGTGGATTAATCCACTAATCATGGCAAAACTCTCATAATCTAATCATCTCACCTTGGAATACTCTTGCATTGTCTCACACACGAACTTTTGGGGGACAGCTCATATCTAATCCATAACATTCTTCATATAAAAATTTGAAGCTCCTTTGGGTATAAACTGAGGAGTGGGATAGCTGGGTCAAAAGGTGGGTCCATTCCAAGTTTTCTGACGAATCTCCACACTGCTTTCTATAGCGGCTGCACCAATTTGCAACTCTACCAGCAATGTATGAGTGTGCCTTTTTTCCCTACATCCTCACCAACACCTATTATTGCTTGTGTTCTTGATAATAGCCATTCTAATTAGAGTAAGATGAAATCTTAGAGTTGTTTTAATTTGCATTTCTCTAATTACTAGAGATGTTGAACACTTTTTCATATATTTGTTAATTACCTGTATATCTTCTTCTGTAAAGTGTCTGTCCAGTTCCTTGGCCCATTTATTGATTGGGTTCTTTGTATTTTTGGTGTAAAGTTTTTTAAGTTCTTTATAAATTTTGGAGATTAGTGCTCTCTCTGAAGTGCATATGGAAAAGATTTTCTCCCATTCTGTAGGCTCTCTTTTCATATTGTTAATTGTATCCTTTGCTGAGAAAAAGCTTTCTAGTTTTTTGACCTATTGAGTCTTACTTTGATTTCCTGCACTTTGGGAGTCTTGTTGAGGAAGTCTGGTCCTAAGCCTACATGATGAAGATTCGAACCTACTTTTTCTTCTATTTGGTGCAGGGTCTCTGGTCTAATTCCTAAGTCCTTGATCCATTTTGAGTTGAGTTTTGTGCAAGGTGAGAAACAGGGATTTAATTTCATTTTACTACATATGGATTTCCAGTTTTCCCAGCACCATTTGTTGAACAGGCTATCTTTTCTCCATGGTATGTTTTTGGCTCCTTTGTCTAGTATGAGATAACTGTACTTTTGTGGATTTGTCTCTGTCTTCTATTCTGTTCCATTGGTCTACCTATTTTGGTGCTAATACTATGCCATTTCTGTTACTATTGCTCTGTAGTATAGTTCAATGGTTTTGAAGAAATTCCCCAGGATTATGGCACTCATAGCACCTGGAGCAAGCATTCTACCCAGTTCTACCCAACATGTGTAAGTAGATACTAGGTTAGAACATTGTCTTTTGGCTAAAGAACTTCAGAATGATGGAAATTGAAATATGGCAAATACTCACAATATATTTATCTGGGGGAAAATGGAGCTCTTTTCCAAAATCAGTTAGCAGTAAGTTACCCATTTTATAAGTGGAGACTTGTGAACTCAAGCCAGTTGTCAATGGGGCTTGCATGACATTACTTATAGAAAAATGGTTCAAATGCCAAAAGCTCCTTCTTAATGCTGACTTTTTGCTGATGATTTAAGAAGCTCTTAAATAGCTATATTTGAGATTATTTTTGAAGTTCCAGGGTATTAATAATTCTAAGAAGGTATAGCAGCAGGAAGGTTATTCTAACACTAGGCCAGGCAACTTCTTTCACATCAGTTGACTTAATCTTTTTGTGATTTCAGGGGAGTCAATGTTGCTAACCTTATTTTTGCAAAATGTAACACTGAAACGCCATATTTTGTTCTGGGTCCCACTGACTGTTGGACCATCCAAAGCTGGCTATTTAGTCACAGGCTTGTACTTTATGTGTAGTTCTTCATTTATATAACAACCCAAATGCTTGTCTAGGTTATCCTGTGGTTTTTAACCTTCCCTCTGTAATAGTGTTTTTACAGGGAGAGATGATCTGAGTTGCAGACCAGAGATGTTGAAAGAGGAGGATTTAAGATATATTGGCTAGAACCATCTTGGGCTGAATCTATCTAAGTACCAACTTTGTGGTGAGAGATATCAGGCATTACTCACTCTACACTGAATCATTTGTCAACACATGTTGACAAATGGAGCAAGCTCTGGGAACCACAGAGTGGTGGTATGTGGATTATCAGACTGAGCTCCATGCATACCAGGTCATGGGAACCATTGCCCACTAATCTGTGTTCTGTCTCTACAGACTCTGTCCCAGGCCTGGGTAGGGAAGCATCGGTAGGCAATGAAGGAACGAAAACCCTAGATTAGCTCTGGTTTCATGCCATGTTCTCCATGGATGGCATCAAAGGGCAGCTACTGGACCCCACACAGAAGAGATAAACTGATCTGCGACATGACTCCTTTTGACTGGGATTGCTTAAACTAAGCTTGTTCTGTTGGTATCCTAGGTACTTTTCATGTTCCTATTTTCTCCTAATGATTGCTCTGCTGGAGGAATGGACTTTGGGCCCTCAGTGTAGGGCCTGCACCCAGGGAAGGCCTGAGAAGACACAGTTCTGTAAGGGGGCTACTAGGTTTAAGGTAAGGACACATCGACCCTGGCCTTGGCTGTAAATGACTCTGTTCACCCTTCCGCCTGTGGTTTCCACACTCAGCCTGACTCCCCAACCTTTCCTAACCAGAATCAATATTTTAAAACAGCAAACTCGATGGACTTCAAAACTTGTTAGAGAGCAAAAGCAAAAAAAAAAAAAAAAAAAAAAAAAGGCCCAAAACCTAAGGACAAAGAGATATTTGAGAAGAGCAAATTTCAAAGCACAGAGCCAGCTAAATCCCATTTGTACTGGGTCACAGTTTATTAGGAAGCCAATCTGAAACCACAAGCAGGGATTAGCCCTGTCTGTCCTATTTTAAATGGACTTTCCATTTCTTTTGTCCTGGTCAACATTTAACTTCGTTAAAATGGAATCGTTTGTGAAATTTCTCCTACTTTTTTTTTTTAAAATAAGTTGTTTTATATATTTTCTCCAAGTATTGAACTTCAAATATTTATTTTTTCTTTTGATTTACATTCATTATTAGGATATTATTAAATGCATGTATTGCCACTAAGTGTATGATCATTACTGCATTAGCAGTAGTAGTAGCAGTGGTGATGGTTGAGATAAGTCCTAATTTTGGACCCAATCCCTATCTGGTTTTTTTCTCATAGTGAACTGGGCTAGAATGTACCTGAGAAATGCGAAAACTCCTTAATACGAATTATAGTATTGATACAGAATTTATTGATTTTTCAGTCACCTCTCTCAACTTCCTTACCCTTAGGTCCTATTCTAATCTCCCTTAAAAAAAAAAAAAAAAAAAAAAAAAAAAAGAGAGACCCTAGTATGTGTGCATGGCAAATAAATAACTTAAGAATATGTTCTTGAGTAAAAAGTGAAAGTTGCTGCCCTTCCCCCAGTTTCTTTTCCTCTTAGATAAATATTATTATCCTTTTATTATGTACCTAGTCTATGCACCCAGCACATATAGACACATACACAGAGGCTATTCTTCTCCCCACCTACTACTGAACTCTACATATTGGAAAACTTTCTTTTTTCAGCCCATATGTATATCTCATTTTAAAAATAGTTTCTGAGCATTTAAATATAAAACTGTGCCCTAACTTATTTAAGTAGTAGTCTATTGATGGAAACATAGGTAGTTGTCTTTATTTCTTTAAGAAACAATTGGACCAAAAAGGTATATCTTTTCTTGCTAGTGCAAATATATTCATAGGGTAATTTCTGCCTTTCTTTTTTTCTTTTTAAGGGTGCTAGGAGTGATTTTTGCTTCCCAGATGAAAGACAGCGTAGAATCTTCTGAATGTAACAGCCAAAAGAGAGAAACCTTGAAGAGAAAAATGGCCCAGGAAGGTAGTGATTCCAAAGGGGAGAGCTGTGGAGAGAGAAGACCAAGAGAAAAAAGGCAGAGGGAGAGGGAAGGTCTCTGACTTAGTTCTATCCCTAATCCCTTTATGTCCTCTCCTGGAAGCCCAGCCTTGACACCTCCCATGCCTCTGGCTCTGGTTGGGGAGACCTTCTCACCCCCACCCTACCTCCCCAGAAGTTGGATGGAGGCTGGGGTCGGGAAACCTTGAGCTCCCCCTAGAGGTTGGAGAGCATAGACCAGACTAGAGAATAGGCATCAGAACAAAAGAAGGGACATTTTAAAAAGAAAACTATGCCATTTTAGAACAGCTGGTCACATGCGTGCCTCTTCCCCTGGTGTCTTGATTCATGTGCACACATTTCTACATAATTGCAGTGATGGCCTAGATTCAATTTTGTATTTGGCTTTTTTTCCCCACTTAATATTATATAGTAAATGTTTTTCCATGTGGCTACATAATCTTTCTAATTACCATTTTAATGACTTCATAATACTCCTTCCAGTTCACATATTGTAATTTATTTAACCACTCCCTATTGGTGGACAGTTTAGATTGTTTCCAGACTTTTGCTAATATAGAAAATTGTACATACAATATCTGTTGTTTCCCCCTATTTGAATGAGTTTCTTAGATTTAATAGTGAGTCACATGGTGAGGTTGATTTCATAGCTCTTAACACACTTTGCTCTGCTGACCCTGTAAGCAGCAATGCCCTGATAAGGTACTAAGATACTAATTTGGTGTTTTTTGTTTTTTTTTTTTTTTAATTTTTGCAAGTGTTGTAATATAGACTGAATGCCTCTCACTATGTAAAATTTTTTCTCTACCTTCCACATAGCCAAACTCATGCATTAAACCTTTAGTTGATCATTTATTCATTCACTCTTTTGAGAACTTAATATTTACCAGGAATTTGCTCTAGAATCATGTTTCCTTGGTAACATTGCAATTCTTACAAAAACAAGAACAAAGGAGGAGAATTTAGCAAATCAGTGAACTTATTTTATGAAACTCAAAAAAAAAATACTCATACTCTGCAAAACTGTCGTTATCAGACTTATGGAAAACATGGGTTGGAGAGAATTTGTCACATGACTCAGCTCTGTGAAATGTGCCAGAGCTGAGATGAGCCAACAGCGTGCAGCCCGTGGAAGCCCTGTGTTGTCGAATGTGTAGGAGTTCGCCACAGAGGTGACACCGGGGTCTTAGAACTGACCACATTTAGGCAAAAAAAAAAAAAAAAAAAAAAAAAAAAAAAAAAAGAAAAAGAAAAAAAGAAAAGAAAAGAATCGGACCATTTGTGTTGAAATCCTAGATCTGCCTTTTACAATTTTTAAGGGCTTAGTAGTTTATATTTCCCCTCTTTTTCTTTTTTTTTTTTTCTTTTTTCTCATTAGATTCTGATGTGATTTTTAGAACTCAAGCAAAATATCACATGTTCTTTTACTTTCTGTAATCACTTCAGGAAAATAAAATTCCTCCTTTATTCTAAATCATGTGTGAGAGGGAAGAGGAATGGTGGACAGCACTGGATAAAAATAAGTAGTTTGTTAGAAAAAGATCAGCACTAAGAAGCTAAGGGGAAGGGACGGGGTGGCGGGAACGACTTTGAACTAGTCCTTTTATTTGTTTTAAGGTTTTGCTTCATCTATACACCAGATTCAACAACATCTACCTATGAGAGCTATTGTGCAGAAAAATGAATACAAGTCACCAAAAATTGTACCTTGTACCTAGACCATTAGAGATATTCTACATCAATCGCCAATATCACCAACATTGTGTTGGAGTATTGCAAGGTCAAGACAGGATTTATTGAGAAGGAGACATTTGAATAAAGAATGGAAAAGATAAGGCAATGAACGTGGAGTAGATGTTTCCTGATCCAGGAACGTCTAATGGCAAGGCCCTGAGACAGGGGCAGGGGTACCACAGAGGATGAGCCATTGACTTCTTCCCAGTCCCTGGATCCCTGGATGACATACTCTGTTAGAGTACCCATTACATGATGCTCTTTACACTGGTGTGACGTCTTTGGAGGCAGAGGCCACTTCTTTCTCTTCATGGTGTCTCTGGCATCTAGGATGGTATCTGACACATGCTAGATACTTGACAATTTTTTGTTGAACTTAATGACTTGAATTGAAGGTTTAAGTAATTATGGAGCATCGGCAGGAAGAAATATTATGCAGCAATTAAAAGGGTAATTAGGAAAACTGCATAGCTTGATGGGAGTACATTTATGAAATGTTTATTTAACTTGCAAAGTGGTACCTACATTGTGAAGTCTCACTGTCTAAAAACTTTCAGGATAGGTGCTAAAAAGAGAAAAAAATTGTTTATCTCTAAGAAGCTCAAGTTTTACCGGGTGAGGTTTGTATGTGAAAAAAATTTGTTGTGGTGGAAGGGCAAGGTTGGCAGTCTATGTGAAGTGCTGAATATGTCTAGAGAAGTTGGTGGGATAAACGTGACATTCACTGTGGTCTTGGAGATGAAGCTGTAGTCCACAGGTCAAAGCTTGGAGCAGGATTTTTCTTACCTGGAAAACAATACAGGAAAATGAAAAAGTTTTGCATTTTAGAGAGATCTGAGTAATTTCTGTGCAGTTTTGTGAGCAAGGGGACACGACTGGAGTATAATACAGAATTATGTTGAGATACCTTGGTGAAATGCTTGATGTTTAATTTGTGGACAGTAGGGGGTCCTCAAATTCTTTGGAGCAGGGGAGTGGCAAGATTACATTTGTTTTTATGACAATGATAACCTTGGTAGGGCTAAAAGAATGATCCAGAAGGACAATTACCAAAGGCAAGAACACCAGGGAGTTGCAGTACCTGCTTCAGGTGGGAGATAATGTGGCTTAATGGATGGGCTGGAGCCAGGGCAGATTCAACACCACTTCCAAGGGAGAATAGCAAGGTCTAATAACTTCCGGAATGACAGGAGAATTCGAGGGTGACTCATGGTGACAGATAATGATCTGTAAAAAGTGTAAAAGGAGCAGATCTGTGGTAAGACGGTGGGTGGAAGTGAGGGATTGAGGAGATGTTGGGTTTCGTTTTGGACATACGGAGTTCTTGATGTGGGCTCTCTATCCATAGAAAACTAAATATCCAGTCAGACAAATGAGTCTAGGTTCTTAGGAAACAACTTCTGGCAAAAGATGTCCGCGAAATGGAGCTAACAATCCCACACCTTCTGTCTGCATGAAGATCTGGGAAGTACATCACAAACGAAGAAACAGATGAACCAGAAAGTACGCGTTCTGGCCGGCTGGCTCCAAATGAAGGCTCATCAGCTGTGAATAAACTACTTAGCTTGTTCAACCTCAAATCCCTCATCTGCAAATGGGGATAATAAATATTGCCCCAGAGCTATGAAAAAATGGAAGGAAGTGAGAAAAACATCTGCAAGGGGGCCCAGTAAGTGTCTATTCCCCGCTAACTGCCCTCTCAGTCTGAGTCTCAGAACAAGATTAAAGGGTTGAAAAGCTGAAAGGGACCAACACGTGCCTTTCCAACAAACTTCAAGTACATCTCTGGCCATGTACTGATGAACCCTTTCTCTAGTGCAGGTCCAGTTCTTAATGTTAAATATTAACGAGATGCAGGGACCCGTTCTTCTCTTTGGTGACAGCTGGACTGTTTTCCAAATAAAGTTTTCTCTGGGGCCAAACATGGACCGTCTCAGTACAAGTGCCATCAAGATCCAACCTGTGTCAACAGCCCTGTAGGGTTGCTGCATTTCTCTCTCTCCCTCTCTGCCGAGAACGAGATCTTGTATTTCTCTTGCTGATTTGAATCGATTCAGCTCTGTCTATTGTCATCCAACATGGTAATAACAATAAAATGATAATGATGGCTTCCATTTTTTAGGGCTTGCTACATGTTAATATTTTAGGTGCGTAAGTTCTTTTAATCCTTGCAATAAATCTACATCACTTTATATCTTACTCATATCCCAAATGATGAGGCTGGTGTAAGAAAGGTGAAGTGACTTGTCCGAAATTGCACCAAGAGTAAGTGAAGGACCTAGGATTTGAAAATAAACCGCATGAATTCATAGTCCTTACTTGTAACTACTACTTCTCAATCAAGATGCCATTTTCAGTCACTCAGGGGAGGAAGAAGAGAGAATTTAAGACATGTGAGAGTAAGGGAGCATCGCATGCCTATGTGTTTTAATTGCTATTACTCATGAGGCGTAAGTTGATCTTGTTTCTCCATCAAGGGAGGCACAAGGACAAGCAAACAGAATGGCATTAATCTATGATTAAAAAATTATGACCATTTATATGCAAATGAGGGCTGGCCCTATGCTTCTGGAAGACGGAAGAGGATTACGCAGAGTCATAAATTTGGGGTGTTTCTTCTTTTGCACACACTGCCTGGGCAAGTGGAGAGGTTCAGCAGCAGCTGCCAGGGAGATTGGGAGCAAGATTGACGGTCCTGGTTTGTATCACAAGATACAATCACGACTGGATGCTTTTGTTCTTGCTGTTTCCTGCCTTTTGCTGGAAAACCCTGTCAGTCTGACCCATCAAATGCCGTCTGCTCTGTGAAGTCTTCCACGTTAGAACTTTAGTCTCAGCAGAGCTGTTGGTGGTGTTTCCAGGGCTCTGTGACCACACAGATGGGGCTAGTTCATTCATTCGCTCGCACGCTCTTTCATTCAGCACGTGATCATTTACTGACACCTGGCACTCGCGTTGACACTGAAAATGGAATTCACACTGGATTCCACTGCCAACGAGAGAGACAGGTCACGGGTCTCCCATAGGGGTTATGTTGACTGAGGGAGATGGACAAATAAGGGAAAATACATATGGGTTATAATTTCAGGAAACAGTGTATGCAGTGAAGAAATACAAAGCAGGTTGGCGGGGTGGTCAGGGAGAACTTCCGAGGAGGGTTTCATGCATGACGGCCTGAACATGGCTGGGAACTGAGCTATCTAAAGACCTGGGATTGGAGACCTTGGCAATTCCATGGCAGCTTCCACCAACACGCGTGCCACTTGAGGGTAGAAAACACCATTGGTAACAAAGTAAATGATTGTACCAATAACAGCAATGAAGATACCGAATATTAGGGTTGAGCAGCCACGAGGGTTTAGATAACTTTTAGGGTTAAGATACTTTTAAGGAAGTTGAAACTATTTAGTCCTCACAGTAACCCTGTGAGGTAGGTGTTGTTATATCTGATTTTTCAGATGAAACAAAACCCTCCGAAAAATAAAAGGACTTGCTCAAGGTCACATAACCAGTAAAGGGGTATTAGCTGAAACTCGAACTCCAATGCATTTCCAAAACCAACAGCATTCAGTGGACCCTCTTCTTTGCATTCCCAGCAGATGACATGGGTCTGATTCTGTAGACACTCAAAAATGGGAAGAACGGATAAATGGGTGATTTCCTTATCCTCGGTGTCTTACAGATGCCATCTGACATGGCTATTTAAATTGCTGGAAAGTCTGATGCTGTGACGTATTTAGGCATTTGATGAGCCTTTCATGCGTAAGAGGAGCCCCCCAAAGGTAAGTTACGTCATTGTATTTTATATGCATGTGAAATCAAGTGGGGAGACCCTCTCTTTCTACTTCTTCCAGGGCACATGCATCTCTGTAGCAAGGAGAACTTTCTTGCCCCAAGTCATTACACATGCACACATGTGCCAGCTGCAAGTCTCATGCCCACCAACATCCAGGGATATGTGCTACTAGTATGTAAGAACAAGCAGATAGATACCAAGATGCATGCTGACACGAAGAACACACACTCATTTACACACTGACATAACCTCATTCATACAGCAGTGTCCTCAGTCACATGCACACTCACACAGACCCAAGCAGAAACCTGGGCACACTACCATGAAGCAGACCTCAAACAACTGGTATGACCCAGGCTCCAGCATTTGGTTCTTAGCAGCTGGGAGAAGTTTGCTGCTTCCCTTTTTTTTTTTTTGGTGGAAACAACCAAGTGCTCCAAAAACATTCTTCCAGGGTCTCCAAAGCTCTAGCTGCTTCTTCCCCTTCATCAGTTTCTTCAAAAAGAGCTAGTTCTCCAAGTCTCCTCGAGCTTCCTGGTGGCATCAAGTGGAAGAAGTCAATGGCACATCCTCTGTGGTACCCCTGCCCTGTCTCAGGGCCTTGCCATTAGATGTTCCTGGATCAGGAAACATCTACTCCACGTTCATTGCCTTATCTTTTCCATTCTTTATTCAAATGTCTCCTTCTCAATAAATCCTGTCTTGACCTTGCAATACTCCAACACAATGTTGGTGATATTGGCGATTGATGTAGAATATCTCTAATGGTCTAGGTACAAGGTACAATTTTTGGTGACTTGTATTCATTTTTCTGCACAATAGCTCTCATAGGTAGATGTTGTTGAATCTGGTGTATAGATGAAGCAAAACCTTAAAACAAATAAAAGGACTAGTTCAAAGTCGTTCCCGCCACCCCGTCCCTTCCCCTTAGCTTCTTAGTGCTGATCTTTTTCTAACAAACTACTCATTTTTTATCCAGTGCTGTCCACCATTCCTCTTCCCTCTCACACATGATTTAGAATAAAACTCTACATAGGTGAGGCTCTTTCTCAGTTTTGTTCCCAAGGAACAAAACACAGAGTCAGGCACAGAGTAGTCACTCAATGAATTTGTGTTAAATGAATGTTCCAGAAAATAATTACTAAATACCCCATTGTTGCCAGGTGCTGATTATAGAACAGAGACTCTGAGGGACGTCAGGCCACCCTGCAGGTGGGTATGACCTTCTGCTGTGCTCACGTCCTTGGGATGGTGTCGCTGACTTGCTGGTAGGGAATTCTCCCTCTCACTATTTCTTGTTTCCAATACCAAATTCTGGATCTCACTTCTAGAATGAGCCATGCCCTGTTCTCAGAGAAGGAACTCATAACAATCCACAAGGCTTCCTGGAGTGGTTCTGGAAACTTTGGAACCTGTGTGCTCTCAGTTGCAGTTACATGCTAGGGCCCTGGTCGAGGGACTTCTGGATCATAAGATTTTGAAAGTCCCAAAGATGCAGTGCAGAATGTCCCTTTTTCATTGGAACCTCTCCCTTTCTTGAACCTCTCCTCGTTCTTTGTGGCCATAGCTGGGGCTGTTCCCCTTGGCAGATGCCTCTAACTCACATCATCAGTTACGCAGGTACCAGGGAGCCAAGACCCTTGTACAGACTTCAGCCCTACAGAGAGGGTGGTGTGGAAGGGGGTGAGGTTGTAGAAGCAAGGAAACAGCAAAAGGAAACTGGAAACTAGAATGGTGACTTCTTGATGCCCCTTCTTCATCCAAGCTGTCTCTTCTTGCCTCATCTTGTAGCCTTTCAAGTTAGAAATCTAGAAATCGCCATCAACTCCTCATCTCCAGTTCCATACCCACACAATTCCTTACCCCATCTTTTCTTGTCTTCCTTGCATCTCTTCTGCCATCCCCTTCTCTCCAACATCATAGCTACCCCTTTGGTTCAGGTGCACAATACCTTCCACCTGGGACACACAAACACTCTCCTATATGTTCTTTTGGCTTCCAGACACATCTTGTCCATTCACAGCTGGATCATCCTGACCATGTTCTTTGCTAAAACTGTCCACAGCTCCTATTGTTCTTCCCTTGGATTCCCTGATACTGGGTGGTCTGTCTCAAGCCAACTGCTCTGATTTCATCCCTCTAGGGCCTCCAGGGCTACTAGTGTCAAGTGATTCCCACCGTGTGCCAAGCTTGTTCTATTGACCCTTGAAATCTCTACCCCATTTGAAATATTCATGCCCTTTCTCCTTGGCTGACACTCAGTATTCAGTACCCAGGGTTACCACCTCTGTTGAGCTCTCCAACCAGCAAGCTGCACCTTCAAGGATGCCCATCTTCTTGCAGTGTGTGTGTGTATGTGTGTGTGTGTGTATCCATCCTCAATTGCATGTCATTTGTGTGTGGCCCTTCCACACTCAAAGTCTAGTTTATCCATGTTTGTCCCCAGGGCTCGCCTCTTCCTCTTGACCCCTTCCAAGTTATCTGGCTAAGGACTGTTAAGTCATTCTAAGAAACCAAGGTTTAGCAGGAGTTCCTGTTAAATGATGGGGATCGGGGTGGGTGCTGCTGTGGGTACTGGGACTTGCTAATAACTCTGTGGTGGTTTTCTAGAGTCTACATCTTTAATAAGTGTCTCAGGAACTCAGTGAATTCAGCATCCTTCTCAGAAGAGCCTGGGTGAAATTCTCCTATTTCTTTTCTACATATGAAATTGTAGATTTTGAGTTGGAAGAAGGTGGTTATCTCATGACTTTGTTCTATGCAGTATAGATATAACTCAAAAGTGACTTCTTTGCTAGGGTAAGTAGCAGGAAAGGAGATTTATTTGGCCTGTCTGGGGGTCACTGAATCCTGTCCTGTACATCCAGGTCTCCAGGTTCTCTTTGACCTTATTTTCAGAGTATGAGAAGGGAAACTTCTGAGAAAGGGTGTCAGATCTTTCTAACTAGAATGAGAAAGACAAACTTAAAGCTATCTCATCTCCCTAGCCCTTTTTCCTCTGGAGCCACTACTGTGTCTCGATTACTTGTCTACCCTAAATGGTGAATATTCCTCAGACTTTGTGGTTTCTGAACTCACCTTGTTCTTCCTGCCCTGTATCCCTAGTGGTCCAATCATCCAGGAATGATATTCTTGGTTGGCCTAATACTGACATTGGTTTGGTCTTCTGCAGACGTGATGAATGGGAGGACTTATCTCTTCAAAATCACTTGACATTGGTTATGGATTCAATATTCCTGAAGTCACTTTGAAAGTCATGCATCTCTCAAGGACCAGGCTGCAAAAACCACCCTCCTCTGGCTCATTATTGGAATTAAAGCCTCTCATTCAACCAGGAGGGGTTGTTTCAGGAAGATCAGAAGTTATGTCTGGGCATTTATGAGGTCATTTTTGGGAGGCACTTGGCAATGAAGTAATATGTTTGGAAAGAGAAGAATCTTAGGGTAGAGAGGATGGAACTGGTTTTCCTGAAATCCCACAATGAGTTAGGGGAAGCAGGGAAAACTGGGAGGATCAGGGTCAGAGGCTGGCTGCTGGCCGAGGCAGGATAGCTTATGGCAGGCATGGAATGGAAATGTGGAAGGTGGGAAGAGAGGTTGTCAGAAGTTTAAACTTTCTGACTCTGAGATGGAAATTTTTACTGTCTCACCTTCTTCTGGGTCACAGGCATTGAAACCCAGGTACTTGGTGTCTCATAAGGATGGTGTTTTGTTTGTTTTCCTTCCTCTCTCTCTTTTGGTGTGTGTGATAAATGCTACAAATATCAATTCTCATAACAGAGAGAAATCTGCTTTCACTCTATTAATAGCATCACTAACCATTTATTGATTTTTAAAAGGGAAATTAGAAAAAAAATGATATTGTGAGTTATTGCTATTAAGTCCTGTTGGGGAGTTGATGTACTCACTCCTGCAGGGCGAGGGTGCCTGGAAAGATGAGTCAGACACAGAGCATAAGACATCTTGGTTTTGCCCCGGAAAGGTCATGGGTGGCAGCCACAGCAAATTAAGGCCCGCCCTTTAAGCCTTTAAGCAAACTTTTCTTTCTCGTGTCCCTAGACAAAGGAGCATGATGCAGTAGAGAGAGCGGAGGTTTAAATCCTAGTTTGTTACCAACTATCCATGGGACTTTGGGGAAGTTGCTTAATCCCTGTGACCCTTGCTTTATTCATCTGCACTGTTTGTCTAGTATTACCAGCCTCACTGGGTTTTCTTAAAGACAGATTGATCGTGCAAACATGGCCCTGCCTGGGACACACTGCGAGCCATCAATACCTATTGGCTTCTGCTAATTTTCTCAGGTTCCCCTCCACCTGTCTGAGCCAAGTGCTTGTTTTCATTTCAGGCATGGAAATCATGGGGCCCCTCCTTTTAGTCTCTAAGGTACGTTGCATACCCTGGAACGTGTATCCTCCTAAAGTCTCACTTTCAGTACTTATAAAGAGGAGAGGGAAACATGGGTCATCATCCGACTGACCCCAAGTCTCCCTTAGGAGGTGCTTTGGGTAATCAAGGACAGATTACTTGGAAGATCTAAGTTAAGAGGTGGAAGCCAAGATCTCACACAAGATCGATAAGAAGATGCAATATAGCAAACAGAGTTAAGATCCCCTCCCTGAAAACCAACTGGGCTTTGGGAATCTCTGAGGCAGGGAAGCAGAGAGGGCGATGTCTAAGAGGAGAGAAAAGACCCAGGGAAATGCCAGGTGTGCAGCCTGTGAAGTTCCTCTTGAAAACAACCGGGTTGGGTGACACTCGTTTTAAATATTTTTCAGGACTCCTTAAATAAATGCCATAAATGTTAGTTTTGTGGAGAGCTCCAAAATCATTGGAACGGTTCCTGGCCTAGCCTATTCCTTTTATTGACAGTAACATTAATAGTATTATTCTCTTCATTATTATCCAGCCCCGGGTTGGGTTCATGGTGTATTGGGAAGTAAGGAGTTGCGGGTGGCATTGTGGAGAGGAAAGCTGTCCTGTGCAAAGGTGGATTCGACACCTGGGATGAAAGATCACAATGCAAAGGGATACAGCAGAAGCAGGAACTGAGCGTCTACACTGCTCAGAAAAGTTAAGGACTCCTTAATCCCCAACCTGTGGTGTCCAAGCCATTGGGAGGGACACCATGCTTCCCATCATTTGTTTGATAAGAGTTCAAAATGTTTTCTTTTGATTCTCAAAAAGTAAGGTGATGGAGGCTAAGATGGGGTCATCGTTAACTTACGGGTCAGAAAAGCTTCCAGAACATTCACCCTAAATGCTAACATCAAATAACCAGCACTGCGTTGTTTACCCCTGTGTGTGGCCCTCTGTGTGTTGGCCGTCTCTCCGTCATGTCCCAGGCCTACCCTCACTGAGGTTTCCACAGTTCTTCAGCCCTGGGCAGAAAGCCATTGCCTCTTCATGCTGATGGGCCATCTCCCTCCCTCCACCACTGTCACCACCTCAGGAAGGGAACCCTGCCTTTCTCTGTCAACCCTGCCCTGGGCCCTGCTCTCCAGCTCCCCAAGGAGGCTTTTCTACCCTCTCCATCCAAGACTGACTCTCCCTCTTAGTGTTCCCTGAGATCTGGGGTTCCAGTCCTTGGTCCTCGGCAGGGCTTGTTTCCCACACCTTCCCACGACCTGCACACACAGCGGAAGTGGAGGCCCCACCCTTGGGAGGCTGTGCTTGAGTCTTACCGTCTGGCTGCAGGAAGTTCCGAGATTCTGGAAAGGGCATCCACAACAGGATTGTGTCAGAAGAGGTTGGCAGACATCCTGCGGAGGACCGTATGTTAAACCTTTTAGGCTGTGTGGGCCACACACAGCCTCTGTAGCAGTTTCTCAACTCTGTCCTGAGAGCGTTAATGTCGCCATAGGTAATATGTGAACAAATGAGCAGAGTGTGTGCCAATAAACTTTATGTACCCAAACAGGCTGCCAATCTGTGTTTTAGAGGATGACTCAAGCCAAAGGAAGAAATATCCTTTTACTTCCATTGGAAACTGCTACCAACCTGCTCTGCTTTGGATTATGTTCTTATTATGGCCCAAAATATAGATTTATATAAAAAGGTTTGATCACATCTGTCAGGATGAATATCATCAAAAAAGAAATAAAAAGAAAGAGCATTGCCAAAAATGTGTATGTAGAAATTGGAACCCTTATATACTATTGGTAGGAAAGTAAAATGGACAACTGTTATGAAAAAATTTAGAGTGGTTTACCCAAAAATTAAAAATTAAATTACTATATGGTCCAGAATTCTAATTCTGGATAGAGACCCAAAATACATGAAAGCAGGGTCTCAGAAATATTTGCACCCATGTTTGTAGCAGCACGAGTCACAATGGCTTAAAGGTGGAGAAGCAACCTACGTGTCCATTGATGGATAAATGAATAAGCAAAATATAGTACATATATGCAATGGAATATTACTAAGCCTGGAAAAGGTGAGAATCCTGACATTGTGACAACATGAATGAATTTGGAGGACATTATGCTAAGCAAGGTCAGTTCATCACACAAAGACAACTACTCTGTGATTCACTTTACATGAGATCCCTAAGTGAACTATGATCACGGAGACAGAAAGTGGAGTCGTGGTTCAGAGACTGGGGGAGGAGTTATTGTTTAAGGAGTACAGAGTTTCAGTTAGGCAAGAAGAAAACAGTTCCGGAGACTAGTTGAAAAACAACATAAGTACACTAGGTTCTACTAAATGTGTACTTTAAAATGGCTAGGATGGTAAACCTTTATATTTATTTTACTGCATTTTCTTTTTAGAAAACCAAAAAGTTGATTGATTAAAAAATTTTACAGGAAAAAAAATAGTGTGATTTAGTTCCTCTCAGGTGTAAACAGACTCCCTCTGCTTCCATGGCGCAGGTAACGTGGAGAAGACCAGAAGAAACAGAGGTGCTCAGGATGATCTCCAGCACTGGAGAAACCAGACAGAATCCCCCCACCAGCCCGTCTACAGGAAGATGGAGTGTCCTTTCGACCTGATGCAATATGGAAATCGCTCCTGCTCAGCTCATGGTGATCCCCAAGGAGCTCGGCCAAGGCGTCATTTTAGGATCTGTCATGTCCGATAGCCCTGCACTGGGGCTACACAAGTGTCCTCTCCTGCTTAAGTTATTTATATAGGTGGTTGAAAACGCTTTGCTTGTACAAACCAGAAACTATTAGATTAGGCCAGCGGAGACAGCCAGAGGCAATCTTTTAACAAAGTGAGTGGGATTCAAAGTAGGCATGGAAAGCAAATATTATTTCACTGGGAGTCGATTAGAGGGAGCTCTGCGGATGAGCGGTAACTGCTTTGTTAACTTAGCTGGGGGAGGTGAGCAGGGCCAGGTAGGCACCAGCTGGGTTGGAAGGTGAGCCCTGGAAGAAAATGGTAATGCAGGGGTGGGCGGATGCATCCGGCTGCCCTCCACACACACTCCCCCTCCTCCTTATTTAAAGTACATGATGGCGCTTAGCAGCTGAGAAGCCTTCGTTTGCTCTAAAATTTCTCATTTTAATTCAGGCAAACACTCTATAAATCCAATGTCTCGGAAAGCAAATATTGAGGCTAAGTAAGAAGGTCCATTAGATGAAGAGCTTAGTTCTAGGGCCTGGGCATGTGGGAGGGGTGGACGGGGAGGCCCGGAAAGAGGCTGAGCTAGAACGGGTGTGTGGAATGTGGGTACCGAGGATGAGAATCTGGGGAAGGTGGCCCTGCAGAGGGGCTGGGGGCAGAAATGGGGGAATGGGGAGGATTTGGGACTCATGGAGACTCTTGGAGCTTCCTGTAGAGAGAGAATTGGAAAGGAGGCTTCAGATGGTGTTTGAAAACTGGGGCCTTGGAAGACTGGGTCTCTGAAAGGAGGGAGGGTCAGAAGGGGACACCATAGTGTACAAACATCTGGGCATGTGGGGACTGCCTTCTCGTACTCAAATTCTAGGAGAGGGCCCAGGCTAGACTGGGAATTTGATTGATGGCTCATTTGCACTGATTTGCAATGGGGCTGCTGTGCATTTTGTGAAAAATGTCAAACTGGCCCAGGAATGATAACTGAATCTTCACTGAAGACCCGGGGCATCACAGTGACCTCGGAAAGGGTACTTAGGAGCTTCTCGATGTGATGTCTTCCAGGAATGCCCACCAGAAAGAAGAGGGTCTTTTACCTACGGAGATGGTATGTGCAATGGTTAATAAGTGTGTGGGTGACCCTGGAGGAGTCATTTAAGCTCTTTGGGTCTCAGTTTGCTCATCTGAAGAATGGGATTGATTACATTTCCATGGAGGTAATTGGGGTACATTCTTCCTATGAAGACAGACTGTGATAACGCAGGTCAATTTAGCACAATGTCGTCACACAGAAGGTGATGGATTAAACTAGACTTGTTATTGCATAAGAATAATTCTTAAAAATGATGTCTCTTAAACACCTCTAGGTATATGTCATATCTCTGAGTGAAAGTTTTAAAGGAACATGAAGACTGTCTACAGAGGAACTGCAAACGACTTCCATGTTTTTTCCCCTTCCCTAGAGTAGCTCTTGGGAGTCTTTGAATCTGATTCTCTGTGGTCATCTGTTATTCAGTGTTATCCACAAGGTTTTTATAGAAAGGGAAATCACCAGGTCTAATGATCCACCACTGGAGTCTCTTTTGGATCCTATTAATGTCAGTGCTTTTGCCTTTCAGTAAAGTTAAAGATTCATTAGAGCAATCCTCTCAAGATCCCCTTCCAACTGCAAGGTTTGAGGATGGAATATTGGACGTGTCTTAAATCACCAGCACAAGAGAATGAGCAGCACAGTTGGTAATGATAATAACCACCATTTACTCAGCCCTGTTCATGTGTCAGGCTCAGAATGAACTCTTAGGAGACTTTCCTCATTAGGAATCATCATGGCTCTTTGAGGTAGTGACTGTTCTTATCAACACACTGCAGAAAAGGAAACCGAACCCAGTCGGAGGTCATCCTTTGCTCAGGATTATATCTGCTAAGTGGCAGGGCTGAGATTTGAATGAATTCAACCAAATCAGAAGCCAAACTTGTTGAGCTTAACCATCTTATGAACCCAAGGACTGCCATCCCCAAATCAGGCTCCACAGTGAGGGGCCAAAATGGAGAGAAAGAACAAGGGTGAGAGTCTTGGTTGTTAGGAAAAGATGATAATTCATCTCCTGGGATAAAGGAAGGGCAGTTTTGATTTTTGCCCAAAATGAAGTTGTCCTAATTGTTACTGATATACACCATTTTGGACTCTTAATCAATGATGTTAGCAGTTTTCAGTGTTAATTTAATTAGTACAAGAGACCCTGCTGGTAGAAATATTGGATAATTAGTGTTTTATGTAATGGCTTATGGAGTGCACTGTGAAAAAAAAACCTCCAATAATCACAAATTCTCAGCAGAACTTTTATCAAAGAACAATATTTAAATTGGAAAATCCTTGCTTGGAAGCTGGTCTAAGAAGACGTTGACTGGGGCATTGAAGTTACCAGAACAATTTGCATCGTTCTGGTTTATAAAAGGTAAACAGTGAAAAATTCATGGCTGGTTCTGCTATAAAAACATTTCCAGGGGTAACATTGGACCCACAGAGATTTTTTTTTTTTTTTCAGAAGTAATGTTTCAATAACAGTGAAGACCTAGGGCCATGCCCTTGGATTCATACTCCAGAGGAAAGGATAGCCCCATTTTTCTGACTCTTGGATTAACTCTATGGGAAGGAATTTTGGATTGAAGGGGGATTTCTGGTAAAGTATGATAAGTGTATAACAATATAACAAAGAGGGACTGGGTAATTCCTAGTGTGCGGCTCAGTAAGGGTGGGTGTATTTATCGGTCGATAGAGTATGTTTCACATCTCAGAGAGAATGGCTTGAGAGGTTCTGGCAACAAGAAATAAGTATCATAGAGAATATCGAAGCAGGCTCATACAATAGTTTCTTAGTCATGTTTTCTGGACCACACACAATTCCCAAGCAGATGAGTAAAGATACATCATGAAACCAGTTATACCAGCAGCTGGTAATCCCGCAGACCACCTGATACAGCACACACAACCTTAGATCCCAGTGGTTATAATGGAAGTGACCTTTAGCTTGACCAACTAAGCCAAATGAACTTCAGCTCTTAGAGAGCAGAGACTACAGGAGAGTAGATATCGCATGTGTTTCGGCTAGCATGAGGCCTCCTTCCTGGCCCTATGGGCTCTAAGAGTTCAAAGAGACTTGGATTTTGTCATCCTAAAGCATTACAGTAATGGGGTATATTATAGCAAGAACTTAGAAGTCCAATGCTCTTCAAGAATTACATACTGTAGATGTCTTGACTTTTGTTATGACTCCAGGAGTCGGAAAATTAAAGTTTGGACACCAGAATTTCAGATTCAAAGATTTTGACTTTAATGTTCATTGGTGTCTAAAACCCAAACATTCTATATTCAACTTTACTTGTTTGCTTATACTGTATTTCCTCCTGAATTCTTTTCACTGGTGAGCGAGTGGCCCTACTGTCCACCCCAGGCCACAGAACCATAAATCAGTGGAATATTTTTCACTCCTTTTTCTCCTCTTTATGCACAATGTGTGGTTCTGACATTGAAATCTCCAGAGTTTGTTTCTTAGAACATTTCTTGTCCATCAACAACATCCCTGATTCACTGAAAGTCTTCATCAACTTTTGCTTGGATTATAAAATAGTTTCAAAGCCAGATGGGACACCCGCCTTTTCTCCCCACCCCCATCTGACCTCTTCACACTCACTGAAGTCAACCATCTGAAACACAAATATGACCTTGTCATTACCATTTCACCTCCTTAATGAGCTTTCATGATCCCACACAAAAATGTCTAAACACTCTGGTACAGCACCCATGACCCTTGGTGACCTGGTCCATGCTTAAACCTCCAACCTTGTTTCTAACAGCTTTCTACCTCCAACTTACACCAACCTTCGTGCTATCAGCTAACTAGAATGCTAGTCCATTTTCTGACCTGGGCCTTTTCTACCTTATTCTTTTCTTTTTCATCTAGGAATATCTTTCCCAACTCTACTCATAAGGCCCCCAGGAAACCAGCCCTCACCAAACCCCATCCCAAACCAGGTAGATATCCCCATCGATGCTTCTTGAGAGACTATGAGTAGATATTCCTGCAGCTCTGTAGACAAAATTCTCTTTTGACTGTCTGAAAAATGTGTCTGAATCTCCTTATAGGCTGAGTCCACTGTAGCCAGAAACCATGCTTATGTTTTTAATCATGAACACCTAGGACAGAGCCAAGCAATTAGCAGATAGGCACCATATGTTTATTTCACACATAAATGAATGAGTATTACTGAATAATTTATCCAAGGCCAAAAGAAGAAATTAAACCGTACCCTTGCCTTCTTATTTAAAAGTGTATTATTTTTATTGTACCTTATTCTCTTGTTTAAATATTAAGCTCTGCCTTGATTTTTGCCTTTAGAATTTGAGCATATGTTTGCCTTTCTTCCAGCTACTAATGAATATAAAATAAAACCACTTTCAAGAACTCACGGGTACACAAGAACATGTATTAACACACAACTGAAGATCCGCATTGAAATATCATCCAAAGGGAAATGATCAATAATGTACCTTAGAAAAAATAAATTCCAGAGGATAGTTTCTGAAATAAGAAGTAATGCTGAGCAAATAAATAGCAAACATGCATGTAAATATAAATAATCATTATCCCCATTCAGTAATAACAAAATTATGTCCAATTTGTGTTTAAAAGTGTAAGGTTCAGTGGGTAAGATTGCTATATAAGGCTGATGGACAAATGACTAAACCGTAATAGTTCTAACTTCTTGTTATTAGTTACGAGGGATAATATAGAAATTATCTTTAGTGTTTACAGAGTTAAATATAACTAAATATATTTAAGTATAAAATTTCAAGAATTTCAAGTATAAAATTTTCATGGTAGGGATGAAGTGCACAAATTTGAAACTAGCAGATAACATTTAGGAAAAAGCAAAAACAGAGAAAAATTAATAAGTTGGAAAACACTAGAAAATAAAAAGAGAATGGGAAAAGAGAAGCAATGAGAAACACAACTGTTATGAAAAGGTTCAAATATGATAGAGTTATAATAAACTAAATGTTTCAAGCATGCCTATTTAAACATTTTAAGATTGGGTTAAAAATAGCCAGGTGGGGCAGTACATATGGTAACCCACCTACTTGGCAGACTGAAGGAGAATTGTAAGTTTGAGGCCAGCCTGGGCAAATTAGTGAAAGCCTGTTTCAAAATAAAAATAAAAAGGGCTGGACATGTAGCTCATGGTAGAGCACCTCTGGGTTCTATCCCCAGTACCAATATACATAAATGAATTAATAAATAAAACAACACATAAGATTAGGTTTAAAAAAGAAGAACTTCAATTGTGTGCTGCTTGTAGGTTATAGCATCTGAAACATTAAGGAAACAAAATTATTTCAAGTAAGGTAGACTGACCAAAGGAACATTAGTATAATATGACCAACAGAGAAAAATAGAAATTAAAACAAAAAGCACTTCTCTAAAAATAGCAAAGTTTGTACTACCATGAGAAAAGATTCACCAGGAAGCATTGTTTTAAAAGAAAATACACATTATCAGAACTTCAGATATGTAAAGCAAAATTGATAAAATTTGAGAAAATAAATTGTCAGATTAGTCATTGGAATGGAAGATTTCAACTCAATTTTTGATACATAAAGTGGACCACAGCTATAGCAAATATAGAGATTTTGGTAAATTAGGGCAAAAACTTGCATTAGTAGTCACAAATAACTAGAGAATAATCCTTCCTCTCAAGCACCCAGGAAACATTTATCAAAATATACTACATCATAAAACAAATCTAAAATATTTCAAAAATTGGTACTGAACATATTTCTTCTCCAGACAAAATATAATTGCATTTGAAGACATTGATAAAAATATAACTTTTAAAACCTCTGTTAATGTATGGATCAGTGAGGATCATTTTGAAAATATGAAACTACTTAGAAAACTATCAAAATTGTGGGATGCAGCAGAATTCCCTAGGATAAGTTAGAACCTTGAAGAAGTCTTTTTGGTTTTTTTTTTTTAAAGAGAAAGATTTAAAATTAATGAGCTAAGTGTTTAACTGGAGGAGCTGGAAAAAGAACACAAACAAAATGAAGCAGAAAGATGGTAAATATACAAAAGAACTAAATGAAACAGAAAAAAAAAAAAAAAACCCTGAAATTGAGAGTTATCAATTAGACCAAAGTTGTGCTCTTAGATGAAGCTAGCAAGAATCCAGGTTGCCAGTAAAGAGAAAAAGTCAAAGAACAGGGCTCCAATGAACATGTACAGTGACTAGAGTGGAGAAGGCTATAGATGCAGGAGGAGACTTTTAAAAAAAGTAATAAATACTCTAAGCAGTTTTATGTCACTACACTGGACAACATAAAAAATCTTAGAAAAATATAGCACCAAAATTAACTCCAGAAGAAATAAAAATCTTTAACTACACTCTACTATCACAAGACTTACTAAAGCAATAGAAGTTAAAAATCTTTTCATGATGAGAGCTCCTGACTTAGATGATTTTGCAGGTGAACTCACCAGTCTTTAAAGGAGCAGAGATCATTATAACCTCACACAAAACGCTAGGCAGAAAATGAACTTCCCAACTCATTCTTTAAAGCCAATATTCCCTTTTTTTCAAAGCCAGTAAAGACAATCTCATTCATGTACATGAGCACAAATTTTAGCAAACAGAATCTAGCAGCATTTAAATAATATAGTATATAATTGTTTATTCCAGGAATGTAAAATAATTTAACTCATTAGTCAATCAATACATGTAATTCAACACATTACTGTGGTAGATTTACTAAGAAGCAACATATATGTCCTTATGGTCATTTTGATAGATGCAAAAAGAGCAATTGATAAAATTTTATGTGCATCCTTAATTAATTAAAAAATACCTTTATAAAGAGGAATAGAAGGAACTTCCTCAATGTAATATAGTTAAATATATCTACCAAAATTATATATGTAAACAATTTTAATTTTTATTATAGTATAAATATACATCCTGAAAACCACTCAAAATATGTATTTTAATGATTCATTATGAGATAAACATCCTTATAATCACCATCCATTATGAAATAGGATTTTGCCACCCAGCACAGAAACTTTCCATGTATGTATGCCATTTGTATATCACCTTTGCTATCTTTGTAAAGATAACTCCTTTCTCCCAGCACCTTGAGAGGCGGAGGTAGGGGGATCGCCGCAAGTTCTCCCTAGGCAAGACTCTGTCTCTAGAAACAAACAAACAAACAAACAAACAAAAAAACAAACAAACAAAAAAAACAGAAGGGCTGAGGATGTAGCTCAGTGCCCCTGGATTCAATCCCCAGTACCAAAACAAACCATAAAACTCCTCACTTTCGTAACCATCTACATCTCCACTTTTTGCTACAGTTATATTGTCCTAGAACTAAATTTAGTCTTGCTTATTTTTCGAAAATTTTTCTATTTGTTCTAATTTGTTGTACATGACAGAATGCATTTATATATTTTGCTAATTTTTTGGAAAACTTTAAAAAGTCTACAGAACTCTTTTCCTTCCTGTCTATTCCTTATAAAGTTATTTACTGAAGAACTGAGGACATTTAACCTACAAAATCTTTTATATTCTGGATTGTGTCAACTGCCTCTTCCTGTGTAACTCATCGTTTTCCTTTTTACCTTTTCAGCATGTCTGCATGCAGAGACAGGTTCAGATTCAAATTTCATCTTTTCAACAGGAGAGATGCCAGAAGTTTTGTTCTTCTTTTCTCTCTTTATTCTTTCTTTCTTTCTCTCTTTCTTCTTCCTTCCTTCCTTCCTTCCTTCCTCCCTCCCTCCCTTCCTTCCTTCCTTCCTCCCTTCCTTCCTTCCTTCCTTCCTCCCTCCTTTCCTCCTTCCTTTCTCTTCTTCCTTCCTTCCTTCCTTCCTTCCTTTTTTCTCTTCTTTCTTTCTTTCTTCCTTCCTTCCTTCTTCCTTCTTTCCTTTCTTTCTTTTTCTCTTTTACTGGGAGTCACATGTCTGATTTCTCTTTTTTGCAATGTTAACAATCACAGATCTCCTATACCTTTTCTCATTAATGAATTACAGATGAAAATAGAACTATTTGAATTCCATCTTTTGTTTTTCTCTTGTTCATTAAAATATCTTTCCTAATAGTGAGGTGTAAAAATAATTTTCTGTGGGTTAGGAAAAGATGAGAAGTTCAGTGCAATTGCTTTTCTTGAACATGAGCACTGGTCAAGGTGGTGAGACAAGAAAGAGAAATGAAGACATTAGGACTCAAAAGCAAAGTGTCAAAGTAGCATTATTTGCAGATGATGCAATTGTTTACTTAGAACAATTATGGTCAAAATAATTTTTAAATTATTAGAAATAATAGGAGAGTTGATAATAATGTAGTTAGCTCTAAAACTGAAATAAAAATATTTGCCTGTCTATGCAGCAATAAAAAACCATTGAAATATGTAATATTTAAACTATCATCAATAACTAGAAATCAATAAACAGTATAAGTTACATAGGAATGCTCCTAATATATATATGTATACATATATATGTATATATGCTTCTAATACTATATATGATAAATTATAGTTTATTAAAATAATTAAATATAAATAACACAAAAAGTTATACAATGTTTATGGATATAAAGAGTCAGTATAAAAAATTTTTACTCAATGTCAATTTTACTCAAAGTTAATCTAATAAGTTCCCTCAACTGTCACCTCTTAGTGACTTAAAATAACATGTCTTATCTAGTCTACATGTTCAACCTGAGTTGGTGGAAAGACAACTGTTCCATGCAGTTGCTCTCAGGATCACAGGCTGATGGAGGATCTAACATTTTTTGATGCTAAGAGAAAGTGAAAATAGAAGTCACAACTTTAGAAATTTTACATATATGAAAAGAATAGCAACTAGAATATATTTTTAAAACCCCTTACTTATTAGTAAGAAAAATAAGATCAGCAATCTCTTTTATTAATAAATATCATAAATCAAGTGAAAATATAAGACATGATTTCCAAGATTTGCTAACAAAAAGTTAAAATCCAGAATAATTTGAAAAATAAACAAACAAATGCCAACTCATGAAATTAGCAAGACAAAGACAAAAACCCTGAAAGGAAAAGGAGAAAAAAACATAGGAACAGGTATTTTACCAAACACAAATGGTGCGTAAATCAATAAAAAATGTGCCCAATCTCTCTATTCATGTGGGAAATGCAAATAAAGGCCATAAAGAGAAATAATGTTACATTCTCTAGGTCAGGCTGTAAGTAAATATATGAAAACAATAGGTATTTAAGAGAATGACATCGATGGGAAATCTGAAGTTGATGATGTAATTGTAGATATGTGTAATCATTCTGGTTAATGATTTGGCATTATTTGGTGAATTTGAGCTGTTACAAATTCTGGAACACAATTTCACTCTGAAATATGTACCTAAAAATTAACCATATATGTTTGAACCATGAGTGTGAGAATTTTCAAAGCAGACTCTTACTCGAAAAGTCTAATAATATTCACAGTACCTGGAACAAAATTGGTTTTCATTTACATAAACATCACACATTATAATAAAAGGATGTCAAAAGTAATAAAGTTTAAAACTTATAAACAAAATAAAGGGAATGGGCGGTGAGTGTGGAGAGCAGCAATGTATGAAAGGCCTGCATCAGAGATGGTGGAGAGAGTTCATGTTTCCTTTGAGAGGAATTCTGGGTTGGGTGCTTGCAGCGGGTGAAGCGCTGTGCTCAATTAGTGATGTCTGCATGGTTTTGGAAATGAGAGAGACAGACTGTGTGCAGTGGCTGCATCAATTCTGTACAAAGTGATTTATTTCAACAGAGTGGAGCTTTGCCTTTATGGCAGGCATGAACTTAAGTATGTTAAAGACACAGAGACTTATTTTTTAACCTGTCTTTATAATTAGGGCCCCAATAATTCTACTGAAGCCTGCACACTGGTAGTGGATAATCTGCCTGGGGGGAGGAGTGTAGATGAATTACTTGCAGTCCAATATCTCTATGAGAAATGGAAATTCATGACCATGAGTTCCTCTTCACTTGGGCCTTTCTCTGTAAAAGCTAGGGATCACAGACTCACTGATTTCAAATCCCTTGGTTTGGAAATTTCTCCAACTCCATTCAGAGATACATGACAAAGAAAGAAAATCTTGGAAGAGGAAAAAAGAAAAAAAAATACATAAGAAAAAAGGCAAGGAAGGCAGTTACTGTAAAAGGGGAAAAAAAGAAAGAGGGAAGGGCCTTGAAATAAAAATCTGACCTGGGAGAAGGGTAAAGGGAGGGAGAGCATGCAGAGGAATTATTGATTAGATCCCTTGGGGTGACATATATCAGCCCTTGATTAGGTGTGAAAAGTTGACAGGCCTGAATTGCTTACAACTAATTAATGGCTGGGAGGTGCTTTGAAATCCTGGGATGAAAGCAAAAGGCTCTGTCCACAAAAACCAAATGGCATCCATGATTTACACTCTTCACTGTTCCTATGGATTCTCAGTGCTAAACAGAAAAGACTCCTCTGTCTTTACCCTGTGACTCTGTCTGAAGGTCCCTCCTCAGTGTGGTGATTGCTTTCTTTTTCTGTCCTCTGTCTCTCCACCGTCTCAGACTCCTGGGAGAGCTGAGCTTTGCCACCATACTCAAGGACCTGGGAGTCAGCATCAGCCCAAGGGGATTGATGTGCTAACATCGTGGACCCATCTATTGAGGATTTGTCCATTTATTAAGTATCAGTTTGCTGCCGTTAGTTTTTTTATTTTTCCTGATCCCGAATTCTCCCATGTTCCAGCCAGGAGACTGTTCTAGCCACTAGAAGGCCAGTGGGTCTGAATGCAGCCTGGGACTTCAGCAGAGTGGGCAGTGTGCTGCCAATCTACCTCCAGGTTGATGGCCTGTATCTCTGTTTCCAGAAAGGTTTTCCAATCAGTGGCTAGCTGAGCCCTCTCCCCCCAGTTCAGAGGCAGGATGGGTAGTGCTGTTTTCTCATAAATTAAGGAACAGGGGCTAGGATTGTGGCTTAGTGGGTCCGATCCTCAGCACCACAAAAAATAAATAAATAAAATAAACTAAGGAACATACCTGTTTCAGATCAGCCAGGATTTTCCTTTTTGTCTGTCATGGATTGAGATGGGCCCACCTAGCTGCAGAAAAGTAAGGGTCCCTTTCATTGTAAGTTTTCTTTTCTGCTTTGGCACACACCAACCTGCAGGTAGCATCCTCAACCGGTAACCTCATCAAGGGTGTGAAATTCAGAGGTGAGCAGGTAGGTCATAGGGGCTGGGCAAGCCAGGGTGTTCCTTTCAATTTTCTGGTGGCAATTAGAACTACAACTGTTTTCAAAGAGGGCACATGACAGGCAGGGAAATGCCCATGTAGGCAGTAGAGCAAGGACAACAGGGAACCTTTCTCATGGGTTCTTGAATCCAAGTGAGAGAAGATTCTGATGAGGAAAGTCAGACTAGTTGGGGACCTATTCAGATGGAAGGAACCTCTCCCACTACTGGTGAAAACTGCACACATCTGCATGGCTTGTGCATAACCAGGGAAATACACATTACTACAAAACGTCACATGCAGAAACTCAAACACAATTGCAAAAAATGTTAATAAACCCGAAGAACTGTGAGCATAGCTGGGGAATCTTTATGATCCACAGCAGAAACGCAAGGTTACTATGTAATCAGCTTTCCATCACTGTGACAAAATACCTGAGGAAAATCAACTGAAAAGGAGAAAGATTAATTTGGGCTCATTGCTTGAGAGTTTTCAGTCCATGGTCCATTGGTTCCATTGCTTTTGGGTATATGGTGAGGCAATCATGGTGCAAAACATGTGGTAGAGCAGGGCTATTCGCCTCATGATGAGCAGAGAGAGGGCTGGGTACCAACATCCCCTCCAACAACATGTCTCAATGACCTCACTTCCTTTCACTAGGCCACACCTCCTAATGTTGGCTCCACCTCCCAACAGCCTGGTGACCCAGCCTTTAGCATGTGGGTCTTTGGGGGCCACTTAAGATCGAACCGTACATCTACTCAGGAAAGGTAAATTCAGTGCCGCTCAACAAGGGTAGAGGGTGCTTTCTTTACAAATGGCTGCAAAGAGGGCACCTGTTTATTTCACTGCCTGTGCAGATTGTGAAAGAACCCAACATCTACATTGTAGAATTCAGGACAGGGGCTCTCAAATTGCCTTGGGCATCAGAACCACCTAGGAAATGTTAAAAACTCAGGTGCCAGAATGGAACCAGAAACTACTGAATCAGATCTCCCGCACCAGGGCTCAGAGAGGTGCGGAAATGCACAATGAAATTTGAGACACTGTTTCAAGGAATGGTGTCAATTTTGAAGATAATAACTTCCTCTCTCTACTCCAGGTAATTCTGAATTTGCTAAAAGGATCATGATGCTAAAACCAGAGAAATCAGTGTAGAGATGGTATCTCTTATGACCACAGTTTGTTGTAGGAGAATCAGATTCCCTAGTGCTTGTAAAGTCATGGGTTGGGGGCACTAGGCACTCTTTACTCCTTCCCTAAATAGCTTGGCAAAGAATTTATTGGTTCAAGTAGTCTGACTAGATAGGACCAAATAAAGTAAACAATAATATTCATGGAACACCCCTGTGAAGGCCTCCACAGAAACTATTTCATTTTACCCTCAACATCCTTTGAAAGTCTTAGATTGTTATTCTTATTTTATATTAAGGAAAGCTTAGCTCTAAAGTCATTAGTCAACGTTCCCATTATCTTTCAAGAGATAGGTCTGGGGCATGATTTCAGGTTAGCTTGATGTCAATATATACAATTGCCTGGCATTAACTCTTCAACAGTCACTGACACTTCAATTAAACATACACACACACACACACACACACACACACACACATGCATGCACAATGATCTGTCTCCTTTTCATTTAGGAAAACAAAAAAGGGATGTGAGCTTTCTCTAAAGCTTTCCCAGCATCTCAGGAGTGGGTTTCAGATATCATGGGGGGAGAAACTGATCAACAAAAATAAACATTTATCTTCCCAACGTGTCATATCATTTCATATCACACTGTATTTACAGGGTGCCTCTCTTCTGGGAATGAAAGATTTACAAAAATGAATATATAATTAAAAAATTGAATTTACAGTAACATCAAGCATTTGTTACTTTCCCAAAGTGCTTTTGCATACAGATTCTCATTTAGAGTGCCCACGAAGTAGATTCAGATAATTCAGTTTGCCAACACAAAAGCAAAGGGGTGATTTTGTAAATATTTAAATACAGTCACGTTTCTGAACAAAGATAGATGCATATGCTCACTTCTTGACTTCTAATTCCATCACTGGAGACTTCCTAGCACAGGCCCGGTAAATTCTGTGAGTTATCGGTTTATTTTGGGCAACAACTTGGTGACACCGGTGTTGTTATCTAAGCTTCAGGTCACCATCACTGTGAGGTGGCAAACTAATTAGGTCTAACGCAGAGTTTTAGGAAAACATGCTTTACTAAATAGGCAGCAAACCTCCGAGTTCTCCATTAACATCCACAGGAGCCTCACAAATACAGTTATCAAGCGAGATACAAATAAGAGGAAGACGTGAAGCAGGCTTGAAATTCAGGGTCTTAAAAAATGCGAAACATTCATCTTCTCTGGGTAGATGGGTATCTTCATAAAACTCTCTGTCAAGGGACTAAAAATGTAAAATGTCTGGTGTTCTAGGAGAGAAAATATGGTTCAGAGAGGTTAGTTTAGTGGCCAAGGATCACGTTAGAAGAAATGGAAAATTTGAGATTGAATCTTTGAAGATCTTACTGACTCTGGGGTGTATTCCCCTAAATAAGATTTGCCTTATCGTAGTGAGGTAATGAGTTTTTAATATATCAGGGTGGTAAATTTAATTAATTGGAGATGGAGCAAATCTTTTTCAGAAAAGGACTCAAAATCACTTGGAATGCATAGTGATCAGAAAACCATGGCGTCTCTCTGCCTGACTCAAAGAAAAAAGAGGATTATTGGGAGACTAAAGGACAAAACAAGAGAGATCACTGGGCAGAAAGTAAACACAAATGAGAAAGACAAGTATTTTAACCGTATTTATCTCTTATTGTTGCTGTGATGCATTGCTATGGCATTAACTCTTCAACAGTCACTGACACTTCATTTAAACACACACACACACACACACACACACACACACGCACGCACAATGGTCTGTCTCCTTTTCATTTAGGAAAACAAAAAAGGGATGTGAGCTTTCTCTAAAGCTTTCCCAGCATCTCAGGAGTGGGTTTTTTAAGCAGCAGCTTAAAAAACACAAATTGATTAACTTACAGTTCTGGAGGTCAGAAGCCTGGCAGGAGTCTTGATGGGCTGCACCAGGTTGTCATCAGGACTGTGTTCCTTGGGCAGGCTCTAGGGAGAATCTCTGGTCTTGCCTTTCCAGCTTCTAGAGCCCATGTTCTTTGGCTCCTGGCCACTTCCTTCATCTTTGAAGCCAACAGTGCATCTGTTTTTGGCAGCCAGGAAAGGTTCTGTTGTTTAGGAACTCATGATTAGATTGGGTGCACCAGGATAATCCCCCATCTCAAGATATTTAATCATGCCTGCAGACTCTCTCTCTCTCTCTCCTGTTTAAGGTAGTATATTCAATTTCCAGGGACTAGGGTGTGGACGTCTTTGAGGGTCCACTCATCCAAACAACCACTTATCTAAACAACACCTAGAAAAAGTAGAAAGTGGGAAGAGCAGAAACAGTTTGATCCAGGAGATGTGCAAGAAGGGATAATAGGGGAAGTTGGAGGGAGATTTGAAGGAGGACAGCAGACAGAGACACATTTATTAGGAATTAAAACGAGTCAAATTAGGGGTTAGATCCATTTTCTTGTGGGACCTGAGCTTAAGCAATTTTTTGAAGTCCTCTAAGAAAAATAAATCAAAATCTTTGCTGAGATGTATTAAAACACCTCCCATGGCCTAGGAAGAGGCCATGGCCCTTGAATCTTTGAATCTCTTGAGCATCATATAAAACCACCTCTGAGTCAGAGACTGTGAAAGGCACCACACAGACTTCATTGGGACTCACCCTCTGCACAAGTCTGGGAAAGCTGAGGCAAGGCTTGGTTTCAGAAATCTGCTAAGTGATGGAACAGGAAATCAGAGTCAGCCCGGGTGATTCTGCAGCACGCCCATCTCAGTCTGTCTTCTAGAATCCAATAGGGATCTGCAGCCCAGAGCTGAGCGTAATGGGTTATGCAATGTTCAGGTCAAATAATAATTTTCTTCAGGTCTTTCTGAATTTTACAATTGTCTTGGAACAAATATCCAAATGATATTCCCTATTGCAGAGGTGGGGATGCATCACAGGCCCAGAATGCAGCTGGGAAGTGGGAAGATGATATTCCATTGGTAACAAGTTCAAGGTCAAAGCCAGTGAGAGCCGAGGGGAAGGCTGGATGTCAGTGCAGCCTGAACAGTCAAGACCATTTCTATTGGTCTTTTCCCATTGCTTGGGGTCCTCCCTTGAAGATTCTTCCTTCTGCCTCTATCTCTTATCCACCACAAGACCTATGAACATGTGGTATTTGTATATGGTCATTTTGAAGCATGGGGATTTTTACAGAACTTGATGCTTTATTCATATTTAAAAAAAATAAAATTGACCCTGATGTTGGTCTTTACCTCATTACCAAGTTTTACCCCAATATTGACTTTAAATCTTTACTTTTGAACTTTACCCAGTCTTCTAACAGTGAATTTGGCTCCAGAATCAGATAGAAGGCGAGGCATGGGATGAGATTTACATATGTGTTTTTTTTGTAATGTTTTGTGCAACTCAACATATCCAAAATGTTTTCATTTCAACATGTGGTCAATAACATTATTGAAATTCTTAATGCAATTTTTTGACATTAAATCTTAGAAACCTGATGTAAATTTACACTTATAGCATACTTCAGGGATAGCCACAATTCAAGGGCCCAATAGCCACATAATACCTGGTGATTCCTGTATTGAACAGTGCAGATTTAGACAGATTCCAATCTTTTGTTTTTTTCTGTTTCCTTCCTTCCTTCCTTCCTTCCTTCCTTCCTTCCTTCCTTCCTTCCTTCCTTCCTTCCTTCCTTCCTTTCTTTCTTTCTTTCTTTCTTTCTTTCTTTCTTTCTTTCTTTCTTTCTTTCTTTCTTTTTCTTCCTTTCTTTCTTTTTCTTCCTTTCTTTCAGCTCAGGGACACTCAACAACTGAGCCACAACCCCAGCCCTATTTTGTGTTTTATTTAGAGTCAGGGTCTTGCTGAGTTGCTTAGGGGCCTCATTGAGTTGCTGAGGCTGGCTTTGAACTCGTGATCCTCCTGGCTCAACCTCCTGAGCTGCTTGGATTACAGGCGTGAGCCACTGTGCCTGGCTTTTTTTTTCTTTTGTTATTTTTGGGTTGACTAGGAAGTAGGGAATATCTGTCTCTTTTGGGTAAGTTCAGCATGCATTTATTGTTATTGTTTAGCTCTACTAATTCACTAGGGCTTGGGGAGTAATGATATTTTATGCTCCCCCCTACACTTGTAATCTGAAATACTTCTCTTATGGGATACTTTCCCTCTCCAATTATTTAGTTACTTAAAGTTTCAGATATGTAATAGATGTAGAAAAATACTGCTTGATTCTTTCCCTCTATTTACCAGTTTTCAAAACGCAGATGCAATTCTGCAGCTCTCCTTACTGTGTGGGGTGCGAATGAGGGCTGGGGTGGAGTTGAGAAAGAAGGTGGAAGTGAGAGGTGATGGGAGGTTCAGTAGCGATGGGGCAGGAGCGGAAGTAAGGCACGGTGCATGGGTAATGTCTCCACTCCTTCCAGGAAGGAGAAATCTCACCACTCTCCTCTCCCAAGTCCACAATTAGCAGGAAGGAAAGTCCCTGTTTCCCAGTCTTCCTTGGGGAAGTGGTTCTGGATTGTCACAAAGGGAGAGAGCAAGGGTGGAGTCCTTTGAGTTGAGGATGGGGGGGCCGCCGCTTTTGGTTTTAAAGGTTGGTATGCGAATTAGGAAAAAGTTGGTCACTGGGAGTTTTATAAGAAATGGACATCTATGCTATAAATGCACACAGGCCCAGTGCCCTAGACTGGGGATCACAATCGGGTGCAGGGAAATCTGCCTACCAAGACCCACAGCCTTGAGAGATGTGGCCCAAAGGTCTGTGCTGAACTTCTGGTCAGGGAGAGGATCCTATGACAGGCCAGAGGTCAAAGGGTACCAGAGAATTCAGGCAGAGTAGTCAGTCACACTGGAGCAAGAGATGGCAAATGCCTTGGACTGAGGACAAGGTCCTTCTCCCTCTTTCTAGACTCCTAAGTGCTAGGACTTCTGTTTTCCTTGGTTAAGAGCACAGATAACAGGATCTGGATTCTAATGCCACCTTCTCTGTTCACTGTGTGAACTTGAGCTAAAGATTTCTGTGCATCAATATCTCTTTCTGTAAAAAGGACAAAAATAATAGCACTTAACTCATAAGGTTGTTATGATAATAGGTGAATGTAGAAAGATAAAACACGGCAGAGAGTGTTGGAAAGGCAGCAAGTATTATGTGATTACTGTATCTAATTAATTATGGTAAAATAGTAATAATAAAAATAAACTTTATAACCTTAGAGAAACGGAAGGGTCACTCACTGAATATATAACCAGGATTGATTTCTCTCTTAATCATATTGAAGTCAATTTAATTTAATTTGAAAAAAATAAATGTAATACTTTTTTTTTTTTTTTTTTTTTTGTGCCTGACTACTGTGGATTAAATTCATGGCACTACAACACATTACCTAGCAATATAACACCATTTTTATATATTTTGCTTCCACATCAAAACTGCTAAATTAAAACTACTCCTTCAAAACATTGGTGAGTTGTGCACCAAAATGCTTCAGCAAGTCTTAAAGGGACCATTCATCAGATCCCACGACAGGACACATCTCTGATGTTCCAAAAATGTCCAGAGAAAAACAGGCTCATTGCTGGGGGATTAGGGAGGAAGAGAGTGGGAGGATTTTATGTATAAAAATATAGAAGGATTAAGTGGGAAGCTTATAGTTAATGGTGAGAAAAACTGTGGAATTCTTTTACATATGGTTTCCAGTCCAGGATGGATGCAGCCTGAGATTTGAGGGAGCTGGTTTAGGCTTTCTATCATGGGGTTGAGAGGAAGCATTAGATGCAGAAATCACAGCTCAGGACGCATTTCCCAGTGAAGGGGCTGCGCTCCTCCATAACACGGCCTCACAGCTGACTTTTACACGGTCTTCGGAGAATTCCATTTTTGACACTAGTTTTTAATAATATCTGCATGAAAGGGTAAAGAACGGAGACAGTGCCACAAGGGGGTATTAACAGTGATATTTAAAAAGGACAGAAGGAAGGTCTTAACAAATTGAGGCAGAAGCCCCTGATTCACAGAGATGATTTTCCTCCCCTGGGGCTTTCCTCAGGAAGACAAGAGAGCAAGGGGACAGTGAGATGTGAACAGCATCAACCCCATTCCCCTGCCCGCCTGTGCTCAGCCTAGTCTTGCCTCAGCTGAAGACAGTTCTACTCAGAGCTGAGCATCTATCTAGAGTCTCAGCTTGCTTACATTTGGGGCCTGGATTAACAGATGATTAAGGATAATAAGGGATCCAGTTGTGAGTCCTGGACTTTACTGGTAGACAGAAGTCCTGCTGGTGAAGTCCAAAGGGTTGGGAAACTGCTCCAGTGTCACTCTCTGGCACTCTAGTCTTTTGTCCTAGGTAGAAGTTTGCAGGGATGCTAACCTTCACCTTCGCCTTGCCTCTGTGTTCTCCCTTAGTGGCCCTAGTCCCTAATATCCTTGGCTGCTGACTCCGATCTAGTGGGCAGCCTCTCCCTTCGAACATGACTCTTCCATTTATCTATTGCTCTGAGTCTGAAATTTTTGATCTCCATTTGCTTCCCTCTAGTGAAGCTGAGAATGCAAATGTAACTTTCTTCCCTCTGCACTTTACAGAGGGTCTCAGGACCACACTCCACTCCTTGTCCCTGACCCCTTCCTGGCCACTAGGAAAGGATGACATATCTGACAAGCTTCTGCTGAGCAGGTGAACAAATGAATGAATGTATGATTAGGAGTTGCTGGGAAATCCATTTGATTAATAAGACAAAAATAAAATAAAATAAAATAAAAAAGATATACAGGTTTTACTGAAAATGTTTGAAAAGGGCAGAGTGGAGGGAAGGGATTGGGTATGGGAATGGGAAAGACAGTGGAATGAATCGGACATAACTTTCCTACATTCATAGATGAATAAATGACCAGGGTAACTCCACATCATGTTCAACCACAAAAATGGGAAGTTATATCCATGTATGTATAATATGTCAAAATACATTCTACTGTCATACATAACTAAAAGGAACAAATAAATTTTTTTTAAAAAATAAATAAACCTACACAAAAATATCCATGATTTAAACTCTTTCTAGAGTATGAATTGAACACATGCTATGACCTCCTTCTGACATATCTAACTCCTAGAAATTATGTGAAAAATGAAACAATAACTTAACCACTTACATAGTAAACTCTCCTGAAGAATGGAGAACACTCACAGCCCAAAAAGCAGTTGACAGAATATTGCATCCAGTGACCCACAGTCCACCTCTCCTTCCCTGAACCCAGGGTCCAAAATTCCTTATTTGTTTCCTGAACATTTGTGTTTGCTCCTTTATCCCAATTCTCTGTGAGTTTATAAGAGCTTTGAAGACAAATGCAGTGAGATATGAGAAGACATCCTGGGAATGGTGACGTAGCCCAGGGAAGAAAAGGGCCACTAGATGAAAGTGTGGGAAGCCAGAAGGAGAAAGTGTCCCCAAGTGTGTTTGCAGATGGAGAAAGTAGAAGCAAGGGCCCTGGGTAAGAAGGGACATGGCAGGGGTCTGAGGACAGAGGGCAGGAGGGCTGCTGTGGTTAGAGGAATAATTGTGAGCCCACCCTTTGGAACCTCTTAGCCTCTACCCACAGAAGAACTATAAGCAAGGGTAGTAGGAGGCAGATGTTTCCACGATTAAGACTGGGAGTGTAGCAACTCACTTGCAGCTACTTAGAAAAGGAGCTGGATGGGACACTTAAATTTAGAAAGAAGAGTGTTTGGTCTGCCCAGGTCAACATGGCATCTGTGGAGACAGAGAAACAAATGAATTGGGAAGATGTTAGGGGGTAGAACAGACCAGATGGTGGGAGACAGAAAAAGAATGTCCAGAGATTGTGGAAGTGGGGGTTATTGGAGAAGACTAGGAGATAAAACCAGAGGGGAAGACAGGGTGAGATCTCAGAGTATCTTGCATGTCATGCTTAGAAGGTTGAACTTTATCCTGGAGGCAACAGGGAGCCATTGAAAGGTTTTAAGCCTGGGAGTGATTTGCATATTGGAAAGGTCACTCTGACAAGGTATGGAGGATGGAGAGGGAGAAAGTGGAGTCAGGGAGGCCTGCTGGGAGAGTGTGGTAGGTGTCTGAGTGGGGAATGATGAGTGTCTGAATTAAGACAGTAGCATGGGAGGTGGAGAGAAGGGGCTGAAAGCAGCAGAGCTAGGAAGATGGATTGCATGGCCGGGGACAGTGGGTGGAACCCGGCCATGACACCATGAGGTGGGATGGGAGTGGGGAGAAGGGGGCTGGAGAGGGTACAAATTCCTTCCTTCAAAATATCAAGGACAGGGCACTGTGCTGGGTTCTAGGAATGCGTGTTGAGTGACAAAGATGCTGCCCGTCCTTCCGGAACTCATAGCCCAGTGCAAGAGACTGAAATTAGATAAATGGATATATTTGTTAATCATGAAATAAGAGACGTTCTATAAAAGGAGGTCACAGGCATGTAATAGAGGATGACAGGATGAGGAAGTAAGTGGTCTATTCTAGACAGGGTGGTTGGAGAAAGCGCATAGGGAGGTGGTATCTCAGTTGATAGCTGAGGAATAATCAGGGAGAGGATGTTCCAGGTGGAGGAAGAAGCAAACCCGCACAGCAAAGTTGAAGGTTCTGGCCTGTTGGGAAACTGGATGAAGGTCTTGGTGGCTGCAGAGGATTGAGGAAGGGGATGGAGAGTGATACGAGAGGTCAGCAGGTGGGAAGAAACTTCTAGGCTCTGTGGATCACAGCACAGCATTTGGAGAGGTAGCAAGTTATTATGTTTAATTGCAAAATGAGCAGTTTAGCATCTCTTGTCTTGAAACTGGCCAGCTTCAAAATTAGATTTATTGGGTGATCTCCAGCAGATATTTATATTTGAGGCCCCTGATAAAAGATAATGAGCATTATAAATAGCATCTTGAGAAGATACTGGAGAATCCTCTATAAAAAAATTCACTTTGAAAGCTGGAAATTCAGTGGGGCAGAGTCAGGGATCTGAGGCACTGCAGTCTGAGAAGCACCAGTTGCAGTTGGGTATAATGGCTCACTATGTACTATTGGTATGTCCCTTGCAAGGGGAAAGCTGAGTCTCGCACTCTTGCCTGGATCTGAATAAAGAGAGATAGTTGTGTTTGTGTCAAAAATTTACATTCAGAACCCAAAAGCAAAGTAGAGGTTGGGATGCAAGATGTGCATTAGAAACCAGCACCTGTGAACAAAGGAAGCACAGGTTTGGGCAAGGGGAGAAGTCAAACTGCCATAATGTATTGGATCCATAAGGTATTAGTCACCAGGTGTGGCTGCCCTGGGGAGGAGGGCATCTTGGGCAAAGGTGGCTTGCTGCAGCTGAGGCAGACCCTGAAGGGGCAGACAGCTGGAAGTTCTCCACTCACTGTGTTCTCTGCAGCGGGCTGCCAGTCTTCCCATGACCAGGATCTGGGTGGAGTACCTTTGTATCTATAGGAAGCATTGAAGAAGTGGATTACTAATGGCTTTATTTAAGACTTGGGAAGCTTTCTAGCTGTTTGTTCATTCATAAAGTGGGGTATTATAAAAACCATTCATGAAGGTAAATTCAAAAAATGGAAAATCCAGCTGGTACTTGTTCTGGTTAGAGAAGCAATAGGTTTAGATTATTGAAATCCCAGCAGGTGGCATAAGTGTAAAAATAGACCCCAATGCAAAGTCTAATATGAATTCTTCCAAATTCCTGCTCAAATACTACAAAGCACCCCTCCACTTGCAGGGAAAGAATATTGCTAAACAAGAACAAGATTTTTGAGCTTCTTGTACTCTTGAAGCTCTTGGGTACAGGGAGGAAATGGGGACGAGAGAGAAGTTTGTGAAATTTTCTTTCATAGGTGGGAAAAACGCATAGCAGGAAAATGACTGCTAAAGTTTGCATACAGTTTGAGTGTGTGATCTAAGATTCGTGTACTGGATGCGTGGTCCCCACCCAGTGTGGCAATATTGAGAGGTGATGGACCCTTAAATAGGGGGAACCTAATCAAACATGATTGGGTCATTGGTGGCCTGTCCTCAGAAGGGATTAATGTAGTTTTCTTGTGAGAAGCAACTTAATTCTCATGAGAGGGGGCTGTTATGAAAAGAGCAAGCCTGGTCTCTCCCCAGACGTGCTTTCTGTCTCCCACCATGATGCCATCTGCCATGCTGTGATAGAGCAGAAGGCCCTCACCAGAGGCCAAACGGATGACTTTATAATAGACTTTCAACCTCCAAAATGTGATCTAAAGACATCTCTTTTCTTTATACATTAACCAGCCAGGAATTTTCTAATAGCAACAAAAACAATAACTTAGACAATAACTTAGAGTATTTGCAACCCTAAGTCCTGTAGTGGATGACAGAGTCCCAAAGTTAACAAAGGTTCAGAGCATATTTTTCTAGATGGTAAAGACTCCATTTTCTCGGCCTGGGACAAAAACTTATGCCTGGGGTCCTGTGAATCCCATCTTCATTTTAACTATTTTCTTTTCATCTGTAATTTCTTTTCAATGACCTTACTCTGTACACAGGCAAAACCTACGCGGGGAAACATTACTTGGAACACTTGCAAATTTCACATGGTCATGAAAAATCGCCTCACCTTTCCATGGCCTTAATACAGTTCATATATGACACTGGATTGGTTTTGCCATCCCTCCAACCCCTCTTGATTCAGCCTGATCCTTCTGCCACCATGGGTGTGGGGCCTAGAAAAGAGCTGATTGGAATTCTGTGGGCTTGTTTATTAGGGATATGGCATTGGATAATGGGAAACACTGTTGGAGGAAGAGTTACTGATATTTCTTGAAAAACAGCTAGGCAGAAGATGGACTTTGGAAATGCTGGACATTTTTAAGGCTCTTGTTAAAATAATCCATTTTGTTTTTCTTTTCTCACATCCTTCAAGTACAGGGCACAAGATTGCAATTATTTCTACTCTACTGCTATTGCACAAGAATGATTGATATGAGTGACATCTGAACAATGATTTTTAAATTTTTCCCCAGTAAACTTATTCAGAACACTTATCAGCAAACTTTTAAAGCTGAAGATAACTATTTTTTTGAGGTTAAGAATATTGACTGGAGAGAATACAAGTGTAAAAGCAAAGAGACAGTAGCGGCAGAAGCAAACCAAACGAATGGCTTCTTTGGACATTACTGATGTTGCTGATTTTTTTTGTGTATATTCAATATCTACCCAGTATTGTATAAAGAGAAAAATAATAGACAATTAGAAAATGATAATTTTCTACAAATAAATTCATTAGGGTGAAGATGACAGAAAGAAATATCTTTCTAGAAAATGTTGAATGCAATGCTCCTAAAGTTGGTAACTTAATCTGTGCATGCTGAAGTAGGAAGATGGACATGAAAAACCCTGGTAGGTATTGTAAGTGTCTCCTAATTATGGTCTTGACTCTTCCTTGGAGACCTAATAAGGACCTAGAAGACTTTTAAGTGGAAGTGAAGAGAGTTGACCTGGCGTCTTGCCCAACTGAGGCACTAAGTGTGCAATTCACATTAAGGCCCTGGACTCCCATCTGCAAAATGGGAGGAAGCCTTCAGAGTTGTCACTTGTGAGTCCATGGAACAGGATGAGTCTGCAGAGATGTTCTGAAGGAAGACGGACAAAAGGAAAGGGAAAGTTTTGGGAAGAGAGAACAGAACTTGGTTAGACTCTTCTCTCTGTCTCCCACTAAGTAGGTAACAGGTTCGCCTCTTGGTTCCTTGATTCCCTCATCTTTAAAAAAGAGGCAATCACAACTACTAGAGAGAGTTGTCCATGAAGTGTACATATAAAGCAGTTGGCACAGTGCCTGGAACATCACACAGCAGCCCCTTGATAAATGGCAGCCAAGCCCAAAAGGTAGGAGCAGCACTAGTGTTCTCACTGTTCCTACTGCCCCTCCAAATAGCCCACATAGCAGAGTAGTTATTATTCTCTCTGTCCCCTCTTATTCTGAATCCTCATACTTTCTCCTCTTCTATTTTAAAAACCTGGCTTTCACTTGTTCTCTTTCTTCTTATGTGACAAATTATCTCTGTGGAAGCCAAAAATCATGTGTGTTGACTGAAGTGGTCATCTTTCTCAGACTTTATGGCAAATTAAGATAGATTTGATAGGAGTAAAGGAGAGCAAATGATAGATAGATAAAAGAGAGACAGGAAGATCATGGGAAGGTAACAATACCCAAAGAGGCAAGGAATCCCAGGTGCTTGTTTATCCAGTGGGATCTGGAAGGCAAAAAACACTCCTTTTCCCTCTCTGAAGCACATGGTATGGGTATTCCTTATTCTGCTGTTGTTTTGTGTGGTTTTCTTTGAACTCAACAGAGAAAACAGGACAAAAAAGCAAAGGTGCATTGCTGGTTGTTATAGAAAGTGGAAGAACCATGCCTAGGATAACTGAATTCCGATCACTCCAACACCGGGGTTTCCACTCAGCACAACTGAGGTCCCCTACGACAGCTTCAGATTGACAGGGTGTACTCATCTTCATATCAGGGGCATGTAAGAGTTTGGAGGCATTCCTACTGCCTCTGGCCTAGAAGCTCAGATGCTATTTGACCCTTCTCTGCAACACTTCATCGTTTTGGCCCAAAACCTGAAGTTGGACTTCTGAATATGTTTTCTGACGAGTATTCCATTTCCCCTCAGACACTCTGAGGTCAGATCTACTCAGCCATTCTTCCCTGATTCTCTGCCTGCTTCTTTCTCAAGAGAATTTGCACAAGTTTATGTATAACTTTAGTCATAGAATGATATCCTGCCATCATGGACCTATGTTCTGGGTCTACTGAGAGGTTTCCAGTTAATTTCAATTAGGTGTGTGAACCTGGATCCTTGTTGCTTTTCTTCTTCCATAACTTTGATCTTCTTTTTTGGTTCATGTCCATCTGAACTAAACCTGACTTTATGAAACTCTTTTTACTTAATACATAGTAAACTATTGGCTCTGCCCACATGCAAAGGAAGGTCCTATAATATTCCAGAGAAATAGTATGTTGTGATGGACATGGCATGGAACTAGAAAGTCTAGGTCTCAATCACAACATCAGTATTTATAGAGTATGATTTGTTCCCTTTAGTTTGAAATATATGAACCATGTATTAACAACTTTATTTTTGCTCATTTAATTTTTCTTCAGTGATGATCACCAAGGTTGAACATTTTAAAATATTTCTTTTAAAATGGCATTAGATGCTGAAAGATTTTTTCTGTTCTTTTCAAACTTTTTCTCTTGCCTATTGAGTCCAAAATTGTGGTTTAGATCAGCAGTAATTGCACCTGGTGTTTAAAATGTGAGCTATTCTATATAATACCTATTTCAAGTTTTGAAACCTTATGATCAGAAAGCACTCTCATGGAGGCTAAGTCCACACTATGAAAGTGTTTCCCTCCCCAAGAATCTTGAGTTTATTTTGGGGAGGGGAATATCACATATATGGAAGTGGTTTTTTTTTTTTTTCCTTTGTTAAATGGAAAAAATTGTCACTAACCTGAAAAGCATGACCTCCCTCACTTCACTCACACCAGGTTAAACAATTTCAGGACTTTCCATAATAAGTTTGGCTCATGTATCACACAATGTCAAGATCCTGAGGTCCACTGATCACTTTCTTTTACATCATCATCAATCATTTTATGTTTTAAATGCATTCTCTGATGAAATAAGTGATTACTTGGCTCAATATTTCTTTTGACTTATATAAACATTTCATTACTTGCTCTTAGTTTGCGGGGTTGGCAATTTAGTTTGTGTGTTTGTGTGTGGGATGATTCTTGGCATAGATTGATTAAGGGATAATTCAATACTTTATATTAAGAATATATTGTAAAGTACACAGTGTTTGGAGTTCAGAACCCACATTTGTACTTTGCCAGTTGTGTGACTTGGAGCAAGTAGATGAATCTTCTGGTCACTTTTTTTCATCTGTTCTTTAGGGATATTGGTATCTGCCTCATAGATTTCTTGTTAGGAAAGGATAAACTAATGCATATAAAATGCCTGGTCCAATGTCTAGCATGTGTTCAACAAATGTGATGCTTTTCTGATTTCCCTTCCTTTTCTCTTGAGCCAGTGCCTTTTGAATACATGGTTACTATTGGTCTATTCAAATTGTCTTGCTCCAAAATTCATTTGAAAGGACGTTGCTGCTCTCAAATCAGGTAGAAGACTCATTGGATCATGGAATCCCAGTCATCCCGACTCAGGTATAGGGGGTTTTATAAGGAAGACCACTTTATTGGTTAATCTGGTGTCTTCTAGATAGTTAACCAGATGTAATGTACATGTTTTTTCATACCATTGACTCATGGAATCCTTAAACCTGAGAACAGAATATATCTCACAAGGGAATAATAGAATAGATTATGTTCTAAAACCAAGGCTTATCTTAAAATTGTTATTCCTATTTGTGAATTGTTATTTTTATTTTGCCATATAAGTAAATTTTTACTTTAATGTACTATTTTAATTTTACATAGATAGAACTCTTTGTCACAATTTGTGGCTGTATACATATAATAAGGGAAATACTTGCCCAACAAATTGGTTAAGGTGTTCTTAAAGCATTTTACACTTGAGTCTGAGTCTTAGTCAAAAGATTCAAACTCAAGTGTAAAATCTTGCCCAGAAACTCTATTGCCTAGGTTTTCCCACATGATATTGCCCACTGAGTTTTCAAGTGTATTGGTAAAGAAGAGCTTCTTAAAACAAGGCTCATCACTTGTCTCTGAGATTTTTTCTCTAAGCCCCGCTCCTTGATTCATGTTTACTAATGTTCATTCTGAAACTTTTGAAGATCATGCATAGGCAGTGACAAGGATGCCCATCTGCTTCCCAACTTTCTTGCACAACCGAGAGGTGTTTCAATGTGAAATAAAAAACAAACACACAACAATTGTGTATTGGGGTCTGTAAAATACAGTCATAATCAATAGGTGTGGTGAATTAGTGAAAGCGTGATGATGCTTCTGTTTCAGAGACCACATCTCAGGTTGCCCACGGTGTACCAGAATCAGGGCACTGATTGAATACATTGACAGTATCCTAAGAGCCATGTATCTTGATGATGGAAGGGCTTGGTAATATCCAAGACTGTGCTTCTCTGAACATCTTGAATGGACTCCCACCTCTTCTGATGCAGTGTCCAGCAGCAGCAAACTGTTCTAACAGAGTGACAGTGTGCTCTGACTCCAAGTTGCAGGCAGTCTTCAGAGGAAACCATGACCTCTGGAGAAGGCAAGAGAGAAAAACAATAATTGGTTTAACATCTAATATTTAGAATGAGAGGATTTGGAGCCCAGGGAAAATGTTTACCAGTAAACTTGCACCTTCCGCAGAGGACTTTTCTGACATAGCAAAGATCCCTTGCAGGAGACATTGGACTAGGGCTGCCAAGTGTCCCCTGACTTTGGAGGTGGGGACATTCTATTAGACTGCTCCAGAACAGTAGGTATCACAACAATAATCAAACACAGAGAGCTCCTTCAGATATTTTCAACACTGGTAGTGGTAGCAAACGTGAACACTTTGTGAAGTGTGTGTTCTCTCAGTGTATTTATCTTATTTCTAGTAAATTCCCGGTGTCACTTAATAAACTACTTAGTTTATTTTAATTATATCCTGTCACATGCACAGTGCCAGGAATGATCAGGGTTGTCAAAGCTTACTCAAGTAAACTCATGCAAAGCAGTGTGGAATTTAGCACAGAAGAGGGGAAGAAACTTTGACTGAAGTTGACTTCTGAGGAAACCAAATCAGGTACAGAAGTAGAGGGGATATGACCACATTGAGCTCTACCAAGGTAAGAACTACTATTACCAAAATTAAAAACTAAGATGGCGCACTATGAGCCTGCTGGGCTCCATGCTAATTGCTATACATGTGCTAACTCACTCTTCACAACAAAGTTTTGTTGTAAAAAATGACTGAAGATCACATTCAGGTTCCACAAAACCAATCTGCTGATGATAAATAAATTCTATGCCAATGACGGTTTTTGATGCACTTAAAAAATGTAAACTCAATAAAACAGCAACTCTGAAAGACACTGTTCTGAAAACAGTGCCATTTCTCTGTAATTTCTTAAACGATTATTTTAATTTTTGCAAATTGCATCCTAACCATGTCTACCTGTAACTATATTTGAAATAATGAAGTACATATTCTCCTTTTTCCTCCATTTAACATTATATTGACTGAAGTAGAGTAAATTGTATTCCATATATGTATGCATATGTCAAAATAAACACTGATTTTATGTGTAACTATAGTGTATAAATAAAAACACAAAAAATAAAAATAAAAAAAATTTCCAACTTAAAACAATTATATTGAAAGCATGTTTTTTTTGTTTGTTTGTTTTTAACCAAAATTGTGGACCAAAAGTTCAAAAATGCTTTCTAGTGGTAAACATTGAGTTGATCTCTAATTCTTGTTGTAAATAAAGTCAGTTATGTTTGCTTCTAGATGCTGAGATTCCAGGGGCCATATTCATCCTAATGACATGTCCTGGGAAATCTGACCTTCTTCCCAGTACCCCATCATATCCTGGAAGCCCCCTAAATGATACTAACCCTAGTGAAGACAAGGAACCTGAAGGGATGGGTTCCAAATCTCGATTTACTTTAGGCTCTGTAGTGGTGGCTTGTAAGAAGGTCTGCGTGGGTCTTGCTTGAAAAGAAGATACTTGATATTAATTCAAATATTTCTTTGCCAAACTTTTGGTTGTTTTCTTAATTATTATTGAGCATTTTCCCTGAGAACACTGAATCATGAAATTCCTAGTCACACAGTCCATTGCTTCTCTAATTATAAATAAATGATTTCAACTTTTTCTCTTCTGGGCCCCTGATTTTATAGATTCGTCAGCAGGCTCCTCCATCCTTTACCCCACCATCTCCTTTTCCCGAAGATATTATTGGACATAACAATTCTGGAAAGGCCATCGGCCTCCAAAGGGACCAGCTCACTCATTCTTTGTCATTAGAAATCCCATTCTACGTCCATAAAAAGGGAGCTTCCTAGAAGCTTAATTTAAATATTCCCTGGAATTCTCTCAGCTTAAAAACAATTGCTACCATGTCTGAACCACTTAGCAGCTCCTGGCCACACTCCATTATTATAGGTTCTTGATGAAATTTTGAACATGTTTATTCCAGGTCCCTACCCCATACTGACTCCGAATTCTGCAAACATAGTGTGAGATCAAAAGAGAGCTCCTATTTTGCTTTGATAGATTACTCTCTTCCCACCTCTCTCTTTTCTTTATTCCTTCGTTCTTTCTTGTGAACTGCATTACATCCTTTAATGGCTAAATTGGAGGTAAACAATCTTGTGGGGCATTGATCTGATGGCAAATGACCGAAGAAAGGACAAAAATCAAAAGGTTTCCTTAGAAATATGTGTGGGGCAAGATTGTCCATGGCAGGTTATTAAGGTCATGCACTCTGTTTCTAAATGTGTAGAATGATTGAGGAAGGTGGGGCCACATTAATGCCATTTGTCAGTTGCTAAATTTATTTGTGGTTTCTCCATCACAGTGCATTTGGCTCTTCTGCATAAACAAATCATCTTTAAAACATGAGGTCATTGGATTGCTTGCCCACCAAACACTTTCTTGGCATCCTTATTGTGTTTGTTTCAAGATCAAATTCTTTGCTCTGGCATTCATATGGCACCTGACTTACCTTCTATATGCCATTGCTCATCGCTTTTCATTAGCTTTCGACTCTGTTCTCTTATTGACCATTCTTATTCTTGTACTTTGTCCCAATTTCAATTTTCAGATCAGGGCTTTCCTCCCTCTTATCCTCCTTATCCTTAATTTTGGTTATTATTATTATTATTTGGATGTTCCTGGATGTTCCCTATGGAAGCTCCTATGGAAGTCTTGATTTTGTTAAGAAATACCAGCCCCAGGGTAAGCAAGCTCAGCCCTACCATGGCTCTCTCAAATACTTTGGTTCCCTCATTGATAGCTTAAGATCAATTCCACCCACATAGTGATGTGAGTTTCAGAGAAGTCCTAAAGGAAACACCACCAGCCACTTTTGCATATGTATACACACGTGTACACATGCACATGCATGCGTGTGTACACACACACACATCATGGAGTGGACTGAAAATACTTAAGGCATGATCAATGTGGAAAAATGCCTTGTCTAATGGGGATATAGAAATGTTCAATAACAAGTAGATATTGTTACTTCTATTATTAAATTTTATTCTAAGATTCACTCAGATGCAATTTTGCTTTCCTTTGATTGAACCTATTAACATTTTTCTGTTTATATCATTTGTTTTGGTGATACTTAATGTTATGTTTCCTATAATAATTTCTCTCTCTTTCTGTGTGTGTCTGCATGTGTGTGTGTGTGTGTGTGTGTGTGTATGGTTTTGGGGGAACGGAAAGAGAAAGAGAGAAAAGTCGGGTAAAGGTGGAGTTCCCTTCTAATCATATTTGCCAATTCTAACAATACACAGAGTGACCATGCTATGCTTAATGAGGTTGGAAGGGAAGAAGGAAAGAAAGGACGGAAGGAGGATAACAGCTGAAATGTCTTTCTTAGATTTCTCTTTCTCTCACAGTGCTCAGAACACATAACACTCCCTCCAATGAACAAAGAGGGGGAACTTCTGGATGAGGGCTGGGACTATGCTGGTAAAATCTAAGTTTGGGATTACAACCCAGAGAGTCTGGACCGTTCAGCAGGCATTGTTGGCCAGTGGCAGAAATATATTCAGTATGTCAATGTGTCCCTGGAATCTCAAGCAGTCCATCAGGGTTAAAGTCCAGGCAGCAGGTGACTACCATTTCTTGGGAGTTTTATCTCAAGGTTACAGCAGGGGAGATAGAGGTTTTTGATGGCCTTGAACTTGAATGTAGTTCAAATGGAAATCCAAGGACTCAGTTGCTTTGAAATTTTAGTGGTCCCAGATGTAGAGGTAAAATGAATCATGTGACTTATAATTGAGTATTAGGATGCGTATTACATAGGTTTTAGAAGATGTCAACTAACAAACCTGGGGACTGCACCTCTGGATTTACAAAGGCAAATGTATCTCAGTCATTTCCCAGGTATGTTCTGTTTATTATTTTTAAAGAGTCAGTGTGTGTGTGTGTGTGTGTGTTTACTAGAATCTATTTTAAAATATTCTTAGGTGTATTAATGTATGTGGGTAGTTATAAGCTGAGTAGTCATAGATTAAGATAGAAATTGGAATTCTGAGAAGCAATAAGTAGATCTGAGTGAAGGCCATAAGGATTCAGCCAAGAAGGCGTTTGAAAGTTTAAGTATTCAGAGGTAGACTGTACAAAATAAGTTAAGCTACAAGCTACCAACTGGAAATCATAACTTTGGACTTTAAGATCCACAGACCAAACCTAAGTCAAGAGATGAGTTGATGGGAAATAGATTAAAGTCAGAGGTGAGTACCAAATTAGAGAAAGAGCAGAGAAGAAAGTATTCTGTCTACTTTTGGTTCTCCCTCTTGCTACAGGCAATGGCCCATGGTTCCTGCCCCAGAACATCTGATGGAGGCCAAGAGTGACCAGCCATTTACAATAAGAACAAAGATCTTAATCTATGAACTATGACTCTCCATTGTACAACCCCAAGCAGGACTGTTACAGATGTACTAATTAGTCTTGGTTCCTATGTGTACCCCCCGATCACTTAGTGACACACACTCACACATGTACACAAATGTGGATAAAACTTCAAGGGATTCACATCATTATGAGATGCTTTGTGCAGCTAGTACAATGTCTATTAGAGAAAAAAGTCTAGTACATTGGCTAATTATGAAATTGTCTGATTCACGTTAAGTTTAACCTTGTTCCCGTGGTGTTTTGGTTTTTGACTTAACATTGAGCTTTATGAGCAAAACTTCCCAGGTCTGAAGCATTGTTCTACTGAAACCAATGCATGCACTGCTCACCTGTGATTTGGATGGAACCCAAGAGGAAGAAAGAAAGCAAGGAGAAAGAGAGGTTAACAGAGGAATGAAACAGGGCTTGCTCACACGGTAAGACCTCTTTCCAAAGCCTGGGCACTTACTCTAGAAACTGTGAAGTATTTTCTAGAGATTTACCACAAGAAATCAGTCCTAAGGCAGACAGGTTCTGAAATGCTTTCTATCATACCTTATGTAACTCAGAGAAAAAAAAATATTATTCCCCTGTATTGGGGGTGAGACAAGAGATGGATTTGTACGGTGACTAACTGCTTAAATACTTCAAGCATTGCAGCCTTTTCCTTCTTTGAAGAACAGGAAATAATAAATCAGAGGAGAAGGGATTTACTTCTATTTCAAGGTGCCAATAGCCAAGCAAGTTAACTGGCTCTGTGCCCAAGCGTTTACGTGTGGGAAGGGGCGCTGCGGGAGGTCTCCAGTGTTTCATGTAGTATAGAGGGCTGTGAAGTCTGCGGGTACAAAATAAAAATAGGATCATTCTCACTGAAGTCATCTCTTTTTTGAGCAGGTCAGTGGACTAGTGAGAAAAGCAGAAAATAGAAGTCTCACATCTCCAGGCCTGTTAGGTGAATCCCCCTGCAAGGCAGAATAACATGTTTTCTAGATTACCTGGGCGTCTGGGGATACATCTCTTGCATGGGTCTGGATGTGACTGCAACAGAAGATAATGTCAGGACACTGGGGAAGGACCCACTGGGGTGCTCTCTGGAATGGAATTCCAACAGCTTTTGCATTCCATTAGTTTGTAAGTGAAATTCCACATTTCCTCCATTGGAAATCCATCTCCCACCTTTACCCCGCCTCACCTGCAAACCCTTGCTGGGTCCGTCATTGGGTTCTGAGCAATAACGCTTGCCCCTCTGAAGACTTGCTCAATTAATGGAGCAGTAGCAAAGGACTGAGGCTGTTAAAACCTAAAGGAAAAGTGGGTAAGGAGCTCTAATTAGTGAAATACTCTTACCAAACTGTCCGAGGTTCAGCAGAAAGAAATCTTTCTGTGTCTAGAAGGCAGGGTCCACCCTATCCTTAGGGACCAATGGACCCACCCTGTCCCATTCCAGGGGCCAAGTATTTGTGGGGGGCAGGGGTGTGGGCAGAATTATGTAAGTGAATCAGGCAATCATCCTTTCTCAGGAGACAGGGAAGTATGGTGTGGTCCTAAGCTGCGAGTCCTGGTTTTCTTGATTGCCAATCTCACATGACTGTAAGCCAGGGCTCTGTGGTCCAGGATGCCTGTCTCCTCCATCCTGGGGGCCCTTTCGCGGGGCAGTTTGCTCAACTGCACATCATTTTTCTTGGAGTTCATAAAAGCACTTTCCTAGGTCAGGGAGAAATGCGAGAAATGCGGTCCTGACTCCCTCTTGCCTCCTCAGCTGCTGTTCTCTTGCTCTGCACAACAGCCTTTCAATCTCAGTATTTCACAATCAGTTCCCCAAGCCCAGCTGGATTTTCCTCTCCAGTGTCCGGGATCTGGCCCACTGCCACTCTTCTTCTGACTGTGCACATCTGCTCTGCCTTAGCCCACTTACAATCCGGGTAAGAGAGGCTTCCTCTGACAGCTCCTGCCTGGGACCCACATCAGCAGGACTCTGCTCTTGACCTCTCCACTTGCAGTGCATCGGTTGAAAGTTCAAGCTGTAAAACCAGGTCTCTCGGGCCAAATGCACCACGGACTGACGTATGAGCTTTGGAAAGTCTTTTCACCAATACTCTGAACCAGAACCCTGCCAAGTCAGACTGGAGTCTGAAGCCGAAGGGAAAATATCAGCAATACTGATCCTGTCTTTATCTAAAATTTGATAGTTTATGCATTGTGATTTTTTTTTTTTTGCTTTTGATTTTTTTAGGAGTCTTGATTAGTGAGGTTACTGGTGTTTGCTTTAACATCATGACCAAGTCGAATGCCTTTCTTGCTTCGCCTAGTTCCAGCACTGCTGTTTCTTCATCTGTAATGTGGGAAACATAATTTGTCTGTCTTGAAGTTTTTTTTTTTTTTAAATAATGAATGGAAATTGCATGTCTAAAGTCTTAGCAAAGTACCTGACCAATTGTAGGAGTGTTAAAAAAGAAAGGAAAGAAAAATGTATTGTCATTCTCTTACGTAGCCTCACTGTATTGATAAGGGTTACTGTGCTCTATTTCATTAGTGTGCTATGTCCTGCAAATTCCTCAAGGCTAGAGTCTGCCTTGTTACTTCTGCGTCTTTCTTCAGTGGTCTGGTATTTAAAAAAACAAAACAAAACATGTCTTCCTAAAAGCTCTTGCCTATTAATTAGGGAGGTAGAAGAGATTAAATCTCAGAACCATTTCTCCTAGAGGTCCCTGGAAATCTGTATACCCAGCTGAAAATGTCTGAACATGTCAGTGTCATCTTCTTTATAGTCTGAGACCTGCGCTCAGCAGCCACTGTTTCTTCCCTGTACCTCTCGGGTTCATCATTACCACACATCCATAGGATGACCCCTGCATCTGGGAAAGAGTTGCAGCTCCCAGATTCTTCAACCCACTGTCCTGGCAGCATTCCACGAGCTCATCTTGGGAAACTATAATTGATTACTCTGGAGGGAAAACTCCATCCGAACACCAGCTGGCAGCCAGACCCTGCCCGAGAGCCCTGAATTAGTCTCCAGCAAAAATCTCGGCAGAGACGGCGTATGCATGAACAGGTCCACGGTATCCTCAGATCCAAATCACTACTAGGAACAAGTGTTTCCTTCAGAGTACTTGAATTTGGCATTGATAAAACTCCAGAGTATTGAATTTTCCATTGGTACCTACAAAATTTTTAAATTATTTTGTAGGTCTGAATAGACAGAATAGTTTTCCATCCAGTGCCATTTGAACAGATCAGCTGTGAAACAAAGCTTGGGTTGGTAGGAGAAAAGAAAAAAAGGGACCAGCTTTGAGAAGCAATGAGACGAAGGTGAACTTAGGATCCAGAGTTATGTTGACTATTCCTGTTCAGTCCATTAAGGCTGCCATCCCAACTTCTGGGATTTGAAAGGGAAAAAAAAAACAAAAATGTCAATTATTTGTCCAAACTCTTCAAATGAGCATGAATAAAAATTTTGAATATGAATGTGATTTCCATTCCAAAAGAGTGTTCTCTAGATGCCAAAACCATATTTTTGAATAAATATGCTTTTGTTGAATAGAAATTTTCAGAGTTCTTCTCCTGACTACACAGATTACTCATTCATGTGAACACGTGTCGAGATACTATAGTGCATGTCAAGTCATGAGAGGCTGAGCTCTCTCTCTGCATGTGACATGGGCAGCAAGAATTGAAGAATGAGACCATGAGCACAGTATGCAACTTCCAAACACAACTCTAACTTATGAATATCTCAAGTACTTTAAAAATCAAACAATAACTTAATAACCAACCCTTTTACTCTTTATCATATGTTTGTGATTTTATTAGGTTTGAAGAAGGTAGCACTGTCAACAAGGCTGCTATTCCTGGCTCTGCTGATAAGTCCTCAAAGCAGAAGCAAGGAAGAAGGGCTCACCTTCAGGTGCCTCATGAATAGATGTGTGTTCTCTCTCCTTGGCCGTGATTACTGTCAAGGTTGCGTGTGGTTTCTATTTTTGGCCCAAATGGCAGAAAAGCCGCTTCTGCAGCCAAGAAGCAGCATTGTAGGATGCCAATAAATTCTGGGGAAAATTACATTTTAAAAAGGAAAACTTTGACATGCATCTGGCAATAGGACGATTCTGAACATATGGCAGCCTGGTAGGTAGGAAGCCGTTGGAACATGGTAAGTTGAGCTGAACGCTGCCCCCATTGTGTTCTGGGGTGTGTTTGGGGAAGGTCCTGTGGTGAGGCCATGTCTCTTCCAACCTGATGTGGCACATTCGCTGGGAAGGGCAGCTGGATGGAAACCCAGGCTTGTGTGTATGACCTTCTTCTGCCAACCTCTGATTGATTTCAAAAGCTATTCTTAGGGATGCAGTGGGCAAGACCAAGACCCTGCTGTGGAAGCCAAGCCCATCATCACGACTCAGCTGATAAGAGAGACACTGGAAAGCTAGAGATCCTGGGGGTCTCAGAATTCTCAGAATTAAGGATTCCAGTGCTAGGAGTTGACAGGTGCCCTAAGTCAAAGTCCTGCTATTGGCTGGGACATGCAGCTCCATGGTCTGGTTCCTGCTTGCCTATATCTGTTGATAAAAATTATAGCATCTCTTAGGGAAACCCACGACTTGAGGGACCACTCTTTAAGGAACAAGGAAAAGCTAAGTTTTTATCAGAGGATGATGAATTCCTGAGGTTGTGCCCAAGACCTCAAAACAGTATTTATCAGATGCAATCCTTCCACCTCACAGCTCAAGCTGGATCTCACAGCTCAAAATGTGCCACCTTGCCCTCCCTTGAGTCTTATGCATCTGATGTTGGGAATGAATCACACTTAGCAATATCAGAATTACAATTGAAGGATTGACTCTGCCACCTCCATTCTTCACACAAGGACACTAAGGCTCAGCAAGCATACTTCCTGACCCAGGTCACAGTCTAGATTTGAGTGCAAGTCCAGATCTGTGTGACTCCCAAACTGCTGATGTCATCATACATTGAGTCTTAAAAGTGTTTCCTTATTTACTATCCCACAGGTCATAGACTAAATTATGAAGATAGTTGCTTCACACCTTTGATAGCTAAGCTTTCTCTGGATAGGAAGTGAGTCTTTTGTAGTTTCAGAAACTTGGGCTTGAACCTTTGTTCTCTTCTGATTAAGTAACTGAGCACAAAGTACAATGTACTTGAAGTGGCACAAGGTCCTCCCTCTCCCTGTGTGTTCGCATGTACCATGCAGCATGTCCTCATAGGCACGGCAGCACGTGCCTACACATGCCTTCACCCACCTCCACATATGTGCCGTTACTCCCACACTCAGAGCCAGATGCTCACACACCTCCTTCAGAGTGATTGTTAAACTTCCTGTTCACAACCATGACCATGGATGGGCATTATTAAAATGACCTCTGAACAAAAAGTGTGTTTCAGAAATCTGCGTTTTAACGCAAGTGTTCTTTGATTCTGATTAGGGTATCTGTGCACCATTCCTTAAGAAAATTGGCTGTGAGATCCTTGAAGAGAACAGGTAGTTCTTACACATTTCTGTTTGCCCCAGACAAGTCACAAAGCTAGATACAGGTAGACAGATATTTGGAGAGAGTGGGTTGACTGAATGTCTGTCACCCACTCTCTCTTCCATCCAGGGATCATTATAGAAGAAGAGTCAGAAGATCAAGTGTCCAGAGAATCCCAGTTGATCTTCTGGGACCCAGTTTTCTGGACTAATCGTTGTGTCTGGACTTTTGGAGATTCATGAGAACTCTCTTGATTCCCTTCCCTGTTGAGTAGACTCTAGTTCTGAAAAACTTTGCAGATTACTTATTCAGTATCTGGAAGTTTTCTTTCTTGTGAGGCTGTGACTAGAATCAGAAGGTCAAAGACCCTGAGGAAATGTTCTTGGCTCTGCCACCTGCCCAGCGCAGAAAGACTCTTCCTTCTTTCCTTTTCCTACCACCCTTCCTGTCTGTCCGCCATTGATTTGGATCTCACTTGTTTTTGCTGGTTCATATCAACTCCAGCACACAGGTCACCACTCATTGTCCCAGCCTACTTGGGACTTTTGCATTCCTCCAAGGGCAGAACTCTTGGTGCTCCTCTACATGAGAGTAGGCCACCTGTGAGACTCCATAAAAGTTTGCTAGTGAATCTTGAGGGACCACACCAGTAACTTGTGACCAGTCAGATGTCCATGTGTTTGTGAGCACCTACTGAGAATGAGCTCAAGCAAGTGAAATACCACCCTACCTTCATAAGTTTGGTAAAACCCTCCTCTGCATTCCTGATCCTCTAGGTCTATGATATTTTCCTGGTCTACCAGTCTGGCAATGACACCAAGAAAGGACAGGTGGTTATTGAGGGCATTGAGAAATGGCATAGTCTTGGTGACCTCATGCTGATTTCTCTCTTACTAACTGCTCATGAGGCTTCATTTCACTTGCCCACAGTCAAATTCTTCTGATCAACCACTCCAGGCCTACTGTGTGTGGTTGGAGAGTCTACCTTCTCCTTTTTTTCTTATAAACCCAGATACCATTTCCTATCTTCAGTCCTCTGAATGTACTACTACCCACTGGTGATGTTTCTCCTACCACTTTGAAAACGAATGCAGTCGCATCTAGGATGAAGTAGATTTTATGAGCAAATGGATGTCTTGCAATTCTAACAGTTTTTCAAACATCATTATGAACTTCCAATTGTGAGCTGGGAGATTTCTCATGTGGTAGGGGACCTGGGCAGATCTTTAAGAAACAAGCATAAGTATAAACCAAGTGTGCTTTTGGTTTTCTTGCTGCATCGCCTATTCTGGGAACTTTCCGTAGAGCAAGGAGAAAGTGGGGGTTAGGAAAAAATAAGGGTGTGTGCTGAGAAAGCCTGGGAAACATCAGACAGGTTAAGAGAGTGACTGAAGAGCTTGGCCTCTGCACTGGTTGTGTTAAGAAAGTTGTCTCTACCTATAGGCTTTCATCTCTATTGGATAACGATAATACAACATCTATTACTCATTTCTAAATTCAGGGAATGACATTACAGAATGGAAAGAAGAATGAGGTGGGTATTTAGAAATAATAAAATGATAGAAGTGGATATTTGGAATTAAAAGAGAACATTTGGTGCAGGGTATAATTTCAGTCAAAAGAGTTGGTTGCCTGAGTAAATATTGCATGATTTTATTAGCGCAAACCAAATGTGTTTCTAGCTACTGCATCCAGCAAGTTTCTGTGTATATGCTTAAGATATTTCTAGGAGGACATAGAAGAAAATAATCATTATGTTTATCTTTGGTGAGAGAGGGTAAGAAAAGAGCTTTTGAATTTTACTTTATGCAAATTGGCACTATTTGAAGTTTTTACCTTTACAAAAATCTTTTACCCCCCACATATACACATACTCTTGTTACATATATGGAGAAGCAAATGACAAAAATGTTTCTGAAGGGTTTCCCCTGAGCAGATGGATCCTGGGGTACTCATTTTTCAGTGTGGAAGTTCAGGAAGTTCAGAGGTGCTTGTAGGTCTCCCAAAGTCTACTGCTTTGGAAGGAAGCCTGGCCCACCATAAGGTCAGCCTTTCCATCCATATTTCCAAATCCACAAGGTTCAACTGAGTTCAAGCTCAGCATAGAATTAGTTCCCCAGAGTCCAACCACACGATCTGGACAGGAGAAGGGCTTGGTTTTCCCAATCATCAGTTACTTCTTCCCCTCCTGGTCACGGAGGAAATTGGGAAGTGTGTACTTAACCACTGGGTTTTGAGCCTTATGCAGGGCTGATGGATTGGACTTACGGTTAATTCAGTGGTTGGTATCCATCCTTTCCATCCACCTCCCAGCCTGGAATCGTGTTAAAAAGAAGAATATAGGTAACTCTTAGAGCAGTTGACCTTTAACTTCAAGTACAGGGGAAACACTAGTGAAGTGTCCCAAATGCTCATCCCTAGGACTGGGAGTCCCAGGAATCTGCTTTTGTAACAAGCTCCCCATATGATTTGGATGCAAAAGAGGCCAGGAAGCTAATATAGAGAAAACCAGTCCGAATTCTAGACAGAGAGAATACTACAGTGTGAGGAATGGCTGGTACTGTATGTGTTTTCCCAAGCTGGATGAAACAGGGAAGACTAAAAAAGGATGAGACTAAGGAAGTGATCCCAGTGGCTCAGGAGGCTAAGGCAGGAGCGTCACAAGTTCAAAGTCAGCCTCAGCAACTTAGTGAGGCCCTGTCACAAAATTTAAAAAAGTAATAATAATAATAAAAGTAAAATGGGTAGGGGATGTGGTGCAGTGGTTGAGCGCTCCTGGGTTCAATCTCTGGTACCAAAATAAGAAAGAGAAAGAGCAAGAGAGAGAGAGAGAGAGAGAGAGAGAGAGAGAGAGAGAGAGAGAGAGAGAGAGGGAGGGAGAGGGAGAGACAATTCACAATTTTTGCTTGGAAAGCATCACTACAAGTACTTACATGTCCATTCTCGTGACATCTTTATCTCCTTTAAGCAGATGAAGACTCTGAGGCTGAGAGTTTAAATAACTTGCCCAGGGTCATCGGGTTACAAAGTGACAAATCTAGAGTACAAACCCAGGTGGTCTGGCTCCAGAATCTATGCCCTTAACCACCATGCTCTGGGACAGGGATTGGCAAAGTACAAGCCACGGACCAAATCCAGCCTGCTTCCTGTTTTCCTTAGGTTGGGTGAGCTAAGAATGTTTTGCTTTGTTTTACATTTTAAATTCAAAATGTAAAAAAAAATAAAAGAAGACCATTGGCCCTGTAGGGAGAACAGGTTGCTATTTGGCTCACGAGTCCTGAAATATGTACTATCTTGCCCTTCACAGAAAAACTTGTGGATTTCTGACTGAGTAGAGAATCCACTAAGGGTTCTTGTTTCTCCAGAAGGTGTCATAACGGAATTCTGAATTACTTCACTGAAGGGAGAGGTCCAGATCCCCAGGAGCCAGCTCAGCTGGAACTCATCCCTGATTCATCCTTCTTCATCACAAGCTGCTGTGTGTGGTGCTGGGGCCTGGATGACTCTGTCATTGTCATTTAGGACCTCTGTACCTAAGGATATGCTTTGGCCCTTTAAATAAAATCCCCTGAAAGTGATAACATGCAGCTAGAGCTTGATGAAGAATTCTTCACATAAAGAAACTTCAGTACCTTTCCTCACTTCAGTCCTATCATGATGCTGATGTTATTGTGACCAGGTGACAAGGCCACCTATTTCTGGTAGGATTCACAGTAAAGCTGAAATAACTGGGGTTCAAAGATCAAGTCACTTCCTCAAGGTCACACAGTTGGTGAAGTGGGTCCACCCCAGGCAGTCGAATTCTAGACCCTGTGTGCTTGACTCACGCAGCACAGTTTCCCAGAAGGTCCCTGGGAACTAGTTAGTATTCCTTTCTCCATTTTACAAATAAAGAAACTGGCTGTCAGAACACTTAGCATTGAACAAGGTCATTCACCTCTTCAGTCGACTTGAGCAGAGACTTGACAGACTCGAAATTCCAGGCGGGCTCCAATATTTCATTGGATCGTAAAATGATCCTCTCTGGGTAACCCTGGTCAAGTAACCAGTCCCCAGCACCAATGTCTGAGAAGTGCTGCTTGGCCCCTGGGGAGGACCTCAGAGCATCATAAACAGATTTTTCTGCCTCCATTATTTTTTTCCATGTTTTTATTGGTGCATTAGAGTTGTATGCTGTGGTGGGATTTGTTGTTACATATTTGTGCATGCACACAATATAGTAATAGAATTCGGCCAAGTTGTTCCCCAGTATTTCCCCTTTCCCTTCTCTCCTCCCCCTCCCTAGTCTCTTTCCTCTACTTACCTCCATTCTTTGGAGGGGCTTTGGACAGGCTTCCTGCCCTGGGTGAGTCCCACTAGGGACCAGGCAATGAAGGACACCGCAGCTCCATAGCAATTCCCTGGCTCACTAGCCATGTGACCTAGCCTCAGAAGCTTAATGTCTCTGCCTCTCAATTTCCTCATCTGTAAAATGGTAATGACAATAACAACTATTTTATCCACTGGGTTATTGAAAATATTTAACGAGATAATTCATGTACCTGGAAGTTCATAGCATATACTATGTGCTCAAAAAATGGAAACTATTACCATAATTGAATAGAAGAACCTGAGGCTATTATTAGATTAGAAGCCATGAGGAAATAATAAAATAAACTGTAATGAGTGCTTATAATGTGCCAGACTCTGCATTAAGCTCAGAGGTCATTATCTTCTAAATTCTTACACTGATCTTGAATTATCCTCATTCTATAGATGAGGAAACAAAAGCATGTTCAGAAAGGTAAAGTTACTTGCTCTAGGACTCAGAGAGAGGCTTGGATCTGAAACAGATGTCTGTTGAATTCCAGAGTTTCTAATCCAGTGTTATGCCAAATCCCCCAAATTTCTGCCTCTTTCTAGAGTCCAAAAATGTAGACTGGAGGTTCCTAAAGCAAGTATTCTAGGAGGAGAAGTTATAACATTTATGCTCAACTTTATTAGACTTTTAGATTAAGAAGACGTATTCAGTGAAAACCTATTTATTTAAAATGAGCTTGAATAATATAATGAATGAAATAAAAAATTGCGCCTACTACTGTCAAGCCCAAGATGGATTATGATGTGTTGGATGGGTACAAATGATTCTGTAGTTCTGATCCAGGAAAAGATTTGGAGGCAATTTCGCCTCTTAAGAAAGGATTGTACAACATTCACTCATGGAGGATTTATTGGAAATGAAATGGAAACTCTTTCAAGATTTTATTAAGAGATATAGTCTTCCTGCATAACTTCTTTCCCTCCTGGACATTTATGAATGTTTGGCTGGAAGGGTGGTCTGGGAGCCGAGTTTTGATATATGTGGTTCCTACAAGGAGGTGCCAAGGGAGACATTTTTCCATCAAAAGCCATATGCATGCTGGATCCTGAAAAATCTTCCAACAACGGTGGACACTGGCAATAAAAATAATCTAGGAAAAAACATGTCAGCCAGCACCAGTTGCTGTGGATGTTGGAAGAACCACGGTTAAATACGTAAATACTCTGAGAACTTGGTATAGAAAACAAGAAGGGTTGAATTTTCATCCCACTACCAGACTCAGAGTTTTCCAGGAGATGGCCATAGCCAGAAAAGCACTTTCTTAATTCATTCTCTGAGAACACTGTTGAAATCCACTAAAGAGAAAATGATAAAGGTGCCTGGCTTCGTGACCGGGGACCCAACCACGATGGTCCCCAGCTAAACTGAGCCTCCCACAATGCCACTGACAGGTGATCACAGGATGTGACCAGTGGCCATATGGTCCCCATTTGTGTCTCCATGGTGTGTGTGGTAGGGCACTCATCTTAATGTGACCCCATAAAGCAGGGACATAAATCTAGGACGGAACGTGTTATCAGGCACATGTGTACCACTGTCATGCACACCTTCAGAAGATGACTTTTGAATTTGTCTCTTTTATTCCATCCAAATTAATCTTGACTATATTCCCCTTTGCTTTCTAAATTCAGTCCCACGGAGCATGTGCAGTTCCTTGATGTTCCTATCTGCCCCTGGACTTTTGCCCAAACTTTTACTACTGGAAAAGATTTTGCTTTGCTCTCTCTCATGCCCACTCCTATTTTTCTTTCAGACCTCTATTTAAATGGCACCTTCTTAGGGAACCTGCCTCCCTCCTGTTGGATTAGACCACAGTCCCTGTCATTACCTCCTAGTTTTGTGTTCCTATGTTTATGTCACTTTTTATAGGCTACTTATTTACATAATAATTTTTTAATTAATATCCATCTCCAATATAAGACTTATAGCTTCCAAGCAAGATAACTATATCTGTTCTCCTTCACTATTTTTAGAGTTTTCCTCAGTATCTGGCAGACTATGCACTTAATAAGTATTTGTTAATTAACTGACTAAATAATAGTAATAATTATAATGAAGAAGCTACTACTTATGAAGGGCCTAAGAGCTTCCAGGGCCTATGATAAGTGCTATTTCCAATCTTTATACAAATCAACATGGTAGGTTTTATTACCCTCCATTTGTAGATGAAGGAATTGAATTTTCTATGACTTCTATGAATTGGCCATATTCTTGGGTAATGGTGGACCTAGAATTCACGCTGTTGAGCTTGATCCTAAGGTTGATCTTCATCTACCATGACATTCTGTTTCTTCTTTAATGGGATACTCTCACCTAAAACACTGCTTTATTCCATGTTTTTTTTCATTGCTGTGACCAAATGACCTAACAAAAACAATTTTAAAGGAGGAAAAGTTTATTTGGGGGTTCATGGTTTCGGAGGGTTCAGTCCATAGACAGCTGGCTCCATTCCTCTGGGCTCAAGGTGAGGTTGAACATCATGGCAGAAGAGCGTGGCAAAGGGAAGTGACTCACATGATGATCAGAAAGCAGAGAGTGTCCACGTGCCAGATACAAACTATATATCCCAAAGGCACGCCCCCAGTGACTCACCTCCTTCAGTCACACCCTACCCACCTCCAGTCACCCCTCAGTTAATCCCACCAATGATTGGATTAAAGCTCTCATAGCCAAATCATTTCATCTCGAAGCCTTCTTGCATTGTCTCACACGTGAGCTTTTGAGGGACACCTCACATCCAAACAAGAACCCATGCAACACTGGCTATGGGAAGCGTGGCAGAGGATATGGCAAAGCCACACCACAATGGACTGAACCCTCATTCCTGGCTTCCCTAACTCACACCCATGGATACTCTGTCTTTCCCAGCAGGTGGCAAGAGCCTTTTGTGGGGTACCCGCTCTGGACTGATGGGTTCACGTTGGAGACACTCTAGCTGGCTCCACCAAACCCTCCATATTCTGTGCCCCAGAGGGTGGGGTGCACCTCCTCCAGAGTTCCCTCTGTTGCCACCCGCTCCTCTTCTAGTCTCTGCTTCCTTGTCACCACCCTTGTTATGATGCTCACTTTGCTCCGAGAGGGAGATTTTCTATTTCGTTTTCATGAGCTTATCCTGCATGCAGGTAGACTTGTGTAAACTTCCCTTCCTCACCTTGGCAGGGAGCAAGAAGCCCGCCGTCAGCTCCTCCACAGTTCCCTCGCTCCACAGGATGCCCAGAGCTCAAGAAGCTCCCCTCAGTTCTCTCCCCACGGAGGCACAACTCTGAGTGTGACAGAGAGTCCTCAGAGCCGACAGTGCTAGACCATCTCTCCAGAGCAGAGGGCCTTAAACCTGAGCATGCGTCGGAATCACCTGGACGGTCACTTAAGACACACCAGTTGGCCCCACCCCACAGTTGTGATGCAGCAGGTCTTGGGAGGAGCCTGTGAATTTGCATTTCTAACAAGCTCAGGGGGGTGCAGATGCCTGCCTTTGAGAACGAATGTGTCATTGGTTCTCTACCTTGTCAATACATTAAAGAAGCACCTGGGGAGCTTAAAAATATCCTGTTGCCCACAACACATCCCCGACACGTTGACAGTCAATGGGGGTGGAGTTCAGGCACTGGTGTTTGTAAAATTTCCCAAGTGGCTCCACTGAGCAGTCATTGTTGAAAGCCTTTATGCTACCCAGAGTGGTTATTTTGTTTTCCTGTTTTTCACTTCTCTTCCTAAAAAGTAAGAACAGGTAGGACTTAAAGGGGCTCTTGAAGATATGGTTGCTCAGTAGTCATTATGAAGCATCTGCCTCTCTCCATATCTTTTTTTTTTAATTTAAAATTTGTTTTCATTAGTTATACAGGACAGTAGAATGTACTTTGATACGTCATATATAATGGAGTATAATTTCTCATTCTTCTGGTTATACATGATGTAGAATCCATCGGTCGTATAGTTATATTTGTACATGGCGTAATAAAGTCTCATTCATTCTACTATCCTTCCTACCTCATCCCCCTCCCTTCCCTTCACTCCCCTCTACCTAATCTAAAGTAACTCTAGTCTTCCCTAGCCCCTCCCCCATTGTGAATTAGCATCCATCCGAGTATCAGAGAAAACATTCCATGCAGCTGCATCAATCTCTACGGCAGCTCAATTCATGATAGTTAAACTATGAAACCAACCTAGGTGCCCTTCAACAGATGAACGGATAAAAAAGAATGTGGTATATATGATGGACTATTACTCAGCCTTAAAGAAGGATGGAATTATGACATTTGTAGGTAAATGGATGGAGCCGGAGAATATCATGCTAAGCGAAATAAGGCAATCCCAAAAAATCAAAAGCTGAATGTTTTCTCTCTCCATGTCTTGTATGGGGTTTGGGCTCAGGTCTAAGACAGCCAACCAAAATATAAGTTCTCTTCCCAAATAGTTCAACCAACATCCCCAGGTGATGCTTAAGATATGGCAGTGAGAGAAGGCCTCTAGGAAGAAAAGACCCGTACATGACTGGGGTCTTGTAAGATGAGGAAGCCAGCCCCAAAAAAAGCTTCAAGAAGAGAATTCCATGTCAAGAACACAGCTAGCGCAAAAGGTGCCAACTGGACAAGGAGGCCCTGGTGGCTTATGCAAGGTCATATGCAAAACACTCAGAGTGAGGGCTTGAATCCAGATGGGCTCCTTCTAATTCCAGTATCCTAAATGTCACCCCAACCTGACAATCCCAAGAGGAAAAGCCATCCCTGTGAGCAAGGGTCCCTGCTCTCGGCACTGGCACTAGCGGTGTAGGCCAGGGGTAAAGAGGGGGGTCGCTCGACCTTTCTCACCTCTTCTAAGCACAGACTGAAGTTTTTTCTTAGGGTTTTTTCCTTATGACCTTCTTCTCCCCCTTCCAGAATTGTGTCTTTTGTTTTTTCTCAGAGTTAAAAAATAAGGCTAATTTTAGTCCAAATTTTGTTTTTGGTTAGAATTTACCCAGGAAGAAGGTGAAGAAATCTGATTCTCTCCATTGGGTCCTGGAGCACAATCCTCAGGATGGTCTTTGCAGAACGGTGTATCGTGGTGGGTCTGGGAACTCTGTCTCCCAGGAGGAAGGTACATGTGGGCTTCTGAGCTCCTGTGGCCGAAAGCTGCTGAAGCTGAGAACTCAGATCCAGGAGTCTAAATTTCTCACCATTAGAAATGGCTCTCGCAGAATAGGTTCACATGTGGGAAATATGATTTGATCCTGTCTTTAAGGATGAAATTTTGACAATGTCTATTAAAATTTGCAATGTGCTCACCTTGTTTTAATCAGTTTTTTTTGACACGGTGACCAAAAGACCAAACAACAAAAATTAGAGGAGGAAAGATTTATCTTGGGGTTCATGGTTTCAGAGGTCTCTCTCCAGAGACATCTGGCTCCATTTCTTGGGACTTGAGGTGAGACAGGACATCATGACAGAAGAGAGTGGCAGAGGAAAAAGCAACTGGGAACAGGCACCAGGAAGGTGGGGACAACATGCTCTACTCAACAAGGACAAAATGTAAACCCCAAAGATGTGCCCTGGGGACCCACCTCCTCCAGTCATACCCCACCAGCCTATAGTTACCACCCAATTAATCCCTGTCAGGGGATTAATGCATTGATTACGTCAAACCTCCTATAACCCAATCATATTATCTCTAAACTTTCTTGCATTGTTTTTATATGTGAGATTTTTTTGGGACACCTAATCTAAACCATAACACCCTCTAATGCAAAATCTGCCTTGTGGTTTACTCTTGAGAAAAAATTATATGCCTGATATCACATTCAAGAATTTTCATTACAAAGTTGTTTATAATACTGGAAAACAGCAGGGAGGGCAATGAATTCTGCATGATTATGGAAATGGTAAAATAAATGATGACATGCCCATTCTATGGAGCAGTATGCCACAGGACCAATCACTTCAAGAATTGCTTTTAACATTTAAAAGTAAATTGCATGGAAACATGTAGTATCTCTTATTATTTATGTAGAACAGTTCAGGCAGAGAGAAAAACTATGTATTTATATACATGTATATGAATACGTAGACAAAGATATGGGACAATGTATGCCAGCTTGATGTTACCCCTCAATCTAGGGGGGGACCGTGATAGAATAGGTAAAATGGGATGCAAACATGTCAGAGTCGTGGGTTTTGACTGTGAAAATGTCCATGTGTTTGAATTTTTAGAAAATATTATAGTTACACATTAGTTGAATAATATATCTTTTCAAGATTGGCAAGCAGGTTGGAGACCAGTCTGGGCAACTGAACAAGACTTTGTCTCAGAATAAAAGTAAAAAATGGGCCAGGGATGTAGCTCAGTGTAGAACACCCAGGGTTCAGTCCCTGGGACAGATCGGCAAGCATGTAATACAGGGACAGGGTGTAAGGCTAATGGGCCCGCTGTCCTTGGAGATCAGAACTCACATTCCTCTGGAAGATATTTTCCCTGTCCAGGAAGACTAGTGTAGTCCCAAGGACGGAGCTATTTGAAGTCAAGTCTAGGGACACCACTAAAGAAATGAGAGGACAGTTTGTAAGGTAGAGGTTGAAAACCCTCCTTAGAAGGTCATCCGATCCTCTGAACCACACCTCCTCCTGGAATCCTATTTTCAGTAGCTTTTCCCCTAAATGGGGGTCTGGATCTTCAATGTGGAGACCCAGCCTCCCCTATGCCTGCTCACAGCCAGACAGGTAGCAATTCCCTGTCCCTCCTGCCTCTTCCTTCCCGACTGCTCAACTGCTCAGTGCATGTTTGGGATTCACTCTCCAAGTGGACAACCTACCCTGGACTCTGCAGTTTTGGTGGCATGGGGAGACCCTGGTTCACATTATTCCGTAAACTTCAGCAGCACAGAGGCAACTTCCTACCCTGGAAAAATTTCCTGATAGACGACTGTGGGAAAAAAATACCAGATCACTGAATTGATGTTTTAGCTGCAGGGAAGGGAAGGTGGAGGTCAGCTTAGAAATGGACAGTGCCCATGCTATATGCTAAAGGAGACATGTGCCTTTGTGGGAGGAATTTAAGATTCAGTGTCCTCTGCCATTTAATGATATTTCTCTTGGTAAAGTCTATATATGAAGAGTTGACAGCTGAGAACTTTCTGGAAACCAAGTACGATTTTCCATTGGCAAATTATAATTTTTTTTAATGAAAATACATAGCACATGTACTTTAAGTAAAATAAAAAGCTATTGATATAACTATTTTGATTGGAATACTTGCATGAGATTTGTAATTCCTTGACCTTTCTATACAAACAAGGCTTTCTTGACTCACACCATCTGCTTTGTTTTAAATAACCATACTGTGATGTAATTTACATACCACAATGTTTTAAGTGTATAACTCGAAGGGTTTTAGTAGTCTCCTTTCTGTTTATTAATCAGTTCCCCATCTATTCCAGTCCTCCTGGCCACATACGCTCTCTGTCCTTTGCAGTGAGCCACTTGGGGCTCTTAACACTCCTTGCATTGCCTGGACAAAAACTCTTCATGCCACTGGAAGGCTAGGACTTATGTCCCAGTATTTCTGCTTCCTTGGCAGAAAGAGACTATTTCTCCTCATACCTGAGGTGCCTGGCACATGGTACCAAATCAGAAGCATTTGCTGGATTTCACCCTTCGGCGGGGCTGGGGACAGGAAGGCTGCAGATACTTCAATACCTGTCACGAGCGGCAAGGAGGAGTCCATGAGAGTACATTTGGTCCAAAATCAATTGGCTTTTATTTGATGCTGATCACACAATTATTGTAGCTATTCTAACTTTAGCCACACCAATACCACACCTGACTTAACACTAAATTATTATAAGCCCCCAATAAGCAAGACTCGCTCCTTACTGAGACCCGTTCCTAAGGTCCACTCCTGTGTGACGTGTCTTGAGTCCAAGGGCAGCGACTCCCAGAGGTCAGTCAGGAAGACAGCTCAGGAGGTCTTGCTGGGGAGCTCCCTCCGGCCCGAGTCCTGATCCGGGAGGACGGTGGGGAGGCGAAGGAGGGCGGCGAGGTCCCCGCAGGCAGGCCGGGTGGAGACGTCCCAGGAGGAAGGGACACGGGCAGCTCTGCTGTCGTGGAAGACAAGGTAGCTCCGCGGTCACTTCCACAGGAACGTCTCGGTCACGGTCAGGATGATGGATGTTCCAGCAAGCGACGAGCAGGTCAGCGAGTCTCCTCCAGGCTGGGCGCAGCATTGGTGTAAACCAGAGACTGGAGCTAGGCTCAACTGAGTCCTTTTAAATCCCTTTTATCAGCCCCTGCCAGCCGGTCTTGGTCAGGGGAAGTCAGTTATCTTACTCGGGGTCAGTTGCACATGTCTCCAACTTGGGGCAACGTCAATCTTATTTTGGGGCAACACCACATCATTACCTCATTACAGCACAGAGCACTCAAGTTACTTTTTGCAAGTTACACAGCACACAGAATGTCACACATTTAATTTTGCTCCTTACAGTACCAAAGTCTCGTTCAGGAGATGCTGTGGCTCTTGCTTTACTAGACTTTTCCCCTTAAACCACCCTTTGCGTGACTTCATCTTGCATCCCTGAATTTGTTCAGGGCTTTAAAGTTGTCGTCGTATTTTCATCTCCATACTTCAACTGGAAACTCAAAGAGGAGAAGGTTTTCTCTTTTTATACAAGTTAATACGGTCAGAGGGTGAATCGGTTTAAATTTGACCAAAGTTCTTAAAATTACAAAAGAAAGGAAAAATTGCTCAAGATTCCTTAATGAATAGTGACTTGAATTCTGAATTCAGATCTTAAGACTTCTTTCCATGGCCAGGGGTCTCCAAGAACCTGGGAGGAGAAAGAAGACTATAGGGTCAACTCAACCTAAAAAGAATTCAAGGAGTCCATTTTGTGGGCAGGGTCCGATCTTGATGTGATATTATCGGAGTATTACTGCTAAAAAGAAGGGGAATACAGCAAAAACATGTCCACATTCAGTATTGGTAAGCAAGAAATCCAGGTGGAACTTCCATGGGATGAGTTTCACAAAATGTGACTTACACAGGCAAAGAAGCAGGACATCAAGGGCTTGATACAGGGGCTGCTTTTTGCCAGTAAGAGTCCCCTGGAGTTAAAACCCAAGCTCTCATGTGGCCAGTTGATGATTCCTATAGCTCTATCTCCCCAAAAGGTTAGTTTGGAAATGATGACATCTCTTTTCAGATCTTACTTTGAAATGTTTTAAATACTCTTGCAATTTAAAGGCTTAATGAGACAGATTAGTTGGAATTAGTCTGGGGGATGGCTTTAGAGGAGAAGTCTGGGAGAATCAGTGTCCTTTTTCTCTTTCGTAGCCAAAACATGTCACTGATAAACAGAGAAGCTGTTGAATGCGTCTTGAATGTCACATGTGTCACCAGTACAAAGTGGCTGGATTAAACGAAGCTTGAGCTGAGAACATTACCTTCTGGGCTTTAAGATATGGCAGCCGTTATGGAAATTCACAAAGCAGTATCTATGACATCTCTAAACACTGTAGATCATTCATGGAGAAATGAATTAGCCTTTATAGTTAATTAGCCAATGTATAGGAAACCCAGGGAGAGTAACTAAGGTCTTTGCCCAGAGACCTATCAGTCTGTGCAAGAAGTAAAAAGCCTTGACATCAAGCTAACCAATGGTAACAATGTTAAATTTGCAGGCATTCTGGTCCCACACCGCTGCCTCTTTCTTGTCCCATGACTTCTGAGAGGTTTTTCTCCCCACTAACTTTTAGAAAGTTGAGAAACCTGCCTAAAACCTCTTGCACAGGTACTGAAAGCTGCTTGCATTCCCACTCAGTCGAGCCTTTTTGCTCCTCCTACCTCCAAACCTTCTTTGCTTGTACTTTGCTTTCTGCACTATCAAGATCGATCACATTTTTTAAAATTTTAATATGCAAGATTTTTAAAATTTATCTTTTAATTTTTTACAGACTGCATTTTGATTCATTGTACACAAATGGGGTACATAATTTTGTTTCTGTGGTTGTACACGATGTAGACTTATACCATTCGTGTAATCATGCACGTACAGAGGGTAATGATGTCTGTCTCAGTGCACCATTTTTCATGCCCCCCCCATTTCCCTCTACATAATCTAAAGTTCCCCCATTCTTCTCTCACTCCGCATCCCCCCACCTCCATTATATATCATTCTCCACTTATCAGGGAAAAAATTTGCCCTTTGATTTTTTGGGATTGACTTATTGCACTTAGCATGATATTCTCCAATTCCATCCATGTATTTGCCACATTTAAAAAAAGTTTTATAACCACGGTTTATATTTCCCTCCATTTCTTGTGTATGGATTCCCAAACCTGGGGAACAGTATCAGTGTTGATATTATTATGACCTAGCCAGAGACAGATACCGTGCCTCTAAGTTTCCCAGGTCACCACCCTGATGGTGCTGCAGAGGAAGCAGAGTTTCCTTTCTTGTTAACATGAGCCTGAGTCTCAGGCTCATGCTGTGTTTAATTCCCAGTGGTCTTAATGATATACTTTGTTTTGCTTGGAGTTCTGATCTTTTCTTTCTTTTGCCCTTATGTGCTTTTCCCACCATCTCTTCCTCTCACATTTTCTTCTCCTCCTCTTTGTTTTCTCTCTCCTCCTCTATTCCCTCCTTTCTTCCTTTCCATCACTCCACTCTCCTTCCTCCCTTCCTGCTTTATTGTAGATCACAAGCCTTTCTCAGTTGCACTAATTCTTCTGCTAAAGGCTCCTTTCTTAGGCCCCCTGCTTCCTTACCCAGCTGTAGACAGGCTGTTCCTGGTCTCCCTACACCCGTCACTGTGTGACTTCCAGACAATGATCTCCTGACTCCCATCTACTCTCTAACCGATTCCCATATGATCTTCTTTCCCATTTTATGACTATTTTTCAGGCAGGGGCTGCTGAGCGGGGATAGCATTCCTTAACCTTGAACTTCCAGAAAGGAAATAAATTTCCATTAGAAGCTCTGGTACAGTGGTTCTTAAAGATGATTATCTTCATAAGCACTAGAGAGTTGATGGAGCCCCAGATCACTGGGTTCCCCTCTAGAGTTTCTGATTTGGTAAGATTTTGTCTTAGGGCTTTTCATTTCTAAGAAGTTTCTGGGTGATAGTGATGCTGCTGATCCAGGGACCACACTGAGCAGACCACTGCACTAGGAGAAGAAGAATGAATGGGTGAAATACTTCTGGCCTGTCTTTGTCTCAGTCTCATTTACTCTCTGGTTCCTAGTGAAAAAGGTCTCACATTTTTTTTGGTGAATAATGCAGAAAGAAGGAACTCAGTGCCTACAGATCAGCACTTCATGGATTTCTGTTTCAAGTTGGCCTGGGATAGCCGTTGGCATTCTGGACCTATTTCAAATGGGTCAGGGACCCAAACCTGACTTTAAAGTGTACCTAGAGGGTCTTTCTATACTCTCTGCTGACAAGGCAGTGATTCTGGTGGGATGATCTGCCCTCCAACTTCCCAGGAGATTGATCCCAAACTCTAGATTTAGGATCCATTTGGAATGAGTAAGAGAACATAGACCATAGTAAGTTGGCCATAGATTCAGTTCAATACTACCAGGAATAATGACAATTTTTAATCATTCAGCTTTTTGTACCTATTTCTTAATTGGTTGCTAATTTTGGGGATAGATGAAAAGTATAATTAATTCCTACCACTCAAATCCCAACAGCAACTGAAAATTAACTTAAAATTTCTGAGTCCTGCCACATCTAAAAACATCTCTACTATATCCTTACACTTGACTAATGGCTTGTTTGGGATACAAATATAGGATAGGGGGATGCTTCCTTTGTGATTATTAGGTCATGGAGCTAGAGTTAGCAAATTTGCAAGACTTTTAGAATTTCATAGATTCTAATTACTCTCAGTTTTGGGGTCCCACCTTTTTTCATATGAAACATACTACAAAGCACCATCACAAAATAACATATGATGTTGTGTAAAGACAAAATCTCTCTCTTGATATGTATATTAATTTAACCATATTAATATATCTTTATCTATATATTCTATCACATGTATTATATATAGATATATGCACCCATTATATATGCATGTATGTTTGTATGTATCTATCTGTATATTTAGAGAGAGATAATGTATATCTCTATAATAAACTTTCTTTTCTAAAATACATTTTCCTATAACTTAAGAAACTGATGGGCCTCATGCACTGTCCCAATGTCTAAGCATAACATAGCCCTGAGCATACAATACTGCTAATGGGGATTTTGAGGTCAGTATAATTTTGTTCTTTCATAAGTGACTATTCTGCCCCTGGGAAAGTTTTTGGATCTCCTGTTTATGCTTAATTATTTTTTTTTAATTATTTTTTTTTTATTTTTTACAGATTGCATTTTGATTCATTGTACACAAATGGAGTGCATGATTTTGTTTCTATGGTTGTATACAATGTAGATTCATACCATTCATGTAATCACACACGTATGTAGGGTAATGATGTCTGTCTCATTCCATGATTTTTCATACCCCCCCTCATTTCCTTCTACATATAATCTAAAGTTCCTCCATTCTTCTTGAACTTAGATAGCAATATACCTATGCATGGTCATTTCTTTCTTATTATATTAGATACTTAATATACACTTTCAAGATGAATACTCATGACCTTTATTATCTCTGGGAAATTGTCATCTCTTATGACTTTGATATTTTCACTACTTCTGGTTTCTCTTTTTTTCTAGAACTTCAAATATGGGGCAGAGCTTTATTAATAGTTGCATGATAGTCCATTAAATAGGCGTGTCTTCATCCTAATGTGGCAAACTCAGTTGGCTGTTACTGACATTTTCACTATTTATTCTTTATTTGAATTATCTTCTCAGGAATAATACTTCAGAGACCTGAAGAATTTGAGTGCAGTTGCTCGAGACTTCTGACCTCAGAAGCCCTCTCTGAAGAGCATCTTCCAAACAGAAGAAGTTAGTGTTGGGCCGTGGCTGCTCTGTGCTGGAACACAGGCCACAGACACTGTGTCCGTGGGCAGCAGACTGGCACTGGCAGACGCCTGTGAGGCCAGCCTCCCTTCTTTTCTTTACTTTAACTTCCTGCAATTCAATGCCTGGACCAGGAGAAACTCATGTAAAGGCTTTGCCTTGTACCGTACTGTGTATGGGCTTGAATGGGCAGAAAGTATTCAAAGACCATTGACTATGTGTGCCAGCCTCTCCCTAAATTCCTTGATCCAGGAGGAATCTGTAGACAGCTGTGTCTTTGGAGCTAGAAAAAGCCCAGGCTCCATTCCAGCTCATTCCATTGCCTTGATTTTTAGAACCATGAAGTTGGCTTACAGCCAGTGGATCCCTGATTGTGGGATAGAACAGGGTTGTACACTTTGTTTGTTTTAATAAGGAAAGAAACAAATCACAGGGCTTATTTTGTAAGCTACAAAGGATTATTCAATGAAAAAAAAAACCAAACAGTATTATCCCAGTGAAGACTGAGGGTGAGTTTGAGGTCTAGATGACTTATGTCAAATGTTGTCATGAGGGTCAAATCCTCCAACTGCTCCAGATCCTGTGCCACTTGGGCCATATGAGCAAGCTTAGACTTTAAGTGGAGATGTGAACATGCTCTTCACTTAGCCATAGTGACAGTCACCTACACATGTCTACCTCCTTGTCTGGTCTTGTAATGGTCTAGCACCACCAGAATATAGATGTAAGATCCTCATGATTTCCCTCTCCATCATGTCCCAAGATTTGGGCTCCCTGAAGCACCTGTGTTGAAGATGAACTCTCTTGTACCCTGGAGAATTTCAGGTCAGTTAACCATCTGTTCAGCAAGCCCTTTATTGCGTCCGTTTGATAGGATAGCATAGTAGAGTGGACAGAAGATGGAGTCTGAAACCCACTTGACTTCACTCTAGCCATTCTCTGCTGCATGATCTTGGGCTGTCCATCTAGCTTCAGGTAGCCTCAGTTTCTGTATTTATGAAATTCTTGTACTACTGCACTGATGGTGTGCATTCAATAATCAGGAAAACCAGACACTCAGAGGTCAAAACCACTGAATGTATAAAACATACTACTAATATAACAAAGGTTCTAGTGCAAAAAATGGAGAACACACTTGAATGTGTGTAACTTTTCCGAAACTACACACCCAAGAAGAAAATCAAGTTACCTCTTTAACATGCTGAAAGAAACAAAACCCAAACTCAGTGTCAACTTTGACCACTACACCCAGAAATAATCCTCAAAATTATTAATAATGAAGGGGTGATAATGAATTTTTTTTCATCAAAATAAAAATTGAGAGAATCTGTTATCAGGAAAACTGCACTAAAAGAAATTTTAAAAGTTCTTTGGAGAGAAGAAACATTATAATAGCCAGCAATTTAGATTTATACCTAAAAGAGTAGTTGTCTGAAGTAAAAAGGATTGGCACTGTATGTGTGTGTTCATAGCATTTGTAGAAAACAAATGATTAACAACAACTGCATAAAGAATGGAAAGGAAAAAAATTTGAATAGATTGTGTAAGAAAACTAAATTTGAATAGATTGTGTAAAGAAAACTGGAAGGAATTCTTTACAACCTTGTGGTAGTCAGTGATTTCTCATTATACCAAATGAGAATTTAAAAAAAAATTCATAGTATGGGAATTTAAAAAAAAAATGATAGGACTTCACCAAAATTAAAAGTTTCACTCATTTTTGTATAACAAGTGAGACAACAAGTCACAACCTTATATGGATATAACATTATACTAAAAAAAATACACATTCAGCTTAAAAATGGACAATTAAATTTAGCAGATACTTCACCAATGAAGGTATGCCAATGATACAAAAGGACATGAAAAGACATTAGTAATTAGCAAAATGCAAATCGAAGCTAAAATTAGATATAACTGTTGCTTTCTCAGAAGACAAGTCACTAAAACTGGCATGTAAAAATGAGGGTGTGGACCAAGGCTTCAAGAAAGAAAAACAGCACATCTATGTTAGGAGAAGTCAGCAATATCTTATTAAGTGAAATGTACACTTACACCCAGAAATTCTACACACGACTGTTTATGTTGACTTTGTTCATAGTGACCAAATACTGGAAATGAAACAAATACCTTTCGGCTGGTGAACAGATAAACACACTAGCATATCCATCCATGGAATACTATCCAGCAATAGAAAGGAATGTATTTAACAGGGATGAACTTCAAACCCATCACACCCAACTTAAGGAAACCAGATTTGAAGTGCAAAGTCAGAGAGATAGAAATCAGGCCACTGATTGCCAGGGGCTGGGCTTATGGGGACAAGTTATTCATAAAGAAATGCAGGGGAACTTTGGGAAGATGAAAGTGTCCCCTATCTTGATTATGCTGGTGACACATACTTGTGTGCATCTGTCAACATTTACAGACTGAACACCAAAAGGGGTAAGTTTTGGTGTGTGCAAATTATACCTAAATTTTTCAATGCCTCCTTTCCAAACATTTTGGGATTTTTATATATCTTCTTTGTTTAATTGATTTCTAACTTAATTCCTCTCGTCAGAGAACATACTTGATGTGATTTCAATACTTTGCAATTTATTGAGACTTACTTTATGGCCAAGCAGCTGGTCTATTTGGTAAATGTTCCATTTGCACTTCAAATAAATGTGTATTCTGCATTTATTGAATGTAGAACAACAATGAAATAACCTAAAATCTAAGTGACTAGTAGTTATCTTAACTGGTAAATACAGACTTTAACCCTTAGAATCTTCAAGCTTCATCTTGATAAAATTTACCTATCTGATTCCTTAATAATGAGTATTATCTTCAGTACAGCCAGTTAAGGCAAAATCAAAAATTTTATGATGATTCTCTCTTCTTTACTGTTCATTATCCCTTTTCCCATTCCTTCCTCCATTCCCACCTGAAATGAGAACCGGTGGTGATAAAGTTCTTCTGAATCCAACTTGTTATCTTATGGAAGATGAACTATGATAAATTAATGGCCCCTGGTTTGTCTTATGGCAAAGACATTTAAGTAAGGACACACGGGGAATGAGGATGCTTGGATCTAAGGATAACCTCACTTGTAGGAAAGAGGCATGGTCTGGAACTGACCTAATCCCACAGGCCAAAGACAGTATTTACACTGGGTGTCACCTAAAATAGCTCATTCATTCTGCAGTTCCATGTCCCCCCTGTAACAAGGAGGAAATAAGCCAGCCTGAATTTGCAGCATCTTGGTGAAGATTTCATGACATAATGCGTGCAAGCATGTGTCTCCAAGCACAGGAATGCTCGCCAGGGGCTGTACTTACAGTCAGGATGTCTGATGTGAAGGTTGAAGTGGATTTCGTTTATCTGGGACATGAAACTGAGCTTATAAATTGACATATCTCCTGGTAGAGACTAGGAACCATTGTCGATGACATGGTGGAAACAAGAAGCGACCCTCCCCTCCCCCATGAAAGACCTGATGCCATTTCCTCTTCATTTGTGACTAACTATTCTATGTGCTGTGCCAATTTGCAAAAATTTCATGAAACGTTTGGAGATGGGGGTGAGTAGTAGCAGACTTCTCAACAGGATGTATTTCCCCCTCCCCTCCACGGAGATCATCTAAAGAAAAGGGCACATTTTTTTCTGAACAGAGGTTGAGGGCAAATAATCCCAAAACTCAGTTATCCTTTTAGTTGGCCATATAAATAGAATTTGTGAGCCTGAGATAGGTCTTATCACACAATTCTTGTCTTTTAGCACTTGGAGCACAAAAAGGGGTCCCTGAAATTTTGAAAAAATTTGCATTTTCTTTGGGTCACTGCAATTTTGCTGAATTGTATGCCAGATTCCCAAGAGGAAGGCAGGCAGCTGTACCTCCTAACATAAGTCTCGGGAAGAGGAAATGGCCCATGACTAGGGCTACTTCATACTAAGTTCAAGTTGGGGATGAATGCTAAGCATTCAAGTTTGCAAAGTCTGTTCCAGGTTCCTATACATTGGATGAAAAAATATCCGTGTCAAAGGAGCATTTCTTAAACTCCTTCTGAATGACAGTGTTCTGGTTAGAAAAGGCAGGAGAAAAATTAAGACACAGGCTCCCAAAACAGAGCACCCAGGTTTGAAATCCCTCAGTTACTAATTAGCAGGTCAACTTAGCCCCCATTTGTACCTAAGTTTCTTCCTTTTTTAACTGATGATGCTAGAGGTAGCTGGTAGTGTAAAGAGCACATGAGTTTGGCTACACAAAGCACACAGGACAGTGCCTGGCACACAGTCAGGACTTACTATGTTTGTGGTCACATAATTTCTCCCAAACTTGACCATTGTCAAGTTTACGAGGGACAAATAATTCATATCAAATGAATAGAAATTAGAAAATGAGGCTCAGAGAACTGAGATGACTTGTTCAAAGCCATATCATTAATACATAGAAGAGCTATTCTCTTTATTCAATACCCATTTCATTCCACTTCATTACCACACTAAGGAATCCCTGGTAGGTTGGATTCACTACTAACTCTATGAAGGATGCTTCCAGTGAGAATGAGATGTCCCAGAATGGAGCCCAAATCTGGTTGATACTAGCTATCTGGAGACACACGATTGAACCCTGTCTTCTTTGACCTGGTTTTCTTATCTAACAAGAATGAATGAACAGTACGTGTTAGATACTCAAATCCAGTTTCTTTAGGACAAAGCTTGATTTTCTTTCTTTTTTCCTATCTAGGGATGTTTGGGAACTCGTTCCAGCTTTCTTTCCTTCATCAAAACCATCAAGGCAGAAGGACATGGAATGAAGATAAGGAATTTGGCAGCAATCTGCGTACCAAACATCTCAGAGCTAATATCTGGTAACTTTGGGCTGCTACTAGGGGACAGTGACCTTTCTGAAGAGCGTTCCATGCAGCAACCTTGTATAGATTGGAGTCTCTCATCTGTCCATCCTGGCTTCCTTACTACCTTGTGCTAACTTAGCCCCTACAAGTACTCCTCCAGATCCAACAAATAGCCCTCTTGACTCAACCCAGATCTAACCAATTAATTTGAATTTACTGGCCATCTTTTTTTGAGGCGATTAATGGGTTATTCATTTCTGGCAACCACTATGTAAAAGAGACGTTGAGATCAAACAAGATCGGGGGGAATATGTGTATGTGTGTGCGCACGTGCAGACATGCAAGATTCTGTTTACATTTTGCCCAAGTTATATCCCAAAACCAAGGTCTGGATTTTTCTCCTTGCCCCTGACAAAGGCATCAAATTACCTTCCCTTGCCAGCCAGAGATCACATTTCCCAATGAAAGATAAAAATCAAGTTCAATTGCAGTAGGGAAATTGTTAGCATGTGCTCAAGGTTGGATGTTTCCTTCTCAGCAGAACTAATGGTTCTCAGGTGCTAATGAAATAACCAGAGAAAGTCCTTCACCTTTTGTGCTAGGAGACAGGAAGGGATGAGGGTGTGTCCCTGATGTTTGCGGAGAAATGGCTGAGTCCTTCAAGAGCAGAATAAAGGTAGTGCTTTTCATGAGGGGTCTATAGAATACTGTAGAGAAATTAGGTGACCTGAATTTTCAATTTGAAGTTGATAAGCCCTTTATATCTAAGGTGATCATATAACTTATCTTTCAAGCCAGGGTTCTTTTGAGAATAAAAGGTGATTCTATGAATGACTACTTCCTGTTCACTCTACATATAACCTCTCATCACCCCTTTCTCTCCCTTCTTACCCCGCAAGGGTCTGGCTTGAATTGTAAATCTGGGAAAACAAACTCTGTGTAGGTTTAGTACAGCTGGCTGAGTACTGGGTATTTTGGGCAGGGGTAGTGGACCAGCTGGAACACAAAGATATTTATAGTCCACATTTGCCCGTGACCTTTCAAAGCAAAGTTAGGCACCCAGAGTGGTCACATTTCCTCTGAAGCATTTGGAATGTTGGCAGGCAGACCCAGGCGATTTACATGCACCAATTGCATGGTCTTTAGTTGGGGGAGGAGGGATTGGTCTGGAGCAGAGGAATGTAGGAGACCATCAGAGATTTCCTGGTCTTTACTGAAAACGGAAGGCCCCGCTTGGGTTTCTGCAGCTTCAAGCCACATTTTAGGCATGCTGCGCATAGTGGTTCCCCAGGGACCAGGCTTCTTGTGTTACCAGAGTTCAGCAGTTTGGCCAGGAAAATCAACACCCCACTGCTAAAGGTTAAGAGTTTATCCAACTGAAAAATTTTTTTTTTTTTTTTAAAAAGCAGTTTTGGCATTTTCTACAGGCCTGCAATGCGACTGGGGACAGGCTCTACCCTTTGGGTCTGAACTCCTGGAGTCTTGACTGTGGGAGTGTACATGAGCTGGAAACAAAACCACCAGCAACAAATACTTCTGAGACAAACAGACTTACAGACTCAGGAAGGCCAGGTCTTTACATCACCTCACATAGCACTTTCGCTTTATAGTTGAGGAAACTGGAAAACTTTCAGGAGCCCCATTGTGTTACTACACATTATTGGAGTGTTCTAGAGTACCAGAACATTCTTCCATAACATATTTAGAACAATGTACCCTCAATTTAGCTCCTTTATGTCCTTTGTAGAATGAACATTCATCTCCTTTTGAGTATAAATGAAACTAACTTTCTTAAGCTTCCATGGGAACATGTAATAAATGAGAACTTCTTTTCCCTGGGAGTCTTGAAAGAACAGATGTGAACTAGGAGCAAAGGACAGCCATCTGACTACCCATGATGCCAACAGAAAGCAAAGTTGAGAAAAAGGAGAGGAACTGGAATCAAGCAATATTATTTGAGTTGTCTGGACATATCCATTATGCTTTGCTAATCTTAAAATATTTGATTTAATAACCAAACACACCCCCTTTCCAGTTTAAGCCATTTTGAGTTGCATTTTCCATCACATAACCATAAAGGCCCAATACAGAAAGATAGTGATGTGTCAAGGACATGGTAAATAAAATTTCCAGCACTCACATTTTTAAAACTTTCATCCTCATGTAGAGTTATTTTCTCTCTCTATTTTTGACTCCACTCAGGAATGAATGTGCCAATGATCTCCAGCTGATACCCAAGTCAGATAATGCATGCTTGGGTAGAAGTTACCTCCTCCAGAGTGATGGTCCTTTCCATCTGAAGCTCTTCCCAGAATGCTAGAAAGAGAGGAAAGAGCAAGGATAACTTCAGTCTCTTCCAAATCCAAAATCGAAGATATGCCTAGTTATAGTATACTACCAGATCTTGCCACATAATTCATTCTGCTCAGTTTGAAAGAAGGAAAACCCAGGAATCATGTGTGTTGACTGCAAATTTCTCAAAACCTAAAAATGGGTGAGAGGGAGTCATGTTTTATGTGTTCTCAGGGAGAAATCTAAGTCTAAGAGTGGGAAAATAAGGGGAAGCAAACTTTTCACTACCACCACCAGCACAAAAAAACAAACAAAAAAATTATGTAGCCAGAACTGTTTTCAATATTATAAGTAGTTAACTCTTGATTAATTTTGTTCAAAAGGAAATTCTAAAATATATAGAAGTAATATATTAATAATCTTTCCAGTCTCTTCCCACTCTTACTTTAGAATTCTAAGAGTTTGATGGTAGAAGTTTTAGGCCAGGCTGAGAAGTAGTTTGAGGTTGGGAGGGTGGGGCTTTGACCCACACTGCACATATATTGCAAACAATGCACTCCATGATTGGATTTTCCTTCTTTCAAACTGAGCAAATTGAATTCGTTTGCGAGATCTGGTAGTGTCCACTATTTTAACTAGGCAAAATATTCAATTTTGGATTGGAAAAATGATGTAGGACTTTGCTTCCAACCCTGTGTTCTGAAATTCCCAACTCTTGGTTAAACATGTAGGACCTGTACATTTCTCCAGAAGGATCCCCAGTGAACATTTAGATTTACTCTATCTTACATAGTGGTGTTGAGTTTGATTTCTATTAGCAGAGTGACTGCCAAAGAGAAGGAGCAAATAGAATGACCATAAGTGGTGGAGACACTGCTACTAGTGGCGAGTGGAAAAAGGTACTTAAGAGTATTGAGACAAAGGTGAGTTCAAATCCTGATTCACAGATAAATTAAAGCAATGTGACAAACTAAAGGGGTATTTTGTAATATTAGTAAAAATGCTATTGACACTCTTTTTTTTAAGTAGTTCATTATATTTATTTCACCCATTACAGAAACATGATTTTCATGACAAATTAAGTCACAAATATTTTCCTTTTCCTTCAAGAGAGGTAAGTGATTTAGTGAATTATGAGTTCTTATTTTTTTGGCCTAATTAGTTATACATTTTGATATACTACTAGAAGAAAAAGTAGGTCCAAGTCTTCACCCTGTCAGCCTAGGATCTGATTTCCTTAACAAGACCCATTAAGCTTAAGAAGTTAAATTGAGAGTCAATAAATGGGATGGACTCAAACTCAAAAGCTTCTTTTCAGCAAAAGAAGCAATCAGTAATGTGAAGAGAGAGCCTAAAGATTGGGAGAAAGTCTTTACCACATGCACTTCAGATAAAGCATTAATCTCTAGGATATATAAAGAACTCAAAAAACTTAACACACACACACACACACACACACACACACAATGATCCAATCAATAAATGGGCTAAGGAACTGAACAATCTTTTTGAAAGGAATTTCCTTCACATAAATAATATTAGTATGAAGATGTTTAGGAAATAGAGGAAGTAAACTTTTCATTTGACACAATTCTTAATCCTTAGAAATAAATAATTAACATACTTTACTAGTTTTTTTCAAATGTATTTTATATGCCTAATAGATTTGTTTTTTCAAAAATGGGAATTGTGTGCATTTTGTTTTGATTTCCCTTTCACTTTTGAATAATATCAGGAACATTTCTAGGTCATTAGATATTCTTGAACAGCATGATTTAATGACACGTGACTTCTTTATGTATGTATCATCTTATAGTTATTTATTCCTGTGTACTTTTAATATTAATTTAGCAAATGATTGCTTTGTTAAATATCGGATTTTTGTAGGGTGCACCTGTAATCCCAGTGATTTGGGAGACTGAGACAGGAGAATAAACGTTCCAGATGAGCCTCAGCAACTTAGTAGTGCCCTAAGCAACTTAGCAAGACACTGTCTTGAAATAAAAAGTAAATAAGGTTGGGAATGTGGCTCAGTCATAACCCTGGGTTCAATCTCCAACACCAAACAACAACAAAACAAAATAAAAAAAACAAAACCCTATCAAATGTTTCATTTATTCTCTAATGTTTATGGATTATTCAGACTTTTAAAAGTTTATTTAGTAATTTGAAATTGATACACTGCTTTAAAATCATATTCAATGTTCAAAATTATTTATAAAATCTCTTAATTTTCCTAATTATCTCTCATATTTGCTCCCTTCTGAAACTTTAGTTTTGTTCTTTTTTTCTATTATCTTGTTTCTTCTTGTTATTGCTAATCTCCACCTCCTGTCCCATTGTCCAATAGTTCTTTTCAGGATTCAGTCTAGATTTTGTCTTTTCAATAAACCAAATTCTGCTCCTGTTGGTTCTCTTTACCTATGATTGCCTTTATTCATTAAGTTTTGCATTTATAACTTCATTTCTACTTTCTTTAGGATCATTTTATTGCCCACTTCCCAACATAGTTTCCATACTGTGTTTTCTATAATATCAAAGCACACAAACACACACACCTTAATTTGTACACTGGCTCATTCATTTAAAAATTACATGTATTTAAGGATAAAATTTTCCTATAAATGTCACTTTGATTGAATCCCATTAACTTTGGTGTTTTGACTTGGGTGATGTTTTCTGATATCTCTTACAGTTGTTTCTTTGACCCATAAGTAACTTGGAGATAGTTTTAATGTTCCAAACATATCACAGTTTTGTAACATTTGTGTTGATTTCTAACATAGTTAGAAAGTGCTTAAATAATAATTTAAGTAACAGTTCTTTAAGATTTGTTGCAGTTCTATGACCTAGCCCAAAGTCATATTTTATAAATAGTTCAATTATGCATGAATGAAACATGTATTCTTGAACTATTGGGTGTAATGGTCTCTGCATGGCCAGTTAATTAAGATTTTAATATAGTTTCTTTTCCCTAGTGCCTAATGTTATCTAACTTACTGATTATATTTTTCCATGTTCATTTATTTATTGTTTTCTTCTTTCCCTCACTCTCCAATGATGCATACAGACACATTTGTATACTTTAAAAATTTTTTTATTCATTTATACTTTTATACATTTCTTCTCATTTTATTTTAATCTTATTTTATTGTTTATGCTAATTTCTTAATTTAAGGTCATTTTAGGTCATTTTTTAAATTCCATCTTGCTCAATAAAAAATTGTGCAGCGATGCTCTGGATCTTAATGACATCTTTGAAGTAGCCATGTCCTCCTTTGCATTGTTTTCCGGGTTTTGCCTTCTCTTTCTTCACAGTTATTTGAATTATTTTAATGCCAAGATATTTATTAATTCTCATTTAATGTCTATGTAGATTATAGAGTCATCAGAGACTATCTTATTGGACCTTTGGATAATTTGCTTTGAAAGTAGATTGGACTAAAATTGATTGAACATGTCATAATTTTCTGGCACTTACATAAAATTCCCCAATAAGATCCTTAATCTAATGAAGTATCTTGTTCTCCCAGCATGAGCCTCTTGAGGTTCCTGCTTCTGTGCATCTGCTTTTGTGGGGTGAATTCCTCCAACAGTGAAGTCCCTCTTCCTTCCCCTAAAGAGCTGCTCATCTATTTGGGTCAGTTTAAAATGGGGTTTCCCTCTTGAATTCTTTCCTAATTACCTCAGTTGAATAAGATCTTTCTTACAGCTGAGCAATTTGTTAATTACTTAATATGATCATGGCACCTACCCTTATTTTATAGCTTTTGACAGTAAATGTTAATCTTCTTGAGGGCACAATTAAATACACAGAATGGGTGATATTATGTAATAGACCCTCAGATATTTGTTGGGTCAGAATCGAATTCAGATTCCAAAATAGAAAATCTTTGTTCCTTAGTGGGAATGATTTCCCGGTACTGGACTGCCTGGAATATAAACCCTGAACTTTGTGGATTTTGCAAGTTAAATTGGATTAATACAAAATTGTTCTCCACACAAATGGTAACATTTGCTATTAATAATGAACAGAACTACTGGTCCTAGAGAAATTGATGCCACCTGTTCCAAGCTACTCTTATACCTCCTCATTTGCCTTTTTTCTGGGTCTTGAAAACTCCCAGGTATCTCCGCTTCTACCAGTAAACCTTCCCCGGGGAAAGTCAATTCTGAAGGCAATTTTCCAAGACCATTTGCAGAATTGACTGGAACTTAAGCTGTAACAAGACAGGGCATTTATTCTGGGACCTCAAAATGGAGTTTGAAACAGACATTGCTGAACTTGCTTCAGAAACAGACCCTATGTGCATCGGTTTTATTTCTTCATGTATAAATGTTAAACCTAACACGTCCAGCTGAAGGAATATGTGCATGTGCCTCCCTGTGTGTGCACATGGCACACTTTAAGTCAGGTTATTTCCATAAGTTTCTGCACATATTTTTTTTACATTTAATTTAATTTATTATTTTTTAAATTATTTTTTCATTTTTACAGACTGCATTTTGATTCATTGTACACAAATGGGGTACACCTTTTCATTTCTATGGTTGTGCATGATGTAGATTCATACCATTCATGTGATCGTACGTGTACATAGGGTAATGAAGTTTGTCTCATTCCACCATCATTTATACCCCCTTCCTCCCTCTCATTTCCCTCTACGTCATCTGCAGATATTTTGATGCTTCCATGCACGAGCTGTGTTTATGTTAGTGCTGTGTTCTCAAAGAAATGTCTGTAGAAGCAACTATTTGTGCTGTAATGCTAGATCAGATGGCAGATCATAATATCCTGCATTCTAGAACCTTGTAATGAAATGAAATTGCAAAGTATATAATGAACAAAATTCACAAGTATCATTCTGTAACTGTATGGTGTTTGTCAGCTTTTCACTGCTATGACCAGAATTTCTGACAAGAACAGTTTAGAGCAGGAAAGATTTATTTTGGCTCACAGTTTCAGAATATTACAGTCCTTGGTCAGCTGACTCCAAAAAAGAAATATGGCAGAAGGGTGTGGCAGAGAAACACGTCTCAGCTCATAGCATCATGAGCAGAGAGCCAGAGAGAGAGAAAGGAAGAAGCCAGGGTGAAGACAAAACCTTCCAGAGCATGCTCACTGTGACTTACTAGGCCTCACCTCCTGGTAGTCCACTTAGCTATCAATGAGTTATTCCATGGCTGACTCCACTGATGAGTTAAAGCTCCCCTGGATCAATTATTGCCTAAAAGCTCCACCTCTGAATCCTGTTGCCCCGAGGACCATACTTTCAACACCTGAGATTTGGGGGAACATTCCAGATCTAAACTACAGTTCTCTCCATGAAGGCTATGCTCAGACAAGAATCAAAAGCAAAACAGGAACTGTATTAATGTTATCAAAAGCTAAGCAAATTCTTGCCAACTTCCCCTCTCTTAAAGTGCATAGTTTCTTAGAAGAAAAAGAAGAGGAGGAGGAGGAGGGGGAGGAGGAGGAGGAGGAGGAGGAGGAGAAGAAGAAGAAGAAGAAGAAGAAGAAGAAGAAGAAGAAGAAGAAGAAGAAGAAGAAGAAGAGGAGGAAGAAAGAATTCACAAACTTTCATTAGACCATGCTACATAAATGGAACCTTTTACTTCCTACTAAATCCTAAGTGGCCAAGTGTCCATGCCGATCCTACTCAATCATGGGCAAAATAGAGAGCTGAACATGGTAAGGTAGGGACTGTCCTGTCCATTGGGGGCACAGAAGGTACAGAGATGAAGATTTCCCCTGACACTGGATATTTAAGACATAACATAGTATTACCATGTACCACCGGGTGTTAATGTCAGTTAAAGTTTCCTCTTCTTATGGGAGTGGGGAACAGCTAACAAAAACAGAGAAAGAGGGGCATAATTAATGCAAGTGCTTCTATTATCAAGGACAGAATTATGAATATGAGGATGAGAGTCCAAGTGTCCTCTTCTCCAAGTAAGACAGTGACCACTCTAAGCACAAGCAAACATCAGGACTGTAATTGCAGCTGAAGCCCTGACTGATCAATATTGGCTCAAGATTTGGAGAGTGTCAACTGTTTGTATCATTAGTGATTCAAACGTTAAAAAGTTGGGAGCAGAAGATCCTGTGGAAGTTAGGTAGAGTTCATATAAAAATATTAGAAAATGTGTATTTGAAGTTAACAAAAACATCCACTTGTTCATTATTAATGTGACATTAAAGCAACCCTATTTGAATGCTGGTTATTTGTCAGAATATTTTTTCTTCTCCACGATAAAGAAGATATGTTTCTGAAACCTGGTGAAAATACTCTTTAAAAAGGAATCACAGCTCTTGATGAGGTGCTCACCACCATGATCAAGAATAGTGGAGTAGACACCATCGAGTATGGGTATTCCACACTCAATAGGAAGAAGGAAAGAGATTTCTCCCTGCATATTTGCTCAGGGGCTCTTACTTTGCTATTGCAAGACTTCCCCCATTCGGACTAATGCATTCTCTGTTGCTCTAACCCTGGGCTACTGAGCAAGGAAAGCTGAAGTATTGGATTTAGATAAAACCAAGAATTTGAATGCCATTGGGCCATTGACATGACAGAGACTTGCTTGCTTGTGATCCTCCCATGTGATCCACCTACCGTTTCTTTCTGCTCAGCTCCCTTGTGTCTTCAGGGGTGCTGTACACCTACAAATGTGTACTCTGAGTCAGTTCATGGGACTTTCTCTCCTAAGTGCCCACCTTTGCAGCAAGGCTTCCACTGGGACACTGTACAAGTTTCAATGAAGACTAATCTATTGGCACTAGCTATACAAAATGACAAAGTATGGATAACTCTGTGGCTTTGTCTGGCCTAGGCATGAAGTACACATTGCTTAGAAATGTCTACTTAGAGCCCTGCTTAGAGACACAGAATGGTTTGTGCATCATAAGATCCAGGTATTTAGCCTCATTATCCTGGGCCCGTCAAATGAGTCCATTTCCCTGTCTTAGAGACCTCCCCCATAAATGTGTTGAGCTGAGGCCCAGGACAATATGGCTAACCAAGAATTCTGGGCCACTGCTTTTCAGGGATCATTGTGACATGGACATCTGTCTAGGCCCATACAGACAGATGAGAGAGGCTTGGCTTGGCTTGTACAGGCTTCAGAACTTAGGGAAAGTCAGTAAGCAAAGGCTCTGTAGTACAGAGAACATATTCTAGGAACAATGTGACCCAGGTTTTCATGTTGACATCTAGGCAAGTTTCCTGTTCTGGCAGAGGATGGAGTTCCATGGAGAATCTGTGTGCTGGAGAAAATGTCCAGGATGACAGAAGCAAAAGAGCTGCTATCAGGGAAGGTCTTTTGATCTTTAGAAGAACAGAACAATTTGGGTGGGAAACAGAGTCTGAGATCCTTCTACAGGCTATGCTAGTATAATAGCAGGGAGAGGTCCTGGGATTCAGAGTTGTCTCAGCAGGTTTGCGCAAGATATATTTCTGACATGAAACACAAAATTGGGCCATCTCTACACAGGTGAAGCCACTGAATTTTTGTTTACAAGCATGAACCTTGCAAAGCAGTTCCAGAAGTTTCCATACAATAACAAAACAGCAAAACACGCAGTCAACCTTTTCTTTTTCTGCCCAAACTCAAAGACCACATAGAAATATTTTCAAGAGGCACACTACTAGTCTTTTTATTCAATTAACATTTTAGGCCTTACTAGTTTGGCTATGTATTAAAATGGAGTCTGGATAAACTGCTGGGGTCTCTAATCTCAAATTGCTTTGTTTAATTTTTTCCTCCAGAAAAAGCAAGCAGTGGGTGTGAGAGGGAGGTGGGAAGAGCGATTTTCCTCTTCACACTCTTCCAGTGGCTCCAATGCCCTCACTTACTGTTTCACCTTGTGCAACGGTCATAAAGTCAAATAGTCCCAAGACACCCTGAGAAAGATCGTTGTTTTCCTATCAAACCTAGATGCTATTGACACTCAGATCCTTAGATTCATCCCTGAATTACTACCTTTGAACTGAGGCCTTCTTAGACAACCTGAAGGTTTCCTGGGGTTTTTTATCCCTTTTTTTAAAAATATCGATTTTGGAATTTTAAACAAAGTTTGTGCCTCTGATCTTTTCTCGGCATCTGTAAAAAAAATCTTTTATTTCCCACAAGTTTGACAGAAGCTGACTATTGGAGATATAAAAGGATCAGGGCAGAAGGCCTCAAGAAACGTTTATCTGAGGAGAAGTTGGGGCAAATATTGCATGGGAACCAGGCAGAATTTGGCTGACTGTGTTGTGTAGAAAGCCGTGAAAGAAGTAATTGCTGGAAAGGTAGGTAAAGATTTATTCTGATGGCTCTACTTTGCCCCATAGCTTGCAAGATTGTTGCTAATATCTGATTCTCCAGAAGTCACACTATTAAAAAAAAATAAAACAAAGCAGCAGGAATACACTCCAGTGACGACCTAAGAGGTGTCTAGATTTTACTTTGAAATATGTTCATGCGCTGATGTCTGGATATGTTTAGTAGCCTAGGATGTCATTTCTAATTGAAGGAGCTAAAATGGGTGACATTATTCTGTTTGAACCACTGTTCATCTTCCGTCTGTTCTCCCAAGAAAACTGAATAATACAAGTTACCAAGTTATGCAAAGAATGAATGAAGAAGATGCAGCCTTGTGTGTCTTGTCCTCTCTCTTGCTCTCTGTAGCGGTCATTGCTGATGTCTCCCCCAGACACCTTGGGCAATAGTTATTCCTACCAAAGGCAGACACCTGGAACAGATGCTGCAGGGAACTGGGGAGAATTCCTGAACCCCACGCAGGGCAGGTTGCAAGTGTCGGGAAGCCAGTGCCTTGTGTCACCTAGTCTTCAATTGGTGACATGGGAGTTGGTGGGAAAACAGTTCAGCTTCTGGTTTGGACGTCTCTGAGACCTATCATGACCGTCACCTAGTCATCCCACATGAGGCTGAGCCTGGCTTCCCACTGTAGTACCTACTGATGGATATATCATGAAATTACTTACTTCTGCTTCCTCATTTCCTTCCCAGGATCACATCCCGAGTAAACTACCGAGAGTCACATCTTGCAATCACTGTCTATTCTGGGGAACTCATTCTGAGGTTCTGCCTGACTCGCTAGTTGTAGGCCTCAAAGAGGAATCAGAGGCTGCTGATATACTTGGAGGTAAATGCCTCCCTGAGATCAAAATAGAACATGGTCCTGGTACCTCTTCCTCAGAATTAAAGAAGCAAGGAGTAATGTTATAAGTGCATACATTACATGTGCAGGGAAGGCACGTATGGTTATTTATAAGTCATTAAAACTTCCATATGCTATATTAAGATAGATGTACTCAAAATCACATATTATGTGTTTACTTATATTGACATTTCTTCTTAATGAATTTGCATCAGTTATCTGAAAAGACATAATAAAATACAGTAATGAACCAAGGAATTGGAAGAAGTGAAGGCTACAGGAGAGCAACTAGGCAGTTACCATGTTACCAAGTCACACCGGGAACCACACAATCCCAAAGTATCGGCCTGACATAAGTTTATGATTTATATTTATGATCATATATAATTTGTAATGGTCTCAGTTATTTAGATTTCTGATTCCATTTTTGGTTTTCTTCAAAAGCTCTGCACTGGTTCATTTGTAAGTTCCTTATTCTTTAAGTTCCTCCTGCCCTCTTTGCTGGGTAAACAAAGATTTCCCCAATTTTAGAAACCGTTTTGTTGGTTTCCATAGTTACCAAGGGTGTACACATATACACATGTACCCCTCCACACACAAACACACAATGACTTTTAACAAGATTGAAATGAGCATCCTGCCTGCCTGTACTTTTCATTGACAACTTTAAAAAGTGGTAGTTTTGAAAGAGCATGGTCTCTTTAAGTAAATCTGAATTATTTTTAAAACAGTGGTTTGCTCCTTCTTCTGACAATGCCAGACCTTTGGCTTATATAGTCATTATGAAGGCAGGTTTGGGGGAGATATATCAATCATCAAAGTTAGTAAATTATAGAGTAGGTCTGTTCTAAAAACTGGTAATTGGCATCCTCTAAATTAATAAATTATTCTTAGTTCAAATAACTCTATGCCCAAAGGACAAAACAAATATGAATTTCAATAACCAGTGAAGATAAGGATCATAAATCTTTTGCAGTTTCTTCTGGGAATGAATATTTTTGTCAGACTTAATGTGTTTATCTCTTGTTATTGAAGTTCAAAGTTTAAGATGTAAGTTCTCAAAATAACCTAGGACAGATGTTTTCAGCTTTTCGTGGGTAGACAAATAGGCTGGCTTACCCTGTGGATCAGATCCCTCAGAGATTTTTTATGGGTGTCTACCTCACATGAGGAAGGGCTGATTGGTCTTGGGTGCTGTGTGAACTCAGTGATGGAGGGTCCATTGAACTGACATTTTAGCAGGGGGACAGAAGTGCTCAGCTGGATGGCAATGGAGAGGCCAAGTCTCAGAATTATGTCCCTAAGTTCATTCGTCCCCTTGCCTTCCCCACCCTGATGACCACCACCATTACTGCTCATTCTCAGAGAGTTAAAAATATAACCCCAAACCTTTCTAGCCAAACCAGCCTTGAACTGACAATGGATAAAATGAAATCTCCCCTATTTAGGAGATTTGAGAACACTGAATGACCATAGGTACAGATGTGAGAACTTTTTGTGCACTAGTGACATAAATAAACCTTTCATAATGTTTTTCAGTACTTTTTGGCATATTTCTTGCTTACACTTGTGCTGTGTTTGTCTTCTCTAAAGCTCATGTTGAAATTTCATTACCATTGAAACATTGATAATGAGAGGGGAACCTTCAAGAGGAGAGCAGGCCACAAGGACTGTCCTCACGACTGGATTAATTCTGTTATCCTGAGAGTGAGTTCGTTATCTCTGGATGGGTTTTTGTAAAAGCCTCCTTTCTCTCTTGCTCACTCTTTCCGAGCTCTTCCTACAACATCGCCTTCTATTGTGTAATCGGCAGCAAAATGGCCCACGCAAAAATGGCTGGCAGCTTGACATTGGACTTTTCAGCCTCTAGAACTGTAAGCCAATAAGTTTCATTCATTATAAATCACCAGGTCTGTGATATTCTGTTACAGCAGGAACAACAACCAAAAAAAGTCAACTAAAAGACCTTGGGAATAAATTCATTGATATTGGACAATGACAGAATCTGTTAAAAATATGAAAAAGAAAGCAAAAATTCTACATGCAGAAATGATACCAACACATACAGTTAAAATGTATTTAAAGGCATAGACCTTTCTAAACTGCTGAGACATATACTACTTGCAAAACTGTCCCTGGAAAACAAGTATTACTTTCAGAAGAAAGGGTGGCTTCCACTGGTAGTCGGTTGAGTTAGATGGACTTTAATCTCCCCCTTTCCATTTTGTAATTCTCTGATTGTTTAGGGAGTGTGTTTCTTGGGGAGATGCTGAAGAAATGGTATGGGCGACAGTTTATAAATTCTTATTAGAGGAAAAATCTTGGGACTTCAACTTCCTAGACTCAAAAATGTCAAAAAACGTTATAGTATTGTTTACATTAGCTATGAGAGGATTTCCTCAAGTGGCCACATAAGTAGAAAGGTGCTATTTATTTACTTTTGAATGAAAGTCCAGAAAGTTCAACTGAGGATTTTAGTCACAACTAGAAGATATTATTTGAATATGATTCCAGTTATTTCTAATTGACCATATTTGGTCCCAAAAGACAGCATTTTATAAATTTTTCCCCCAAAAGTGATTCAGAAGGATGACAGGATTTATTGTTTGGAAGAAATCGGACACCTGCCAGATGATTTCTCCAGATGATAGTATTCTGTTTTTATTAACACTGATTTGACTCTTCAAAAATTTATTGTCTCAATAAAATGTACCCTCCCTGTGACAGAATAGTAGAAAGACCTCTTATCTGGCCAACTGAGGTCACTTACGAGTATAGCCATTGATTTGAAAGGATCTAGTGACTTAACTGATGGAAGACAACTCTTAATACCCCAGGTGCTGGTGCTTCAGGAAAGTAACCCTGTAAGACTGCAGTTAGGCATGAGCAGTCTGACCTGAAGATGAGACAAGCTACTTCCAGATCGATGAGTGATTCTTTTGTAGAATTTGAATGATGAACACTTTACTGTTACCAATGTTGCTATGGATAAAAGTACTTACAGGTGGAGCATCCCTCCCCCAAAACTCTGAAATCGGAAATGCTCCAAAATCCAAAACTTTTCAATGCTGATATGATGACATGGCTGGAAAATTCCACACTTAACTTGCATGTGATGGGTGTTCCTCAGAACACAGGAACACTAAAAATATATAAAGTTATTTTTGAACTATACGTATAAGGAAGAAACATAAATCAATTTTGTGTTTAGACTTGGGTCCAACCCCCAAGATATCTCATTATGATTATGAAAATATTCCTCAATCTGAAAAACAAATCTGAAATCTGAAGCATTGCTAATCCCCTGCATTTTGGATAAGGTCCAGTTAACCTGAAAAATGGCTATTACCCCTTTATATTTTCTTAATTTGCTTATAACTAAGGCTCATTGATTAAGTTCTGGTGGCAAGGATTGTACAGCCCTGATCTTGTCTCACCCTAGCTCCAAGTTAGGGTATTCATGAACTCCATAACTCCAAAGTCTGGAGTGGACTCTCTGTGAGAATAGCAGAAGAACGAAAAAGTATTCTTTTAGTACCGATTTTCATTGCTTGACCACAGTGGCAGGGTCCCAGGTGCTCAGAGAGACACCTGGGATCTGGTTTAGGTTTTTGACATCTCTAAAACCATCAAGAGATAAGCACAAGGGTCTCACCTGCCCATCTGAAATGGCGACTGTCCAGTTCTAATATGTAGCTTTTTGGTTCTCAGATGGGGGAAACGCTGAGGATTGCCCGTTCTTCATCTCAGGCAGGAATAAAGACAGGCAGTTTTTAAAACAGGCGTGCTTACTTAAAAGCAAATTGGAAACCTTTTCACCAATGCCTTCCCACTCCATGGGTCCAACTTCCAGTCTCCACCCCATTTGAATCCCTCCAAAACCACTTAAGAATTAATAAACAAGCAGGGTACAGTGGCACACACCTGCAATCCCAGCAACTCTGGAGGTTGAGGAAGGAGAATCGTGAGTTCAAAGCCAGCCTCAGCAATTTAGCAAGGCCCTAAGCAACTCAGAGAGACCCTGTTTCTGAATAAAATATAAAAAAGGGCTGGGGACGTGGCTCAGCAGTTAAATACCCCTGGGTTCAATCCCCTGTACCAAAAATAAAATAAAATAAAGAATGAAACCTGACAAATAAGAGGTGGAATAGTGCAGTAAGGCGTAACTTGAATAATAAATACGTTCGAGCTGTCATAGGCCTTAGAAAACTCTGGAATCATTTGGGAATCTCTGACAAAATACCATTGCTCAGGCCCAGGCCTGACATATATTTTTGTTCCTTTTCATCTGAATTTGTGTCCAGATGATAGTGGTTTGAAAAACTAGAAGATTTCAATGATTGCTGCGTGAAAAACGGAGCCCAACTAAACAAAATAGCCTTATATGTGCATCCAAGCCAAGAGAGGAGCTAACAGGATCCACAGTTCCATCCTTCAACCTCCCAACACGATACTGCATCATTAATTTAGAATATGGACTCTGATTCTGCCAACCAGAAGCCAAAATAGCAAAATGAAAGGTTCAGAGAAAATAATGACAGAAAAAAATGTCGTCTGTGTAGTGTCTATATTTGAATTACCTCATTCAATAGATGAGATCATGTCCCAGATTGCTAGATGCCAACAATATCCAGAGAATAACCAGCCTATGTGCCTACAACATCCCCAGCATTTCCTGCTTAGAGATTCAAGAAAAATTTATTAAATGACTGGATGTATGTATGAATGAATCAATGCATGACTGGATCTGAGGAGTTGATAACTATTTATCTATGTCTATGGTTTCTGCTCAGGACTCTACCAGGGCCTGAGGCAGAGGATTAAACAAAGATAATTCCTGCAGTAGAGGAACTCGTAGGTTAAGGGAACAGATGTGAAGCAATTGATCAAGAGCTTTGAAAGAATTGAGAGGTTAAAACATCATCAACTTTGCAGTGTCTAGTAATCATCAGAGATCAAAAGGAAAAAAAGAAAAGGAAAGGCTATAATTAAATATTTAGAAATTAATGAGAGTGAAATTATTATATATCAAAAACTATACAATGCAACTAAGCTGACAGTTAAAAAGAAATATAGACGTTGAATGAAATTCTTTCAGAAACAACTGTATCTCAAAATTAATGAGTTAAGCACTTAACTAAGATAGAGCAAAGATTTTAAAAGTAAATAGAAAAGAAGGTGAAAAGAATGAAAATAGTAATAGAAAAACAGAAATCAATGAATTTTTAAAACATATACGTATGTATTAGAGGTGGTCAATAAAACCATTGACAGTTTCTATACAAAAGACTAATGAAAAATAAACAACACAGGTCAATTAAAAAGAGTAGGGAATTCATAAATTAATTATTAAAAGCAATGAAGAGGAATAAATAATAGTAACTGTAGTAATAGATGAGAAAAATTAAATGAAACTAGACTAATAGAAGAAATAGATCTTCAAAACTGAATCAAGAAGAAAAATAAAACCATTATGGAAAGCGTGGCATTCCAGTTATTAATAATAAAATCTTAAGATTTTTAATCAGAAAAAATTGAAGCTGCCAGACCCAGTTATTTTCTGCTATATTCTACAAGTGAAGGAAATCATAGTCTCTCTCTTTTACAAATAGCTTCAGAAGACAGAAAAATAGGGAAAGCTTCTTTAAGAGACAAATAAAGCACCAATATCAAACTCAAGCAAGAACAGTTTAAGAAGACAAAAAATATAGGTTCATCAGACTTTGAAACATTTGCCCAGGATTCCCAAGGTAATTATTAGCAAAGCAGAATTCACAATTTTATATGAAATTTTAGTATCACTTAAAATCACAAACAAGTAGATCTTAAGATATGTATACCTCAGATACCTTAGATCATGTAATAATGCATCAATATTAGGGAATATTCCAACATTTTAGCAGGTTAAAAGAGAAAATAGAAATGCATTTGTTTGAATGAATGTGGTAAAACAAGAGAAAAAGTCAACTGCTGATGATGTAATGTGGTTTAACAAAAGAGAACCAAAAAGAAGCTTCCTTAACCCAATGAAGAATGTTGACGTATGGTTCCAATAAATCAGGAAAAAAGACACAAATATCTATCATCCCTGGTTCTACTCAAACTGTAATGTTTTCCCTAACCAATGAAAGAAGACAGGTAAAAAGAAAGATGATGAGAAAGACAGGTGTCTTTAAATTGTCATTATTTACAGAAGAGGATTGTTTAAATAGAAACCCCCAGAGTACGTGCATTTACTTAAAGTTCTTAAGTGAGCCCCCCAAAATAAGATACCTACATAAAATTCTATATAATTCCTAAATATCAGCAATAACTAGCAAAGAAATGTACTTTAAATGTCTCTTTCTTAATCATAGTGAATTAGTTACACATATAGGAAGAAATACATCTTTGAGGATGATCTTTGTAAACTCATTATGAAGAAATTTAGAAAAAGACTCATGCCAAATATAAACTGTTCCCTAAATTATCAACGAGTTCAGTGTAATGCCCCCAAATTGTAATGAGATTTGACATGTTCATTCTGAAATTTAAATAAAAAATTTTTTTAAATCAAAATTCTGAATTTTAAAAACTAGTAGAAGAAGAAAATCAAGAGCAAATTGACTTGACCAGCTAATCTATTATCAAATAATGGTAAATAAAGTGATCATACCCAACTTTTGCTTAGTAGGCTGACATTATGAAATTGGGGAAAATAAGAAAATGTTCAATACGTTAGGATGTGATAATCATTCTCTGTGTTTATAAAGTAACTCAAACAGCTGATAAGAAATACATCGTTCCCAGAAAGGAGGGCAGAGTAAAAGACAGAACTGTAAATGGAAGTGGAGAAAACTATGTATTTGCATTTATGAATATGCCAAAATGAATCCCACTATTATGTATAACCACAGTGCAATAGAAATTTTTAAAAATATGGTTACTAAAAAGTACTTAGAAGTTCAGCAGTTATTTAAAATACTAAATAATATCAATATACTAAAAAAAAGTACATTATTCTGTGCAGAATGAAACTTAAATGTGAAAACAAAAATTCAGTTTCAGAGGATGAGATTGTTATTCTCTCAAGGTAGGAATAATGTCTTGAATACGAAGAGAAAGTATAAAACTCAAAGGACAAGTTGGAAACATTTTACCAGCTCATAATGAAAAGCTTATGAACTGATAAATGAAACAACAAATAAATTTTTTTAATAAAAAGTCTCATTGCATTGGAAAAAAAGATTTTCCCAGTCCATAAAAACCAAATGATTATTATCCAAGAACTTTCACTTACTTTGAATCAAACTCATAGGAAAATGGAAGGAGGGAGATTCCTGTGATTCATGAGGGGTGGGGTGTAGAGCTGGAGTCTTGGGACCAACCACAGGTGAGAAAATGTACAAATTGACACAACATTGAAGTAGGTTAAAACACATGTTATACTGCCATCCAGATGGGACAAAAGTCAGAAAGTGTGGTACATCTGGACTTTTCCCTGCTACAAGGAAAGGGATCTTTTTCACCCTGCTGTGTCCATTGGTAGGACCATTTTGGAAAACAATTAGTGTAACACAGAAAACTGGTAATAGACAGCCCTCCAGGCCTGGTAATTTTGTTTCTAAATTACATATCTTAGAAAATTCTGGAACACAACATGAGTAGATATGGGTAAAACAGATTTTCAAGAGAAAAAGAATACAAGCAAAATTCTATAATTTTAGTTAAGAGTAGAAATGGGAAATGAGAGTATGATGTAGAGAAAAAGCAGAAAACACTAAACACTACTTAATCTCTATTTAAATCTCTAGCTACTTTGCTCCAATGTGACTGGACTTCAGAAATGTGATTTTGTCAAACAGTAATAGTTACCCTTACTGTAACATGTTACCATTGGTTGAATAAAAGTCACAAAGCAGTGCTATATATTATTTATAGTTATATTTGCATTTGAATATTCAGAATAAGTTAAAAACACACTGCACTAATTTTTTAATAGCGAATAGTTGTCAGAACAAAGAGGGAAAAGAAAATGTAGCCAGTATAGGTCATGAGGGTGTGTATGTTTTTGTGTGTGTGCGTATGTGTGTGATAGTGATACCGAGTTCATGTAAAATAAGACAAATACAAGAAATTGTTGTATTCCATCATTTCTGGGTGGTTTTATCCTGTTCACTTGTTCATAGTTTACTCCAGCTTTAAAATTTACAAGAGATCATAGTTAAAACAACATCACGATATTTCCACCTCTCTAAATGTCATTTAGAATATGGTTTTTAAAAAATGCATAGTATTCTATATTATTGATTTATCATAATGACTTAATGTCTCTTCTATTATTGTGCCTTTTAAATTTATCACAGTCATAAATAGTGATGCTTGAAGGTTCTTATAAGTGAAAATTATTTTCATCTATATATTTCTTATATACAGAATATTATGTTTAAGGTTGTTAGTATAATTTTTATTTCCCATCATCTAATTTTATTGCTTATAGGTTTTGCTTTATGTAGTTTGATATTATATTATTTGGCACATAAAATTTCATAACTATTATATCAACATCATGAATTATATTTATTTCTATAAAAAAGACAGTATTTTCTCTCTTTTATGTTTTTCTTGCCTTTAAGTTAATTGTACCTGATTTTAGTGTAATCACTACTGTTTTTTACATACAGAATTTTAATCTTAAACAGATAATTTCTGTTTTATATGAATTATTTCAGCAATAAAAGATGGGTTTCCAATTAATTTAGTGAGCTGGTTTATTTCTGATTTAAACACTGACAGAGAACAGAGAGGAGTGAATCTGAGTTACTGAAAATAAAAAAAAAACCTTATTAGGGAATATCAAAAGACAAATAATGGAAGGAGAAAATCCATTACTTAGCTACAAACAATAATAAAATGTACTATGAGTAGTATTGAAATAAAAATGTAATTAACAATCTCAAAAACACCTTTCTTACAGTAATGACTAACATCATACTCAAGGCTTTTCTTTTAAGATAATGAAACAGAAAATGATACCATGTGTTCAAATTATTTTTAATTATTCAAATTTTTTCTTATGTAAGAAGTCTATTCAATTCATTAAAAATGACCGATAATTATGAATATGAAAACAGAGATCCAAAATAATATTATGTTCAATTGCTGTCTAATTGAAAGATCTCTGAATGGTAAACCAAAATCTTTATCTATTGCTGACAGATTCTAAATGTTCCTTTGACATATTTTGGATTATACATGGCTCACAGATTCCAGTGGAATTTCATTACTTTGATGCCTACATCATTTGGGTGATAATCTATGTAATTTATTACTGGATCTTCAGGTGCTTCTTTTCATTCATTAAGCACCTGACATGTCAGACACTGGGAATGTAATCTTCAACATCTGAAGTTGAACATGTCAACCTTGAGCACTTGAACTTACTGTTTCTGTGTTTTGTATTTCGTTTGCTGTGTGGGTGTTGGGCATATACACATAACCCATGTGCTGTTGCCAATGGGATTTTTTAAAAATCTATTTAAAATTTCCCATTAGTTATCCATTGGTTTTCAGAAGCGATTGATTTCTGTGTAACCACATGATCTAATGGTTTCCTGAAGTTTCCATTTCATGAACTCTAAAGTTGTTCACTTTAGATTTGTTTTAGGACATCAATTATTTCCCAAAGGAATTAGAGTCATGGTTTCACTATAAATATGTATATATATTTTTTGTATCGTTGGGGATCTCAAAATAACTTGTATCGTATGTAACTTAACAGTCATGGGTAAAAAGGGTCAAATTGTATCATGAGTGCTATTGACTTTCAGATGATTTCTGTTCCAAGTTTAGAAACTTTATATATTTCTATTTAACAAATAGTTTTTGCTTGATTGTTTTTGCCATCAATTTTTCCAGAAGTAGGTCCAATTCTTTTTCATGGTTTTTTTTTTTAATCAGATGTCCAAATGTCCATAATGCTCTGAGTATCATTGACCTATTTTCTGGATAGGAAATATCTTTGCGATCTTTTACATGATTCCTTGTTTTAGAATTATAGACACACTGGAAATAGAAAACAACAAACAGCAATATACCCATTACTAAATACATTAGGAATTATTAAAATTTATAACTCAAATTTAACAAATATTGGTGTTTGCATTTTTCCCTTGTAATTTAGCGATATACTTATTTTAGACAATAGTGTCTAATAGGATGCAATGGTGTACAAAGAAAAGCCCCTGCTGCCAAAAAAAATGTAAATATTTCAGGCAATGGTAAGAAGCAAAAATGGCAAGGAAATGAAGGAAGCCACTGCTGGGGGAGGGGTATTCATGTCATAACATGTTGGTTTAAGAAGGTTCTACTGAAAATGACAAATGAAAAAAAAATACTTGATGGAGAAAAAAGAGAAGGAGACATTAAGGGAATTTGGAGGAAGATCTCCATAGGCAGAAAGAATGGTACAAGCAAAAGTCCTGTGGTCTGAGCATCTGTGGTGAGTTCAAAGAGCAGCAGTATTTTTCTATCAAGATATTCCTCCTGCATGGTTAAAGTTTTCTATTTTCACACTTGAGTTTTAATAAAATTGAAGTTTATTTTTGTTGTATGATACGACATAGGGATTCACAATTGCTATTTTAAAAAGCCATTTTCCTACTGATTTGTAAAAACCATCTCTGCTTTAAACTCAGTCCTCAATTTCATACCTTGATACTTGGCCTTTTTAATTTTTGCCAAAAGGTTATCTTTTAAAAAGTCATTCCCAGGTACTTGACAAGAATTTCACCAATTTTAAAATATATGGCTTTATAATTGAATAGGATTATATTTTAACTTTTTTTTTTTTCTTTTTGCAAATTTTGACTCAGGCACACTGTTGACCTTTGTCCTTTGACCTTGGTGTTACAATGGTGTTCCCATCCTTTTATACATTGTTACAGTTCCTCTTCGTATTGTTTTAAATTATTCTAGTTAAATCATCAAGTCTGTGACTATTGTTATTTTGCTTCTGTCTTTAAAGTCCTAAATCTCATTTATGTTTTTTTTATCCATCACTGAAAGGATCTTCAACCTTATGGGAAACAGTGATGGTGGCAGGTTTTCTTTCCCTACTCCCAATTTAAGAAGTCCTAATATTGCAAAATTAAGTACACTCTTTCTCATGAGGTTGCCCTTTAATAAGTTATAATGGGGTAAATTTACTTAAAACAAAGCACACCCATCTTACCTGTAGACTTCAATGGGCTTTGTCAAATGCATACACCCCCATTAACTATCACCATGATTAAGACCCAGGATGTTATTCATCAATCCAAAAATGTTTATCCATGCCCTCTTTCAGTCAATCTCCTTGCCCTGTCTCAGAGCCAGGCACCCACAAATCTGCCTTTTCTTTCTTTAAAAAAAATTTTTTTTCCTAGTCTTTTACATGAATAGAATCATACAATCTGCATGCATTCATGTCTGCTTTTTGTCACTCAGGGCAATGATTTTGAGCTTCTCGTGTGTTACTGCAGGTATCATGAGTCCAGTCCTTTCATTGTTGAGTATGACTCTGTTATGTGAATCTAGAACAATTTGTTTATCAGTCCTCTATGGGAGACACTGGGCTGTGGCTAGAGTTTGGCTTAACAATATAGTTACCCTCAGCAAAAGCGAGGCCCTAAGCAACTCAGTGAGACTCTGTCTCTAAATAAAACACAAAATAGGGCCAGGGATGTGACTCAGTGGTTGAGTGCCCCTGAGTTCAATCCCTGGTAACTCCCCGAAAAAAAAAAAAATTATAGTTACTTTGGAATTACTATGCTAATATTTGTTTGGATATATATTTTCATTTCTTTTCAATAAGCATCCAGGATGGAATTGCCAGGTCATATGATAAATGTATACTTAACTTCATCAGAGGCTGCCAAACTGTTTTCCAAAGTGGTCAGGCAATTTCACATACCCACAGTGATGTGTGATGGTTCCAGTTGCTTCACATCCTCACCAAGATGGTTTTCTTTTTTTTTAAGTTTTACTCTTTTTAAATTATAGCTGCTCTAAAGGCTACATCGTGGTATCTCCTTGTGGCTTTCATTTTTATGTCCCTGATGACTAAGAATCTTAAAGATCTTTTTATGTTCTTATTGTCAATTTGCTTTTTCTTATTTGTTTGTGTTAAAGGGTTTCTTCAAACCCTTTGGCCAGTTTTAAAGTCCATTTCTGGCCTTTTTACCATCGAATTTAAAGAGCTAAGTATTCTAGAAATGGATATTCTTTTAACAGATAAATGTTATGCAGACATCTTTGCCAGTTTGTAGCCAAACTTCTCATTTCAATAATGATGTATCTGCACCCCATCTTCGCCTTCTCCTATACCACAAGGAATCTGCCTTGAGAGGAGGAGAAGGCGGTGGGAAGGAGCCAGGCCGCCTTTCCCCGTCCCCTCAGAGAACAGAAAGAAGACCGAAGAAACCACAGATGTGAGAGGTAGCTGACCAAGTAAAGGTGCCTGGATCCAACATTACAAAGTCTGAGACTTGGAGAGACTTGAAGAGCGGTTGCTGGAGTAGAAAGTAAGGGTGGAGTTCCCTAATCCTGAACCCAGACCAGGGTGGGGGAAGGGTTGTGGGCCAGCAGAGAGAGAAAGAGCCATGGAACATCTCTTAAGTCCACCCGCTTAACAGCATTCAAAATGAAAACTAGAAAAAATTTAAACATGTCTGGAACCCTGTGGTGTCCTTGAGGCAGATCAAGTAGTGTACAACCACGTTGTGACTGGAAAGCCCAACTGGGCACCATGGCCATTTTTGTGGAGCCTACAGTTGACCAGTCATGCCTTAATTCCACAGGGCATCTCACCACCTCCAGACAACAGTGGATCAAGCCAGAGCACCCCTGCAGTGAGCTCTCTAGAATCTGGCTAGAAGATTGTAGAGGAGTTCATACAGGCTGAAAGTCACGGAAATCCCTCCCCTCACCACCAGCAAGGGGACGGGTAGATCAGCCCCACAAGGAGGACTCCCCAGCCCAGCACTCCGCTTGGCTGCTGCCAAGGCCCTGGGCAGAGACAGAGCAGATACCTTCAATTCAGTGGGGAGGAAGTTGGCGCTCAGACCTGAGCAGTAAGACACATTTGGCACTGAGCAGAGGAAAGGGGCAAGGAGAGCCCTTACATCTGTTGCTGCCACCCTCTGGGGAAAGACTTGGTGGGAGGTTGCCCAAGACCTAAGAAAACTGGATAGATTGCTCCCAGATCACGGGCCAGTGAGGGGCAGAGCCAGAGAGGAGCTGCCCAAATATCCACCAGCACAGAGGGGCAGAAACTTGTGACAAGAAGGAGCCTAAGTCCTTAGGACACTTAAAGACAAAGTGCCCAGATCATGACCACAGCCATTGGGAGGTCATTCAAGGCAGAAATTTGCCTGGACCCAAGGCAAGGGAAAGCAAGAATCTCTACCTATTTCATCTCATCACTTGCTGTTGGCAACCTGGGGCAGTGGAACTAAACCCAGATCAACTGGCTGAGTCTCTTTCCTCAGTAGTAACCACAGTAATTCAGTGATCTGCATAGTCCAGAGGGAACATTTATGCACACAGATCACCCTCAGAGAATGCACAACCACAGGACCCGTGCTTCTTAACAGTCACCAGAATCTACACCACCAAAACAAGGACCCTGTCGAGGGGAACGGGTACACAGTGACCCACAGTAATCATAATCACAGCCCAGAGCCTGCAGCCTGAACCTCTGCACACAATGGAAACAAATAACAGACACAATGCCACACCCTCCAAGCACTTAGCCACAGGCCCCTGAGTGACAAACCAGAACCAGCTGGTGGGAGGTCCATAGCAACTAGGGAAGTGGCTCCTGTATTCCAGCACCTCAGGAGGGAATCCAAAGCCAAAGAATAACAGACACCTTCTAAATGGCCCCCAGTCCTAATGAAACTCAAACCAGCATTCATCAGGAATTTTCTTTATTTTGGAATGGTTAATAAAAAACTCCAATGTCAATCTTGATCCTATGTAATACTCTTTATCTTGATGGCTAGTTGTTACCCTAATAGCCAATATGGTACCTTCAACCCATGTAAATGTATTTCTTCTAATGGTTGAAAGCATTATTTGGAATCATTCTCCCATCTTTGTCTTCCTATCCCTAGTTTATCTTCTCCCCTGTTTTTTCTCTCTCACTTTCTATCATTACCTCAAACACCCCACCATCCACATTTTCCTCATTTTTGCCTTGGTCTATATTATTCTATTCTATCTTTTCTTCCTTTTTTCTTTGTCTTACACTTTTGTCCAATCTTTTTTCTTCCCCCTTTCAACCCTTGTATGATGTTATAAAATATTTACTGTATTCAATAACTAATTCTTCAACCTGTTTCTGAACATTACTATAAGTTTATACCTGAATTATAGGCATATGGAGAACAATATCAACAAGTTTTTCACTTTTCACAATATTGAGTATTATATGGCTTGACTCTGAAGTGATTGTAGTAAATAGAGTTCAGCAGCATCTCCAAAGTGGACCTGTTACTAGAATCAACAGAGTCCACACATGGGTTAAACTATAAATTGCTGGATATTTGTCCTATCCAGAGCTCATAAGAAAAGGCAGCTCATGAAACTTATGAAGACCTTGCTTAAAAAAAGCAGCAATAACCATTCCAATAGATGGGTATACATACAAACAATATGAAAAGGCAAGGGAATAAAGCACCTCAGAAAGCCCATAACACTTCAATGACTGACTCCATTGATACCACAGTGGAGGAAATGTCAGACAAAGAATTTAGGAGTGAAATTAGAGAAAATATAGAGGAAGTGAAAGATCACTTCAATAAAGAGATAGAGATTTTGAAAGAGAACCAACAGAAATCCTGAAAATGAAAGACTCAATAAGCCAAATAAAAATGTCAATATAAATCATCCCCAATAGATTAGACCACCTTGAAGATAGATTTTCAGGCCTTGAAGACAAAAAATATAATCTTGAAAATAAAGTTAAACATAAAGAAAAGATGTTAATGAACCATGACCAAAATATCCAGGAAATCTGGGGTAACAGGTAACTTGAAGAGATCAAATTTGGCTCTGAAATACAAGCTAAAGGAATGCACAATCTTTTCAATAAAACAATATTAAAAATATTTCCAAACCTTAAGAATGAGATGGAAATTCAAATTCAAGAGGCATATAGGACTCTAAATATACAAAATCACAATAGATTTACTCTAAGACACATTATAATGAAAATGCTTAATATACAGAATAAAGATAGACTTCTAAAAACTGCAAGAGAAAAATAGCTTGTCACATTGAGAAAAAAACTAGTTGGGATTTCAACTGACTTCTCAACCTAGACCCGAAAAGCCAGGAGGTCATGGAAGAATATCTACCAAGCTCTGAAGGAAAACAAAATCTGAATTAAACATCAGAAATAAACCAAAATGACAGGGAATAAAATCTTCTTTCTATAATAATGGTGAATGTAAGTGGTCTAAATTCTTCAATCTAAAGACATAGATTGGCAGATTGAATTAAGAAACAAGACCCAACAGTATATTGTTTCCAAGATACCTTGCAAGCAAACTTGAAAGAATGGGAAAAGATAAGCCATGCACATTGTACACATAAACAAGCAGGGATAGTTATTCTCATATCAGACAAAGTGGATTTTGAGTCAGAATTAATCATATGAAGGTAATTTCTTACTGAATAAGGGAATAATCAACAATATATAATGATTGTAAATATTTATGCACCAATGGTACATTATGTACATTAGAAACTTCTCAATATTAAGAATCAAATGGACCACAATACAAGAATACTAGGTGACTTCAACACATCTCTCTTACCACTAGATAGATTGTCTAGACATAAACCAAGGAGTCTTCAGATCTATAAAGATAATATTAAACAAATGAACCTAACAGACATCTATAGAATATTTCATCCATCAGTGACTGAATTAACCTTTTCAGCAGCATGTGGAACATTTTCTAAAATAGATCACATCTCAGGTCACAAAGCAAATCTTAGCAAATACAAAAAAATATATAGATAATTTCTTATCCTATCAGATCACAATCAAGTGAAATTAGAAATCAATGATAAGAGGAAAACAGGATACTCTAACACCTAGAGACTAAATAATACACTTTTGAATGATGAATGGATAGCAGAGGAAATCAGAGGAGAAACAAAATCATTCTTACAAACAAATGAGAAAGTGTTAGAACATAGCAAAATCCCTGGAACAGTTTGAAAGCAGTTCTAAGTGGAAAATTCATAGAATTGAGTTCATACATTAAAAAAATAGAAAGAAACCAAATAAATTATCTAACATTATACCTCAATGTCCCAGAAAAAGAAGAATAAATCAACAACAAATTTGGCAGAAGACAGGAAATAATCATAATCAGAGCTGAACTTATGAAATGGAGAATAAAAAATACAAAGGATCAATATCAATGAAACAAAGAGGTTTTTTTTTGAAAGGATAAATAATATTTTGATAAATAATGAGCCAAATTAGTCAAAATAAAAAGAAAACTCAAACAAATAAAATTAGAGAATAAAGGAAATATCACCACAGACACCACTGAAATTCAGAGGAAATTATTTCAAAAATTTCTACTTCAATAAGCTAGAAATCTTGAAAATATTCACAAATTTCTAGAGGCATATGATCTACTCAAATTGACCATGCGGATACAGGAAACATAAACAAATCAAGTAATGAAATTGAAGCAACTATCAAAAACTTTCTAACAAAGACAAGTCTAGAATTGGACAGATTCTCCATGACCTTTAAAGAAGAATTAATCAATTCTCTTCAAATAATTACATGAAACAGAAAAGGAGGGATCACTGCCAAATTCATTCTATGACCAGTATCACCCTAATATCAAAACCAGGCAAAGATACATCAAAGAAAGAAAACTTCAGGCCAATATTCTTGATGAACATAGATGCAAAAGATCTTAATAAATATTGACAAATCACATAGAAAAACACATTAACAAGATAAGGCACCATGATCAAGGGGTTTCATTTCAGGGATGCAAGTTGGTTCAACAATTAGAAATCAATTAATGCAATCCACCACATGAATAGACTTAAGGAAAAGAATCACATGATGACCCCAATAGATGCAGACTAAGCACTTGACAGAGTGCAACACCCATTCATGTTTAAAACACTGAAGAAACAAGGGATAGAAGGAACTAACCCTAACATTTTAAAGACTGTACATAAAAAACCTAAAGCCAACATGGTCCTGGAAAAAACTGAAAACATTTCCTCTAAAAACAGGAACAAGACCAGAATGAACACTCTCACCACTGCTATTCAACATAGACCTTTAAGCTCTAGTCAAAGAAATTAGGCAAGAGAAGGATATTCAAGGGATACAAATAGGAAAAGAGGAACTCAAATCATCTCTATTTGCTGATGACATGAACCTATATTTAGAAGACCCAAAAGAACTCTATCAAGAGACTTCTAAAACTAATAAACAAGTTTAGGAAAGTAGCAGAATAAAAGACCAATACACATAAATAAATTGCTTTTCTATAATGAACCTGCTGAAAAAGAAATTATGAAAACTATTCCATTCACAAGAACCAAAAAAAAAAAAAAATTTGGTAATTAATTTAATGAAAGAAATCAAGGACCTCTACAAGGAAACTATATATTCACTACAAAAAAAATTGAAGAAGACCTCAGAGGATGGAAAGATCTCCCAAGTTCTTGGATAGGCAGAATCAATATTAAATCAATACTAAAAATTATTAAAAATGTCACACTACCAAAAGTACTTACAGATTCAATGCAATCCCTGTCAAATTACCAATGACATTCTTCAAAGAATTAGCAAAAGCAATTCTAAAATTCATTTGGAATAATTAGAGACCTAGAATTCTCAAAGTAATCCTGAGCAAAAAGAGTGATGTTGGAGGCATCACAATTCCAGACCTCAGAATATACTACAGAGCCATAGTAACAAAAACAGCATGGTACTGGCACCAAAACAGACATGAAGACCAATGGAAGATAATAGAAGACACAAAAATAAACCCACATAAATACAATGATCTGAGACTAGACAAAGGTGCCAAAAACATTTCTTGGGGAAAACTAGACTTTTTAACAAATGGTGCTGGGAAAACTGGAAATCTGTATGTATAAGAATGACACATGATCTCTATCTCCCACCCTGCACAAAAGTAATCTTGGAAGTGGATCAAAGGCCTCAGAAACATATCTGAAACTCTGCAACTGCTAGAAGAAAATATAGGTCCAACACTACAACATGTTGGCACAGGAAATGACTTCCTTAACAGGATACCTAACATGCAAGAAATAAATAAAAAATCAGTAAATGGAATGGCATCAAATAAAAAACTTCTGCACAGCAAAGGAAACAATTAAGAATGTGAAGAGGGAGCCTGAAGAATGGAGAAGATGTTTGCTACTTGCTCCTCAGATAGGGCATTAAGATCCACAATATATAAAGAACTCAAAAAACTTAACAACAAAGAAACAAATAACATAATAAATGGGCAAAAGAACTAAACAGAAACTTCTGGAAAGAAGTACAATTGGCCAACCAATATATGAAAAAATGTTCACCACCTCTAGTAATCAGGGAAATGCAAATTAAAACTACATTGAAATTTCATCTTATTTCAATGGAGAAAAGCTCTTCTTTCTATTCCAGTCAGAATGGCAATTATCAGGAATACAAATAGTGATTAAGTGTTGGTGAGGATGTAAGTGAAAAGTACACTCATACATTATTAATGGGACTGAAAATTAGTGCAACCACTCTGGAAAGCAGTATGGAGATTTCTCAAAAAATTAGGAATGGAACCACCATAGAACCCAGCCATCCCACTCCTCAGTACATAGCCAGATGTTTTGAAATCAGAATACTATAGTGACATAGCCACATCAGTTTTGTGTTTCTAGCAGTATAATTCACAATAACCAAACTATGCAACCAATCCAGATGTCCTTTAACTGATGAATGGATAAAGAACATGTGGTCTAAATACACAATGGAGTATTAGTCAGAAGAAAAAAATGAAATTATGGCATTTGTTGGTAAATGGATGATGTTACTGGAGATTATCATGCTACGTGGAATAAGCCAGACTCAGAAAGTCAAAGGTTGAATGTTTTCTCTTCTATGGGGAAGCTAGTCCAAAATAAGGAAGGAGAAGAAAGAAAGAGAAAGTGAGGAAGGGAAAAGGGGAAGATTCCATAAAAAGGAAGGGGAGACTGGTGAACTAGATGAAGGGGCCTGAGAGGGAAGGAGAAGAGACAAGATAAATGGAGAGCAGAGAAATGAATCTAACCTAACTTTCCTATGTACATACAAGAACATGCCGCAGTGAATCTCACCATCAAGTATATTCATAAGACACTAACCAAAAAAAACAAAAAAACAAAAAAAAAAAACAGGAAATCTGAAAGTAAATAGCAAAAAGATCTGTAAATAGAGGGAAAGAACTGGAGAGGGAGGAGAGAGAAAAGGGAAATACTGAACACTAATTTTGAGCAAACTATATTCCACACTAGTGTAATTTTGCTGTGTATAACCAAAAAGAATGTAAAAAGCAATCTCTTTTATGTTATTTTTATTGGAAAGAGTTTATTTAATTTTTTTTATTTTTAGTGCTTACATTTAGCTCTTTTATCTATTTCAGGTCATTTTCTGTATATAAGGTAAGGTATGGAGTGTAGTTCTTTATTTTTTCAATATAAATATCCAAGAGTGCTAACACTATTTGTTGAAAAGAAGAGCTTTTCTCCATTGAGTAACATTGTCACCTTTGTGTAAATCAATTAAATAAAAAAGTGAATGCATTTCTTGGTTCTTTCTGTCGAATTGGTCTGTTTATCCTTAGAATGATGCCACAGTCTGGATATCAGGTGGGTGATTTCTCCTACTTTGTTGTCTTCTTTCAGAGTTTCTTTGGCTCTTCCAGGTCATATATATATATATTTATTTATTTATTTTATTTTATTTTTTTAAATTTTGAATCAGCTTGCCAGTTTCTACAAAAAGGAATCACATTCAATCTACAGATTAATTTGGTTAGAACTGACATCTTAATGACATTGTGTTCACATCCATGAACATGATAGAGCCCATCATTCATTTAAGTTTTTATAATTTATGTTTCAAATCATTTAAGGTCATCAGAACATAAATCGTACATCTATTTTGCTAGAATTACTCTATTTCATAAATTTGGATGAAATTTAATTTTCATTTTTCATGTTATTTCCAATTAAGTACTACTTGTATTTATAATTGATTTTATATATATTACCATTCATTTTACAAACTTATGTATATTTCTTCTAATAGCTTTTAGGTAGTGTTTAATGATTTTTTTCAGTTTTTCTGTGTACATTACAAAAGATTTTATTTCTGGTATAATCCATACACATTCATTTTTATTCTACTAATTTAACTAATTTATAGTGTATTTATTTTTTATTTTGGTAACTATAAGGCTATTAATTCTATACAATGTTTAACAGTGAGAGAGTTTATTTGCCTTGTTTTAAGAGAAAGAGTTTAGTGTTTCATCACTATTATGTCATCTCTGGTCTTTTTTTCAAATTGGAAAAGTTATCCTCCTAGGTTTTTATAAATGATGAATAATTGCTAATTTCACTGTATTTTTTTTGCATCTACTGAGATGATCATGTTGTGACCAACATTGCTTAATTTGTTGAAATATCAAGTTAGCCTTGCAACCTTTAGACAAAATCCCTCTGAAATCCCTTTTTCACATATTGATGAATTTGATTTGATTTTTTAAAAAATTTATGCATAGCTGGGCATGGTAGTGCACACCTGAAATCCCAGTGATTTAGCAGACTGAGATAGGAGGATTGCAAGTTCAAGGTCAGCCTGGGCGCCTGTAGTCTCTCTTTCAAACTAAAATAGAAAAGACTGAGGATGTAGCTCTCTGGTCGAGATCCCCCGCGTTAAATCTCCAGGATCACAAAAAACAAACAAACAAACAAACAAACAAAAAAAAACCCACAAAACAAAAAAAAAAAGAAAAGAAAAGAAAAGAAAAGAAAAAAGTAAAATTTATGCATTTGTGTTCATCATAAATATTTATTTATAGTTTTCTTACAATTTCTCTTTTTGTTTCTGGTATTGTTGTAGTTCTAGCCTCTTAAAATAAGCTGGAAAATGTTACTTCTTCCTGCTGGTGATAAATTATTGCAAAAAGCTTTAACCCCAAAACATCTTTAGTTATTCTCTTCAAGAGTAGTTTCACAGGATATAGGATCCTTGAGAGGGTACTTTTAATCAGTGTTCTGATTATTTAGTTCTATCATTTTGCTTCCTTTGTCTCTAGGTAGAAATCAGCCATTAATTGAAGTATTGTTCCTTTCACAGCTTTTGATATTTTTATCATCTTTGGATTTAGAGTTTGACCATCTTGTGCCCAGATGTGGTTTTGTCTGCATTTGTGTTATTTGGGGTCTTTGAAACTTATGGATTTATAAGCCAATGTTTTCCCACCAAATATGGGGGTTTACAGTCAATTTTTACTCAAGTGTAGACTTTTTGCTTCTTTCTCTTCCTTCTCTCCATTAGGCTCTCCAGTTATATGTGTGTTGTACTCCTCAACTCTACCCTGTGAATTTCTACAGCTTATTTGTTTCCTTTAATTTTTTTAACTCTCTGTTCTTTAATTCCTCAAATTTCTGTTGAAATAGTTTATCTTCTGCCTTTTCCAATCTACCACTGGGTAAATGTGATGTCTTTTTCCCTATTTTTTTGGATTGTATATACTCAAAGTGTGCAACATGATTTTTAAATTTTTTTTTATTTTTATAGACTGCCTTTGATACATTGGACACAAATGGGGTACATCTTTTCGTTTCTATGGTTGTGCATGATGTAGATTCACACCATTTGTGATGTTTTGATAAACATTCATATTGTTAAAAGATTATTTCAATGAAGCCCATTTACTTATTCATCACTTTCCATAGTACCTTAGTGTATGCGTGGGTGCATATGTGGGTATGAGCTAAAAAAAAAAAAAATCAGCGATTCAACGTAAGTTACTACAGTTCGGAAGTTCTAATGCTGTATGAGATCTCTGGACTTACTCCTACATAAGTGCCACTGTGTAACTTTTGGTCTGCTTCTCTCCACTCCCACCGCACCGTTTCCTGGTAACCACTGTTCCCCTTGCTTTTATACATATATTCCATTATATATTAATCATCTATTGACAGAGGAATGGATAAAGAAATTGTGATATTATACACCCATAGTACTTACATGTGTTAGTGTATAAGTAATGCACATATCTGTGTATATGGTGGGTATTGACATATACATTTCTTTATTCATTCACTCATCAGTGGACATTTCAACTGATGTCATACCTTGGCTAATATGAATAATACTTCTGGGAGGTCCTGTTTTCATTTTCTTTAGGTTCACATCCAGAAGAGGGATCGTTGGGTCACATGGCAGTTCTATTTTTAATTGTGAAAGGACTCTTCATACTGCTTCCATGTGTCTGTACCAATTTACATCCCCACTGGTGGCACAGGAGGGTGTCCTTTCCTCCAAGTCTGCCACCGCGTGTTATCTTGTCCTTTAGGTGACAGCCACGTTACAGGTGTGAGATGATATCTCATTTTACTTTCAATTTGCATGTTCTTGATGATTAGCGGTCTCGAGTAGCTTTTCATTCATCCCTTAATTCTTTTCACGTCTTCTTTGCAAGAATACCTGTTCGGATCCTTTGTCTAATTTTTATTGGGTCATTTGGGGTTTAGTTGTTGTTCCTGTTTGGTTTTGACTATTGAGTTGTGTGTACATTTTGGAGATTAACTCCAATCAGATAAATGACTTGCAAACGTTTTCTCTCAATCCATGGCTACCTTTTCATTCTGTTGATTGTTTCCTTTCTGTACAGGAGAATTTTTTGGTTGAATGTGACAATGTATTTTTCACGTGAGTTATTCTAATGTTTAACCGAAGATTTTCCATTTGGTCTTTTTTTTCTGTTTTCCATTTTTTTTTTTTTCTGATTATATTATCTATCTTCTCATTTATGAGACATTTTCTCTCATTTCTTTAGAGTTTTCTTAATTCTTGAAACATATTTATAATAGCTTTATAAAGTCTTTTTCCACCAAATCTGACATCAGGCACGCTCTGAGTCAGATGCCGCTGACTTCCTTTTATCTGTGTATGGTTAATATTCTGTTGTAGTGTTGTATGACTACTCGTTTTTTGTTGAAAGGTCAATATTGCAGGCTATGTATCTCAGTTATTTTGAATACCGTTATTTCATTTTAATGATTTAAGAAATCCTAGCAGAAGACTTTGAATGTTTTTTTAGCTGTAAACTCTGTGTCCCATAAACCAGAATTAGCTGTTACTTCTGCTCATTCTTAGAGTTTCCTGGTTTTGCATTTTTATTCTCATTTCATTGGTGTATGTTCTCTTTAGCTGCATAATTTCACTTTCAGGCAAGGTTTTGGATGGACTTTACATATAGATTTTGGGACCGAAGATTTTCCATTTGGTCTTTTTTTTCTGTTTTCCATTTTTTTTTTTTTCTGATTATATTATCTATCTTCTCATTTATGAGACATTTTCTCTCATTTCTTTAGAGTTTTCTTAATTCTTGAAACATATTTATAATAGCTTTATAAAGTCTTTTTCCACCAAATCTGACATCAGGCACGCTCTGAGTCAGATGCCACTCTGACTCTGTTATCAATATTTACTATATAAATTTCCATCTTACTTTGCCAGTTCCAAGCTCTCTCCTCTTTCATTTTAGAATAATAAGATTTTAGCATTCTACCACTTCAGTATACACTAGGTAAAAAATTACAGAAAAATCTCAGCAAATTTCATCCAGGGCCGTTCTATCTTTTAGAAGTAGAAAGTTCTTTTACTTCTACCTGTGTTCTTACTGGCAACTGGAGTCTCTCAAGTGCACGTGTAATTTAATGGTCAGCAAGGTATTCAGAAAAAGTTTTTACTCAGATACAGGGTAACTGCAACACTCCTATTTCTAGGAATTCTTTCCAAAATAAGCAGAGGCTTTGCCTGTCTTGACTTCTGTTCTTTTACACCTCAAGTCAATTAAGCTGTGACTTTCACTGTTAGAATACCTCACAAAAGAGTAGCCTTAACACTGGAGTGCATTTCTCTGTCACATATAAATATTTAGAAGTAGGCTGCCAAGGCATGCATCATCACATGGGTGACATCAGGGACACAGGATACTATCTTTCTGTTGTTATCATAGTTAAACTTCTTGATACCTTGTTGTCCAAGATGGTTGCTGCATTTCCAGCCATTGCGTTTGCTACAAAAAAATCAAAAAAGAGTAGGAGAAAGTATAGAAGAGCACAAAGACCACTTTCAGCATTGTGCACTGACTTGTCAGTCTTTGCAGGCTCTCTCTCTCTCTCTCTCTCTCTCTCTCTGTCACACACACACACACACACACACACACACACACACATACATGCTGCATACCTGTGTGTGCCCTGCCACACAAACACACAGTTGCTTACCTCTCATTGGACAGAAACCAGTCACATGCGATACCTCACTACAATGAAGGATGAGAAATGTAGTTCTTTTATTTGTGGTGCCTGTCTTTTCCATTCAAAATCAAGATTCTCTTTACCAAAGAGTGATGGAATATTGGGGTAAACAACTAAACATCACAAAGCCTATTTCTAATTGCGATAACAGAATCCAGATTAGTAGAGGTTGAGGAGTGAATTAGAGGTCAGAGAACAATGATTAATGATATATTAGTCAAGAAGTTTGCACAGCAAAGTCCTCCAATAAAGTGGAAGACAGAAGGATTTGCCAGTTGGTAAAACTGTCAAATAATTGATACATGAATGACTGTCAGCATAGCTCCACGTCTATGCTGTGAGCTCTTACCCTTAGGCTCTATAAATTAACATGGTGTGCAATATCAGTTTTCTTTCTCTTTTCAATGTATTTCTTTTTTGAGAGGGAGGGTACTGGGGATTGAACGTAGGGCACTCAACCACTGAGCCACATCCCCAGCCCTTTTTTTGTATTTTATTTAGAAACAGGGTCTCACTGAGTTGCTTAGAGTCTTGCGGTTGCTGAGGAGGGCTCTGAACTCATGATCCTCCTTACTCAGTGTCCCGAGTTGCTGGGATTACAGGTGTGTGACACCGAGTCTGGCTTCTTTTCAATGTATTTCTGTGAGTAGTGTTGTTCAGTGCATTCATAGAGTGGGGATAGAGTGGTCTGTGAGTTAGTTACTGGCCACTGAGTTCTCTTACCAGGGAACTCTCAAGCTCTCAGCAGAGGGCTTTGAGAACTTCATAGCCTGCTAACACATTCCAGTGGCTGCTGTGGGTCAACCTCAGGTAGGATAGAACCTCTCAGTATTGATTCATCTCTCCATCAGGACACAACCCTAAAATGGCAACTTCAGACGTATGGACCCAAAAGAAAGTGCACTGCATTATCTAGACCAAAAATTCAATGCTAAGTTAACCTGGTGAAGCAGATATCGACTTCTTGTTGACATATCATTTACACATTTGCAAATATAGCTTTCTTACTAAAGCAACATTAGTTAAATTGTCTTTTCTCCTGCAAAAGAAATAATTTATTCCTCATTTTCTCCTCTTGGAAAAACCAATGGTATTCGATTCATTACATGTTGCAATCAAAGGGTTCTAATTGCTGAGACAAAAACTCCTGTAAAAGAAGAATCTGCAACAACCACTTCCTGTATTTGGAAAAGAGGGGATTTTTCAGGTTCTTTGTTTTTAGATTCACATCCAGAAGAAGTTTTTGAAAGATTTTGATGAACTCTGAACTGTTACTTCATAAAGAATTTTGAATTTATCTACATTTGCTTTGGAAATAAATGTAAACATAGTTGGGCTACATTCATGCCCAGTCCCAGTAAAATGATTTGCATACTCTTACTATAAATTAACAGTATATAGTGAACCCTTAAAGAGCTCAGAATCTGACCTTTCATACATCTAGATTTGGTTCCTACCTCACACTTAATACCTGCATTATTTTGATCAATCTCTAGTGTCCCCATCTGTGAAAAAAACAACATATTATCATCAAACTCCCAGGGATGTTGAGAAAATAAAATTGTCTAGAGGGATAAAGAAAATTAGAACAGGATTGAAGAGAGTAAATGTCAATAAGTGTCATAAGTAAAATAGGATTGTTATGAAAAAATAAGAAGTATCTAATTATATCATGCTCGGCGATTTTAGAGATAAGCAAATTATCTCACTTAAAGGTAGAGTAATAGTACTAGTAGGTGAACAATATATATAGATGTTCACACAAATATTTTATGTAGTGTATATGGACAACATGCATATGTATGAAACATCAGTATAAAGAACTAAAAATTATAAAAGTCTGTTTTCAATTGTAATGACAAAATCCAGATCAGTGGGCCAGATGAATGGATTAGAGGTCAGAGAATAATGATCATAGATATATTAGTCAATATATGTATTATAGTTAAATGCTTTGGAGCTTTCCTGAGTTTCCTGACTAAAAGACCGAAAAAAGTTCTGTCATGATAAGGTAAGCAGAGCATCAAATCAGAAAATGAGGAATATAGATTTTATCCAACAAAGCAATGGCTAAGTTTGTACCTATCTAAATTTATTCCTCAGATTTGAGTGGACCTGGTTGAGATTTCCCAGGGAACGAAGTTCTAAAATGGAAGATTGAGAGCAGGAAATTCCAAATGGAGACAGTAATGAATGTATGGGCCACAGATAGGAAGGAACCTACAGAATGGATTTACTTTCCTAATCTCTCTTCATTGAGCTGTGCCTGAACGAGAGGAATCTGTTAAGTAGCTCTTCGCTGGAGCTACAGGAGGATTGGGAAGGTGGACTGGGTTGCCCAGCAGGCCTGGGGCTGGATTCATTTACTTGAAGGTGGAGGTGGTGAGGAACCTCAGGACTGAGCCAGAGGAGCAGAAACCAGCAAGAAGAACTGGGGGAAGATCCTGGCCTTGATGTAGCTGCGATTCCGTCTGATGAATTACAGCTGCCAGGTTTATCTTCCAGAGTTCCTAGGTCACTTGGACTAGTTTGTGAGGACTCCTTTGCCAATATACTCTGAGTCTTGGAGAAACTCATATGGATTTTGTCATGTGAGGATGAAGGTATTAGACCTCAACACACTCTTGTGTATCAGCCATACTCAGTCCCACGCTTCCCTTAGAAGGACCCTTTATTTCCTAATCCACTGACTATCTTAGTTTTTAGCACAGTTCCATGTCCTCTGGCATAGTTGGAGACTAGAGATTTTGATACATAGGAGAAGAATTTTCCTGCTTTAGATACCTCTTTGGGTCTTTGGTCTTGCCACCGTCCCATAGCCTATGAATGGATGTGAACTTCGGTACCTTTTATTCTTATTAGAATTCTTGGAATGATACAGTCCTTATCATCACTCTCATCTTTCTGTTTGCTTATGTTCCTTGTCTTCCATCACTGATCTTCCTCTAAGCACCAATGCATATAACCACCAGCAAATTCCATTAGCTCTATACATAAAGCATGTTATAATCCAACCACATTCCTATCTTCATGGCTACCACCTGATTCCCCATCTTTTCTTGGCTAGATATCTGTAATATCTGCTTTCTTTCCTTCCAGCCTTGCCCCTACACACCTAAAAGAGCCAGAGTGATCCTGATAAAACATAAGTCAGGATTTTTTGCTTTAAGTCTCATGTAGAATGAATGGCGAAGGCTGTGAAGGCCTTCAAGACCTCAGGATTTGACCCTCATTACCATTCTCACTTCCTTTTCTATTCACCTCCCCCTGGCTTCCTTTGCTCCAGGTATCGGACTTCTTAGAATTCCTTCATGCACACTCGAGCCCCAGGACCTCTCCATTTGCTATAATCCACTTTGGATCTCTCTGTTTCATTATAGTGATAAAATGAATTAAAATGAAGGTTTTGTTTGTAATTCCTTTCTTTTCAAATGGCTGGAAAAATCACAGATTAAGGGAAACAGTTTGAACTACTGCTCAAGAATTTCCTAAATTGCTGGAAACCCAGAGAAGACAGGTGACCTTCGTAACATCGGGCATAATACTGAAGTCCCTCACTTCACTGAGCATCACCTCTCTTGCTCTGAGTTCTCTTTCTGCACTTGGTGTGTGACCCAGGCCTTTTCATGATTCAGGTCAAAAAGCACAAGCCCACACCTGTGAAGGACTAGATGCTATGTTAAATGTTGGGACATATGCTCGCTTCTCAGGGAAAACCTGCAGAGAACCAATATGGAAAAAGTCAACACACTAAAAAAGTACCAAAAGAGAGGTCTGTACAGGAGACAGAGTTTGTTCTTATTGGAGAAGGGAATGCAGGCAAAGCTTTCTGGAGGAAGCAGAATATGAAGGAAGCTCTGAATGTAAAATTAGAGGGGAACAGACACAGAAAGTAGGGTGTGTACAGAAGACTGAGCATCATGATGTTGCAGGGGCTCGAGGCAGGGTGGGGTCGGGAGCTGCAGGGAACAAGCGAGGAGAGGGAACAAGGTATAGGCCTGTCTGGCTCAGCAGCCTGGGACGCACTGGGTGGGTGAGGGGAGTCAAGGGAGGCATCTCAGCAGAGGAGATGCACAGTGGAATTCTCCTGGAGAAAGCTTACTCGGGATTTTAGAGAAGTAAGGTTTAAGGGGGTGACAGAAAGACCAATGTTGCAACAGTGAAGAATGAGGCCAGCAGAATATTTTTTTCTGCCTCAATGACTGGAAAAATTACTCTTTCTGCTCCCTATTTTTCAACTATTTGCCAGTTGTAATTCTATTTTCTTCTGCAGGCACTATTTTTTCTTCTGAGCAAGGAAAGACTTTCTTCCTTCTTTTACCTTTCCTTCCCTTCCTTCCTCCCTCCTTCTTTTCTTCCTTTCTTTTCCTATCTTTCTTTCCCTGTCTGACATAATTTATTTCCTTTTGTCCTAAAATATCCTCCAAGAGTAGAAATCAGTCAGGTGTGGTGGCGCATGCCTGTAATCACAGTGGCTCAGGAGGCTGAGGCAGGAGGATTGCAAGCTCAAAGCCAGCTTCAGCAATTTAGCGAGGCCCTAAGCAACTCAGTGAAACCCTGTCTCTAAATAAAATACGGAAAAGGGTTAGGGATATGGCTCAGTCATTAAGTGCCTCTGACTTCAATCCTTGGTACTGATAAAAAAAATCACAGATAATTTTTTCTATATTCTTATTCAATGTCTGTTCATTCATTTTTTTATCATATTCATAACTTTGTTTTTTCCTTCTCAGTTCAGGAGAACATCTCCAACATGTTCTCCATTTAAGTGACTCTATTCATCCCAGACTCTATTAAGTTATTTGTTTTCTCTCAATGCAGATTTAAATTCTGAGGGTAGAAAGAAGTAAGGCTGCTTATGGCTCTTGTTAATTTGATAAGTTGCTGGATGTCTGCACATCGAGGGATCTACTAAGTTGCTTCCCATGGGTTCCTTATTCATCTTTCATTTCTTAGCCTAAACCTGCCCTATGTACTTTTAAATGCTGATCAATTCCCCATTTTTTCTTAGAGTATTTAATCTCCTTTTTTAGTTATTTATCTTCAGTTTTTAGTCCTTGTTGCTGTTTTTAAGACAATTATTTTTCTTTGTGAATATGTTAGTAAGAAATAACAATGCATCGAAGTCTTCTAACCAGATGCCATTTGAATTTATATATCTAGGCATAAATATCTAAAAGACAATGAAACAGATGTGGATTTTCATTTACGAGGATGAGACATAGTTGGAAGCAATTGTCTTCAAAAGCTTACATAAAGTTTAGTGAGACACTATTTGGAGATCAGCATTGGAATGGGGCTTTCCTATGCAGTAGAGGTCTTCCTACCCCTTCATACAAAGACCTTTTTCCTATTGTGCTCTGTACACATTTCTTTCTAAATGACAGTTTCTTAAAAACCAGAGTCCAGACTGCTAGACTGGTAAGCTGAACAGCCTCAGTTGGTGAAGCTTTCAGGAGTGCTTACTTGTCCAAGTTTAAAATAGACACTGTGATGAGTCAACCTACTCCAGTAGGAGTGCCCATTGTCCATCCCCAGTCAGGAGGTGTCACTAAGCCATGCTCTGATACTAGAACTGGACAAACTGAAGCATTAGCAGTTCAGGCTATCAATTCCTTTAAACCTGATTTACAGTGGTTGCCAATCTTTCTATTACTGTAATTACTGACTAAATGAACTATAATTGTATTAAGAAGTAACTCTGAAATATGTATGTGCTCTCTGCTAATTCTCAGAATATGCATGGAGAGGGGATTGATTCCTTGTGCTTGGAAAAACCATTAGGTGGTTTTCCCTCTGGGACCTGTCATTTGGAGATCTCCTTTGCATTCTGGGAAAAATCAAGGCCATATTCCCAAGAGTATGGGAGAAAGACCATGGGAATTTTCAGGAATCTCAGGGGTTCCTGGTGATATAATTGGTGGCAGCAGTGATTTCCCCATGTCAAAGGAGCCCAAGATCAAGTTGGACTCCTCTTTAGTCTTGGACACAAGATAAGATTTAAATTAAAGTTTGTATTCTGATAGTCTACTCTTCCAAGACCTATGCAGAAACTTTTCAAATAGTCCCTCCTTCAAGATGCCCCTGCAGCTTGATTGTGCTTATTTTAAAAATAAGAAGACAAAGGTATTGAGATGCAAATGGCTTGCCAATGCTTAATGCTGCAATCAAGAACACACACTCTCATCTATGAAGTCTAAACTGGTAGATATGAAAGATATTTTTCCAGTACCTTGAAAGACATTTTAAAAAATACCTCCTGACCTGACTAAGGCCAGAGGATGGTGGCATAGTTTATGTCAGGGCAAGTGTATGGTAAGAAGGGAGGAAGAATTTCTCTTCTAAAGGAGTTCTATGCAGTATGTTTTTCTACTACTTAAAATAATTAAATGTGTCAAATAACCCACAATTTCTGTTTCTGGGACCACCTGCTTCTTTGATAAAGCCCAAAATTGAGGTTTGGAAATTTCTGGCTTATTTTAGCAGGCTATTGGGTATCCTCCCTCTTCTCTTTAATTTCAGTAATGATACTGATGTCCTTCAGGAAAACCCAAAGGGATAAAGTGGGCTAGACTGTGCTGTGGGAAAAATGAACCTCAACCATGAGTCACATTGAATAATAACACGGTAAACCTAACACAGTTCCTGTCTTCAAGGAACTAGAAATTTTGTGGGTGGGATCCGGGACAAATAAATAAAAAAGAAATGAAAACTCTGACTTAAATGTTTCTTATGGTATTGCAGAGACTGCTTGCTACCACCCAACATCTATGCACTCTTCTCTCCTTAAAAAATATTGTAATTTTACGTGTAACAATAATTGTGTGCTAACATATTGCCAGCCTCCCTTGCAGCAAGATCTGGTCCTAGTAAATGACATGTTATGTGATACTAACAGGGAGGTTGATTAAATGAGGTAGACTCCTCTGAAAGTGGTTTCTGCTGCCCACAAAATAGATATGATGGGTGGAATTTCAGCCACCATCTTAAACAGTGAAGTATCGCTTACCAGTCCATAGGACTTGCTGGAACTTGACGTTGCTGTTATTCCACTACTCCAAATCCTTCACCTGCCTCCGAATTTATCTGAGACTGCAGTGAATGATTCCTTGCATAATTCTGGGACTTGCATGTCTCTGTTTCTCTACTGGAGAAGGGTGATTGTGGCTTACTCTACCCAGGGCAGGGTAGTCCAGAGAAGAGGGGATTTAACGCCCTAGAAACAGCTTCCAACCAATCGTGGATTAAAGTTACCTCAGTTGTACTCCTCTTTCAGTAGGGCAATTCTAGATACATTCTGCAGATTCTTCCAGAAGATTTCTGTTTTCTCACTGCTGTACTCTCCTCTACCTGCTTCTGTCCCAGCTCCCTCCTGTGTGTTTCCTGGGGGTTACCTCCTAAACCATTTCACAGTGCTCCAACTCTGATGGCAAGGATGACTTTGGAGGGACCCAAATCATGGCCATAGAGAGTAACTTCTGACTGACTCACTGATTTCCTCTTTGCCAAATCGAATTGCTTTGCTTTGACCTGCCTCCTGGTTCTTTCTGCAGCCCTCAGCCACCTTGATCTTCCTTTCTCTATTGAAATTCTGGTTTCCCTGGATTCCCACTCTCTCCTGAATGTCCGTGCCTTCTTCTCTGCTCACTTTAGGCCATGGCCATATCTCTCTTCCTGGTATTTCAACTTCCAGGTCTCTTTTTCCTAATCCAACATACACACACCCACACATTTTGCCATTCACGGATCACTGAGCATCTTATTCTCTCTCCATAGTTTCAATCTAACCTTCCAGGACAGCCCTTCTATTGTCTATAGTAGCTGTTGTGATTTATATCTGGAGTGTCCCCCCAAAACTCATGTGTTGGCATGATTCCCAATGCAGCCAAGTTCAGAGGTGGGACTTTTAGGCAATGATTAGGGCTCTGACCTCACCAGTGGGCTAATCCATTTGATGTATTAATAATCTGGATTCTTGGGTGGTAATTATGGACTGGTAGGTATGGCAGAAAGAAGTAGATCACTGGGGGTGTGCCCGTGGGAATGATTTCTTATCCCTGGCTCCTTGCTTTCTCTCTCTCTACTCCCTGGCTACCACGTGATAAGCAACTTTCCTCCACGGTGCCCATCTGCCATGATAGTTCTGACTTGGAGCCAACCCGTCATTAGCTGAATCCTGGGAAACAATGAGCCAAAATAAATCTTTCCTCCTCTGTTTTGTTCGGGTGAAGTATTTTTGCCATATCAACAGTTGACTAATACAGTATCCTAAGTACAAGGTAGCTTTCTGCTTTTCCTAGACTATTATACCTACCCTTTCTTTCTTATAAGCCTGTGGCGCTATTTCTTGGCAGACACCTTCCACTCTTTATACCTATCCAAACCCTACCTATTCTGAGTGGCCTGCATCATCTGTTGCTTCTTTCCTGTTTTCTTCATATTTCCAACAGAAAGGGTTTGCTCTCTTTAGCAGCATGCTGTTCCTTTTCTTTATTTACCATTTTCAAATATCATTTTGACTCCATGTGATCCCTTGGTACATATTTGTTGAAAAGGGTAAGAATTAAATTTATGTTTAATAAGGATTTCTTTTTATCTCACCAAGTTCTAGAGGGGATAGCTTTGCCTATAAAGTTTCTGTAATTTGAGTTTCAAAATTATATATGGGCAAGTCATATTTCATTATATTAAAAGGTGCTTTTGAAATATCAGCACATTCGATTCTTTCCTTCATTTTTTTCAGGGTTAAACCTACTTTCATGTAGGCAGACATGGAAAATACCTTCCATGAGCCTCTTTTTATTTTTATTTTATGTGTACACATACTGAAAACTTGCTTCTAATGATCGCTCAGCTTCACACACCAAATAAAATGCAGAATGAAGCTGACAGATGATAGGAAACAAATTTTGTGTCCAAAGAGTAGCAAAACATTTGCATTAAAAAGTTTACTTGGCAGTTCCAAATCTTTAGATATCCGACTGGTTAGAGGCAAGAAGCTTCCCTGTCAGTGTTTAAATGAGGCCACAGTTTTCAAATGAGTCCACTTCATGGCATTTCCCTTTATACCATCTATTTCTGGATTCTTCAAAAATTATGCTTATCATGCTGAGTGATATTTGAGAAAATGTATTATCAATCACAGAAATCACTTTTCTTTCAGTTGGATCTTCCTGTGCAAATGTGGCACGTAGCTTCCAACCAAAACCTATATTTAATTTCCTTGTTTGGGAGTTGACCCTTTTACTGTGAAATATTGTGGATTATTTTCTGATCCTGGTAAAATTAAATGCTGTGTCTCTTGGTGGCTGATTCTTGAGGGAATGCAGGATATTCCACCTTCTGGCGTTGTACTTCCTCCCATTCTTCTCCTGTGGGAACTGCAGTGCTGGCTATTTACTGTCAATGAAAGCAGTTTCTCTTGTCTGATAGAGATACAGGGAAAAGTGATAAATGAAGGTGAGACTGTCAGAGAGCTCTGCCATTTTGGATGGGCTCATGCAAGCCAAAACTAAAGAGTGGGACTCAGCAGTTAAAGACAGGAGTCCTATGGTATTTTTTCACTTTTCCCTTCATACATTTGGATTCTGTGTAAGTGATAGACTAGAAGGGCTGCTTGCAAAAGAAACCTATGAAGTGTCAGGGAAGTAGGATAGAGAACAGAGGATTCAGGAGAAGTCTCACCTTGTTGTCACCCCACAGACGGTTTTGGAGGATGAATTGCACCAAGAGAGTTCCTCCCCTCTCCCTGCACCTTACCCCTGGGGAAAGGGGTGCAAAGATGTACTATCGTACATCTGTATCAGTTGTTGGAAACGAGCCTCGATAGATTTCCAGGCATCTGGTCAAGTAAGCCCCCACTGGCCAGGGGAAATCTTCCAGAAGTGTGACTCATTAGCAACCAGGACCCTCAGAAGATAAAAGATAAGGGCACCAGACTGGTAAGGAGGAACTAGGCAGAGAACTAACATCAAGCATCACAATAACATATTGCTAAAATAACCCCAGGGAGGATGAGTTCATACAATGCCACATGCCAGACCTTCCAAAGCTCATCAGTGTTCAAAAGCTATAAGGATCTAGGCAGACATCAATAATAACTAACAGAGGTGTTTGCCCAATAAGACAACATCCTATGGGAGCTTAGGGAATTTGGGGAGTCTGTATAGGAGACATTGCTGCATATATCAGGAAGGTCTAGGAAAGCAATTTATACTACTGCTCTGCCTGCAAAAATTTGTAACTTTTCATGTGTACAGAAACTTCCCATCTTCCTAAGGATCTATAGTGTGGATCTATAGTTGAATTCCCACAGTGGGTAAGTTCTAGATCATGTCATGGTCAAAACAATGTCAGATCATCTGACTTCTATTGTTGGGCCATATCTCTGGTGCTTGCTGGCCTATCACGAAGACACTCCAAATTTCATCAGGAATGGTATTCACCAGTGTCCTGAAAGAAATCATTTTGTCACAGGTCTTTGTCTTCTAATTTATTTATCAGTATACCCACATGGTTCATAAGCTGAACTGATAGAAATATAGGAAGAGGACATGCACATATACACACATTGATAAAGTTTGCCTATTGGCTGAGCTGGGAAAATACCCATGGTAGGAAAGGACTATTATAACCAGTTATGTTCAGTGGCAGCATATTCCCCATATAATCATTCAAATAATCAACCAATTGGTCACAAATAAGACCAGAAATTTAAAATTCACAGTTCATAGAATGCCCAAGATGAAGAGAGTGCAGAGATTCCCCAGGACTCTCTTCCCAATTTGCAGATGAGGGTATTGCCTTGACTCTACTCCTAACTGCAGCTGTTTGCCAAATAACTGTTGCCTGTGCCTGTTTCCTCTCTTGTGTGAGTGAAGTCCTTAGCTCATTGAGTTAGAATCTAAACTGAATGGGTAATACGTGTAGAATCCTTAGGACAATGCCCGGCTTGTAGCTAAGGCCATAGTGTCAATTAAATAAAAATAAATATAAATAAATAACTTGCCTAGGGTCAGTTAATTGGCTCATGTTATTAAGGGATTATTAAGAGTTTTATTGACTTAATATAAAATATGAATATGCATCAATATTTTTAAATAATTTAATTATAAATACTGAATATAAATTAGCCAGCACACAAAAATGTCAGGATACTTTTACACTCAGATACATCAATGATAGCAATAGTTAAAAGTTCTGGCATTAGTTTTACACTGAGAAGAATTTTAGTTCTTATTTCTGCTACTCATTATGTGATCTTGGGCAAGGAATTTGGTTTTTCTAAGACATAGTTTCCCCAAATGTAAAATTGAGATAATAATAACAAAAGTAAAAATAATGATAGCTACCTTATGAGGTTGCTTAGAGATTAAATATAAGAGTGCATGCTTATCCTATAGAATAAGTTAAATAATGGTAGCTACTAGTGTTACTATAGTTATTATTTATAGAATATTTCTAAGAATATATATTATTCATCATTCAGGAAAAACTATATATGCCCAGATGTCTACTGTTTGGAATAGTAAAACAAGGTAAAGCTAGTAAACTCAGAACCTTTGATCACATGAATTGCTGCTGACTTGGTTGATCAGTTCTGCATTCCCAATCCTAAAAGCAAGACTTGGAGTAGCCAGAGTATCAACTTCCTCAAACCTCAGAGACAGTGTCTGCAGCTCTAACTTGGAGCAATCTGCAAGGCAGCCCATGTGCCCATCTCCATACAGGGAAGCCACCTCAGGATACAAGACAAGCTAAGGACTAGTCCTTCAATATTGTGTTTATATATGAACAAATTTGAATCCATATCAAAACCATTTAGCTCACCTTTCAATGACAGGGAGAATATAGTGGATATCCACCAATAATTCATATACAGAGGGAAAGAGATACCACTTTGGATCCTCTCAAACTTAACTCTTGTTGATGAGAGAAAGAAAATAAAAATAAAAATACCTCTGCCCTCAAGAAAGACAGTTTACAACACAGTACATTCAATTAGCAAAGCACTTATCAAAGAGCAATGTCCAAACCAATGGCAGCACTTGAGATGATTTTAAGTAGTACAATGATAAACATCTCAGCTAGGACTATATTGACTTTTCATAACAGAAAACATGATTTAAAAGTTACTTAAGCAAGTGCGAGTTCATTTTTTATTGTGCAATAACTGAGAACCTACTGTATCCAGATTTCTGCTTAACTATCTTTTTAAAAGTCTAATTGCTTAATTATATTCTAATTGACAAACATTGTGTATATTCATTGCATACAACATGATGTTTGAAATGTTGTGGAATGGCTAAATCAAGGTAGTTAACACATGCATTGCATGACATACTTATCATTTGTGTGTGTGCGTGTGATGAGAACACTCAACGTTCCCTCCTGTAGTGATCTTCAGGAACAATTGTTGCATAGTCACTGTGATGTGGTACATCTCTTGAACATAGTTCTCCTGTCTAAATGAGGCTAAGTGTGGCTCTCAACCTCAGGCTTACTGCCCCACCAACCCAAGCTGGTCACTTCACTGCTAACTTTGTGTGCATTATCAGGGCAGGAAAAAGCAGGAGGGCAGGCAAAGCCACCTCATTCCCTTCATATCCCTTTAATGGAGTTTTCCCAGAATCCCCTTCAAGATACTTCTTTCCTTGTCATCCAGAACCTGGCTATCTATGAACAACCTAACTGCCAAAGAGGTTGGAAAATGTAGTTCTCTGTTTGCCTGTGTTGCTGCTCTGAAAACATAAGAATTTTCTTATGTTAATATTAAAGAAGTCTAGAGAGCATATGATACAGCAGTTAATAGTTACATGCTTGAGTTAATGTGTTTTTAAATCTTATCTTTCATTAATGTAGTAAGATTACACTTCCTTTACAAATAAAAATTTTAAATGTGAATGAATTCCAAAAAAATTCATTTAATACTAATTAATTAATAAAAATTAATACTAATTAACAAATCTGTAAGTACACATATAACAGAAAGAATAAATCTATGAGGTTGGTCTAAGGATGATTGGGGTTGAGAAAATAGAACCCATCAGTTAACAACAACTGTGGTGGGATTCTAAGAAGTGCAAAGACTGAAAAGACTTTGATATATGTGTTCTGGTCTCTTTTTGTGCCTAAGACAAGTGGCAGGGGACCTACCCACGTACACATTCACTTGCGCACCAGGCTACGGACAATAGAGCAACGTTTGAGGGCACAGGCTTTCGTAAACAACAGACGAACAGAAAAACCTCTTTAAGCTGAAGTTCTGAGTCTAAAATCTGTCCCGAGTGTGTGCATTATGACTAGGGCCAGCATCTGGCTCATGTCAATGCTGCCCCAGTAATTTCCACCTTCATCGGGTAGCTGTGGATGCTGCTAAATCTCGATAAGAGGTAATGGAGAGGTTCTCCTCATTAGCTCTGCTGGAGAGGCATCATCCAGTCATCTGAAGTGTCAATAAACACTGGCCTTTAATGGTATTGGCTTAGTGATAACGGTACTGCACATTGCTGTTTGTCATTATGAGATTTAACGCTGGTTGGGTCCCTCTGAGGAGGGGCTCATTATCAGGGAGGGGAAGAGAGCAATTGATGTCCTTTAGAATCAATCATTGGCCCCTCTAGTCTGGATTTTCAGTAATGTATTTGGAAAGTGAACCAAGGATGTGTCCCTTAACAGTCACAGATATAAACTATAAGATATTTAAAATGGGGTGGCCTTGATCAAATCTAAGAGTGAAAAATAAAACTTAAACTAGACATTATCCATCAAAGACATTGCCTAAAGGAAACAGCAAGAATCTAATTAAGGGGTACAATGAAGATATTAAGTCAAAAGTGTAACTAGAGTATGCAGAAGGAAATAAAATAACAAGATGACCATCTGACCATATACTGAAGAGAAATCAAACATGCATTACTTAATTGGAATGAACAGCATTATATATGAATTGTGCTTGGAGAAAAAAATGACCCCATGTCTGTCTGTGTTAACCGATTCCGACTGGAAATCTGGTTCCCATTTAGTTGCTACTTCTTTTTAAAAGCTGCTTTATTGTGGTATCACTTACCTAATACAAAAATCACCACTTTTCATTGTATAGGTCAACAGTGTAAATTTCTACATTATCACCCATACAACCATCACCCAGTTGGACTTTTAGAATATCCATTGTGTAAAACACTTCTGAATGTCATTTTTGTTGCCAAATCCCAGTCTAGCTCCCAGTCTCAGGTGAGCATTGATCTGTTTCCTCTCTTTAGAGATTTGCCTTTTCTGGATACTTCTCATAAATGAGATCCTACAATATGCATTTCTCGGTCTAGCTTTTTTCACTTAGCCCGATGGTTTGAGGTCAGGTGCATGTGGGCCCAAGCACATTGGAGAGGTGGGGCCTGTACTGATAGTGGCCACAGCTGCCCTATTCTACACCCTTGCGGAGGAGTAGGGTCCTTTCTTTTTTTTCTATACTTAATGTTCTTGGGCTCTAATTTTAATATTCTTTCCTGGATTCAAGAATCATTCCACAGTTACTCAGTGAAGGTGCTGATGGTCCAGGTGAACACAGTGGAAGAGCTACTAGATCCTCTGCCTGTGGGCATTTAGCACCCCATTTAATCTTCATGACATCCCTCTGAGGTCTGTACAATTCCATATTTTCCAGAATGGGATGAGCAGTAGATGAGCTAGACTCATCTCCTATCTCTGCTGTTCACTGTCTTTATAACCTTCAAAGAGTTATGTAACCATTTGGACACTCAGTTTCCTCATTTGTAAAATGTAGCTGCTGAATTTGCCTATCCCATCGTGTCATTGGGAGCAGGACCTGAGACGATGCAGGTGAAGTGCTAGGCAGAGTACCTGGCATCTCTTCCCTACATAATCATTATATTATCATCCTTATTGTACAAGTAGGGAGGTTGAGATATTCGGAGGGTAAGTGACATTTCATGGTCACAGAGCACACAAGAAGACCTTGACACCCCATAAGGCACCTCCTACAAATGTGGGCCTTAATCACACCCCTTTTCTCTGTCCAGACTGAAACACCAATCCTAATCAAGTTGACCTCTTAGGGTCATGAGCTCTTCCACGCGGTTTTATGAACCTTCCCTGTTCATCGTATTGAGTATGGGCTATTGTTCAAGACTTTTTGCTTTTACTGTTTTAATATCCCTTTCTCAATTTCTCCACTTTTCCAGGGAATTCTAGAAAGGGCAGGTTGCAATGGCCCCTGCGTGGTCTCTGCAAGGTGAGCCAGTCCTAAGGCTCAGCGGAGCTTCACCTCCTTCAGTCTTGGTGAATGAACTCAGATAGGTTCCTCTTCTAGAAGATGACCTGCAGCTGCCAGTTACTTTGCCCAGTAAAGAAGATGTGTTGCAAGGAATAGTCAGGAGGCTGATACAGCCTGGAGAAAGTCGTAGAGACTGTGCAAGGGGTCATCATACTCAAGTGTATGATGTCATTCATGAGAAGTATCCAGAAAATCCCAGGAAAGGTTTGAAGAATATTTAAGTAAAAGCCAAACAATAGATATAGTGGAATTAAAAAGCCTTTGTTTCCACAGTGTGGGGTAAACTCTCAGCCCTTGGATTATGGGCCATCAGTTGAATGGGCTTCTTCCCTCCCCATACTGCTGCTCCAGTTGGAAGAGTGGAGCTGGAAGGGTTTCTGGGCCTTTGAGCAGCTCCAGAATCAGATTGCTGGCTCCAAACTGCTACTGTACTCAGAAGGAACAAGAAAAAATGAAACCAACATTGACTTAGGATCTTTCCTGCAACAAATACTAGATCCAGATCATTGGGTAATTTACCTTTTTAAAAATTATTCCTTACAAAAACAACATTAAGGAAACTTGTATTACCTGTAGTTTCTAGATCACGATGCATAGACACAGAGAACTCACTAGACAAAGTAATTCCCCTATTCAATCCCATAATATCTTATGATTTCCCTCCAAAGCAACAAACTCTCTTACACATGTATTTCCAGGCATTTTTTCATCAATACTGAGTCTCAAACTCAGAACCTTGTGCATGCTAGATGAGCACTCTCCCGCTGAACTACCTCCCCAGTCCATCCCGCCTCTATGTATTTAACGCCTGTCCCCCAGTTAATCAGAAGTTCCTTAGGAGCCAGGGCCCTGGTGCCTATCTCTGCTACTAATTTCCAGAGTCTAACCTAAGACCAGCATAAATTAGGAACTCAACAATGACTACTACACAAGTGAATGAATTAATGATATGTGATTCTTTCAGAGTTATAAGCTAATGGTAAACCTGATAGGCAAATTATGAAACAGATCTGAATACATATTGGTACACTATTAATACATAGATTTGAAAGGTGAACAGAAACCCTTAATGTATGGATAATCACAGGACTCTTCCTCTCTAATTAACATGCTTATTCGGTCACATATCATTTATTTGTTCCTTAAGTCAACAAATGCAATGCTTAATACAAAGTATTATTTCAAACCTGAAGATGCAACAGGTCAACAAACTGATAAGACCCCTGATATCATGGGCCTTGAATTCTAGTGTGAAGTAACAGCACAGAAACAAACTAACAGTAAACAAATGCTAGAAAGTGACCAATATTATGCAGAAAATTAGCTCTAGGAAGTTGTTAACCCATCCAAAGATGTTGACTAAAGCTTTTATCTAGGGACCAATTCTTTTTTTCTTGCATCTTCTTTGGATGGCCCTTTTAAGACTCATAGGAAAAAGCTCCTAAAGCATGTAATGAACTTTATTCCCATTCTTGTGTTATTGGGCAGACTTGTCACCTTCGTTAGAAGTTACCACATGTTTTCTTTGCTTTGATGTGCAGGGAAACTAGAGCAATACAGGAGTGGCCCCAAGAACTTCTGATGATATACATGATACAGATCTGACATAGATCAGAGTAGCTGATCTAACCAGAATGTCTTAGTAAGTAACTTATTTGAAATTAAATTGTTTGTTGTCCTATGTATACAAACGCATTAATGTCTAATTTTTATAAAATTTATACTTAAAACTGAAAGTATTGACAACTCCTTTTATAGGAAGTATTCTAGAAGTAATATTTACTTTTATTTTCCTATTGTAGACATAGTTAGTGAATTGTTCTTGACAAATAGTTGACCAAGATTACTGAAATTTATGACCTGAGTGATTTAGAGACTGAAGGTGTTATTAACCGAGAGAAAGTTCATCTGGGACTCACAGTTTCAGAGGTCTCAGTCCGTAGACTCACATCATGGCTCTGGGCCTGAGGTGAGGCAGCACATCATGAGGAAGGGCCCAGCAAAGGAAAGCTTCTCAGCCTGCAGCAGGGTTGGGAGGCTGAGAGAGAAGGGGAGGGGCCCTCAGGGAAGATGCACCCTTCCAGGCCACACCCCCATGACCCACCTCCTCCAGCCACACCCAACCTGCCAGTCATTTAAACTAGGATGGACTGATTAAGTTATAGCTCTCACAATCTAATAATTTTATCTCTGAATATTCCTACTTTAATATAGGAGCTTTAGGGGGATGTCCCATATTCAAATCATCACAGGGTTGTTCTGTACCTGCAGGATGTTAGCAGTACCCCTAGTCACTGCTCACTGGACACTAGTAGCAGTCTTACCCCAGTTGTGATAATAAAAATGTTTCCAGGTATTGCCAAATATCACTGGTGAATAAAATCATCCCCAGTTGAGAACCAATGATTGGGGCATTCGAAGATTGAGGCACAGGAAAGGAATCCATGTAAATATGACTGACAAAGTCAACAGTGTGAGCAGACAGGTTAAGAGGTAAAGACCAGGAGATATTCATATGAAAATGGTAGTTGACATCAGAAATCGCAGGACCACTAAGGGAGAACTTGCAAATTCAGAAGAGAATAAGGACAAGGGCAGTTCTTTGGGACACTACTTGCATTAGGAACACGAGTGGGAAAAGGAGAGCCAGAGAAAGGAAATAGAAGGTAGTGCTGGACTGGGAAGTCAATGAAACAAGAGGAGAATTAAAGATCAAAAAGGTCAAGACATTTTCAATTATATTACTATGCGTGCCCCAAGCATTTTAGAATATTAGATCAATCTTCAGATTTTTTTTAAACAATCAGATGAAAAAGTTGTGTGGTTAAAAATCATTTTGATCAAGGATAGTTGGTATGTGGGTCCTAAAATAGATGATAGACCTCCTTGGATTGAAAAATTAGAAACTAACTTTAATTGTTTAAAATGAAAAGAAGAATTTATCTTAAACAGACCAATGACAAATGAAAAATTCAGGTCTCAGAAAGAATCCAAATGGATTCTTTTTCTCTGTTCTCACTCTATTTGTGTATGTTCCTCTGGGTTTTACACTGATATTTTCTTCACATTCTAGACAAACTCTTTGTATTTATAAGTTTATAGTGCAGAGAAATGACTGCTACTCACAGACCAAAATGCAACACAGTTTCAGGCATATCTATTCCTTTTTAAGAATGAATCCACATTTTCAGGGAAGAATTGTAGTTGGCTCATCTTGGGTTAGGTGCCCACCCATGAACCAATAATCTGTGACAATATAATCACAAGAAAATGCTCATGACTTATGATATTGAGCATAGAAAGAAAAAGGTTCAAGAAATTGTTCCAAAAGGAAGGACTGAAGTGGTCTTCAGAGTTGTTAGGCAGAGCTGGAAAGTAAAACGTCTTGAAAAATTTGATCTGTAGAGTGAAAACATGATACCCTGAAAGTTGAGTTTCTGAGACTAGAAGTTATGTGTAGTATCAAGGAAGGGAAAGGACATGCCATGGTCAGGACAGCAATCCAATGCCATATGGGTTGAGTGGTCATGGATATGGTTAACAGCGATGGAAATGGAGAGGAAAGGGGACTGTCTAAGGACAAGGTCGATAGAATTGATGAGTGTCTCTAGGTAAGAAGTGAACAGGAGTGGGAATTGGAAGATGCCCCCAAGGCATCTAAATGGAGGGATTTGGGGAAAAAATCATTACCTGAATTGAGCAATTTGATGAAGAAACAAGAGAATGAATGAATTTAGAAGGTAAAGGGGTACAAATGTATATTTCACCACCCTTTTTAATTCCAAATCAGCAAAGTATCTCCTTTCAAGCTTGAATAAACTATCATTTCTTCTGTCTGTTGGAACTGTGCCTTTGCTTGGAAAAACTGTGCCTTTGCTTGCATACATTCTCTCACTTTATTCTGAGTATGAGGTAAATGAGACTCCAAGAGAAGTTATTTGGTCAAATTTAGAAAACCAATAAATGAAAGATAAAATATTTAAAACAGGCTAATGTGGCTTAGATACTGCATCCCTCCTTGAAAACACAACCTCCCTCACTGCAAACAGCACTGAAGACTTTTCACATGTCCATCCTAGAAATAGGTGCCCTGGGAGGAGAGCTAGTGGGTAGGAGAGGATGCTCAGGATATCAGTGCTTCTGAGTGGGATCAGGGGAGGGGTTCAGGATGGGCAAAAGGAAACATTCATCTAAGGGCAGGAGGCTGTGGCCAAGGATTTGGTCCTGTGGAAAGGAAGATGGTCCCAGGAATGCCAGCTCGGCAGCCTGAGGGTCATAAATCTGAGTCATAAATCTCAGGCCCAGGATGCTGTCTCCAGGTCCTATTCAGACACCCCTGTGCTCTCTTCAAGAACAGGCTGTAGAAGCTAACCACCAGGGCTTGGTGTGGTCCCAGGAAAGGACCCGAGTGGGGAGCACAGCTGCGTCCTGCAGTGTGGCTCCTCCTCAGAAAGTAACAAGAGTCTAATAGCAGGTTTCACTTTCTGTCATTTGGGTTGAGTGGATATTCTGTCCTGATAGTCCTCCAGACTTGAATAAGAAACCAAACAGGCCAAAAGTGGAGGTCAGAGTGAGCCAGCCTCTTGGTGAGAATATTAGGAAAGCTTTTCCTTGGAAGATTCTGCTCCTCAGATGGAGAGGATCTGTTGCTGGAGAGAAGAGCTGTGTTCTTATCTGGATAAGAGGATCAATCAGTGGTGCCTCTAATCTCCTAGAGACACCCAATTTATTTTTAACAGAGGTGTAACACAGATGTAGTGAAGGACACACATTTTAAGTGTGGAGTTGATTAATATTATGTAGGTGTATCTCTTAGTTACCACCCAGATCCAGACATGGGGCACTTTACCAACCTATGTTGGTACCAACCTATTTCCCTCGCATACCTGCATAGCACCCCTACACCTAGAAGTAGCTGCTATTTTAACTTCTATCATTACAAGTGACAGTTGCTTATTCTTGACCTCCTTATAAGCATAATTGTGCACTATGCATTTTTTCTTTAATTTTGGCTTACTTCCTGCAACATAACATCTATGAGATTTATTAATGTGGAGGCAAGTAGCAATAGTTTGCTCATACTCAAACTTATATGTATTAACCCATTGTTTAGATATGTAAGTATTTATATATAATGTCCCTGTTGATGGGCATCTGAATCTTCTCCAGTTTTAGGGTTTATAACTAGAGTTACTATGAATGTTCTTATATATACCTTTTAGAAAATATCTTCTTTGGGTATATGTCTGGATCTGAAATTTCTTGGGATAAGACCTAGGGGTCAGTTCAACTTTAATTTATATTTAGATATTACCCAAGAGTTTCCTAAAGTGCTTAAACCAATGTCTACTCCAACAGCAATATGAGAGTTAGAGTTGCTTCATATCTCACCAACATCTAGTACTAATTTTGAAAATTTTAGCCATTCCACAAAAGTTCTTCAGAGTTAGACCTCATGCTTATTTTTTCACAAATTCCTTTTATTTCTCTTTGGTTCTTTTTCTTTTGGGGTGGTGGCTAAAACCTTTAATTCAAGTGTAACTTATCTATCTTTGCATCCACAGAATAATATAAAATAGAACAAGTATCATTTCATTTATGCAAAGTTTGTTAAATTAAGAAATGAGTAACTAATTAAAATAAACTTAGCAGAAAATAAAACCAAAGACTGCCTGCCTACTGAGTTCTATCACAAGATTTTCTTCTGGGATAAACCCTTATCTTTGTGTCCTTGGAGAGTAAGATCTTTGTTCATTACATTAGAAACATGCGTGAAAGGTATGGGAAACACTTTGTACAAATTATCTGATTTAATCCTCCCAATAACACCATGAGTTTGTAATTCTTTTCCTCAGTTTACCCAAAAGGCCTAGAGTTTAAACAACCTACCAAAGGTCACTCAGGTACCATGAAGCAAGGCTGAGATTTGAACCTGAGTTTGACTAACCCCAGAACAAGCGACTTCGACTTTTTCACAATGTAAATGTGCTCATTCAACTCCAGCAGGGGTGGGGGATCTTGACTATCATATTGTCCATGGAGATGCAATCACTATGCATCAAGTGGACATGTGATTAGGCATTTTGAGTAGCTATATATTAAATCAACTTCATGAGACTTCACATCATTTCAGAGCGGTTGTAGCTATTACCATTAAATTGCTTTGCACTGTAATTGGAGAAGTTATTTGAATTCTGTTGAAAAGGCTATCATAGCACAACCAATTGATTAGGTATCATTAAAGGGTACACAATTTTTCTTGTTATTTATTACAGTGTAGCATATCACCCCTAAACTTAGTGACTTAAAATAACAATGACCGCATCTGCTCATAATTCTATAATCTGGACTGGGCTCAGCTGGGCGGCTTGTCTTTGCTTCATGTGTGGTATTAGCTGGACTGACTCATGTATTTGCAGGCAGTTGGCAGCTCTGCTGGGCCTAAGTGATCCAAGGTGTCCTCATCCACAAATCTGGCACCTCAGCTGAGAAGACTGGAATAGCTAGGGCCTGATGGGGTTTCTTGCTTCCATGGTGGTCTTCATCCTTCAGGGCTTCACTACTCACGTGACCTCTCATGCTTAAGGAGTCTACACTAGATTTCTTCAACAGGCATTTAGATTCCCCTACATCCTCAATGTAGCACTAATGTTTTAAAACAGTTGTGAGATCCTCAATCGTTGTTTAGGGCAATGATTGCAACTTTTGCAAACTACTGATGCTAAGCCTTCCAGCAAAGAAAGGGTCCCACCTTCCACCACTAACCATGCCATAAAAATGGGTGTATGTGGAACATAATGATTTCACCTCCACCTGTCCTATAATGATCCCATCTCCATATGCACCAAATGCAAGGAAATGATTGCATCTCTTCCTGCAATGTAATTATAACAGGTTTATCAGCAATGCAAAGATCCCAATTTCTACCTGAAATGCAACTGATATCATCATTATGGGCAGTATAAGGAGCATATCTCTACCATAAATGTAATTAACACGTTGCCTTTTGCACACTAAAGATTGCATTTCCCAGAGAAATGCAATAACAGTTCTATCTGTAGTGCAAAGATCCCATCTATGTGTGCAAGTTAATTATCGCTTTTCCACTTGCAAAGCCATAATGATAGGTATTCCTATAGGGCAGTGATTGCATCTCTGCCCTCGGGGTAATGATCACATATGCAATGCAAGATAACAAAATTATCCTCAGGGCAATGATCAGATTCCTTTGCACGGGGTAATGATAACATATCCACTTTAACCTAAAGATAACAAAGCTCTGTCAGTACTGTGATACCAACATCTGCTGCAGGGAGAATTAGGAACATAGGAACACCAGTGCTAGAAACAAAGACAAGTGAGCCAGTCCTCTGCCTTTGGAAAACAGACACTTAGCTTCTCTGAACCAGGTTGCAAAACCGGAAGATGCTTAACAGTTTTGTTTTTATTTTTCGTTGTTGTTGTTTGTTTGTTTTTGCAAAAAAGTCAGAATGAATATAACACTTCTCAACATAAAGTCTGACCTTTAAGCAATGTTTACTCATTTTCTTCTCTCTCAAGTTGATCTCTGATCTCTGGACTATATCCTTGTCCTGATTCCTCCAGCATCAGCTCTCTCCACTCACAACCTGACTAACATTTTCTAGAGATTCTTATTATCAAATTCTTCCCTTTTCCTTCTCTTGTTTGTTTCTGTCTTTTATATTTGCCCACGTCTGCCCGTGAATGTTCATTCCCATGCTTCCTACATCTCAGAATGTTGCTTTCTGAGCCCATCATTTTCCATTGGAAACATATTTTCTTAGTTTCTAGTATTATTCTGCTTGTTTTCTTGGTTGGTGACCAATGTCTATCTACATTTTCAAGATAGAAAAGCAGACATTAGTTCATGTCTCTTTTTGATTTATGCTGTATCTCCAGCCAGGCAGCAGGTGCTGCTGGTCCTACCTGCTTAGCAACATTTGCTACTGGGCTGACCTCATTCTCCCCCATTGCTCCTGTCTTAGCCCAGACATGGAATCATGTTCCCATCCACAGATATTTAACTTGTCTTGGGTTGGGGAAAAATTTTCTAAGGAAAAAGAAAGAGATAAACCAACTTCAGTATGTAAAACCTCTAAAAGTTACTAAATCATAAACCAAACAATAGTAGTAGAAAAAGTTAAAATGAATAAAGAGTATTTCCTAGAAAAATATTTGCATTTGTGGTAGGCCAAGAACTCTGTCAATTAACTGAAAAAATTATGAATATCTGCATAGAAAGGTAGGAAAATATACCAAATGGGCAATTCATTAAAGAAGGAATTCCCATAAGCAATAAGTATAAAATAATTTCAATATTTATAATAATTAAATTTGTACTTAAAAAGCATTACTAATTGTCATTCACAATATTTTCAAAGATGTGAAAACACAACATTTTGGGAAAACATGGACAACCCTCCCAACTCCCTACAAATAACTTAGCTGAGGCTTGGAGCGGTTGGTGGTGCAATACCAGTGACTCTGGAGGCTGAGGCAGGAGGATTGTAAGCAAGTTCAAGGCCGACCTCAACAACTTAGTGAGGCCCTAAGCAACTTAGAAACCCATGACTCAAAAAAAAAAAAAAAAAAGACTGGGATGTAGCTCAGTGGCAAAGTACCACTGGGTTCAGTCGCAGTCCCACACACAACTACACAAACCAAACTGCCAACCTTACCTGAGTCTCTCTAGCTCTTGAACGATAATTACACAGAATGCCAGGTATATACAGATGTAAACAGACATAAGAGAATATATATGGTTTGATATGTTGGAAAGGAGAAGTTTTAAAAATCATAAAGAAAAATGAAATTCTCAAAATGATCAACTGTAGTTTGGAAGAAAATTTCGAAAAAAAAAACAACCTGTCATCCTCAAATAGGCAGGAAGTAATGATTCTTAAATGTATAGGAAAAATTGTTAAGGAGATGGCAAGTTTGTAGAAAATATGGAAAAATATATTTCTAGATGTTTGAAAAGACAGATGGATATGTTAAGCAAGTATTAGTGGATATTTTTAAAAATTCCAGTAAAATGTGCATTGAATGTGGGGAAAAGAGTATGATTGATACTGTAGGAATGTTGAATTGTTAACACAGGGATATTTTTGAGAGCACATCTGATAATAAAATAAAGAAACAATGAGATTAAAATGTCAAGACAAAAAATTAGAATGAAGAAGAAATAGAGACTGAAAAGAGAAATAATAGGTTCCATTGAGAAAAGAGACTAGGAACGTTTGGGAAGATGAAAAAAGAAACATCACATTTGTTAAAAAAAGCAAATTTTATAATAGATGGGGAAAAAGGTATTTGAGAACTACAGAGGTTTACGAAGAACCAGGTCAGTCAGAATGACAACTGTAGCTATGTTCCTAGACTTCCTTTTCTTTTGGGTTCTCTTCTTAGCAGTTCGAGTCTTGCACGCATTAGGCATTTTATCACTGAGCTACCTCCTACCCTCCTAACTCCTTTTTAAACCCTAAGAATTTTTTAAGGGCTCAAATCATTGTGATAAAAATCATTCAAACTGAAAAGAAAAGAATTATTTAAAAATCTATTTCATTTAGTAACACATCCAGAGTACAATACTTCAACATTTAATCAATGTTATCTTACTAATGAAGAAACTTGAAAATATGTCTAAATAAATATGTTAAGGACTTGGAAGGAACAAAAGTCTACCTAATCTGAGATCTTTAATCTCAAACATGAAATGTTAGAAGAAATAAATGGCCGTGTCACCGGAGTGCTGATGAAAATAGACCTTGCACATTTTTAATGTGCATTTTATTGTGTTTTGCTTTGTTTTTCTTTTGAGTATGCTGCCAAGTTGTTTTCCACTCAAGGAAAAACATGCATTCTTTGTAAAATACAAAAATATCTAAACTAGCCTTTTGGGCAGGGAGCCGAGGTGTGAGAGGAGGAGAAGATAAACAAATCCAGAAAACCTGAAAAATGTGCACAAAATTTCCGATCACATGAAGGCGAAGGCGGTGTGTGTGTGTGTGTGTGTGTGTGTGTGTGTGTGTGTGTGTAGGGGGGAGACTTCAATAAAACAACAAAAATAGAAAAAAAATATCCTGTCCCAGCTTCTGTCTAGCTGGTTACAATAACAAATATAAATTTAAGCATTTTGGAAAGAAAATGTACAAGGTAGAATTAACATTAGGATAACACAAATCTGTTTCTTAATCTTTAATTTTCAATATCTAGAAGTATATATATATATATATATATATATATATATATATAAAGGTAAAAATGGAAGTGAATTGATACCTTGTTTCAGTAGATTCAAAGTGATAAAAAATAATTTGTACTGAACATGTACAGTTTTATTCTGTTGTTATTATTCCCAGTATAACAACTCTTTGTGTAACACACTGTATTTGGTATCACAAGTAATCCAGAGAAGACTGAAAGTATACTTGAGGATGTATATAGGTTACATGCAGATGTTTTGCCGTTTTGTGTAAAGAATTTCAGCATCAGTGGATTTGAGTATCTGTGAGGAGTCCTGGATTCAAGCCCTGTGGACATGGAGGGATGACTCTATGTGACTTTTGATGCAAAAGGAAGAATTAGAAAAAAAACAATCAAAAGAGATTTCATGTATATACATGTTAGAGAGTGCGTGGTGTCTCTGTGTTATACCGTTTGAAGCATTTCACGAGGCAAAACAGCTGGCAAAATCTGCTATCACCATAAAGACAATTTATCAGAACACTAACACAGCAACCACCACGAGAGGAAAAACTCATCATCATTTGAAGACAATGACATTGCCTACATGAAGACCCCACAACATCGTGATGTTTGTCACCTCCTGCTTTATGTCACTCAGTTCCCGGTAGTCTTGCTTCTCTTTTGACCGTAAGTCATTGAAGGATGAGAGTTACCCTGCACTCTGTTGCAACCCCAGATCCTATGAAGGCCTGCTGCCTTGTAAGCCTTTTGTAATTTTGAAGAAAATGAAAACAAATGAGTAAATGAACGAATTAATGAATAACTCCAATGCTTCAGCTGCCTATTCCTATATGCATGAAAACTTTATTGAACAAATTCCTTGAACACATACTTCACTCAGACTAGGCCATTATCCCACATTCTCTTATAATGCAGTTGGATGAATTTTCTGCTCACTGAAACAGTTTTCTCAAAGGTCCCCCAAAATAGCATGTGCTGGTTCCAGATTTTTTGGAAGGTTGTTTGGTGACAAAAGTTGAGGCAGTAAGAATAGAATGTACTAACATGTGCATGTATGTGTGAGAGAGCATGTGGGCGTGTGTGTGTGTTTATGTGCGTGCACATACATATACTGACTTTTTTTTGCAGGGAGAGGACAGAAAGAAGTGGCAGGGTTTAAAGGACATTAGAGACCACAAAGAAGGCACTTGTGTACCTGAAAGATGTTAGGCAAGAGTGTGAGCCTTTGGACGGGTTGGACAGAGACTATGCAAAAAAATGGGAACTAAGGGAGAAAGGAGTATTTTTCAGCTACCCTTTATAAAGGGTAGATTAAGAAATTAATGATTTCATGCATATGTGAACAGGTAGAAGTGCATTCAACCCGAATATATACTCAATAACTGTGCAATTAAAAATATTCACCTATGTTTTTGATCCACTTTGATTTGAATTTCATGCAGGGTAAGAGATAAGAGTTTAATTTCATTTTGTTACATGTGGATTTCCAATTTTCCCAGCACCATTTGTCAAATAGGCTATCTTTTCTACAGTGAATGTTTTTGGTGCATTTGTTCACTATGAGATAACCATATTTATGTAGGTTTGTCTTTGCGTCTTCTATATCATTGGTCTACATGTCTGTTTTGGTGCCAATATCATGCTGTTTTTGTTACTATGGCTCTGTAGTATAGTTTAAGTTCTGCTGTTGTGATGTGTCCTGCTTCACTCTTATTGCTAGGTATTACTTTGGCAATTCTGGGTCTTCTTTTGTATTTCTTTAGTGTTCTCTAGTTTTCATTGTAGAGATCTTTCACCTCTTTTAATCTTCATCTCCAGATTACATATAGAACTCAAAAAACTTAACACCAAAACAAATAACCCAATCAATAAGTGAGCTAAGGAACTAAATGAACACTTCACAGAAGAAACACAATTGACAAACAAACATGAATAAATATTCAACATCTCTAGCAATTAGAGAAAGGCGAATCAAAACTACTCTAAGGTTTCATCTCACTCCAGTCAGAATGGCAATTATCAAGAATACAAGCTACAATAAATGTTGGCAAACATGTGGGGAAAAAGGTACAACCATACATTGCTGGTGGGATCACAAATTTGTGCAACCATTACAGAAAGCAGTATGGAGATTCTTTGGAAAACTTGGAATGGAACAACCATTTGACCCACCTATCCCATACCTTGGTTTATACCCAAAGAACTTAAAATCAGCATACTACAATGACACAGCCACATCAAAATTTATAGCAGCTCAACTCACAATAGTGAAACTATGGAACCAATCTAGGTGTCCTTCAACAGATAAATGGATAAAGAAACTGGGGTATATATACACAATGGAATATTACTCAGTCATAAAGAAGAAAGAAATTAGGATGTTTGCCAGTAAATGGATGGAGCTGGAGAGTATCATGCTAAATGAAATAACCCAGTACCAAAAGAACAAATGTGGATGTTTTCTCTGATATGCAGATGCTAATTCACAATAAGCGGTGGGGTGGGATAGGAAGAATAGAGTTACCTTGGATTAGGGGAGTGAAGAAAGCGGTTTGGGGGTACGACAGATAGTAGAATGAATCTGACGTATTACCCTACATACATATATGACTACACAACTGGTGTGAATCTACGTCACGTACAACCAGAAAAATGAGAAGTTATACTCCATTTATGTATGATGTGTCAAAATGCATTCTAGTGTCAGGTATAACTAATGAGAACAAACTAAAAAATGTGTCCTCAAAAAAAATATTCACCTAGCACACAGGTCTTGATTCTAAATACCTTTCACCAATTAAAATGAACCAGGGTTTCTTAGAGAAATGGTTAATTCCTCAACTGGAGTAGGACATAGAGAAGATGAGACTTGAGAACTGTGTAATGTTAAAAGGGAAGAAAGCACTCAGAAACATGATAACATTATGTGAAGGGACACAGGGACCAATATGAAATAGCTCCTAATGGCTAATAATGGAGCAATTTGAATTACAAAATAAATAACAGTAACATTTAAAATAAAGCAAAAACTCCATTAAGCCATACTGATGTAATCATTGAATAACTCAATAAATGGAGAAGGAACAAATTTTTCCACAGAAGAACTGCCATTAATGAAAGTAGAAGGATGAGGGAAATAAAAATCAGCATTGGAAAATCACAGTAATAATTGCTGTAGCCACAATCCATGGACAAATGCTAAAATCAGTGGAGAGATATTTAAGTAAGAATAGGATATTCGCACTGTTTCAATTATCTTTCCCACACTTACTAACAGAGGTTTTAACACATGACCAAGTATATCATGGCTTCAAAACAAACTAACATTCTTTGTTTCTCTTTCTTCCAAATAAAAGAGTTTATGTTCCTTCAGTTTGGACTGACCTTAAGTTACTTGCTTCTAAGGTCACAGAAAGAAAAAAGAAAAACAATTATAATAGCTTCATGGTAAAGAGGCCTAGAGAAACTCATTAGTCAGTTAATCAAGGTTACCATCGAAGTAAAAAAGAGATACCAATATCACATTTTCCTAGTAAGAAGTGATAAGAAGCATACAGCATCTCTGTGATATTCTTTCCCCAAATTAATAACTTCAGTAATTCATGAGAAAACATCAGACAAACCAAGATTGAAGGGCTTTACCCAAAAGGCCAGGCTAGGACTCTTTGAAAGTTTCAAGGTCATGGAAGACAAAGAAGGACAGAAAGAAACTGGTAGATTGGAGGAGACTAAGGAGGCATCGTGACTAAATGCATATGGTGTCCTGGATTGAATCCAGAAGTAGTGAATGGAAAAGTCGAAATCCAGAGAAAGCCTATCTTTTACTTAGTAGTATACATGAATGCTAATTTCCTAGTTTTGATAAATATGCCAAGATAATGTAAGATATTAACATTAGCAGATGCTAGAGAAAGGTTATCTGGGAACACTGTACTGCACTTGAAATTCTGTAAATTTGAAATTATGGACAAAAAGAAAAAAGGTTAAAAACAAGCACTTGTCTCTCCTTGAACCTTCTAGACCATCTTCCACCATCCAAAATGATCCTAGGGACAAATCAACTCTTGGTTAAACAAACAGACTTCTTAGTATGCATGTGCCCTTCATGAAGAGTCTGGAAGTTTCAGGAGAATGAATTTTGTAACCTGCCTCTTTTTATAACTTTTCTCATCACAGTCTTTATTATATATATGTATATGTATATATTTTCCTTGCCTTTTATTTTATTTAGGCACTTTCTAGAGTTCAACTGTCGCTCAGGGCATCAAACTAATTTTCTCCTCTGCAATGATTGCAGAGCTGCATGCATAATGAACCCCGTTATTGCTCTTGTTATTAAGGAGGCTGTTGGGGACACGGATGGGAGGGAGGCCATGATCTAAGGCAAGGTCTCTTCCTGGCACTGCTGGCCCCCCCTCTTTGATGGAGACTGCTGGGCCAAAGAAAAAAAGCCCACTTAGGAAGAGATGCAAAGCATCCTGCTTCTGGAAGTACCATGTCAGAGGTTTGCATTGGCTCTGAGGCACTGACTTTTGTTATTTATTTAATGCAAAATAAAGTCATTATTTATTGACCAGTTGAAAGGACTGCATATATTGAGAATAAGCACCATGTCAGCTATTGTCTTGGGTGTGCTATGAAGTCACATTTCATTTAGTCCTCACAGCAAGTCTGTGAAGAAGAGGACAAGGACGTCATCCTCTGTTTATAGACAGGGAACTAAAACTGAGAGATTCCAAGGGACTTGTCTGAAGTTTTCTATGTGGGTAGCAGTGGCAGAGCTCAGTGGTGAGATGGAGTACCATCCAGACATCCCCAGGACATGCTTTTATACCAGCACAGCGAACAGCAGCAGGAAGCTGGCTTCCTAGGCAATCAAAAGAATCAGTGTTCCCAATTTTAATGTGTATATGAATGCTGTGGTTTGGATCTTAAATGACCCCAAAGGCTCCTGTGTTGAAGAAGTGGTCCTCGGTGCAGTAATGCTCAGAGGTGGGGCTCTTGGGATGTGATTGACCTTGAGGGCACATTCGGTGGATTTTGTAACTGATGGCATTATCAGGAGGCAGGGAAACTGTAGGAAGGGGGCCTATTTGGAGGAAGGTGGTCACTGCAGATTGTCTTGGAAGGTGTGTCTTGTCTCCACCATGAGGTATGCAGTACTGCTCCGGGACACCCTCTCTATCATGGTGCTTTGCCTCACGACAAGTCCACAGCAATGGAGACAGCTGACTGTGGACTGAAACCTCTGAAATTGTGAGCCAAAATAAATCTTTCCTCCCTTCAGTGGTTTTTCTCAGGTATTTTGCCACAGCAATGACATGCTGACTAACACAGCAAATGACCTGAGACACGAATAATGCGAATTCCGATGCAGTTGGTGTTGAGTGGACCCTGAGATTCTGATTTATAACTAGTTCCCAGCAGATCTTGACTCTACCAGTCAGTCCATGGATCCCATTTTGAGTAGTAAGAATGAAGGACAAGATTGGAATCCCATTGTTATGAAGTCACACCTTACATTTTAAAGAGAAAAGTAGAAATTAATGGTAACATTCAAATAGAGTGGTTAAACTAGCTTTTGTATTCATAGGTTTTTACATAAGTATATGATTCATTTTGTTTCATCTTGAATGAAGTTTTGGATAGAGAATCAGGTAAACCTACAATTCTCCTTCTACCACTATTTTCGTTATACTCTACAAATTTTGCCATGTTGTGTTTTCATTATCAGTAAATTTAAAATGTATTTTAATTAGCCCTGTGGTTACTTATTTGAACCATGTATTTATGTATTTAGAAGTATATTATTTACAATTTAAATATTTGGTGATTTTTCAGAAAACTTTGTGTTACTGATTTTTAGTTTAATTTTGCTGGGTTAGAGAATATACTATGTCAAATTTCAAGTCTTTTTCTTTCCTTTTTTTTTTTTTTTTTTGTACCAGGGATTGAACCCAGGGGTGCTAGCCACTGAGCCACATCCCCAGCCCTTTTCTTTTTTGAGACAGGTACTTGCTAAGTTACTAAGGCTGGCTTTGAATTTGGGTTCTCCTGCCTCAGTCTCCCCAGATGTCAAGTCTTTTAAACATGTAAAATTTGTTATCTATTGGTGGATTTTTATTCATACTGAAATGATACATCTTTATTTTAATTTATGCTTTCCCTGTGGTATCCAACTTGTAGCATGTATTTTTTTAGGAGTGAGTCATTTAAATTTCAATATTTAAGTAGAAAACCTGTGTTAGTGGTTTTAGTTTAATTTTCTTGTGGTTAGATAACATACTTGAAAACTTTAAGACTTTAGCATTTGAAAACATTTTTATAATCTATCTTGATGAATATTTGATGTGCACTTGACAAACATATTTTCTGACATTGGTGCATGTAGCATTCTATAAATTTAATCAACTTTGTTGATCATCTTGTCCAAGATGTTGGTGTCCTTGCTGGTTTTCTATCCACTTATCTTAACAATTACTGATACAATTGTGTTGAAATATCTTACTTCATTTGTGGATTTCCTCTTGATCCTTTCTATTCTTCAGTATTTGCTTCAGGTGTTCTGAATTAGCGGATTCACATTTAGGATAACAATGCCTTTTAGGTGAATTGACCCTTGTCATTCCAAATGTTTGTCTTAATTTCTGGTAAAGATTCTGGTTCTGAAGTCTACTTTCTTTGGTATGAATTTGACTTTTCTACTCTACTCGTGATTGATGTTTATATGGTATATTGTTTTCCGTCTTTCTCTTTTAAACTGTCCTTACCTTTACATATAAAGCATAATTTTATAAACATCACACAAGTGAGTCTTGCATTTTATTCCAATCTAACAATCTCTTATTGTTTCCATCATGTATTTTCTCTCTTCTTCTGGAACTCCAGCTTTAATCAAGAATTTGTGACATTTTCACCATGTCCCATGTGTATCTTGTGATCTTTTCCGCATCTTATTACTGTTATCAATTTCCTCTGTGTATTAATCACAGCTATTTTTAATTATTATCTATTAACTCCAAACCGTGGATCTCCCCCAGATCTGTTTTTAGTATGTGTCCGTCTTGATTGTCAATAATTTGTATCCTTATATGTCTAGCAATTTAGATTTTATTAAATAATAGAGTTTGAATAATGAAGGCTCTTGGTCATGTTCCAGAGAAGACATGATTGTCTACCTGGCAGGTAGTTAGACTAGAGAAAAATCACCTAAATCTAAGTGGGGAATCAAACTGATTCAATTCTCAAAGACCCTTCTCTGTGGAAAGTGGAGCTGTCTCAAGCTCTCATCCTTGACAAACAGTCTTTCTGAGGTACCAACTGAATTCCCAGGAGTTTAACACAACTTTTTTTTGTGAGACTCTGTAGAGGAACATTACTAAAGATTTTGAAATGGATAAAGGATTACTAGATGTCCTTTTAATGGGATGTTGGAGTCTACCAGTAATCACGTGATTCTGTAGGTATATGTGCATTGTTTTTAATTAGGCCATGTTATGATTTTGTGGAGATAATAATGAACTTGCAGAAACCTGATAGTGATGCAAATTATTCCTCACCATAGAAATGCAAATTGTATCCAGGGGAATGTGGTGATTATCACCCTGTGGATATTGACCAGTTTTTCTGAGTTTTATATCAATTTGTAAATCCATTTAAGTATTTCTTATCTGACCAGAAGTAGGGAGTATGTATAATTCTCCTTTGATCTGGTTATAACACTGACTAGTTCCCTCATTAATTGATGAGTTAAATCAAATCTTTGACATATGTTTATTTTGTTAGTACATATATGAGAATCATGATTTTAGTCCTTAAAATGTGTTCTTTCCTAGTCCTTGAATTTTCTTTCAACTGTCAGTCATTGCTATTCTCTCATCAGTTTGGTCTCTGAGTTGCCACTCATGAACTGGAAAATGTCTCAACTGAAAAAGCATCAGTGAGGGTCGAGTCATTGGCTGGACCTCCCTTTTCTCTATAGTTGTAAGTAAAATGGTCTTTTTTTTTTTCTTTGTAGTCCTTAGCTTGTTGCTGATTAACTTCCCCCATCTCTCTCTGCCCTTCCATCTCCTGGCCCTTGGTAAGAAACTTCAGTACACCTCAGAATGCTTTGTGCTATCACTTTTGTGTAAGTGTTTGTGTGTGTGTATGTGTGTGTTTGCTACTCTCTGTAATTTTTTTTTTTTTTCTTTCAACATCTGTTTGTTGGCCTTTGCGGGGAGACTGTTTTCATGGCTCTGTGGTGCTCTCGACTGCAGCCTCCCTCGTTCCCTTACGCATCTCATAGTTCTGCGCATTCTTTATTGAGACTCTCAGCATAACGGGTTTGGTTTCCTCTTCTGCCTCTCAGGCACAGTGCTGATCTTTCTTCTGTATGTACTCGACTTCCGGTGTTCTCGCTGTTTGCATATATCACCAGGCAGCTCTGCAATCCCCACGTGGCTTTCCCTCCAGAGTCAGAGGACAGCCCCACACCTGGTCAGCATTTTGGCTTGAAGCAGGAGTTCCAGTGTCACGTCCTCACAGATACTCTTCCAAGGATGAGTGCCCCGGGCATCTGGGTGATAGTAACTCTGTTCTCCCCGTCTGCCCACATTTGGGCTCAGAGTGGCTCTGCCTTCCCAAATAACTCCCTGCACCTCTAGCTCCAGCCTCCCAGCCTCTACAACATCAAGCCCCAGCATTCTGATTCTGGGACCCCCAGATTCATTCCCCATCTTCAAGCTATTCCTGACCCATTTCCTGACCAGTCCAGGCCCAGTATACAAGTGGTTGTTAGTTCCTTCATTCCTTATTTGTTTGCTTCGCTTCATTCCTGTGTAAGGGGAGGGACTTAGTGGTGCCTCTGGAGTCTTTCCTGACTTTTGTGTGACAGGCATTTTCTCCAAAATGTGAACCATCAAGGGATTACTCACTGTACAGCAGCAGTGTCGCTCAGAAATCCTTGTAATTCATATTCCTAGAGGTGGAAATCTCCCTAAATATTGAAATGTGTCTATATCCTGTGTATCTAGTAGTTTTCTTATATTTTATTCACGTCTGCTCCTGTAATATAAGTTCCATGAAGTCATAGGCTTGGTCTATATTGTTTTATTTTTTCTCTGCAATCTGCCATAAGCACTTAACACATGATTGGCACTCATTAAATGTTCTGAATTGGAGGAATGAATGGAAGAATAGTTGGGCACAGTAAGGGATGGCTGTCAAGAGCACTCTTCATTCCCAGTGCCTAGAGAAGTAGCTAATATATTGTAGGTGCTCAGCTTTTTATGCTGGTTGACTCAGTTGTATACAGATGAAGGAAAAATTGATGGCTTGTTCAGACAGGACTGATTTTCCTACCAGGCGGATCTCATTTAGATTGGTGCTCTGTGAATGAATCTCTGCAACCTTGTGGCTCACCAAGGACCAGGCTCAGGAGTCATTCAATAAATATCTGTGGTAACAGTAATGATGTGAACTCAGTCAAATGTCTCCCCACAGATGCACCTTCAGTTCAAAGCTGATTTCCTACGGCTTTGGCTTTGACAAGGTTGTGCCTACTGCTTCTGCTTTATGTCCGTCAACCTACCAGACACATCGAGAGTCACCATTTATTGAGCACCAGCCTGAAAGGAGAGACTAGATCTTTTCCTTATCACTCCATTTGTAGTCCCTAGACAATAAATATTTTAAAAATAAATTAGTTAATGGATAATGGATGAATGAAAGAATGAATAAATGAAGGTCCCCTACTTTAGTTACAGTAAACAAAACATTTCCTGAAAAGAAGTAAGGTCTTTTACCCTAAGTACCTAAAAAAAAAAAAAAAAAAAATCAAGAAAAAGTGTGTAAGCTTGCAAGAAAAAAAAAGTGTGATTATGATTCAAGTCACAAGGGAGTCTCCAGCTATTCAGCCTTTAAGATTCTGTTTACTTTAAAATATCACCTACATGGAATGCAACTGTTCCACATACTTATAATCTATTTATGTCAATGGCTGCTGATGTTGGCAAGCGTCTGCTGTTGTAAGTACTGTACATCCAGGATTGCACATACCCATAGTAGGTGGCCAGTATGTGTATTTTTCTTTCCTTTCTTCCAAATGATCTCGAGTTTATTGCTGCTAGGACATATATATCTCAATTTTTCTGCCATTACCCCAATTATAGCTTCTGTCACTGGAGGTTATGAACATGGTAGCCTCTAGTGAGTCTGTATTTTAAATATTCCCAAGACTCTCTCACATTTATAGAGAGGTTCCCTATGCCTTTCATTTTCCAGGTTTGCACCTCCTTTCCCCTTCTCTTTTCTTTTCATTCCTAGGTGAAAGGGGCTTCTTTGCCCAGACTTTCTCCTCTTTCATCAACAACGATTATTTGTATTTTTGAATAGGAGGATGGGATAAATAACTTATGGTCGTTACTCAAATGACCTGGAAATGTGGATCCCACCCCGTGCCCCTTTTTGTAATCTCCACACATGAAAGAATCAAAGGAACTTCCCTCTTTGGGTTTTGACCTTGGAAACACACCCACAGCTTCGGTCTTCTCCCAGAGCCTTCCCTGCTGTGACCAGCCCATCAGAGTCCCCCCAGACAGCTGTTAGAGTTCAAAATCAATTTACTTTGGGGTGAGGACTTGAGGGACACAGATGGGTGAATTACAGGTGTTCAGCTTAGTGGCAGACCCTTCTTGGCACAGTTTAATATGTGCTCCAACCTGTTTCAGCTGCAGGGCAGCAAAGCTGTCACTCTTTGCCCTGGAGAGGGCTGGTGGGTTTTGGCTAGGTGCCAAGTGCAATCCTAGTTACAAGGTCAACTGCACATTTTTGGAAGCTGTTACACCGTGAGCCAGTCCCTGAATTTACCTTAGCTTGTGTCAGATTTCTACCTTCAGATTTTAATCGAAGTTCCAAAGTGACTCTAAGTCCCATTCAACTCTTCTATCTGAGAACCTATTGCTGTAGTTCCTGTCCTGTGTCTCTGTCAACCAAGCGTGTTTATCACATTACTTTTTTTTCTTTCTCTACTTATTTCCCATTTCTAGTCTTTAAATGCCCTGTAGTTCATCCCTACCAACAGTTCTGAACCTTTTAGGCTTTCCTCGGGTACATAATTACAACTTCACGTAAGAACTCTGAACCTGAGAAACTCAGTTCTATGAAAACCTACGGTAAGAGAAGTTTATTTAGTGATAAAGGGAGAGAAGTTCAGGTTTCGAAGGGTTGAATGCATTTCTAAATCCAAATCTACAAAAGTTGGACAAAAGCAATGATAAAATGAAATGTTCCAGCATTTTAGACATTTCAGACCTCAGTGGGTCTCTTCAGCCTGTAGGGATTGGGTTCCAGGCAAAGTATTCTGAAAACCAGAATTGCCCTGGAAATGGAGAAACCATTGCTAAGGCAATAGGACATGGGTCCTGGAATAGGATTCATTTTACTAGATTTGTGTGCATTTATGGTTTGAAATCATGCCAGGCATGCCCTGTCCAGGCCATAGCATGACCTCTGCAAAATCATATCTATCATTGAAAAGGCCCTGCTTTCCGTAACTCCTTCTGATATGCTGCCAAAAATTCAAACAGCTATTCCGATTACACTTTAATTGGTACTTTATATTCAACACATAAGAAAACTCACCATAAACAAAAGCTGTTCTTTCCTGAACTCCGTGAAGTTAAAGTATCTGGATCCTGTGTTAACTATATAATATTTATGGAGTTCAGCATGTGGATGAAGTCAGCCAAAGCCCATTTCTCCTCCTTAAGGCCATGTAGACTAAGGAATGCTTTATATATGATGATTTTGAAGAGCTTTGAAATTCCCACCCCTCAGAAATTATTGCAATGGTAAAGAATAGAAGGAATAATAAATAGTCAGTTCAGCTGACTTTTTTTTCTGTTTCTCTCTTTATTCTTTGAGAAATCAATACTAATGTAGTTGGCATTTATGTAATCAACCTTCTTCCAAGAATCTCAAAACACATATAAACTCTGCTGGTTAGTTACTTAAAAGCAATCACTTGCCCTGAAACCATAAACCAGGTCACATATGGAACTGGTTGCAAGAGTCAAATACTAAGACCTAAAATTTTTACCAGTGGTTTATGCCAATCTGTTACCTTCTTGCATTCACTGAAGCCTATGCAAGTAGGTAAGGACCATTAGGGAGGCAGAGATGAAGAGAGAGATTTAAGATGCCTATGTTCAATCAAATTACTGAACATCTCCTCTGTGCCAGACCCTAAGGTATGCATAAAAGACATCATGATAAATAATAAATTGACTCTGATTTCTAGAAATTTAGTCTCCAAGTAACAGCTATGAGAATCAACATACGGTGAGTTCCTACTCTATTCTCTATGCTCTGTGTAGGCATTAATTCAATCCCCAGAGTTAACCTTACAAAGTAGAATCTAGCCTTACCTTTGATAGACACCTTCCACCTAGGTATTTAGATGCTTACATTGAGTCTTAGTTGCTTCAAATCATTTGTAAAGCTATACGTTTTCTTTCAGATAGGCTTTAGGTCCCTGTTATAACCCCTTCTTCATCTCATTCCCCGCTCTCCTTCTGGGAAGGCAACTGCTCTTCTCTAGTTGGTGCATATAGTTCCTTTTAAAAATATGCTGTGTAGGGACTGGGGTTGTGGCTCAGTGGTAGAGTGCTTGCCTAGCAGGTGTGAGGCACTGGGTTAGATCCCCAGCACCATGTAAAAAATAAATATAATGCATTAATTATAATTTATGTAATGTTTGGTCATATCAATATACACAAATTGCCAACCCACTTTCCTATTACTAGTTGTGGCATTGTTTCCAATTATTTTCTGTAGTGTTACTGCTTTGATAAACAAATATGCGTGTACAGGTGTTTCTATGACAACTCCAAGTGAACTCACTGATTCATAGGGGAGGTGCATTTTCAACATCGCTAGATAGTGTTAACAAATTGACTTTAACATTTACACTTGGATCAGAAAAGTGTGATGTTCCAAGTCCCCAAAAACTTCAGTTGCATTTGGAGGTGCTTGCAACTGAATTTACATGAGTTTGATGAACGTGAGCAAAGTCTGAATATTGATTTAGAACACTTGCCTCTCTGTTTCTACATGATGTCAACTGATACATACTTTTACACATTCTTTTTTTTTATATGAAGCTTATTTTTTAAAAGAAATTTTGTTATAGAACGTTTATGTTACCAGAAATACTTTTAGAAAACAAGAATTTTCATTCCTTACTTGTTTAGGTGGCACCTTAAAACTGTTTTGGTAGGCTAAATGCTATAGGCATTTTATAGTTTTTATTCATTCTTAACTATTTATTGGGCATTGTAAAATTTTCCTGTTTAATGTCAATTTGTTGTATTTCTTTGGTTTTGCCATGGTTTCAAATTTCTAGCATTGTATTTCTTATTTGTACAAATTCCATTCTGTCCCTTTTTTTGGTATTTTTCTCCATTATTATTTCTCACTTCCATATTTCTGATCTTCTGTAATAGTGGATTCTATACCTTTAGGGAGAGGATTTTTTTCTACTTTTTTTTCCCACCTTGTTAATTCAATGTATACATCATTCATTCACTTTTCTTATATTAAAAAATGTGCATGAAGTTTATGAATTTGCCTCTGAGTACCAATTTACCTTCATCCCACATGTGTTGGTTGATGAGCTATACCTGTGTTTTTATACTAGAGCTTTTAAGAGAAAGATTTCCAAACCATACTTGACAAGACCTTTTCTTTGAATTTTTATCATAGTCTTGCATAACATCTTATTCAATTTTAATTTCATGGACAAGACAGTACTACCAAATTATACTTAAATAAAACTTTTTAAGAAAATCTGAGAATATTTCCCATGTTTATTGGTATAATAAAATTCCCTGGAAAACTACATTGACAATGGGTTCAAATCCTAAGGGTGGTAGTCTGGTTATAAGGGTTACAGCTTTGAATCATTTTGCTCTTCAGAAATCCCAAATGCTAAACCAGTTCAAAATGGTCAAAAATAGTATGCCTAGAATTCTGGCAAAAGCAAATTAAAATATGTGCCAGAGGAAGACAACTATAATCAAGTTTCAAATTACTACTAAAAGTCAGTTATCAAAAACAATGCCCAGGACACAAACAGAAATAACCAGACACACGAATAATGCAAAAGTAAAACAGCAAAGACAATACAACAGAGGAACAGACAAAATAGAGTTCAAGTAATAGAATTACCAGACACTATACAACTTCATTCAGTATTTTAACATGAAAATCAAGTTTAAAGTGTTGGCAAGGAACGATAAACCATAAAAACTGACAGCATATTCAGAAAATATTGAACTATGCATTCTAGTACTGAGGTAAAATCACTGAATGGATAAGTTTAAAAGAAAGGAAGAAGCGATAGGGAATTATTAAAGAAAACATCAGATGTCTATGAAAATTGAGGCATGAAGAGAAAGCAAAAGGCAGAAGAGAAAAGATAGTAAACCAAGAGCAGTGCTATACAGTAGAAATTTCTGCAATGATAAAAATATTCTGTCTGTGCTGTCCAACACAGTAACCCTAAGCCAATTAAGTCATTGAGTACTTGAACTGTAATTATTAATGCTGAAGCACTGATTTTTAAAATAATACTTAATTTTAAACAGATAAATTTAACATTACACACTACATATAGTTACAGGCAAATATATTGAACAGTGCAGATATACAAGATGTACACAGAAGTTAACATATATGTAATAGGTATACTGGAAGCAAACGGGAGGATGAAGTAGAGGTAATGTTTGATGAGATGAGAGCTCAAATTCTTTAGAACTGATGAAAGACACTTATCCACACATTAAAGAAGTCACCAAAATTTCTTAAGTGGGAATAAAAATTTCGTCTTCTAGGCATACTGGAATGATTCTGAAGAAAGTCAATACACAGAGATAAGGATTTAAGATAAAGTAGAGAAAAAATGAGTTTACCTTCAAATGAATAGCATTTACTAATAATGAACTTCTCAGCAACTACAATTGGAAGCAGAATGTGTGTGTGTGTGTGTGTGTGTGTGTGTGTGTGTGTGTGTGTATTCAATTTTCTGGGGGGAAAATTTCTCCCATCTTATAATTCCATACCAGATAAATCTTTCAAGATTGAAGGTAAAATAAAGACAGTATAAAGCCAAGAACAACAGACAGTTTAGCATTAGCAGATGCTACCAATAGAAATTATAAAATGATCCCAGATGTAAAGCAAGAGATGCCAGGAGAAATAAGAACAAAGAAAGTGATAAATATGTAGGGACAGTATAAGAGAAAAAAAAATGCTATTTGGAATACAAATAAAACTTTTGAATCCCCCCTGTTTTTCTGTTTCTCTCAATCATTTAGTATCATACTTCACATGTTATTTTGGTATTGTTTACCCATACTATTGAATTTTGTACTTTCTTTGGTCAGGAACATATTAAAGTGTCCAATAGGACAGCACAACATTACTACTGTTTTGTAAAGATAAAGAGATGAATGACATGGAACAAAGAAAGTTACCTACTTTTCCCTAATAAAGATGAGAACATTAAAGAACCATGAGCTTCAGAGAGAGCTGACAATTTGAGTAGTTGAATCTTCAAATCGTTATCACATTTGAGGATTTCTAAATGACACAGATCTGGTATTTCTAATTTTTGGTTCTTAGAGTGAAGTTCCTAAGACCCTGTCCTAGCTCCTGGCTTTGGTCAAGGTATCAAAACCTCCAATCCTCATTTTCTTGACGTCTGAGTTTATTGTGCACTGTTGTTGTGTACAAAACCACGTTTGGCTCTTCTTCATTGACTTCCCTGAAATGTTATGAACCAGTCAGAGATGCGTTCTCTGGCTTTCCTTATTTAGTATTTTTATTGTTTCCTTTCCAACTGTTTGGATATTTTCTCAGGAATACATTCAAATGTACAGTTTGTATGTTACATCTCTCATTCTCCCTTTGTCCTTTCCCATCAATATCCTTAGAGATCTTTTCAAATTATAGTCTGTGTCCACATATGAAGTTCAGGCAGGGTCCATTCTGCTCTTCACTACCTCAGATATAGATTTTCTTCACATTCTTTGACATCTTTCCTTATCCTTTCACTTCTTCTTACAGCATTTTGTTATAACTTTCTTTACAAATTTTTCATAGACATATTCTTATATCCAAATAAATATTTCAAAAATATTTTTTGGTTTACTCATCCATGAATGATAGGACATTTATCAAAGGCTGGTGCTTGTCAACAAATGAGTCCATAATCTTCATCTGTGGGAAATATTTCTTAGGAGTATTATGGTTGACTGGTTTATTGTCTAATCCTGCACCCTCTTTAAGGGAAGGAGAATGCTTCTCTGCCCCAGAGGACACCCTAGTGGCACAATATCTAAACCAAGTCCCAATATCTAGTGGCTTTCATGTAATTGAATACTGCTGCACACAAGTGACTTCTTCAACTCCGACACTGTTAATGCACATCAATCTGCCACCCTACAGTGTATGACTGCTGTGAGTTTTCTATGTTCTTACCACCACAGTCCACTTTTGGGATGGACTTGGCATACAGCCTAAAATCCCTTCTTCTCTAGTATCCTGCTGTTTGGAGGAAGCTGAAATTCCCAAAAGATGTGATAAGAAAACAAAAAATACTGTTTGCCTGAAAAAGATAGCACTCATAAAGCACTCATAAGTTCCCTAGTTTTCTCCTCAATTCAGACTTTTCTGGGTAAATTTTTCTAATAATAAACCATGGTTCTACCAATGGTAGGCATATTATGACATAGGTCTTTGACTTCCTTCTATCTGAATTTTGGTCATGATTTGCTATTTCTTGGTCATTATTTGTATTTCACATGGTAGATTGGAGATTGTCTTAAAAGCTTCTTCTAGCCAGATGTCGTTTTAAATTGAAGAAGATACCTATATATCTATCTAATAACATTGACCGGTCTCTAAGAATATTCTCTATTTTGGACTTTTCACTGGGTCAAGGATTCTTTTTATCCTTGTTATTATAAATGATTGAAATTTAACTCTATTTATAAGAAAATGCAGATTTTCATATATAAAATTGGAATGTGATACAAGAATTTAGAAACTTTAGTCTCTGGTACCCCTAAGGATTCAACCAGGGAGTATTTTTTCCGACATTTTATTGTGAAAAGTTTCAAACATGTAGCAAAGTTGAAAGAATTTTATAGTAAAGAGCCTAAAACCTATTACCTATACTTCACCATTAATGTTTTACTATACTTGCTTTATCTCATATCTATCCATGTATCCATCAATTAATTAATCACATTTGGGAATGCATTTCATAGCAAATTGTGGATACTAGTACAATTCCTACTGAATACAACTGGATACATATTATTAGCGCTCAATATTTCCTTGTCTTATATAGGTAAAAAAAATTGCAAGTAATATAACTTATAAGTAAGAAATATTAAACAAACGTACAACCACGGAGTTTTGTAAACACATATACCTGTAACCAAGTCCCTAATAAAATGTAGACCATTGCCATCAACCCCTTGTGCCTTCACAAGGGAACAGTTTTAGGATCTAATAATCTAATCAAGCTAGAAAGGGGGCAATTTCCTACAGAAAGACCTCCAGAGCTAACTCAATTTCGCCACTACCTTGGTGAGCTGGTAGAGAAAGAAACCTTTCTTCCCTGCAGTTTCTTAGATTTTGCATTTTGGGCACAGAATTTAGCATTGGAAGCATGGAGGCTAAAGAGCCAAATGGAACCAGAGAAAGCCATGTCATCATTAAAAATAAACAGAGACACAAATATGTCAGAGGGCAGAGGCAGCCACTTCATTGTGCAAGTGATTTATGAGGGAAGCTAATTTTAAACAAGCCAGGGCTGTGTGGTGCCTTGCAGCCAAATAGGCAAAGTGCCCTTGTGACAGCAGTGGAGAGCTGCTGATCTCCTCCAGGAGTAATCTCATTTTCTTGGTGGTGTAAAAGGCAATAAGTGGCTGTTTACTGTCTAAGGAAACCCTGGCTGAGTCACTGAAGGCAGACACTGTTAAATGCCAGAGAGTAGCAAGGATTATGACTGGGAGACAATGGCCTGCTCTCCAAGAGTCAAACCCACAAAGCAAAACACTGTCACATCACCGACAAATACGGCCATGGCTTTCCCTCTGCACATTCCGTGTTCTAGAATTTTTTTTTTCTTCTTACAATGGCACTGTAGGACATGTGAAAGATAGGCTGACCACCCAGGAAATGAGTGTGCAGTGTTCAGGTCTGGCTCTTTGCATCTGTTTTATAGGACCCATCAGGCAGGGGCTGAGAATTACAGAAAGGGGGAGGGACCCAGGTAGCAGGGACTGGGAGACAGGAGAGGCAGGAGGGCCACCTTGCTTGTGCGGGAGGCACCCCAGTGTTCACGAGGTGGCCTCTCCAGGATTAGGGGAATCTCTCTTTAAATTAGAAATATTGGGCTACAGTTTTCCTGCCTTGGGGTTTGAGATTTTTTTTCAAATGCCAATGTTGAAAACTCTGTAGTTCAATATTCTCCCTCGTGGAAATTCCTTGTGGCCAAGTAGAGGTAGGTGTGTGTGTGTGGCGGGAGTGTAGGAACTGGTTGTCAGAAATAATTACAATAAATTGACATTTAATATGGACCTTCATTATCTATGGTTCGACAGATCACCTAAAAGGAATAAAAAGAGTGAGGTGTAGGTTAAAAAGAGAATTTCTTTGGGAAAATGTATTAGAGTATTTGCTCTACTACTGATCCAAGAAGGAGTGGGAGGGATGAGCCCCCTTGCCTCAGGTCTAGTGAGAGAGGCTGGAAAGACCCAATTAGGGAACTAGATTGCTTCCTTTGGACACAGTGAACAGGGTGGAGATTTCAAAGCGTTCCAACAACCAGTGAGGCCCCAGCGCTGACAAATGAGAACTGAAATCAGCTATGCAACAGGAGTCAGTTCCCGCAGGGTCCTGATTTGCCAAGTATTTACTCAGGTTCCTGAATAGTGGGAGGTCTGGAGGCACAGCGAGGAGGCTGGGAAGGCAAGGGCATTGGCAGAGGGCTTGGAGCTGGGGAGCTCAGCGCCGAAGCTATTTACCAATTCTTATGGGAGCTCCGTGGCATGTGCACAGACAATCTGCCCTACCGGTGCATACCAGCTGACTAGCAGACCTGAACCCCTGGCAGAGTAGAGGCTGTGGTCAGGGAGGTCCTGCACTGCTGTCGAACTTTGGTAAAGGTGCATGTTTCCCAGGGAGCTGGCAACCAGTGAGCAGGAGAAAGACAACTGTCCTTTACTGCCTTCAAGGGACTTTGACCAAGAAGCTTGCCTGAAAGGGAGACAGAGCAACAGCAGAGACAGAGTATAGAAACTCAAAACCTGAGTGTTTTTGTGCTATAGATACTTTTGACCATCTTTACCTACAGATGACCTCTTCTTTTTTTAAGTGCATGAATTAAATTCATAGAACTGTAAAGGAAACCAATCATATTTAAACAACTATCAAGCTATTTCAACATTCTTAAAGCATTAAATAACCAGATCTAGCATCAGTTATAACAACTACAATAATTTTCATAATTTTGAAGCAGCAATAAGCATAAACAACCTTTTGGAAATATCTTTAAACTGCCATAAAATAGACACTATGATTTTGTTGATGACAAAGTCACAACTACATTTTTAACGAAAGGAAATGTCAGGTTTTCATGAGAATTTGCACATTTATAATTGATGAACATAATATTGTTTCAGTTGAGGTTAATAAAAATAAATAAATAGATATGTATTTTGTGCACCTAAGTTGAAGGACACCCAGTAAGTAACTCTGGGATTCAGGGCTCCCTTGTAAGATCAGGTGGAAGATATAGCACCTGTGTCAGGGAACTAAAGTGAAAATTCTACAAGAACACCTCAAAAGAGACAGAGTGAAATTAAACACCTGTTAGGCCAGAGAACACCAAATGTATACTTGTAAGGGAATTTCCACTGAACCCCAGTGATCTAAAAAGTAAGAGTCGGATATCAGAACATCTCTATTATTTCCTAGAGGTCAGGCATTTGGGCTAATTCTGTACTCCACGCTCCAGTGAAAGAAATACCTCAACCCTGTGGAGAATTTGTGACCCCAGTATTTCCCAGGAGACTTTTCTTGAGTTCCCCACCCCACCCTCACCCCACCCAAGTTGTCAGGTCACAGTGGGCATTCTTCCTGTTGCATCACCTCAGATAAAAGCCGTCAGGAACCCACTATGGTGTAAGATGAAACCTTCAGAAGTTGTTTATGTGGAAAGTAGTTGTTACACATGGCAGGTAGCTAAGGGCCTTTTCAGTTGCTAAGGGAGGTGTTACACTGAAATTTCAGCAACAACAAACAGAACAGCTGGTGGATACACCTGATGTGTAGATGATGCTTCTGACAGTTGCAGTGGAGTTGGAAGATTCTTGGGCTGGGGTCAAGCAAGCCTGGGTTTAAAATACTATATAGCACCCAACAGCTGTGTGAAATTCAGTATGTTCCTTAAGGTCTCTGTAACGTGGTTTCCTTTCAAATACAATGCTGTTAACCAATGCCTTCTTCGTACAGTTGTGAGAATTGCGTGAGATAGGCTTAGGTGTTCAGTGGGTGTGGATGCACTCGCTTACCCTTTACATGTGAGAAATGCTAATCAGACAGCTGCAGGTCTCTGTCCCATAGCTCACCCTCCTTCCTCTGACTGTAGAGATGCCATACCCCATGGAAGTCCCAATGTTCTTCAGTCTTTTTTGAGAATTCACGTGAGGGGGCAGAACATCCCAGCTCTCACTTCTGAGCATGCTCTCTTGGTATCGCATCACTTTACCCAGTAGAACCACTCAGCTCTTTCTTTAGATTTTGCAAACAACAACAGGATGTGTATCTACTCATGCCCTGCATTAATGTGTTGTCTTATAAATTTATATACTGATATTTTCTTGCTTGAAGGGAATAAGATGGACTGGATGCTCTTCCTTCAATGCCGTAACTCACCATTCTTAAAAACCCTCTGACCACCCTGCCACTAGTGAACAGTTCCTGGCCTCCCCATACAACCACATATGCTCTCCATTTTGTTGGATTTTTCTCTCTTTCTCATTTTCCTCTTGGAGTTGACTGTCAGTAATAGAAATATTTTTTTCTTCTTGCTCCTGCAGAGCAGATTCACACAGCCCTTGCTATTCCAATGCTTATAGATATTCCTTCTTGGAGATGTATCTGTTGGCTACTGCTGAGTAATAAACTACCCATATTCAAGGATTTAAACAGTTACTGTTGCTCACTGGTCAGTTTGTCAGTTGAATGGTTCTATGGTAGAGGTTGGGTTCAGTTGATCTCAGCAGGCTTTGCTCATGCTTTTGTGACCAACTGGTGGGTCTCCTAGGAGTTGGTTTTCTGCTCTGGAATAGATCAGTGGCATGGATGGCTGAATGGTGACCATGGAAACGCACATGTTTGGACCATCCGACGGGCTAGTCTGCCTGATTCGCATGGCACTGTAGGATTTCAGGAGGACCAGCACAGACATGCAAAGCCTTCGAGGCCTGGCCTCAGGATGGCAAAATGTCATTTCTACCATATTCTATTTAACAAAGCAAGTCTCAAAGCCAGTTTCAATTTAATGGTGGACAAATAGAATCTGCCTCCTGAAGGGATGAGCTGCAAAGTTACTTTACCAGAGAGGTAGATGCAAAATGAAGTAAAATGTTTATTATTTTGCAATCAATCTACGGCACTCTGTCTTGTCCAACCAAGCCTGTTCTCAAAGGTTCTTTCACAAGGACAACTTCCTCCATGGGAGAGCTTAAGGCGATAACTCCTACTACAATGAAAACATTTTTTTTTCTCAACTTCCTTCGAGAAAGAGAATTGCAAAAGTTGTTTTGCTTATTATCTTATGTCCTGTTTCTGGAGAAGGGGTGAGTTCTTCCTAAAGAAGAGGGGCCTACTTCTTCCTAAACATAAAGAAGGTCGCCTTCCCTTGATGGAGAGAGAGAGAGACACTGAGAAAAGTATGAGAAGACTTTAAGAATAAGTTTGTCTATGGACTATGTACCTGAGCACTTTGAATAACTCCCAAGGATGACCCATGAGATACAGGAAAGGTTTATGAATTTGAAGGATGGCATAACAGCACTTTGTAAAGTTGTAAACAATCATTGAAATAGCTCCACCTTCTCATTCCTGGTTTCTATGTCTTTTGCTTAAAGCTTAACATAGAAGTAGGTATTAAAGATTCATAGCCAGTAAGGTGAAAATTGGGACATCAGGGACTCTTGTTTTAGAATTTTGCTGCTCATGTCACATTTTTCCTGGTTAGTCACTGAAGTGAAGCATTTTATAAAAGAAAGTTATTCAATGTATGGTTTCCAATTAGTAAAATTAACTTTATAAACCGTAATAAATAGTCTTGGTGAATTTGATAGAAATCATGAAAAAAATTTTGTTACAACAAAGATACATGCATACCCTTTGACCTAAGAAATATTTTAAAGAGAATGCAGATAAATTGGCTCTCTCATAGAGAAAAATGAAAAATTATTTGAGAAATAATTTGACTATAAACTATTTAGCTAAGAATGGGCCCAGTAATTCAAATTCTGATTATATATAGGAAATATATCTAAATATGTAAATAAGCTGTAGGCGCACATTATACCCTGAAAAATAAATTCATTATTATGAAAAAGTATACCATGGCATCCAATTTAAATCACATTTTGTGATAATTTTAATGTATAACTTTTGTAGGACAGGATAAATTGCCCATAATTAAGCTTATACCGTGAATTTTGAGATACCTATTCATACCTGCTTGCAATGTACCTCACATTTTTTCATGGTGAAAAACTGTTACCAGTAACTTAATAAATTAATCTAGCCATGCATCATTTCTCTTGTCTTGTCTTTCTTCTGTCAGGTACTCATTCATTCAGGATCATCCATTCACTACCATGTACCAAGTACTGTGCTATAGATCTTAAGAAAGTGCCAATGTCATTCTAATAACTAAAATTTAGTCATTATTCCTCTGTTTTAGAGATAAGGAAATAGAAGCTTTAAAAATTTGAATAACTTTCCTAAGATAGTTACTAATAGAGTAAGGATACTAGTTTAGATCTTGGCAACTTTGAAACCTTAATTATAATGACAAACACATAGAAATGAGCTCAAGCTTCCACTATGTGCATAGGTATTCAGCTAAAGCAAACATGTTACATGTAAATTTGAGGGAATACCTAGGCCCCCTTATAGCCTAGCTTTTCTTTTCAGTACTCATGTGTGGTCACATACAATAAGACATACTTTATTAATGAATGAGGAGAGAAAATTACTCAAAATGCAAGGATAGCAAAGTCTCTTTGTTAATATAGAATTTATCATAAATATCTTAGCCTGAAATTTCTAGTTTTCCACTTAAAGATAACCTTCAGAGGTCCAATTCCAGTTCAGTTATAGCTGAGAGTCAGTTGCCAGTTCATGGTACTTCATGATCATTCCAAAATATTGGTTGAATAAATAAAAATCAATGAAAGATTTGATTAACTAGTTTTTTTGTTAGGTTCCTGTGGCTACCTATCTTTATGGTTCAGGTTTCATTATCTACCTATTTGGGATCATTAATATTATCACTTCTGACTTGTATTTTATTGATTATTCATCTCTCCTCAAAGTTCAAAGTCATCTCCACCAACTTTCCAGACCCCACAGATTTCCACAGTAACATATTACTTAATTATTCTTTTATCTCAATGTCCATTTTAATTCCTCATAGTTCTCTCTATTTAGCAATCCTGTGGTTTGTTAAATAATCTGTCCTGGCGTTCATTCTTTCAACAGACATTATTTGGTCAAGTGACAAGATTTCGCATGTGGGTCTCCACATATTTCCATATTAGTAAATCAAGGTCTGGGAAATAAATTATTTGGCCTAATAGGAAATGAAGATTTCTTAAGAACAGACCCAACTGCTTAACCAATTAGAAGGTCCAAGAATGAAGTGGTTGGAGCCAGTGGGATGCTAGAAAACCTTGAGGCTCACACTGTCCTTTTGGAAATGTACCATAATGTCTGCACTTACTGAACTGATTTCATGTCCACTCTTTTTACCTTTTCTTCAATTGTGGACACTAGGATAGCATCCTTTGCTTTCATTACAACTCATCAATACCTCTGATGCAGCACTAGTTATTCTGATTATTTCCATAATTCTGTCTCCTCCATTGTGAGCATGTTGAGGGTAGAGAGTATACTTTCTTTCTTTCCAACAATCTCTCTTAATTTTAACCATAACCAGGCACTCAGTGTGCTCAGAAAAAAAAAAAATTTTTGGAAGGGTGAATGCAAGGTTTTATAAAATATCCCTGTGAATTTGATTGATAGTGATTTGGTTATGTGTCTTATCTCTGAACCAATCACAGTGACGAAGGGGAAGAGTTAATCAGATTGACTTAAGCCAATCTGGACCCATGGCTGCAGTTGAGGATGGATCCTCACCATCTAGTTTCAAAGCTGGCGATGGAAGATAGGTAAAACCCTCAAAGTGGAATCAGAACACTATAAGTCATTGAACAGAATGAAATTCTGGGGAAGCAAATAGCAGATGTCTAATATGGCATGAAGTTTGATCTTCTTTGGCCAACCCAGATATTTGTATACCAAAGAGCTTCGGATTTTGTTAACAATTGGAATCAATATGCCAATAAATTCTATAATCTGAACTCCATCTTCCCCTGCTTTATAAAAATAAGTTTTATGTCAATATTTCCCACAAATTAAAACTCCTATACAAGTTTACCATTAGTTATTATAATTTGCAATAAAACCATGGTTACTTATCTTATCTTATCTTAGGTGGGCATTTATCTAGGTACTCCAAGACCTGACTGCAGCTCTTTGTTGATGTATGCAGGTCCCTGTTCATTGTATCTTTTTGAAACCCTGTTTATTGCTATACACCATTGGGAACTGTCCTGGCCATTTCCCCTTGCCTTCCTTTCCCCCAGTGACCAAAACCCACTGTCCGTGACTCACATGAAGACTCTGGAATGTAGATCCCAGTTTCATCCCTAACCATTCATGACTCAGTTGCCTCATTTATAATGAGAAATAATACTTTCTTTACCAACCTCATTAAGAAGCCATAACATACAGAAATTATATTTAAATTTCTTTCTAATGTGTCAATAGCATCAAGTTAAACTAATCCATGTGAAATGACTTTAAATATGAGGGGCTCTTTAGATGCAAATATTGACATTTGTAATTTCATAACATACTTATCCCTAGAGTCTATGGTAAATAAGATAAGGGGATATTGAGAGTAGAAGTTAGCTATTAGCAATAGCATGGTATCAAGGTGGGATAATAAGCAAAGGACTTTATAATATTATGGGAAATATCCTTGGAAGAAGAAAAGGGGGACACTTAAAAATACAATCCTTTAGCTCAAAGTGATGGACCGATCTCTCGAAACTCTATTATAAATACAAGATGGGAATGGCATGGAGTGAGTCTGCGGATGAGAAGGGAGATTTTCCTGGTGAGGGTTCTTAACAGGCTTTGAAGAAGCATGTGTGGAGGTCATGCTTTCAGTCTTTGGATTTGATTCTTTGGGCATGAGGCCTCCGTAAACATACCCTTCATGGGAACCTAGGAGGATTTCTTGCCCTTTGGAATGAAGCTGCTACGGACAAAATCATTTCTCAGGGTCAGATGTGGTTTGGAACATCCTGGAAAAATATACCTACACCTGATTCATTGGAGCAGCTCTGGCCAGGATAGAGTTTCAGCCTGGCCTCAATGGCAGCCCAGATGTTGCCCCAGAACACACGTCCCCATGGCTCTCAGGAGTCACTCACCGTGCCCCACAATCCAAACAAAACCTTCTTTGTGAAATGGGAAGGGAGCGTCAGGTTGCCTTCCCAGCCCCGCTGCCAATCCTCAACCTGGGACTTCTCCTGCTCTCCCCAGGGCGCCATCAAACGTTTAGCAGAAATATTTGCCCGTAGCTGTTGACTGTGTCAGAAAACTGACAGCTTGTTCTTATATAGATTTTGTTACACTCAAGCATGGGTACTATTTTAAGGGAGACATAAAGTAATAAGATGAAAAGTCTATTAGTTTTGCCTTGTAGGCCTTTTTATTGTTGTCGTTAATTGTTCTTTTCTTTTCATCCCAGTCAATGCATTGTCCTCGAATGACCTTTTCATATTTTCAGAAAAGAGGTTTATTGGAGGAGAGTTAATGGATTCATAGAGAGGGTAAGGACACAGGTTTGGCAAGTGGTTTTGGTACCTGGAAGAAAAAAATTCTTCCTTCTTTTAAAACTTTGTCTCAGAGCAGGACTGGAGAAGTGACAGGGAGGTTTGGCGCCCATCTCTTAGCTCTTTACTTCTTTGGTGGCTTATTCAACCAGAGAGAAGCTGATGTGAATGGGGTCTTAGGAATAAGTCACACAGTCATGGGGACAAGAGTGGCAGAATCTGTCCTTCTCTGTTTGGTTTCTGTTTTTTGGGCGTCTTAGACTCTAGGAAGTATGCAGTTCAATATTGTCATGTAACCAACCATATCGAAACCTGATGGTGTAACACAAAAAGCTTATCATTCATGGGGTAATCAGGTGATTCTTGTGGTCTCATCTCAGCTCACTGACACATCAGTGGTGAGTTTTGGGGCAAGTCAGCCTCTTTGCTTAAATTGGTTGGACTGTATCACAACTCAGCTGGCTGAAGTTTGCCTATAGTGACCTTGGATGGGATGGATGATGAGGCTCTTCTCGTGGTTTCTCGTCCTCCAGCCTTGAGGCCCAGGAGTCTTAAACAGAGTGAAAGAGGAACACAAGCTTCTTGAAGCCTGGGTTCAGCTCTGGGATGCCACCACTTCCCACACATCCTGTTGGTCAATGCGGAACAGAAGACAAAACTTGGAGTCTTCTCCGAAGACATAATCAAGGGCATGAACACAGGGGACATGTAAAATTGTGGCCACATGGCTGCCTCACCTTGGGAGGTGGCATGTGACTCCACTTTAGAACAGTCTTATTTTCCACTGTCTGCCTTGCGGCGGACGGATAAGTTTAAACTGGAGTGAGAGACAGGAGGCCCAGCCTCACTAGTGCATGATGTATTTCAGTTCACATTTGGCCTTTTGTCTGTTGATTAATTGGTTAGAACCCATTAATAGAAGTGAGTGATTAGGCTCCCCACAAACCTCCAATACTTAGAAAGAAAAATGAGCACAAACATCGAGGGAGATCAATGTGTGCCCACTTTTACCATTCTCAGCTGGGTGGTTGCCAAGGATCTCTGACAAGTCCCCCGTCTTTGGTTCTGGCTTTTTGTGTTCTCATGGTTGGCTTCCTCCATGTGAGACTGTATTAGCCTACCTAGCTCTCATTTGAAATCGAAATTACTTGTTTACTTATAAACTCCATTGTTAAACCAAAAGCTTACTGTAGGCAAGGACTACATCTGTTTGCCCTTCTTTTCCTCCAAACTACTAGACTGTCCAGGCCCCATATAGTATGTACTCAATAAAAATTTGGACAATGCATGTAAGGAGAAGTGAGTAACAAATTATAGGTGCTATTGAACTTGATTAACATCCTTCCAGTGGTACTGGAAACTAGATGCATAAAAGGCAGGCAGGATTTCCCATGGTAAGGAATCATACTTATAAGGATTGTCCTACCCTGCATTCCTCTAAAACAAAAGTTAAACAAATCAAATGGCTCAGACATCTCTGAGAGTTACTGTGTTGATAGTTTCTAAGCAAGGTACTCATGAACTAAGAGGTCTGTGTACAATGAAGGTGTTCATAGTATAGAATATTTGGGATCAAGTATGACTCATGAGCATTTCATTTACAGTGTATCTCTATTTCCCTAGAGGAAGCAAAACTCCAGGTATTGGAAATGATGCACTGTTCCTTCTAGAAGTCTCTTCGCTGGCTATTCTTATCCCTCTGTTTTTATCTTGAGAGGAGAAACCGGTACAGGTATTTGAGGTTAGTCATAAAAATCTTTATTCAATGGCAGGTTTAGACACTTGAAATCTTTTTATGTCATAATTAATCTACTCAAACATTCTCCTGAGTTAAGAAAATTCTGTGGAAAGTGTAGGGAAGACAGGAAAGTCCAGAGTCGGACGGAAATACGTTTAGGGTTTAGGAATGAAATCAATGCCAGGTCATCTTCCATCTTTTTATGATACTACCACCCACAAGCAGTTCATCTGAGACTGGCAATGTTGGGGAAGTGACAAAGCACTACTGAGAGTCAATGAGAGCCCGAGGGAAATGTAAAATACGTGATCTCATAGCTCCCAATCAAGAGATTCAGTGTTGGTTCAGGAGGTTCAGGAATTGGCATTTAGCCAACTAGTCAACCATGGATGATACTCTGACCCCAACTTGTCTATGAAAGCAATCTTCCTCCTCTGACATCGCTCTGATGTCATAAATGTCTACATTTTGATTCATTGGGAAAACAAACAAAACTAAAAATGTGTCAAATTTGACACGTTTGATAAGTTTTTCTTACTTTTTTGTCCCAAATAAGTCTTGATCTCTTTATTCAAGACTTTCCTTTATCTGATATATTTTCAACAGATTTTGAGAATTCACTGTAGTTTTACATACTCTTATGGCCAGAGGATTGAAAGAACTTTAGATAAGCGAATGCTCTGGCACCAGAGCTGGAATGGGAGACTTTACTCACGAGTGCTGCATTGGCAGAAGGGTGGACTCTGGATTGGACTTGGGTCCTTGCCACTCTTCAGTGATAGCGTCTGTTATAATGGTATCAAGGGATGGTCTCAGAAACACGTCATTGTGAAGAAACCAGTTATGGCAGGATGGGTCACTGGGAGTTTTTCTTTTGCCAAAGGAACTGGTAATTTTTCTGGAAAATACAATGAAGAGAAAGTTTTAAATTTACAATTGTCTCCCAGGGTCAATAATCTCAAATAAAGACAGAAAGCAAAGCCCACCCTAGAGAGTGAAGGAATGTCCAGGTAGATGGAGTCTATAGGGAACATATAGGGAATATACTCAAGATATCCAGCATCAGTGCTGCATTTGGGGATGGCCAATAAAGATGGCAGACACTTATAAGGCACTGGGCATGCCACCTTACCCCTGCCTGTATCTCGATCATGAAAGATGTGTTATAAATTTCTGGGAAAGAAGGGGAAAATGGAAGTATCAACTCAAAGTTTCATCAGTGCCGAAGTTTCCTGGGAGAAGTGAACTACAGAATGTTTGAGGAGAGCAAGAGTCTGGATTCAGATGACTACATTTATGTCCATGAACAAGCTGTGTGGCCCCCAGCAAGACTTAAACCTCCAATGCTTTTGTTTAATTATTTCTGCTACCAATTATCCTTTGACAAACATCTTCCCATTCCCTTTCTTTCCACCCAACCTCTGATAACCACCATTCTAATCTTCACTTCTATGAGATCAACTTTTATTTTTAGATTCCATATAGGAGTTAGATCACATAGTATTTATTTTTCTGTGCCTGACTTATTTCAGTTACCAAAATTTTCCCCATGTTCATCCACATTGTTGCAAATGACAGCATTTTCTTATTTTTTTTGGCTGAATAATAGTTCATTGTATATTTATACAACTTTTTTCCCATTCATCCACTAATGGACACTTAGGTTATTTCATATGTGGACTATTATGAACCATGTTTCACAAACATAGGGGAGTGCATGTCTCCTCAGCCTGTTGATTTCATTTCCTCTGTACATATGTAGTTGTATACACATATGTAGCTGGAACATATAGTTGTTGTTGAGGGACTCCTATACTGCTTTCCATAATGGCTGTACTAATTTGCATTCCCACCAACTGTGTGTAAGGGTTCCAGAGGTGACATATCTTTGTGGTTATGTCACATCGTTTCCCCGATGATTAGCAATGATCATTTTTTTCATTTATTATGTCTTCTTTGAAGAATTATCTATTCATGTCCTCTGCCCATTTTTATTTGAGTTATTTGTTTTTCTGTTATTGAGTGGTATTCCTTATACATTAACTCCTTATCAGATGTATACTTTGCAAATATTTTTTTCTGAATTTCATCTCTTCATTTTGTTGATTATTTCCTTTGCTGTACAGAAGTTTTTGATTTGATGTAGTCTCATATCTCTATGTTTGCCTTTGTTTTTTATGTCCTATTAGTTGCCCAGACTAATGTCACAATGTTTTGCTCCTATGTATTCATCTATGAATTTCATAGTTCTGTGTTTGACATTTAAATCCTTAATCTACTATGAGTTGGTGTTTGTGTATGGTGTAAGGGTCTAATTTCATTTTTTCTGCAGGTTAATATCCACTTTTCTCAACATATTTCTTTAATACAGATTAAAGAATTTGTCATGTGTTCTTGGTACTTTTGTTGAAAATCAGTTGGTCTAGAACAAATTATGTGTTGTGTGTATATGAATGTTTCACAATGAATTATGAATTATAAATCACCAATAAAAATATTCTTAAAGAAGAAAATCAGTTGACTATACATGCATGAATTTATTTCTGAGTTTTCTATTCCGTTGTATTGGTATGTGTATCTATTTTTACAGTATCATGCTGTTTTGGTTACTATAACTTTGTAGTGTATTTCAAAGTTAGGTAGTATGATGCCTTGTTTTTTTTTTATGACTATTGTTATGGTTTACATATGAGGTATCCCCCAAAAGATCATGTGTGTGTGAGACAATGCAAGAAGGCTTGGAAGTGAAATTTGGGGGTTTTGAGAACCTTAACCCAATCTCTGTGCTAATTCCCTGATAGGGATTAACTGAGTGGTAACTGCAAGCAGGTGGGATGTGGTTAGAGGAGATGGGTCATTGGGGCATGCCTTTGGGGTTCATATTTTATCCCTGGTAAGTGGAGTCTCTCTCTCTCTCTCTCTCTCTCTCTCTCTCTCTCTCTCTCTCTCTCTCTCTTTCCTGATGTCATGTTTTGAGCTGCTTCTCTCCACCTTAATCTTCCACCATGATGTTCTGCCTTACCTCATGTCCAAACACATATGGACTGAGACCTCTGAAACGGTGATCCCCCAAATAAACTTTTCCTCCTTTAAAATTGTTCTTGTCAGGTCTTCTGGTTGTAGCAATGAAAAAGAACTGACTAAAAAAGTATTATGTGAGATATAAAGAGTAAGAATTGGAGATGTTGTAAAACATACCTAAAATTTTAAAATTTGGTGATGTCCAGATCCGGCAAAATTCTCATGAGCTCTCCCCATTCTTATGATGATGTTCTTTGAAAATCACTGCAAGGTTTTTTGAAAACTACCTTGACAATCTGTAGCAGAAGGCCTAAAACCCTACTTATATTTTTATTTAGTAATTCTTCTAAGTGGAATTTTTCTAAGAAAATGATTCACCCGAATAAAAATTTCCCTTCATAGAAAACATATAACTTATGAATACCACCTAAAATTTTGATTATAAGAAAATGAATTAGTAAATAGTGGAATTCCCACTCATTAGAAAATTATGCATCATCCCAAAACTGAAGACTCTTAAAGCATGAAAACTCTAAAGTAAGATGGAAGAGAAAGGTAGTAAAAAATAGAACATAAACTGTACTTACTATTATTTAAAATATGTGTTCATATACAAATGACCTAAATGGAAAGCACAAATCTCAAGTCAAGGTGCCAGCAAAATATGATTTTATTTTTTCTCTTTAAAAAAATTCATCTTTAGTACCGAATAAACCTTGTTTTTGACATTAAAATTGCAATTAATTTTAGAAAAACAACAGTGATCATTGTTTGAATTCATTTTTGCTTATGTCCATATATCTATATTCACCAAGATGGTGCTCATGTGGCTTTCCCAAAAGCCAAGCAGACACTACAGGTGGGTCGGACCTGTTCTAATTCTCTGCCTTCCTTCCGCCTCCCCGACACCAGGCACTCAAGTCCCACATTCTTTCTCCTTAAGGGACCAGGCCAGCCTCTGGCCTCCCCCACTGAGGCTGTCTGAATGGTTGGAGGAAAAATTAACAGCCCTACTGGAGACAAAGAAGGGAACCCTGTCATGCTGGCGTGTGGGGCGGGGCCATCTCTTTCAAATCAAAGAAAATGACTCCCTCCACTCCATTTTTCCTAGAGTAACCATGGGCATGAGGTTTGCACAACTTGGAACATGCGAGTCAGTTCTGCTCTGACATCTGTAGGGCCTCGGGGAGCCTGCCTCTGGGGAGCAGGGTGGGAGCCTTCCCATATGCGTATTTGTCTGTTTTATTTATTCATGTCTGCATCTGCATCTGTGTTGTTTTATTTTGTTTGCTTTCTGCTCGGTTTAAGAGCTTCTTGTCCTTGAAGATCCAGGCCCCCAATGGCTTATGCCAAATTGGGTCCTGGGGGCAGGAACCCAGAGCGTCTATTCCATCCTTTGGGTATAGGATCAATAACTGGGATGAGGCCTTCCCCTCTCTGCCTATCAAGCAGTGAGAAGTTCACTGTATTTTCACACATGCTTTCTGGTGGCCAAGCATGCTAATGACAGTGCAAAGAGAGAGAAATAGTATAAGAAGAGGCTTTCTAATCATTCTAGATTCCTCTAAATGTCAAAAACCTCTCCACTCGCCGTGAGGTGTGTTTTCTTTTTATTACAACTTGCTGGTTAGACTGCGATGTAATGACAATGGCTTGCAGGGTACTCCTGGCTGAAAGGGGAGCCGGGATGACGTAGAAACAAGATGAAGAAAGAACTCTCAGCAGAGTAGCTTCGAGACCAGAGAGACAGGGCAACAGTAAAGCACCACGCAAGTGAGGAGTCTGGAGGAGTTTGAGTTTGAGTTCCTATCCGTGGTTATGGGCAACTCAGCTTTGGACTCCTTCTCTGAGCCTTCGCCCACTGGGCTTGACAGGGTTAATGCTCTTCTGGCTCCGTGGGAAGGGGGAGGGAGGCAGCTGGTGGGTGCTGGGCTTGGCACAGGGCACCAGGCTCGCTGCAACCCTCCTCCTCTGGGGCTGCTGGATCATCACAGGGCTGAACAGCTGTTGTTCTCTGGCTGCCAGAGCAACCTGGGGAAATCTAGCCCCAAGCAAGGTTTGCTGTTTGGGCCTGTGAAAGGTGAGCTCAGGAAGATGTGCGAACTGCACCTTCCGTGGGAGACGCGGAAGCAATATTTATCAAAGGACCTCCATTCCAGCCACCCAGGCCCTGGGGTACCAGAGGAGCACTTAGCAGCTGGCTCCCTGCAGTGTCCCAGAGTCCCCCAAAGGAGGAGAGAGGGAAGCACTTTCTAGGCTCCTCTTAATGCTGGCGGGCTCACAATAAACTCCAAACAGAATGGGTTTACCCAGGCAGGAAGTGTTTAGCAAAAAAGCTCCCAGTTGGTCCTTACCCAGCAGAAAGGCCTGTGAGTAGTGACCAATAGGATTCTCGAGCCTTCCTTTCTGGGCAGTGACCTGGCTCAGAATTGACACCATTCTGTGTTTGGCCAGCAGAGCAGATATAAAAACGGACTCAGAGCCAGGCCACTTAATTTGAATTTTGTCTCTGCCACTTACTGGCCCTATGACCCTAGGGGAGTTACTTAACCTCTTTGTCTCTCAGATTCCTCATCCTGAAGAAGGGATGGGTTTAAAATCACATCTGTCTTCAAAGATGATTATTGACTAAATGAGTTCATGTGTGTAAAATCCCAGCCCTTTATAAATGCCCAGTAAAATAAAGTAAAAATCCCTCAGGTTGCTTGGATTGTAAAACTAAGTCTCTCTGTGGGGCAAAGAGGAGGCTGAGCCTGTAACTCTTGGGCTGCTGGTACATTCTGAACTGGTAGAAGAAAGGTCTCCTGGAGGGCAAAGAGCTGCAGTGACCTGGCCCAGCCGGCTGGCACTGGGTTGGCGAGATCCAGTCCTGCACCCACCTTCCCAACTCCACGTTCAGTGACGTGACTCTTGAAAACAGTCACAGAGGAAGAATTTAGAGAAATCAGCAAATGTCACATGATATGCCATGTTTTGAAGTATGTTTTAAAGGACCAGTCATTAAACCTTTACCAGCATACCACTGTTTTTATAGCACGTATTTCTGAAGACCTAGGAGGCAGCGGTTATCTGTCTCCCAGCAGATGTTAGCCGGCCTGGCTCAGATCTACCTGAGCATCTCTGGGCTAAGAAAAGGAATTCTAAGCTTCTACTACCATAAATGGAATTGAACACATACTAGGGACCAGGCATTGTGTAAAAGCTGGGCATCATTAGATCATTTAGTGATTGCAACAATCTTAGTAGTATTTCCACTTATAATCAAGGGAAATGAGGCCCAGATCAAGTACATAACTTACAGAAGGGAGTGGCAGCATTGTGACTTAAAGTCACCTAGTACATACTGATGGGTCAGCAAATGTAAATTCATTACCCACTTGAAATTTCATTAACCCATGGCATCCAAGAATTCCATATCGAACATACTCCTTTGTGGCTTATAATGGAATTATAATGATCTTTTAAGGAAATACTTGGTGCTTCTAAGATCTACTTTAACTAGGCTGAAAGTTGTTGTTAATATAAATCAATCATCCAAGATAAACAGATTAGACTTTTTCCATGTGCAGGATGCTGTCTCAGGGATAGAAATTAATAGAGAAGCATATGACTTGTTCCTGGTTTTAAGGAGCTGAGAGACTCTCAGGGAGGAGTTTCTAGAATAACGAGGAACTTGTTATCTCAAAGCAATTTTTAAGAGGCAGAGGTCCCTGAGAGTCAAGGCGAGTAAGGAAACTCCCCAAGTTTCAGATCCTCATCTGCATCACAGAATGACAGTCATACCAGGTCCCATAGCCTTGTGGTGGAGATCCAATGAGAGGGTGCATTTCCTACCTTAGCTCAGTGCCAGGCAAATGGTAATAACCTTATACTTCATCTATATTAACTTGTACTCAGCATTATTTTTGAAATTCTGATGACAGTTCAACAGGATAAGTAGTCTTGGGAAGTTTTGCATGTTGGAGCAAATTTTTAAAAAAATACTAGATGATGCTGAAGGAAAACCAATTTGAAGCAGCTCTTCATTGCTTCAGAACCTTTAGAACTGAAGAGAAAATAGAATATAATGCTTAGGAGGAAAATCGGTTTGAATTCTTGCTCTGCCATTTGTTTGCATGACCTTAAAGATTAGGATCCTGACTCTTTCCATAACAGTAGTTAAAGAAATGCTTTTAAGAAGTAAGTCAGGTGAAGTTGTGCATGTGATCAAAACTCTGATAGGTCTCCAATTCTCTGGGAATAAAAAGTCCCTATGATGCTCTCTGAGGGCCTCTGATCTGGTCCTGTTACTTCTCTAGCCTCCCGCCCTCTTTCCCATTCATATTAGCCTCTGTGCTGTGGCTTCCGTCTCAGGGCCTTTGTACTTGCTGATCCCTTTGCTTGGAATACTCTTCCCTAAGATATTCATGGTTCGGCCCTTCACTGCCTTTATAATCTCTGTTCAAACAGCACTTGTCAATGAAGTCCTCTGTTATGTTTGGGAGCTGGAATGTCCCCCAGATGCTCATATGTTGTCCCCAGTACAGCAGTGTTCAGAAGTGGGGCTTTGGGAAGTAACTGGATCATGAATGGAAACTGTAGGAGGTGGAACCTGCTTGAAGGCAGCAGGTCCTTGGGGACATGCCCACAGGGACTCTAACTTGTCTCTAGCCTCCTTTGTCTGTCTGTCTGTCTCCCTCTCCGTGCTGGCTGCCAGGAAGTGAATAGACATGCCCTTCCACCATAATGTTCTGCTTCACCACAGGTACATAGCAATGGACTGAAGGCTCTGAAATCATGAGCCAAAATCAACCTTGTTTTCTATAAGTTGTTCTTCTCAGGTGATTTGTCACAGTAATGAAAAACTGACCAGCACATGTACACTGATCTCTATTTAAAAATCGCACTATACCACCTGTGACCACTGGACACTCTAGCCAGCCTCACCCAGTTCTCTTATTTCATCTGCTTGGCACTTTTCATTATCTAATATCCCACACAAGTTGCCTATTTGCTATTGTTGTTTGTTTCCTAGCTTCTCCACTAGCACGTAATTCCCAAGAAGGCAAATGATTTATTTTGCTTATTAATGTATTCCACATCCTAGAAAAGTGACTGGCTCATAGCAAATAATCAATATTTATGGGAAAAACAAATTCATTTGTTAATTTCTGTGAACTCTTGATTTCCTGTTCTTTAAAACAAAAATAATAACAGTACCTACTTAATAGGCTTATCCTGAGAATTAACTGAGATAATAAGGTATTAGCACAGTTGGTCCTTATCTGGTAAGTATTCAAGAGATCATCATTGCTATCATTATCATTTATTAATATTTCAAATCCCCTTTACGCCAGGTCATGTATCATCCTCCTTTTAAAGGAGCTCATCTCTTGATGAGAGATGGTTTGAAATAAAAGAAAAAGAAAACTATTTCATACTGATCACTGGCATGATCAATTACATAATTATCAAGGACAGGAAGTACGATTTTGACAGGCCACAGGGCTGTCAGATTGGGAATAAGGAAACGAAGCTGCTGCCCCCTTGGCCTGGGCATGTGCCTAATAGTCCCCTTGACTCCAGGATTTCTGAGTACACCTGGCTGTGACCGACTTGGCTATCAATCCTTACCACTCTTACTCTAACTTGACATAACATCCCCCATTATCCACTCACTCTGTGGAGCAATTCTGAATTTCCAGGACAAAGCCCATGGCTGAGCCTGGTGGGTCAGTTACCCATCACTGTCCCATTGGTTGTATACAGGCTTCTCCTTCCATGGGGCCATTGGGGAATGTGAGAGAGAATATGGAAATGGGCAAGGTAGGGACGCAGTGATTGTCACGGGTACCATGATGGCATAGAACCCAATAGCCCAAACTCCTGTGTGACCTCAGATAGGTCACTTAACCCTTTGTGCTTCAGTTTTCTCATTTATAAATTGGGTAACAAATAATAATAATCACTCCCTCCTAGGATTATTATGAAAGCAAAATAATTTGGGTTTGGTATGTGATTTAGATATATCACAGAAGACCCAGGCTTATATGCACATGATTTCTAGAAACGCCACCTAAGAAGCCAATAAACGCACCCAAAGCTGCCAAATCCACATATTAAGCAGCCCCCCTGTGTGAGATGCTTAAGATGCTTATCTTCTCTTTCTCTGAGCTCTTTTCATGTCACTTTTGATATGTTTACACCACAGTGTATGTCTGGAGAATGTAGGGAGCAAAAATTCTGCTTTTTACTATGCTGAGAGATTAATATGTCTCCAGTACCTTCCACTCTTATGGGAAAAATAGGGCCTTTGAATTGAACTGTGAGCATTTATTGGGAACTGCCAGCTAGAGTATCTCCGCCATCAATATCCCTCACAGATTATACGGTTCCTTCCTTCTCCTCAGTCAGTTCAGACCCATTATCTTTGAATCACTGCTTTGTATCCAGACCTGTGCCTCCCTTCCTGGCCTAAACTTAATCTCTGCCCCTGAAGGCCATCGATTGCTGCAGCCGTGCCAGCTCAGCCAGCTGTTCCTGGAATGGTGGCTTCCCTAGGCCTCTGAACATCACTATCTAAAAATTCTAACTCTGGAAGGAATCAGAGGTCAGACACCATCCATCCATCTACCCATCCATCCATGCTTCCCTTCAGCAGATGGCAGCCAGTCCCTGAGGGTCTTCCTGCTGGCAGAGTCACATCTGTGACACATGCACCAGTTCATGAAGTAAGTTTCACAGCAGCTCCAGATTCAACAGGTGGGTGTGGCGGCCCCCATTGCTAAGCCAATAGAGGTCTACTCTGGCTACTCGGGTGACTGGGAAGGGACTCAGACCCCTGTCGCTGAGCCCCAGGGCTACAATCAATCAGAGCCAAGGGCCACTTCAGGGTCTGAACCTTTAGACTAGACAGTTAAGCAAAGGGAGCAATTAGGAGCCAGGATCAGGGTACTTGGCCAGAGCTGGAGGTATGGAGGTCAGGGCCTGAGGGAAGCACAGGCTAGAAATGGAATTCAAGGTCAGGAGTGTAAGAGAAGGAAGTCTGCACGTCAATCAAAGTGAGGAGCACAGCGGGGAGCCGAGTGAACAAGGGCAGCGATGACAGTTGTTTGGTTCACCAGCTGGGAAGGCACAGAACTGGAAAGGTAGAGCCCAGCTCAAAGGCTGGACCGGTACCAGTCCTGAAGATGCATATGTTGGTCTTGTGCCTTTGATCAGGTCCACCCCTCTGTCTCTGCCCTAGTCTCTAGGCCATGGAGGTGGTTGGCCGGAGTATGGTATTGATGACAATCACAGCCTTGGGGTCCAGGCAGCATGATTGTGAGGGCTGACTCTCCCCCATACTGGCTAATTCACTTTGGACAAGGTGCTAAACCTCTTTGTGCCTTGGTTTTCTTATCTGTTCAATGGAGATAGTAATAGTGTGGAACTATATGGTTGTTGAAGGAGACTGAACTTTAGTCAATATGTGCAAGGCACGCAGAACTGAACCTGCCACGTAGTATATTTCAAATATATGTTTGCTTATTATTATTATAAAATGAATGCCTTGGACCTTAGAGAAAAGGGTCACACACAGGCCATTAGAGCTTGGATGATTTCCAAATCTTCTAGAAGCCACACTGTGCCAAGATGGAAAACAAAAAAAGTTTCAAATTTGGGATGTTGTTATTATTGTACATACAGGGGGAAAAAAGTTCATCTTTCCAAGATTTTGCCTGATTGCCCCAGAAAGAAAACATTTTCATTGTGTGGTCATGATTGGGAACACATGTGACCACACCCCACTTAGCTCAGCCCTTCCCGTCCCTCGTCTGTCTCTCCATCCCTCTCTCCCCCTCTCTGTTCCTAATTAGGAAGAAACCAAGTAGAATTTGGCGTTTCCTTCCCAGTCTTGGTAGGGGAGCCTGCAGTGGATTAATTACCTCAAGTAGTTCTGGCTTCCCAAAGGAACAATCAGTGCCCGGGCTTGGGGTCCTAGTGGCTTAGGGCGGCATGACAAATTTAAATCTCCACTCGAAGGGAACAGAAATTAATTTTAATAGGAGGCAGTGTGGTCTGAAGTTTAGTCGAGGAGGAGAAGTAACCAAAAGTTATGTTTTCTGTCTTAACCTAACCACTAACTTCTTGTGAGACTTGGCTCTGTTGTACAGTTTAGCTTGTGGGGGAAATAAATTTACCTTTCAGCCATGGAGTGCTGATGGTGGGCACTGACAACAGCTCATGTTTAATGAGTTTGTCTTATACATTAGGCATGATACCAACTTACTGAGATTAAATAATTCATTAAATAATTAATAAATTTGACACATATTAAGCATATTTTGATATATTGATACATTTTAGTATTCATTCACACATTAATAATTTAATGTACTTAATGTAAACAGATTTTATTTAATTTACATATCTTTAAAAGTACCACATGTAAAATCCTCATTGGTAAGGCTGTGATTATCTTCATCTTATAGGAAGGGGAACAGGACCAGAAAGCACACATGAGGTTTGCTCAGGGACCCAGATCTGAAATGTGGCAAGATGCTCAGATCTGACTTAACCTCAACTCTGAGATCTTACTTTTGCCTCATATTGAATATTAATGCAGGGAGGTGCATTACATATTTTAGAAGAAAATTTAAAGGGTTAATGGGTTGGCTTAGTTGGCTGCATGATCCATTCCTCAAACACCCCAACTACTCTGTTACTGTACTCATTTGCTTTGATAGGATTGTATGTTTGGCTTTTAGCTTTTAATCAGTAATCTTCAGAAAGTTTTAGAAATCAACTAGTTGCTCCCATCCATATGGGTATAGCATTCCTACTGGAAGAGGGATATATGGCTTCTATCCGGAGTGGATTCTGAGCAAGAGGCTGTCTGACATCCAGAGAGAGGTTCTATGGGAAGATAGTGGAAAATCCCACAAGAATGCTTCAAGGTCTTTCCAAAATTGAGGAAGAACCCAAAGTCCCGTGGCAAAGCAGGTCATAGTCAGAAAGAGGTGACCTGCTGTCCATTAAGAGAAGGGAGCATTAAGAGTCCCTTGAGGTGCTGCCTACAATCGAATCCCTCTTCCCACTCGCTTCTGGTTTGTGCAGCCTCACATGCAAGTTCATTGCATGGCCCCTGCCTTGGGCTGCATTTGGTAGAAGGTCACGGTCTTGTGTCTTTATGGCATTACCATAGACTCTGGCTGTGGAGTCAATGGTCAGCGGCGGAATACGCTGTCTCCCTAATCCCTTCTTTAAGGACAGCTCCCAGTTCCCCCTTCCTAGGACCCTGCAATGAAAATATCATACAGAGCCTGAATTTTCCTCCACCTGCCCACTCATGCACTCAGGAGAACTCAAACAGAACATTATTAAAGGATGAGGGATTCCCTGGGGACACTGCAAGAAAGGAGGTAATTTCTTTACTGGTGGATATTGCACGCCCCCATTAAACAGCAGCAAGAACCCCAGAGAAGAAAGTATACTTAACAGTCTAAAACCTAGCTCCAAACGGAGGAGAAGGCAGGCTTGTTTCAATCATCTGCCCCTTGTTCTGTAATAAAAATGTATTTTTTTTCCCTGAGAACAATTTAGTGTGGCCAATAAAAGCCCAGCTAATTTCTAAATCAGCATGGAGCCAAGTCAGCCACCCAGGAACTCTCTCCTAGGGCAATATTTCTGAGGCGTGCACAATCTATACTAAAGCGATCAGCTTCCCTCCGTCCTGCCAAGGGGATGCGTTAGTGAAGCCCAAAATATGACAAGAGGAAATTTATGTGCAACTTTTACACATAATATCTCATTATGACTCTTCCCAATCTTTCAATTTTAAAAATAAACGGCCTTTGTAATGATTTTACCAGGAGAACATCTAAAGTAAGATTAAAAAGGAAAGAGGAAAGAGGTGCAGCTGCTGGGATTTCTCTATTCCCTCTGGTCCTTACTTTAGGGGAATTCATTCCTTCTCTTCCTTCTCTCATTCTTTTTCCTTCCCTCCATTCCTTCTGGCCGCCCTCCTTTCTTTCTTCCTTTCTTCCTTTACTCCTTCCTTCCTTGTATATTCACTCCTTTAAGGAGAAATAAAAATGTTTGGGTCTGTCATTTCACCCAAGCAAACAAGATCTCTGTTAGAAGCAAAATCAGCTCTGTTTGGAACATGATGGAAGTTTCCACCTACCTCATGTACATATATGACTGCATGACCGATGTGATCCTACAACATATAGAATCAGCAGGATGAGAGATTACACTCCGTTTATGTATGATCTATCAAAATGTAGAAATGCATTCTACTGTCGTGTGCAACTAATTAGAACAAATAAAAAATTAATAAAAATTTTTAAAAAAGAAAAAAAGAAAGAATTCAGCATCATTTGACTGAGTTTCTAATGTCAATTTATTTTATAATCCCAAACTCCCCTACTCCTGTTTCCTCTCCTACCAACATTTCTTGCAAGGGTCAGACACGTCAAGTCACAGGAGGGTCCCTGGACCCCTGGTGTCACATACCACCTTGTTCTGTGTTCCCTGCTGAGATGGGGTCCAGACTCCTGGCCTGGCTTCCCCTTTGCTTGGTGGAGAAGGCAGGAGTGTATCAGAAACCGGATGCTGGTCACTGGGTGGGGCCCAGCTCTTTGGAAAGATCCAACATTTCTTTCCTTGGCATTGGCTTGGAGGTTTGTGACAAGCCCCCGTTTTGTTTTGTGGAGACCTATTCTCCTGGGTGCTTTTCTCCTCGTATGTTTGTATTTCCCCCTTCTGCCTGGGGACCCATGTCCTAGGACCTGTCCTGCAAGAGTGCAACCTCTCTCGGTAGCAGGGCCCAGGGGTGGACTGTTCGTGTGCATCAGTTTCCGTGTTCAGGCATCAGTTGCAGAACATTGATTGTACCCTGCTCAGAAAGCACAGGGGAAGAAGAGAGCTGTCCTTGAAGAACCCACAGACTGTCTGGGGAATTGAATCAATAAGCAACGAAAGCCATTATTCCATGAAAGTGTGAGAAAGGAGGGTGGATGCTGGAGACAAGCCTGGCTGTGCCTGGGAGTGCCTGGCCAGCCACAGTTCAGAAATGATTTGCCTTGAAGTCAACCCTGGGCATAGGACGTCCTAAGGGGCATTATGGGAGACATACTAATGGACATTTTCTAAGCATCACACCTCTTTAGTTTTGATGGTTCTAGGTTCTCAACTGAAGATGGAATTTTGTGAGGTAAGATCCTACTTCAAGCTGACAATGCTTGGTTTGCTGAGTGTGTGAGAAGCAAGGGCTCCTGTAAGGGCACTCCTGGCCTCAAACAGACCCTGTCAAGTTGGAAATACATGCTGACCAGAAACTGGTGGTTTGGTCCTTGACTTGGTGTTGAAAAAATTTGGTTTAGTTCTGATAAAATCAGTATTACCTGGACAATGATCTGGGATCTGATGGAGACTTCAGAGTTTTACAAAGTACAACCCATCTGCTCCCCTACCCTCACCCCCCACTCTTCATCCTATTAGTTAACCTTTAGGCCACAATGTATTGAACACATGTCACATGTGCAGAATCATCAGTGTGGCACTTGAACACATGATCTCACTGAATCCCCACATTTCCTTGGAGAGAGATATTCTCACCTCTGTGATGCAGGTGAGGAAATTGAAGTTCTCTGGTGTTCAGCAGCTTGGCCATGGCCCAGTAGTCATAAATATCAGGTTGGGGACTTAACTTCAGGGCTCCTAAAGGTCAGATTTCTTGTCACTGTCTTCCACATTTAAGCTACTTACTGCTGACACCATTTTTGATCTCCCATGACCTCTCCTTCTCTCTGTTCTCAGCATGACTTCTGTCTCCTCCAAGATCCTCTGAAAATGACCCCATGCACAATGACCTGCCTTTCTTGTGAAATCTCTACAGGAACATTTATTGAGTAATTACCATGTGCTAGGCCCTGACTTAGGTGGTTTGCCATCTATCTTTGCTAGATTCATTACACTGAACTTGTGAGACAGATCTGAAGGCATATCGCCATCACCCTATTAAGCAGAGACCACAATTTATGAGTTCAACTAACACAGAGACTATCACACCCTAGAGATGATAATCTAAGATTGGGGTCAACTCTGCCTTACTTCCCCAGCACAGGGGAAGAAGAGAGCTGTCCTTGAAGAACCCACAGACTGCCTTTCTTTCTGCGATTCTTCATCAGCTCTGCACTGATTCAACATTCACCATGGTGCTTGGCTTTCATAGACGTTGAAAAAAAATTTAATAAAATGAATGGGTAAGTGAATGCATCGATTCATTTGTGTGAAGAATAATAATAGTTTATTTAAAAAGCATATGGATTCTGAAATTCATATTTCTGGGGCTCAAACTCAGCCTCTGTACTCACTAGTCGTGGGACCATGGAAAGGTAGGCTTTCCCATCTGTCTGATTGGCTGCACAGAGCCACATGCCTACCCCATGACTGATCACTGGCAAAGTCAAGACACTGGTTAAAAGCTGCCTCTGCCTTAAATATCTACCCTATTGTTTATCACAGACACACAGTATGACTTTTCTCTTTTTTATTCAAAGGGCATATGGTAGCCTGCATTTTTTTCCAGAATGGGAAAATGGGAACAATATGGAGGGGGATGAAAGGAAAGAAAAAGATCACATAAAACAGCCTTTTCCTCAGCACTTAGTAAGTCTTGGGCCCTGGGTTTGGACATTGATGCTCATTCTCCCATTTAAAAATTCCAACCACTCTTCAAATAGAGAAAGAATATACATAGATGCAGAGAAAGAATCAGAGAGAATGATTTTAATCTGTTCAGTATCACACAGCTAGTGAGGGTCTGGCCAAGAGGAATATGTTTACAATTTGAAATCCAGTGCTTTCCTCCTAACAAGAATTAAAAATCCTGATTCTCTTCATGAAATTGAGTGTGAGCACTTAGGTTCAGAATTCAAGGTCTAGGTGAAATTTGGGAGACAATAACTTTGGCTCCAGGGTAGATCCTAAGTACAGGAGGCAGGCAAAGGTCAGGGCATGTCATCTAGAAGTGATCTCCCAAACTTTCACTTCCCTACTTCTCTATCCTACCAAAACAAGTGGCAAACTCAAGATAGTCTCATTCTTTAAAAATACTACATGCAAAAAATCCCAGAGAAAAGGAGTTAACTGTCTCTTTTCTCTTTTTCCCCCCTTAAGTCTAAACAGGGTGTTTTTTCCCTCTCTCTTTAAGTGATAAATTTTAGTCTAAAACACAAAGTGGAGAACATTATGTAGTAAGTGCTTATTTTCTTCTGATGTTTGATAGGAATCAGGATTAGCAAAACCCAAACTCTGTTTCCCCTTTCACGCAGCTTGTCATTTTTGTCAAACAAGAAGCTGATTAAGTTTCAATCAAAAGAACAAAAGACTCCAGGAAGATTCTTCTTGGAAAAGCAGCAGCTTCAGCAGTTAACCCTTGGAAAGCAAATCCAGTGTGGAGCCTGTGACTTAACTTACAGCTAGGGACCCTTTCTATTTAAAAAGTGAGTCTTCAGAACATGCTGACCAGCTCATTTAATCCAGCCCTGGACATCTGAGAGAATCTTATTAACTGTTGACATCAAATGTCTGAGTATTCATCATGCATGTGAAAGAAACTCCTATTTAGTGAATACATTTCAGGCCAGTCACTGTGAATGGACCCAGGAGGAGATTATGGGGAGCAAACACTGTGGATAGAAGGGGTCAAACACTTGTGACTTAATGTAAAATCGGTTATTTTCCTCCTTCTCCCCATGACCTTCCGGGGTAACTTGCCTTTCCACACTCTTTGGTCTGCCCCTATGACTTGCTTTGACCAGTGACACCTGAGCAGATGCTCAGGAAGTAAACAGACACTGGGTGGCCTTCCATGGCCACTCCTGAGAATCTTGAGACCAACCCTGTGGGAATGAGCCTGAGCCAGTCTTTTGGGTGATGAGCATACATGTTAGGTCATTCTCCCTCTCTCGATGGCCCTTCAGACCAATCAGCCCATATAGCCAGACCAATCAGTCCATATCCCCAGCTGCCTTTGCACCAACCATCATATATGTCTGAGCAAGGCCATTCTAGACCACCCAGTCTCAGCCAAGCCAACCCTGACCAGAGGAAGAACCCTCTAACCATGGAACCAAGGATCTCAGGAATCCCAGAAGATCATGAGAAGCAACAAATATGTATGTTCACCAGGGTTTTAGGAGTGACCTGCTATACAGCAAAAACTAACCAATCCAGTGATATTCTCTTTGTCCTCCACATCCCAGCCTCAGACTGTAGACAAGGTCAGAGTGAGGTGTCAATCAGAATTCAGAAGTCCCTGTGTTCGAGATCTAACACCAGGGATTCTTGGGCATAGAGACTGAACTTAGTGATTTCAGTCAGTTGACCCCCTTGTTGACATGACTTGTCTTCATGCAGCCTGAGTGTGGTTTCGACCTCAGATTTCAACTCTCCATCACTAGCTCCCCCTTTCAGAACTGTTGTCTATTGTTTCCATCTTATCATGTGACCATAACCCATTGAGTTTTCAGTCTTTATATCTCAGTGCTGATGCTACTGGGTGTAAGAGACTCCTTCCACCTAGTGCAATGGGTAGGGTAGATATCAAGGTACCAAGTTCCCTCTGTCTTGAATTTTCTCAAAACCATTTTTCCCATCGATTCCCTCCCCAGGACTTGTCTTTTACTCACCTCTGGGGAACATTCCCCTCCTTATGTCATGTTGAGTTATACTGGCGGGGTGGAAGATTCCAGTCCCAGCAATTCAAAACCTCTTAATCTTCTCTTTTGTGAGCACCTTAGATAAGGCTTCATGGGTACAACAGTGCACTGTCCCCTGCCCTCCGGGAGGTTCTGATTTACTCTGATGAACTAGTTTATTCTAACGGCTGATCAAGTTGAGGCTATCTCCTCAGTCTGCCTGCGTTTCCTGAGACCTAGAAGCCATCAAGAACACGTGTTTTTGAGATTAAACCAACTTTCACTTCAGAGTCATTCCCTGGCCTCAGAAAGTCCCTGGAGACTGGGCATTTGAACAGCCGAGGAAAATTACCAAATCCACAGAGCTCTGAGGGTTCTCTAAGTCCCAGAAACCTCCTGCATTTTCTGTGAAATGAGGAGGAGCGGCTCCAAGCCCCAGCGCCAGACCCTTCAGCCCATCTATATATACTTACTGAGAGAAGCTCTGGCTAGTGTTTTCCGCTGGTGGGCAGCCCTGCCATCTATCGCTGGCCTTACCACAGACTGTCTCCTTCAACTCTGTCAGGAAAATAAGCCAGTTTGCAAACCCACTTCATTTCTGGGTTTGCTCTTTTATAAGGAAAGTCAAATAAACATAACCTGACGTTTCCAGGTGGATGTTCTGTTTTCCTGTTGTAAAGCACTGGGTTTGCCAGGAGCACCATGGGAAGGACACCAGAGTTTAGTAGAATCAATTATTAGTCTAATGGAGAGAGAAAACTGTGATGTCCTAGAGGCAGCAAGGCCTTTAGCCTTCTAAGGTACAAGTAGAAAGTTCCAGAATCCCAAGAATTCCATTTTGTTATGGGTATGGCATCATCTGCTGGTGGCCCATATGTAGCTGTTTGGGAGGTTCCTGGAGAAAGAAGGTCTTCAAGGTGTGACACCAGATAACATCTAAGACAGGAAGTCTGTTATGGTTCAGATATGGGGTGTCCCCCCAGAACTCATGGTTGAGACAATGCAAGAAAATTTAAATATAAAATGATTGGGTCATGAAAACCTTAACCTAACCACTCCATTAATCCATGGATAGGGATTAACTGGCTGGTAATTCTAGGCAGTAGCGGGTGGCTGGAAGAGGTGGGTCATTGGGGGTATGATTTGGAGTTACATATTTTGTCCCTGGTGAGAGAAGACTTCTTTCTCTGCTTCCTGGTGGCCATGTCCTAAGTTACTTTCCTCTGCCACATCCTTCCGCCATGATGGTCTGCCTCACCTCAGACCCAGAACAAAGGAGTTAACCATCCATGAACTGAGACCTCTGAAACTGTGAGCCCCCAAATAAACTTTCCTTGCTCTAGTTCTTGTCAGATCTTTTGGTCGCAGCAACATAACAGCTGAATGAAACAAGGTCATAAGATAAGACCAATTTTGGAGGTTTCACTTGGGCTACTATGCTCTTCATCCTTTTATTAGATCATTTCTCAAAAGCCTAAATGGCTTTAGGTGACAGAGCCATCAAGGCCAAAGCTGCAAGTGGAAAGTGCTTCATATCTTCTGGAGGAAACTTGGGACATCTTCCTCTTTTTAACTTCTCCATTAGGGCTGTCTGTTCTCAACTTAGAACACAACATGAGCACCTCCTTCAGAAACCGAGCAGGAATCAGTCTCAGGAGGAGAGTATGTGGGGACCAACAGGCTCAGATCCACACCCAGGACATGTGAACCCACAACACAGGCATGTGATATGAAACTAGTATTAACTTATTTAACAGACATCTCTATTTCCTCAGTAATGGTCAGTCTTCTCAGCACTTTAGACATATTAACTCATTTAATCATCAGTACAACTTTATGGGATAGGTACTGTTATTAGCCCATTATACAGATGGGTAACTGAGGATCAGTGAACTAGCCTATTGTTATGCACCTAGTGAAGGGCCAAGTCGGGTTTTGAATCCAGGTTCCATGGCTCCAGAGTCCCTGCTTTTCAAAGCCGTATTGTGCTACCTCTTTTAAATGACAATGGTTGTTTTCTCATTGCCATTTATCTTGTCTATAATTTCTAGTGACAAAGACCTTGCCCTAATAAGTGTGCAGGGGTCACTGGCTACAGGGCATTGTCCTCCTTAAGTGCTGGGAACATGTGAGCATGTACTGACTCTCTCGGTGTCTTTGGAAGTATTTATTCCACACAAACCTGTGCCCTTCTCAGAGAAGGAAGCACAGGGAAGAACATTCTTGGCTTTTGCTCCAGGTCTAACCACTGGTCACAGCTCAGGAGTCCACAATACCAGTGCGAGGATGTCTGTGTTGAAGTGTGTGGTCAAGCCGACTGTCCCTCACCCACCTTCCCCTCCCGGTACCTCTTGGCCCTATGGATTGTGACGGCCGGCTGATTATCTCACCCAGACACCCAGCTGGCACGAGGATGGAGCACTGCTTTTCTCCACCTTCAGGGATGAATTTTACATTTACCTGATTTGGATTAAAATCTGCTTATGAAGGCAATTGATAATTGTTTCATGCTAAGTTGTTTTGGTTTTGTTCTTTAGTATTGTGTCCTTAGTACCCAGCATACTCTTTGACACCTTTTAAGTATACACTAAATAGGGTTTGAATACATACATGCATAAATAAATGATTCAATTATGTAACAAATATAATATTCACAAAACTTTTCCTTGTGGATGTTACAGTCTAGTGTGGAACACAGGTGGGTAATTTAAAAATCAAGACAGTGTGATAAATATTTTGATAGTTAACTACACATATACATGCAAATACCTACACTACTTAAATCAATAAATTTAAAATTATATATAGGTATGTGTGTGTGCATACAGATATGTATATAGATATGTATATTTACATATACTTATGATTATATTATAGTGCTGCTCAGGTGTTTACTACAAACATTAATCGCTAGGGACTAGAGAAACCCCTGGCTAAGAATGGTAGAGATAAACATGTCTCCTCTAATCTAACTAAAATATTCACTTTCTTAAATCGCCTGTCCTGAATTATCCTTTGACCTTCTTCTTGGTAATGCATTTCAATCACTGGTATAGGAACATGCTATCATTTAATTTCAGGGTCTCGTCATTGAGGATGCTCAGTTCCTGTGCCTGACATACACATATCCCAGAATTAGGAGCACAAAGTCCTTTTGTATCTGTGGCAGTTTATGTCCCTACTTACTATTGCACAGACTTAACGAGGCCCTGGAAGGAAGTTGACTCTCTCTGATCCCCTAATGATCTGCGCAGGTGGAATAGCTTTTCCCCTCGTGTGTCCAAGTCACCATAGTCAGGGGTACTATTTAGCGCCCACCCTAGTTTTCAGGTAGGTAGCCCATCAGTCAGATTCTCCCCCATTATCCACCCAGATCCTTATTGAATGATTGCTCTGGTGCCCACTAACCAATGCCATCCTTGCGGTAGAAGTCTGGGGCTTTGTTGTGAACAACCTTCCATATTCTAAGTGATACTCTTAACCCATCGCAGACATTCAGTATTCAGCTTCCTTCCGGTTCCTGTATCCCTCAGTTTTCCCCTGGGACTTTGCTTGAATGTTCATCCGCCTTTGCTCTGGCTTTCACTCTCCTGGTTTGAAGACCTCACGTACGGTAGAGGTTTTTCCCTTTGCTCTGATTCCTTGACATTCAGGCTTAGCCCAAGTTGTCACTTTGGTTTTTGGCAGTGGATATCTTCTGGATTTAATTGATGTGAATTGAATTATATTTAAACCAAAGCAACTTAACACTTCGCAGGTAACTAAAGAAGAAATGCCAGTCCTGTATGTTCACCGCTGCGTGTGCGTGTGTGTGCCCTATGGATGTGGCAGGCACATCTGGGATTTGTGTCTGGGGCATGACGTTGTTACTACCTGGCTATCATTTGTGTCCTTATTCCACCTCCTTCTTTGGCACCTGACTAGTTTTCCCTGGCAGCCACGCCTCCAATACCGGCAGTGGGTCATGATTAGTCTAAACCAGTGGTTCTTAGCCAGGGGCTATTTCACCTCCCCAAGGGAGACTTGGCAATATCTGGAGACATTTTTGGTTGCTATACTTGCGGGGGAGGTACATGCTATCCACACCTAGTAGGCGGAGTCCAGGGAGGTTCCTAAATTCCCTACATTTCCCAGGATAGCTCTTTATACCAAAGAATTTTCCAGCCCCAAATGACACAGCTGAGGTTGAGAGATGGTGTCTAAGACTGCTTCAAAAATTCTTTTCAAACTTTTGCACCTTCTTTTCTAGCTAGGAGTCATGATACCCAGTTTGGGCCAACAAGAGTTAAACCGAAGTCATTTGTTGATTGAGAAATAAAATTTGTTTAAGTGTTTGCTTTACTGATATGAGGACAATCATGACTGGAAATACTCTTCCTTTGTTGATCTTACCTTGAAACTAGGGCACAATGGCTGGAATTTCAGCAGTCATCTTGCAACTATCGGGAAAAGGCCAGTAAAGTAAAATAAAATAAAATAAATAAAAAATAAAATAATAAAATAAAATAAATAAAGTAAAATAAAATCAGAAAAAATATGTATATCTTTCTGCATTGGAGCCGCTAATCAAATCTTCTTACAACTTCCCTCAGTTGCTGTTGTATGTTATCACAAAATTCCTTACAAAAGGAATCTTACTCCTCATAAGTTGTAAGTTAGGTTTTCTGTTATCACCTCTAAGTATGTTTCTCACTAAAAGCAAATGTGAGGGCATTTGGAGGAGCAGATGTAGCACTGTCCTTCCTCATTTTCATGGCCCCTGCAGGCTGCTATGTGGAAGAATGAAGGATTCTACTTCCTCCTTAACAGAAGCAGAATGCAGGGTGCAGTGTTTGGTCCCAGGGAAAGGGACATAAATGTTTGCAAAGGCATCAGTGCTAAGCCAAAGGGACTAGGCTGAGGACACTTTCTCTGCCTTTAGGAAATGCTGGTGACTTCGCTGCAGCATGGTTGGGAAGAGGACAGTCAGCAGGTGCAGGTGGACCAAGGAACTGTGCTGAATCAGCCGCCAGGGAAGCCGGGCTTCCGGGTGGGGAGCCTCAGCTAAGAGATCTGAGAAGTGAACCCGTGAGAAGCCTGGACTGTGGGCCTCAGGGCGCAGGTCCCCCTGGGTTTCCACTGCCAACAAGGACACTACGGAACCCTGCTTTGCCTCACATGTGGAAGGGCCTGCATCCAGCGATGCTCTCTGGATTTGAGAAGAGTTGAACAGTACAGGACTCTTCAATAAGCAAAATGGCTCTATCCCGTAACGGTCCTTATCCTGAGGTGTGTGGACGGGCCTGGTGTGGAAGGGCCGGGGTGAAGCTGGCTGAACTAACTCTGTAGGGAATTGTTTTATGAAAATACAGACTCCTGCCGAGAGGGCTTGCATTTCAGAATTAATTCCAACAGCTGCAGAAACATCATTCATGGGTGTGAATCGAAATGATACAATTTGCCAGCCTTTCCCTTGAGGAGGACACTGGCTTCTCCCAAGGGTTCTTAAGAGTTAGAACCACTATGAGAAGTTGCAGCCTTGGTCTCAATCATCATTTTGGTAGCAAATTCATCATCCTTCACAGCAGTGATTGTCTCTGTCAGTTGACCCACTGTGTAGAATGTGGGTGTTCTGGAATCTGGGGGTGGTGTGAGTCCCCAGATGTAGACCAGAGGGAAGTTGGAGTGGGTGGAACTTGTTTACTTCCTGCAGAGCGCTGTCGCTGGATGCTTACCAGCTATGGAGCCTGCTAGAATTTCACTCCAGCTGTTGCTGGTGGATGAAGCAAGAAGCGTTCCCATCCTGCCCACACCCTGCCATCTCCGGGATCTGGAAACAGACCAAGACAGGCGTGATATGAAGTCAGCTTTGAAGGAAATCACCTTTTATAATTTTCAGCAATTGATGCTTCAAAGGATGGAGTAAGGCTGGTGTTATTAATGGGAAGAAAAAGTAAAGAAAATCTGCATCTCTTCACTAGTGTAATTAGAATTATTTTAGTAAACGCACCAGGTACTAAGCACCTACTGCGTGAGAGCCACTGTGTGAAAAGCCCTTTGTATGCATTTCCTCCTGGAAGCCTCACCCCACCTCCGTGATGATCTGTATAGAGGAGGAAACAGACACGGAGATCCAGTGATCTGGCCATTTTAGGTGAAAGAAGTTTGAACTCAGGCAGTCTGGCTCTGGAAGATGCATTCTGAAAAACTCTGGCATCTGGTCACTTGCTTGGTGTGACTTTGAATTTGGGCAAATTCCAATTTTTAAGTTGCCAGGCTACACCTGTAGTCCACATCAAATGTGCAGGAGGATTTTTTTAAATCATATTTTTTAAATCAACGGAATCATGGATGAAGCATGATTTTTTTGAAAGTGATTTTTTTTTAAAGCATGATTTTTAAGTTATAACAAAACATACAAATGATTATCTTTGTACAGGGTAGAGGCACAGAAACCATATTAAGTTCTGTAGACCTCAGAAATTCACATTCCCATTTAAAAGGAAGATGACACAGATTTTCCCGCTATTGTTTCCTGCTAAGTCTAACAACAACTTTGGGTGGGAAGAACAGAGGGAATGAAGGAAAAGTCTAAATGACCCTTTCTGAAGGTCACAAAGATACTGTGCCCTGTGTAGCTGGTACAAAAGATTGAACATCAGCTTCATGAGGATCAAAGAAAAACAGATGCCTCCAATTACCTTATAAGGGGTAGCTGCAGGAGTTAGGAAGTATACGACAACCCTGTATTTGTCCCTCCCTGCCATTTTTCCCAATTTCCCTCCCAATTTGCGGCTAAAGGCTGATTCTCTGATCCCTTCCTTATTAACTTGACCAAATAACACATATTAGATGAAGACAGGCATCAGTAAGGTTATCTGTAACATGTTTCAGTGTAAAAGAGGGTAGGGAAACTTCTATGTCTGTTCTGAAATAATGACTGTTCCTATGCTTCAGAGAAAGATGTCTTTCATTCAAGCATCCATCCATTTTCCCATCCATTTCCCAATAACTGTCCATTAAACATTTGCTGTATGTCAGTTCTGGGAGAGCAGCATTAAGGTAGAGTCCCTGCTCTCTGAGAGCCTGCTCTCCAGGGGAGGAGACAGCGTTGTTACCTAATACTCCATGAACAATATAAATATCCCATTCGGGTGAGAAACTAAACCAGGTGATATGACAAAGGATGTAGTTAGACTATAGGGTAAGAAAAGGACTCTCAGGGGAGGAGCTGTGTAGCCAAGATCTCATGGGAAGAAGGAATCAGCAATGCCAACAGCATAGTGCAGAAAGGTCTAGGTTTGCTCCAAAGTCCCAAAACAGAACAACTAAGAGTATTTATGGGGTGTAAAGAAATTCAATGGTCAACTGTGTATTGAACTGAGACTGAGGAGTGAGACACAGGGTCAGAGAGGTAGAAAGTGCCAGGAATTGTAGGTTTTAAAAGCCCAACTATGGAAATTGGCTGTTGTTCTAAGCCTGACTGGAAACCATTGGTGGATCTCAGCCCAAGAGGGATGTGGTGAATGTTTCCTGAAGATCATGTGTCTGGGGCCCGGATGTAGGATTGTAAGTGTATCACGATTCTGAGCAGGTAGTAAGAGGGCTGTTGCTGCAGCCATGAGAAAGGCAGAGTAGTTGGGGAAAGTCGTAGTAGAATTTAAAGATGGGAGAGTAATGGTGAAATCATGAGCTCTCACTCTCCCTTCCATTCTGGCAGTAAAAGAATGTATCAAGCACCAACTTCATTACGCACCTGGAGTGCAAATATAAGTAAGCTAAGATCCCTGACCTTAAGAAACCCAAAGTCCTTGTGGAGAATCCTGAGATACAAATAATCAGGAAACTTTTTAATAAATATTGTAATCAAGGAGTGTACATGGCATTTGGGAGAGCCCAATGGAAAGAGTGATTAACTCTGTTTTAAAATTAAATAATGTCAGTCTTTTGACAGACATTATTTTTATTGAATTCTATCCATTGGTCCACTGGGTCGTATTAATATAAAAAATACCAATAAAATTTATGTCAGTCAAATGTTTGGGTTTATGTTCTAGACATGAATGACTTGATAACTCTGGACTACTCACTTCTACTTTCCCCATAGATGCAGTTTAAGTTGTTAGCCTCTAACTTTGAACCCTGAAGTAACCTCCCATCTCAATGTCCCTTGTGATGGGGTGGGGAGTTTGTGGGAGCCAACGGGGAGAAACTGATTCTCTGTGGACCACTGATGATGAGAAAGAAATGCTTTATTTCCAAATATCTTTTCTTCCTGTATTTTATTCAAGTCCAGGTATAATATTACATACAGAAAAAGATTCTATTTTGGCACACAGTTCTGACTTTTAGAAAATATGGACACATCTTACAACTACTGAAATCAAGATATAGAATGTTAACATCATTCCTCAAAAATCTAAACCCATGTCCAATTCTTGATGATCTCTGATCTGCTTTTTTTTCCCCTAAAATGTTATCTAAATAGAATCAGATATTAGGAAGCTATTTGAGTGTCTGACTTAGTACCATGCATTTGAAATTCATCCAATTGTCATTGGTATTAGGAATTCATTTTTTAAAAATTAACTGAGACATTTGGTTTTATTTGTTATGGCAGCATAAGCTAACCTATTCTTTTTTGTATTTTATTTTTATTGTAAACAAATGGGATACATGTTGTTTCTGTTTTTACATGGAGTAACAGCATACCATTTGCGTAATCATACATTTACATAGGGTAACAATGTTTGATTCATTCTGTTATTTTTTTCCTTCCCCCCCACCCCTCCCACCCCTCTTTTCCCTCTATACAGTCCTTCCTTCCTCCATTCTTGCCCCCCTCCCTCCCCCCATTTTGTGTCATCTGCTTATCAGTAAGATCATTTGTCCTTTGGTTTTTTGAGATTGGCTTATCTCACTTAGCATGATATTCTCCAATTTCATCCATTTGCCTGCAAATGCCAGAATTTTATTATTCTTTATAGCTGAGTAATATCCCATTGTATATATATATACCACATTTTCTTTATCCATTCATCAATTGAAGGACATATAGGTTGGTTCCACAGTCTGGCTATTGTGGATTGAGCAGCTATGAACATTGATGTGGCTGTATCTCTGAAGTATGCTGATTTTAAGTCCTTTGAGTATAGGCCAAGGAGTGGGATAGCTGGGTCAAATTGTGGGTAAATTCCAAGTTTTCTAAGGAATCTCCACACTGCTTTCCAGAGTGGCTGCACTAATTTGCAGCCCCACCAGCAATATATGAGTGAACCTTTTTCCTCACATCCTCTCCAACACCTGTTGTTGCTTCTATTCTTGATAATCGCCATTCTAATTGGGGTGAGATGGAATCTTAGTGTAGTTTTGATTTGCATTTCTCTTATTACTAAAGATAGTGAACATTTTTTCATATGTTTGTTGATTGCTTGTAGATCTTCTTCTGTGAAGCATCTGTTCATATCCTTAGCCCAATTATTGATTGGTTTATTTGTATTCTTGGTGTAGAGTTTTTTGAGTTCTTTATATATTCTGGAAATTAGTGCTCTATCTGAAGTATGAGTGGCAAAGATATTTTCCCACTCTGTAGGCTCTCTCTTTGCATTGCTAATAGTTTCCTTTGCTGAGAGAAAGCTATTTAGTTTGAATCTGTCCCAGTTATTGATTCTTGCTTTTATTTCTTGTGCTATGGGAGTCCTGTTAAGGAAGTCTTATCCTAAGCCAACAAGTTGAAGATTTGGACCTACTTTTCCTTCTATAAGTTGCAGGGTCTCTGGTCTGATTTCAAGGTCCTTGACCATTGTGAGTTGATTTTTGTGCAGGGTGAGAGATAGGGGTTTAGTTTCATTCTGTTGCATATGGATTTCCAGTTTTCCCAGCACCATTTGTTGAAGAGGCTATCTTTTCTCCATTGCATATTTTTGGCCCCTTTGTCTAGTATGAGAAAATTGTATTTATTTGGGTTTGTGTCCGTGTCCTCTGTTCTGTACCATTGATCTACCTGTCTATTTTGGTGCCAATACCATGCTGTTTTTGTTACTATTGCTTTGTAGTATAGTTGAAGTTCTGGTATTGTGATATCCCCTGTTTCATTCTTCCTGCTAAGGATTGCTTTAGCTATTCTGGGTTTCTTATTCTTCCAGATGAATTTCATGATTGCTTGCTCTATTTCTGCAAGGTACATCATTGAGATTTTAATTGGAATGCATTGAATCTATATAGCAGTTTTGGTAGTATGGCCATTTTGACAATATTAATTCTGCCTATCCAAGAACATGGGAGATCTTTCCATCTTCTAAGGTCTTCCTCAATTTCTTTCTTCAATGTTTTGTAGATTTCATTGTAGAGATCTTTTACCTCTTTGGTTAGATTGATTCCCAAGTATTTTATTTTATTTTTTTTTGAGGCTATTGCGAATGGGGTTGTTTTCCTCATTTCCCTTTCAGATGTTTTGTCTCTTGCGTATAAAAATACTTTAGATTTATGCGTGTTGATTTTATAGCCTGCTATTTTGCTGAATTCATTGATGAGGTCTAGAAGTTTTCTGGAGGAGTTTTTTGGGTCCTCTAAATATTGAATCATGTCATCAGCAAATAGTGACAGCTTAAGTTCCTCTTTTCCTATTCGTATCCCTTTAGTCTTTAGTCTGCCTAATTGCTCTGGCTAGAGTTTTGAGGACAATGTTGAATAGAAGTGGTGAAAGAGGACATCCCTGTCTTGTTCCTGTTTTTAAAGGGAATGGTTTCATTTTTTCTCCATTAAGAATGATGTTGGCCATGGGCTTAGCATAAATAGCCTTTACGATGTTCAGGTATGTTCCTACTACCCCTATGTTTTCTAGTGTTTTGAGCATGAAGGGGTGTTGTATTTTGTTGAACACTTTTTCCTGTGTCAATTGATATAACCATATGATTCTTACCTTAAGTCTATTGACATGATGGATTATGTTTATTGATTTACGGATGTTAAACCATCCTTGCATTCCAGGGATGAAACCAAATTGATCGTGGTGCATGATTTTCTTAATATGTTTTTGGATACTGTTTGCCAATATTTTGTTAAGGATCTTTGCATGTATATTCATCAAGGATATTGGTCTAAAATTTTCTTTCCTTGATGTGTCTTTGCCTGGTTTGGGTATGAGGGTGATAATAGCTTCATAGAATGAGTTTGGTAGGGTACCCTCCTTTTCTATTTCCTGGAATACTTTGAGAAGTATTGGAATGAGTTCTTCTTTGAAGGTCTTGTAGAACTCAGCTGAGAATCAGTCTGATCCTGGGCTTTTCTTGGATGGTAGGTTTTTAATGGCTTCTTCCATTTAATTGCTTGATATTGATCTGTTTAAATTGTGTATGTCCTCCTGATTCAGTTTGGGAGGAGCATATGTCTCTAGAAATTTGTCAACATCTTTGGTAGTTTCCATTTTGTTGGAATACAGATTTTCAAAGTAGCTTCTCATTATGTTCTGTATCTCAGTGGTATCTGTCATGATATTTCCTTTTTCATCACAAATTTTAGTAATTTGAGTCTTCTCTCTCCTTCTCTTTGTTAGTGTGGCCAAGGGTTTGTCTATTTTGTTTACTTTTTCAAAGAACCAACTTTTTGTTTTGTCAATTTTTTGAATTGTTTCTTTTGTTTCAATTTCATTGATTTCAGCTCTAATTTTAATTATTTCCTGTCTTCTACTACTTTTGCTGTTATTCTGTTCTTCTTTTTCTAGGGCATTGAGCTGTAATGTTAGGTCATTCAGTTGTTGACTTTTCATTCTTTTCTGGAATGCACTCCATGCAATTAATTTTCCTCTTAGTACTGCTTTCTTAGTGTCCCAGAGATTTTGATATGTTGTATCATCATTCTCATTGACCTCTAAGAATTTTTTTATCTCCTCCCTGATGTTTTCTGTTATCCGTGTTTCATTCAATATCATATTATTTAGTCTCAGGTGTTGGTGTAATTTCTGTTTTTTATTTTGTCATTGATTTCTACTCTCAGTCCATTATGATCTGATAGAACACAAGGCAGTATCTCTATTTTTTTTGCATTTCCTAAGGGTTGCTTTGTGGCATAACATATGGTCTATTTTCGAGAAGGTTCCATGTGCTACTGAGAAGAAAGTGAATCTGCTTGTTGATGGATGGAATATTCTATATATGTCTATTAAGTCTAGGTTATTGATTGTGTTATGGAGTTCTACGGTTACTTTTGTTGGTTTTTGTTTGGAAGATCTATCTAGTGGTGACAGCGGTGCGTTAAAGTCACCCAGAATTATTGTGTTGTGGTCTATGTGTTTCCTGAAATTGAGAAGGATTTGTTTGATGTACAGGGATGCACCATTGTTTGGGGCATAAACATTTACTATCGTTATGTCTTCCTGATTTATGGTTCCCTTAAGCAGTATGAAATGTCCTTCTTTAACCCTTCTGACTAACTTTGGCTTGAAGTCCACTTTATCTGATATATGGATGGAAACCCCCACTTTTTTACTGAGTCCATGTGCATGGTAGGTTTTGTCTCATCCTTTCACCTTTAGTCTGTGGATGTCTTTTTCTATGAGATGAGTCTCTTGAAGGCAGCATATTGTTGGGTCTTTCTTTTTAATTCATTCTGACAGTCTATGTCTTTTGATTGATGAGTTCAGGCCATTAACGTTCAGGGTTATTATTGAGATATGATTTGTATTCCCAGTCATTTGGCTTATTTTTGGTTTTTAAGTTGGCTTGGTTTCTCCTTTGAGTGGTTTTTCTCTAAGGTAGTTCTGCCCTTTGCTGACCTTCATTTTTGTTTTTCATTTCCTCCTCATGGAATATTTTGTTGAGAACATTCTGTAGCGCAGGCTTTCTATTTGTAAATTCTTTTAACTTTTGTTTATCATGGAAGGATTTTATTTCATCTTCAAATCTGAAGTTAGTTTTGCTGGGTATAGGATTCTTGGTTGGCAACCATGTTCTTTCAGAGCTTGAAATATGTTGTTCCAGGTCCTTCTAGCTTTTAGAGTCTGGGTTGAGAAGTCTGCTGCTATCCGTATTGGTCTCCCCCATATGTAATCTGATGCTTTTCTCTCACAGCCTTCAAAATCCTATCTTTGTTTTGAATGTTAGGCATTTTCATTATAATGTGCCTTGGTGTGGATCTGTTGTGATTTTGTGCATTTGGTCTTCTATAAGCCTCTTGTATTTGATTTTCCATTTCATTCTTCAGGTTTGGGAAATTTTCTGATATTATTTCATTGAATAGGTTGTTCATTCCTTTGGTTTGTATCTCTGTGCCTTCCTCAATCCCAATAATTCTTAAATTTGGTCTTTTCATGATGTCCCACAGTTCTTGGAAATTCTGTTCATGATTTCTTACCATCTTCTCTGTTTGGGCAACTTTATTTTCAAGATTAAATATTTTGTCTTCATTGTCTGAGGTTCTGTCTTCCAAGTGGTCTAGTCTTTTGGTGATGCTTTCCATTGAGTTTTTTATTTGATTTATTATTTCCTTCATTTCAAGGATTTCCATTTGGTTTTTTTTTGAGAATCTCTATGTCTTTGTTGAAATGATCTTTTGCTTCCTGCAGTTGCTCTGTCAGCTTATTGGTATTATCATTCATCGTTCTCTTATCTCATCCTTTGCTTCATGAATCATCCTAATTATGTATAATCTAAAGTCCTTTTCTGATATTTCTTCTACCATTACTGTCATTGGATTCTATTAATATAGAATCTAGATTTGTTTGGATCACTTTCTTCCCCTGTTTTTTCATTTTGTTCATGTGTCTTCCCCTCTAGCAGTGCAGATCTGGAGTATTGCAGATTTCCCCCTATAGGCTTATAGTGGTCCTATAGGTTTCCAAAACCTTTTCTTTAAGGGGAGATCAATGTTAGCAGTGCCCAATTCAGACACTATGCAATCCTAGACCAAATAGCCCCTATGAGAACAATAACAAAATTGTCATAATAAACGGAATGAATTCAAATATTATCTTCAGTAAAACAAACAGATTTGCAATAAGGTCTACAGTTTCTAATGGAGGACAAAGAGGATGCAGAGGGATGTAGAATGTGGCTGTTATTTGGATAAGAAAAGAATATACAGAAGTTCTAGATAATAGAAAGGGTGAGAGTGTAATCAAAAGAAATTGGATGTTAGCATGCAAAAAAGGGAGAAAGAAACTCTGAGGGAACAGATAAACAAAAGGAAAAGAGAGCAAAAAAAGTAAGGAAATAAAAACTTAAAACATTTTTCAATAAGGAGAAAAAAGAAAATCTACAGTATAGCAGTCATATAGTAATGAAACCTCCCTGTCTTCAGTAGTCTGATGCATGAGAGGTACCTGACATTGAGCTTCAAGCCTCCAGCAGGTGTCACAGGATGGGATTTGTCCCACCTAAAGATTGGAGCTCCGGCTTCCAGGATTATCCAAGATGGCTGCTCTGGCTTCCAAATGTGTTGGCAAATGGGGAGCTGCAGCTCAGGGTGTGGACGTGGTCAGCTGGAGGTCCTGGAGGCGGGGGATGCGGTTGGTCAGGCAGGCGTCCTGGAGTTCGGGTGTGTTTGGTGTGGTTGTGGGATCCTGGAGGCCAGGTGCAGTTGGTCTGGGGTCCCGGTGTTAGGGCGCAGTCAGTTGGTCTGGGGGTCCTGGCGGCAGGGAGCAGTCAGTCGATGTGAGGGTCCCAGAGGCAGGGAGTGATCAGTTGAGCTGAGGGATCCTGGAGATGGATCCCTCAGTCAGTTTGGCCAGGGGTCCTATGTGGCCTGGCTCTTGTCTCAAAATGGCGGCAGCCACGTGTAATCAAACCTGCAGGTACTGTAACAGTGAACTTCCAGGCAACAGCAGGCAACTGGTGCTCCACTGGCGGTGGGTGACCAGTTTGCTGACTGTTGTCAGATGATCGGAAGGTGTACCTTGTGCGTTGGGTGATGGATAGGTGTAAGGCAGGCGATGGACAGGCGAGAGGCAGGCAAATGGCAGATGATAGGTGCCTGACAGTGAGCAATCTGCACTCAAAAAAGGCGTCAATATGCTGGCAGACTGCAGGTGGTCACAGCAGACAAATGGGGTAAACAGCAGGGGATCGATAAGCAGCAGAAACTACCTCACCAAGAAACAGATATCCTCTGCTTGAAACCAGAGTTACGGAGTGACAAGGAACACAGCTCCCTCTAATCCACCATCTTGGATCCTCATTTGTTTTTATTGCTGGGAAGAATTCTCTTGTTTGGATGTGCCACAGTTGACCAATTCTGCGGTAAGACATTTGGTTTGACTTCAGTTTGGGACAATTTTGAATGAAACTACTGCAACATTCATAGGTTTTGTTTTGTTTATTTGTTGGTTATATTTTGTTTTGTGAATTTTTTCTTGTACTTATATTTTCCTACTTTTATAGGTGTATTATATATAATGGTAGGATATGCCGTTAAATATTCATACATGCATACAATATAGCAATATGATTTGGCCAGTTTCATTCCTCAGTATTTCCCCATTTCCTCCTCTCCTCCTTCCCTTTCCTCAACTCTACTGATTTTGCTTGGTCCCCCCACTACTGTTCTTTGCCTTTATCCTCTGTAGCTTCCACATAGGACAGAAAACATGTGACATTTGACTTTCTGAGTTTGACTTATTTCACTTAACATAACGTTTGCAAGTTTTATCCATTTTCCAGCAAATGATAATTTCATTATTCTTTGTGGCTAAATAAAACTCTGTGGTCTATATATAAAACACATTTTCCTTTTTCACTGATGGTCACTTAGACTTGTTCAATAGTTCAGTTATTGTGAATTGTACCATTATAACCATGGGTATTCATATATTGCCATCTTTTGGATGAATACTGAGGTGTAGTATATGAAAAAGACAGGTAAAAGAATCACAAAAACAAAACAAAACAAAAAAACAAGGAAGCAAAATAAAGCCTGTGGATGTTCTAGTGGTTTTGTTCTTGATTGCCAAAAAATGAACACCATAGGGTCACATGATGATTCCATTCCTGGTCTTTTGAGGAACTTCCTTATTGATTTCAATAGTAGTTGCACTCATAAACAACAGTGTAAAATTGTTCACTGTTCTCCACATCCTCTTGAGCATTTATTACAGTTAAGATTCTTGATGGCTGCTATTCTAACTGGAATGAGTTGAAATCTCAGTGTAGTTTCAATTTGCATGTCTCTAGTTGTTTCATGTATTTGTTGGCCATTTGAATTTCTTCTTTTGAGAAGTGTCAGTTTAGCTCATTTTTTCATTTATTATTTGCTTTTTCATGTTAACTTTTTATTTGTAAAAATTTTAATTATTTATATATTCTGTATATTAATCCTCTGTTAAAGAGTAGCTGGAAAAGATTTTTCTCCCACTCCCTAGGTTGTTTCTTTACATACAGAATTGTTTCTTCTGCTATGCAGAAGGTTTATAGTTGATGCCATTCCATTTATTAATCCTTAGTATTAGTTTCTGAACTTTTGGAGTTCTATTGAGAAAATCATTGCCTCCACCTATTTGTTGAAGTGTTGACCCTACATTTTCTTCTAGAAGTAGCAGTTTCTGATCTAATTCTTAGGTCTTTGATCCATTTTGAGTTGACATGTGCAGGGTGAAGGATAGAGATCCAGTTTTATTCTTCAACATATGGATAACCAGTTTTCCTAGCACCACTTGTTAAAAGGCTATATTTGCTCCAATGTATGTTTTTGACACCTTTATCAAGGATAAGATGACTGTAGATGTGTGGGTTTGTCTCTCTGTCTTCTATTGTCTTTTTTCCCTAGTTTCTTTAGTGTTTTCATCATGAGTGGGTGCTAAATTTTGTTGAAGGCTTTCTCTGAAATGACAATGAGATTTTTATCCTTAATTCTAACTATTTGGTGAATTACATTTACTTACTTGCATATGTTAAACCATTCTTGCAACCCTGGAATAATACCAATTGGATTATAATGTACAATCTTCTTAATACATTATTGAATATGATGAGCTGATATTAAGAATTAAGTTCATCAGGGATATTGTTCTGTAGTTTTCTATCCTGGATGGTCCTCATCTGGTTTTGGTATGAATGTGATACTGGCTTCATCGGTTGAATTTGGAAGTTTTCAACCTTTCTCTATTTCATGGAACATCTTGAGGAACATTGACATTAGTTTTTCTTTAAAGGTTCGGTAGACTTTAGTTGACAATCAGTCTGGTCTTGGGCTTGTTTTGTTGGAAGTATTTTATTACTGCTTCTATCTCACTTCTGTCTATCTATCTAGCTAGCTAGCTATTGGTTTGTTTAGGTTTTCCATTTCCTCATAATTCATTTTTGGCAGGTCATGTGTCTAGAAATATATTCATTTCTTCTAGGTTTTCCAATTTATTGGAGTATATGTTTTCAAAATAAACCTCAATCTTTTGGATTTCTGTGTTGCCTGTAGTGATTTCCTTTTTTGTCTCTAATTTTAATAATTTGGGTCTTCTCTCTTTTCCTTTTGGTTAGGTGGGTTAAGGATGTTTATATCTTGTTTATCTTTTTAAAGAACCAACCCTTCCTTTTATTAATCCTTTGTATTTTTCTATTCTCTATTTTATTAATTTTCTCTCTGATTTTAAATATTTTGTTCCTTTTACTGATTTTGGAATTGATTTATTCTTAGTTTTTGAGGACACTGAGATGCATGATTAGGTTGTTTATTTGGGTTCTTTTTTATTTTCTTATGTAGGCACTCATAGCAATAAATTTTCCTTTTAGAACTGCTTTCATAGTGTCCCAGAAATTCTGATATGTTGTATTACTATTCTCATTTGATTCTAAGAATTTTAAAAATTTTTCCCTTGATTTCTTCTGTCACTATTCATTGTTCAAAAGTATTTTTGATCTCTCTGTGTTTATATTTTTAGTATTTATTTTCTTTGGTTTTGATTTCTAATTTTATTACATTATGATCAGATAAGATGTACAGAATTAATTATGCTTTTTTCTGTATCTGCTAAAAGTTGTTTCATGGCTTAAAATGTGGTCTCTTCTGGAGAAGTTTCCAAAATCAGCTGAGTAGAAAAGGAATTTGTCTGTTGTTGTATGAAATATTATATAGATGTTTATTAAGTCGATTTGATTTATAGTATTATTTTAGATCTGAAGAATGTTTACTGAGTTTATGTCTGGATGATCTGTCTATTGGTGAAATGTGTGTTGACATCACCCTGTATTCTTGTACAGTGGTCTATCTGGGTCTTTACATGGAGTAGTGTCTCTTTTATGCAATTAGATGCACTGAAGTTTGGGGCATAAATATTTACTAGTGCTACATCTTCTTATTGGATTGTTCTCTTTATTAATATGAAGTGAACTTCTCTGTCTCCTCTGATTAATTTTGTCTTAAATCTGCTTTCTCAGAGATGGTAATAGCTATCCTTGCATGTTTTCCAGTTCCATTTGCATAGCATATTAAATTCCATCTTTTCACTTTTAGCCTGTGGCTACCTTTGACTCTTTTGCAAAAATCATTAAATTGTTTGTTTTTTAAAATCCATTCTGCAAACTTATGTCTCTCAAGTGGAGAGTTGAGACCAGTTCACTTACTTTCAATGTTATTAGATTGAGATGTTTATTAATTCCTGCCATTTTGAGTTTTGTGGTTGGTTCTGTTTGCCTAACAACTTTTCAAATATATTTGACCATTTATGAGTGCTGGGGTTTGTTTTTTATTGCTTCTGCGGATGGTATTTCTTTGTTTTCTGTAGCGCCATCTAGGAAGTCATAAATTTTTAGTTTTTGCTTATCTTGAAAGATTTTTATTCCCTTATCAATTCTGAAGGATGGATTTGCTGGATATAGCAATCTTCATTGACAGTTACTTTCTTTTAGAGCTTGGAACACATCATCTCAAGCCCTCTTAGATTTTAGAGTTTGTGCTGAGAAATCAGAAGTAATTCTTACTGCCTTATTTCTAAATGTGGCCTGATGTTTTTCTCTTGGGAGCTTTTAAAATTCCATTCTGCTTCTGTATGTTAGGTATTTTAGTTAATGTAATGTAGAGAGATTATTCTTTGTTTTTGTCTATTTGATCTTCTGAATGACTCCTGTATCTGGATGTTTATCTCATTCTTGAGGTTTGGAAATTTTTCTGTTATTATTTCTCTGAAGTAGTTATCCATGCCATTAGCGTGCATCTCACAACCCTCTTAAATTCCAATGATACTTAAATTCGCTCTAAATGTCCCAGAGTTCCTGTATATTTTGATCATGGTTTCTTTTTATCTTTCTTTCTTTTTAATACTGTGTGGATGTTCAAGGCTGGCCACTTTGTCTTCCAGCTCTGAGATTCTGTTTTCAGCATGGTCTATTCTATTAATGAGGATTTCAACTGGACATTTTATTTGATTTATTGTGTCTTTCATTTCAAATGTTTTTGTTTGATTCTTTTTAAATATCTCTATCTCCTTATTAAATTTCTCATTCTTATCCTGAACTGACTTCCTTAATGCATTGAGTTGTTTGTCTGTGTTCTCTTGAAATTCATTGATCATTTATATAATCTTTTTAAAAATTCCTAAATCTTCTATTTCATCCACTTCAATATCTTTGCTGTCAGCTGCTGGTGAATTATGAAATTTAAGAGGTGTCCTGTTACCTTGTTTTTTTCATATTGCTGTACTCCTGTGCTAGGTTTTATGCATTGGATGGAATTCATTTATTTTTCCCTCTAATATGTGAGTCTTTTTTAGGGCACAGCCTTCTCTTGACAAAGTGGTCTGTGATGTTAAATTGTAAATTTCTCAATATATTTCCATGTGGGTTTTGTATTATAACTTCTCTGTTAGTTTTTTGGTTATAATTAGTGTATTTTTGTACAGTGCATATTGTGTCAGAGCTTGAGTATTTAATTTTCCTAGCAGGTCTCAAAAGAATGGGTTATTCTTATACATTTGGCAATTGTGTTATATATAGCAAGATATGTGATTCCTCTTATCCATTTAACAACTCTGCACATTCTAAATGGGTATGGGAGTGGTCTAGACAGAAACCCTGCATAAGTATTATGTACACAGTCTTTGAGATAATTCTCTCCATTTTTTTTTTTTTTTTTTTTTTTGTAGGTATTAAGGTCCATTAGTGGGATCCAAGTCCTCCCTCAACCTTTCCTACCTGGGGCCTGGTTGTGTTTATGCTTTTCCTCTTCTATTCTTTGCATTAAAGTATTGTTGAAGTCTGAGTATGCTTATTTTTCTTGTGGAGCAAGGAGTGTTTTCCCTTGCCTGTGTTTAGCTCAGACTCAGTCTCTACCCTGTAAACTTGTAGTGTCCCAGCAGACTTCCAGCACCTCAGGGAGAAACTAAAAACAGCAACAACAAAAGCAAACAATATACAGAATTAAACTAAATCCCTACTATAACTTCTACAACACTCATTACCACAAAAACAGGAATGGTGGGGTCAGCAGTTGCCAGCAGCAGAAACAACACATAGTCACAAACTAGATTTGGCATTAAAGTAAACAGCAGGTGTCAACTACACCATCCACAGTACTAATAACTGCCACAATATGAACGATGGGGGCAGTAATGATATTGACCAAATAGTGTTCAAAGGTGGTAAAAATACAGTTTATTTAGAGAAAAAGAAAACGTTATAGGAAGATAAAAGAAAGTATAGGATGTTCCAAAATGTGAACACAGAGAAGGCAGAAGAGTTGTAACAAGTACTTGATGTAAAGAAGGAGGAGGAAAAATAAACAAAAGAAATAAAGAAGGAAAGAGAGAGAGAGAGAGAGAGAGAGAAAATAAGTGGGAGAGGTAAGGAGAGAAAGAGAGAAACAAAAACAAACAAAAATCCCTAACCTTCAAGACAAGATAAATACTCATCATTTTAAAAATGCTAAAAATGAGAAAAAAAAAACAAATACGTATTTGTATATCTATATGTATCTTCATGAACAAGTTGGTGCACAGCAAGAACACCTCCTCCCCAAAATGGTAAAAAATTCTTCATAAAACATTAAAGAACCAGGCACAGTGGTCCATGCCTATATCCCCAGTGACTCAGGAAGCTGAAGCAGGATCCTAATTTTGATGTCAGCCTCTGCAACTTAGTGAGACCCTCAGCTACTTGCAAGACATTGTCTCAAAATAAAAAATAAAAATGGCTGGGGATGTGGGTCAATGGTAAAGCACCCTTGGATTCAATCTCCAGAGAGTGGTGGTGAGGATTGCTTTCACTGAGGTGGTCAAAAAAGTGGCCCCAGATGGATGATCACTGCCTATGCCCAGTTGTCCTTCTTTCTGTTTTTTCTTGTGCTATCTACGTTTCAGAGAGCATGGAGTGTTTTTGTGTTGCTCACCCAGCCTCCAGATGTAGTGGCCTAAAACTGAAGCCAGATGAAACACCTTTTGATTTCCTTCCTCACCAGTATAAGGTAAGACAGAGTAGGTAATCCTGTCTGTGGGAGCTTTGTCTTGTCAGACCAGATCCCTGCACCCCTTAGGTGGGGTTTCTTCAAAGAGAGTTCTGGTGGCTGGGGCTTAACTCTAATCAGGCTTTGGGATTTTCTTGGGTGGCATCTGTTCTGAAGAGATTAGATCAGTACACACCTGGGGCTGGGCAGATGCCAATCTCTGCTGGGAGTCTGCTCAGGAGCTTCCCCAGAATTCTCTTCACAGGACATTGGAACGAGCCCTTCACAAGTCTCCCATGCTCTGCCACACATGTATATGCCTTTCCCAAATACCTGAAGTGTGTTCTGTCTGCCTGTTCACTAACCCAATCCTTTCCAGCTGGTCAAATGAGCCACCAGACTCAAAGGGAAAGTGGGTTGGACTGCCCTCCATTTTTCTGACTTGAATCCCCCTAGGAACAGTCTTCCCATGTTTTTCACTCTTGTTCTGCTTGGTACACATTAGGTTACATGGCAAGCACTGGTCAGAACAATATGGAATGTGTGCCTTGATCTCAGGGACACCATCAGTGGCAAGCTTCAGCATGGCCTCCTCAAGTTGGCTCCCTCCTCAAACACCAGCTCATTGTGCAGCCTCTGGTTCAGTTATGTTCAGGCTGCTTTTCTTTTCCAAAGTATTCCCTGCCAAATTTGTCCATGTGTTTCTCTCTGTGTTTGTGTCGCCCCTTCCTTATGCCGTGAACCAGTGCAGCTGGCAACCACCTCAACGGACTTGGCTCCAATATACTCTTTATTGTCCTTTGTTCAATGCACCCAAATTTCTAAGTCTCTAGGAGTCTCCAACCATCCAATATTGAGTTTCAATGAATTCTGTCTTTCACCCATCTTGCTGAGAAGTAGTATCCCTGTTGCTTGAGTTCTGAGCCATGGAGCAACTGGAAATGCCATCTTCCTCTTATCTGCCATCTTGAAACTTTTTTGTTTGTTTTTTGTAAACATAGTAAATTTTCCCTGGGTAAATATCTAGGAGAGAAATCGCTGGGTCACATGAAAAGTATACATTGAACTTCAAAACAAACTGTCAGAGTGTTTCCACAAGTACTGTATTATTTTGCACTTTCACTAGAAATTCACAAGTATTCCAGTTGCTCTACAAAATTGCCCACACTAGAGAGTGTCCATTTTTCACTTTAACTGTTCTAGTGGGTACCTCCTTGTGGTTTTTATTTTCACTTTTCTAATAATCTAATGATTTGTTTAGAATTTTTCATGTCTTCTCCTCATATATGATGATTTATGTCAATGTACATCTTTGTTATGTAAATTAATCAGCATGTATTTGGTCAACTCTGTGGTGGTGCTAAAGACACAAAAATAATTACAGCTCAGGGCTGGGGAGATAGCTCAGTTGGTAGAGTGCTTGCCTTGCAAGCACAAGGCCCGGGTTCAATCTCCAGCACCACAAAAATAATAATAATAATTACAGCTGAGTGTCTGTCCCCAGGAACTTCCTGTCTTGCCAGGCAGATACATACATCTGCAAATGTAATGCAAATGCTTCTGCTGGAGTTCCCAGTAATATAAGATCATAATCTTTTAGGACAATGAAGAAATCCTTAGAAAGTATGCAGACATTGCGGGGTCTTCAGAATTTAATTTTGAAAGGCAGACTGGCATAGGGACAATGAGAGGCAGGGTCCCCAGAGAGATTAGGAATTATACTTCGATGTTGGAGGCAGTAAAGAAACAGACAATAATGGAAGAAAAGGGGTGTGAAGTAAAGATGGAAAAGGAAATTGCACAGAGCATGAGCACACAGGAAAATCTGGGAGGTTGACTCATGGATGTGAAGTAGGTAAAGGAGGATGTAAAACTAGAAATTATTTCAGTGGTGGGGGGAAGAAGACTGTCTTCCTGTGCTTGGCTTATTTCACTTATTATAATGTCTTCCAGCTTCATTCATGTTGTGAACAATGATGGAATTTCATCATTTAAGGTTGAACAGTACTCTGCAGTGTATGTATACATCTTTAGTTTTTGTCCATTCATCTATCCATCATCACTTACACTGGTTCCATATCTTGGGTATTGTGAATAATTCTGCAATAAACACAAGACTCCAGGGATCTCACCCTGATTTTATTTCCATTGGATATATACCTAACAGTGGGATAGGTAGATTGCATGATAATTCTATTTTTAATTCTTTTGAGGAACTGCCATACTGTTTTCCATAATGGCAGATAATATAAATACATACAATGCTATATGTTCACTTAAAAAATACTAAAAAAGATGGAAGGAATAACATGGGAAGGGCTTGACTGAACATACGGTTGACACAACATGATTTGCTGAGCATAATGGGAGATGGGCAGGACTCAGGCTTGCAAGGAACAGAAGAGAAGAGGACTCAGAGCCTATTCTGACCCCATCTTCTCCCTCAGTCTGCTTCTGCATTGAGTTCACAGGACAGGACATCCTGAAGAGCCACAACCCTTGAGGCAGAATGGGACACTTTCACCCAGAGCTGAGATCCTTCCTTCCTCCTCTGGCTTTTGTGCCTTGACCCACACCTCAGCCTCAGTCTCAGTGGCAGCCAGCAGGACAATGTGCATCCTTCTCCACACCATGGACATCAGGATATTTGTTTTCAGCTGGCTGCTGGCTCACAAACCTCTGAATATGAGAGTGCCTGGGGAATCTCCTGAGGCCATCCTTCCTGGAGCAAGCAATATTATTACATCAGAGCCAGGGCAGGACCAGGGTGGGCACAGCACCAGAGTCCTCAAGACCTCAGTGTAGGGTGCAGTCTATCAATTACGAAGTGACCTGTAATCACAGAATCTTAGCTGCCAAGAACAAAAGAACAATGCACAGGAAAGTCCAGGGTGTACTGGTGGGACGCCAGAAGTAGGGGAGCTTCGTTCATCAGGAAGGGGAGCTAGGGATCAAGGCTCAGATGCTGCAACCATCAAAGGCTTGAGCCATGGGGTCGTACCTATCCCCACCATCGCTCATCAACCCAAACTCACTGCTGATGTCCTCACTATTCCCAAGAACCAGGGTCCTTGATAGCTGTACCAGTGGGTAACAAGATAGGGTAGCTCTAAGTTTCAAAAGAAAGATCTATTCAGAAATGTGTTGCTTTTGCACTCTCTTATCTCTGGACACAATGTAAGAGATATCTGATTATTGGCTAATATTTGCCAGGTTCTTGTTATATGTCAGTAACTCCCTTATGTGTTTTATTTTTATAAAGTATGTCATAAGAACTATACAGGTAAAACTTAGTTCTCTTTCTTAAAAACTTCATTACTCTGCTATTACAGATATGCATATACATGCAATCACTGTCTAGATTAAGATTTAAAACATTAAAAAATCCTAGCGTCCCAGGTCACTTGTGTCTTTTCATTATTTATGACCTTTCTCACCACAGATAAGTTTTGAACTTCATGCAAGAAGCATCATTTATATCTGTGTTGTTTCATCAAACATAAAGTCTCTAAGATGTATTCTTGTTATATATAGAAAAAATTCCTTTTCATTTCTATGTAACTTTCCATTGTATGGATATACCACAGTCAACTCATCCATTTTACTTTAGGTTGCTTCTGCTTTGGGTCTATTATAGACAATGGTGCTATGAAGGTACTCTGCTCAATATAAACACAGATTTATGTCATATAAATCTTTTATATGTGTATGCATGTATATATGCATTCAAAAGAGAAACGGGTAATTCATAGGTTGTAGTATTGTCATAGAATTCAGGCTGATCTTTAATTGGTACTTCTCTAAAACTTTTCACTGGTTCCAAAGAGTAATTATGGGATTCCTAGTAGTTCTGCATCCTTTTCACTTCTTATTGGCAATCCTTTTGATTTAGCACAAGGTGCTGCTGTCATACACTGGGTAGAGGGGAGCTGCTAAACACCCTACAGTGCCTGGGACTGTACCATTCCCATAACACAGGGGTCAGGTTTCTCCCTCCATTTGAATAATATGAAAATTAGGCTGGGCTGGGCATGTAGCTCAGTGGTAAAGTGTTAGCCTATTAAGTGTGCAATCCTGAGTTTGATTCCCAGCCCCCATTTTTATCTTCTTTTAGGTTTCTTCCTTCTGATCTCTGTGGATTTAATTTGCTATTTCCCCCCTAAATACCTATCTTTGATTCTTTTCCTTTCTTCTTTTATAATATATGCATTTTTAAAAGTTTTTACAGACTGCATTTTGATTCATTGTACACAAATGGGGTACATCATTCCATTTCTATGGTTGTGCATGATGTAGATTCATACCATTTGTGTAATCATACATGTACATAGGGCAATGATGTCTGTCTCAGTCCGCCATCTTTCATACCCTCTCCTAATATATGCATTTTAAGCTAAAATGTTTCCTAGAAGGACTGCAATAAATGAAGTCTGTAGTTTTGATATGTTGTCTTTAATAGTTGAATATAGTTTATAATTTTAATTGTAATTTATTTTATGAACCCAAGGAAAAATAATTCAAAATATTGGTGGATTTCCCAGTTGTCTTTCTATTATTTTTTTCTAATTTGACTCCACTGGTGTCTGAGGTCCTCCTCTATGGTTTCAGTCCTTTGAAATCTGAGACTTACTTTAAGGGCACATAGTTGATCTTTTCTTTAAGTGTTCCATGTGCACTTGACAAGAATGTATTTTTACAGTTGTCATAAGTCATGCTCTAAAAATGACCATTGTGTCAGGCTGGTTGATGTGGCATTCAGTTTTCTGTTCTTAATATTGTTTTAGTCTTCCTGAACTGTTCGTAACTGAGAGAAGTATACTGAGGTTTCTAATTGTCCATTTCTCCATATGGTAATGTCAACCTTCGTTCATACATTTGGAGGCCATGTTGTTAAATGAACACAAGTTTAGGATTGCTTTAATTCCTGCTGCATGGCACTTTTATAGTAATTCATAAACAAGAGTCTGCAAAACTTCCTTGGTTGCATTTTTCACCAGTATATAATGCTGTCAATTAAAAACAAAATGTGCAAACATGGTGGATGTAACAGAGAGCTCCCTGTGGTGTTAGTTTGAGTGTCCTTCAGAGGTTGTAGAGTTCAGCATCAGGTCACAGTTACTGGCTTTTGCCAGTTTTCTGCTGGCTGACTTGCATTTTTGCTTTATGATTTGCAAAGGCCCTCTCTAAATCTAAATGCTAAAATTTTGTAGGTTACTTGATGGACCAAGTTCATCGTCCAGTCTGTGGCTTGTCATCTCTTTATTTCATGCTTCATATTCTGCACAGTCTACTTAATATGTTTTAATATATCAAATGTTTTTCATTATGAATGTTTATGAAAATTTGCCATAAATGTCTTTCACATGTTTCGTTATAGTTATTCTTAAACACTTTATATTCCTGATGCTATTGAAAATTATATTTTGGAAAATTAATTGTTTAAATATCTCTTGCCTGCTTTTTGGATGCCAACTCATTTATATATTAACAGAACTTTCTTCCACCTCAATATACTCTTATTTTCTCCATCAGGGTTCATCCAGAAAAACATAAATCATACAGGTTTGCAAACAAAGATTTTATTAAGGGCCTGGATGCCCTGCAATGCCTTCTATACAAGCCACTAAAGGATTAAAAAAAAATCAGGGTAGGGGGCAGCACTAATCTTCAGCTTCAAATTTGGGAGAATTGTGAAGAAGGACTTTCCTTGCAGATATTGAAATATAAAATATATGTCATTGTAATAAAACAGTTTAATGTTGGCATTAAAAAAGTCAAAGGAACAAGAAAGACAGACTAGAGTGCTCTGAAACAGATTCCAGCACATAGGACAACTTAAAAAATGGAAAAGGCAAAATTTCAATTCAGCAGAAATGTAATAAATCATTCCAGCACAACTGGTTTTCCATCAAAAAGAATCAAAGAAGGTAGACATCTACCTCATGTCACATTAAAAAATATTCTTATCTGGGGTAAAAACATAAATATTCTTAAAAATTCTAAATGAAAGTGAAGGCCAAAGAGCTTAAAAGTTTTTGTAACTAAAATAATAAACTTGCAAAGTGGTTTAGAAAAGGCAGAGATGTTTGACTATATAAAAATTAACTTCCTTGTTTGTTTATGTATTTTTAAAAATGAACACGAAACTATCGAAGATAAATTCTACCCACGTGCTAGATAAAAGGTTAAAACATATTATTAACAAATTGATAATATATTGACAGTAAAACATACACACACACCAGTAGGAAAAATAGGGTCAAAAAATATGGGCAAATACGTGGACAAATAGTTTCTATAATTATCAACACAAATGGTCAGTGGAAAGAAAGGAATGACTGTGTTACTTTCTTATTAATTTGGAAAATACAATGAAAAATAACAAAGTTCTGGCTTAATGACACACCTGTAACTCCAACTACTCAGAAGGTTGAGGCAGGAGGATAGCAAATTCAAGGCCAGCCTGGGCAACTTAGTGAGACTCTGTCTCAAAATAAAAAATAAAAAAGGACTGGGAATGTAGCTCAGTGGTATAGCACCCCTGGGTTCAAGCCCCAATACCAAAAACACCAACAAAATAAAGTAGTCTTTTATATCTAACAGGTGAGAAAAATGTTATTGCTGATAAGGATGTAAATTATATGAATCCAGTTCAGGTATTGCTGATATCAATGTGAATTAGTAGTACAGCTTTTTTGGAAAGCAATTTGTAAGGATCATTAAAAATTAAAAAAAAATATATATTTCTTTGACCTACTTACACACACGCACACATGCATACACACACACACTAAAATGTAAGGGCATATTCATTGAAGGATTTTTAACAGGTACAAAAATTAGGGTAGGGAACTGAATAATACAAGTCAGAGGTATATAGATTGAGGGTGATACATCTATAGGGAATATTATGTCACCATTATAAGAATATGATAGATTCAGACCAAATGCCTTGGAAGAATGGTCATGATCTGGTGAGGGGAAAAAAAGCAAAACATAGAGAAACAGTATGACTGTGGCCATTTGAAAAACAAAATAAGAACAAAATCTTTGCTGTCTATATCCATGTTAACACCTGAATCTTTATCAACACTGAACACTCTAGCTGGATTTCATGAGCCTGGAGTAGGCTATAAGGAAAGCAATTAGTATTATTTATCTGGGACAGGAGAGGGAAAGGAGGAGACAAATTCCAAAAATTGAAGGAAAACCCACCAGAAAGATGGTATTAGAGTATCTAAAATAAGAAATAACTTAATTACATATCATATTTTTTGTAACATATGTATACTATATATAATACACAATAATATATAGAGAGATGCATGAAAAAATGATCAATAATGATGATTCTTGTTATCCTGATACAGAAGGATTTCAAGGGAACATTACAGTTTTAAAATAGTTTGCCTTGTAGAATAAAAATATATTAAGTATATAATTACAAGCAGTTACGAAGCTAGTTTCACTGTTGAAACAGAAGAAAGAAAGGGTTTTGTTTCTTACAGTTGTCCATATAAGCTGCTTTGGTCACCTCCATGGGAAGCTGTGAGGTGTCCCCCAAAAGCTTATGTTTGAGACACCGCAAGAATATTCAGAGGCAAAATGATTCGTTCATGAGAGTTGCAAACTAATCAGTGGATTAATCCACTCATGTGGATTAACTGGGAGGTAACTCTAGGCAGGGAAGTAGGTCACTGGTGTTGTGCCTTGGGGGTTTATATTTTGTCCCTGGTAAGTGGAGCTCTCTCTCTGCTTCCTGATGCTGTGTCCTGAGCTGCTTTCCTCCACTATGCCCTGCCGCCATGATGGTCTGCCTCACCTCTGGTCCAAAGCTATGGTGTCAGTCAACCACCAACTGAACCTCTGAAACCATGAGCCAAAATAAACTTTTCCTGCTCTAAGTTGTTCTTGTCATGTCCTTTGGTCACAGCAATGAGAAACGGACTAAAGCAGCATCACAGAAGCCAGGAAGAGAAATCCCCATGGAGAGGAGTACTTCACATCTATTGGGCCATCTCACATTCTCAGGACTTACTGGCTCACTCTCCATTTTCTGCTCAGTGTTTCTCTACAGTGGGTTTTCCTGATCACTTCATCTATTTCACCCTATCATGAATCATTCCCTAACTCTCTATTTTGGTTTTATGTAACATTATTATAAGCTGTTTGTTGTTCTTCTTATACTTTAAATATCTAAAATCAAGGTGGGAATTTTTTTCTACATTTAAAGCCTCTTCTAAGAATAAATTATAAAATGTAGTTCAGTTTCTATGTTTTCCTTAGCAAAATATATTCAATTAAACCTGAAAATATTCCCTTTGAAAATGTATTTTTTTCTCTGAAAACATATAACTTTACCTGTGACCCTATATGTTGTCTTATGGGATTTTGTATTTTTTTTCCATTCATTCTTTAGAGATAATTTGTGGTTTATATTTTTCTCTTCTTTAATCAGATGTTCCTTGAAATTTGTTGTTAAATAGAAATGTCTAGCTATGTTTTCAAGGGTAGGCATCACTGTTATTGATTTCCATTGGGGGTATCAGTAGGGTATAATCAGAAAATGGGCCTATAAAATATCTCCTTTGAAAATGTATTCTTGGTTTTTGTTTGTTTGCTTGTTTGTTTTTTGGAACCCAGATTGAACCCACAGGGACTTAACCACTGAGCCACATCCTCAGCCCTTTTTAAAATTTTATTTAGAGACAGTGTCTTGTTGAGTTGCTTAGGACTTTGCTAAGTTGTTGAGGCTGACTTTGAACTTGCGATCCTCCTACTTCAGCCTCCTGAGCAGCTGAAATTACAGGCATGCGCCACTGTTCCTGACTGTATTCATATGTTTTGTGTCTAAGAATATTAATTATTATTCACAGTATTCTAAGGACATAAAATGATGTAGATTTCTATTTTAAGCTCTAACAATTCTATATAAATCTATTACATTGGGCTTGTTGATTATATTATTCAAATATTCTGTTTTTGCTTATAGGATTTTTGTATTCTAAAATAATTGTTACAGAAATTTTCCAGTGAATTTTGATTTTAAGAAGTTATCATATTTGAAGAGCTTTAACTCAATGTTTCTATCTTGCTGAATATTATTTGCTATAGAAGGATGCACATTCTTTGCAAGTCCCTCCTATGAATTTACATTTGTATTATTACATAATATCCTTTTCACCCTCTTTAATGCATATGGCTTTGATTTTTCTTTGTCCTGATATCAATATTTTCTAAAGCTTCATTAGATTTGCATTTGTCTCATAATACACAATAATGCAATTTCTCATCTCTTCTGGTTACCTTCTTCTCCTGGTAATTTAGCAGCTCTATTACATGTTTCAGTTTGATTGTGGGAACTTCTAATTCCCACAATTAAACCTGTATTTCCCCACTGACACTCCACAGAACCACTCCCTCAGGCCTATCAAGATGAGTGCCACAGAACAGTCTCGCTTTTGCCTCACTGGGAGACCTGCAAATTGCAGTAAACCCCTCCAAACTTGAACTTGGAGATAATGCAGTTTGTGAGTGGCTCCTGACCTCCTTCCAGCCCGGTTCTCAAGCAGGGGTAGGTAAACGTTCTTTTCTTTTGTAAGAAGTGGTTGTGGTTAGAATACGACCAGTCAGTGATAATTTGGGGCTTTCGTAGTTCAGGCAAATTTCAGTGGTTTGGAGTGTATTTTTTTTTTCTGTCTTTACTATTGTGATTTTAAACAGCACAGACCTAAAATATTGTATTCTCTATTTCATTTAATCATTAATGGCATGCACCTGCATTTTGCAGCAGTTGGATATTTGGCATCTCATTTGTCCCATTATGGTAGAATATTATTGTATTTTAAGTTGCTGGTCTTTGCTCCTCCCTCTGTAGCTTATGCCCACCCTTGGATTTTGCTAAAAAGGATTGTTTGTTTATTTTCCTTTGATGGGGTAAGCATTTTATAAAAACATCTTCTTTTGCTCTCTTGCTACATGTGTTTTCTTTTCCAGGGAGGTTTACTTAATAATTCCATTACAAATTCACAGTAGCATCATTGTCTAAATATCTTTTAACTTTATATCATTTGTATGCTATGTGTTTGTATTTCCTGTGGTATTCTAACCAGAAACCCTTAACTCCAGTCAAACTGTGAGGAAAATCAGACAAATCCCAAATTGGGGAAGAGTCTATGAACTAACATATCCATATTCCTCAAAAATTTAAAGACCATAAAAATCAAAGAAAGACTGAGGAAATTACCATAGACTAGTCTATGGAGATAGGCTGAAAAAATGGCATGTGACATCCTGGATAGGAACCCAAAAAATCAAACAGGCAAACATCTTATTGGGAAGGACATTGAATAAAATTCAGATGAAGTCTGAAGTTCTCATGAAGTAAAAATGTTTTCTTCATTTTGACAAATAAGCCCTGTTACCATGTAGAGATAACACTAAAGGAAAAGTGAAACTGAATGAGCGATCTGTGGGCTCTCTGTGCTTTCTTTGTTAATTTTTTGGTAAGTCTAAAATAATTCAAACATGAAAGCTTAATTTAGAAAAATCTTCTCATAATTTAAACAGTACCATTTACCCCACCTCGGTTCTGCACTAGGTGCATTTTAATTATTTCCCCCTTTAGAGTCTGTGGCCTAGAAAGGCAGGCACACTAGGAAGATGGTGTTAACACTCACAAACATTTATTGAGTACCTACTGTATACCAGGGGTACGATAGTTCGACTCTGGTCCCGTGAAGAGGTACGACCATTGTTATCACTAGCAAAGAGTTTTCTAGCGCCCATCTGTCTTTGGGCTGATTCCTTCTCTATGTCTACAGCCACCTGAAAGTTTAATCCACACTTTGAAGGCTTCTTCCCCCACCCCCGAGTTTGACTTTTGTTCTTACTTTTGCTTGCTTTTCACTAGTTCTTTTGAGTTTCTTCAGTGACTTTCTTCAGGACAATGCAGTGAATTTACTGCCAATATTTCAAGTAAATGAGAATCTCTGAAATGGTTTCTCCATGCAAAGACTGAGTTGTGCAAAGGACATGGGCACAGCTGGATGAACACCTTCATCCCTGCCCTCAATCAAGCCCAAACAGGATGGGGTAGAACAATGGCAGATAGATAGCATCAGCTTCTTAGCCAACAAAATGTGCAAGAAACTGTATTTCCCCTTCCCCTGAAATTTGATGGGAATTCTAGAATCAAGCATACTGCTGGAGTGAGGGTGTTTGGGAAAGGAAAGAGGAGAGGAGGCCTACACAGAGCCAAGGGTCTTGCTCTCTCCTGCCTTCTTCCTCTGCAGGGACACACACAACGGAAGGAAATGGGCCATTAGCAAGTGTGTGTTCATTGCTGACAAATGTTAGATAATTCCCGTCAGCCATGGTCCCATCATTGTTGGATGGGCCCTTGGAAGTTGAGTGTGTCCTCCGAGCTTGGGAAGCTCAAGGGGTGGTTTTGGGCTGCAGCCAGAGTTCTCCGGCCATCAGTATATCCTGCAACCCAAGGCAGGATATATTGAAAGCATAATTTTCTCTAGGATGTCAGGTTTCTCAGAGTTAGGTAGTCATTCATGTGTTTTCTTTGCAACTGAGTCTCTAAAAATTACATAAAAGAAGTTTAGATTAATTTAAAAATCTCTAACCAAAGGATACCTTGTTTTTATGGTAATTACAATGCTTTCTCATCCTGGGGAAAAAAGTTCTTCCTAAGTTCTCCCTAAGCATTATTTATTGAAAACTTCCTTGGTTGGATATCCAAAGAACTTAATTCTCAAAATTTTCATGAAGTAGGTGCTCAGAAAAAAATTAGCTACCGATGGTTGTAGAAATCCATTTAAAAGTATAACATAGGTTTCTTTATTGTGAGATTAATGCTCACTACCTACTGAGTGACATGTGACAAGAGACATGACATAGATGGATGATAGAACTTAGAGGTGAAGGATAGGGTGGAGAAATTGCCCAAATATTTAAACTAAAAGAGACATCTGTGAGTTGTTACTGACACAGAAAGCATGAGGCAAATACCACTATATTATTAAAATTAAGTTCCAGCTTGCACTTTCTAACTAATGCATCTATATGACATGCAGATCACCATCAGAGGAGACTGAAACATATCAGTGATAACCATATTTTTGCCTGTCACACCGACAACCACAGTGTCATGAGCGAGGGGATTCATCTTAAGAGAAGGGACTTCTGTTACATAATAAGGTAGAGTTCATGTCCATAGTGACAGGGAGATACACCTGACGCCTTGAGTGTTTTACTAGTTAGTAATATTTTAATATAGAAAATATTTATTTTCTGGAAGGTTGTTTCTGGAGTACATACCCTGGAACACAAGGCTTCTTCTGGTTATTAAGTTCCTTTGAAGTGAGTCCAAGATTGCATTTTCAACCAGAAAATAAACCAAAGGGAAAAATAAAACAAAAATTCTGAGGAATGTTTTGGGTCTTTGCTGTCTCTCTGCCAATAACATTTTGTTGGTCATATAAAAACTCAGGAATTGTATAAGTATTAAGAAAGAATCCAAGGGAAAATGCACCAGAGAGAAGGACAAAGGAAAGGGATAAAGTGACCCTTCTTGTCTTCTGTGAAAGCCCCCCAGGCATGGGCAACGGGCCCTGGGACGGGCTCCAGAACCAACCTCCACATTTCACAGTCCCCAGGAATTAGAAAAACTCTCCAAAATTGTAGGACATTTCTGGTTAATATTCTATAAGATATCTGGAATTCATGGAATCAAAGTAAGCAAGCATTCCTTGAAATAATTTGAAATCAGGAAACAGAGATAAAGGGGAAAATTAAAAGCTGCTTTATTGTCCTGATTTTCAAATAAGGAACCTGTGGTAAATTATTTAAAACATGTATATCAGTAAAGAAAATACCCATAGGAATTTAAGAGCATTTAGAGAGTATGGGAAAAAAAAAAACTGAAGCTTAGAAGTAAATAATGAGAAACCTAGAGGAATATAGAGCACACATACATGCTAGAATATATATTTATATAAACCTGTTATAGATAGGCAGGTAGATAGAGAAATCTGATATGATGTACTATCTCAGAGAAAAGTAAAAAAAAATCAAAAGCAATAAAAGAGTAATAGAAGAAAACATTTTTGAGTTAAAGAAACAAAAAACAATCTGCTAACTAAAATACTCCATCAGTCCAGGGAAAAATGAATGTAAACAAAATTAAAACACAAAATTTTTAAGGTAATCCAAATATAAAGCATAAACTTAATGGAAGTGGGAAGGGAAAGTATATTGATTGAAATAGATCCCAAATCATAGCAGCTTCATATTCTGACATCCGCCACACAGGTCTGAAAAGTCAGAAACTACAAAATTTGCCAGGAAAAGATGATGGTCCCACATTTCCATACCCAGTTATTCTGTGCAAAGGCAGAGGAAAAGCATCCTCAGACAGGCAAAGGTTCAGAACAGATGCAATCTGTGTTCTCTTGCTGAGAAAATTACTCTAAGTCACTCCACCTGAGCAAAAGATAAATCAATATAAACAACTCAAGAACGAGGAAGTCGTGGTAATAAAGGATTGATGGTGTCCCTTTGGGCATTGTACTTCTTAGTCTGTATTGAGTTCTTTCCACTACTTGACGAATAGTGGGGTATATGGCATGTGGCAAGCTCTTCCTTTTAAAAGGGAGAGACATCGCACTTGTAGAACAGGACAAATGGCCTTGTCCCCTCCCACCAGCCCCAGAGGGAGAACCAAAGGAGAGCTCCATCGGAATATTCTTGTGATTTCCATCTGCCTGAACTACAGTCAGAGAGGGCTCCATCAGTCAGCCCCAGGAGTGAGCCCGGGTCGCCGGCTGGCTTTTTGCAATACACTCTACAGATCTGTCTGCATCCCACTGAAATGGGAAATAAAAAAGCAAGGGCTGGATTCTATGTCTGCAGTTCTTTTTCTGTAGCTTATATTTTTGTCAATCAAAAATAAGCTCTCTAATTAAACTGATGCAATCAGAACCTTATTTATTTTCATTATTGCTTTCTCTTTCTTATGTCATGAACGAATGAATAAGTTGGACAATTTAAACTTCGTGTGAAAATTGCCCTGAGATGTATATTGGAAGTCTCATTTTTTCACACTCTGGTCAAAGTTTTCTTGTATAGAATTCTTTCTAATCACTGAGAACTCTTGGTAGTTGGGAAAAAATGCATATTTTTATCCAAAGCACTTATATATATCATACCAAAAGTAACTGATCTTTGATTTGAAACTTTCTTAGTATTTTCAGTCCAGCTGGGACAAACCGCCTTCTGAATGGTGCTAATGAATTCAGATGCATTTCTTCCTAAAGCATACACGTCACAAGCAGTCAAGGGCTGTATAATTACCAGAAGATAAAGTCCGTGTATCAAGAACATAGAAGAAAATCCTTATATAGTCAATTCCTTGCAAAAACATGGGAAGCACCAAAGTCACCCCTCACTGGTTAGGAAGTCATACAGACTCATTGCTCCTTTCGAGTCTTCCCTCAGCCCTTATTCTGTAATCATCTCATAATCATGAAAATTTGGCATTTTAATTTCATCCCTAGGGGAAAAATGTGGATGTTGGCACTATGACAAGTATAACAGTATAAAAGGACAATTACCTTCGGCTCACACTCTTTTTTTTTTTTTTTTTTTAATTTTTGCAGATTTCCAAGAAAGACATAAATTTTCAAGGTCCATACAACATTTTGCAGTAGTCTTTCACTACAATAAAAGCACTCAAATCTGTATGCTCCAAACTCAACTTCTCTTGGCAATCTCCCCACCATGTATGCACTTAATTCATCCCACAAATGCATTTTGAGCATCAGCTATGCATCAGGCACTGTGGTGGGAAGCACTGGGAAGCAGTATGAGCTGGCAGTGAGAACTGGCGGCTCTGGGCACAGGTAGCGTGGGTTCGAATCCCGCTGATAGCTTGCGTGACCTTGGATCTGTTTGTTATCTTCTCTGAGTCGGGTGTTCTCATTTATGAGATGAGGAACATGGTAAGGCCAACTTAGGTTTTTGTGAGGATTACAGGGAAACATATATGGAAAATGTTTAGATTATGACTATATTCACTTTCCAGCAACTAGATTTCACTATTTATACAGTGAGAAGGAAGATGGATACCCATATTTTAAGATGTCAGAAGTCCATATGGAGATTGCATAACTCAAAAGAAGCCACTCTTGAATCTTCTAGTAATGATTCAGCTTCTCTATCTATGGACTCACTAAATCCAAGCTTCTTCAATGTTCTAACAACCCATTTTCCTCCCAACTGTACTCTTCACTTACCAACAGCAGATATTGGCTCCCATAAACACTGTGACCCAAGGATTGTAAACATGTCTGAGGCAATATTTAAAATGGCCACAAGCCATCCTGTCTTTTGGCTAGGAATTGCTTATGTTGTCAGGATCAGACAGATGGCTTTACCATGTCCATACAACACACTCCAACAGTAAGATACACAGCTAACCAAATAGCCAAACTATTCTGGAAAACTTAGTATTTTAAATTATTCTGGAAAAACAGAACAAAAAACAATGGTCATGTCACTCCTCGCCAGGTGGGCTTAGCAAAGTTTCTGGGATGCCAATCTAACTTGTTACTCATGTAAGCACTTTGAATGTTCCTTTACCTGGGAAGAAGGACATATTGAACTGGGATTGCTTATTTTAATGGACATTTACTCTGGGTACTTATTCAGAAGGAATTGAAGATTTAAACAATAGTGTGCTGAGAATGGCTCCAGCCAATTGTTAAATATTTGGGTTTTTACAACCTAGTTGTTCAATCTCTTAGCTTGAAATTGGCCACAGTGGGGATATTTGCACCATGAAAATCAGTAAACATTACAAATTTGGCCTTTTTCCCACCAAGGAAGTCTGTTTACAAACATACAACTGAGCTTTAGTATCTCCCACCATGAAAAGTTATCAATTGAGGTAGCAATACCTGGAGATATATATATATATATATATATATATATATATATATATATATATATTTATATATCTTTATATATTTATTTATTTATGATATTTATATTTATATATAAATATATGAGATTTATATATATAAATATATATATATCTCCTTATATAGTGAATCCCCTGCATGTTTCTTATATATATATATATATATATATATATATATATATATACACACACACCTAAAATAAGGATTTTTGGTATCTGTACATAATCTAGTGAATTGCACCCTCTACTTCAGGCTTGATATGTACATTTTGGTAGAAAAAAATAGTCACTACAAAACTGAAATAAGCATTTTGAAATAAATTATAAAAGCAAAAACCTATACATGAAAGATAATAGGGAGAGGAGAAGGTTAAGGTGTGGAAAGGAAGCCACATAACGTAGGTAATCAAATGGGCATCTGGCTAAGATGTTGAAAGCATCGGAGATCCGTGACATCCAGCCAGTCCTGCCCTGTGCACGAGGCATCAGGAGTGGAATGGGAAGCGTGCTTAAGAAACTTCAGTGCGTACAAACATACTTTCAATACTACAAATTATCAAAGGAGAGAACTGTGTCTGGCTGGATTCTCTGTTCCTAATATTTCTCCCAATTCTTGGCAGAGAGAAAGCATTCAGAGCATGTTTCCATAATATATGAAAGTGACTGAAGAGAATAATAATAAAATACAATAATAATATCTTTAATCTTATTGGTGTCCATAGGGATACCAATCAGATTATTTCACATAAATGAGATCACATGGCTGTTTCGTTTGGAATCTTCCACTGGTTTTCCATCTCATCTAACTTCCCCAGCCCCGTGGTGATCGTCACCTGCCTGCTTCTCATCTACTCCTCTGCTGCCAGTCACTTGGCTCTGACTAACCTTAACCTTCTTCATTCTTTTTTTTTTTTTTTTTTTTTTGTGGTGTTGGGGATCGAACCCAGGGCCTTGTGCTTGCAAGGCAAGCACTCTACCAACTGAGCTATCTCCCCAGCCCCCTTCTTCATTCTTAATGTCGCCTTCCTGGCTCGTATCCTTTAGACATTGCTTTCTCTTCCTTTAGACCTTGACTTGGCTCACTCCTCTCCTCAGGCCAGTCTTGGCTCAAATGTTGATATCTCCCCTGCAAAAGTTCTCTGACCAAAACTACTAAAAAGGGACCCAGCTTCACCTCAACCATGTCTGACGTCCTTAACCTGTTTATTTTCTAGATACTACGTATCACTTCATATTATGACCTTTTTGGTTATTTGTTAGTTGTCTTCATCTCTTTGAGACTCAGTGAGGCTAGGAACTTGGTCTATCTTGTGATCTACAGTCCTTGGTGCCTGAATAATGCCCATTGCAGTAGAACTCATTAAATTTCAGATGCTTGATGAAAGAATGTTAATGACTTCATTTTTAAAAATTCAGAAGTAATTGACCAATGCAATATAAACTAATTTCCTGATTTATAGAGGAAATAAACAACTCTGTTACCTACCTCCCTGGACTAGCTGAGGAGTGCACCACCACTCAGTGGAACCACTCTCCTGTCTGAATCTCTAGTTATCTTCCAGGTCCTAAAGAATAGTCACATGGCGTATTCAGGAGCATAGCACAGGCCAGTGCAACTTGACATGTCTAAAAGTTAAGTGAACGCATCCCAGTCCCAACACCATTCTGAGCTCAGTTTATGACATTGACACATCAGAAAACTGGGTGTCACCTTGGACTTCACAATTTATTTTCCAGACTGCCGCCCTTGGATATATTATTCTAAAATGAGAGTAACCATGTCATGCCTTTGGTAAAAATCCTCTGGTACCTCTAGGTTAAAGCTCAGACCCCTTTGGATGGCATAAAGGCTATGGCTTTGGCTCAGACTGACTTTTCCAAATTCATTCCCAGCCTTGTACCTTCTGCCATTGACTAACTTCTTTACTCCAAGCACACTGATTCTGACTTTCAGTGTCTTGGATCCTTCATGTTCATTCTGGCTACCATCTTTATACCTTCCACAACCACTAATTAGGTTGCCCTACCTCTCTCTGTCTGGCTTATGAACAATTCTTCCCCTGGAATTAATGCTGCCAATGGGAAGCCATTCCTAAAAACCAAGAAGCTGATTTATTTGCCTTCTCATGATATGTCCTTTGGAAAGACTAGATGGGCTCCTGTTTCTAGCATAGTTTTCCTCTTGAAAAAGCTCCAATACAAGTGTTAATCTCCAGAGTACACATATTTAACCTCTATCACTGAACTGGCTGAGTATATAAGGAAATTCTTTGCAAATGCTGAGAAGAGAGGGCCAAAGGCCTAATTAATTTTTCAACACTGAAGTCTGAGTTTTACAATTTGTCCCATTTTTATGGTAATAAATTTCTCTAAAACAAGCAAGGCCTGGCGACTGGGCAAAGGGCCAGCAACTCTCACTTGGCAAAGAGTTCTCTTGACTCAGGCTATGTATATTTGGAGAACAATGCCACAGGTCAAATGTCAACATTAGCCCAATTCTCTTCTAATACAGAATGTGGGTCTTCTGTCTGTGCTAGCTGCCAAGAGATAGCTATGGATGCGTTTCTGGCTTTCATTCTATCTTCTACATGTATTTTGGACCTGAGTTCATTCCAATACTTTTGAGTTCAATGCATGGACTTGTAGAACTGGGGATTTTGGAATAACCCCAGCAGTTATTTTCACTTTTTCTTCAGGTAAGCAGAGTCCAAGTCTCCCATACCAGCTTTTGACTCGTTTTCATCTTTTATCAAATCCTAACTGCTCGGAAGACGATCTAAATATCTGTAGCCCTTTATGTATCTATTCTGGAGTCAAAAAGAATTCAGTTGTCAATCTCTCAAGCAATCAGACTTGCACATGTGAGTGCAGTTGAGAATAGAACTAATTGCTGCCCTATTTCTAAGACAGGTGCTGTGCATGCCTTTCTTGCTTTGGGTGGCTGTTGGTATTGAAGTCCACGTTGGGGTGCTGGTAAATGAGGAAGAGAGTCCTATATACCTAGGCTGCTGGGAAAGCTAAAATTTCCTTTTTTTCCCTAGTATTAGTTGTGCATCCCTATGTAGCCACAAAGTTAGCCTTTTAAAAATAACAGAATGCATTATCTTATGGACCCACAGATTAGAGGTCTGGGCACGGCACAGCTAGATTCTCTGCTCTTGACCTCACCTGACTGAAACAAGGTGACAACAAAGCTGGAGTTCTCATTTGAGGTGCATGGTCCTCTTCCAAGCTCACTGGTTGTTGGAAGAGTTCATTTCCTTGTGGTTGTTGGACTGAAATCCCCAGTCCCTCGCTGGCTGTTACACAGGGGCCACTTACAACTACTAGAGAGTCTGCCACATTCCTTGCCACATGACTCTTCCATTTTCAAGTCAGTAGTGGTGACTTGAATCTTTCTTGTGTTCCAAATCTCTGACTTTGTGATGCTAAATACTCTGCATGCAGAGTTCAACCAGTAGGTTAGACTCACTCAGATAACTTCCCTATCAGTTGATTCGGGACTTCGATCACATCTGCAAAATGCTTTCATAGTAAGCACACGGATTAGTGTTTGATTTAATGACTTGGAGTAGGAGTGTGTAGACCAAGGGCCAGAAATCCTGGGGGAGGGGACACCTTAGAATTCTACCTACTACACCTCCTCAGAGTACTCAAGAAACTGTATCTCAAGAGAACATTTGTTTTCTATCCGACCCTGAATTTTCTCTTGCCTATAGCTAGTACTTTGAGGCACATCTTTGCCTGGAAATGCTGTGTGCTTGTTGAAACTATGTTCTCATTTTATAGTGAATGGTAGAAGAGAGGGAAAGAATTTGGAGAAAGAGACAAATCAGAGAGAGCAGAACCACACTGGTCCCAATAAGGAATGCTGATTGTATCTATGTCATAGTGAGATATCATTACAGGGTTTTAGGCGGGCGTAATAGGTTCAGATGTGTTTGGAAGGTGACGGAATGGACATAAAAAGATCCATGCAGGATGGTTGCTGGGCTTGAGTTGGAAACGATGGTGGGTTGACCTGGTGTCAGGGGGCTGGAAGGAGGCCTTCTGCTCTGGCAAACACCAAATGCACACTCTTGGCCTCCTCTGACTTTCTCTTTCAGGTGGCTCATTACATGATTTCAGAGCTACTGCTTAGCTTCTCTCTTTCCCGCTCCTGTCTTACAGCACTGTGTTCCTTGTGCAGTGCCTGGCACTTAGTTGATGATAAATAAATGCTCAGGATTCCATGAATGAGTTCTCTAGACCACAGTGAATCTCAGCACCAGATTCAGCCCTCTCCCTTTGAAAGCCTCTGCCGGGCTTGCGCCTGCTCTCCGTGCCTCAGTTCAGAGGATGTCTGACACAACAGCAGGTCAGAGGGCTGGTACACTCACCCGATTGGCTTCCCACCTCTCAGCTCATGGTTGGCTTTTGGTAAGTGGCCAAGATCGGATAAGCCTCTTCATGCTACAGATTGAACTCGACCCTCACTCTCTCCCCTGACCCAAGAGGCTGTAACAGAACTCACTTTGGTACCACGTTCCTGATCCTCCAATTCCTCTTCTGCCCCAACGTGTGACAGACTCGGTGAGACTGCCGCTCCTGGCCTTCTAGACCCGATTACCAGAGCAGGAGGACAGGAGCACCCGCATCCCTAAAATCACCAGGAGAGAACATCACATTTAATAGAGACTTGGATCCTCTCCACATTCAGGATCCCAAAAACCCTCTGGGGGTCTGATGAGTCACATTCAACATGCTTCCAGTCTCCCCAAATCCCTCTTCAGCACGCCTGTTGATCTGCTGGGAAAGTCCTGTGAACATTTCTTTACTTCAAGATTTAACAGACTTCACTCAGATTTCGCTTTCAGTCCTTTTAGAGAATAAGCCAGTTGCTCCCGTACCCTACTCGCCCCTTTGAATGAGTGTCCAGGGAACTGTTTGTGTTTTGTTACTAAGACTGTTGTTGAATTTGAGGCTCCAGCAACAACAAGACCCTCTTGGGTCCTGGCAACCAAATCCCATGTGGTCTCACTCTGTTGGTTTTTTTCCCTCTTAGTCCTGGTCCCTTCTGGACAATTCATAAAATTAGGAAATTAAGAAAACATAGACTGAAAAAGACCTGGGAAATGCTTAGTAAAGAAAATCCCTTCACAGAGATGGGACATTGGTGACAAATTTGCCAAGGGAATTTGAACTGTAGACACTCACATGAGTGCTATAAATAATTAACATCCCTTCTTTATTTTAATCTTGCAATGCATAGTTGATGTTAAATGAACATACATTTATTTCCCTAGATGGACGGGAGGGCAAAAGCAACTGTGGATTCAAAATGACAATTTATAATTAAACATATTCCTTAAAAGACTGGAAATCTGCTGGAGGACTGATCCAAGATCCTCCTTACTGGATTTTCCTCTTATCCCAAACCCTGTTAGATGTCTCTCTCCTCTGGACCAGTAGAGTTTATATTCCCATCCCTGGAAGTAGGAGGGATGTTGTCTGAATGAGGTGGCAGATCCTCCCTTTCTTCCAGTTAATATGATCCTCTCCTCCTTGTGTGAAATATCACCCTTGTAAACATTTTACCAGCAGGTTTATTTGAAAAGGAGAAACCATTTTCGGGAGAAGAGATGAAGTCCTGGTTCTGATTTTCTCTGTGAATGTTCTGAATCAGCCAAAAGGATACCTATACCCAATGGGCATCAAGAATGGAAAAGAAAGGAATTTCATATAAACTTGTGTAAGGCAAAAAGCAAAGATGGGCTCTATCTTCAGTGCGACCACAACTTTCACTTTAAATAAGTTTTACTTAAATCTCAGTGTTTGAAATTTACATCCAGGGTCTGCCAGGCATTAAGGCTTTCTGCTTTTATAGGAAGATAATTCCCTCTTAACTGGCTCACAGGGGACAACGGGAGGCATCTGGGCACCATGTGAGGCAGAAACACCCTTTAATGTCACCTCTCCTGGGCTGAGAAGTCAACCCTGCACACTGGCATGGGTCTTGACTCCACCTTCTTGGCTTCCAGCTAAAGAAATAGTTATTGCAAACTGTTCTCAGTCTGTGTCCTCAAAGAGACTGTGAGCTTTTTGAGGTAGGAGGTTATATCTTATTCAATCTTGTCCCCACTGGATAGAACCGTGGTACAAAGTCAAGAGGTTGAGGTGGGGTGAACTCTGCAGAACATGCTGAAATAGGGAATACGGAAGTAAAAAAGATACCAAATCAAACTGAACTGTAATCATCCCTAAATCTCCAGCAATGCACAATCCTTATTCTCTCTTTGAAGAATAAGCCAGCAGAGCTAAGGAGAGGCTGAGATAGTTCAGCCATGAAATCTGCATCAGTATCCTTGTCACTAGATACATCCTGAGCTCAGAGAAGGCCACCAGATCATCATCACCTTTTCCACACTGGAATAGGGGCAGTGAGAGCTGTGAACTTGTTAATTACAAGGCAGAAACATCAGAGAGAAGTGATAATGATGTATGAAAAGTAATTGTTCATTTAGTGAACAAATTAGACACTTCACATATTTTGTTAATTTTTGCAACTTATTCTAAGAATCGAGGCCGAGAGATTTTTGTTGACATTTTATATATCAAAGTCAGGTACAATTTCCATCATACAGAGCAACATCATTATTCTGTATTGCATACAGGTTCTTGAGTGCCCAGAAAGACTTGGACACCCATCCTCAATTACTGAGCCAAACTGTCGCCTGCAAAGAGTAAAGCTGAACTTGATGAAATACAAGCATATTTTAGGGAATTTTCCCCTATGCCCAGGATTCTTTTCTTTTTTTACCTTTTTGCTTTATTTTTCTTACTTTAAATTGTTTAATTTGCCCAACTACCTTGTTCCCACACCCAACTACCATATTTAATTTACAGATGAGAAAAACGAAAGTTCAGAGATTTTAGATAATTTGTCCTAGATCCTAGGCTGAGGTTCTAGTTAAGTTGGTATCTGAAATTAGATTTATCTTCTTTTGTAGTCCATTCTCAATTGAATCTCAGTTGGGCTGTGCTTCTAGATTCCCAAGCAAAGACAAAGAAAAATGTTCTGGGGAGGAGAATGAGGAGACAATGTGAGACTATGCTCATCAACGCATCAGGACTTCAACATGGAAGAACCCAAGGTATGCTGTGCAAACCAGAGTTCCTCTGTGTGCAGTGTAGAAATCTCTGAGTAGACCTGCTTTTAAGTGCAAGAGGATCCTAAAATGAAAAGAATCGCTCCTTCTCTTCCCTTTTATCTTTTTCCTTCCTTCTCTTTCCTCAACTTCCCGTCACTCTTTACCCCTCCTCTTCCATTTCTCTGCCTACCTGGTGGCTCTCTTCAAATTGGTTATATTCTTTCCTACTCTATATAGAAATAGAGAAACAGAAATGGCCATCAGAAGCTCCAGGCTTATGACATGCCAGCATTGCAGGGACAGAAGACAGAGGCACTTCCCTTTTTCTAGTGTGAACACATTATCTTCCAGAATGATCCTGATGGGCCTTTTGAATCCTAGGCTCATTCCATGTGCATCGGGTGAGGTCCATGATGGTGGCCCACACTGGTGGTCTGAGGCACTGGAAAAATGTAAGCTTCCATCCATATCAGAGCCATGGGGGACAGGAGAAAGTTACTTCTTAGGATGGGAGGAAACCTGTTATCATAAAAGAAGAGGGAGAGGTTCAGTTTTGATAACTGACATATAGTCATGAAGATATGCTTTGGACCTAATCTAAACTTCTAGTTGCAGTTCCTCTTTGATTTCCAAAACAGTTCTAAGTTAGGAGTTACTCTCTGAATTCTCCAATTTCAATATCATCTTCTTAAAACCAATGCACCACGCTGACATATATACTGGCTTGGAAGTCTCTCATGATTTGGTTAATGGTAGTTTTGACAATGATGAAAGTGATAACAGACACCATTTACTGACCACCTACCACGTGGTTACAGACTTGGACTTTGAGGTCACAGTGAGATAGACCTCGTTTCAGACTTGCAAGTCATGGGAACATAGCCTTGAACTTCCATTTCCTCATTTGCAATATGAGCATTTATTTCAGAGCACCTGAGTGAATTTTAGTTAGAAACCTGCCTTAAAGTGTTGGGAACACAATGCTCAGACCATGTTCAATATATCAGTAAACCAAAGCTACTATTTTTACGTTCCCCTCATTGCTATAGACATTTTATTTGATCTTCAACAACTAAATAAGGGGGAAAGGATCGTCTTGATTTATTTCACAAATGAAAAAGTAGAGTCTTAGAAAGAGTTGACTAATTTATCCGAAGAGTCTTAAGTCATCAGGGGTAGCCAGAGACTGGGGGATATTCCTTAGAATTCAAAGCCCTAATCATTTGATCACCAATGATTCACTGTCAGCATTGGACAAATGTTGGGTCAGAGTCTGATAAGGGATAAGTCATTTGAAGCCAATTCTGTACCTTAATATTGGAGACACACCGTGGTCAAAGTGGACATTGGGAGACCCAGTGGTGTCCGATCATGATGCTATCCTTTCTGTCTCGATGCTCTCTGCTCATTCATCTTAGTAATCTATCATCTCACTGATAACTCATGGGATAGTTTTAGAACTTCTGCAGGGCCGTGCTGCTCATATGCTCCTGGGAAGCAATGAAGTTTCGGTCTACTGTTAATATTTCTGCAACACGCTGCGAGCCAGTTGCAGGGTAAGTGGATTGAGACTAGGGCCTAAGCCAGGGCCCTGGGCCTTTCTGTCAGAGAGCAGTTTCTCGAGGTTACCCAGTTGAGGGTAACAATGCCACAGAAAATAATTTTTGCTTGTTGAAGAGCTGAGAATGGCCCAGACTGCCTGTCTTTCCTGTATTGCTGCTGTGCTACCCAAAGCTCAATGTTCCCATCTGTGTTATTCTATTAACTGAAAAGGAAGGAATCAGCACATGAACTTGTCACATCTTGTGACCTGTTGCACACTGAGATGGGAAGTAGTGGCAGAACAAACAACATTCTTTTTCTCAGAGTCTTTCATGCTTGTGAAGGAAAATAGGAAGATGGTATTTTCATGTTCTGACTGCATGAAACTCACTAGGGCTGTCCCTGAAATCGGACAGGGCCTCTTAAGCTGCACCTTATGGAGAACTGAGGGGAAAGGGTGGCAGAACCTCAAAGGAAATTTCCCCTCTCTGCCAAAGCTCCAGATGGAAGATCTTCCCACGGAAATACTTGCTGGAGATGCTTTGCTAACACGGAGCTCTGCCAAGGACAAGGGCCTCTGTTGGGGCTGCTCTTACTCATTTTCATGGGAGAATGCAAGACTGAGGGGTGGCAAAGGCCCCCAAAGAATACACCTTGGTGGAAGGGCTGTGGGAGTCCTGCTTAAAGAATCTCAGAGGAAGTTCCGACCATGAGCTGGTGGTGACAACTGGCTTCTTGCACATGGATTTTAAAAGCCACCTGGCAGCACATTCACCGTGTCTTTGGTCTATGTTTCCTTTGTAGAAGGTTTTTACAGGAATCCAAGCTTGACTTAAGTGTTAGATGCTGATTTAAAGCAAGAATATAGTTGGGTATGAACCGTTCAAGAGAACTGGACTCCAACTCCATATTTCCTGATGGCGCCGGTGGTACCAGTTTGCCTTGGCAGAAACTCAGTTAAAAAAGGAGAGAAAGACAGAAATAAAACAGAAAAGGAAAAAAAAAATTCTTTTTTTTTTTTGTCTTTCCCAAATTCAACTAAATTATACCCCTTGAAACTGGCTGAAATCAATCACAGGCTCTCTCTGCAGGACCCATCTCATGGGTAGCCTGGTGAAATGGACAGTGGGTTCTGAAGGCCCCACAGAAGTTCTGCCCAGAAGAAGGGGCTCCCTGCCAAGTCGGACTGCCACCAAGAGGCATTATCTGCTTCCTACTTCCCGTGTCCTCTCAGAAAAGGAAAACTTTGCTCTACGAAGACAAACACCGATTCCAGGATCTCACAGTCCCAGCGTATGACATGACCCCTGAAACAATTTCCATCAGCAAGTATCCAGATATGCTGTTTTTCTCCTTGATTTCCTCTGTTTTTAGAATTTGATAGCCTTTATAAGGAGACATTGTTGGGTTTGTTCCAAGCACTCTGCTCTCTCTGCCTCCCTATCACCATGATGCTGGGAATCAGTAAAGAAGGGTGAGCTGACAGGTCAGAGTTCAGGAAGCATCTCATCCATAGTGCTGGGATGCAGGTGGTGCCTAAGTCCCCGTGAAACACTTTGCACTGGAGATTCCACTTGAGACTGAAACCACAGATAACACCTGACTCTTTAAACCTTCTCCTGAACCCTTTTGTTGAAGAATTTATTAGATCCCAACAACAACAACCAAAGGAATGAAACAAGATAGGAGGGCATGTTGTCTACACTCCTATGCCCTCTCTTATATATAATGACCTCCATGATAAAGGGTCTCCTAGATTCCAGGTAAGCAGGGACTCCAGGTATGTTCATAGCACAGACTGTGGTAATGGTTTGTGGGTACATGCTTATCTCTAAACTAAATACAGTGATTCACATTATTTTTTGTCCATTATAATCAAAAAAAGCAATTCAAAAATATTTATTCAAAGAACATTCATCATGCGCATTGTTTACGAAACACTGCTATTGCCATTGGTAATATGCAAATCATCACAATGTATGATGGATCAGTAGGAGTTACAGACTTAAGTAAGCACACGTTTTCAATTGAATGTAATAAGGATATTAGATTTCTACTAAGACCTTCATATGAACCAACCCTTCAATCTATTAGAAAATTTAATCAACTGTGTGAAATAGGTGCTCTTATTTTTCCCATTTGACTGATGAGGAGACCGAACTCCAGGAGGTTTTCTAACTTCCCCCAGAGCATCCTTCTTGTAAGTGATGCTTCCACCTGCTCAGGCTAGCAATTCCATTCCAGAGCATGTGCTCTTTCCATGGTACAATAGGTCCCTGGAGGAACTGGTAAAGGAGCAATTACTCTGGGACAGAAGAGGCAAGTAATGACACACCCCACACACTGCATTTTTCTTTCTTTCTTAGTCCCTACATATCTATCCACGGCCCCATCTCCAACTCTCTTGCCTGAGCGCTACATTGTTGCCACATCCAACCTTCCACTGGTCATCTGTGCCCACAGGGCCACAAAACACCAAGCAGCCAACACTGGTTACTTTTCCCCTTATTTTCTCTTTCCCCCTAGACTTTCTAGGACCTGGCTTTCTCCTTGAAAAGGAAAATAGAGACAACCAGTTGTGGTCTGATTTCAATCTAAAAATAGATTGTAGGTTGAAGTGTCAAAAAAAAAAAAAAAAAAAAGAAAGAAAGAAAGAAAGGAAGACATGACCCTTTCTTCTGATGATGGATGGTCAAGTTTCTCACTTATAACCAAAATTCAGTAATTGCATTTATTAATTTCTGGACATTTTAAAATCAACTAGAATATAAACTCCTCATGGGTAAAGTTGAAGTCTTATTTATCACTATAACCATAATACTTAGTATAATAATTTTAACTGTACAATACTCCTCATTGTTGAATCAATAAAGGGATCTCTGCCTCCACCCTCATTTCCTCAATGTTGGTTGCCTACCTAATGGTTGTGAACTCTTCTTAACGCTTCACATGAGCCAGGTATTTCTTCCAGGTCTGGTGAACACAGAATTAAACAAGACACCTTATCCTAAGGAAGCTTGTAGTTTAGGAAAGTCATTTAGGGCTCTTCATTTTTCAAATGTTCAATCAAGCTCTTCTCTGGTGCAGCCTGTCTCAATGGTCTGTCTTTGTAGGAAAGAGTAAGATCTAACTCCTCCTGGTCCACAGGATGCTCCCAGTCCTTGCCCATGCCTTCCACTTCAAGCTGCCTTTCCCTTGGTTGAAAATGGGCAAGCTACATTGGAGGGCTCCTGTTCTATTTCTCCTTAGTTCTGCAAAGCTCATTCTTCGCTTTGGGCCCCTGCAGTGGTCAATGATGCCTCTCTGAATCACCTTGACTGATCTTTACCCCTCTGAACCCTTTAGTCATTCATTCTGCAGCCTTAAGGTCATCTCCTTAAAGCAACCTTTCCAGATGGTCTCACTAAAGTGGTCTCTACTCTGTGCTACTCTGTGTTACCAACTAATAAGGGATAAAAAACTATGGACTAAATAAGCCTCCACCCAAGGTAGTGGACATAGTCTTGCCTTCTAATTCTATAGCAAGTTAAAGAGGTGAGTTTTGTTTGTTTAACTGTTAAGAAATCCATTTGTCATGTTTTCTCTGTTATTTTATGACTTTATTACATTGTATTCTGAGCTGTGTGTTGAAGCCCTATTTATACTGCTCAGAAATTAGAGGAAGATTTTTTTTGATCAATAAAGACTGGGTAAATAAACTATATTACCTCCATAAAATAGAGAACTCTTCAGTCATTAAAATGCTAATATATGCCTTTACTTATTGATATGGAAAGGCTGCCATGACATATTATTGATTTTAAAACATTTTATAAGATGTTATCTACAAGTTCACCAAAATTATATGAATGTTTTCTGAGAAAGATGTTCAACAGAATGATGGTGAGTGGTTCCTCTTGGTTGTGTGATTTTTATGTGATTTTAACTATATTTATGATTTTTCTGTAGATTAACCTGCTTATAATTTTATACAATATTTCACTCCCTGGGAAAATATTTTTTCATTAAAAAAAAAACAACTGAATGAACAAGAAACAGAGACTTTTACAAAAATACTATTTACTGTGCCTGAAACCTTTCATGGCTGCCCATTGCCCACTGCAGCTGGGTCTGAAGCTCTCGGTATGCCCTGTGGGCCTTCCTCACGACTCCACCTTTTCTCCAGGCTTAGCTTAAGCAGTGCCCCCCAAGTGGTATCCCAAGTCCAGATTAACACTCTTTTACATTTCTGCAGGACTGGGATGCCTGGCCACAGTCTCGTCCTCCTCATTTTATAGAGATGCCTTTGCTGATTATGCCTTTCTCCACCTGGCCATTGGGTCGCACCAGTACATCTTTGAGGACTCAGCTTCACATCCCTCCCCCTCAGACACCTTTAATGAAATGTGCCTAGTAATTGCTGGAAAACATCCAGGCTCTTAAGTCTCCTTTACAACAACCCAGCAAGTAGGATCATTACCAGTATTTGATGGTATGATATGTTTAGAAGGGGCTGGGGATGCTCAGGGGTAGGGCACTTGCCTGTCATGCATGAGACCTTTAATTCCAAGCACTGCAAAAGAAAGAAAAGAGAAAAGAAAAAACTTGCTGTGTGCTATGTTTGAGTTTCCAATCCTGCTCAACTAAGTAGTTCCTAGCTGAGCAGGGCTCAGAACCAGCTAGATCAGCTCTCAATTTTATGCTTTTAACCATTAACTTTTGCTGGAAAATGACAATTTTCCACTCCATGGGCCATGTCACTTGGGACAGGTGGAAGCCAGGTAAAGCTCTTGAATCATTGAAGTCCTCCTAGTGAATGAAGGAAATGGGCTTTTCTTACCAACCTCACACTGACATAACTTACAAGACTAACAAGTCTTTGACTTGCTAAATCTTATCTGTATTTTTATCCTAACAGGGTTGTAACTTCTCTTTTCCATCTTTTTTCCAGTAATATTCTTCTCTTATTTTAGTTTACCATGGACTCAAACCCTAAAGAATGAGGAGTAACTAGGTAAGTGGGGAAGGCGGATGGAGATGAAATCTCTAAGTTACCACATATAGAACTTTCTCTTTTTCTTTCAGACCACAATACCAACCAAGAAGAGACTGGCAACATTCCAAATCTAACAGGGTCCTAGAATGGGAGCCCAACATGTGTGCATCCTGGATATTCAGACTTGTCTGGGAATGCCTGTAGGGTCAGCCAGGCAGGCAGGATATGTGCCAAGGAGCCTCATGGGTGGGATTCCAATATAGCTGATGATTCTCTCCCCTACCTGGCCCATAGCCCTGCTGTGCAACTATACTATTCTATTGCAGGTTTTAACTTGCTTGTTGGTTCTTTATTAAATGCTAAACCCACTGAGTTCTTCAACGCCATCTTCTTTATTAGTGTAGACACTAATTAGTATAACATAGTGGTAGTCATCCAACACCCAGCAGAGGTTCTGACCCAAGGAACACACACAATAAATATGTCTGAAATAAATGAGTGAGTGAACGAATGAGTGTCAGGGAGCTGAAAGCTGACATGTGACCCAAGGAAGTGGTTTACTTTGTAAAGGAGTGGCCATTTGAATAAAACAAGCATGGTGAGTTATTCGAATGGAAGTTTGGCTAATTGTGCCCTTAAGGACATGTGACAATATACTAGAAGAAAAACATTCATGCAAAAAATATGATTATGAATCTCTGTAATCAAGAATAACATTGTCTAATCCTCCTATTAGACAGGACATGAACATGGATGGGAGGATGCCCAGATAGAGCAATGAAGAGAGAAGTCAAGACTTGACACGGCGTAACTCCATGGTAGAACGCTAGTCCAGCATGCACCAGGCCTTGGTTTCATTCTCAGCACTATAAAAAAAAAAAGCATTAAAAATTTCTATTAAAATTTAAGACTATTTCCCCAATAGCATGTAACAAGAGAACTGGGAGTAAGTTTTCTCACTGGTTGTGTGACCACTTAAGAACTCTGTAGAACAGAAATAAGGAAAAACTAAAACCATATTCTGGAAGCCATTATAGTGGGAAACATTCCTGAAATAACCCAGGAACCCATGTAACCAGAGATTGAGCAGGAGTCCACACAGAGCATCATGGGAGAAGGGAGGAGAAGGTGTTTCCTGTGATGAAAAGGAGTCTTAAAAATAATGTCTGTACTATGCACTAGCTGTGTGATGTTGGGCATGAGACTCAGTTCATTCAAGGAGAGTGCTCCTTGGACGTTGTCGTGAGATAAAAGTGATAGAAAACATGCAAGTGATCTGCATGGTTGACGATGTTGATTATTATAGTAGACGTGATGGTGGTGAAGATGATGTTAGGAGGAGGTAAACACGGTGCAAAGTTTCTCAGACATACTTTATTCCAATCAGGGTAGGAAAATCTTGAGTAGGGTTATTCCACTTCTGGTATGTGGATGATAAGCCAGAGATTGGTTGTTTTACACTGATTCTAACAATGCAAAGGTATTTTCAGACTATTTTAGTGCAGAGAAAAAAAATAAGCATGACATCTTTACCCATGACGTCCTTATCACTACTCTCAGTGTCAGAGGCAACTCATTAGTCCACAATGGAAAGACCCTGACAGATGGACACTGGTACAGGGGATGGGACACACTCATTTCTTCTAGAGTGAGTTCTGTGAATGAATTCCTCTAAAAGTCTGTGCAAGGTTTAACTATGGAAAGATGTTTAGTAGAACAAGGAATTGAAAGCAGTTGCCTTAAAGCTCTCTGTGAAGGTAGATGAAACCAATATTCCCAAGACCTTACTCATAACATGGGAACCTAGAGCGTCTCCATAATGAGTCTTGCAAGAGTTGGCCATATTTCGAGAGAAAGACTTTGAGATCTTTCTACAAAAGGCTGTATCCTTGCATACTGCATAGAGCACTTCTTTAGTGCCGGGTACAAAATGTCACCAGTGAGGTGTGACTATAGGGTAGGATAGGAAAAAGAAATAATTTCATATCCTATGGAAACATATCCTCAGGAAAACAAAGTTATTTGTGGGGAGACTAATTCAGAAGGGAAAAATCAGAAACACACCTGCCAGGTGATCATTCATGATCTAGGTGCAGTGTACATGTTTGGTATATTTTTGTTATAGTAATAAAAGATTTACTGGGCTGGGGTTGTGGCTCAGTGTTAGAGTGCTTGCCTAGCATGTGTGAGGCACTGGATTCGATTCTCAGCACCACATAAAAATAAATACATGAAATAAAGGTTCAACTGAAAAATTAAAAAAAAAAAAAGACTTACTTGATTTTTGTCAATTTGGAACATCTAGTTGAGAGTAATAGGTATGTATCTCAAACAAAAAATTCCTTTGATCTACCAAAAGATTAGTTTATGAATCTATTTTATTCTACTACTGAGCATAGAAAAATTTATTATAGTAATTTTTCCATAATGGAATGTAACTCCAGATAAATTTACTCTTGTCCTGCTTGTATCTTCTTTTTCAATCTGGTACTCTACATAGTCTGATACTCACACTGACATTGGTTGTCTTTATGTCTGTGCTTCTGATACACATTTTCTGGATAATTTATCTTTAAACTTTCTGAGACACTTTAAACACATTGCATCTTTCAAGAGGTGTACTTTTGCTTTTTGCATTTGAACTGACATTTCCTAAATGTTAAAAGGTGGTATCACACTAATTTACATTTGTATTTCCTTCTGTGACCTTATTTTGTGTTTTCTGCATTTCACGTTTTCCTATCATTTCCCCTATTTCCTGCCTTTTGTAAATGAACTCTGCTTTGATTTCTTTAATCTCCTGCAGTAATTTGGGAGGAATCATCCTGTTTTTTATTTTTACTAAATTTTACAAAATAGCATTCTTGATCTGATTCCGCTAATTATCAAGGTCACAGAGAGACAATAGTTTTTGACTCCGTCTTATTTTAGTTGAGAGCACATCTTATTTTTCAACTTCTTCATAGGATTTCAGAGTGTAGCATGTAGTTTTGCAAAAGTGGTATTATTTCCACAGTATTTTATATTTTGAGTTGCATTTAGTTTAAAATTTAGAAAATTCTCCCTTTCATTTCTTTTAGAAACATTCTTGGCTTTGTTCTCATTAATTTCCACTTTAATTGTTCTTGTTCAATTGTCTTTCCGTGGTCCTCTCTTGTGGGTTGTTTCTCCCATGTGGTCTCCTGGAGGCTTTGCTCTGTGTCCTTTTATACCTTTCTCTATAGTCCCTTGGGGATGCGCATGTGTGTGGTCTTCACCATTGTGCTGATGACCCCTGAATATCTCTTCTCAGACCAGATTTGCCTTCTGGCAGTGAGATTGGTATATCAACTGAATATCTTCTTTAATATCTCAAAGACACAAAACTTCAACAGAAACATTTATTTACTACCTCTTGGGGCCAGGGGAATACGATGTGGAGGTCACGTGCATAATAAGCATGATGATCTGCCTGGTACTGCTAGAGGTACCACATCACATCACTCATTTCCCACTTTTAAAAGTTTTCCTTGTTTTATTTTTAATTGGCACTTAATAATTGCACAGGCTTATGGGGGTACCATGAGACATTTAGTACATGCATAAATTTGTGAAGACTTGTCTGCCCAATTCTAAAAATTGGGAAATGGCCTGAGAAAGTTTAAAAAACTCATCCATGTGTCAGTTTGGGACCTAAAAACCCTTACATGTTCTATTTTATCCACGTTGCAATTTTGCTTTATAATTTCTTCCGATTGATTTTACCTTTGTGGCTTGATTCACTTTCTTTAAGAGATGGATCTTACTCTTCCCCTTTGGTTCATCATGCTGGCTTGTCCACTCCATCCTGAGGCTATTTCTGGGTTGGATTCAGCAGGAGGCAACTGTGTGTGGGGAAAGGTTTTGACTCCTACAGTTGGCCAGGAGATCGGTTGCACTGTGTGGTGGGGTGGGGACTGTCCTGTACCCCCAACTATTCTGGTGCCAGGGCCTGGATTTTAAGATGATTGGGACCCGTCACGGGCTTCTGCCCGAGAGATTCCTTGGCACTCAGCTGTTTTCTCCCCCTCCTTTCCATTTTACCTCAGAAGGTGGGCGAGACTAGAATAGGGCAGATTTATATAAAAATGGATCCCTGTGTTTAAGAGCCATGTGAACGTTTCTGGTTTGGTCTTCCACTGGTCTTATTTGTTTCCTTATTAGGTTTCTTGTCTCCGACACCTCAGGCCAACCCAAGATGGCAGAGTGGTAAAACAAAGAAGCTAAATAGAGCTCTCAAGTTCTCTTGTAAACGGGATGTAAAGTGGAACTTTTCTCCACCTATACTTTGGGTGGTTCAGAATGCCTACATTCCTGTAGTCCTGCTTCTGAAGACCAAGGCAAACAAATTGTCCTTTGAATGTCTCAAAAGCTCTTTTTTTTTTTTTTCTTGTAATGCCAAACGCAATATTTTTTTGAAAAGACTACACCACAAGTTTCCCAGCTGAGAAAACAGGCTTGTGAAAAATGGTTTCAGAAAATGTAATAAACCATGCAAAAGTTGTTCAGGGTGTATTTGAAATGAACATCTGGATATGAGCTGCTAAATTACCTCCTTTCCCCTCCTCCTTTTTCTCACAGCTGTTTGAAAGTGTCCTGAGGGCAGGGAAACAGGTCAGTGGACCAAATTACACCTTCCCCCCTTCCAATCCCTTTTGCACCTACGCAAGGAATCTAGCTCACATATGTGTTTAATAAGTGGGCACAAATATAAGAAAAAATTATCTCAATTCCTGTTGACTTTCTGCAGCAACACCAAAGGAAAATAAACTCCGGATTTAAAAATTTCTCAAACAAAACTTATGTTTCTAATAAGATGTTGCTTTAAAGTTGACTTTTTTATATCAAGAACTGAACAAACCACTCATTTCTCTTCATTTCTTAAGAATGAAGGATTATTACGTCACACTTTCCCCAAAGTGAAGAGAAAACAGTTCCCAAGTCTTTGCCTTTTAACTTCTAATTGAGAAACATAAGCAGTTCTGTATGTTCTTACTGAATTTCCCATCGTATCTGTTTATTACCAACCCTTTCCATAACCACTATTGCAGTGCATGCATTGAAGGGAGGCATCTGCTACTTTGGTTCTTCAGAAAAGAATAAGTGATATAAATCAGACTCAGAAAGTCAAGGGTGGAGTGTTGTCTCTCATATGCGGAAGTTAGACAGAAATAAGTGGGGAGAGGTGGGGACTCCCATAGAAATAGAGGGAAAATTAGGGAGCAGAGGAAAGGGACTGAGAGGGAGGGAGAGGGCATGGGGAAAGGGAAGAGTGATGGAATGGAATTGATCCACTTACGCTATGTACATACACGAATATACCTCAGTGAAGTTCACCTTTATGTATCTCTATAAAACACTAAGTGAAAAAAAGAATTAAAGAGGAGGAAGACCAGTCCAGTAGAGAAAGGGGAACAGGAGAAGGAAGGAAGGGAGGCCAAGAGGAAATACTGTGGACTGAAGTAGAGCAAATTATATTCCATGCATCTGTGATTATGTCACCATGAACCCCAACATTATGTATGACTATAATGCACTAATTAAAACATAAAAAAGAACAAGTGGACATCTGATAGATCTTCATGAAGTTATCAGTGTCCACATCTAATTCAGAATGACCTCACATCAGAAGGCCATAGGAGAAAGTCTTTGGTGAGACATGGACTGACTCTTCTTCAACTCGGGGCTGCCTGAGGACCAAATGACCCTGCAAAGGAGAGAAGACCCAGTATTAATACGCATTGTTCCTTCTACAATCTTCTCAGTTTTTCTCGTATATGAATGGACTCCCATTCATGCCCAGATTTGGTACAGTCTCCATGCTTACTTCATGGATGAAGAACTGACTGAATGACTAAATGGATTTTTAACCTTGATGTTTTTTAATACTGGAAAAACTCCTTTATGAAGAAAGGGCTAAATTCTCACAAGGACAGTTTTAAAAGTGCAGGATGGAATTTCTTGCATTCGATCAACTAAGTTTTTATCATTGTTTAGGGTCTGAAATGTAAAGTTCTTTCTGATCGTTGGAGGGAGATTCCCATCATATGCATCTCCTCATATCCCCCATGCTGTCCTCACGGACACACTCCAGTCCTCACCAGGACCAAGGACCTTACTGCTGCTGTCCTGCATGATAAAGAGAAATGAGCGGCTCAGGGTGTCAGAGCAGTCTTCCTCAAAGAAGCGACATTGTAGGTAAGTAGCAATGAATCCCATGAAGGAAGCTTACAGGGAAGGGGTTCCAGTATGGAGAGAAGTCATGAACTGATACCAGTGAGTTGTTGGGCCAGCAGGGATTAATGGAGGTGCCATAGAAGGCCAGGGCTGGAGAGGAGAGCGGAAGAGAGAGAAACGTGTGGTGGGCAGTGGGGGCAGAGGCCGTGGTGGGAAATCCACCTGCATCCCAACACTGCATATGAACCTCATGACAGTCCAGCCCTGGTGTAGGACCCCAGAATGGAGACCCGTTATTTATTCCCAGGCCCAGTGCCATTCTGCAGGCTGATAGTCCTCTTTTGATTTCTTCTTCTCATTTTGCCATTCCTCAATGACAATACCCTCTTCTCCAGGAAACCCTTGGTGATTTCCATAGCAGACACACCTTCTCTCCAGAGATCTCTGCACCTCTGAGAACACTGCTGTGTCCCACTGGGTCCATGTTGGTTGGGTTTGTAACATTCTGCTGGTGGAGACTGTGATTTGCTGCAGAGGGGTCCTCTCCTACACCTTCTCCCACCCCCACTGAACTCAACAAGCATTTGTTATGCACAGCGGTCTGCTCAGTCAAACTTCCTGGGTGAAATTATTGACATCATCATCGGCTCAATGTGGAGTTTGGGGCAAGGTACTTAGTCTTGTTATTTTGTTTAACTGTAAAAGGGGGATCATGATAATACCCGCCTTATGGGATTTGCATGAATGTTACAAATAATACTTGTCATTCACTTAAACAAGTACTGGAAGCATTAGTCGTTATTGTAAAATCCCGAGGAAGGACTAGAAAAATTGTTGTGAATTGTCAAACCTGGTAAGGTCAAAAGCTTCAGAGGATCTTGTATATTCAATTTTGGTTTTGGAGTTTTTGTCCTCAACTACTCTATGATAATGCAATTTGGGAGAAAACGTTTTAAATAGAAAAGGATGCTCCTAGGTTTTTTGTTCTTCCCCTGCACACACACATATAAAAAGTTGAGCCAAGGAGGAACTAGTTATGAGAGGTTACACTTGAGGAAGGGTGAGAAGATGCTTCTCCCTGAGCGGCCATCTTGCCTACTGTGTGGTGTTCCTTCTCACCACCCCAAATTGGGCCTCCCTCAGAGCTTGTTTTGCCCCTATTAGATCATATCCCATCCGATCTTTCTCACTGTGGAATAACCAGGATGATCACAGTGACTCCATAACTGATTATTCAAAAAGACCATTTGGGGATGGAAAGGGGGCCCCGTTTTTAATACTGGAACCATAGGTATAAACTGGATAGTCACTAGGAACTCAAGCTGTGCATTCATCTAACTTAGAACCTTAATCTTGCTGACTTGGACCACATGGATTTCTGTTTCTTTCAAGTTCCTTGAGCTCTCAGCCAAAGAGAAGCAAAGGCTTTTTCTGATCCAATTTATTTTTAATTGTATCAGTGCATTTTAAACTCCGTGCTGCACATAGGTTTCCTGGAAGGCCATGTCAATATATTGTGAAACATCTGGATCTTTGGGTATCAGGATGTTGGGATATAATGAGCAATTTTCATCCCAAATCTTTAAAGTTATGTAGATAAACCGATTGGTTTCGATTCAGGGAACTTAACTGCCAGCTTCAATTAGCCAGTCTTCTTTAATATATTCTTTTTCTAACGTACTAGGCAACTTCGATAAATTATTATTTATGGAGTACTTATTAAAATGCTACAGGGAAATCATTCCTGGAAATGTCTCACTCTGTAACTGTAAATGATCAAACCCTCACTTGCTGATTGAGTGTGAGAGGACGTAAGTCAGATCATAGGATCACAGCAACTCATGCCTAAGGAAGACCTCAGACAGCATCCAGGTCAGCTCCCCGTTCAACCTCTGAGCCTCCAATAACATCCCTTCCTTGTAGATATCCAGGAAATATCTGAAGCACCAGAGGTGGTAGGACTCATCCCCACCCAAACTACCTTCTCTTTTGCTGAATGACTTTGCCAAATGAAAGCTGGTTCCTGATTTTAACTGGAAATCTGAATTTCCCAAACTTCCACATGTTGAGCGTCATTGTCTAATAGGGACTCTGTCCTCTGACACAATTATTTTCTTTCAATCCTTTCTGTTCTCAACCTTGGCAAGGTGGTGAAGAGTTGACAAGAGACAAGTATGACCTGTAAAGTGACAGACCATGAAGCAAAGTGGTTATCCCACGGTCTTGGGCTAAGGGGTTGAGTTTGAATCCTGGCAACTCCCGTAACAAGACAAGGCATCTATACAGAATCATAGTCTTCTCATCTACACAACAGGAGAGGTCATTCGTGACTGGTGTTACTTTGGGGACATTCTTGAGAGATTACAGAATGCAATGTATCTAAAGTATTTAAAACAATGTCTTCTGGTACATGACAAACACTACGTAGCTATTATTGTACAGAATCTGGATATTTTCCTGCTAGCATAAGATCAGTGGCCCATAGATCAGGGCTGATCCCTGTCTACTGTGTAGTCCTAAAATGCAGCTTCCTCAAAATACCCTGCCAAGGGTTCCAAATTCTTTAGTTTGAGTGTTTGACTTACTTTCCAGTAGTTGTAGGGAATAAATTCTGGTCATTAAGAGTCAAGGTCTTGGAAATTGTGCTCAACTCTAAATATACATTACATTAGCAGGAAAAGTTCTCTTTTTTAAAAATGGTAATGAAATAAGAATCCTTGAGGTTTTAGAAAGGACTGTTTTCAGGGGAGTCCTTTGGGAATTCTAATGTTCAGCCAGGTTAATAACAGCAGATTTAAAATGTGTCTTTGTGGATCAGATTCTGGGTTCCCTCCTTACTAACTGTACAACTTGGGCAGATTTCTTGAGCTCTTCAGTCCTCACTTTCTGCAACCGTAAAATAGAGATAAATGTTGAAGGTTTCCTCTTCATTAAGTCGCTCTGATGTTTAAATGGCCTAACACTGGTGGGTAACAGAGCACTCTTTTGGTGCTCTGGATACCTTACCTTAGTAGGCATCTTCCATTCTAATCTTATTTCTGTCTCTCACTTCTGCTCCATCCTAGCAACAGGTATCAAAGACTGCTGAACACTTCCTCAACTATATGAACAGTCCCCAGTCCTGGACACAAGGAGCCAACAGGAAACCATTATCTAGCCTGGGTCTATTTCAGGTTGCTTTTCTGATCATTAAGACTGATTTGCATTTAAAGAGCATGGAAGAAGACAGGGGTGCCTAGTGACGGAGCAACAAGGAGAGTTAAGAACAAAGTCATCAACCCAAGATGTCGTTTATATCAGTAACTGTCAAGCCTGGACCAGTCACTGAAGCATCTGCCCCAGCATTGCTAGGGGAGCTCCTCACACTTGCCACTCAAACCAGCAGCACCAGCAGCACCTGCTAACTTCTCAGAGCAATCATTAACCTCACTCCAGACTCCCCAACTCGGAAAGTGAATATTCACAGACCCTCAGGAGGTGTGTTTGTTCAGTAAGTCTGGGAAATGCTGGTCTTCATCAACACTAAGAGGGAGTCATACCCAAAGTTTGCAAACAGTTCCGAAAATGACATTCAGCTGGCCATCCACCCAGTTGGGATGCTTGGAGGATACTCTGAAGCATCCCCTTGAATCAAACCTTTCTGAATTATTAGCCTATTTCCATCTCTCCCCACTCTTACATCACTTTCTTCAAGTCATTTTCTGACTTGATACTTCTATCTGCTTCCTGCTCCTTGTTAGAACAGAACACCTGATATTTGGCTTAAAAGAGTGCCTTGTATAAATGCCCTACTTGAGTCACAGAAAGAATAAGATGTTGACTAATCCAGTTTCTCTCACTAGTTGGTATTCCTGGGGCCTGTGGTCTTTAAGGGGCTAGAGAATGTAGATCCTGAATTCAGTATTTTCCTTCTTTTTTACCTGCGAAGTGCTGGACATTGAGCTTAGAGTATACTAGGCAAGCACCCTACCACCGAGCTACATCCCCAACCCTATAGCTGGATTCAGATAGAAATAAAGAGAAATATGGCCTGTGTAGCATTGCAAATGGCTTTTACTGAACCCAAAAGACCCCAAAGCAGAGAATAGTTTGCCCCAATCATCATTTAGCTTTACAGTGTCATTACACGTATAATGAAATCTTTGATTTCATGAGTTTCAAACAGCTGGAGAAAAGGAGGGAATTCAATGAATTAAAAATCTGGGGTGTGGCAGAGTACCAGGGTCTGCTGTTGTTCACACACACACACACACACACACACCTGTGTGTATGTGAACATACACATAAAGACTGAGCATCTACCACTATGCAGGGCAGTGTGGATCTAAAAGTAGACAAAAATGGATTCTGTCTCCACCTCCCCACTCCAGACCATTTGGAGCTGACACCTTAAAGGGGAAACAGATAAGAATCAAAAAACTTCAAAAATATCTGTTATGTCATCACAGAGATAAATGTTCACAGAATACAGGTGCCAGGGCTATGAGAATATATAAAAAGGGAGAGGGACCTATTCAGAAAGGTTTTCCTGAGGAATCAACAAATGTGAAGGGTGGATGGAGCTGACCAGGCCATCTCAGACGGGTGGAGAGGGTGGAGGGGCCCAGCTGGTGCTGAAGTCCTGTGACCAGGGGCGTCAGTCCCCTTTTAAGGAACTGAAACAAGTCTGCAGTGAGTGGAGTCCAGAGAAGGGAGGAGGGGAAAGGGGACCACAGGCCGGGCTGCACAGAGGCGGGGGTATTTCTGTCTTTGTTCTAAGAGTACTGGGGACAATGAGGGGTTTCAGGCAGTGGGCAACAGGTCTAGATTTGTGCTTCTGCAAGGGAGCTCTTTCCCCCACGTGGAAAAAGACTGGGGGAGGAGCAAGAGTGGAGAGGAGGACAGACCCGATGTCACGGCAGGCTCCAAGGTAGCTGGCATGGTGCTCAGACTGTGAAGGTGGTGGGCAATGGAGAGAAGTGGGAAATTCCCAGCGACATTCAAGTGATTACATCAAATGTTCTCAGATTAGGTTCGTGGGAAGGGGACAGGGAGATGGTAAGGTGACAACTAGTTTGCCAAACTGCCCCGATGCTGGTCTCTGGACTGATTCAGGGAACTCTGGACAGATACCAGGCTAGAAGGTCGTGGTGGTAGTGAGTTAGGGTTTAGACCTTAGGAGTTAAGAGTCCTTTCCTGACCTCCTAGACAAAGACACACAGGTCTGGAATTTGGATGAGAGTTCTAGGCTGGATGAAGCTATTTTATAATAATCATTTTACATGTAGAAATGACAAGTTCTTATTTACTGAGTATTTATTCTGTGTCAAGGCTGTGTAGCTATTATCTAATTTAATCCACTCTGAATGAAGACTGTTCATCCTCACAGTAGAGATGAGGAAGAGGAAGCCCAGAGAGAGCGTATTATCTATGCTTTTACCCACTGTGTCACAGTGCCCCCTGCTGAGCACCTACTACGTGCCACCCTTTCATGAAAAAAATGGTGGTTAAGATCTCCTGAGGAGCAAAACTGGTACATGCAATTGTGTATTTCCCATAGCAAACGGAAAGAGAAGAAGTCATGAGTAAGGGTTTTTCTGCCACTTGTCAATGAGAGTATATGCTACTTGTCTGCCAGCCCAGCCGCATCCCATGGCATGCATCAAGACATAGAGCACCTGTCCGCTACCATCTCACTCTTCCTCTCCCTGCACTTTTTTTTTTTTTTTTTTTTTTTTAGGTCCAGGGCAATTTTTGTCTTCCTCTGATCCCTGGTGTTAGGTGATCCCAGGATAGATAGGTTAAGCAAGAGGAATTTCACCACGAATCCCCCAGACACCAGTCTCCATCACCCTTCAATTTCAGGATCTCAGACACATAAGAGGGCACTACTCTCTTTTGTAAAGGTAAATGAAGGCTACCAATTGTTGGAGGCTGCTGTCTCCATTTACCTGTCCCAACATTGTTCTGAGAATGAAAGCAAGTCCAGTTGTAAACCTTGCTCTGAAGCAGAGATAGAACTGCCATAGCAGCTGCAGTGAGACTATGTACACAAAATGATCCCTGTGCTCATGTCCTCCTTTTGCCCAGGCGTTAAACATAACCATGAAGAATTTTACCATTACTCAGAAGATTTTGAGATTTGAAACTGGAAAATTCTCAGGAGTTTGCATGGAATGAAATGTACGGATCTGTACTAAAAACATACATCACTCTTTAATCTACTTGTTAGTAAAAATGGCATCACCAGAAGTTAATAAATTGTGCCTCTATATGTGAGCAAATATGTGTGCAGAAAATAAACAATTTTTCAAGGATGCACTTTCCATTTAACTAAAAATCAGTTTTGACCATAGTACAGTGTTTTTCACTGTTTGGAACAATGTGGAACCTTGTTTACAGGATCCTGAGATTGCTCATGGCAGCCAATTTTATCATGGAGTGAAAAGTCTCAAGTCAGCGAGCCTGTTCTTGTGCTTTATTCCTGGAGAGACTATAAAACGTGTCCTCTCTACATTAAGTCTCACTTGTCTTATATTTTAATTTTCCTTTAATTTATATATCAACACATAAGGGACATGATGTTTGGATTATGCAATGTATGTTAGACAACTCAGGAATGATGCCGTTTTTGAGCAGATAACCTGTGTTGTCCTCCAGGGCTCTGAGACCTTTAACAAACAAGAATGCACAAACCCAAGCCCAAAAGGGAACATATCATTTTGTACAGGTTTTTTCCAGTAATATTATTATGATTTATTTTTGCTCAAAGAGTAAAATGTGCTCATTGTAAATCATTTCTATTCCTCTTACACAGGAATAGAAAATGGCCCCATAGGAAGCAAGGTGAGGAAATAACTGTGAGCCGATTTTCCAAGCATTGCCCCATGGCATCTCAAGGCAGAGTTCAGCACAAATCATGCAAACAAAATCATACAATTGTCCACACTTTGGTGCACATGTGATGATGGTAATGCTCCCAAACCCAGATAAAGACAATTCCAAGAGTTTCCTTACTTCTATCTGAGCCCATTTCCTTCCTATACTCTGTATGTCATCGTTTTGCTTTATCAATAACTTTGCACTCTCTCCAGTGGATTCTTCCAGAATGTCATCTGCGTGAAGCTCTCCTTTTTAAAAACAAATCTCCTTTGGTTTCACTTTTGCCCTTCCTTTTACTGTGTCTGCTCTATTTACAAAACATCTCTCAAGGCCTACACTTTCTAGATTAATTTTCTAAAATTGCATCCCCTCTCCAAACAATGCCAAATCTGGCTTTCAATACCATCACTCCACGAAATGATCTCTTGCCAATACTAAAAGGGGCGTCATGTCTTTAAATAATAGGGACTCTTTTTGAATCTTTTCTACATCAACCTATTAATTCGATAATTATTTGTTGAATGTCTGCTATGCACCTAAGTTCTTTATCAAGTCTCAAAGCTATTTTAACCAACAACCATTTGAAAGCTATCTTTGTCTTGTTTTTAACATTTCTGTACAAGGAAATTTCCATTGTACTTATCAATTCCCCCAATAGAAGGTCTCATGTACCTTATTTATTTTGAACTGTAGTTGTTTTTTGAAACTTTTTTACATCAACTTATTAATTTGATAATTATTTGTTGAATGTCTGCTATGCACCTAAGTTCTTTATCAAGTCTCAAAGTTATTTTAACCAACAACCATTTGAAAATTATCTTTGTCTTGTTTTTAACATTTCTGTACAAGGAAATTTCCATTGTACTTATCAATGCCCCCATTAGAAGGTCTTATGTACCATATTTATTTTGAACTGCAGTTGTGGAAAAATACATTAAATGAAATGAAACTTGCTGTTTCTCCATAGTAATCAATAGACTTCCTTCTTATTGAAAGGATTTTCTATTAACACCAGTCACCAGGAAGCTCAAATACAGTCCCCAATTATAACAGCTCTATTACTCTTAAATTTAGCATATTAAATTTTCCACCATCATTACCCTATGTACATGTATGATTACATGAATGGTGTGAATCTATATCATGTACAACCATAGAAATGAAAAGTTGTACCCCATTTGTGTACAATGAATCAAAATGCAGCCTGTAAAAATAAAAATAAACTATTTATACAATGTGTACTGAAAAAAAAGTAAAATAAATTTTTTGCAAAGATTCTGAATCCTTATGTATATTTTCCTTATGCCCTTTCTCAGATATCCATGTTTTGGCCACTCCAAGTTCACTCTAGAGTGCTTTGTGCATAAACAAACAGGTCTTTCCTACTGCTAATTTACACTAGTCTAGAACCAAATGTTCACCAACATTTGTCAAATGCAGAACAGAGGTTTTTCCTGCGGACCTCAGCTCAGTCTCTGAAACTTGCTCTATGGTCTTTCAGTCTTGGCTTTGGAAAAGTCATCAGGTTACTAACTGCTTTAGGGACCATAAAACAAAGTTTGTTCCTAAACAGAAAAAAAAAAAAAAAAAAGGCTCAAGAAGGAGAAATGTATGCACAGAACATAGGGTGAGAAAAGGCCTCTCAGAAGCTTTGCTGGCAAGAATCCCAAGCTCATGTTACCAGGAGTATTTACATTAAAAATATATCTTCACTTGAGCAACATCTCTGCGGTCAAGCTCAAATCCTGCCTGGGAATTCTTCGGTTTTACTACCATTTGTCAACTCAAGCTTCGGCTATGATTTCTCTGCCTTCTGAGGCATGAAGGCAAATAGGGCCGGGTGAGGGCCAGAATAGCAGCCCTGATAGACTGTGGTGGGAATGAGGGGCTTCTGAGATTTTTCAGCAGCAAGTGTCTGGTTGCAGGCTTCCTAGCCAAAAGTGTTTCTCACACATTCTAATCTTTTATGTGCAAGGAAAAGCCCAACATGGGGTGACTAAGACTGGCTTTTGCCTTCCTTTCTGGGGTCTACTCCTGGACATAAACTTATGTGGTCCCCTTTTCCCATCTGCCAGAATGCCCCTGGGAGACCTTGTCAGCTGTAGGAGTGAGAAAAAAAGAGGGAGAGATTTATGGAATTTCCTTTGTAGTTATATTCCTGGTTTTCACTAGGTTGCCACTCAGTCTTAACTATTTTATCCTAAGCCTACCATTATGAAACAGCACCAATGAGAGAGGCACGTAAAATATAATTTCATTAATAATATAAATTTGTTTTAAAACTGTTCACAAACATATTTAAAGAAAAGTTAAAAGTGAATAAGCAATTCCAATTTTGGTCTCTCTCAGCAATGCTATTGAAGTAATTCTATGTGTGACCCACATGGTGCAGAAGAAAGACCAGGTCACTCAGAATTGGGGTCAGGGAATCTACCACTAAGCAACAAGGTAAAAATGAAGCTCCACCTATCATTCATAGTCCTAGTCTTAGTTCCGAACATCTTGTCTCAAACTGGGCCTTATATTTTACTCAGTGTAGATCTCAGGCTCATTGATGAATTTTTTTTTTCACCACTTTGGTCATGTTTTGCAATTTGAACTTGACTTCAGGCCACAATCATCTGTTTATTTTCCTGTGCTTCACTGGATCTATTTTCCTGTTCATAGATTCTTTCTTCAGCTTTGTCTGTTATGGTATTTAATGTGTTCATCAAGACAGCTTTTAAAATATTTATTTGCTCTATTCTTTTCTAAAAGTTTTTTTTTTAATTTTTAAATTTTATTTGTTCTAATTAGTTGTACATGACAGTAGAATGCAGTTATACATTTTTATAGATCTTATGTAAATAGAGTGTAATCTCCCATTTGGTCCTTTTTATAAATATGCCTATTTTATAACATATTTTCATCATATTTCTATTATACCTTTAATGTTTATATTTGGCATAATTTTATTTTACAGGCATTTTCTGATTGTCATATTAGCCCTAACTTCCCTAACTTCCTTGGAGTTATCAATGTGTGTGTGTGTGTGTTGTGTGTGTGTGTTGTGTGGGGGTGGGGAGAGGGAGAGAATTGACTCATTGACTCTTCCTTATAGATTTTTAGCCTGACTCTTGGTTCTACTCACGTTGGAGGCAATAAGATAAGGAGAGCAAAAGGAATGTATATACAGACAGCATTTTCCTAGGTACCTAGATTCTAGGCTAACCATCCCATGAAGAGCAAGAATTTGTTTTCATTTTCTCACACTACAATACTCTGGTCAGTCACATAGAAAAATTTAACAGGGAACAGCGTGTTCAATTTCATGATTAATGATCCACATTCTCTTGCAATAACTGGAAAAACACCAAATACACAGTACCTGGAAGTTCTTTAGAGTACATAATCTCAAGTTAATTCTGGTAGAGAAGTCCTGTCCCTTCCCTTGTCTGCACCACAAACTGTTACTCAGTACATCCCCCAGGGGGCGCTCACCAGATTACAGGTGGCTCTATGGTTCTTGTGGGAAGAGAGGCCCACCAATCTGGAAGAGAGTTGAATGCACTGTAGCTGTCTATTAGTCACTCTGCTGCATTTGACCAAATGTCAAGTGGGATCTTGATTTACCCCACTCTTGAAGGTTCAGAGAATAAGCACATCAGGCAGTTTTATTCTCTTTATTTTGCTTTGTATCCTAGAGATTGGTAAACCTACACATACTTCCCTGTTCCCACATATAACAAAACAAAATCTTAGACACAGTAAAATAATTTCAAGAACATAAAGTCATAATATTCAAACCCTGGTCATACTGGTTCCAGACTGTGCTTATTTTCTCAGCAAGTTAAGTCAGAGTTCAGCAATACCCAAGTCAGTTGGATCACAAGCCTTCCCCAGAATGAACAGTACAGGCAAATTTATGCCTTCTGTCATAAAAATTCATACAAATTTTGTATTTTATTTCACAATAGTTTGTATCAGTTTTAAAGTGGAAGTAATATGACTTCATATTGAATTAAATTATCTAATTTTTATTTTAATCTCTTTGCCTTTATAGCTATTTTTTTCCTTTTGTTGAAGCCTGGCCAACCATTTACTAAGATCCCACACTCCATCTCCATGATATAAAATTGTTACATTGCATGATGTATACATGTCTTGAAACATCACATCTTACTTTATTATCAAGTACAATTTTTATGTATCAATTATGATAAATTCATTCATTCATTCATTAAAGAGTAATGCATTCATTTATTTTGCTGATGCAATATGTCTGTCCAAATAGGAACTAGATTTCTTAGACCCCTTGCATCCAGGTGGGGTAATATGTCTCAATTACACTGAACAATATACTGGTAGATATAACAAATGGCATTGAAAGACTTAAATTGTTTTAGTACCTCTTTTTGCAATGTCCCCCACTTCCCCCATCTCTCTCTGACACATCAATGTAGATGCCCAAGGCAACCTTGACGATCATGCATTCAAGATGGCCGAGCCTCCATCAATGGAGTCCTTCTTGCAAGGCATCAGGTCTGGAGGCTTTAGAGAAGAATCCTCTCCTTCCTTCTCTAGCACCTGGTGGCTCCTAGCCTTCCTTGGCTGGTGGTTTTACCTCTCACATTTCTGCCTCCATCTTCCTCTGGTTTTTTCCTGACTTCTTCTGTGTGTTTATCAAATGTCTTCTGCTTCTCTATAATAAAGTCACTTGTGATTAGCTCTAGGACCCACCTAGATCTTAACAGAATATTCTCCCCAAATTAAGATCCTTAGTCACACATGCAAAGACGCTTTCCCCTTAGAGGGTAGCATTTGCTGGTACCAAGGATTAGGAACAAATATCTTCGGAGGTACAATTATTTATCCTACTATGTGCCCAAGACGATTTGAATGAAACTCCAGAGCCAAAGATGATGCAGGAAGAAAGAACCCTTGAAGTTGGGAAGATGCTGAAAGTAAGTTGAGTGATATAACAGCTTTCACTAACTTATTTAGTGAGAATAAGAAACATGTATTTCACACACGTGCAAACACAGATACACACAATGAGGAGAGAGGTTCAGAAACTCTAAATGAAGGGTGTGGTGATGATCTGCTCTGCAAATCTCAGTCCTGAAAAGCATCTTTGCTGCAGGTAGCTGCAGGCTCAGCTCTATTTCCTTGTATTTCCTCAAACAACAGATTGTTCAGAACCTGTTGTGAACTAGGTCCTCCTCTCTGTGGTTGGGATATCAGTGGAAAAGCTTGTCCTCCTGATACTTACATTCCAGCTAAGAGTAACTGTAGCTCAAACATATATCAACTAATTAGAATAAATAAAATAAAATAAATTTTTAAAAAAGCTGATAAGAAAAAAAAAGTATATCAATAAAACTTTTCATTGGCCTAGTTTCCAAACTCCTGGCGTCTCTCTCTTACTTCTTCAACTCCCAAAATTTTAAACATAAAAACCACATCTGGGCATTCTATCTTTACCCGTTTGGCATTGAATCGGTGTTAAATGAGCTTCCACTTCTCCTACAACTATGTTTATTTATTTACTTTTAATTTGGGTTTGTCTTAGCACACAGTAGGTTGTGGCATAATTTCCTGTGAATTAGTAGGTTAGAAATAACTTCCCCAGGGCAAAATGCACATTGCACCAGACGGCTCCAGCTGCACAGCCTTGCCCTTTAGATTTTATACTTTGGCCCATCTTTCGTCACTGCATGGCCCTACCCTGCCCTCCCCCCATTTCTCCCACTTCAGCTTACACTGGGCCGTACAGACAACCAAGACAGACAAACAACCTCTCACCGCCCACCCACGGCCCAGCCACTCCCGTCTGGGCCTGCTCTCAGCACAACCTGATGAAAAGATGTCACTGCCAACAAGCATTTCACCTCGTCACCTCTCCCCTCTGCCCTCTCTGCCTTGTCTGAGCAGCAGAGGGGGAAACCAAGTAAGAGATGACATCAGGTTGTGGAAAGCTAACACCGTCTCCCAGCAACCCTCAAAGCGAACCCAGGAATTCCAACTGTAATATCATCCCCCAGGAAAAGGAGCAAGGCATGAACAAGTCAGGCCCTTCCTGGGTTCACTGCTGGGGTTCCCAGGCGAGACGGGGGACAGGGGTGGGGCCTCAGCTTGGCCTTTGCTGGGGCGCATCTGGGAGAGGAAAGAAAGGTGGGGCTCACCCAGACATCCGTGTGGGAGCAATCAGAATCACGTCCGCCAAGCCTCCAGGGCTCTGGGGGACATTCAGAAACTCCAAACAAGTGCATGGAAAGATATGCTTTGTTTTCTTTTTGCCCCTGCTGAGAAATTCTGCCCATTGTGTTTCTGTGGGAGGCTTTTGTGGCTAATTTTGAAAAATGAGGTGAACAGGTAAACTGGAGCTAATGGGCTCAACCCCGGGGCAGACATCTGGGGCGATGTTGACTTTGTTGCCGGAGAGCCAGCTGGCCTTCGCTCTGCTCCCGCCTCCGGCCCCACTCCCCACTGGCCTCCAGGGGGGACTTCAGCTTCTAATGAACCAACTGCAGAGTCCCTGCCACTGCTGCTGCCCAGGCTCCGGCTGAAGTTCCATAAATGTTTGTTTTGTGAATGAGCTGCACTCGGCACACCTTGAACACGGCTCTCCTCCATCCTAGAGGGGACCGATTCCCAACTGCCTTTTCTTGACTAGGGGAAAAGAGAACATTGTGTACAGACCTAGGGAGAAGGAGACTGGGTGGAACTTGGGACTCAAGTGTCCCTAATGAGTTTCTCCTAGGGACCAAGCTGATGGGGTAAGAGTAACACCTGTGTTCTAGACACTTCTCTGGCTGGGTGCTCAGCACACCTCTTCCTTACAACAATCATGGGACACAAGGTATTTTTTCATCCATAAATGTGGAAACTGGATTTGACCAGTGCATGTGACAGGCATGTATGAAAATACCATGTTAAACCCCACTAGTATGTGTGATTAATATGTGTTCATGACACTGTTTTCTTTTTTTTTTTTTAATGAGGAATACAAGCAACAGACCTACAATAAAGTCACTTATGCTGCAGTTACATATAAATGCAGGCCTAACTATTTATTTAGTGCAATGCTTAGGAGTGCTGCTTAGGAGGCGGATGGCCTGCATTCAGCCCCAGCTTTGCCACCAACTTGCTGTGCAACATCAGCAAAGTGAATTTACCTCTCTGGACCTTATTTTGTTATTTGTGTGTTAAACAATAAGGGTTATCGTCTCTGCCTCTTAGATTGTTGTGACGTCTAGTGAGGGAATGGGTGTAGAATATTTTTTAAAAGTGCTCCATGTCACCAAGTATTCAAAATTGATATGACAATATCAGTGATCTTCTTATTCAGAAACATCTGCAGATTGTTTCTAGAGAGTAGAGAGATGCTTGGTTTCTATTAATACCAGGGAAAACTAAGGTATGTGTGGATGTCCCAACTGGTTTATGGCAGATCTGATCTTAAACCATCTCCACTGGGTAAGACAAAGCAACCTTGCCCGTTCAAAAGCAGGGTCTGCTCTCAGCACTGAGTGTGTGAGATGAAGGGAAGTGGAGAGAGAAGGACTCGCCATACCTGGGCTGAAGAGTGAAGTCCGGTTTCCCTACACCACCCTGGTTCTGGAAGTCTTTCCATCTTTGGCACCAGAATGTATCTTCCCAGAATTGACAGGCATCAGCTGCATACACAACTGGGAGCCTAAAGAACACCTTAGAACGGGCTTTCCCAGTGTGTCTTTCCCGTCTTTTGCCTTAGTATGGTGCCACGGAGAGCAAAGAGAAAAATGGAAGTTGGTGGGTCCCTTCGACTGCTAAATGGCTCCATCTGTGGGCCATGCTTTCATTCGACATGTTTACTCCGCATTTACCACGTACCAGCCCCCATGCTAAATGGCGCCCAAGCAACAGAGAGCAAACAAAGATGTGTGTGATGACACCTGGATGTAAATTCACTGCAGGAAGTCTCAGTTCTTTTGTGAAATTTCCCATTGGTCAGAAGTTTGGTTGCATATACAAAATTTGAATGCGCACATATACACGCACACATACAACTGTACACACAACCACACACCACAGGCAGGAGTTGGGAACGTTCAGTTGAGGTGGATATGGCTACCCATGCCACCCACACAGGGAACTCTTATGTCTGCATTTACTTCCCCACCCTTGACCTTGGGGTCCCAAATTTCCAGATCCCAACCCTGCACTGCTCTCTTCCGCCATATAACCATTGCCCTGATTGAGTTCATATCTGAGCTTCCAGTGTCTGACCAGCTGGGCTTAGTGGGACTGCTGTACTTTCACAGAGCGAGTTCTGCATTCCCTGGGTCTCTGATGCCCAGGTCGCCATTTTGTTGATGATTATTTTGGGAAGGGTTTATGAGATACCAAGGCAGATGTGAACAAATGAGGAAGAGTGGATAGCTTCTGAGTCTAGGGAGATACAAGGCAGAGAATTGTTTTGCTGAAGGGGTTTGATGCTGGAAGAGTGTCCCAGTCAGAAAGGGAAAGGCCCGGATACCTCGGTTTTCACATGGTGCTATCTGGTGGCTGTGAGAGAGTCCTTATCACCAAGTGGATGCACAATAAATATCAGCTGAATGAGTGATACAATAAATTAATGAATGAGTGAGTTATAAGAGGTCTAGAAATTGATCTTCCAAGATGGCAATGAACAGCCAGTGCTGTCTGAGAAGTGACAGGGTGGGCAGGAGCCAGATTCAGGAGAAACCCAACTCATGTTAAACTGAGTTCTTCAGGTTCTGCCAAGAAAACAGGGCTCTAGGCAGATTTTTAATCATTATGGGAAACTGAGGCACAAACACAGTGATAAGTACTGAGTACAAATAACTGGTGTGATTAAAGAAATAATAATAATAGCTGAAGAATATTGAGCTCCAAAAATATGTCAAGAACTTTCTAAATGCTTTACATTTGCTCATCATAACAAGGCACGATCAGATAGAAGTTTTTATTCCAAATTTTCAGAAAAAAATGAAAAGAAATTTGTCTTAAAAATCTTCCACTCAGTGCTTAGATTCATGTCTAAGAAGTCTGGTTCCTGGGACTGTTTTCTTCACACAACTACTTGGGCAGAGAAAAAGTTCAATGGAGAGGGTAGGTGAGTGTCTGAGACTCTTCTCAGAAAATTAGCAAGATCGTGTCCAGGGACTCTTTAGGGGAGTTTGATCAGTGCTGTGGAACTGGACAGAGGTGTGTCTTCCTTCCTTGGAACAGGCTGCATCAGGCTCCAACTGTGATCCATGGTGCAAAATGATATTCTTTGCCGTCCCTGTCTATCTGCAGAGTTTCAGATCTCAACTTCACACAGGTTTCTGTGAGTCCCAAAATGGACATCTCTTGTCCTAATTGACCTTCGGGTGTTCATTGCACAATCCCAAATTCTTCCTGGTTATAGCCCTTCGATGCCCAGTCAGCAGCTCAAACTTGACTCAAAGCCAACAACCTGGTTCATCTTTCTCCCCAATTCAAACCGTCCACCTTGCCCACGCCCATTTGTCTGTCTATGACACTATCATCTCCAGGGATCCAAGCCTTGGAGACTTATACTCTACCTCTTTCCCTTTGCACAATGAGAAAGCATTTATGAAACCCACTAATTTTTCCCTTTGACTTAAGAAAAACATTATCATTACATAAAGTTTTGATTCTTTTCTAACTTGTCAGTCACTCTAATATCAGCGTCTCCATTCATGAGTTCATTTATATCTGGTTAGAATTGTGATAGGATTCAAGTTTGATTCTTGCCTCCAGTTCCTCTCTCCTTGCTTCCTTCCCCCACAGACTGCCAAACAGATCTCTCTAAAGTCCATTTCTGAACTTGTCACTCCCCTGAGCAACAAATTTCAACTGCTCCCCATTGCCTGCCAAATAACATCCAGATTCTTTATCATGGCTTTTCACATCCACTTAGATCTGGTCTCAACTCGGTGCACATTTATTGAGTCCTACTTAGTGCCCAGCTCTGCACTAGGGGTTGTAAATATAAAACTAAACCCGGGTGCTTCCTGCCCTTGGAGAAGAAAAGGAAGATAAGCTGGTCCTCAAATCTCTTATCAATACTTCTTTCCTCTCCTGTCCACTGTGAAAGGTGTAAAGTTGGATTTTTGCTGTACTTCAAAACTTCCTCAGCATTTCTTGATTTTTGTGTTCATGAACTTCCTTATTTCAATCTCCAACCAATTCTCTTTTGGTTAATATTTCTTCCTGCATGAAGCAACCGTGAGTCAACCTCTCAAAGATAAATAAATGCTTCTTAGCAATCACCTTCACATATATTCTTATGATGGATAGTAAGTAATTGGAGTACATAGCAGTATTGCATCTACCTGTGACTTCCTCTATACCATCATTCTCAAAGTGGATGTGCTGTAGGATGCTATTCTACAGCGAGGTAACGCGTGCTCTTAAAAAGGAAGCATCGGTGATCTTTGGTAATATTACATTCTACAAAATTTAATAGTTTTCTCTCTGCATATCTCAGAGAATTTACTAATTGCATCTTATGCTCCAAGAAAATGTTAGAGTGTATAATACTTTCCAAACACATTTAAAATGTAAGATATTTTTCTCGTAATTTTTCAATACTATGTTGGAAGATAAGACTGTTGAGTAATAATGGCAATAGTAATACTAAGAATAATCACTGTTTTTTGACCTTTTTTTCTGTGGTGGCCACTACATCAAGTGTCTTTGCATCCAGACTTGAATCTAATTTTCACAAGTCAGTGCATGAGTGCCAATTTTAAACCATTTTGCAGATGAGCAAAAAAAAAAAAAAACCTCATAGCAGTTAGTTAGATCAGCAAGGTCATCACCATCAGGAAAATAGTTAAATACAACCTAAGTCCAGTGTCCCTAGTGCTTTCTGAGGAGAAGAGTCTGATTTAAAAATCTCTGCGAGCCCCTTTTACCCCCAAATTCATAACAACCCGTGATCCTACAATAGTCTTGTGATTTGGGTCCCTCAGTCTGATTTTGCATCTGTGCTTTGATGCTTTACAGCATAGAGAGTAGAAAGAACACTGCTACCCTGCTCCAAGCCTCGGGAGACCTGAGCTTATGACCCCAAATCTGCCTTTAATTAACCATGTGTCATTAAACAAAGAATTTCTCCCCTCTGGGGCTCAGTTTCCTCAGCTGTAAAATAAAGCAAGGTTCGACTTGTTGATATCTGAGGTCCTTTAACCTCTTTTTACCACGCTCTTCTCTTTGCCAAGTTTCTGTGATTAATAGAATTAGATGAGCCCTTTGTTGCCCATTGTATCTGTCACTGAGAGAGCTGGAACCATTCCTCAAAGGAATCCATGACATGGCCAATTCACTGTGTCAACTCTGAGGCCACTGCAGTGACCCTCAGTCACTAGCCGCATGAGAAGCAGAAGAACTTGCTTTTTACTAGTGGTCTTCTTCTACTATAGAACATTTTTTTTTTAATTGTGGAACATCAAATAAATTTAAAAATTTTATTTGGATAATATAAGTATAAATAACTGAAAAAAAACAGATGGGATACATTTCCCTTGCAATATATATGTGATTAAAAAATGAAGAGAAAAAAATGTTTGTAGCAAATATGTTTTGGATTTCCTGAACTAAAAGTTCTTGCAGAATAGTTTGAGATTTCCAAAGCACCAACATGCAGCTGCTTTGGCTATCCTTCAATGAACCATCAAACCCCCAGTTGTCTTGGAAACCCGCCTGCATCCTGGGATATGTTCTCCATTGAGCAACTAAAATGGCTTAAAGTCTTCCAGGGTAACATAGTTTGACTATAGTTCACCCCTTGGGAACCTTCATAAAAACAAGATGTCTATCTCCTGACCCCTGAGCCATAAGTGGCATGCCTTAAAGAAATAAAACAACAGAGGCTAATGTTAGTTTGCAGGTTTTCCTAAAGCAAAGTAAAGAATTTCAGAGATGGGAAATTTATTCTGCAAAAACCATTCCCATTTAATTATTGCCACCGAGAGAATGAAAAATGAATGGAAAATCCAAACAACTGTAAGGCCTGGAAAGGGAAAGAGAGCAACCAAAGAGAAACCTGAAGATTCTCTTGTTAACGAGAACACTCTGAGAGCAGGACTCATAAGACTTGACTGTTAATATAAGTTCTACATAGTCACAGTAATACTAATGCTATCATTCCAATCATGGTAGCATTTATTGAGTACTTACCTTTTGCAAACTCCTTAAATAACCATCTTATTATCTATTAATCAACTGTAGCAGATGTCATTCATGTCTGGCTTGTCCCTCAGCATACCCCAGTGGATGCCTGCCAACAATCTCCATCCACACCAAAGGGAAATGTGACTCTGGGCCACAGGATGCCCTCAGGTCATTGGAGAGCTTTGGTCTGCTGCACTGGCTAGCCAAAAACCACCATCAGTTACCCCCTAACCATAGGGGAAAGAAGTTGGCAAATACATACCCAAAGTAAGACAATTCTGGTGTGCTCTCAAGAGAGTCTCAAAGAGCCTTGCTGCTCTGGCTCTGTTAATTCTCCATTTAGGCCTATGTGCCATAAAGATCTCCTGGAGAAGAGCTTCAGGGCCTTTGCAAGAGGCTTAGTAGTATTGGGGTTGGCAAATGCCATATTCAAGAACCACAAGATGAAATAAAACTACATTTTCATTACTTTTAAAGTAAAAAAAAAAATAAAAAATACACTCATCTTCTAAAATATGAAAATATCAAAGGTATATACCTATGATCTTCCTACTCATAGAAAAGCACTGTAACCTAATGATTTTTGCATAGATTCCTTATCTATGAAATGGGAGTCGTGAAAGAGCATTGTTTTAGTCAGCTTTTTTGCTGGTGTGACCAAAAGACCTGACAAGAACAATTTTACGGAAGGAAATATTTATTTGGGGGCTCACAGTTTCAGGAGTCTCAATCCCTATATGGCCAACTCCATTCCTGAGGGCCTGAGGTGAGGCAGAACATCAGGGCAAAGTGTGTGACAGAGGACAGCAACTAGGAACATGGCATCAAGAAACAGAGAATGAAGTCTCCTCACCAGGACAAAACATATACCCCAAAGCTACCTGTGAACCACCTCTTCCAGCCGCACCCTACCTGCCTACGATCAGCACCCAGCTAATCCCCATCAGAGAATTAATGCAATGATTAGGTTAAGACTCTTGTAACCCAATCATTTCACTTCTAAACCCTCTCGCACTGTCACACATGAGCTTTTGGGGAGCACCTCATATCTAAACCATAACAAGTATCTTCTTTGAGTTCTTAAGAGAGCATTCGAAAAATACCTGACACAAAGTGAGGATTCAATGAAGATTAGTTATTATTATGCTTTTCAAAATATTCCAAATACTTCTGTGTAATTTACTTGCTATCTCATTTTGTCTTTGCAAAAAAAGAAAAAGATGAAAAATTACTCATGTGAAGTGTTTACCAGTTTAACTATCTTCCAGCTGAGCTGAATAAACAATCTCAGAATTAGTTGTTCTCATTTTTACAGCTAAGAGATGGCAAAACCAGGATTCAAATTCATGTTTGCCTTACCATTATTTTTTTTTCTGTAACACACTACGTGTGTAATAACTTGAAAAATTTCTCGAATCCCATATGCTTTTGTATCCTTGTTCTTTTTTCATCATTTCTCTCTAGTTAATAATTAGTAGTAAAACCTCTAAAACAAAAATGACCAGTATTCTTCTCATTCTTGACAATAAAGCACAGGGGAGCAGAAGATCCTGTTCTGGGTCACTTCCTCCTGTGCCGCGGGGAACTTGCTCTAACGATTATCCACTCTCTCATTTGTTTTTTCAATTTATCTTTCATGGCACATACCCTTAGCCTCTAAATATAGTCAAGGCTTTCTTATTCTAGGAAGAAAATCTTCCCTTAAAGTATGTCTAATATTTAGCAATGATACTTGATGTGTCAAACAATTTCAAAGTCTGAGTGATTTTATATAGTAGTAGTTGTTCTCACTTACTTTAGACAACAGTGTGGATTTGTGTGGAGGGTCTCTACTCCATGCAGTCATTCAGGGATTCTGACTCATTCCATCTTATGGTTCTGCTTGTTCTGAGTTCTTGGGTTGGTCTCCCTTCCGCTCCTTAGGTCTGCCTTTACTGGCACCACAATCCACTCAGCTTCGAGTGTCCTTAATCTCCCTTAGTATCTAACATACCCAAACGATTGTCAAGTCCTCAAAAATGCCCTTTCATGTTCCTTTTTCATTCCTAAACCTATTTTACATCCATAGAGTTGTTATTTTCTTCCACCCCAAATTCAAATTCTCTTATAGCAACACACACACACACACACACACACACACACACACCTGTTACTTCTGCTTCAGAACTTCCCAATGTGAATCCTCCTTGTTAAAGCCACCAGTATTAATTTACTAAAGGGAAACCCGGATCATAATATCCCCCTGTTCAAAAAACTTCAGAGTTTCCCTGATTCCTTCACACGACACGATCTTCATTGAAAGCAAGAAGCAAGTGAGGAACTTTCACCTTTCATCCTGGCTCCCAAATAAGAAGGGCTATTTGATATCACAGGAATATGAGAGATGTCCTCAGTTATCAAGAGCTTCTACACACACGAGTGATGGCTCTAAACTGGGAACTGGTCAAGGTCTTTGATGATCTTTGGACCTAGAGACATCGTCACAGCCAGTAGGTGTCCATTAAATATCTATTGATGAATAAGTGAGTGAACGAATGAATGAACACATGAATACCATCAAATACACACAACTTCACATCCACCACATATTCAAAGCCCTCCAACACAGTATTTCCACTTCCTTTTTCTGCCTAATCCCTCTTGATATGATATAATCTAGAAAAACAAAGTGGCTGCCATTTTGCTCATGATGTTCTGACATCTTGTTCCAGGCACTAATCACAGCTCTCCCCTCCCTCTGAAAGTTCTGGTCTTGTATTTCCACTAGTCAAATGCTCATCCATCTTGTCATGGCATGGTTTACATGGTGGATGGTTGTTTATTCATAACAAGATGTTAATTTTCCATTCCTATAAATCCTGTAGCACACAAATGTCTGTTCTTATCATATTCTTTCTTTTAATTTGCTTACTTCCACATAGATCGTGTGGCCCCCTTTGTGTATCTTCTGTGAAAATTCCAGTGTAAGATTCCAACTGAAGCTGTGTGAGATTCTATTTAAGCAGAAATCCTATGAGATTTGTGGAAAAGATGGTGAAGATGGTGATTGATGATGATGATGATGATGATGATGATGATGATGATGAAGAAGAGAGAGAATTTAATTTTCTATTTTAAATTCTTATTAAGAGTCAGTGATATCTGTGCCTTCCCAGTAGTTTGGGTTTTAGCTATTCTTTGAACATGTGGTACAATCCTATATTTTAAAAGCACATTTTGACTTTATCTGCAGTAGTGTTATGGAGTATATTTTGGTTCACAGAGAGCAACCATGTTGGGTGAGATCCAGAATATAAATGTTCACATCAGTTTCTGAGCCAAGTTTGGTCCTTTCCCTCCCTCCCTTCCTTCTCTTTCTTTCTTCTCTTCCTCTCTTTTCTCTTTCTTCTCAAGTTTTTTTTTTTTTCAAGATTTTCTTCCATACAAAAATGACATTCCAAACTCTCTTAGGATGAGGTGGAGAAACTGTAGACTGTAGAACACAGTGTGAAGAACCCAGAGAGACGTGGCTTAGAATTCTGATTCTGTCATGTGCTGTCTGTGCATCCTGGAAAACACATCCACACTCTTTCAGTTCCATATTACTTTTTATGTAAATGTTCATATGATTGTACTATCGTACTCCTCACAGCCCTCACAGGACAGGACCAGGACTAGGGTGAATCAAGTGGAACCGAGGGTACCAGATGTCAGAAGTCCCTCACTTTCCCCACTCCATCAATAAGTGTTATTTTTTTCATCCTATGGGCTTCATTTACCTCACCTTAGTGAGAACAGGCCTTAGAACTGTGGTAAGGATTGAGTGATTTACTACACACATATAAAAGGCCCATGACAGGAAATGGCATGTAATAAGTGTTTGATCAACATGGGGTATAGTTTAAAACCAATATTATTTCTTTATGACAACTGCCATTCTTTTAAAATTACTAGCTAAATAACCACTATTATTATTATTTTTACTACCACCAACATTCATATTAGTAACACATGGATTCTTATTTGGGATTATGATAAAATTATTCTGACTGTTTTTTTTTTTTTTCAGAGCGATTATTTCCCATGCATCACATTTTTATAAGAAAAATGGCAGCCCAGGACACAGCCTGGAATGGGGAACGCTCTGAAGGAGAAAGTGCAGCTACAGCAAAGCTAAGAAAAACTATTGGTACCACAGCTGCATGCACAGAGCAGACTTCACCCAGCTAACTTTAGTAAGGGTGTCCCCTAAAAAGGAGAGAATTGGAAGACTAGTAATCCCTGAGAGTCAGAGTGACAAGGAGATTAGGAACTCTGGCTGTGGAATACCTGGACTCGAGAACTGATTTAATCATTTCCTGACTGTGTGACATTGGACAAGTCACTTTTTCTATCTAAGCATTCATTTTTCTTGTCTATAACATCAGGCTCTGGCTCATTCAGCAGTGGGAGGGTAAAATATGACAAATCCCATGGAGAATTTAATACATGGATGACATATACCAAGTGCCTCAATTACAGGAGCAATTTACCTTTGCCCATCCCTTCAGTTAAGGTACAACCATGCTGTTCTCCCTCTTTATTCTTACATTCATTCTAAAATCAACTGTCTCTATACTGGTGTGGCTGGGGAGACCATGACACCCAAATTCCCTGTCTTTGATGAAGCCCTGTTACCGTGAAGCAGGGCCTGGCAGATTGGCCTCACTATTGCCTTCCTCCATGACTTATGCCTGCTCAGCACCCATAAATATGATTTGGATTTAAACCCAGTTTCTTTAATCAAAGAGAAGAGCACATGAACTCTAATATTTTCTAAAACAGACCAGAAATCTTTCTCTTTACTTGTTCTGTGTCTCTGTTGGCCCTGTTTAGTTAAGTAGCCACTACCCTGATGGTAGTTTTCAATAGCAGCAATGAGAATACCTCCCATAGGTTCCCCATAAAGAACATATATCTCTCCTGAACCCCTCTAGGGAGATGCCTTTGACTCTGAGCCAGAATTAGGATGTTCATATACTTCAGATTGCAACTGAGTAGAAGGGAAGAACTCTGGATTAGTTGCTACATAGGACAGAATGGGATGCTGAATTGGATTAACCCTGGCAAATGAGATATTTGGTCACTGGCCATTGCCTATTACCCCTTCCATAGTCACTTTGGGAGTTACCTGTTATATTGTTTTGCAACAATCTGTAGTTGATCTCCCTTCCTGAAAGATATCTCAGACAATGTAGACTGTGTCATCAATAGAATCAATCTTCAGTTTGAGTCTAATGGAAAAGGGGAAAATATCAAAAGTGTCCTTGGAACCACTGCCTCTGAGCTTTCACTCTGGAGTATAGTCTTGTTCCCTTAGAGCAGTGAAAGAGGAGGTTGGTCTAGACCAAGGCAGTGCAACATCAGTCCTCTTGGCTGAAATTCCACGTACTCCAGGGTGTTCATTCCCTCCCACATTGCTTAGGGAACCCACACAGAGGAACATCTGGCCAGATGCAATCTACAAAACATGCTGTGAAACATATTAGTTCCCTCAGGCCCATGGGGGCCCACCTAGTAAATGAGCAGGAAAGGACCCCACAGTGAATTCTGGAAGCTGAGATCCATCTCACATGGGACCCATCTTTCTGTAAAGAGTGAATTTTAAGCCAATAATTCATGCTGAGGTCTGACAGCATCTGGGAAGCTATCTTAGGAGTCAAGGACTTTAACATAAGGGATCAGTCAGGACCTGGAGCCATTGTCTTCCTGTTGTCACAACAGGAAGGAGGAAGGAGAAGGGCAAAGAGGCCCTGAGTTGTCAACAGTCTACTATCCCCAAGGAGCTAGCCTTTCATCCATAAGTACTGTGTCATCCAGTACTATGTTAAGTGCTTCAGAAGCAAGAGTTTATTTAATTTTCACAATAGCCATAGACCTCTGTTTCCCACTTTTCTAGTCAAGGGAAGACACAAAACCTTCTCAAGGGCACCCGCTGCTAAATATGGAGCCAGGAGAGAAACTTGTCGGCCTGCCTTACAATCCTTTCCATGTAGCTACACTGGGAACGAAATCACTCTTCCTCCTCCATACACCATCTCTAGTGTTCCACCACGACTTCTGGAGGAGGACCTGAGCTTATGTTACAAGCCCTCTTCCCCAAAGCCCCAGTTCTTGCAGCCCTGAGCATGGCTATTTATATTTTCTTGGATGACCACAGGGATGGATAGGCTCTGCTGATTTGGAGAGGTTAAAGGTGAACATCTGTGTGCAGAAAGGGCTCTTTTCTCACCCACCATTGCTCAGGTGTGAAGACAAAACGGGGGAAGCCAAGGGAGGAGTGGCACATAATGAAATGAATGATTTAAAAGTTTCCAAACTTCTGATTCCAATTAACCTCTGAACTCAGTCCTGTCCTGATGTGCTGGTTCTCAGCATGATGAACTCAAGCTGCAAAACTGGTTTGGGGGTGTGTTTCCCAGTAGCTTCCTCAGGGTCCTGATGAGAAAAGGACCTGCTGAAAGTATGACCAAGACTGTTGTTCAGGAAAATGGTCCAGCGATTACAGGGAAAGAGCCCAGACTCAGGGAAGCTGATAGAGGGCTAGTGCCCTGATTGCTTTCAAGCACAGAACATTGAAATGCAAACAGATGACTCAGACCAGACCATGAGCCTGAGATCTGAATCAGCAACACTCACAAATAGCCACCTGTCCATTTGGACTTCTCCCCACACTTAACCACTGCATTGCCAGCATCACACTTTCCATATTCCTTATTCCTTCTCATGTACAGAGGCTGCTGGGGAGTGACTACTCCTTGGAGTGACTCCAGTGAACTTTCCCTGGAGTTCTCCAGAATCTCCAAGTGGACCAAGCTGCACGATTTGGCACAAAAATGGTCAGCCTCCAATTGTTGCTACACCCCTTTCCTCTGAAAATATTTAGATTCTGTAACCTTTAAACTTCCGTTTCCCTACCTATGCAATGGGTATAATAGTTGTACCTATCTCACTGGGGATTTTAGGTGCACAAAACTAAATAATACACATGAAGAAACCTAACACATAGTTGGTGCGTAATTATTGTTCAAGGTAGAGGGTCTGTTACTGTTGTTATTACTACCATTGTGTTCAAGAGGATGATTATCAACAAATTTATTTGCCAGGGCTACCATAACCAGGACCACAAAATTGCTGGTTTAAGTAACAGAAGTTGATGATGTTATATATAGTTCTAGAGGCTGGAATTCTAACATCAAGGTGTCTGCAGGATTGGCTTCTTTTGCAAGGTGTAAAGAAGAATCTGTTTCATACTTCCTGGCTAGTTTCTAGTGGTTTGCTGGCAGTCTTGGTGTTTTGTGGCTTGTTGATGCATCGCCACAGTCTCTGCCTCCATGTCCCTGCAGGTGGCATTCTGTGTCTGTCTTCAAATCTCCTCTTTTTATAAGGACACCAATCTTACTGGATTCTGGACCTATCCCATTCCAGCATGGGAATAAGATTTTTCACTGTTTGATCATTTCAGGATTATCATAATTTCGTGTGTGTGTTTCTTCTCCATCTTGTGATTTCACATTTATACATATGTGCATATCTACCAAAGCATTTTCTAGAATTCTTTATTTAAGTTACCCTTCACAATAATGCTTGAATATCATTCTATTATTATCATTTCTAGATTTGGAAACTGAGAAACAGATGTTAAGGGACCATCTTTATATTACCCAGCTATTAAAAATAAGAAGAAAAGAATAACAGGAAGGTACATGAGAAAAATAAGTTGAAGAAGAAGTAGGAACAAAACAAAAGAGCCAGGAAAAATCCATTTTTGAGTGCAAATTTGACACCAAAACTCTCAATCATTTATTAACTAATGCCAAGATTGTGTAATCCAGGGATAACAAACAATTGGCATGGGTCAAATCTGGCCCTTTGACTCTTTTTGTAAATAAAGTTTTATTGGAACACTGCTATGCACATTTATTTTGTGTTGTATACAGCTGCTATTGAGCTATGATGGCCTAGTTGAATAGTTACAAGAGAGATTGTATGGCCCATAAAGTCAAAAATATATATTCTTTGGCCTTGGGAAGAAAATGTGTACTGACCCTGTCCTTTATTGGTTTATAACAGTGATCCATCAGATCCATTCTGTACAGGTACATTATGAGATCTATTTGAGCAGTGGATTTAGATATACCCTGAAATAGTCCACATTTTTCTCACTATGGTCCTTGAAATGAAAATAACCCATTGGTAAAGTGATGTGTGTTTTAGTTAGCTTTTCATTGCTGTGAACAGAAGACCTGACAAGAACAATGTAGAGGAGGAAAAGTTTATTTTGACTTGGTTTCAGAGGTTCAATTCATGATTGACTGACTCCATGGTTCTGGGCCTGAGGGAAAATGCAGAATATCATGGCAGAAGGACATGGTGGAGGAAGGCAGCTTGGAACATGCCAGCTAGAACATGGAACCAGGAAGCAGAGAGAGAGTTCTGCTTACCCAGGGCAAGCATAAAACCCAAAGGAAGACTTTCAGGGATCAGCTTCCTCTAGTCACACCCTATTGCCTACAGTTCCTGCCCAGTTATCTCTATCAGTGGATTAATCCACTGATTAGGTTACACCTCTTGTAACCTAATCATTTCATATCTGAACTTTCCAGAATTGCCTCATACATGAACTTTAGGGGGACCCCTTACATTTAAACCACAACAATATACCAGGTTAAAGTGCAACCAGTGGGATAGAAAAATGCCAACCAGCCCAGAGACATCACTCTTGCAGCCTGTTCCCTTTCATCCAGTGAATCCCATTAGGGATCCAGCCACATGGCATTGAAAATCAACATCCTGGTGACTGACACCTTGGCATAGCTTCCACAATCAATAGTTTCCATCCAAATTTCCTTCTCTAAAGACTGCATAAATTATTACATATATGCAAATACGACTATGACTTAATTACTAGGGTTGATTGGTGATTAATTTTTTGATTATGATCAATCACATCTCACAAATTGTAAGAAAACACTCATGGCAACCGGCAGGATGCTAATAATACAGGTTCCCTTCAAATCCTGTCCCAGCCTCTAAACTAGCCTGAATAAACTCTTTGCTGTAGTCTCCATTTTGCAGAGAAATTATCTCAAAGAGGTAGTGGGAAAAAGTCAATAGAACTAGGAAAAAATTTTAACATTACTCATAAATAAAGAAATGCATTATGAGGAGAGTAATTATTTTGTCCCATCAAGGTATCATTTAAACATTAATAACACCCAAGATGAAATCGGATTTTAAGGACTAGACTTACTATTTTTTTTATATATTATTTTTGAAGACACTTTACCCAGTTTGCCCAAATTTAAAATGAACTTACTCTCAGACTCAATAACACCACTTCTAGAAATTTCTCCTAGAAAATGTTTATAAAGTTTATTCTAAGTTTTTATAAAGTAGATATATAGTAAAATATTGAAATATTTTTAAAAAGTATATAATTAACCTAGCACACGGTTTTTATTGTAACTTTATTTATAATACTAGAGAAACTTGGAGACACACAATTAATGTATGATTGTTTAATGAAGTATGAAGTACACATCTGATAAAGTCCCAGGTGGTCATTTAAGGAAGGTATCAGTATCTATTCAATGGAATGAAGAGTTATCTAAGATCTGCTAAGTGAAAGAAGTAGGTTGCAGAGTCATATCTGATTATACTTCAGAATCATCTAGATGTTTTAAAACACAGATCACTGGCTCCACCTCTGGAAATGCTGATTTAATAGATCTGGGGTAAGATCCAAAGACTGGTGTTTCTAACAAGTTCCCAGGTGATGTTCATGCTGGTGGTCTCAGGACTACACTTTGAGAACCCCAGACACAGAGTATTATACCAGCATATGCCTGCTTACATACACACAGACATATTCTGAGAGAAACAGTAATGTAGGTTTCAGGGCATGTGACGGGGGCGAGAAAGTTTAAATTCTAATTTATAATAAAAACTCTACTTTACATTATTTGCATTTGAACTATTAATATTTACTACTATAATAATATTAGTAAAAATTGTTGTTTAAAAATGTCATTCTTATCATTCACTTGATTCAATATGACCTCCCTTTCATGCTGAATACTTATTTCTAGATCAACTTAGAGATTAAAAATATTTTCTCTTTATCTGCAAGGAGAGAGCACATTGCTGATATAGACTATATTGGTTTTCTACTGCTCAGTAACAAAGAACCCAAAGTTTAGCAGTTTAATCTTAGCAACAAGGATTTATTATCTCACAGAGTTTCTGTGTTTTAGAAGTCCTAGCATCTGAGAGATTGTGCTCACCGTTGTAAGATCTTGGTTAAGATGTTTACTAGGACTACTATCTCCTGGTGCCTTGATATGGAAATAGGATGGAGAAATCACTTCCAAGTTTACTTATGCAGCTATTACCAATTTATTAAGTAAGAAAAGTAGTTTTTATGGTCCATTTGCTAACAGATTGAAATTGGTACAAAGAAGGCTTGTCACTAAAATAAAAGTATTTTTTGTTCATACAACAGCTTTTTTTTTCCATTGTAAATTAATAATCATTATAGTATCTAAAGGAGAAAGGAAAGAGAGAAGAAAAAAAGGAGAAAGGGAAGGGATAGAAGTGAGGTAGGGAGGAAACAAAGAACAAAGAGTAAGTGTGAGAACAGGACCTTCATATTCAGATTCCCCCACATCTCAGGCAGTAGAATAATCAAATGATATGTTTTTTTAGTGGTTAACTTGGGATTGGAAACCATTCACTCATTTTTCAGTATTCATTAAGCAACTGTTAAGTGTTAGTTTTGCTTTGGGAACTCAGGATGCAGAGATATACAAGATGGGTTTGGGCCATGATCCCAAAGACACAATCCTGAACATGGAAATCCTGAACAATAAAAATACCAAAAAATATAATTCTGGAAAAAATTAATTTAAAAATTCTTTAAGAAATATGTATTCACTTTTTTCTGAAACAAGGTCTCACTGTATTTCCCATGCTGAGCTTGAAGTCAATATCCTCCAGCCTTAGCCTCCCAAGCAGCTAGGTTTATGAGCATGTGACACTGCATCTTGTTTTTATTTACATTTTTAATGGGGGGGGGTTTATTTGAGAACATAAACCATGTCAGAATACTTTACGGACCATGCTATGGTTTGTCCCACACAGGTTCATGTGTTGGAAGTTTGGTCCTTAGATAGCCATGTTAGAGGTGATAGAATCTTTAACAGGTGGGGCCTTTTGGGAAGCATTTAGGTCTTCAGGGGAGCTACCCTCAGAAGGGTCAACAGTGGTCTCCTGTGCTGAATTAGTTCTTACCCTCCTGCTTCCTGATCTCATTTGCATGCATGCCTGTCGTCGTATGCCATCCACCATGAGGTCCTCACCAGAGCCAAGCAGAAGACAGGAATGTGATCTTGGACTTCCAGCACTATGAGCAAGAGAATCCTCTTTTCTTTACAAATTATCCAGCCTTAGATATTTTGCTGGAGCAATGCACAATAGACAAATACAGGTACTTTATCCAATAAAATAGGCAATAATAACATTTTTTGCAAGCATTAGCACTCAGGTATACTAATGATAGTTGCCTGGGTATAAAGGTTATGAGCAGAAAAACTATATTAATCAAGAAACAGGTCAAAAAGTACCATTACTGTGGTTGGGGATTGCATGCACCCTGCTTTGTAACTGCAGTTATGTGAATATCATGATGGACAACACAAGTCTTTTGACAAGATTGATCAAAACTGTGATGTGCAACCAGCACATGTTTGGTCACCTAAAGAGCTGTGACTTCAAGAAATTCTTTCTTACACAAAAGCAGATGTATCAAAAGGACATTTCTTCATTTATTTTATAAGTTTTGACATTTTTATATATGCACCATGCTTACAAAAAGTCAATGAAGTGATAATGCACTTCCATTGAAGCAATCCTGCAAAAATGTATAACATGAATTAGAACCCTCTAAAAGTCTTTATACAATTTATATTTTTCAATATTAGAATTGATACAAAGATGAAATGCAGGGCATGAATTGCAAAAAAAAAATGCTGTTAATTTAAAACAGCATTGGGGGAGGAGACTAAAAACACTAAAACAAAATGAACACTGAAAAGACAATCTGACATATAAAAAAAAGTGCATTACAGAGATAGATTACAATAATTGCAAGGCAGTAGGCTACAAGAGGGGACCAGTTTTCATGATCATTAACTGTAATTTTGAAGTCTTAGGCTATGATGAATACCTTCTTTTGCTCTTCTAGAGCAGGACTCTTCTTGGAGAATATGTTCATATTTATTTTCTATTGGTGCTCTTCTTTTTGAAACTGTTTCACAATGTAATATGCACCAGAATGAGCATTTCTTCTTAAATTTTCCCATGACATTCAGCATGCTTCTATGCTGATTTGGAAGGAAATAATACAGGTGACCTAACAGCAATAGTGTTGCACACGGGTCTTCCTACCCTATCACGCACATAATTATTTTCAAACCAGGGAGAACATTCCCTGACTTCTTCATGCAAGTGTGGTTTTAATTCATTAAAGAGTGCCTGGAATTTCATCAACTGAAGGAATGCCAGTAGACAAATGACAAATTTTTAAAGTGAAGTTTTTTTGTCATTGTAGCACATGGCCATTATCTTCCTCAGAATTCAGCTTTTTAACTCCTGATATATAGACTTGTATGTGAGAATTGCAGTTTGAAGAATTTTGGCTTGCAGGGTTTCAACATTTGGTGTTCTAAAATTTCAGGATTTTTGTTTTGGGAATTGTAGACTAGGAATTTTGATCCTTTGGGTTTTCAACATTTAGGATTTGTCTTTAGGGATTATGAATGGTAAAATACAAGGTCTCTTCACTGAAACACTCATGTGGGAGACCAATCTATAGATCAAGAAAGCAAACAAGAATAACTAGTGTTTATTCAGCACTATTATCCTGTACTTACCACATATTCTTCTTGCATGGTTTAATTTAATTCCCACAATAACTCTGGAAAAAGCATGGTACTTTATTATCCCCATTTCTTAGAGGAGGAAATTGAGGCACAACTAGGTTGGAACTTGAATTCAACCCAGGACCACATGACCTCAGAGCCTGAACTTTTCGTCATGACATTAAACTGACCTTCCAGTACTTAGAGGAGAACTTTGAAATAAATCCTTAGATGAAGGGGGAAAAATGTGGGAACAAGGATCCACTAAAATGGATCAAAGAGGGACCTCTGGCATTGGGATTAGGTCTTTATGGATGACTTGAGGATTACCATGGAGAAAAGAGATGATGGATGTCTCAGCCAGAGGGGAAAAAGTTGCAGAGACAGCCACAGAAGGACAACCATGGAGCTGTAGAATTCTCACTGGTAAATGCTACACAGAGAACAGCGATAGGGGCGGCTGCAGGGAGGAGGGGTGTAACATGGGAAACCAATGACTTGAACTTGGTGTCTGGGGAAATGAAAATAAGTAAGCTCTTTAAGCAGAATGAGTTATTAAGGCTTATGTCCTAGAAGGATCTCTGTGGACCAAGTTGGATAACAACGGGAGGAGAAGTTGTTGGCAGGGAACAGCTGGGGGGTGGGGCTTTCAGTCTTCAATGCAGAAGTAGTGAGCGCAGGGCTGGACAGAACTTTACAGAGCTGGTAGGAAGGACAGGCTGGATCAGAGAGTGGGACTGGTGGGTGAGAGCTGGAAAGAAGAGATCAGAGAGGGAAGAAGGCATCACAGATGCTCCCACTGTGCTGTGGCCAGTTGGGGACATGATGGTGCCTTTCAATGAATCGGGACCATGTGTGGGAAAGGAACTTATCATTCATAAAAATGATAGCATTTTAACATGGAGTTATTATTATTGTTGGTGTTAAGTGGTAGGAGTTCCTTTTAGATTTGGGGACATAAACCCTTCTCAGGTATGTGACTCGTAAATCTTTTCTCCCATTCTACAGGTTGCTTTTCCATTCTGCTGTTTATTTCCAAGGTTTTGCAGAAGCTCTTCAGCTGGATTTGGTCCCAATTTGCTAATTTTTACCTTTGTTGCTTGAACCTTTGGGTGTCATATCCATGAAAGTCTTACTTAGACAAAAGTCATTAAGCTTTTTCCTCTCTTCTAAGGAGTTTTACGGTTTAACCAAAAAAAAAAAAATACATATATATATATATATATATATATATATATATATACATACAAATGACCAACAAATATATGAAAAGATGTTTGAGGGCACTAATCATCTGAGAAATGCAAATAAACACTGCAATAAGATACCACTTCACACCTGTGAGGATGACCATTAGCAGGAAAACAAAAGAAATCAAGTGTTGGTAAGATGTGGAGAAACTGGAACCTTTGTATTCTGTGAGAAGGCAAAACAGTGTAGCCACTCCAGAAAACAACTTAGAGGTTCCACCAAAAATTCAAAATAGGACTTTTATATAATCAATCCAGCAATCCCACTTCTGAGTATTTGTATCAAGAATTAAAATCATGATCTGGAATAGATTAGTCCTCCCGTGCTCAATGCTGTGGTTTGCCCAACAGCCAAGATGTGGAAACGTGGCAAATGTCCACGAAGGGATGAACGGGAAAATGTGGGAGACCCAGGTAGGCACCATGACAATGTGGCAGTCAATCAAGGGCCACGTGGAAGAGGGCGGTCCCGTAGGATTAAAATGGAGCTGAAAAATTCCTACTACCTTGTGACATCATAGTTGTCACAATGTCTACAGCACGGCACTTTACTCACGTGCTTATGGTGAAAACAAGCCTGTGCTGCCCATTGTCAACAAGTATAGCACAAACAATTATGCACAGAACATAATACTTGATAACAAACAATCATATAACTGGTTTGGGTATTTGCTATGTTAATCATTTATCATTATTTGAGGACATATTCCTACTTATTAAAAACAAGTTCACTGTGAAACGGAATGCCACATTACTGTAGCAGCCACAGACATGTGTTTACTACGACTCTTGATTAGAGGTAAAGGCTGCATTGGGAGATTAGCCGGTTTCATGTAGGTCTATGTAAGCGCAATCTGTTCCACAATAAAGAAATCGACTGCAGACACTTTTCTGAGAACATGTCTTTGTCATTGATTTGTCATGAAGCAACCCATGACTATGCCTGTTGAAATTTTATTCACCCCTGAAAAAGAAGGAAATCCTGCAGTATGAAGCAACCTGGATAAATCTTGTGGACATTATGTTAAGTGAAACAAGCCAGTCACAGGACAAATGCTGCATGAGGTCACTTTGTATGAGGAATCCACAATATCAAGCTCAGAGAAGCAGAACGTTTCCAAAGGCCTCAGGAAGAGGGAAACAGGAGTTGTTGATCAATAAGTGTTATTCATTTATGCAAGATAAATAAATCCCAGAGATCTGCTGTGCAAAATTATGCCTATAGATAACAATAATATATTGCCTACTTGATAGTCTATTCAGAAGGTAGATTGCATGTTAACTGTCCTTCTCAAAATAAAATTAACACAGCAATAACACTCATAAATATTTTGAGCAAGTACAATCTGGCCAGGACTGTGCAAAGTACTCCATGATTACTACTTCACATTTTATCCTAAAAGTTGGCAGAACGAGGAGTTTGAGACACAGAGAGGTTCTCTGACTTGCTCGTACAACACACTGCTCACAGACACTAGAGCCAAGATTCCACTCTAGGCCTTTAAATCTAGAACCTGTGTCTTAACCATTATGTTATGTGGATGCATCATTTTCATCCTGGCTCCAACAAAGATCTCCTTGGAACAAAGGGGTGGCGGTGGGACCCATGATTGGGATGGCAAGTGGTCTTAAGCCTCATTTGAAGTGACAAAGAAGCCTCAAGTTCTATCACATATTTTCAGAATGGAAGATGATGAGGCTTTTCAGAGGTGACAGATTCAGTATGGCCTGTTTTAGTTACAGAGTTCTCTTCCCCTCCCCCTCCCACACCAGCAGGGAAGACACATTTGCTCTGAGCCATTAACCCTCTCTGGTTGTCCTGGTGACCAGTGGCATCTGAAAGGCAGCTGGAGAAGGTCATGGGTCAGGCCCTAGCTATAGAAAACACACCCCAGGCCTTTACCTTTTCAATAACCAAGCTGGCCTTACTGACTGTGAGGGCTAATTGGCCCTGTCCCTTTGAAACGAGGACCCGGCATCGCTGGAAGTTAATCAAACGAATCTGGAGGACACAGGCCAGTGGTTCCCAAACCCCGCTTATATCCAAATCGCTAGGGAGGAGCAGGGACACACAGATTCTGGTATCCCCGGCCCCGCAGCTTGAAACGGGATCTAGATTAGGAGAGCCAGGAATCGGTGTTTTGCTAAAGTTTCCTGGGTTACTTTTATGCACAGCTAAATTGGACAAGCACTGAATATAGCTTCCCAAGCAAGTGGGGGTGGGTGTTCCAGGAGTTAAGCTGACAAAATATGGAAGGAGAAGTAGTGCAACTTCTACCTCAAGCGTATCACCCAGGAGGGCTCATGACTGGAAGGAGAGATGACGCAAGGGGGACCGAGGCACAGGCATGAAAAGGTGAATTGAAAGTGCTGCCTTGGTAGGAAGACAGACCACTGCTTGGAGACTGCCCTCAAGACCCAGATGACAAGTCCTGGAGATGCAGAAGATGTGTCACTGCCCCTCAGGCCCCTAAAGATGGACCCCATGTGACTGAGGCTGGGGTGGCTGTCGCTCTCCGTGGTTGCCTGGGAGCCCCCGGTGCCGCAGAGGAAGGCAGCAGCTCCTGGCTTGGCTCTATTCAGTGAGAGTACCATCCTTGAGTCTCAGCAACTCTGCATCCCCAGTTGCCAGGGACCGTCTATGAAGGCAGCTAGCAACAAAGACCAGTGTCCACTGAAAGTCCTTTCCCTGAGTTAGTTTGGCAGCAGCAAAGACGAAGCTCAGCCTCAGTCTCTTCATTTCTCAAGAGACCTTAGATTCCCTTCTCCTCTATAGATATCCAAAATCATGCTTCTATAATTGTCACTTTCTAAACTTTGGCTCCTACAGAGACCAACAGGCTGGCCCCCTGTGGGAACCCTGGCGATGCTTAACACCTTAATCTTCTATCAGGAGGTGACTTCCAACATCTCCTCTGTCACTTCTCTGTGTCTCTGGTGACTTTTACTAGTAGACATAAGATAATGAACCCAGTTCTTGCTCCTAACATGTGTTTCTTCCCCAGAACAGGCCCTGTGGTGGCTGTGACCCTCAGGATGCTGCAGGGGTGACACAGGTCTGGGGTCTGGCTGTAAGAGACCAGCAGCTTCTGCTTCTGTTTCTGGACATACTCTCTCTTGGAACTCTGAACACTCAGGTAAGAAATATAATAAGAAATATAACTGTTAGAGAGACCACTGGAGGGACCCTGAGAACACGTGGAGAGGGAAAGGTGCCCGGGTGCCAGCCTTCCAGAAGAACCCATCCTCTCACTACCTGACCTGTGCCTCAAGCCATTGCACAAGGTAGACCAGGCCAGTGGCCAGATGAGCACCTCCTGAGACACCAGTCCAGGTCATGCGGAGCCGGATAGCACAGCACAAGAGCCCTCTGCTGATGTCCTGGCCCATACAACTGTGACGCTCAATAAGCTGGCTGTTCAAGTCACCAGGTTGAGGGGCACTTTGCTACCCAGCACTGGAACAGGAAATCAGAATGGAATCTGAAAGTTCCTGAGGAAAGCCCTCCTGAGATGGTGGTTGGTTATAATTCAAATAAAATCCATTTAAGAGCTACCGTGTCAGCCGCACTTCACCAGATGAGAGATCCAGAACCTTCTGGGAGCATAGTCCATTAGTTACAAAAATAAGAGCCTACCCACACAAGAGGCCAGAGGTGCCAACTTTTTCCATTAAACTGTCCCCTTTAGCCCAGGCTCCCGTCTCCTTCCTTGCCATCCAGGGGTGGGAGTGGGGCGTAAGCCTTTGAGGAGAAGCCGTCCAACCCTTCATTTAAAGGAGCGATTCCAATTTCAGAAGGTTTTATTGAAATTAGTTCAAAATAAAGGAAAGTCCCTGGAAGTTCAAGAGAGGTGACTTGGAAGAGCATGGGATGACTCAGTTGACCTGACTCTGTCCCTAAGAGTGAACTGGATCTTGGGGAAAGAAAGGACCCCCTGGAACCTGCCACAGGTGGAGAATTTCAGTCAGAACCATCAAGAACACAGCTTCTGCACCATGGAGCCAGGGAGAAAGGGGCAAGACTTTTCAGGTAAAGCGTGCAGGTAATACGCCCATTGTTCTCTATCTTCTCCTATGAAGCCAGGAGCGCCCAGATCCCTTAAACCTTTAGTCCAGAAAGACAAAGGCCAACTCCCGATTGTTATGTCCGGTGAAAACCAGATCTGCTCAGGCAAAGAGGAAGTGCCAAGGCAAGGACCCAGCCAAGATTACGGGCTGTTAATAAGGAAAGACAGAAGCCAGAAGTTTTGATGTACAGCTCGACCAGCAGAGGTTAAGGGAGAACCGGGGCAGGCTCATTTGCAAACTTGGTCCTGTTTCATTAAGTGAGAGCAGAGACAGCCTGTCTCAGTCCAGCAGAGAAGGAACTCATTATCCACGTAGGGAGCAAGAGATAAGAATCTTTTAATAATTGCTGGGAATTTTTTTATTACGATGTGGAATGCCAATTTAGGTCTCTCCTCTTGGGCTGGATACAAACAGCCTCTTTGGGAGTGAAAGCGGCTCCCCCCTGGCTGTGGTCATTAAGGACAAAGAGCAGAGAGACTGATGTTTGCTCTGAGAAAGACCACAGCTCAGGGGCCCCGCTGGTTACAGGAGCCAGGTCTCCACCAGGCGACCCCAGGACTGCCTCCTGCCTCCAGAACCTTCCCAGAGCCCACAAGCCAGGCTGCCAGCCTTGTCTTCCAAAGCCTGGGATCCCTACCTCCAGTCAGCCCTGCAGCTCCTCCGGGTGCGTCTGTAAGGGGCTGTCATTTCCTTTCATTTTAAAAAACCTCATGTATAGGATTTAAACAGAAACTTTATGTTGTTCCTTAAGAGACGACAAACATTTCCTGCTCTAAACAGTTAACTGTGAAAAGGGTAAGTACAGAGAACACTGGAGCTTTTATTAGGTTTTACCTAGGCTCCTTTGCCTAGCAGGGAGTTGGCTCCTGGTCTCAAAGGTAGCTTAGCAAAGGGTTAGGGGTTGTAGATGCTAGAGCTGATCAGGTGAATTTCCCCTTATGTAATCTGAGGGACTGAAAGAAAATTGAAAAGGGAGACTTTCTTTTTTTTTAATTTAATCTTTTTTTTTTTTTTTTTTTGGCAGTACTAGGGATCGAACTCAGGGCCTTGTGCTTGCAAGGCAAGCACTTTACCAGCTGAGCTATCTCCCCAGCCCTTAATTTAATCTTGATGTGATGTTTGCCTCATGATTTGGGAATAACCCAGAAGTATGACAAGCCCCCTGGGGAGTCTCTTGTAGGAAGACTATGCAGACCCCAAATCGGAACCCTGTGTCCCTAGCCTGCATTTCCTCTGCTAGTGACTACAGTTCACCACAGCAACTGAGGAGAAGGAGGATCAGACCTCACGAAGCCTGGGAGCTGCTGAGTCTCTGGCCCTGGGCTGTACTGGGGGCTCTCCTTCCATCGCCCCCCAGCTGGCTCTTCAGCCCCCACACTCCAAAGGAGTCCTACGAGTGGATTCTTTCCACCAGCGTCCTTCCCAGCCTCCTGCCCTGGCTCTGCGGGTCCCTTTCCGTGTTCCTCCCCTCCCCTCTCCCTGCATCAAGCCCAGCAGGGTCGATGCTGAGTGACAGTGATGGTGGGTTTTAAGTCCGAGGTGTCAGGAGCAATGAGGCGTCTTTGAGTCAGACGGGCCTCGCCATTTCCATCTCCACAAGCGAGGGCACTGTGCCCAGGGCCAGAGGCTCGGGAGCTGTGTGAGTGTTCGCTCAGCGCCTGCTCCTTGGCTGGATTTCAGAAGGGCCTGAGGAAGTGTGGGGTGTTGCTCGCTCCCTGGTGGAATCTGTGCTGACAGCTCCAAGGCTTGAAGGGTTCTGGGTGCACAGCAAGCAGCAGCTGGGGGTGGGCTGGCCGCGGGAGCTCTCCATGGGCCTCGCTCGCCTATTGGCTGATGCTCTTCTGGGTTCTCTCTAAAGCCGCGATATCATATTATCAATAACGGCGATCCTCATCTAACAATTAGGGCCACCGGATGCGAGAGGCAATGAAGTGCCATCGTTAAGAAGAGGGTGACCCCTGTTTGAATAATGCATTCATTTTACTTCTTGCAGTGTGATGCCGGAGGGATCTATTCCCACCTCGGAGCCTCAGTTTACTCATCTGTAAACATGGATTTGCGAGGGGCTGGAGTTGTGGCTCAGTGGTAAAGCACTTGCCTTAGCATGTGTGAGGTACTGGGTTCGATTCTCAGCACCACATATAAATAAATGAATAAAACAAAGGTCTATCCACATCTAAAAAAGTATTTTTAAAAAATGGATATGCGTGCTGGCTACCTGTGTTGGGATTCAAAGAGGCAGAGGCCAAGCTGACCACAGGCCCAAACCTGTGTCCAGGAATGCTTGGCAAAGTAGTGTGGGAAAGGGGGAGGGGGTGTTGAAGCTGTGAGTCCAAATTCTGCTTCCAGCACTGCTCAGTGAGCCCCTCTGTGTCTCAGTCTTCCTATCTATTAAATGGGGTCATGATACACCCAATAGCTGGGGAATCTCCTGTGGAGGTGGTGGTGTTAAGTATGGTTAACACCAAAGAGAAAAGAGAGAGAAAGAGGGGAAAGAAGGCGTGGGATGAAAGTGCTCAGAGGAGCTTTCAAAGACCCACGTGGTCGTCTCCTTTTGACCTGACGCCCCTAATCACAGCTTCTCGGCAGGGCTGCGTACCTGCCCAGGTGCGCAGACTCGTTCATGCACACCCGCAAAACGACCTTGCCTGCCTCCTCTACCCAGAACCGGCACCCTTCTTTCTCCTTTCCCTCAACTGACGTTGTATGAATCCATGTCACCTATCCCTGTCACCTCCTTCAGAGAGACTCCCTTGACTGATTTCAAACCCTACAAAGAAAAGAGATGGAGATTTTCGTATGAAGTGACTTTTTTCTCTTACTACGTTGTTAAAAAGAGATGGCCTTGGACCTGGGAGAGTCCTTCTGGCCTCCTGTCCACAGGGGGCCTGAGCCAGAAACCTGGCTTGTTTCTAGGATGACTTCAGAGTTCATATCCATATTGTTTTGCTTCTCTGTTGACTTTGGGCCAAAGAAATTCTCCAATGGCATTTTTGCAACTCCTGTGAACTCCAGGGATAAAATAAGAAGAAAGGCCAATCAAGTTAAAAGTAAAATAAAATACAAGGATGTGGTGATAGGAGGAGGCTGGCTTGACATAGTTAGAGACCGAGAAGAAGGAAATGGTGACTTGCCCTGGATCCCTGAGCAGGCCTGCTGGCATTATCCCCACTCTGACCTCATTGAACTTGTTCATCAGCTCTTCAACCCAGCAGCTGCCAGCCTAGTGTTCTGGCTCCCTACGTCTGCAGCCCGTTTCTCACCATCTTCTTCACTTCCTTCCTTTCTTCAAGTTTCCACTGAAATAACACCTCCTCCAGGAAGGCTCCCCTGACCACGCTGTCCAGAGTCAGGCACCTCCCGTTGCTTTCAATCCTTGACTCCTATTAAAGAGTCTTTGATATCATTTATTGCAATGCAAAATTATTTGACCTCTGTAATTATGTACTTCACTACATTTCATCTCCCCCTCTGTAATAAGTTTTGTGATTTTAATGACCTTCTTTGCCACTGAACTTCAGTACCTAGAACAGGATCTGGTAAACAGGTGTTAATGCACTTTTGCTGAATGAATACAGAAGGGCCAAAAGGAACTCTGGGGTGGACTATGGAATAGGACATTTCCCTTGAAGAACTTCCTGAGAAAACAGTCCCTGAGCTGCCAAGTGATCCTTGGTGACACCACCTCTTTTCCTCCTCCTTACCCCCTTACTGCTTTCAACCATAAATAATTGCTCCTAAATCAAGGGCAGGGCAAAGTTAAGGATTTGTAATGATTATTGATTAATTAAGAGCTCTTTTGTGTCTGAAAAACTGCATGGATAAAGGAAGAATTTGGCTTGGACGGTGAAGTTGCCAAGTATGTTTTGGGATTATAAACAAAGTACTGGGCTGGGTTACACAAGCCCTCTTCATTTTATGCTTTAGACAGTTGACATCCCAGAGAAACAAGTCTAAACCCTACTGAAGGCAGACCCTTTGCAGAGTTGGCCACAATCACTTCTCCCACGTAATTCCTCAATGCATTGCAAACCCAACCTCAGAGTTCATTGTTCACAAACCAACAGGTGGACAGGTCCCACCATGGAAGGGGGCACTTCTAACAGCTCATATGTTGGAACTGGCTGGAGTGTATGAAGACCTTGGCCAATTCAGTTAAGTCTCAGTTGGTACCTACAAAATGGGAATAAAAATATCTCCTTCATGGTGTGTATGTGATGTGCAAGTGAGTCAATATCTGCAACACACTTCGCACGCAGGAAGGATTAAGAAAGAACTCGTTAATCTATGCTAATGTGTTTGGGGATTTTTCTCTCCTGCAGGGATGACTCACGGTGTGATAATACTCTGCTCCTCCGATTTGCCCAGCATACGATGGCATAAAACAACCACTGTCCTCCAAGAGTGAATACAGCAATGCAGGGGCTGCAAAGCACACAGATGATTAGAAAATAACTTGGGAAATCTCAAGTATTTGATTTGGCAAGAAAAATGTCTGAGGCCCACGGAGGAATCAGCAATCTGACTTCCTGGGGTAGTCGTGGAAAGCTTGATGGCAAAAGTGACTTTCTAGCTGAATGCTGATCATGACAATAATGAAGAGAGGGCATGTGTAAAGGCACAGAAATGTAGGTGGGGACAGCAACCTCCCCAGAAGCTGAGGATTCAGGCTGGCCTTTTAGTGCCTAGGGATGGAGTGGAGACTGATGCAAGCAAAGTGACAGGGTTGGTTCGTGTTTTCTTCTGAGGTCTTTGGAGAATCAAAAACGTCAGAGCAGAGGGTGGGCCGGGAGCATGTGCTCAGACTTGGAAAGGAAAGGGAGCAAAATGGTGGCAGCTGAATCTTTGGGAGATTAGTGCATTAGACTGCTCTAGAGATAAGGCCTCACCTTCACCAGAGCCTCAGCTGGGGAGGTGCACAGAGGCCAGAAGGAGGTTTAGGAGACTGGATGGAAGGACTTCCTAAATGGCTACATAGCAGACATCTGAGGGATTGTGGCTTCTTGGAGCAATAACCAAACTTGGTGGGGCTCATCAGAGTGGTTGTGTGCTTCTCATTCTGCCAGCAGCCCGTCAGTCTCTGGAGAAGCTGAGGAAGCACATAAGCCCCTTCCCATTTCAACAAGCCTTGGAAGATGGGCCAGCCGCGACCTGAAGCTTGAGGGCCAAGGAAGTCAGCAGGTCAGACGCCTGGAACAGGCCATCTTCCCAGAGACCATTGCCTTTGGAGTTTACCCATTCCTACCTTTCCCTTTGGTTGCTAATTTCATTTGTCTGCAACACAGCCTTTGAGGTGGGAGCAGCGTGGCCTCAGAAGCCAGCAGTTCCTGGAACTGAGGCCCTTCGGAAATGACCTCCTCTTCTTGGTGAGCTCTCACCACTATTCCTTGGCCTGTTTTCTTTCTCCATCTCTTCCTCCCTTCCTCCCTCTATCCCTCCCTCCCTGCCTGTCTCCCTCTCTTCTCTTTCTCGTAGCCCTTATCCCTGGATGTATCTACCCCATGTTCTTCTGTCTCGTGTGGATGATCCGTTTCTCCAGTTGAAATGGAAGTTCCACGAGGGTAGGGCTACATCACTGTGGAAGTCCTCTCTAGTCCCAGGGTTAAAAATGTGCTTGGCTCCTGCAGAGTGCCCGCCCCTTTTGCTGAAGGGAAGAGTGAGTGTAGACGCTGCATGGGCCAGGATAAAAGCCTTTGAGCTCTTGAATCTCTTCATTAGCCTGGTGAGGTGGGTTCCATTGTTACTCCCATATTACAAATGTGGAAATGGGAGTTTTTAAAGGTCAACTTACTCACCAGGGTGACACAGCCACCAGGCAGAGGAGCAGGTGGCCCAGTTCTCTGTCTCCTAGGAGAGTTGATTATGAAAAAAAATCCTAAAGGAAAATGAGGTAGAATGAAGGTTTTTTTTCTTGAATGACCCTGGTAAAGAAGTTTCACGCTCAGGTATTTGTAATCCAGTACCCTCCCAGACTAAAGTCTTTTGGGGAAAACCATAATTTTGGAAATCATAGTTTTGCAATGACCTGCCACCTACTTGCTTCCAGACTTCCTCGGACTTGCTACCTGTCTTTCCTCTCCTGCCACCTCTTGGTACCTTCCGGGATGTCCTATGTCCCACCTTTTTTCTCATTCCCTGTGACTCCCCTTCTTTGGACCTTTCTCATTTCCATCTCGGCATTCCAACCAATACGTAGACCCTGATGCTACCTTGGTCTGTTTTGATCTTAATAGAAACTCCAAAACCAATACTGAAAATTTGGTGCCATTAACAGAAATTGCAGAGCCCACAATATTAAGGGAGGAGGTGGCTAAGGTATGGGGGAGGGGCTAATTTAAAATTTAAATTATTTGCACACTTTGAGCCTGCACATATATCTTGGTATTGATCGTAGCTCTTTGGAAGCTATTTACGTTTTCAGCACACCTATAAGGCTGAGATTTATACCGCGTTTGGCGTTTAACTAGCCTCTTAATGCACCCTGTTGAGCCATAGTATTGGTGGGCGTATTGTAAATTTCAGTCTCGGCTCTGAATTGATTTGCTTAGTGGAGTTGAATTTAGGCCATTAAAATAAATAAATAAAATGAATAAGAGGAACTTCCAGGCCCTCACATTATATTAAAATCAGCCAAAGTCAGACACAACCTCCAGACTCCTGATTGGGTTTGGAGTGCCCATGGAGGATTCCTTTTAATATGGCCTAATATAGTAAATACCAGCCATGCATAATGAGAAGAGGGACTAGCAATCAGTTCAGGTATGTGCTCATTTGAAGCTAAGAAGGACTGAATTCGAAACCTGATTTATCCACCATATATACCTAGATTTTTCTTGTTCCTGATTTCTAAGTGAGTCAACCTGCCCAGTGATTGGATACTGTTCTATACTTTTTCTCCTGGAAATCTCATCTCATTTTAGTTAACCTTCGCAGGTTCAGTTGGATTCTGAGGTATGTCCAGCTCTTGAGTTGGAACAAGAGACTAGCTGTCAATTCTCATCTAAGGTTGATGTTTGAAGACATCTCTTGCATTAGCGACATCTCATAAATTGTTAAGGGTTCTCAGTTTTTTCAATATTCTAGTGGATCCAAAGGTCTCAGATCACCTTAAACTAGCAGGGCCAGAGACAGTTGGGACAGAGACCCAGTTTTGCAAACTATTAACTCCAGATAAAAGGCCTACTGTGGCTCTCAGGAAAAGAGTTCTGAAATCAGCAGACACTTTGTGAACTATTGCTGTCCTCTTGCTTCTCTGAAAAAAAGTCTCAGTTTTCTATACAGTCATTATGCGATGCCACTCAGGTGGGCTGGCTTTTTATTGGGATTCAGATCACAGTTGTCACAGTCACGTCAAGAATAGGCTGCCATCCAAACCTCTCTCTGGAGAAGGACCAGGTCCATGGAGGAGAGGTGACCCGCATCCTGGTGGTCCCAGGAGAAAGAGCTGGGGGACGCAAACACCAGCAGCCCTCCATTCCTCCTCGGCTGGGTCAGGCAATGTCTTCGTCACATGCATTCAGCCCGGGTTCCTTGATTAGTCCTTTCAGAATCTCCCATAGCCAAAGGACACTCACTCCAAAGAATGGACCAATGTCTCTGTGGATGTTTGGGCCCCAAAATGGGAGGTGATGTGACTTATCCAACTTTTCAATAGGCCTCATTTAGCCCAGCTCCAGCCCCATCTTGCTCTGGCTACCATCCATCCGCAGAGGCCCGTGTAAGTGGATTTCCATGCAGGGTGAGCTCTTGGTAGTCCTTGTAGCCTCCTGGTATCACTGCTTTGAAGAGGACCCAGGTTCCCTAGAAGAGGCTTGTGGCAACTTCTCCCTGACCCGTGGCTTCTCCTTGGAGAAGAGAGGAAGCTGAATGTTCGTGCTGGGAGGAGCTGGAAAGGAGTTGTGCAGGGTCAGCACCCAGATTCAATCCACCCTTTATCTCACCACAGGCAGATCTTCCCGAATTGAACGATGCCACTCTTCTGCTCAAAACCCCTTTTAAACAAGCCACCATCATACAGCACAATGTCCAAACCTCCTCACCTGGCGCTTATCGGCCTCTGCCTATGTCACCTCCAGCATCCTACCTTCCACCTAGAGGATTAACAGGGTCCTGTTGACCCTTCTTCCCCATTGGAAATATCCATCTGTCAAAGACCTATTCATCCTGCGGAGAGAATGACCAGTGTGCATTTCTCTCCTGAAAGAAAAATCATAGAGTAGGAAGGAAGCACACAAACAGAAACATGTTCTGTTCTGATTTTTACCCCTTCTGGCTCCAGCATTTTCAAAAATAGTAAGTGTTGATGGGACTCACGTGTCCCCAGGGCCAGGTCACACACGCCCCTTACGGCCTGCCCCCCCCCCCCCACCAGTTATGTGTATTCATTTCTTCACTATTGCCAAAAACTTAAAATGCATTTCAAAACATAGGGCTCTTTCATTTTCTCTTCAAATATCATTCTTTCAAAACCTTAGACATGTGCGAGGGAACTGGACTAAGAATCCACTCTGCTGACCCTCCAACCAGCCCAGCACGAACATTCTGCTTCCTCCTCTCTCCGGGGACTTCTGTGGAGCCAGGGAGACATTTCCATGAGCCTCTTCTAGGGAACCTGGGTCCTCCTCAAAGCAGTGATACCAGTAGGGTACAAGGGCAACACAAGAGAGCACCCTGAATGAGAATCCACTTACACAGGCCTCAGCGTATGGAGGGTAGCCAGAGCAAGGTGCGACTGCAGTTGGGTTAAACAAGGTCTCAATTACCAACATCTTCAAGAACATCCCATTGGAAATGAAGATGGATGACATTAGATCGTGTGTACACAGATATGACCTGATGACCTCCGCTAGTATGGAAAATTATAATGACCAATAAAAATGGGACTGCTGGTTGTGGCTGGATTGTGTGAAGGGAAAGTGTTTTTTAGAGGGGTACACCCAGGCGGACCTCCACAGCCTGTGGGTTGATTCACTCCAAACACCCGGGATCTCACCTGCCACAATGCCCTTCTCTGGGTGCCAAGCACCTTGGGACCCGCTGGAGTCAGGGGCCCCGTCGGTTCCTGTGGGGATTTCCATCACCTCCCATAGGCCAGTATGGGCAGAGCTACTGCTGTAAAAGCACTGAGCATCTTTTGTGTGCCTGGAACCGTGCTACTTAGAAAAAGATCAGCTCCTTCTTCATATGGATATCCAATTTTCTCAGCACCATTTGTCAGAAAGGCTGTCTTTTCCCCAACATTTATTGTTGGCACCTTTGTCATGTATCAGAGCATTTGGGCTTGTCTCTGTGTCTTCTATTCCTTTCAGTTAGTCTTCGAGTCTATTTCGATGCTGACGCCATGCTGTTTTTGCCACTATGGCTCTGTGATATAATTTGAGGTCAGTTATCATGATGCTTCCTGCCTTGCTCTTGTTCAGAATTTCTTTGGCTATTCTAAGTCTCTTATTCTTCCAAATGAATTTAAGGACTGGTTTTATTTTATTTTATTTTTCCATTCTGTGAAGAATACCAGTGATATTTTGAAGGGGATACCCTGGTAACATTGAATGTGTATATTGCTTTGGGTGGTATGGTCATTTTGACAACATTAATTCTGCCTATCCAAGAACATGGGAGTTCTTTTTATCTTCTTAAGTCTTCAATTTATTTCTGGAGTGTGCTATAGTTTGCATTGTTAAGGTCTTTCACCATAATCCCCTTGGTTAGATTATGGAATCAAACCAGATGCCCGTCAATAGATGAATGGATCAAGAAAGTGTGGGATAAACACCCCATGGGGTTTTCCTCAGCCACAAAGAGCAATAAAGTAATTTGTTGCTAAATGGATGGAAATGGAGAAAATCATGCTAAGTGAAATAAGCCAGACTCAGAAAATCAAGAATTGAGTATTTCCTTTCATAGGTGGAAGCTAGAGAAAAATAAGAGGAAAAGAGAGTGGAGGAGGAGACAGGATATCATCAAGATATAGGAACGATCAGTGGAGGAGAAGTAGGAAACCGAGAGAGAGAGAGAGAGAGAGAGAGAGAGAAAGGAAGGGAAAGAGGAAAAAATATGGAATGAGTTTAACAAAATCCTGCTATATACATACATACATATAAATGTACCAAAGGGAATTTCCCCTTTAGGTTTATGTAGAAAATACCAACAAAAATAAATAAATAAAGGCATGAAAGGCAGATCAGTGCAATAGGGGAGGAAAAACAGGGTCAGGGAGGAGGGGAGAAAAGGGGGAGTGGGGATTGAAACCCAATTCCCCACATGTATGATTTTGTCAAAGTGAATCAAAATACTATGTATAATTATAATACTCTAATTAAAAAAATTCTAGTTTATGTGCCAAGTCCAGTCTTCATAAGAGGGATTAAATGATATGTTTGCAGCCTACTCTTTACACACATTTCCTGCCAGTGCCTCTGAGCCATCTGCAGCTCCCTAGTTACTCAAAATTACCAGCCATTTCTGGGACAGACCTTGACTTTCCACCTGTGTTTTGTACATACTCTTCCCTCTGCCCTTCCTTGCACTTCTCAGGTAACTGACCACCTCAGGTCTCTCTTGAGGGACTCCTTGTCCTCGACTTTCCCTAGAAGAAGGAGGTCTTTTGGACTCTCCCTGGAAGAATGAGGTCTTTTGTTCGCTGATCACACTGATTTTCATTTTTTGAATGATTTGTTCATTTAATCAATGTATATGTTTAATCAATGGATTTGTTCATTTAATCAATTGAATTAATTCAATGGATATCGAAGCATTTTATGACATTTCAGACATCCCTCAGGGAGCTTCTATTCCAGGAGGGAAGGGAAAGAAAAGAAGAATCACTTTAACAGGTGTTAATAAGACAAGGTCAAAAGCAAAGGAAATGGGGAATTAAGCCTGAGAGAGTGGGTATGATGTAAAACAGGTGGTCAGGGGAGATTTGGATGATGAAATGACATTTGAGCGGAGACTTGAAGAAAGTTAAGGAACAGTTTTGCAGGGACCTGGAGGAAAGTTTTAAAACAGAGGGAACAGCAAGTGCAAAGGTCCTGAGGCAGGATCGTGAATGGCATGTTCGAGGTCAGTGTTCTCTTATTTCTGTCATACATACATAATGTACTGCTTTGCTATAGTTTCTCATCTGTCTTTTCCCTCGACTGTGGGACCCTGCAGATCAGGGACTATGCTGTATTCATATCAGTATCCCCAGGATCTATCTCTGCTCCTAAAACATAAGTGATGCTTAACAATTCTTGGTGGATGAAAGAACAAGTAATCTCAGTGATCTCCCTGATAATCATGTGAAAGGGCATACCATGACAATTTGATAGATGAGGAAACTGAGACACAGATAACATTGTGATCATTAAATAGTAATAATTAAATAATGTTTGCATAGCTAATAAGCAAGCAGGGTTCTCTAGATTCTGACCCATGACTGTAAGGCCAGAGCAAAGATGCTTACACCCCTGTCTTCCCCTGGAATCACAGACCATCCTTCTGCCAGGTACAATTGGCGTGGGAACCAGCATTCTCTCTGGACAGAGCTGACTCTGTCCAGGTCCACACCCGCTTCCCTGGTAGCCTGCCATTACATCCTGGGGAGTAACAAATGCACATTTGGCCACTGGTCTGCTTTGCAGCTCTTCAGAATGTTGTATGGGCAGAGCGGAGCTCAGATGGGCCGCATCTGGGGTCAGGTTCATCTCCATAGCTGGGTGATGGACATGGAATACAGGTGAGAGCGAAGTGAAGCAGGGCTCAGGGTGCAAAGACCTGAGGAGCAAGGGGAAAAGGTGACAGGAGGGTCAGGAAGGGATTCTCTGACCAGGGGCCCACAGGCAGGGTCAGGCATGGTCCCACCAGCAGGGGTTTCAGTGGGGTCGAGCTGGGAGTGAGAAAGACGCAACCCTAGGACCACTCCTGGGCTGCACAGGAAGCAGAGACTTCTGGGAGCAGGGGAGGTGGGTGGCAGGGAGAGAGGTGGGGACGCAGGGCCCGTGGATTCTACGGTGGGCAGGTGCTGGGCGGGCAGCCTCAGGGTGCTCTGCAGGCTGGTGGGAGGCCGGGGCCCTGGCTCTGGTTGGTTCTCCGTGGGCTGCTGTTTGCCTTGGCAGCCCTGGAGCGCTCGCCTTGGCCTCGGAGGGATTCCCCAGTGGCCAGGCAGCTGGGCCAGCGCACCTGAAAGTCATTAGCTTGGGGTCCCATTTTGTTCTCACATTTCCAAGCAGTGACCCGCGGCCATGTGTGGCGGCACAGGCACTTTATCATCTTGCTTTCCCCGGCCCACCCCGCCCTCCCGCCTTCCCCTCCCATGAGTCCCTGCCTCAGGCCCACCAGTGCCCGGAATGCGAAGCTCAACAAGGACCCTTTCTTTCCTCTTTAATCAGTATTTATACCATCGACTACCATTTGCACAATCTGTTTAAGTCAGTCTTCATTATTTGTTCATTGATAAGGTCACTGAGGCTCTGAGTGGTTAAGACACTTGTCAGGAGTCACACAGTGAATAAGGAGCAGAGTGTAAGTGGAGGCTGAGGCCCTTCTGATCTTAAGAGGCTACTGAAGCGTGGGCACCGCAGGATCGCCCAGTCAAGTGCTGTCCCCTTCTGCCCTGCTGCCTGCCGCCTGTGACAACTCCACCCACCTGCCCAGCTACCTTGAACCCTGTGCTCAGGTAATTAACCTTTAATTACTAAAAACTGATTCTCTCTTCAGTGTATTTGTGGTCATTTAGGCACTATAATTTTTTTAACCTTCTTTTAAAAATATGATTCTAAACTTATTTCTCTAAAACTATATTTTTCCAGCTCACATGTTTGTTCCTCTAGAGCAGCGTTTCTCTATCAGGGACATTTTGCCCCGGGTGGCATTTGGAAATGTCTGGAAACATCCTCCGTTGTCACAACTGAGGCCAGAGGGCACTTCCTGGTGTCCCGTAGGTAGAGGTCAGGGAATCTAACGTGCAAGACAGCTACCAGCGACAAAGCACCCTGACCCGGTGTCAACAGGGCTGGACCTGAGCATGTCACCTTCAATAACATAACTAAAAGTCCTTCGTGCAGACTCTGGAAGTAAACCGCATTGATGATGTGACAGAACAGGGTGTGTTGAATGCAGGGGACCAGCTTGTTAGAGCTGACTGTGTGCATCTCTTTCCAGATCCACTTTCAGTGACAAGTTAGGTAGCTGGAAATGGATCAAGATGGGAATATTTACACCACAGAAATTAGCAAATGCCATATATATCTGGGAGTTTACTTACTTATTTATTTTCTGGAGAACCAGCTTCTTGGTACTCCATTATGAACTTTTTAGTGATGGGAATTGTGTATTATCTTATTTAATCTTCACAACAATACTCTGAGGTGACTCTCAATTTTGGGAAACTGAGACACTGAACATTAAAACAACTTCTGTGCATAATATCATTATCAAGGAATAGGGACAGGTTTTAAAACCACTCTGTCATACTCCAGAGTCTACATTGTGAGCACTATGGACAAACAGGAATTAGAAATGAGGGCGATGCTCTATATATTCCTGAGCCAATCTGTGTGAGATTAAAGGGTGGATATCTACAGTACACGCATCAGATCCAATAACTTACTACATATTTGATATCCTGATAAATGATAGACTTGGTATAAAGTACTCCCTTTTAGGTGAGTGTATACATTTTTAAATGAATGACCAGCAGTTAAACAAACCTGCTGGATAATTCTTAAAAGCCTGAATAAAAGTTCTTAAAATGGCTGCTTAAATGTCACCTTTTCCAAGAGGTCTTTCTTAATCAATATTTGAAAACTGCAATCCTATTAGCTCCCAGAGGCACATGCTGACCCTCCGTCTCTCATTATTTTCTCCACAGCACAAACTCCATACGGCTGCATTTTCCTGGGTTTTGTTTTGCTTCAATAGCTCCAACACCTAGAACAGCATGTGGCACGAAATAGTCTCAGAAAAGATTTGTTGAATGAATAAATAAATGACAAACACAGAGCTTCCCCGGGAACAGAAAATAACCCCATCGCTTGAGAAAAGGGACCATGTTTGATACATATGTATGAGAAATGTAAAGTGAAGGAGTACATATCCAGAGATAAAGTTGCTAAGTGTCTAATAACCCAACGCAAAGAAGACAATTGAGCTGACTTAACTGAATTGATGTTGGCCTTCTGAACTAGGCGGAGCTTCTCCCCAAACTCATCCTGAAGCTCTGAGCATTTCCACCATCATTTTTAGGGAGGACTGGGGGCCCAGACCACAGTCTGTCAAAGGTGCTACACCAATGTATATAAAATGGAATCTGTCAATGCCAACCCTTGCAGAAGACCATGTTTATTAAAGAGGGTCCTCTTCATCATCCACGAGTTCCACGAGTGGCTCACGGAAGCAGAAGTTCAAAATGTCCTCTTAGGAAGGAACACAGGCTCCGTTAAGTGTTTCATGCTACCTGGTATTAGACAGCTGTAGGCAATCGGGTGGCCAGATGTAGCAATCGAAACTACAGGTTGTCCGGAGAAATTTGAATTTCAGATGAAGAAGAAAATCTTTTCCCGTGTAAACATATGCATATAGATTGTGTATCTGAAATCCAGATCTCGCTGGGTATTCTGTGTTTCATCTGGAAACCCTACTAGGGAGCTCAGGCCAGAGTCCGGAGTTGCCTGGTTACTGTCAGGAACCCTGCCATACAGCGTGCTGAGGAGGGACAGAGGGAGGACGGGGATAGGAAGCAGTCTCCAGAACACGGTCAGTCAACAGTCCCGGGCACAGGTGGTCCCTCCCTTCTGCTCCAGAGGAGCCCAGTATCTGAGAATCAGCCTGTTCCTGGCATTCACCTGAAACTCGGGCTTTGTTTTTTATTGCCACATGATCCCAGCAGTTTCTCGCTGCTTCCATTGTGACAGAGGCAAGCATGGGGGCCAAACCCGGCTGATCCCTAGTGCAGATCCCCAGACCCACCTCAGAAGTGGGCCAGGCTTGAACCTAGGGCTCTCTCCTTGGGAAATTCTGAAAAAAAAAAAAAAATTAGCTATTTGGGGGAAACCTCCTGCTTTAGGCCTATGTCTAAATACCTTATTACAAAGCATTATAAAGCACAGGGAGAGGAAATATTGGGATTCAGTTTTATAGGAATAAGTACCAGGGTTGGGATAAAAGTGACCCAGCCATGGAATGGGAGAGATACTGGAAAATATGACGCCCGGGATGGAAGGGTGAACAGGCTGGTATAGAAGAGGATGATGCAGCTGTAGGTACGGTGGCCGCAGACCCACAAGAGGCCTGCGGAACAGGGGCAAGAGAGAGGGAGGGTTAGCTGAACCAGGGCGACAGCCGCCATGAGGAACCTGGGCCGTGATTCTACAGCCCGTGGATAAGGGCGGTAACACCCTGGCTACTGTGCAGCACAGAACAAATAGCCTGAAAACTGAATCCTCTGGAAGCCCGAGTGTCCTGCCATGGAAAGTAAAGATGCGTTAGTATTTCATTCATCTGTTCTGTATCGATGTTCATGAAGCCACCCATCCACCAGGATGCTAGAAATTCAACCATGAATAAAATATGCACAGCGCCAGCCCTCACAGAGCTTACAGGCTCTCAGAGAAGGCAGACAATAAGCAAGCAAAAGGGAACAACTTGTTCATTTGAAAAGTTGCAGCTCCTTATGGCTGGTTTCTCCAAAAAATTAGACACACCTAACTGATTGAAGTGTGGGTTTACAGGATAAGGGGCAGATGGGGCAGGGTGCAGCCAGAAATGCAAATCACATGCCAGTTATTTCAAAAGAGGGAATTTAATGTACAAAACTAGTTTCAAAGAGTAAGAAGAGCTTGAAAGAGCAGAGAGGAACCGAGGTAATCTGGAGATTAGCAACTATAGAAAGTGAACACCTCATCTAGGGCCTGAGGGACCGAAGAAGAAAACCTCTTTGAAGGAGTCCAGGAGCCCTGGGGAAGCTGGAACCCTGGCAGCCCTGCTGAGGCCACGGGGAGGCAAGCTGTCTAGTGAGAGGTACAGCCACGAGAGAAGCTCCATTACAGCCTGAGATGTTGTCCCCGTGGAGAGAGGAAAAAATTGCCCCAGGTTTTTATTTCTTTATTTCTATATTTTGCCAAGTCCTTCAATTGACCATGTCTAGCCAGAAATTAGCAGTCAAAGGGGCTTGAAATTCAGTAGAAGGTGGAGAGAAGGGAACAGAATGTATCTGACTACAAAGAGACAAAAGATCTACTCACGTGGTTGGTACAGGTTTGGAGGGGCGGGATAATGAGTGGATCAGGCTCACGGGTTTCTACCACAGTAGAAGGGATCGTGCGTGTGAACTGCTTAGTACAGGCCCATATGAATCGAGTGTGTACCTGATGCATTATACACACACAATCTGAAAGAGCCTAATCTGAAAGAGTTAGGCCAGGAAGGATATCAGGCCAGAGAAAGAAAGTCATCAGAGCCCGACAAGGACATAGACTTTAGAGAGAACCACAGTGCCAGACAGACAGGATAGGGGCTATAAAAGGGGCATAGCAGGTGCTTGGTCTCATTACAAGTCCCAGAGGACAGACTGTGCCTGACATCGGAGCTGCGACTTGGCTCTCAGAGTCAAGTATGGACCAGGTTCAGCCAACCAGCCAAGGGGAGTTGATGGTGTGCCCACCTGGGTGGCTGAAGCTTCTTGTGAGTTTTAACAAAGTCCTATTTTGGGAAACACACTTGTTTCCATCCCCTCTTCTAGGCAGTGATAGTAACGGGGATGTTGTGGGTGAGCAAATGAGAACACCAAAGAGAAATGTGTCCCCTTACTTGAGTAGTTAGAGGTTTCTCAAAGCCCAGTGCAGCTGGGCAGATAACTGGATAAATGACTTGGCTTATCCTGGGTGTTAGTTTCACACAGGGCATACTCAAATGGGTTTAGCTGGAAAAAATTTAATAAAGGAACTATTTACGGGGTTGTGGACTGAGGGTTGGTGAGGCACCCAGGAAGCAGCTAAAGTGGAAGCCCAGGGAAGGGAGTTGGAACTGTCCAGGGAAAACCTTGGGAGATGATGGCTACCTAAGATGGGCACAGACAGGTACTGCCAGAGCTGCAGAGAGGTAGGGAGAAGGTGTCTGTATACACACATACGCCCGATCCGCTCCTCTTCTGCCTTCATGCCATTCGCCTGTGCCTGTCTGACTGAGCTCCCCTGGAAGCAACAGGTCAAAAGACCCTGAGCAATGCAATTCTGAGGGCTCAGCTTCCAGAGACACTGAGCCCCATAATTAACCAGGGACGGGGATGGGGGTGGTGGAGAACAGAGGGTCTCACACCTGAGGGTCTCAGGCTTCAATAGCACTGGGAAGTGAGTTCATTCCCTCTATTTGTTGAGCCAGAATTGTTAACCACCTCCCATTGGCCAAGGTCTCTGAAGACCTCCCTCTTCTGCACTTTGGACAAAGGTCAGAGTAAAGGCTACAAAATGAAGAACCTACTGGAGAGAGAGTCTCCAAGATGATGTGCTAGTGTTGGCTTGTATACTTAAACCTACAGGAATCTTGATTGCTAGTGACACAATCATGCATAAAAATTGAATGAATAAACCTTCATTTCAAGAAATTGCCTCTATTCGTCAGTGTAGTGGCACATACCTGTAATCCCAGCCACTTGGGAGGCTGAGGAAGGAGGATTGTTGAGTTTAGCCTCAGCAAAAGCGAGGTACTAAGCAACTCAGTGAGACCCTGTCTCCAAATAAAATACAAAATAGGGCTGGGGATGTGGCTCAGTGGTCGAGTGCCCCTGAATTCAATTCCTGGTACCCCCCACCCAAAAAGAATTTGCTTCTAAAAATGTAATAAATACATAGCAATACTCAAAATTTTCCAGTTAATAGTTCACTAATTATTAACTATCATTGAATCTTATAAGAATCTATAAAGAACTATAATTGGTGCTTACTGTGTCCATACAGTGGAAATACTATAAAATGTTGCACTGTTATGCATTGATCCCCTACATCCACGTTCAGTGATTCAACAGTGATTGTTTAAAATAGGCCGTAGTGGAAATATTTACTCCATGGAAATGGGCATATGCTGCAAATCAAAGTACTTTTCTTTGATCTTTGTTCCAGGAACAGCTGGGTTTGAATATTTGCTAGCACAACACTAGAGTCTCTCAGCACTGCCCCAGCCCCCAGCCCCGATTTTGAAGAATGGATAAGGAAAAAGACTGACATCTGTCACAAATTTCAAATTGTCTTCATTCCTTGGTTGAGCAGAATCACACAAGGGAAAGACAGGCACTAACTCCCCAAATGTTGGGGATTTTTCACTTGCCTGTGGATTTAAATAAATAAAAAGGCTAAATGCATGCTAAATCTTCAAACGATTATAGAGTAGGATCCAGACTGACACCTTGAAATAGGAAGGTTAATCGGAGAGAGATCAAGAGAGCAAAGAGTAGAAAGAGCCAAGGTTAGGCAGTATCTGGGCTCCTGGCTGATCCAGGAAAGCTTGCGGCAGGGGGCAGGCCTTTTGCATTCATATCCCCCCTTTACCGAATGACTGTACTAGAAGCTGAGCCTTGGAGGTGGCAGACCTGGATTTGGATTCCTTAGTGATGGGCTACTGTGAAAAGTTCCTTCTTGTCTCCTAAACACAGCTGGAGATCATGTCCAACTTATAAAGAGGATGGACGAGAACAGGTGATAATGTACGTGAAACGCTCGCTATTCATTCATTCATTGACTCATTTAGCAAATCATCTCTTACTGCATACAAACTCAAGGCCGCCTGTGCTCCTGGAGAGCATCCGTTGGCACGAGAGACACACATTAAGCAATTGGACTTAAGCTAATTCCCTCTTATGTTGATGAACCTCCTGGACCAATGCAGGTGTCAATTCAACTCAGAAAGGTCAGGAAGCATGTGGGTCCTCCCCCACACTTGTGTTTTCCTTCTCTAGCCTACCTCCCGCTCCTGTGGCAGACACACCAGTGCTTGCTCCTATATTCTGGGTCTTTTCTCTTCATTGTCTTCAGAACACACACCTGTGTCTTGAACACTTTGCTTGTAGCTTTTTCTCAGAATGTCACTCTGCTCTCCGACAGGTAGACAGGAAATTATTTCCACCCACAATATGAAATAATTCTTTGGCATTGCTTGTCAGGCAGGGTGTCCTCAGTCAAGTTCAGCCCGAGCGTCCAGGGCTTGCTGGTACACCTATTTCGGTTGCTTCTCCTTTTTGTCATTTCCCCATCCCCTGCAGGTGTCCCATTGCAATCGTGGGGACTCAATCCAAGAGAACTCATCTCTCGAACCTGCCTATATCCCCACACTGTTGTATTTCCCCACGTTGCGACCAAATGTGGCCTACAGTGCAAGAACAGATTTCTAAGAATAGATTGATCTACACCAAGACATCCTGGAGGTTGGAAGGGGCACCATTCCAAGTACGTCTAGAGCACAGCAGATATAAACCAGGACTCAAACTGGGCCGACTGTGGTGTGCAGCGGACCTACCTAGGAGGACCTCTAACTCTGCCGGTGAGACATCAAAGGCCAGGTCCTGGTGACTGACTACTGGGACCTGGGCACTTCCCCGTGAGAAAGCTGCTCATCTGTCAGGACCCCAGGACCTGTCAATCTCAGAACCAGCAGAACAGCAGCTTCACCATGCCCAGGGAGGGAAGCACATTTCAACCCAGATCCCCCATACACACTCACAGTTTTTAGGAGAAAATAACACAGATTTGTTTGAGTCTGTCATCTCCTCTGGGCAGTCTCAGCTTCCTAAGAGTCAAGGGGTCCCTGGTGAATACAGATCACACCGACTCAGGAGAAGTGATTGACTCAAGCTTTGCCCAGATGACGGCTAATGTTGGATTCACAGGCAGCTCAGTACATTTCCTGAGCTGGGGCTGCTCTGGGTGTGCTGGGGGCAGGCAGGGGGGATTCCCAAAAAAGGAAGTTTCTATGCAAACCTTGCAGCCAGAGAGATCAGGTTTCAGCCTTGCTTCGCTAATTTCCCTTGCATTTTTCTTTCCCCCTAAACATTTAAACTTAAATAGCTATATAAGTTCAAATGTTCTTTTATAGAGTGAAATAAACAGCTTTTATAGCCTGAAAACAGCAAGCTTTGAGATCAACTGCTCACCACTGAAGCAGGCATGTTTAAGCGAAAGAAATAGATGCATTCTCTTCCTTATCGTTAGCTATATTTTTCCCCCAAACTAATAGGAGGTAGTGTATAAATTAGCTGCCTTCTAAGCTGTCAGAGACAAAGTTAATGCAGCCTCTGGGCATTTTGCTACAAGGCTGCCCCCCTCTGGCTCCCACCACAACCCACAAGGTGATTTGTAGAAAAAGCAAGTATGTTTAAGAAAAAGCTGCTGAGAGCAGGCGCAAGGCAGGGTGGGGGTCACCCAGTGGCCGGTCACGATTTCTCCACTTTCTGTTTACCATTCCTGACTTCTCAGCCCAGGTTTCACTTGATTTAAGTTCCAAACTATACAAAATCAGGTTAAAGTAAAGTTTGCCAGTTATGTTTCCTGAACTACACCTGAGGAGCCAGGTCGGCTAGAGAGCGGGGAAGCAGGGGAAAGACAAGGGTGAGGGACAAGTGTCCTCCTTTTTAGGTGACCTTTGGAATTATAGTAAGGTGCCGTAGTGCTCTTCCTCCCACTGGGCCCCAGGGAGCAACTGGAGTAGTCAGGCAACCAGCTGCATGGTGGACACTGGTGCTGGCTCGTTCAGGGGTCCCAAGCCTTGCTTATTTGCACTGAAGTAGTCAATGCTTGGTGATTGGTTCTGCAAAAAGCCCGGGAATGTCTGCGCATGCCTGCTGACTGCAGACACACACACAGCAGGGTGACCCTCGGGCAGTGCCAATGCCTCCATCCTTCCCTTCCCACCACCTTCGTACTAAAATGCTGCAGCCCCCCAAGTGTGTGTTCTCATTGATTCTCCTGGTCTTTCGTCAAAGTCACACTTCACATGTCACTCTCTAAAACACTCTCTAGCGACATGGGGTATCTTGCCATATTCCCAAAAGTTTGTTTTCTTTAAACAACTGAGTCCCAAAGTTCATTTTCTTCAGGCTACTGAGTCCCTTCTGCAGGTGGAGGGAGAACCTGGCCCAGCCTCCCCCGCCCCCACCAGCCTCTGCTGGTTTGCTGGTGATTTTCCTGAGTTTGTGGAGGTATCACATCCGCAATGATCCTGTCTCCATAAGAGCACGTTCTGAGGTATGAGGACTAGAATTTCAACATATGGATTTGGGGGATCACACAATCCAACCCATACCTCTTCCATTCCTTCCCATGGCCTTTCCATGGGTCAGGACCGCAATCGGGAGCTCTCCCTCCCACCTTCCTCGACACACGATTCATTTTATACAATAATAGATCCCCAGTCGCCTCCTTTTATAGGAATTGTAAGGGAAAGGGGAAGCTCTCCTGGGTTCCCAGATTCACTTTTCTCTAAAGCTTTCCCCCTTTAAACTCACTGTTCTTTCCCCCATTTTTCCTGTTCTTGCTGTTTTTCTTGTTCTTTGTTTCCAAACCTCCTAACTTCCAACCGACACAAGGATGCTTATGCTTCATGTGCCCCGATGTGTGTTGAATCTAAGAAACTATTGTCATGAGGTCGTGGGGAGCAAGGGAGACTGGGAGTTTACCGAAATTTCCCCTGATGCAACGTACAGGCCGTCAGGAGTTGTTAAGCCTTCGCGTTAATTCTGGATTTGTATTTATTTTATTCTGATGATATAATATGATGTATAATTGCTTTTGAGAGTCTGGAATTGCTTTTGTAGAAATAGGAGACTTATCCCGTGAATCCTAATGCCTTACTGCCAACAGGCTTTGTCATTCTGAGGGGGATGCTTCACAGCGTAGAGAGTTAATAAAAATGGAGAGAGCTGTGATCTCCATCTTGCAGCAGGTTTTCTGGGAAGCTCTCAGTTGGAGCTGTGTGTAAGACATGGCACATTTGGAGTACTTGCCAGAGCCATAACCCTTGCTTGGGAAACTGTCCTCCCAGGTCATCCTAAACAATAGGGCCAAGGCAGCCATCTTTTTGTTGTGTGGAGCTGCTTCTTGGTCATCCTTGAAAATTTCAGGGGCAGGTCTCTCACACACTGAAAGAGTACCTCACTCTTGAAAATATGAACTAAGTCTCACAAAATATGGTCTAAGATTTAAATTGACTCTGGATCAATAATGTGATATAAGGTTATAGGCAGTATTGCCACCACAAACCATAAGCCGACCCAAGCTAAAGAAAAGTGGAAACTTACAACCTTATAAAGGAAGCAGACAGCATAGAGGAGAAGGTGGTATATATGTAGGGGAAGAAAGATACAAAGCCACATTGACAGACATCTAGCTTCTAACTTGCCTAATATCATGCTTCCCTCTTATACGCTACTGGGAAGTCTATTTATTGAGGACATAGGGTTCATGATGAAGATTCCATTCTGTGGAAGCATCAAGCAGAGAGATACTGAGTAGGACTATTCTGATTTAGAGTTCAAAGTAAAGATAACTTTACTTCCACACAGCAACCATGAGTTGGGTATCCAGCAACAGCTCAGCTAGGTGGTTTCAAACTCATACAGAAGAACTGGATTCTTAGAGAGGTATGTGTTTGTGTGAGGACTTGACTGGTCTGGAAAATCTACTTCTGAGGTATCTCACTTGCCTGGCAAGTTAGTGCTGGTTGTGGGCAGGAGGCCTCGGTTCCTCAATGGTGGGCAGCTCCACAGGGTTCTTGGGCTCCCTCTTGGTGTAATGGCTGGCTTCCTTATAGCTAGTGAGCCCAGAGAACAAAGTGGAGATATGTTTCATGACCTAGCCTTGGAAGTCACAGCATCCTATTGGTCTCATGGGTCACCTCTAGTCAGTTGGAGATAGAACCGTACAGTGATAACATAATTGGGTAGAGGAAATCATTGGAGATCCTGTTAGAGCCTGGATACCATAGTCTATAACCAAGAAAGACACTAAACTAATCTGCAGGACAATAAATTAAGGCAGCTTCTTTCTCTCAGTCTATTCTCAGATGCTATCCACCTACATACTCTAGTCCACTTGCCAGACACATCTTGTCTGACTTCCTGTGTTCAAACTGCTCTGTGTGTCCAGTAAAGTGCTTCCTTTACACTCTTCCTTAAATCCTCCATCATACTCCTTCTCGAAGCCTGACTTGTAGATCATGCCTTTTCTGTTTAGTTCTCCCTCACCTGCAAAAATAGATTGTCCCCCTCTCTGTAGGACACCCTTCAGGGCCTCCCTGTCAGGTTTATTCCATTCTGAGGAAGTATCTGATACTGTGCTAAGTATTGAAGATAGGAAACAAGGCAGGGTTTGAATTTACAGGTTTGGAAAGGCTGAAAAAAGCTAAAAAGTAAAGTCTGGACCATGATTTAGGTCTGAACTGGGATGTGAATCCTTGGGGTCCAGTCTTAGCATCTGAGTTAATCTCAGGACTCCTGTAGAATCTCCTAGAACAGATCAGCAGGGCACAATCCACTGAACGCGGAAATAAGCAATACTCAGTAATTCCAAACCAGCACTAGGAACATCTTAGAATGTGTGTTCTTTCCCCAGGCTTTCAAATTACTAAGTTGCTCCCATCTGTCACTTCGTGGTGAATATATCCAGAGTGATTCCCTGGAAAGACTGAGTTGAGCTCTGGGTTTTCAAGCCAATGACCAGAGACCTCCCTTGTCTTTCTCCTCTCAGCTTCCTAGCAGGGAAAACGGGTCAGGATGAACATCTCTGGGGGAAGAAGATCTAAGGAGAAGTCTGTGTATGTGTGTATGTGTGTGCATGCACGTGTGTTTTCCTTATTAAATAGAAATATATGCCAGGCCCTGGGAGGAACCTCAAAGGAACAAGTGACACAAATCTTTTAGAAATGTGTTTAGCAAAGGTCAGTACAACTTTTTATTGGAGATTCTCCATCCTTGAGAATTAATCCTGTCAACTGCCATTTGTGGCTGTTTGGACATCTAGCACCATACTACCCTCTTTATACACATTTTCTCATTTCGAAGTCACTTCTTGCAAGGTAGGTATCATTACTGTCATTCCCATGTTACTCATGAAAAATCTGAGGTTTAAAAAGATGCAAAAAAAAAAAAAAAAAAAACCTGCTCAGGGTAAACAGATGTGGAATTTGAATCAAGGACTTTCTAAACCTGAGCCCACCCTCTAACCAGAGTGCTACCTGGCTTCCCTTCTGAGCCCCTCAGATGTTCTTGACTCTTCAGTGCTACCACTTGCTCACCTCTTGTGTCAGCTTTTTGTCACTGTGACCAAAATACCTGATAAGAACAACTTAGCAGAGGAAAAGTTTACCTCAGATCACAGTCTCACAGGTCTCAGTCCACGATTGACTGACTCCCTTGTCCTGGGTCTGAGGTGAGGCAGAACAACATGGTGGAAGGGTGTGGCAGAGGAAAGCGGCTCAGTTCAAGCATCTGGGAAGCAGAGTGGGAGGAAGGGCCCAGCGCAGATACAGTCCAAGGCCACAGTCCCCATAAACTACCCCCTCGAGCCATGTTCTATGTGCCTATAGTTACCATCAGCAGCCCATTCAAACTATTAATCCATTAAGTAGATTAACCTATTGATGAAATTACAACTTTCATAACTAATCACTTCACCCCTGAACATTCCTGCATTGTCTAATACAGGAATTCTTTGGGGGACCTTTGTAGATCCAAACCGTAGCACCTCTGATAGGAGAAGGTGAGCTTGCATAATTCTTAGCTCTCATCACACAGTAAGAAGTCAGTTAATGAAGGCCTCCCTAAGAGTGAGCAGGTATTCATCCCAGCCTACCCAGGGTTGTCTCTGTGTTCCATTGGAGGTAGTATTTATTCTACCCCTTATTACCCTTAAAAGTCCCAGTTTCGATGAGACATCATATGATCACTTCATGTAGTGACCCTGTGTGCTTTAGTTCCTGGAATATGGTCATTACTTGACAAATATTGGTCAAATTGAAAGACAAGCAATTCTCTGAGGAGTAACAGCATGCCCAGACTGAGGTGGTAACCCCAAAACACAATTTGTACCTTTTAGAAGAAGCAGGTGAGGCCTACACAAAGAATCAGCCCCCATCCCAACTGCCTGCCCCAGTAACCCGGATGCTTCCCTTTCAGGAACCCAGGAACACAGAGGAGACATAGGTTCCAGTGCCCACTGAGGCCACCCTGCCTGAGAACACCACACCCTGGACCCCAGGTCCCTGGCACCAGGATGTCTCCAGTCCTCTATTTCTAGCACTTTCCTTCTCTCTTCTCATTCCCTAAATATGTAACCCTCTTCCTCCCGCATCTGGTCACTAATAATGCTCACTCCTGATGAAAAGCCCAGCTCTGTGGGAATCACACTGTGCAGGAAAGTCAGCATTTACAGGCCTGGGTCATGCCAGTGTCAGTGGCCTCAGCCCTCTCTGTGGTCACTGCTGGCCCAGGTTGAAAGGCATTAGTCATTCCCAGCCGCACCCCCATCCTTGGGGGCCCCCACCTTTGATCCTCAGCAGGCCTCTGACCATAACCACATCCCAGGCTCTGGGAAGTTGTAAAGTGCCCTGTCTGCCCTCTTGGGAGGCCTATGGCACTTTGATTTCTCTTTCTTCCATTGCAGAGCAGAAGGCATCCTGCATGCTGGCCAGGGTACCTGGCTGGACCCTTCTTAAAATTCATATTTTAACTGACCAACCATTAAGGCTGAGAGATCCTCCACGGCCCTACCAAAATGTTTCTAAGCACATAGCTCATTATCAGTGAAAGTGCCATGTTTTTACTGCTTGATTTCACCAAGGAATATAAGGTGTACAAGGCCAGGTACAATATCTGCCTTTCTACCACTATCTCCCCTATGCCTGGCATCGGCTCACCATGTACCAGATTTCATGCTGGCAAGAGATGAACATACCTCCTCTGGCACTAAGTTTTATTCCCTGGGGTTATGACTACTCCTATTCCTCCAGAAATAATCCCTTGGTGTTTCACTTTTGGTTTCTGTTGGGGAATGATTCAACTTTTTCTATTTTTTTCACCTGACACCTTCTTAAGCTTCATGACTTCTCTAACACTAATGACAGTGACTTCTGCTTTTAAGTGGTTATTTCATTACCCTGACATGAATGGTTGACTGTTATGACTGTCGGGGATGGGGTGAAAGTGGATCTGGAAATTATTGCTGTGTGAAGGCTGCTCTGTGCTAGGATTTAGGCAAGGAACTTTACAGACTTCAAAGTAACCAATAAAGTGCATGGGAAATCACCACTTTGCAAATATTGATCTGGCATCTGGAAAGTCATTTAGATGTATTTTCATGGTTTGCTGAGGCTTTAGCCTTTGTGACATTAAAGTCCCATATTTGCTTCTGTGTTCTATTCTTTGTTTATCACATGCCCAGGTCACTTACATGGCTCATTGTGATTTTAACCATCCAATAGCCTCAAATACATTAAGACTATGATGGTTACAAACAAGAAAAAAACCTCAGCTCTAAGCTGGGTGTCGTGACTTATGCCTGTTTGGGAGGCTGAGGTGAAGAATTGCTTGAGCCTAGGAGTTCTAGGCCAGTTTGGGCAGCACGGCAAGTCTTAAATCTCAGGAAGAAAGGAAGAGAAGATAGAAGAGGAAGAAAGGAAGGACAGAAAGAAGGGTGGGAGGGAGGGAGGGGAAACACCCCAATTCAAAAGGGAAATTAATGGTTCATGTTACTAAACAGCCCAAGGCACCCACTTCAGGTGCAATATGATCCAGGATTTAAATATATAACAAGGGGGCTGGCGTTCTATTTGGTGCTTCTTGGCTCATTGTATTAACCGTGGGCAACATTTTTTAAAAAGTTCTTCTCTGGGTCTGATGAAGACTGAGAATAGTTTCTGCGGTTTACATCATTCCTCCTTCATGTGGGATATAGGGATGGAGGTTGACTTCTTTCTCTGAAGAAATAGGCCACCCTCTGCTTATACTCCTAGGAAACATCTCCTCAGGATGTGACTGTGTTCAGTGACCAGGCCTGAAGTCTACTCTGTGGCTGGGCAGAATAGACTGGTTATCCTAAACCAGTCAGAGACTCTGGGTTGCCCATCAATCTCACCTCAAATGCACAGTGAGGTGTACAGGGGGTTGAACCCCACTCCTGGAAATTAGCACACTGTCGGAGAAGCCAGTATTGAGTACTGGGGAGAAAACCAAGAACTGTCTCCACTATGACCTACTATAGAGGCATATGGGTTTGTTGAGATGCCCGTCAGCTGTTCACTGAAAGGGCTTTATTCTAGTATCTGCCATATGCCAAAGGACCTGTGGGTGCAGAGATAAATGCGGCAGAACAATTGCCAATAGGTGCTTGCAGTCTAATGTTGATTGCTGTGCACCAGAACAAGAGATATGAACCTCTGTGAGAACCCCAAAGAGGAGGTTACACTCCAGAGAATTAAATAGTCCAAGGTAGAGGTGGAACCTTCCCAGATCTTAAAAACATCTGCTTTTCCTTTTGGAAGGGTGGGTGATAATGTGGAGTAGAGGGAGGTCCCTCTAGGCAGGGAACGTTGTGTGCAATGATATAAGGCCCTGAACCAGCAAGACAGGTCCTAGTGATGGTGGAAAGCCCCTGAAGCAGAGCCCAAGGCGAAGGGAGGAGAGTGACTAGAGGAAGAGGAGGTGGCCACACACAGAGGGAGCATCACGGTTCAAAGACCAAGTGGCTACGCAAAAAAAAAAAAGGAGCTAACTTCTGATCTTTCATCACAAGCAATATAAATTAATATGGCTTAAATTTTAAAAAGTGAAAACATAAAGAAACTTTTCCTCCTGGCCTATGAAAGATATGGTGAAGCATTTCTCAAGAGTTGGAAAACATCAGGACTAAAACTGAGGCATGAATATTTAAGCTCTCTTAAAATCAGCAACTGAACCTAGAAGGTAAACATGACTTGAGTGGAGAAGATATTAGCCACATATGTAAAAAGCAAATGTTTGATGTCTTCGATTGTATAAGAAATAGTATAAATCAATTATTTAAAAAAATCTACAAGGATATATATACCAAAAATTGAGAAATAATAAACAATAAGATCGATAAAATGTGCATAATCTCTTTTATAATAAAATGAATACAAATCAAAATGCACTATAAGTTCTCCATCTAATGGGCAAGTACTTTCTCTTCCTTTCATTTGTTTTATGTCATACTTACCAGTGCTGGTATGACATGGGTCCTGGGTACCTTGAACTAATATAGCTTCCTTCCTTCCTTCCTTCCTTCCTTCCTTCCTTCCTTCCTTCCTTCTTTTCTTTCTTGCACATTTTTGGGGTGTGGGGATTGAACCCTGAGGGTGCTCCACCACTGAGCTACATCCCCAGACCTTCGTGTTTTTCATTTTGAGATGTAGCCTCACTAAGTTGTTGAGGCTGGACTTGAACTTGTCATTCTGCCTCGGCCTCCTGAGTAGCTGGGATTACAGGCATGTGCTTCTACTCCCAGCTAGTACAGTCTTTTTTAAAGGACAGGGTTGCAAAAGTCATCCAAAGTATTCAAAGTGGGCCTGCAATGTTATCAGTTAGAAATACGTAATGGAGAATATGAACATAAATGGTCATACAAGAAAACCCAGGCGCACAGTAGCTGCGTGATGAAGACCCCATGGCTGTTAGAGGCAGATGAGGGTTTCGGATGTAGGCATCCGGCCCTGGCCCCTGGACTGCTGCTCTCACCACGAATCCTTCTTATCTCAAGTCTGGTCCCAAATGCAAAGGGGCAGGCGGGCGGAAGGAGAAAGACTTGAGGACAGAGTAGGAGGAAAGAGGACAAAAGTCACAGAAGCACTGCCCTGCGTGGGTGTCAGGCAATACCGGGGGAAACGTTTAAGAGGGGGAATAATTCCTTCCCTCTCACTGACCAAGCAGGTGGTGGGCCCCTTCATGGAAGAGAGCCCCAGGGGTTAAGCAGAGTGAGAGTCTCTCCTCACCCCTGTTACAAGGCGCTCAGAGGGACAAGACGTGTCTAGCAGTCACACGTGCTCCAGTAATCAGGGAAGACTCTGCCTAAAGAAGATTTTCTTTGTCATAAATTCACAAATGATTCTGTCATCCTAACTCAGAAATGTAGGACCTGACCTTGCCAGAAGGGAGAGGTGCACCCAAAGGGCCTGAGGCATCCCTGAAGGCGGGGGCCCGCCTGCCGGAGGAAACCTTCCGTCTTGAAGCTGGGGGGTCTGAGTTCTCCAGCCTGGATGTCTCTTCTCAGTCCTCGTCCTCCTCCCTCTGCAGGTGCAAGAATTCCTGGGGAGCTGAAGGAGTCTGCTCCATGAACTTACCACAGCACAGGCCAGCGTGCCACAGTGTGAAGGAAAGCTGGTCTCCAATCCGGGATAGGAACAGTGCAACTTGCTTGGGGAAACGCTAAGAAAAACCGAGAGGCCGTTATGTGCTCAGTTAAACAAAAGCCTGCACTGCGGGTTATCCAGTAGTTCTGTGCCTCAAGACAGGGGTGCTATGTTCACGAAACACAAAATAAATGTTCAAAAATGTTTCCTCCAAATAGCCCCAACCTGGAAGCTACCCAAAGCTCCACCAAAGAATGGATGAAAGTATGGTGGTGTATCTTTCTATGGATCCTGGTACACACAGCAGTGCAGACAGATGTCACAGACTTGCTGAGCATAGGCAGTCGGACAGAGACAACAGGCTAAACAAGTTCATGTAGATGATGTTTTAGAACAGGGAGAGCTAATTAGAGGGTTAGAGTTCAGAGTCCCGTAATGGAGGATACTGGTTGGGAAGGAGTGGGTGGGAGGCTCCTGGTGTCTGCACCTATCTCTACAGTGGCCTTCGTAGGCTTGTGGACTTTATGTAAATTAAGTCTAAAAATCTGCTAAGATACCTGGGTAAAAAGGCTCCTAAAGTCTTGTTTAGTGTGTTCCTGAGAAAATATATGTGGAATTCAAATGTGTAGATGCTCAATAATTGATTTCCATATCATAAAAGTGATTCGATTCCTCTGAAGCCAAAACAGATTATAGAACTCCAAATAATCTTAATACATTTCCAATATTTCATGCATATTCACCTTTAAGCAAAGCATTAAACCCAAAGAAGAGCATCTGATGAAAGGTAATGGCAAGAGCTCGTGTTTACATAATGCTTACTGTGCACTGGGCCTGGTCTAAGCCTTTCAGGTACTTGACTTAATTATGCAACAAAGCTGTGAGCTATCACTACCGTTAGAATAATTCCTGCTTTACATATGGGGGGTTGAAGCACAGAAAAATGTTGGTGGTCCATGTTTGCAGAGTCAATAATTAGCAGTCCTAAGGTCCCAACCAAGTATTCTGACTCTATCAGGTGGTCATCCCTACCTCATATTTCTTCTAAATCATTTCTTTGCAAATCTAACAATTGCTGTCTTTGTCTCAATGAATTGTACTTACATTTCTTCAGCATGAGTCTTAGCAGTTTAATTGCCTGAGTTCTATTTAATTTGAAATAATATTGTAGGAACCTACACTAAAAACTATTTTCCAAATATGTTTTAGTAGCAGAATTCAATTGTTCAAGGAAATGTTTACCCTGAATCCCATAAGAAACTGAGTTTTTCCAACTAGTTGGGATGAGTAGGTTGGAGGACATAGAAGATGGGGGGTTGGAGAGAGAAAGGAGATGTGTGGATCTGGGCAGCTGTTTTCTCCTCTTTGTGTACACCTAAATTTTCTCTTAGGGAAACTCTGGACACTAAAATCTCAATAATAGTTTGAAGAGCAAGGAGGAAGAAGATGTAGACAAGGAGGAAGGTGGAGGAAGAGGAAGAAATGGAAAAGGAAAGAGAGAAGGACAGAATAAAAACAAAGATGGAACCTGGTAAAAACATAACTACTGGCCAGCAGGTCACACCATAATGGGTCAGGTTGACATTGGTTTTTCCCAGCTGACACAAAGAAATGGTGTCGGAGGTTATCATTTATATTGGATCAAAGGGTGAATTGATCAAGCATCAAATGCAGTTAACCCCAGGACCACATTCACTTTAGGAAAGAAAGAACAATTTTGTGGCAAACTTCTTGAGCCCTCAAATCCTTAGATAAGACCCACCCACTTCCTTCAAGAAATATTCCCTAAAATGGTGTGCTCAAAGTGCAGGCGTTGCTTGATCTTCCTGTGGTCTTATTTTGAAAAATACTGTGATTTCACAGCAACTCTGAACTACATTTTCTTCTTCAATACTGTCTTTAGCTTTTCATTTCTCTTACTTAAAAAAAATGTGATACATGTATATATCAAGAAAAACTGAAATAAATAAATTCAAATTTCAAATTACACTAAAGAGTACCATGAAAGTGGATTTTCTTTCTGAAGCAGAATATTCCATGTAACCACTGCAATGGCTTCTAGTTTATCTTTCTGGAATTTTCACTGCAAGACTGACTTGTATGTATGTACACCATTTGCGTTTTTCTTCAGAATCATGGCTTTGTTATATTCATTCACTTGTTCTGTTGGTTTTTAGTTGAAAATATGTCTTATAAAGTTATTAAAGTTTGCCTCCTTCTCTCTAGAGATTGGGTGTTTTCCTATATCGAGTGAAACAAATGGTTCAACCAGTTCCCATTGATGAGACTTTAGGTTGAGTCTGATAGATTGTCATTGTAAGCAAAGCTATAATAAACCTCCTTGTATATATGTTGTTACGCTCAGATTTAAGATAAATTCCTGAAATTCTAATTGCTGGAGCAAAGTGTGTGTGTGCATTTCAGAAGTTGATAGATGTTGGCAAACTGCCCTGCTATTCTCACTCCAAATGGCTTAGGAGGGGACTTCCCTCCAGGCTCCTCAGCATCTCTATTATCAATTTCAAATGTCTCCATTTCAGCTGAGGAAGGAGAATTGGGAGAATGGAATGGAGGTGCATATTGCTGGCTGCAAGTTCAGTTTCCGCAGAGGATCCATATGTATCTGTAAGACAGTGATTTTTTTGGTGAGCAATCCTAATTATAGACCATCTTGAGGAGTTTCCCAGCATCTCAGAGAATGGGGAGGCTGAACTGGGGTCATTTGGATCCTCATTTTGATTGACCCAGGATGCCTGACAGATAGTTGAGGCCTACGCCTGTGGTTAATACCATAAGAACATGGTGTGTGGGAACCTCTGAAATACCAGCGAAAAAAATCTGAGAGAATCAACCCTGAGGTCAACCTGGCTCTCAGCATGGTTCTAAGGTAAGTAAGGTCAGTGAAGGGGAATGGGTGTCCTCAAATCTAGAACTGGTACCCACCGCCCATGAGCCATGGGACCAAGCTGGGATGACCTTATGCACCTGTGGGCAACCTGCTGCTCAAGCAGGTGAAGAAGATACACATGAAAAACCAGCAGGCAAACCTGCAAACCTGAGGCGTAGGAGGACATGGTCTTCATTGGTAAAATGGCTCCCTTAGAGATCGTTTTCTCATTTTATTGTTGCATTACAATTACACGTAATAGTGGCATACATCATGCTGTATTTGTATGTGCACATAGCATTCTTTGTTTGATCTCTTTCTCCAGTACCTTCCTTTCCCCTCCTTCTCCCCTCAGATCTGCTTGCTCTATTCTATTGATTGCCCTTCTATGATTATTATTATTGACTATTATCATTATTTTAATTAGCACATTATAATTACATGAATAAATGGAATTCATTGTGGTAGAACTGTACATGGACACAGCATACTTTGGTTCTGGAAAGCAAAATCTACCTTACAGATCATGTTAAAGAAAGGTCTTAACACAAAACCTTCAGATCAATGGGCCAAAATAAGCATGGCTATGTGAATAAGGGAACGGAGGTATGGTTCATACCTCAAGTTCTGCATTCATGGAGGTAGCATTAATGAGATTTCCCAAAGCAGAGCTCTGAATTCACAACACAGGTAAATCAGGAGAGGTTTCGCATGAGGTTCAGAATCCACCCTGGGCTTAATTGGAGAAGCTTCCTCTATACCTTCCGGTACAATGAGGCTTAATTTTCTGGGACAGGGAAAAAGTGGGACTCCATTTCCTGGCAGAGTTGCCATTTATGGGTGTTGAGAGCTGGAATCATAATACTCACCTCACAGGTGTTAATGTGAGCACTGAACCAGATGATGTAGGCGAGGCCTTGGGGAACCAGTGCCGTCACAAAGTGCAAGGTCAGTTTTCCAGGCCACGGCAGTCCTGGGAGGAAAAGCAGCTCCTCCACACATGTAGGTCTGCTCCAGCCCTGAGCATGGACCCTCCAGCTCTACCTTCCTGTTCCCTCAGGCATTTGGGGGTCTCTGAATTCTTGCAAGCCTGAACTTCTCCATCACTCCACAGCATTCTTTATGGTTTTTTTGTTCTCTTTTTCCTGCTCTTGCTGGGTCCCTCATGCCATGGTGAACATGTGAGTCCATCTCCTACTCATGGGGACACTGCCAGGGATACCTCCCAATCAAGCCTTCGGAAAGTGACTTTTTGTCTGGTCATAGAACTTGCTAGTCCATACAAGTATGTCTCTTTCCTAGACAGTTAGTATCCCTCAAAAAGAAAATACCTTCCCTCTGGTTACCTATGGCCATGGAACTTTAGCCCACAAGCCATGTTGCTTAGGGATGATGACATTTATTTTGCTCCTGAGTCTACAGTTGGAGCAGGACTCAGGAGAAAGGTCATCTCATTTCTTGTGATGTCAAGTTAGAGGAGAGGAATCACATGGAAACTCATTCAAACCCATCTCTGATGACTGATGCTGACTGATGGCTGGAGTCTTAGCTGATGCTGGGACGAGAAAAACTATGTTTACCTGAACATGGCCTGGTGTCTGGGCTCCAGGTGTGGGGCCTGTGTACGAGAGAGAGGGGCATAATACCCCTTATGCCCTAGGCTTAGAAGCCATGGTGTCATTATGCCATACAATATTTGTTAGAAACAAGTCACTTCCAGCTTCAGAGGCTGGCCCATAATCAAGGGGAAGGGAACTACACTCCACCTCTTGGTGGTAGAAGTGTCAAGAATTTACAGACATATTTTAAAACCATCACACCCTTACACCCAACCCCATAACTATTACATTCTACAGCATGGGCTAAAAACCTGCTTTGCCTGGCATTAGCAAGTTCTGAGTCTTTATTATGATTTATTAATGAAACACCTCTTGCCATTTTATTGGCAGTGTTAGCTCAAAATTCACTTGCCCTGGAGCTCAGATATATGCCTCCTGGTGCTCAACTGGGAAAATGACAATCTTCTGCATTCAGGATCACACTTTTATTTTGTAAACAAGGTTTTCGTTTGTGGACTATGTTGTTACCTACTGTTGTATAACAAACCGCCCGGCAAGCTCCCACTTCTACATCAGTTCAGCTGACCTCTGTCCTACCTCTCAACATCCTCCTAGGGCTATGAGCTAGCCAGGGCCTGTTTAGTTCATGGTGGTGCCAGAGACACAATAGAGCAAGTGGAAACAGGTGAGGCCTTGAGTCCTAGTCTCTGAATCAGCCCATTATCACTTCTATTTGCTTACATGCCATTGACCAAAGCAAATCCAGTGGTCATGTCCAAAATCAAGGGTCAGGGTAAGAGACTGCATCCTTGAGACTAGAGTATGTATGTGGATGCAGGGAAAGGTGAAAAGCTAATAATTCAGTCTCACCCATAAGTTGATCTTTTCAAATATTAATTTTCTCTTGCCCTCAAGGTAAGATCACACATATCATCATTTCCAACCCCTGTGTCCATGGCAATTCAGAGGGACAGATCCCTGCCTTTCTTATTTGGAAGATGCCTTATAACCTTTCTCAAGGCAGTGTTCCACAAAGTCACTTCAATCCAATTGGTTGGATCTGGTACATGAAATAAACCACAGTTGGAGTCACTTACATCCCAAGAGTCTTCTGTGTCCCCAAAGTCTGGACCCCAACCATGCTAAATTCTATGGGTTCCGTAAGATGAGCACTATTGAGGCCCTTTATACAAAGGTGTGCGGGAATTGACATCTGAATTATATACATTATGTTCATTTGTCTCTTTCTTATGGAACAAGGGATGCCTAACTGAAATAAATTATACTCAAACCAGGAACTAAGGAGAGAGTGTTCTGAGCTCCATGAGAAATCTGTTCTCAAAGAGGTCTTTTAAAATCACCTTTTGTTACATGTGAGACATCAGGCTTGGGTGAGGATGGAGTCCCTGACTCGTTGGTCATTAGACTGTGGCCCTGTGTCACATACACAAGCACATACCTTCACACAGGGAAACATCTAGAATCAGGAAGTGATTAACAACATTCCAAGAGTCACACATTTCTATAAAAGATGCTAGTGACAAGAACTCCAGGACACAATCCCATGATTCTTTTTCGAATTTTTTTGCCTGTCAGAGGGTGTTATGTGCTAAGAAAATGTAAACTTTCTTTGCATTGGCTTCTCTTCACTGTGGAAGATATGGCTTAGTTCATCTGCCCTAGAGCAGGATGATTATCCCTCAGGAGACAACTGTCACCTTCTTAAAGAAGGCCATGATTTTAGGATTGAAAGCTCCCTTGGAAAATTAAAAATGTTCCTAGGGCTACAGCACCTCTTTCTGGGATAGATTGGATAACCCAAAGATGGTGGTGGAGGGGACAGATGGGTGCATTGGGGCTGATTCTGATTGCAAAACATGCAATGAAGAGGTTTCTGCGACACATCAGCCCATCCAGCACAAATGCTAATTGGTTTCCAATTCCCCTCATTAGTGTGTCATCTACCTGGACAGCTTAGTGGCTGGCTGGAAGCCCAGACCCTGCCCAGCCAAATTCACAGCTCCAAGAATTTGGAAGTGTAATAACAGTGACAATTCCGCACCTCATCCACACACGAGCATGCCCACCCACACGTACACACCTTCTTGCTAAGAAGTAACAATGATAACAGGTTCTCACGGCATTGCTAACAATCTCATTAGGCTGTTTGGTGTGAGGAGGAAGCAAGAGTGGTGCCAACTTTCCTGTAACGCTTTTTGAACAGACTACAGAGCTCCTCAGACCAGTTTTATTGTTAAGCAAAGGCTGGAGCTCAGGGTGACAGTGTCAAGGAGGATCAGGGCTTCCAAAAACCTTTTCCATCAAAGACAGGAGATGCTCTATCAAGGGTAGCAAGAGGTGCTTTGCTTCTGCTTTCCCAGGATTCTCCAGAGAGCTGAGACATTGCTTAGAGTCCCAGGCTTTTATAACTGAATAGCATAATGGCCTTTTATAAAGGAAAATAATCACATGTATGTCCAGTGTTGATATGAATTATTTCTTTTATGATGTAACTTCAATGCATATAAACATAAAGCTCTCTATTAACTATTTGTCTTCATAGTTCTACACAACTATAGCACAAAACACATTTGCAACTTGGGTAGAAACAGAGCAACAATAACCATTACATTGGAATTATCAACATTAATTCGTTGTGAAATCTTGTATTGTCTTCCTGAAATTAAATTGCCATTTGAAACCCAAACATGACACTGATCGCTGTTTCTGCAGAATCTTTTTTGTCTGGCAAACAGACATTACAAAGCACTGTGCGATGATTCAATTCCCAACCTCACCCCATCACATTGTTTGACTATTTGAACTGTTTTGAGAGCTATGTTCAGACACAACTGGATGGAGGACACTATTTGACCTACACTTGGAACGGATACTTCATTTATTCAGTAAAACTTCTCTTTACTCCTTCTCTTTCTTTAAAAATAAAAAAAAAATAAATGCAATAAAATAAAAGGAAATAAAAGTAAAAATTAGGGTAGTGCTCTTTATGATCTGGAACGCATTTGTATTACTGCTATTTCTGTTAGTATCAAAACAATAAAGACACTGTTGGCCAAATTGTTAGCACTTTTTCAATGTGGAAAACCGCACCCCTCCCTTCTCTCTTTCCCAGAAGATTCCTTTTCTTTGTAGGTAAACTAAACCCCAGTGGTCTTCTAGATGTCCACAAATATTAGGGTGAGTGCCAAAGAGACTAACAGAATTCCTGCTACATTTGTACAACTGTGATCTTGATAAGATTTTTATTTTTCAAACCAAAACTTTGCAAAGTTCTGTGTTTTTCTGAAGTAGTCAAGGATAGACTAAAGTTACCAAAAAAATGAGACACTGTGACACTTTGGAATTAGTCAATACATGGCTGGTGGGTAAGGCAGTTTGTATCAGGGGCTTCTTCAATGAGCAGAAAAGCCAAGAACCCAGGCATCTTGGGAGAAGCTGGGTATTTGCTCTCAGCAAAGGCCAGGGAAGGCAAGTGAAGCACTCAGCTGCAAAATTTAAGGAGGTTTCCAGAAACTCAGAGATAATGTAAAATAATAATTAATGCAAATATCTTTTTAGAAATCATTTAATGCAAAAAAATGCATGATGAGAAAAATATCAAAATTTTAAATAAAAACCGTTGATCTATTATGTTATATTTATGCTCCTATACATGTTTTTATGAATTTTCCTAGCTATTAGTTTTTTGGCAAAACATTTAAAGTAGTTGGGAAAATGTTTTTAAATAAAATGTAAATGTATTAAAATGGACATTATTTTCAGGTGAAGTATTTTATTTATATCAAAATAGAATTTGTGATCAGTTTACTTCAGCTTGGGTTCATTAATAATTATTTAAAACTGTCACTGGGTAAAGACACATCATCAACTTGGTAATTGAATTAAACTAAGCAAGGAAGTAGATTTTGAAAAGATGGTTGCTGTGTTCGCATCCATTAAAGTCAGAACACACATCTTTCCTTTTGCCTCAGGCTCCAATAAACCTTGGCATTGCAGTACCCTGGGCAAGGGAGAGGGGAGATGGGAAGGATAGTAATGCCTAGAACAAAATAAATATTTAGGAAATGTCAGTCGTTGCCATTGTTATCACAGTCTCTTCTTACGTGCTCAACGTAGATCCAAGACTTTCTGGCTGACTCTGCCAAATGCAGTTCTGAGGGACTAAGGGGAAGTTTGGGAGACCAATGACACAGTTTTTCAAAAGTCTTCAGGTGACATTCCCAGCCATGGTGGAGGAAGTCGCTCAGCAGGATCTCCATGGAAGTCTCTGGAGTCATGTCTTCACTGCTCCCCTTCCCAAGAACTTGTGCCTCCCTCATCCATCTGGGCAGAGAAAAATCCAAATTCTATAAGGAAGAAGGTAAAACGCGGGTATCATGGTATTGCCGAAGTCTTTGAGTTAGAGTCCGGACAGTTTCTGAAGTTTATAAACCCTACACTCATCCTTGTGTAAAAGAAGATATTAAGACTTCTTAGTGATGTTTGGGAATAAAATACCCTGATTTTTATAGAGAGGCTGAACCAGTACCCAGAAATACTATGCCAAGAATAAGCATTTATTATTGGATAAGGAAGGAAGGAAGGAAGGAAGGAAGGAAGGAAGGAATATTTGTTCTCTGTTGCGGCATAACAAATTACCAAGAGCTTTAATAGCCTAAAGTAAGACCAATCTTCTTGTGCTGTTCTGTAAGTTTGGATATCCATGTGGGCTTCACTGGGTTCTCTGTTCAGCATCGCTCAAGGCTCAAGTCAAGGGAAAAGTTTATCTGGAGTAACCAAGAATCCACTTCCAAGTGCATTCAAGGTGTTGGGAAAAAAAGTCCTCATGGTTTTTGCTTCCATTAAAGTCAGAACACACATCTTTCCTTTTGTTCCCCTTTCTCCCCAGATGGGGACCACTCAGCATCTCATTTCTCTTCATATTTTCAAAGCCAGTATGAAACCCTGAGGGTGAAAATTTCTGACATTTTCAGCCATGCTCCTCTACTGCAAGCTGGAGAAAATTCTCTGTTTTCAAAGGGGCTCATAGGCCTGCACAGATAATCTTCCTATCTTAAAATCAACTGTGCCCATATAACATAGCCCAGCCATGGGACGATACCTCCTAGGTTCCAGTGTTAGGGTGTAGAGACTGGTGGCTGTTACTAGGAGTCTGTCTACTCTATGATGGAAAGACAGAGGGAGGAAAAATAAAATGGTATGTTCTTCAAAGGACCAGGTTGGCTTCATGTGAGATCTTTTCTCTTTCACTCAATCTTTTTCTTCTTAAATTTTTTTTTGTAGTTTTGTAGCATGCCTCTATTTTATTAGTTCGATTGTTTTGCGGTGCTAAGGATCGAACCCAGCCAGTGCCTCACACATGCTAGGCAAGCGCTCTGCCTCTGAGCTACAGTCCCAGTCCCTTTCACTCAATCTTAACAACATCATATGGTAAGTAGCTCCCGTGTCCTACACAGGAGGAAACTTCAGCCATTGAATCACTTTTCTCAATGTTAGTAAGTCTAATCAATGACTGCATCTTTGTTTAAATATAAGAGAGCATACACAATGAACATGGAAACCAGATCGCAATTAAAGATTTGATTTCTTTCATGCAAAATGATGTGGTCATTGGCAAGCTTACCCAAGACAACCATCCACCACGCTATCCCCACTTCCACGTTTCCACATGTCTTCCCCTAACCTTTTGGTGATCTCAGGGCAGAGGCATTTATGTATAATAAAAGAAAGAACATACTGGATAGACACCAGGTATTTTCCCCCTACCAGTGCAAACATGTGTGGATCTTTGTGATTTAATAAGCATAAGTTCTGAATGCTGAATGAGCATGGACCATTTGTGTACGATTTTCTCTTCTAGCTCTCCAGTTAGGAAGCTATAGTTTTGGTGCCCATTTCCTGGAAATTGGGGAATTTACCAAAGTTTTGTAGAAGATTGTTTTGAGAAAATTCAAGTGCACATTCACCTAGTCTATTGCAGACTCGGCAAGAGTGCTAGATTTGTTTATGAACACCATAGGCTTAGCTCTGGCCTTCACTGAATTTAGACTCCTACAAAATGGTGGGAACTATACGTTGGCCCCTTTCCTCTAGGATGTGACCAAAAAACATTCAAAACTCAAGTCAGATGCCATTCCACATCAGACTTTCCCTAAAAGAAAAAGTTGATGAATGGTATAATGGTTAGTACTTTGAGTTCTAGTAGTCTTACTTGGGCCACTTAATAGAACTCGTGCTCAAAATTAAATTTGGTATGAAACTTGAGGTCTTTTGAAACTATTTTTTTAACCTTTTGGTCTCTGTTTTATCTTCATTTCTTAGTGGAAATTCTTTTTGAGAATTTTGACAACCAAAAGGGAGATGGATTTTTTCCCCCTATTAATTCAGGATAGACAGGGAAGCAATGTGACCCTAGACCATTAACTTGGGAGTTCTGGCTGTCCTTGGGAGAGGGCCAGTGGCCCAGGAGAGAAGCCAGATGGGGTCAGAGACCTCAAGCTGACAGATGTGGCAGTGAAGGATTCCAGGAAGCAAGATCAGAGGCTGGCCAGGAAAGAGAACCACTTGCCCAGATGCAAAACCCCAGAGGAGTGAAGGTAAAGGCTTGGGTAGTGTTTTGGCTGAGTCATGGGGGAAACTGATCAGCAGCTAAGGTCAAGTTTAGGACAAAGAAACCCTGCCCAAGGAGCTTGAGAACAGAGAGGGAGGACAACAAAGAAGGTAGCCTGCAGGACCCTCAGGGCTTCTGTTGTCTCCATTGTGGTTTATTGAACGCCTCTACCATGTGTATCTAAGTGTGATACTGTCCAGCTCCTGAGAGTCAAAGGAACATAGAGGCAGCAAATAGATCAGCTCTGATGTGCATGTGTTATGGAGAAACAAGAATGAAAATAAAGCAAAAAGTTACAGCACAGAAAGAAGGAAGGGTGAACATCCCCCACTCTTCCCCAACTGTGCCATCACGGAGTTACATTTTGTCTGGGTAATTTGCTGACCCAGAAGCAAGGGATGGTGCCAGATGTGACTCAGTCCTCTGCTGCTGAGAGAGCTGACACCTTTCCACTGGAGGGAAGACATCACTTCATGCTAAAGCTTTGACTCAGTTTCTGAAAGGGGTTTCGGACCACAGTTTACTTATTTTGAGGATTTTTGCAGAATACCTTTGCCTAGGCTAATTTTTTAAAGACCTATTTAAATTGAAATTCACTTACAGTTTATTGAACAGCACATTCTAGGCTGTCTGCATGTTTTCTTCTTTAGAACAATGTCTTGGCTTCTGATGTTTTAATGATAACAAAAAGTAAGAAGCTAAGTAAAACAACTCACCCAAAATATCTTCTTTGGACCAGATTGACCTAGGCGATGAGGACACAGATGGAAAAGATGTGTCAGAATTCCAACTAATAAATATAGAAGGAAAGATGGAGTTAGAAAACCACCCGTTGGCAACCACAAGAGCAATAATTGTTTCAGGCAAGGATCATCAATGAATGCTAAAGTGAGTGGGTGAAAGTACTATGAGAAACAAGATATTTGCATGGTCTCAAAGTACCTCCCTACAAAATACTAATTAATGGCAGAAAGAAAAAATAGTTACTTCGCAGTGGAGAAACCTGGCAGACACCACGTTGATGTAGCAATTAAAGTTAACATGACAAAAGAATGGGACAAATGAACATCGTGTGCCTCACGATGGGATGCGTGGAGAAGGACACAACATGATTCCAGGGGTTTTCCTGCCAAAGTTGCACAGTCTGAATCTAATTATGAGAAAACCTCAGACAAACCCGAATTAAGGGACATTCTACTAAATAACTGGTCTCTACTCTTGGATTGTGTGAGGATGAGGAAAGAAAAGGCTGTTTCAGATTCAAGGAGAACAAAGGAACACAGGAGACCAGAGAGAGGTGATGCGTACATGCAATGCCTGATCCTGGGTTGGATCCTAGACCTGGATCCTGAGATCTAGTGGGTCACTAGGGAACTTCGAATAAAGCCTCCAGGTTATATGGTTCTAGAATAGTACTGAAGCAATATTAGTTCCCTGATTTTGATCCTCGAGGTGGGATTTATGTAAGAAAATGAATAAAGGGTGGAACCTTCATTCAAAAGTCTTAAAAGAAAGTGTGTGTGTGTGTGTGTGTGTGTGTGTGTGTGTGTGTTCATAGTCAGATGATAGATAACAGACATATACAAATATACGTACATAGAAAAGCAAATGTGTGGAGATCCTGGGTAAAGGTCACATGGAAATCACCTGTTCACAGATGGACTGGTCAGCGTAAAGAACAAACAGCTCTGCACACTACATCAGGGTGTTATAAGGGCCAGGGGACACGATATAATTTCTAGAAGTAAGAGAAAATAGATTTATTCTAGAAAGGTTTGGGTTAAGCCACTCATTGATCCCCTAACCCTGAAGGAAAATATTTAGGATGACAATTCTTAAGTCAAGTTACTTGTCCTGTGTTGTCATGAGAAAGGGGTTAGCCCTTCGGTCACCATACCCACCCATCTGTACAGTTGCCCATCCAGCACCATGGCTGGGATCTTTACTAAAAGAAGCATGATTTGGTTGGCCTCATCCCAATGCCTAGATCAGAGGTCCTAAAACCCTTGTTAATTTCCTGAGTGAGAGGGAGGCTGGGAATGCCTTTTGTTCTAATGTTTGATCCCTGTTCCTGACACAGAGTTCCTAAATCCCTGGAAATAGAAGCATCTTCTGTTCTAATGAAGAGACTCTCAGTGGCTTCCCAGGTGGGAGTTGGCCACCTGAAACACGAAGCCATGATTATGAACTTAAAACTATGAGCACAGGGGAGGGCTAAAACCTGAGTTAAAATCAATCGTGCCTACATGATGAAGCCTCCAGAACACTTCTCTGAGCTTGGGGTTCTGGGACAGGATGTACATAGATGGAAGGGAAGAATAAAATGAAATACAGCCTAGAGTGTGCTTGCAGTGGGTGCAGTTAGTCTCTGAGAATTTTATAAGGGAAATTTTGAAACACTCCTTCTTTATAGAGTGAAAAATCTTTTCTCTGACTTGGGGGAAAAGACTGAGAGATGACTTGTAAGGTGTTTCTCCGATTTAAGATACTACAATATGGCTCAGTAAGTAACCATGTGATTGAAGGTTGAACCCACTGTTCCAGAGGGAGAACTATTTTCCTTAAAGACACTTAGGATGTTTAGACACTTGGTCTGTCTCCTTTTCCAAATGTGACAAGATTTTGAGTTATTGCTCCATGAAGGAACTGGAAAACATCCTGAGATGCTGTTTACTTCTTAACTGCTTTTGCTGTAAGCTGCTGTTTTAAATTCTAAACAGCTTAATAAAACTTTCCAACAATTTCAGCATTTTTCTAAATTCAAGAGGCCATCTTTATGGCTTTTGGAAGAAAGTCTGGGAGTATTGTCACTAAGCAATTTCAGGCAAAGACCTAATTTTAACAGATGAAATAACAAGTGGAGTGATGTCGTTTAAAATCCCCTAACAGCTCAGTGTACATGTGACTAACATCCCATGACCTCACCAGCTGATTCAGAGACAGTGTGTCACACATGAAGGTTCATCTAAATGTCTCCCTCGCTACTTTACCTTGGGTCAATGGATAAACTGACTGAATCCGATAGTGCATGGGACCCAAGGCTGGGTTTTCATGGGTCCCTGCTCTTTGGGTACAGAAAGTGGTGGGGGTGGGGATGAAAAAATGCCCGGACCCTTTATTCCTTGAAACTAGGTGTTTGCCAAACAGACCTGGAGCCAAGCCAATGGTTTCTCAATACTTGTGGCAAAATTGCTTCACCCTGTCAGGCATCCAAAAGAGATACTATGGTTTCCATGCTTTCAAAAGTAGCTAAGTTTCCAAGAGGAGAAGCAACTTCCCTGAAGCTTGGTTCTTGCTGAGCTGTATTTTGAACCAAGCTCAAATTCCCAAGGTCTTTTAGGGACCCACAACACTGCCCCCTGGAGAGTGGCTATTCTTTGCTTGAGCTCAAGTTGAGACCTTGCAACCCTCAAACCTGGCTCCTGGTTCTGTCCTCCCTGCTAGCTATTCCTACTTCTCCTCTGGGATGTAACCACCGTCCTTTCTCCAGATAGTTTCTGCACCTCTCCGCTCTCTTTCTTGGCCCTGTGATTATGTCATGTCCCGAAAGCAGAAAGGCAAGTAAACTTTAAATGGCTGATCTTGGCAGCAGATCCATCCCAGACTCAGGGGCTGTTACTGTGCAAATTAACAGCTGAGGCAGACAGCCCAGCAAGGATTGACCAGTGTGCTTGCTGAGGGGGATCTTGCTTTTCAGTAGATTTCTCCTTCCTGTTTCAAATGTCATTATTGACACAGAAGGAAATAGGGTCTAAAGGTTTGCATCGTGATTAGGATCTGGCAGGGCTTGAATTCCTTGAGTTAAATATTCAGATGTCCTAGACTTCCTCTCCCACTTCAGAGTTAATGACTGTTTAATATGGGCTAAAGGCCATATTAGGTACCTGGCAATAACGTATGCCTTCATTAGGAGACGTAAATGATTTTTTTCTCTTTTCCTTTCATTGAAAGCAGTGCATTGTGAAATGTCTATCCTATCAACGATATTTTCTGTCCCTAGTATAAAAAACATAGATTCCAAAACTCAGTAACAAATGCTCAACCCTCCCATGTCCCTCATCTGTCTGCAAGGTTGCCAATCCATTATATGCAAAGTCGTGTGGATTTGACCTCCACAATCTCTTGACTCCACCAACTCTTCTTCCTTGCCATGGCCACCATCATAATCCGCATCAGCGCCTTCTCAATTACTACATCTATACTGGTGGAGAGAGTCATCAACGGGGTGGTCTCTACTGCGCATGTGACCCATCCGCCACTCAGTGACCAGAGTAAGCTTCTCAAAAGGCACACCTTACTTTGCCCTCTTTATTTTGACATGTTAGTTATTTTTTTGTATTAAGCACTAGATTAAAACTCAGCGGACATGACCAGGTGTCCTGCCAGGATGTGGGATACACAGCACCTGCCTGCCCTCCTGGCTCCACTCCCTCCATCCTCATCTGCACCCCCTTGGCTTTAGGCATGCCACTCACCAAAATGTCTCCTGTCCCAGACCTTTGTCTGTGCTCTTCACTCTGCCTGGAAAAACATCTGCACTTGGGTGATTTTTTCAGTTCTAATGCTCCTTCCTCAGAGAAGCTGTCCCCAACCCCACTGACCAGGCCATGCTGCCTATTCTGTTCACTGATTGTGCTGATTCTCTCTCGAATGGCATGGTGACAGTTACAGTTTTAATTCTTGTGTGATTATTTTGATGTTTATCTCCCTCATCCAGCAATTAGCTCCCAAGGTTAAGAACAGGATCAGATTTTTTAACATTAAATTCCTAGTGCTGTGGAAGATTGTGAAATGTCTCACTAAATTAATCTCCTCAGGGTACTTTTGAATTTTTGCTTGCATAAATCAATGCAGAGAGGAAGGCTTTTGAAAAACGTTGCTAGTTTACCACCTCTGTTCCCATAGACAGGCCTGGTTAATGACAACAAGCTTAGAGAAGTCTTAGTCAATGAGCTAATAAATACAAGATAGATGAGTACGCCACATTCTTGTGACAGACATTGTTTAAACTGTAAGTGAATACATGTAATTCTCTACAACAAACACTCCAACAAATATAATTTTCAATAACCAACAAATGAATTGAAGTTTGCAAGTCAATATTCTTTACAGATACACTTAAAACAGATCCCTAAACATTATAGAAAAGCTCTTAAAACTTTTCAAACAAACTCATTTAAACAAAACCAGAACATTACAGTGATAAAATTCAAGACTAAGTATGGATTTAACATCAAATAAAAATTTCATAATTGATATATAAACATTCTTCTTTCTTAAAGCATATAGTGGCTAACTCTGTGTGCTGCATGATCAAAAATGTGTGTGTGTCAACTACTTTATTGAAATTTCCTCTGTGGCACACTGCTTAGCCCTGTGGCTTTTGAATTTCAACTATACTTTGACAAACATTGAATCTCACCATTTGATGTTTTAATAATGTGTGTACACAAAATCTAACATGATGTTGTCTACTTTATCAGTACCTAATAAATAGGTGTTGAGTGAATGAATGGCCAGTCAAGGTGAGGAATGGCTTGGATGGGGCAGGATGCAGGATGCAGGATGACTTTCCTCTGGAGCAGAGTATTTCCCAATCTTAACACTACAGATATTTAGGGCTAGATCATTCTCTCTGGTGGGAAGGGCTGCTCTATACAGTAGAGATACAGTTGAGCAGCTTCCCCACCTTCCACTCACTTGATACCAATAGTGGTAACCAATACTGTCTGCAGACATTGCCAGATGTCCCCAGGGATTCAGTTGAGAACTACTGATCTGCAGTTACAAAGTCCAACCAACTATCCATCAGCCTTGGCTTGGTCAAATGTGATTTATACCAATGCTCACAAAATTCTCAACTTTGCAAATGCAAACTTTGCAGAATGTGTTCGTGACTGGCTTCTTGGCACAGTAGAAACCTGAGAGGGTTTGCAGTTAGACAGGTTTCAGTTTATAGCCTGGATCTACCTACATCCTGGCTATGGGATCCTGGGCAACTTAACCACCCATAGCACCCTTGTCCATAAATAGAGAGAACAACAGCAGGATGGTTATAAAGAGTACACAAGTCAATATAGGCGAAGTATTATAGGATCTGATGCAAAATGACTCCTCACTAAAGCAGTGTTTGCTGTCAACGTCATTGTTGATATTTCTGCTTGTTGCCACCAGCCTCCCTTCTTATTTAAGGCCTGTTCTACTCTGCCCTTTCCTAATGTCTGCCTCTGACTCCCAGGGACAAAATATTTATATTTTCTAGAACATTTTGTATTGCTCTCCTGAGTGTTTAATGAGAAGACTGTACAATAACATCCCATCTTTGGCCCTCTGGAAATTCCCCTCTGTTGTCACTTCTGTTTTAACTCTGGTAATTGTTTCTGACAAAGAGCTGTGTCTTTGGCATGCCTTCTCTTGTTAAGAGGTCTTACTGTAACAGGTATCCTCAGTCTTGGCCCCCAGCACTGCAATTTAGCAGTTGGCAGCAGGCAACGATGCTTTTGAGCCATGGGCTTTCTTCCCCAAACACTGCTCAGCCAAACTTTTTTGGATGCTGCCATTTACACACAAGCATAGGTGTGAGGAAAATTCACAGAACTAGCCACAGAATGAGGGCATGTCTCTGGTAGAGACATGTGGCTAGTGGCTGCCATGTTGGATAGCACCAACCACATTGAATGACACCATCCTAGATATTTCATTGCTTTCCCATCTTCTCTCTGTTCTTTTCCTTTTTGCTTCATGAGTCATCAGTAGCTCTTTTGGTTGCTAGTGCTCATCTGTTTACAAAGACAACCTATATTCACTATAGCTCGTGCGTTTTCTTCATTCTCTGAATCGCTCACTAGGCATTTGGCACTGTGAGTACTAGGCTCATATCTTCCAACCTCAAATGCAAGAAAGCTGAGGAGAACAGTGGTAGGCAACTTAATCAGTGTTGACTCAAGGTACCTGGTATCTTTCATAGTCTCTGCTCCTGTAGCTCTGAGTGGAGAGAAGTCTGCCAGACTCTCCCTAGTGATACATCTTCTGGAAATGGAAGAAGCATCAATGATGGAAAAGCCATAATACCTATGTGTACATGTAGGTGCCAAAATGGTAGCAGTGGCCACAACTCTATCAAAATTTGAGGCATCTCCAAGTGAGGTGTTAAATTCACTTATGCTGTTTTGTTTCTGATTTCCATTTTGTATATTTAGATAGATTAGATAGGAAGACTATCAAATTTCTCCTTGGTTTTCCCAAATCACACTTGAGTTTACCGAGAAGCAATGATTTTCCTAAATCAAACAAGTTTACAGATTAGTCACATTAATTTCTGTTTGATCTCCTCTGTTCAATATGATAACCTGTTTCCCTGCAAAATCCACTAATTCACAATTTGTAAGTGTAGAAGAAGGCAGGGCTTAAGTTTACCTAGGGATGATGTGAGGAAAGAAACTGTTTAGGAAATTAATATTTTGTAAGCATATTTAAATAAATGAGGTATAAACTGTCCTCATGTCATGGAAGATTTTATTTACATATAATAATGAGGAAACCATCCTTATTAATTCATTAAAAGCTGTAGGGTAGCTCTGTCCAGTAGAAATATAGCACGAGACACATATTTATCACATCAACGTTATAATAGCTACATTTAAAATGTGAAGAAAATGAGTAAGATTTATGTTAATAATATAGTTGACTTAGACCAATATATAAAAAATCATATTATGTCAACATGAAATCAATGCGAAAATTATCAATAAAACGTATTTCATCTCTTTTTTCATACTAAGTCTTTGGAATCTGGTGTGCATTTTACACTTACAGCACATTTCAATTCAGACAGTGACCTTGCAAGGGTTTATGGCCACGTGTGTCTAATGGCTAACATATTGAATGGCACCACGCTAGAAGATTCATCCCTTTCTCCTTCGTCTTCCATGCTATCTTTCTCTTCCTTGTGCTTCAAGATTTGTTAGTATTTGAGCTCTTTTCCTTGTTACTGCTCATCTTTTTACAAAGACAACATATGTTTTCTGTAGTACCTGCATTCCCTTTGTTCTCTGGAACTCTCACTAGGAGTTGGCCACTGTGGCTACTAGGTTCATGTTTTCTCACTTTCAAATGCAAGATCAGGGTCTTTCAGGTTCATGTGAAAATACAGGAAAATTAAGACCAGCAACTCCAGAACATGAAGTCAAATTTTTAGGGATTTGGGGGTTTACAGAGTAGAGAACACTGCTATACTGAGTTCTCAAAAAGTTTTTAACATGTAAAGCCTAAAATTCTAACCAACTTGGACTTGCATTTCAGGTACCACAGTCACAAAAGCCATTCCCAAGACCAGCTTAGCTGCTCACGTGGGCCCATCAAAACAAAGCTCTCGCCTGGTGGGAGAAGGAGATGCCTGGGCACCAAGAAAACCCATCAAAGCCGCTTAATTTTCTCTCCTAAATGAACTGCTGAATGCATTGGATTCCAGAAATGGATTTTTGTGAGGTTGATTCTATTTGAAACTTTCTTGTTGACCAATGCATAAAGGTAACTAAACCACAGAAAATGAAAGATTTCCTGATGCAAACTCAGATGACTAAAATAAGTCCAGTACATATAATCTTTAATAATAATGAGTAAGACTTATTTGCACTAATGGTTAAGATATCTGAGATATTATCAGATAAGCAAGCCATAGGTCATCATATTTTGCATGATCCTTGGGGAAAATGTATATTGGAAAATGTTGATGAGACTGATATAGATGTGCATAGATCTAGATGAGTGGGTTGAGTAGAAGGGGCACATTTAACTTATTTCCTTGTATAAATGTAATTGTTCAGTTGGTTGGTTGATTCTTTTATGGTCTGAGTTTTGAGATTATTAATATAGTCAATCGTTATTAGCAGTACTGATGGTAGAATGGTAATATTGTGAGAACAAGTCCACTGTGATCAAAACAACTCAAATGACAGGATCTCTGGCATTGAAAACCTCTGCCTGTTTTCCATGCCCTTGTCCTGCCCTTGATTGCTCTTGTGCCAACCCAGACTCCAGCTCATTCAGCTACTATAAACTGGTAATCGGAATTTATTGACATTCAGTAAGAGCTTCACTACATTCATTGAACCTTCTTAACAGTAGTAGGAGGAAGATATCACAATTCCATTTTAGAGAAGAATCAACCAAGGCACAGAAAAACAAAGCATGGAACCCAGGTCACAGAAGCAGAGAGCATTAGAGCCACAATGCAGCTTGGTGACTCAGTGATGGGAGTCCTCCCCTCCACACTTCTCACACCAGTCAGGGTCTGAGGGCTGCAGTTTCTTATACCGTGACTCCTTAATGCAGCAGTCACTTGAAGTAGGTAAGACATGTTTATTTAGTATGATAAAATCTGTGCTTGATCTCACCTGAAGGTAAGTGGTCACCAGAGTTGACAGTCTATTAAAATTGCCCACAAAACCAGGGTGTCAACATGCTGAAGTACAAGCCAGAAAGAACAGGGCGTCAAGGGGGGGTGAATGTGGGTGTTTTCAGCACTTTGTCACTGTTCTAATGACTGCAAGTTGTGCTTTGGAGAGGATTTGAATTGCAAAATGTGTCACCACCAACAAGCTAAAGTTTTAATGGCCTAAACGTTAATGGTGAGAGTGAATCTCACTGCTGCTGGGAAGTGTGGACTCCGTGGACAGATTCGGTGAATTCTCTTGAGTGTTCTGTGTCTCCCAGTCGATGTTTTGTTTGTGAACTGCTTGTTTAGCATTGAGCTTGGGCGAATTTTGAAAAATTATTTTCATGATTAATGGCTTCAAGTCACAAACACCACCAAAGGTGATGACCGAGGCGATGAGCTAGCAAAGTCTCTGTTCTACTGTTCCTTACCAACGTCATCATGTTGTCCTTACAAACATCACCAGCCATCAGGAATTAGCCTGAACAAATCAAGATGTAATGTGTTTTACGTAGGCTCAGTCTCAGATATATTCTGGAAAATTTAAAATAAAAACTTATGCATGTAATTTTAAGACATTGTCCCCTCCCGACACATTTTCCCTTATGGTGGATTCAGGTATTTGGGAAGAGAAAGGCCAGGCTGGTCATCATAGCCCCCTCCTTGCTCCAGATTAACTATGGGCCAAATCTGATCCCAAGACTTGGAAAACTTTCTATAGAAGCAATTTTTAGAAATAATTAATGGTTTATTAAACAAATCATTTTTCTTCCTATGGGTACTCTATAATCTCTAATTATTTCTTGATGATCCTAGACTATTTCTATTTGACTCTATGTTTCTTCCTTGGCCTCCCAAAGGTGAATTTGACCAGAACATCTGGTTGCATCTGAAAATAGTCATTTTTGTCAATTTGGCTAAGCATATCACTTTCCTTCCTGTGCCTTTCTTCTCTATCTGCAAAAGGGGGATAATAATCCATATTCTGATGAACTGCTAAGGCAATTATGGAAAATTATGGATATGTTTATCACAAATCAAAAGTTTTTTTTTTCAAGACATATACAAGAAAAAGTGAGATTGACCTAAGAAGAAAATAGTATAAAAAATACAATGTTAAGAAGGAAATTGATAAACATAAGGGTAGATCCTTGAAAATTTGTTTTAAAATATAGTAGTTATAATAATGATGGATTATTTAGTGAATCCGTGCTAATGGTGGAAATAAGATGCTGGAATCAGTGTCATGAAGAATAAAAAGACTCAATTGGAAAAATTTTAAGATTCTTTTGAGGTTAGGAAAGAAGATGGGTTTGCCTAACTTTTAAACTTTGTTGAGAAAATTATGCATGTTAAACATGTTAAGGGTAACTAGTAAAATAATAAGCAATATATAACTTCCAAACAGAGTAAAAGGAAAACAAAACCCAAAAAGCATAAAATCATCTAGATCATCCCATGAAAAAGAGGGACCCAGGTGGAACCCAAGAAAATAGAAAGTGAATAGCAAACATAGTGGAAGCATATTCAAATCTGTCAGATAAAAAAAATTTAAATATTCACACACTACACACAAATGTGTAATTATATAATAAACTCTAAGAATACTTTTGAATGATACAGAAGGATAAGCTAGTTTTTGATCATCGATTTTGATCAAAGAGAACAAGAGTCTGAAGAAATAAATCAACCAGAAACTATTTTGTTAGTTACATACACCAGCATGTGGAGTTAGAAGACAGCTACCATCTCTTCATGGATTCTTTCAAGTTGATTACTATAGGACCCAGCATTCCCATGGGACAGGATTTTAGCCCTGCCATGATTAAAGTTCAGACCCATGTAGACATGGATTGCTTGGAAATGGCTTTTGGCTGACTGTGAACATGCCAGTTGAAGGTAATACTTGCAAACAGAGAAAACACTTCATAGAGAGTTGTAATTTTTCCCATAGGTTTTCAAGGAACTAAAAACCTCCAAGAGTTTCAAATCTCAAATTCCAAGATTTAAGGTAAAGCTTTATTCTCTGCTATTCCTAGAACCCAGGGCTTTCTTTCACTGAGGATCTGCTTTTGATTGGGCTCTTGAGGCTGGACTCTTCCCTCTTTAATGCTGCACAAGTTGGCTTTCTTTTGCTCTCGTTACTGCTCCCTGGAATCCTGCACCCAACCTTCCACCTGCCATTTCTGCCCCTTGACTTTGACTCTCCCTGGAGGCTCATGTCTCCTAGCTGAAACTAAAGGTGTGTTTAGTTTAGTCAATTTCCCATCTTCCTTCTGTACAGTACCACAAAAGGCTTCTCTCTAGCTGGAGTAAGTCTCAAACTCAAAAGCCTTCAGGGACCAGGCAGGCAGAATAATTGTGTGAAGCTGAGTGGGAAGGGATGGATAGGCAACTGGTAGTTCTTCTCAGGCAGAAATTTATCATTTGGAAACGTTAGCATTTGAATGTGCTCCCTCAAAATTCATGCATCGGACTCATACATTACTAGTGGAGTTGCAAATTGGTGCAACCACTCTGGAAAACAATATGCAGAATCCTTAGAAAACTTGGAATGGACCCACCTTTTGACCCAGCTATCCCACTCCTCAGTTTATACCCAAAGGACTTAAAATCAGCATACTACAGTGATGTAGCCACATCAATGTTCATAGTAGCTCAATTCACAATAGCTAGATTGTGGGAACCAACTGAGTTGCCCTTCAATTGAAGAATGGATAAAGAAACTGTGGTATATATACACAATGGAATATTACTCAGCCATAAAGAAGAATAAAATTATGACATTTGCTAGTAAATGGATGAAGTTGGAAAATATCATGCTAAGCGAAATAGGCCAAGCCCAAAAAACCAAAGACCAAATGTTTTCTCTGATAAGTGGATGATGATACATAATGGGGGAGTAGCGGGAGAGGGGGAAGAGAAGAATGAAGGACCTTTGGAAGGTATAGAGGAAAATGGGGTGGGAGGGGGTGGGGGACAGAAAGATAGTAGAATGAAACAGACAGTATCACCCTATGTATATGTATGATTACATGAATGGTGTGAATCTACACTGTGTACAACCATAGAAATGAAAAGATGTTTTGACTCAATCAAAATGCAGTCTGTAAAAATAAAAAAAAATTTTAATTAAAAAGTATATATACACAGGAGAAGCCATGTTTTCTTTTCTTTAATAAAGCTTCTTATTTTCTGTTCTAAAAAAAAATTAAAAAATAAAATTCACATGTTGGAAATATAATCCCCAAATTCAGAGCTTGATGGCATTTGGAAGAAATGACTTTGGCAGGTAAATATGATGAGGGTGGGCCACTATTAAGGAATTAGTAACTTTACAAGAAGAAGGAGAGGAAGAGGAGGAGGAAGAAGAAGAAGAGAGATCTGAGCTGCCACACCTTTCCATGCGATGCCCTCTGCCATGTTACAATGAACCAAGAAGGTCCTCACCAGATGCTGAGCAGATACTGGCGCCATGTTTCTTGGACTTCCCAGCTGCCTGAGTTAAACAAATTTAAATTCTTTATAAATCACCCAGTCTCAGTTATTTTGTTAGAGGGACAGAAAACAGACTGATACATGGAGTAAGGCATAAAAGAAATAAGGGGAAAGAAGAAACTGAAGATACTGACTATCAAGACTTACACGAGTCTAACCCCTGAAGATTTCAATCCTCTTGGGTACCTTTCTAGGATTGGAATCGATGGGTCATGTAATCAATCTCTAAGTAACAATCTGTGGATGTACCAGACTTTTCCAAAATAGCTGCATCATTTTACATTCCCATCAGTAATACATGAGGGCTCCAACGTCTCTACGTTCTCACCGGCACTTGTTAGGTCATTTTTCTTTTTTTAATTCTGGCCACCCAAGTAGGTGTGAAGTGGCCTCTCATTGTGGTTTTGATTTACATTTTCCTAATGACTAATGATGAGATGTTTTTTTTCATGTACCTAAGGACTGGAGTAAACTCTCAAGACTGGACAGTGATGATTTCTACCCAAGTGGCATTTCTTTTCTCAGGGGGCCCACTGGTCTTCTTCCCAGGGGTGTGACATTCAGCTAGGCTTTGAGAGTCACCAGTTACTCATTTCCATGCTTCCAGGCCAGAGAGAACAGATTCCCAAGCAAGAGGCAGAAAGCCAGAGACTCGTGTCTCTCTTTCTCTTTTCTTCCTTTCCCGTCAGATGCAGCTGGGCCTTTCCTGGAACAAATTCCTTCAGACAAATTCTCCACCAGACCATCAACTCAGGAGGGCAAATGAGTAGCTTGTTGTTCCGAGTTGGGGCCAAACCACCGGGAGCTTCCTGTGCCAGGTGCGCATGAACAGGGGCCGAGGTCACCCGTAACCAACCCCTCACCCATGACTGCCGGGGAGGTATTTCTCAGGCTTTCACCATGAAACCTGTTTCCTCTCTCCCCTACAAGTCCAGCCCAGGGAGGCTTGATAAAATCACTCAGCAAATGGAAAGTATTTTGTGCTTATTCTAAGAAATGTGATCCATCAAAAATGAGCTGACAAGTCCTTTCATTTCCAAGGACAGTGTCCACACACTCCGGATGACCTCTGGACCTAGGATCAGACAACTCCAAGCCACAGACCAGTGAGAACCACACAGAGATCCTTAGAGGTGATGCTGAAGCACGATTCTAAGGCACCGTCTGCAGAGTCAGCTGCCAGCTGACGCCAGCTCCCTCATTCACAAGTTGGGAAAATTGGGCTTAACCTTTCTTAATGCGATTGTATCACCTGTAGAACAGAAATGATACTACTCCTTCCTTCATATGACTGTCTTGAGAACCCAATAAAGCAGTCACTGCTTGGTTCCTAGCAAAGAATCTGAAACATACAAATCAATAGAGAAAAAAACTGATATTAATATGATTTGTTACTAAAAAGGAGGGTCCTTCAGTTTCTTAAGTCTGACGTTTTGTCAAACTCTTGACTCCTTGCTAATATCTGACACATAGACTATTAAGTACATAACTCGTGAATTAATTCAAATATGTGATCTGAAGGAACAGGTAAAAATCTATACTTAATTCCTCAGAAATCAAGAGAACAACTACAGAATTGGGGAGATGAATCTAAATTGTAGCAATATCAACTATGAAAAGAATTTACTCAGGATATGGGTAAGGTACCAAGTGCAAGCTGCTTAGAGGGCCTCTGTCGCTTTGGTCTGCACAGTGCCTAGCTCTAGGTGGGGCTAATTTGCTGTCGTTTCCTTTATTAAGTAACAACCAGCATGAAAACAAAGCTCAAGTTCTAGGAATTCCATGTTTTACAAACTAGAGAGTGAAATCAAGTTTTTAAAGTATCGGGGAACTACGCCAATAAAGACGCCAGGTGTAGCAAACAGCCATCCCTTTGGAAATAGAAAATGCAAAGAAGTATGGTAACTAATATCACTATATTAATTTTTCTATTTCTGCAGTATCAAACTACCACAAATTTAGCAAGCTTGTAGTTCTGGAGGTTAAAAGCCTGAAATGGTCTTTCAGGGGTAAAATCAAAGTATTGGCAGGCAGCCCCTCACAGGAAATCTGCTAGTTGCCTTTTCCAGTTTCTGGAGGCTTCCTGGATTTTTGGCTCAAGGCTTCTTCCAGCCATGATATCATTCCAACCTCTGCGTCTGCTACTACATCTCCTCTGACTGACCCTCTTGTCGCCCTTCATGATCACATTGAGGCTATCCAAATAGTACAGGACAATGCTCCATCTCAAGATTCCTAAAGATCATAATCACATCTGCAAAGTTCCTTTGGTCAAGTAAGGTAAAAAATTCAGTTTCTGTGGATGAAGGTGTGCACCTATTTAGAGACCCTTATAAGCCTATCATATTCTGTAGTTTGTCTATTGTGCCAGGCTAGCTCAGATGCAGGTGAGGACACAGAGTCAAGACCCAGACTCCAGGAGTTGAGTGGAAGCAGGCTTGTGGCGAGCAACCTGCAAACTCGTTTATTGTGGGAATAGCTATACATTTTATAGGTTTCTTGCCCAACCACAATGTGCCACGGGGGATCAGACCACCAGGTTCCTATACGGGTTCCCTTGGTAACACTAGGTCAACTTGGGGCAGTTGTTTGCTTTCCTAGGTGGCCGAAGCGGAATGCTCCTCCCCGCAAGTTTTCCTTACACACTTGAGACATTCACTGCTGCCAGGCAAGAACTAGGATTTCTCCCAATAGTCCCTATTTGAAGGGTTATTATGGAAAATGGGAATAAGGGAGAGTTAACACAAATGGGTGGAAATATCAAGGTGGTAGAATTGGGCTCCAGAGAGCTCTTAATGATAAGAGGTGAATGAAGATAATGGGAGCCTTTGTGGGGATGTGGACTCCTCATCACTAGGGGGGATATCTCTGTTCTAAATATTCACCCACTTTTCCCATGGTACTGTTGTGATTGCATGGCATTTGGGGGTCTTTTCAATTCTAGGTGTGCAAATCTTTTGGTCAGGATGGAGTTTAGGCTATGCTGGTGTAACAAGGAGCCCCCCAAATCTCAGTGACTTCAATCAACACACTCATTGCAGGAATGCAGAGGGCTCCGGTCACTGTAGTCTCCAGGGTCTGAAGGAGCAACCATCTCAGATGCAGCTAGCCTCAGTGCCAGCGGGAAAGGGAGATCTGCAGAGTGTCGAAGAGGGAGGGACACTAGCCCACAGGTAGCAACCATCACTTGCCCTAATGACTCCTCAGTCAGAGGTCATATGGTGTCTACTAGCCAAAAGGAGAACCAGGAAACATAGTCTGGAAGGCAAAGAGCTAGTTCTACTGGTGAGGAGAAATAACCACTACTACAGTAAACAAGCCCTTTTCTCCACTCTCCATCAATTCATGGTTTTAGACATGGCATTGAATTCCTTTTGACCTCTAACAGACTCCTCCAAAGAGGGTCTGCCCATTATTCTGGACTCACTAAAGCACCAAAGTTGTCTTCAGCCTGCTCTTCTTCATTGATTTTAGCCCCGTGGGTAGGATTTCACCTTCAAAGGACTACTAATAAGGTGATGCTGGTGATGGTGACGGAGACACGAATGCTTTTTCTGAAAATTCACAATGCGCTGAAGATAGTACTCAGCACTTACCACATTTATTTTCTTGGATCTCAGGCAAAAAGGTACTAGTGAATGATGTTTCATATTTCAGGTACACTTCTGTCCTTAGACTCAGGTAAAGACTTTCGTGTGGTGCTTATTCCTGTGTCCTGCTCTTCACTTTAGAAATCAGAATGTCTGATACAATACCATAACCTTGTGTTTTGAAAAGTACATGGTGGTATTGGTATGTCAGTATTTTTAATTTCATGGAAGTTGTAGTACTGTATACTTATTTGGTTTTGCTCCTTCCTTCCTTACATTTCGTATTATTTTTGAAGATCTTCCCATGATTGTGGGTGTACAGCTCACACACCTAGTGACTTATACTGGCAGCATAATTCACAGTTTATGTCCATTACATTTTGCTTAGCTTTTCCCTCAGCAATGGGACTCTTTCTTAGGTTGCCTTATAGTTCCCTGACATTTTAGAACTCAGTAACCTTTTTCTATTAAAAAGAAGCCAGAGAGTAAAGAGTTTTGGCTTTGTGAGCCCTAAGATCTTTGTTACAAGTCTTCAGTTCTGCTGAAATAGCATAAAAGCAGCCACAGATAGTACACAAATACGTGAGAGTGACCAAATGTGGCCCCGAGCCATCATTTTACAACTCCTGCTTGGAGCCATACTGTGACGACCATCTTCTCTGTGACCCTGATGAACTCCGGCTACTTTTTCTCACAAACATATGTGTAAACATGTGTGAGTCTGCAGCCTCATGAGATAAACTCAAGCATCATTAGACTAAGCAGTTCTGGGGTTTTGTCCCAGTTGATTGCATTAATTTAAATTCATAACAACAGTTTAGGGAAACGAAGGATTGTTGTTTCCCTCCCACATCACTCAACTGTCTTAGTTTTGGTCAGTTTGGTAGAGTAAAGTAACACCTCACTGCTCTTCTTAGATCTGTTTACTATTGAGTTCTGGAATGACTTTAGATATTGACTGGTCATTTCCATTGTCTGAGTATGATCTATTCATGACATTTGTCTTTGTTTCTGGATGATTTTTAGGATTTTTAAAATATCTATTCTATATATTAGTCCCTTGTCAGTTTTAAAGTTTGCAAATAGCTTACAAGTAAATTCTCTCTCTGTATATTAACTGTCTGTCTATTCAGGATGCCTGGTCTTGTGACCTGGGATTTTTTTTTTTTTTTGGTATCAGGGATTGAACTCAGGAGCACTTAACCTCTGAGCCACATTGCCAGGCCCCTTTTATTTGTTCTAATTAGTTATACATGACAGGATGTATTTTGACACATCATACATAAATGGAGTATAACTTCTCATTCTTTTGATTGTACATGTTGTGGAATCACAATGATCGTATGATCATGTATGTACATGAGGTAATAATGCCCAATTCATTCTACTCTCCTTCCTACCCCTACACCCCCGCCTCTTGCTTCACTGCCCTCTGCCTAATTCTGAGAACCTCTATTTTCCCTCGCCACCCCCCTCATTGTGAATTAGCAGTCACATATCAGAGAAAACATTTGGCCTTAGGGTTTGGGAGATTGGCTTATTTCACTTCATCCATTTACCTGCAAATGCCATAATTTCATTCTCTTTAAGGTTGAGTAATATTCCATTGTGTATATGCACCACATTTTCTTTATCCATCTATCTGTTGAAGGGCATCTAGGTTGGGTCCATAGTTTGGTTATTGTGAATTGAGCTGCTAGGAACACTGAAGTGGTTGTGGCACTGTAGTATGATGATTTTAAGTCCTTTGAGTATAAACTGAGGAGTGGGATAGCTGGGTCAATTGGTGGTACCATTCCAAATTTTCTGAGGACTCTCCATACTGCTTTCCATGATGGTTGCACCATTTTGCATTCCCACCAGCCATGTGTGAGTGTACCTTTTTCCCCACATCCTCACCAACATTTGTTGCTTGTATTCTTGATAATTGCCATTGTGACTGAAGTGAGATGGACTCTTAGAGTCATTTTGATTTACATTTCTCTAATTGCTAGAGATGTTGAACATTTTTTCACTTATTTGTTAATTGCTCATATTTCTTCTTCTGTGAAGTATCTGTTCAGTTCCTTAGCCCATGTGTTAATTGGGTTATTTGGCATTTTGGGTGTTGAGGTTTTTGAGTTCTTCATATATCCTGGAGATTGATGCTCTATCTGAGGTGTGGGTGGTAAATATTTTCTACCATTCTGTAGGCTCTCTTCAAGTTATTATTGTTTCCTTTGCTGAGATAAAGCTTTGTATGTATTATTTTGCTTTGAGACAGGGTCTCACTAAATTGCTTAGGGTCTCTGTAAGGTGGTGGTGCTCAGGTGGCTTTGAACTTCTTTGAACTTGGGCTCTTTCCACCTCAACCACCTGAGCCTCTGGGATTACAGACTTGCACCACCATACCTGGTCATGGGTTCTTAATTTCGATATCATGTGATTTGTGCTTTTTGATATTTCATTTACAAAATCCTTCCACATTTGTAGGTCACATTGATAGTACTTTGCATGATTAACCTTAGAATTTTGCCTTTTAATTTTTGCCTTTAACCCATCTGGTGCCCTTTTATTGAGCATGAAGGGATTCCCATAGAGTAAGTCAGGGTTCTCAGTACCTTCAATCCACATGGCTGGATAAACATTTGACTCCCTCTCTCTGTTGTCACCCTCATTGTACCTTACCTGCTCAGGTGTTCATATGCCTATCTGAGAGCTTTCTCTTCATTTGCAGTAATGTGTTTATCCATTTTGGGGATCATCATCACATTATTTTCCCTTATCGGGCTACATAATACATTTGGATATTTGGTGTAATAGATCTCTCTTCTTCGCTTTTTTGAAAATTCACTTACTTACAGACTCTTATATTCCCATATATTTCTAATTTCTAGATACTTAAAAGAATCTGTGTGGAATTTTAATTGTCACTGCATTCAATTCATAGGTTCCTATGAAGATGATCAATAGCTTTAAATATTAAGACATCTCATCCATGTGTGTGGGCTAGCCCTCAAATCATCAGAGCATTGTTTTTATCCTTTAGTTGAGACTTAATGTTTTCTCCATAAGTTTTATATAGACTTTGTTAAGCTAATTCCTAGATACTTCTGAGTTTTCTTTGCTACTTGGAATTGACTCTTACTATTTTTTAATTTTTCCTACTCAATTTTTGCTGGTGTAGAGAAATGCCATTCTTTTTATGAGATTTTTCTTCTTCTCTCATATTGCCATTTTGGGGATAAATAACACTGCTATCCCATTTTACAGATAAAGAACTTAAGTAACTGGTCCCAGGTCATTCAACTATTAAGGGGTAAGCTAGCTGGGAGCAGCGGTACTTGCTCATAATTCCTGCTACTTGGGAGGCTGAAGCAGAAGAATGGCAAGTTCAACTCCAGCCTGGGCAACTTAGCAAGAAATTATCTCAAAATAAAAATAGAAAAGGGCTAGGATTGTAGCCCAGTGGTAGAGCACCCTTAGGTTAAATTCCCAATACGCATGGTGTGGTGCACATGCCTGTTATGCCGGTTACTGGAAGGCTGAGGCAGGAGGATCCCAAGTTCAAGACCAGCCTGAAGGCTGAGGCAGGAGGATCCCAAGTTCAAGGCCAGCCTGGGTAACTTAGTGAGACCTTGTCTCAAAGAAATAGAAAGGGCTGCAGATCTAACTCAGTGGTAGAGTGCTTACCTAGCATGCACAAGGCCCTAGTTCAGTCCCCAGTACTGTAATTAAAAAAAAAAAAAAAAAAACAGAAAAGAAAAAGAAAGGGGAAGCCAGTGCACAGCACAAATCAGCACTTCCCATCACAGGGAGTTTGCAGTCTGGGTTGTGGGCAAGCATAAATAGTGACTGTGCATTTACAACTCCCTGCACATGAAGAAGTGCTCAATTTACAAAATGAAAAGTCCCCGTGCACATATTACTCCTTGGCTCTTCTCTACCCATGCCTGCTGACTCCCAGGAACACTGCTCAGGCCAGGACTGCAGTCCACTAATAACAGTGCCAACGGGGAAACCCACCTCCTTCCCAACCCGCCTTCCTAACACATTCTTCCACCAGGTTAAAACCCGCCCTGTCAAGGCAGCGAGATGCTCTGAATAGGGCTTCCCCAGGCTCCCTGGTCAGGCTGGCACCTCCTGTCATTTCCCTTGTCATCTTTGCTGAAACCTGGCCCCAGCCCCCACATAGCTCCCGCTTGGAAGTCTCCTGTCTGGAGCCAGTGAGGTTTGTCTGCTTTCTTGGGTTTGGCTAATAAATTGGGATCGTGGGGTCAGGCGGCAGGGGACCTGGCACCCAGGGAACCCCTGACACGGATTTTATTAGATTTCTCTTTGCAGGGCTCCGGATGCCATCCCAGCAGGGAGCCCACAATCACTCTGTAACCAAGATTTTGTCGTCTCTGGTTTGACAAGGTCATTTTTTACTAGAGTAGGAAAAATCCCACATTAATTATACAAGCAACCGAGGGCCGAGGCCGATGGAGCTGGCCTCCCGCATCTGTGAGGGGGGAGAAGGACAGTAGGTTGGTTTCCTCTGCAAACGGGGAGTGACTCTGGGAGAGAGGACGGAGCCCGCGCAGTGTGGACTTCTCAGACCCTCGGTCTCCGCAGTGAGCTAATTCCTGGTAGTCTTTAGAATGTTTGCTTGTCTAGAATGGACTAGAAAGAGGCTGGCCTCAGACCACACACCCTCAAACCCATGCATTCTGCATACTTCCGCACAGTACCTAGGAAGTGTCAAACACAGAACCAGGTATCCAGACAGAAAAAGTAAAACAAGCACGTGGCTGCCCTCGCGATGGTTCTCCTGGGAGCGCGTGGGGACTGTGGCCCACTTCTCCTGCATTATCCCCACCTATCCAGGCCTCATGAGAAAGGTGAACACACCATCACTCTGCCTCTGAAAGTGAGAGAATCCGGATGCCCTTCCTGGTGAACCCATGACACCTGTGCACCCCTTGAACCTTCGTGCCATTGTATCTTTGTGACTTGGAATGGCTCTTTGATGAACTGGCAGGAGTGACTAGCACATGAACCCAAAGCCTGAATTCCTTCTAAAAACTCACTGTCAGTTGCTTGGTTTATAAAATGGAGGCACCAATCAGAGGCTCTTATTCCACAGTACATTGTCCAGAAGTTACTATGAAGGATTCTCACTACCTGGGAACATTAACATCCATGTTTTTGTAGTCAATGGGATACATTTCCTGTATCCCTTGCCTGCCTGTCCCCATTCACCATTTTATTTTATGATCTACCCCTTAACTGGAGAGAGACCTTCATTCCCCACTATTATACTATTATCCTGAGGCACTTCCACTGGACTGCCTATTTTGAAGTCTCTGGGAAATCTGTAGTTTCCTCTGCACAGGTGTTCCAGAAGTTACTATCTTGACACATCTGGTATCTGTCTGCCACCTCCAGAAGCACTCCATGTTCTCTCAATAAAAGAGCTTTCTACTTGAAATGGACCCACCATTTGACCCAGCTATCCCACTCCTCGGCCTATACCCAAAGGACTTAAAATCAACATACTACAGAGATACAGCCACATCAATGTTCATAGCTGCTCAATCCACAATAGCCAGACTGTGGAACCAACCTAGATGCCCTTCAGTTGATGAATGGACAAAGAAACTGTGGTATATATATATATACAATGGAATATTACTCAGCTGTAAAGAATAATAAAATTCTGGCATTTGCAGGCAAATGGATGAAATTGGAGAATATCATGCTAAGTGAGATAAGCCAATCTCAAAAAACCAAAGGACAAATGATCTCACTGATAAGCAGATGATGACACATAATGGGGGGTGGGAGTCGGGCAAGAATGGAGGAAGGAGGGACTGTATAGAGGGAAAAGAAGGGTGGGAGGGGTTGGGGGGGAAGGAACAAATAACAGAATGAATCAAACATCATTACCCTATGTAAATGTATGATTACACAAACGGTATGCTGTTACTCCATGTACAAACAGGAACAACATGTATCCCATTTGTTTACAATAAAAATAAATTAAAATAAAAAAAAATTTTTAAAAAGAGCTTTCTTCTGCCTGCTTCTATCTCTGAGGCTAGACCCACTCCTCCTCCTCAGGTTAGACCCACCTTGTCCTCTGTGACAGTCTCCAAAGCATGCTTAAGACAGAGCAGCGAAACAGTGGCACAGCACATTCCCACATTCCCACGTTCCCATGGCCTCTGCTGAAAACTGATTCAGAACATGAGCGTAACTCCAGGACCTGGATTTGTTTAGGAATCCTGCTACTTCGACCTAGATGAAAATATAACGATCTCTCTGGACTTTAAAACCCTTATCTATAAACCGAAGATGGAAATAAAACCTCTCATAGAGAAGGGGTGAGTCCCCATTGAGAAGATCCATGAAAAATGGCCATGTGCCATCATTGATAGTATTGCTACTCTGAGAAACCCTCTTCCTGCGGTGGCACAGGACGAATGAATTCTAACGTGCTACACGCCAGGAAGGCTGTGGTTGACAGCAATTCATTAGATGGGCAATGGAGAAAACTTAGAAAGTTTCTCAATACAAAGAAATGTTATACGGCTGAAGCGATGGATATGCCAATTTCCCTGATCTGATAATTACACACTGTATACATGTATTGAAATGCCATACTCTATTCCATTAATATGTACAATTACTGTGTGCCATTTAAGTGTATGTGTGTATATGTGTATATATATATATACGTGTAGTATATGTACACAATATATACATCATATGCTTACACATATATAAACATTTTTAAACCTTTGCCTATCTCATTTTCACAAGATAACCTGAGAACCTGCTTTTGTAAAGAGATTGTCACCTGATAGGAATGCAGTGTCGTCCTCTTACCCCCTTCTACACGTTAACAGGTACCTTCCCCTCACTATCTCATAATTCCTTCCATCTTCTTTTCTTTGCTTTGAAAGACGCAGGGCTGCCTTCTCTCAGCCCTTCCCAGTCAGCTCCCTGCCCACCTCTCCAGGTCTCTCTGGAACTCTTCCATAAACCTTCCATATGGCCGTTGCTCACCCATTTCCTTTGCTTGGAATGTAACCTCTTATATTCCATTCCTTCATTTAGTTGTACTTTTCAATCATTTCTAATTTCTTCAAAACGACTTCATCTGCTGAGTCTTCCTACTTCCTAGGTACTGTTGTATTACAAATTACCTTCAGACTTAATGGCTTAAAACAGCAAAAATTTCTCACTCATAATTACCATGAGTCAGTAATCGGGGCACAGTTTAGGTGGGTCTCCTGCTCCAGGGTCTTAAAATACAATCAAAAACTTCAGCTAAGGTCGAGGTCTCATCTGAAGGCTGAACCGTGGAAGGAGCTACTTCCAACCTGTTATCATTCATGGCTAAATTTCATTCCTTGAGGGCTGTGGGACTGAATCCCTGAGGCTCTCACTGGCTGTGGACTGTGCTCAGTAGGTTGCCACAATCTTCCCCGACATGATCAATTGCTTCATCAAAGTCAGACAGTCCACTAGCAAGACAAAATTTGCAATCTTAAGGTGGGTCCATTCCAAGTTTTCTGAGGATTCTCCACACTGCTTTCCAGAGTGGCTGCACCAATTTGCAACTCTACCAGCAATGAAAAAGTGTGCCTTTTTCCCCACATCCACGCCAACATCTATTATTGTTTGTGTTCTTGATAATAGTCATTCAACTGGAGTAAGATGAAATTTTAGAGTTGCTTTAATTTGCATTTCTCTAATTACTAGAGATGATGAATACTTTTTCACCTGTATGTCTTCTTCTGTAAAGTGTCTATCCAGTTCCTTGGCCCATTTATTTATTGAGTACTTTTTATTTTGGGTGTAAAGTTTGTTAAGTTCTTTATAAATTTTGGAGATAAATGCTCTATCTGAAGTATGTGTGGAAAAGATTTTCTCCCACTTTGTAGGCTCTCTTTTCACATTATTGATTGTATCCTTTGCTGAGAAAAAGCTTTTCAGTTGAGTCCATCCCATTTATTGATTCTTGTTTTGATTTCTTGTGCTTTGGGAGTCTTGTTAAGGAAGTCTGATCCTAAGCCAACATGATGAAGATTTGGGTCTACTTTGTCTTCTATTTGGTGCAGGGTCTCTGGTCTAATTCCTAAGTCCTTGATCCATTTTGAGTTGTTTTGTGCAGGGTGAGAGATAGAGGTTTAATTTCATTTTACCGCATATGAATTTCCAGTTTTTCCAGCACCATTTGTTGAAGAGGCTATCTTTTCTCCATTGTATGTTTTTGACTCCTTAGTCTAGTATGAGGTGACTGTATTTATGTGGGTTCATCTCTGTGTATTCTATACTGTACCATTGGTCTGCCTCCTCAGTTTATACTCAAAGGACTTAAAATTAGCATACTATGGTAACACAGCCACATCAATGTTCATAACACCTCAATTCATAATAGCTAGATTGTGGAAACAACCTAAATGCCCTTCAACAGATGAATGGATAAAGAAGCTGTGGTATATATACACAATGGAATATTACTCAGACTTAAAGAATAATATTATGGCATTTACTAATAAATGGATAGAAATGGAGAATATCATGCTAAGTGAAATAAGCCAATCCCAAAAAACCAAAGGCCAAATGTTTTCCCTGGTAAGTGGATGATGATAAAAAATGGGGGTGCTGGTGTGGGGAGTGAGAGAAGAATGGAGGAACTTTAGATTAGGTAGAAGGAAATGAGAGGAAGGGGGCATGAAAAATGGTGGAATGAGACAGACATCATTACCATATGTACCTGTATGATTACACGAATGGTATAGATCTACATCGTGTACAACCATAGAAAGGAAATGATGTACCCCATTTGTATACAGTGAATCAAAATGCAGTCTGTAAAAAGTAAATAAATAAATAATTCAAAAAAATTGCAATCTTAGGTAATCAAATCATGGAAGTGACCTCCCATCGATACTGCTATATTGTATCAGTTAGGAGCCAGTCAGGATTCTGCTCATACCCAAGGAGAGGATTACACAGGACATGAATGGCAGGGGTGGGGGTGTCATGAGGTTCTCTGTGGAACTGCCTGCCATGTTCTCTTTGCCAACTTGCTTCCATAATCCCTGAGCTATTTTAAACATCCTATGGTAAAATATCTAAATGTGCTGTTCATCACCTCAGTTCAGAGGAGCAAGGGAAGACCATGTTTTGGATACTAATGAAAAGCTCAGTGAAGGAGGTAATTTTTGAAACTGTAGCAGATACTTGGAAGACAGGTAGGACTCAAAAGAGCAAGAACATGTCAGTGGGTGGCTAGAGATATTGTGGCCACTGGAATCAACCAAATGCCATGATTGCTTTATTCATTGTTCTGTCCTGAGCTCTTAGAACAGCTGCAAAGGAATAATTATTGAATCTACCTAACAGGGTCACCGGAAAGATTGAATGAGAAAGTGTCTCAAAAGTGTTTGGGTAATACCTGACAATAAGTGTTAGCCCTTATTTATGAACATCATTCACAACTTGCTTTACCTGGGTTTGCCTGCTTTGATTCACATCCTGGTGTCTCTCTGCTCTTCTCTGGTCTTTCCTGGCTCAGAAACACACCGTAAGTTTGTCTTCCCTATTGACCCTGGATCCACCCCTCAAGGCTCCTCTGATGGGCCAGCCCTTCTGCCTGAGTCTCTGCCTCTGATGTGGTTCTGCAGGAGCAAACCAGAGCATCCCAGGCCTGGCCGTCACCTCCAAGCTGAGCTCAGCGCTGGGCTTTGAGGGTGAGTGACTGACTCCCTGGTCGGCACTTTATTGTGGTTTCCTGATTGGTTCAGGATGGCTGGGCCTTTGCTACCCCCATCCCCAAGTGAATTCCCAGTTCTGCCAGAGACTGAAAGGAGAGTGACTTAGTCATTAACTCCTCTGGCAACAGCCCCTGGCGGCAGTTCAAGGCAGCTTAGAAAACAGGGCAACAAGTGGCTGCAATATGTATTTCAAAAGCCTAGCAGACAAGAAAAGGAAATGAAAACCAGAAAAAGCAGGGATAGTAATGTCTGAATTGAGAGGCACATCCAGACACCCCTGGGCATACAGACAGTGCTTCCAGGCTCTCAAGGTAAGGGATGTGGGAGGACAGGACCAGCAAGGATCTGGGGCTGAAAGGCAAGACTGAGGCCCAGGTCTCCCTTGCCCTCTCCCATGTGCAAGTCAAAAATGAATGAAGACTTCCATGTGCTTGGACAATGATGGCCAGGTGTACCTGACTGGAGTGTCTCTCCGAAGCCCATGAAGGTTGCCCTGTCCTGGGCCAGACTCTTGCAGAATTCTGTTGCCTCGAGCTTGTTGAGATCTGGGGACCTTTACTGAATTGGACCTTCCTTGAGAATCCAGGCTCTCCCAAGAAGGCACACAGGAAACAATGATAAACGAACTGAGGTCTCTTCCATCGAGGTCATCTGATTCTCACAGCATGAGGTGGGCTGATTGCATTTTATAGGTAATGGAAGAAACTAAGGACAGAGATGTTATATAACTGTCGAGTTAATGTCTCTGTGATTTCTCTTCTGCTCATCTAACCAGAATACAAGTTCCATGAGAATTTACCTGCCTTTCCTGTTCATCATTTTTTGTGGGTATCTAAAACAGTCCCTGGAATATAGGGAATGTTTTAAAACCATATTTAGTGATCTGACCAGAGATCAAAGAGCTTTCAAATAATTCATCCCCAACTCTGATTCTAGACACAAAATTTTCTGGGATTTGTCATGCTCTGATGAAGCTTATGGTGTTGGAAGGGTCTGGGACAGGACAGAGTAGGGGACATGGTCCACCATTATACATTTCCCCAGTTGACTCTCAAATGTGAGAAGTCTCAAGAAGACCAATAAAATGGGAGATGATGGTGTTTATCCTTCGACTGTAGGAATGTTCCATTCTTGTTGGAGGAACCCCATGTTCTTCCCTGGGCCACTGTAGACCAAGGAGAGATGGGCCCTGCCCACAACAGCATCCTTATGCACCACCCTCCCCTTTGTTCACCATATTCCACACGCACTGGACTTCCTCCTTCCCCTCCCTTCCTTTCTTTTTTCCTTTCTCTCTCCTTCCTTCCTTCCTTCCTTCCTTCCATTCTTCCTTCCTTCCATCCTTCCTTCCTTCCCTCACTCCCTCTCCAAATTCTAATATCACAGATTTGGACAAGAAGAGAATGAGGGATGGGAAAAATCTAGCCAAGTCAAAGCTACAGTCACAGATTTCACTCACCTTGCACTTTGCTTCCTGCTTCCTCTAAAACAAGGCTGATACCTGTTGGAAAACTTGAAGGCCTTGGCAGTTGTGCTGAAAGAACTCCAACTTTAGAGCCAACAACAGTTACTACAGGGAAAATGACTGATGGGGAATGTAATTGAGGTCAAAAGCAAAACAAAACAACAACAGCAACAACAAAAAAGTCAAAGCTGTTTCTCACTCAAGACAAATAAACAGATCACATCAAGCAGGGCGTAATCCCCAGGAGGCACTTCCGTGAGAAAGAAGTTAGGTATATAGTATAGAGGTCTCCTACAGTGGGTACCTCGTCTGATCCTCAGAGAGTTGCTCTTTGTCTGCAGAGGAGCTACCAAGTGCCCATTCTTATCAACCAGAATTCAGAGTCTTCCACATATGTCATTTGGCAGGGATGGTGGACCTTCAAGAAAGGGAGATGGTGGTTCCATGTTGCAGAGTTTTAACATGGACATAGACAAGATCTCAGATCAGGTGAGACATTGATTTCTCCCAGCTATCTTTTTTAGACACGATGAAATTCAAGTCAGTGAAGCTGTAGACAACTCTTCTCTTACTCCATTCCCATCTTCTCTTTCACCTCAGGTCCCACTTGTCCAACTTAAACACACCAGTCCTCCATTCCTTGGCCTTACTTACAACTTCTCTTGCTTTCTGAGCCCATTTTGACACTCAGAAGACAAGGCAGGACTGCCAGAAATTAATGTCTCCTGGGATTAAACATCAATAATCTAAAGGACAAAGTGTATAAATGCCCCCACCCCTTCTTCCCTCAGACGAAGATGTATTTTCACACTGACTCTTTAAGTTTCTCAAGGAGATTTTGCTCCCATTACTTACAGTGGTTACTTTCCGAGTAACAAGACTTTTATTGACTGTTTTCCTTTTCTTGTCTCTTTCTCTTCCTCCATACTATTGTTTCCTAGTCTTATTTCTAAGACAAAGCATTTACACTGAATCCTTGATTTAAGGTCTGCTTCTGAGGAAATCCAAAGACTTTAGTTTAAGAACATAATGGAACTCTTTTGGTCTATGAAACAAGGAATTTCATATTGGATTCCTAAATGGCTCCACCGAGATTCTTAAATATGATTGTCTTTCAGGTGTGGCTCATTCAAGACCCTTTGACAACATCATTGCCTTCCCCATGAGACTAGGAAAAAATGTTCATGGTTAGCCCCTGACATATTCTTACAGCTCATATAGCTCAGTAAACCAAATAAAGTATTTCTGCCTTTCTGCTTCTGGATATCCTTTTGAAGGAAGGGTTCTGGTAGGTTCTGTGACTATATGCCCATCCCACTGCAAGGGGTTTGGGAGCCTGACATCAGCAGTGCCATTAAAAGATAGAATGGGGTAAAACATGGTTTTGCCTAGGAGATTCTAGACTAAAAGCAAATAGACACACAAAAGACTAATATGCCCAGGCATAATTTCATCCTTCCATGAGTTTTGAAAAAAAATTCTTAGCCTAATGGGCCTTGTTTATACTCTCTTACCTCCCTTAGACCATGCTAAAAGTAAATGCTGCTCATCATTCCGATGCTGTATGTGGACCCCAGATGTGTGTTCAGAAACAACCCTAACAGCCCCGAGGCATCTTCTCTATGTCTCTAAACATCTTTCTGTGGTCCCAACCCACCCGTCAGACCCACACAGTGCTGACTCCTTACCCTCTCGGCCTCCTTTTTCTGGTCTGGTCCTCATCTAGAATGAGAAGCTGACACAGAAACTCACATAATCTAGTTGGGAGATACAGAAACACTCCCCCAAAGTCCCAAATATTTAATTAATTGTCTGTTTCATTGCTTTCATCTCTCCTATTACATTGGCAATTTAAAAACGAGGTCAACATCAACTTCAGTGGGATTCACACCGTGGTCCTTGCACTTAAATCTAATCTGAAATAAGTTATTTCACCCTTTTGAACCTTCCTTTTCTTAAATTGTGGGTAATAATCTCATCCTGTTGCTCCTGACTGTTCATCTGGTTGGTGTAGCCCAGATTCTTGAGCAAATTCCAGGGTAGTTGTTCTTGGTTCTCTTTTCACTCTTATCTCCATAACATGGAGTACTAAGGATGGGGTACAAGCACCCTCACTCTCATCGTCTGTCCATGATGGATTCCTTTGATCAATCCTAACATTCCTTCCTAATGTGCTCAAAGAAGTCAGTCAGTCCTGAGTATCCTTCCCCACTTGGAGTTTCACCTCAGCACTGGGGCAGAATTGGCCCTAGGATAAACACTGCTTGGGTCCTACCCAAATATGTTTTTCCCCACCCAAGTCTTAACAAATCTTTAAAAGCAAGACTGTAAAGGATATAACTGTTTTCAAGTAACCTAATTCAGAGCAAAGAATAAGAACATGCACCCCCCAAATATTCAAGAATGAAGATGTTACAATATCTGGTATGCAGTCAAGAACACATGCAAAGAACAAAAAGTAAAATAATGAGATAAAAATAAACACCACTGATCAGAACTTCCCAGAATTGACACAGATAATAAAATAAGCAGACAAGGACATTAAAATTATAACTTTAGGCAAAAGTTTAAAATGAAGAAAAGAACATTAGTACTCAACAGGAAAATAACGAGTGATATAATATACAAATTAGAACACATGAAAGAAAGGAAAGAATATGGTTAGAGAAAGATACATTTGAGGAAATAAAAGCCAAAAGTTTTCCAAGTTTGACTTAAACTACAAATATACAGATCTGAGAAGTTGTATAAAACCTGAAATAGGAAACATAAAGAGTACTACATCAGAGCACAGTATAATCACATTTCTAAAAACCATTAATTAAGAGAAACTTTAAAAATAGACCAAAAAATAAAAAGGACACATTAAAAACAGAAAATCAAGTGAAAACCAGGAGCAAATCTCATGTTGGAAATAAGGCAGAAAAAGATAGTGGAACAACTTTCTGAAGTCATGAAAAGAGGGAAAATCTGTCAATGTATAATTCTATACCCAGCAAAAACATCCTTCAAGTACAAAAAATAAAAAATAAATACAGATTTTTTTCAGGAACATAAACACAGAAAGAATTCATGACCTACATATGGTAAAGTTACATTACAAGACACAATAAAGGAAACACTTCAGGCAGAAGGAAAATGGCACAGATTGAAATATATATCTAAACTAGTGTTTTTCAACTGTTTCTCATTATCATCCCCTAGGGAGTCTTTTTAGACTTTTCTTCCTAATTAGCACCTCATAAATTTTTAATGCCTCAGATATACTGTATATCTGTTTATGAACTGCATGAATACTTGTGCTTTACACATAAAAGGTAGTATTTAAACATAAAAGAATAATATTTTGTTGTTGTCTGAGAACAAATTTTACCCTCTTGGGGTGATATCATTCCCATTGATAATATATTATCTATTAATTTTCTATTGCTGCTGTAACAAGCTATCACAAACTTGGTAGCTTAAAACAATGCTAATTTGTTACCTTACAGTTCTGTAGATCATAAGTCTGACACGGGCCTCCCTAAATCCCGGTATTGGCAAGGCTGTGTTCTTTGGGGGAGCGGAAAAAAGGAATCTGTCCACAGATTCTGGGAATTATGACACTGACATGGGGCCAGGGGGACCAATTATTCTGCCTACCACATGTGATTTAAACAAAGAATTAAAGAGTATGAGAGATTTCAACTCCACAAGTAAATGAATAAGATTTCATTCTCATTAAATCCCTTAACGTACCATTGACTTTACACAAAATAAAAAACATGCAATGAATGGTCTTACATATGTAAATCTAAATGTATTGCCATAATAACATAAAGGTCCAGAGGAATAAAATAGAAGCATATTATTTTAAGGTTTTTATAATTGTATATACAGTGCAGTCATGTGCCACATAATGACATTTTGGTCATTGCATATTGGACAGTGGTTCTGTAAGATTATATTGCTTAGTGACATTGCAGACATCTTAGTTTGACTAGGTACCATCTATGATGTTTATACAATAACAAAAGTTATTGTTTACACAATAACAAAATGATCTTCAGTAAGAAGAATATGTCCTCCTTACTGAGCACTTGAAAGCAGACTGATAAGTTGAGGGTGCAGAGTATAAATCCTAAAGAAACTACTAAAATGAAATTATAAAACTAGCATAGAGAAGACTCATAGGAGACAAAATGAAAGCATAAAAACACAGTTAATTCAAAAAAGCAGGAACAAGGAAAAAGAGAAGAAGAAACTGGAAAATAAAGAGCAAGATCGTATACTTAGACTGAAGCACATTAAATATAAATGACTTAAACTTCTCAATTAAAAGTCTGGGCTTATCAGAATGGATAAAAATATGACCGAACTAAATGTTGCCTATTGGTAACTCACTTTAAATGTAAAAAATGCAATAGGCTAAAAATTAAGCACTGACACTGGACAAAAGAGAACTGGCTTCTAACTTTGACATTCTAACTTTTGACATCTTGCAATTCATCACCCCTCTCCTCACAAAAAGAAAACAAGGAAAGAACTGAATGAACTAAAGATCCATGGGTACAATTGAGCCCATCAGAGAACTGAGGTCATAGGGCAAACCCACCACAACCCAGAAATCTGAAGAGACAAGTCAACAGAAAAGCAGAGGCCAGATGAGCTTGCCTGGAGTATAAGCAGCCAGAGCCATGAATGACCCCATCATCTCAATGGTACTTCTCAGCATGGCGCAGCTTGCCAGTGAAAACTCCTTCTGACGGTAGACTTAGCCAAGCTTCTCCTCCTTCAGGGCTTAACTTCCAGGAAACCTAACGGTTTATAACAGAAAAGTGACAAGAGAAAGTCCTCAGGTTTTTAGAAGGACAAAGTCACCATTTCAAACTCTGCCAGAGCATTCTGCCTGAGACAAAGCATACCAGCCTAGGGACAGACTATCAGAGCCTCATCCAACGTGAAACCAGAGGAATTTCCTAACTGCCCATTCTCTAGCCTTCAGATCTCACCTAAGATGGAAAAACAAACAGAGAGATGCTCATGGAAATCACAGTAGAGACAGAGACACACGAAAAATGCAAAGCTTAATCATAGCATAGAATGCCCCTCACCCCCACAAATACCTCCTCACCCTGCAATTAGGGCTTCCTTATTGTAACAGTGCAATATCTGAAAGAGCTACAAGGAGTTTTTAGGGAATCCCATGCACAACATGGACCACAAAATCATGGACCCTAGAGGAAAATGAAGTTTGATGCCTACAGATGGGTTAAACAGAGCCCAGAGTCTAACCCAATTCACACTGAAGGCCACAATGTTTGTTACCCAATGTGTCACATCTAGTTTTCAGTATAAACTCTCAAGGCATGCAAAAAGGCAAGAGAGGACACAATCTGAAGAGAGAAACAATCATCAGAAACAGATTCAGATATTAAAAATGGTAATCATCAGATGGAGAATTTTAAGTAATTATGATAGGTTAAAGGCATTAATGTCAAAAGTAGACAATATACAAGAACAGAAGGGGGATGTAAGCTATCAGAGAGAGAGAAACTGTAAGAATCAAAAGGAAAAATATCCATTGTAAAAAAAAAAATGAAAAAGTCTTTAATGGGTTCATCAGTACACTCAACACAATCAAGAAAAAAGCATTGAGTTTGAATCATAAATTTTGACCAGACCTCTTCTAGGAAGACTTGAATAAGAAGAGGATGTAAGTCCCTGTGGCAATTTCCAGCATTGGAGATCAGCACTGAATTAGGGTCTTCATCCTTCCTTCACTCCTTAGGTTCCCCAGGCTTTGGGTGCCTGCTTCTTCCCCACAAACTGAGACCCTCAAAGTCATCACCATACCCCTTTGGTTGAGTGCAATCTAAAACACTGTACAAGATGAAATAGTTCTAAAAAGAAATAAGCTCACATACCCAAAAGTTTAAAGAATGATCACTTTGGGCATACATTGATCAGGGTACTTAACTGAACCAACCTCGTTTTTCTTTTTATCTCTTGCATTGACTTCATAGACTCGGCTTGACTCTCAGACAGACTCTCTTCTCATGGACGCTAACTGTTCATCCAGTTGTAACCCCACAATTACTGAAACTCCAGCTTAGTAGGTCAGAACCTCCCCAAAGTCTCAGGGAATATCTCACCACCACTGGGTGAATCAGTGTGGCCAGAGGACTTCAATGTTCAGATTGACTCCAGCCTGGGTCCCAAGTTTTGCATCCTTAAAACAGGTTTTGATGCTCCACCAAGGCCAAGGTTAGGGTTAAGCCATCCCTAACCATAACCTTCTCATGGAAAGGAGGCAGTTCCCCAGGAGATAACCTGTTAGGATTTCTGCTTATCTTTATATTCCCTAATGTCTAGCAGGAGACTTGGTATATCATAGATTATTCATAAATCTGTGCTAAACTAATTAAGAAGGAGGTGACTGAATAAAACCTTCTGTTGCATAATAATGTCCCATTCTCCTCTCCACCTGTCTTCAACATGGCTAACAGGTTTCATCTTTACTTGAACAATACTGCCTACTTGAACAATACACAGTGGCCCATAATCATGAAGTTAAATATGTGCTCAATAGAGAGAGTTCCCAAATGAATTAGTGATGTCTGTCATGGTTGCTGGAGTGGTGGATAGCATACATGATGAACCTCTGCAGAGACCATTTTTTTCCATACTTCTGGCCAATTTTGCCTGTTGACCAGCTCACTGGTCATATTCCAGAGCTAAACAAAACAGGATCCAGACTAGCCAGAGAGAGGGTTTTTTTTTTTTTTTAATTGTTTGTTTGCTTATTTTTTTTATTATTATTCTTTTAGGGCAAGGGATGCCCAGAATTATCAAAAAACAACAGCCACATCAGAAAATTCACAAGAAAATTGATTATGAGGCCGCAATCCTTCTGGTATCACTGGTCAATCATTTCAGTACTCTGACCGCAGAGCCCAGTTGAATCCACTTGGCTCCTTCCAACTGACTACAACCCAACAGAAAAAGGCAGACACAACTGGAACCTCACATATCCTCTCATGCTTCTATAATTTTTTTACACAAATTGAAGAGTATAAACCACTTCCTGTACCAGCCTCTGCTCAAATTTCTCCTCCCACGAGGGAAGCATTTGCTGAACAAATTTCTCCTTAATATCACCCCAGCACATGGGGCCCAGCAGAGAGCCCCAGATGGGTTGAAGCCTTCCCAGTGTGGGCCCTGTTGGAAACTCCCCTCAGCCAATAGCAGACACACGCATCTGTTCCCTCCTTCACTGCCCAGCATCTTCTTTGCCCCTATCTTTCCTCATCTGACCTTTCTTTAATTCCTAACTCATTTCTAAGAGATGAGAAATTCTCACCATCTGCAGCCTCCCCATCAGCCTTCCCAGGCATTAGTTTGATATGCCCATCTCTGCACAAACGTCACATGCCTATGGCATTGTTTGTATACCTTTTGTTTCCAGAGGATACAAGGGGGAAAGTTGAGTACTGTGGTCTACAGTCTCCTCACCTGTCAGTGGTCCCATAACCCAGTCCATTGGGACCAGCACCCTCCTAGTGATGGTCACTCATGCAGGGAAGAGCACAGCTTGGGTCCCACCCTAACAATGTCCACCATGGTCCTCCCCAGTAAGACAGAAAGCATACTCTCCAGACACCTTGCTTTCTTCTGATAACTAAGCATATATTTCTCATTTTCCACTCACTCACGCAGGAAGAAAGAGACAGAGAGGAGGTAACAACAGAAACCTCAGATGGCTCTGAAGCCCTTCTAATTTGCTCAACCCTAAAAAATTCTAGGTCTCTGGAGTAGAACACAACACTCTTCTCTTCCCGTTGTTAGGCATAGGATCTCCCTGCAAAGTTCTCTGATTTCTCTGATCCATCGAGTCCCTTAGAAACTGACTTCTCTTTTCCTTTGATAGAAATGGAGAAAATCAGAGTATTGTCCAGAAATGCATTGGGTTTCCTGAGCCTGGCATGTAGTTGCACCTATGGAGGGTTCAGTTGAAGCTCTGTAAAGCAGAACGGGACCAGGAATCTCTGTTGGCACAAGTCCTAGCAAGTTAAAGGAACTCGATAAATACTTGTTCTGTAAATAAATAAGCAAATGAATTGATCTAGGCCTGAAGGTGTCTGAAATTCAAGTTGTGTCTGCCTTGCCTGTCTCTGGGAACTGGACTTGTGTGTGGTTGTATGCACACTGACACTGTGCATGAAGCTGATCAAGGGAGCCTCGGGTGGGATTATGATCTATTCCTGGTCCTTCTTAGTCCCCCTGGCCTGCCCTCAGGTGAGTTCTCTGTGCCCCAAGGATAATTTTCTACACCTTGACTCTGATCTTCCCTTGGAGACTGTGGGTCTTCTCTTCCCAGAGAGACTCCAACCAGCAATGAGGAAGAGTGTGTATCACAACTGGGCATTCAGAAGGTAAAATATAGTCAAGGGGCAAAGGTCATGCAGATGTGCCTTTGAATCCAGCATTCTAGACCCCTCCAGGATTTACTTAGCAGTTTAGATCCATCAGCTGGAGTTACCAATGTCTTCCTCTTTAGGCTCCGAACACAGTACTGAACTAATGCTGACTAACAGTACCATTCATCAGCCATGATAACTTTCCTGCCAGATACACAGAGGTAGACACAATCATTTTGCAACCTATAAAAGAACTAGAGGAACTCTAGGGTAGAGCTCTGCAAAATCAAATGCTTAAAGTGAAAACCTCAGAGCAAGCAAATCAGTCTACAAAGTCAGAAGACTGAACTCAAATCCTGGTTCTACCATTTACTAAATGCTTTATCTTGGGCGAGACTGAGACCCAGTCTTCATGTCAAGGAAACTGTAATGATAACAATGCCAACTGCAAAAGAATCTTGAGAGAATTAAATTAGATATTTTTGTGAGCACCAGCAGGCTGCCTGACACATAATTAATACATTTCTCAGACTAGAGGATTCACCATTTAACCACTTATCTGAAGATTAAAAAGCCAAAATGACTTCTCTTAAGTCAATCAGGTAGAATCTGAGCTCCTCTGCTAGGACCTGGGGGGATGGCCAAGATGAAGATGATAGAAATAAACTATTCTAGCAGCTCGAATTTTAGACTCTTATAGGGACACAGAGTTCCCTTACTACAGCTTGGATCTTGCACGTCCCCCAAAGGCAAATGTGTTTAAGGCTTGGACTTCAGTCCATGGTGCTACTGGGAGGAGGTGGAACCTTTAAGAGGTGTGGCCTAGTGGAAGCAAGTTAGGTCATTGGGCGTTTGCCCTTAAAGTGAGTAATTGAACTCCAGCCTCTTCCTGCCTCTCTTTTGCTTCCTGGCTACCATGACATGAGCAGCTTCCTCCATCATGCTTATAAAAGTTGCTTAACTTAGGTATCTTATTACAGTCACAGAAAAGTGACTAATATTTTAACATCAAAAGATCAATACTGACACGTTATAGATTAAATGAAGCATGGTGTCCTGGATTGGATCCCAGAACAAAAAAGGACATTAGTGGGAGAACCAATGAAGTTCATTCAGAGTTTGGAGATTAGTTAATAGTAATTATCAACGTTTGTTTCTTAGTTCTGATAAATGTATCATAATTCTATAACATGTTAACATTAGGGGAAGTTAAAAGTAATTATCAGGACTCTGAAATAGCTCTGGGCCTTTTCTGTAAGTAGAAAGTTATTTCAAAATAGAAGTGGAGAGTAGTAGAGTGGTAAGCACAGAAAGTGGACAGTGAGAGGGATTGGACGAGATTGGTCAACCTGTACAAACATAGTTAGATAGAAGGAAGAAGTTCTGTTTCTCTATTGCCCAGTAAGCAGACTATAGTAAATAATATAAAAGAGTTAGAAGAGAGGACTTTGATGTTTTCACCAGAAAGAAATGATAAACATATGAAAAGATGAATGTGCTAAATGCCTTGATAATTACACAATATATTAAAATATCCCTCTGCATATCCTAAATATGTACATTTATTATGTGTCAATTAGAGACAAATTTCCAAAGGTTTATTTTTTTAAAAAATCAAATAGACCCCTCTGGCCTCCATAGAACTTTCTACAAGGACTCATTCAGACATAAAGCCATGTCTTTAATTTTCCACTTCTGGGTGACACCTGGAGGGGATGCAGGGCCTGGGCCTGCTCCCCGCCAGGGCCTGGTCACCAGCTTAGCTTAATTCCAGAGAAAGATGAGGTGTCAGAAGGGAAAAGTGGCCAACGTTTTGGTTTTCTGAGCTCATTTTCTCAAAAAAAAAAGTCAATGATTGCCTCATGACTGTACACCCGCCCCCTGCCATATACATATGCAGCCCTTGAACAATGCCCTGGCCATAGTTGAGAGAACTGTTTGTGGCTTTTTGAAAGCCCAGGTACAGACCCATGGATCTGCAGCCCCAAGGGGTGAGTAAGACAGGAGGTAAAGAGGCTGAGACAGCACTTTATTAGGAAGTGGCAGTAAGTCAAGAATGTTTTTGAGTATTTTATATACTTATGAAAGTTTCATCCTACGAGATGAGGAAAATGAGGCTCAGAAAGACTAGGAGACTTACTCTAAGCCACGTAAGTAGCTAACAGGAACCCCACAGAGATGGAACACATAGAAAATTCCAGTCTCTCTGCTGCCCTCAGACACACACACACACACACACACACACACACACACACACTTCTTCCGAAGGTCAAGGCACCTCTGACTTCACTAAATACGTGCTGGGCAATTGCACCAAGTACATGACATGCATTCATCCTAACAAACAAAAATCTTACTTGTTGCTAACTACACTTTATCAAAAAAGGTAAATAAAACTTGAAGAGCCCTAGTAAGTTAGTTGAAGTGTACATAGTTTATAAAGTAGCAAAGCCAGAACACCTATCCAGTCCATCTGATTCCAGAGTCCAAATTTTTGATCGCTTCATGATTCAATGAATATGAATCAATGAGCAAATGAATGAATTGACCAATAATCTGGGGGAGAAGTGTATCAGAGTCTCAATAATACTGTGCCTTTCATCTCATGTCTAAAGTATATGAACTAGTTCTAAATCCTTCTAGGAAGTGAAGTGGAAGCTGTCAATCTTTCTAGACTTGGTCAGGATTTGGGAGGATTCTGAGGAAGGGGAAAGCACAGGTAGCAGAGGGTGGAAGGAGGACTTGTCACTAGGAACTTTTATAAAAGGAGCACAGCAGGGATGACTGCTAGAAACTGAGTAACTCTAACTTTCCAAAGCAGGGGGAGGGCTCCACCCCTAAGACAGGTTTCCACCAGCCAGAGGCCTGGAAAAGACAGGAAAACACTCCAGGAAGAAGACTTCAGAGTACACGGTGGATCTGGACAAAGCACAGGGACTTGAATCCACACCTCTCCTTGCAGTTGGTGGCAGGAGAATCTTAGGCAGTGACTGAGCTGAGCATGACCTTCTTCGGACTCCCTTTCATTTCTCCTGTAGCGCATAGTCCCAGCAGGACTAGGGAACATTCTATCCGTCTTTGTCTTTTCTTCTTCTCTCCCTCCTCTTGAGGACTTGACAAGCACTTGACATGTGGTAAGGGAAAAATACTATCCAAATATTTTGAGAAAGAGAGACTGTCAAGGAAATCTCAGTTCGTTTTTTCCTTGTTGTGAGGTGTATAACTTTGGATAAGATATTCAGCCCCCTGGGTCTCTTTTCTTATCTCTAAATGGGATAATGGTCCCTGTCTACCAAGGTTATGAGAATTAGACACCATCTCTCCAGCATCCCTAGCACAGCGGAGTAGATGCCCCACACGACTTGTCTTTATGTCGTTATCTTTATCATCATCGTTGCCTGTTTTATAAACCTGTTTACTTCAGCAAAGTCTCAGAGTCACATGCCACCCACACGCAAGGGCTGAGGCCACATGTCCCCCAAGTCCTGATACCACCCAGGCAGATGAAAGCTGGAGCCTTAGCAGGGCTAATCATCAGAGGGGAGACACGAGAGGGTTCAGCTGGGCTGGAAAGAGAACACGTGTGTCCAAGTGGGCAGGAGGAGGCCCTTCCACAGTCTCTGAGTCCACTGGCTGACTGTGAACCACAGTGGGCCATGCCAGCTCAGATGCGTTTGCTCCTGGAAGATGGTCTTTGTTATCAGTAGCTGGATTCACAATGAAATTCAATCTCACTTGGGGGACTGATTAGCAAGAACACCCACAACCAAGAAACACAAAGTGCATTCAGTTTCATCATTTGGGAATATTACCTTTGATTGTTTTTCTTCTTCTTCATCTAGCTTTAATGGATTACATTTTGTATTACAAAGCCAGCTGCAGTACTCTGGATGGAGTGAAAAGGCTGGGGAGAGGTGAGTGTCCTCAGTCCTGGCCACTTCCTAGTGAGGCCTAGGATTGTGGACAGTCCCATGCAGATCATTCTTCTCCTACAGATACAGGACACAGGGCAGGGTTTTGACAAGGCAATAAGTCCCAGGGGACATCCTTGGGAAAAGGATGGGTGTTCTTGGAATTGAAGAAAGTAGTTTTTTGAAAAAGAAGAATACAGAAAATCATATAACACAACCAAAAATAACAATAGTATCCCACCACCAAGAATACTAATGATAAGGAAGATCTGGACAAAGTGTAATACCAGACCCAGGGAAGAAATATGGTAGGGAAGAAGAAAGGAAGTAAAATGGAAGAAATAAATGAAGAGAGGGAAACTAAATTTTTAAATTTCAGTTAAATAACGATGCAATGCTTTTTATATTACCTTCTTTTAATCTTCATAACCGACTTAGGAGTTAAATACCCATTTTCATATAAAGAAACTCAGACAATAATATGGGACCTTTTCTCTAGATGGTAGGCAGTAAGGGTCAGAGATGGAACCAGGTCTCCTGACACACCCTCCTAGGCTGGTCTTGGCAGCCTGTATAGCACAGAGCATCAAGCTACATTTGGGGACCGTCCCAATAAGATCAGCATCCAATTCTTGGAAGGATGAACTGATTTTCCTGCCAATTCACACCGGGAAGAAATTTCCCTATCTCCCCTGTTACTTCCGGTCCTACTGCTACAACTTTTCTCTTTTGGACCAGCACACGCTCAGATCCGTAACTTTCAGATGGCCCCATTCCTGGATAGAGGGAAGACAGAGACTTGTTCTCTTGACACATTTTCTGCAGGACTGGGTCCTTCTTTCTTGTTTTTCTTGCAGCGATTCTCATCTGTCTTGATTTTGTGTCTTCTCATCTTCTTTCTTCTTAAGCTGGGAGTATTTTTTTCTTCTTCTTTTAGTGCAGTTGTTTCCAATAAATCCTCACTTGTTTTCTTTAAGTTGTTCAGTTATTTTAAGTTTTTTTTTTTTTTTTTTTTTTTTTTTTTCCCTACAGTCCTCTGTCTGCATTTCTGCTTTCCATCTGGATCACTTAGTCTTCTCCCTTTCTGGAATGAAGACAAAGGAAGGTACTAGAAACTTAACAGATCCTGGCCTGTCCCTGGAAGCAGGAGGAGGACAGAAGAGGAAATCATGCCTGCCAATCATCCAGCACTTTTATTAAAACTCAGATTGTCTAGTAACACAGCTAGAGACAGCTTGACTACCCAGGAGTCAATATTCTTAGGTGACAAGCTGGCAGTCACGTAGAACAGGTATTTAGTAGTCATCTCATTACACAACCCTCTCCACATTGCATGTTATCTGTGTCCTCAGTACAGCTCTGCTTACTGTATAGTGTGTCATGGACATGTCTGTACAACTAGGTCATGAAGGTCCCAAGAGTGTTTGCCTGAGCTTGGTGACCATCATCTCCCTAACACATGACCAGGCACACAGGAGATCCTCAGAGGTAGTCTGCTGGACAAATGAATACGAATGTTTTGCCTCTGAAGCACTTTACATAGGACCAGGGCTGAGTTCCACTGAATTGAGTCAGGAATGATCTATCCCTACAATACAGGCTTCGCTCTTACCAACTGTCTCACCAGGTCCACACCAGGAGTTGACTTCCAAACTCAAGAGGAGGCCGTATCTCTCATGGGTTTCTAGGTGGGTAAGACTTAATCACATGTGACCTAGATTCACCTTCGGCTCCTGCATTCTTGACCCAGTATTTCCCAAGTTCAGGTTCAAGAAGTTCTAATTTAATTCTCTATCTATCCTCCACTTACATCTTTTGAATTCAGGCTTCATATTGACAACACCATGTAAGTTGCCATTTTTTAAAGTAACAGTTTGTTTTTTTCTTTTTCTTTTTGAAGGAATTTATTAATTCCATTTGCTATGGAATTTCAGATACCTGAGACAACAAAAGGAGATGTAAATATACATTTTATTTGGTATCTAATTCTCACTCTTCTTTTTCTATAATCACTCTAATATTACAATCCTTATGTTACAAGGAAATAAGTTGATTGTCACAAAAATGATATGACTTGTTCAGGGTCTCATGAGGAGTGGGTGACAGTTTTGGAATTGGAACCAGGGTTAATCTTTCCATGCCAATAATAATGGAGTCTCACTTCACTCCAGGTCCTTCCGGAACTGTGCACTTCGAAAGAACTGAGAGTGAAGAGAGGGCACAACTGTCTTTCCTTGGAAAACCCTGTTTCCATTAGAATTTAATTTAGATTTAATAAAATGCTTAATGAATCTTAATTAAACCCAAATTGAAATTAAAAATGGCTTAACAAGGTTTAATAGTGATGTGAGAGATCACACAATTCCACTTCAATAAATATTTTCCTAATAACAAATAACCATTTCATTAGTGAGAAAAAATGTTGTCATTAAGTCCAAATTAAATTAAATTATCCATAATTTACTGGCATAGTTAACAGTATACGTTAATGAAAAATATGTAAAGTTTTCCCTAACCCGTCCCCCTTTGCTAAGAATCACTCTAGTTTTAGGAATTTAAAAAGACACTGAATCTATAATGGGTAGACGGTGTGAAGTCAATGGAGCCATCTCTAAGAATTTTATTTTCTCTAATAACAGAGAAGACAAGGCAGAGGAAAAAAAGATGTGGGGGCTTTCCACCAATGCCATATGGATTTCCACCAGTGGGGTATTGATAGGGGCGGGTGAAGGCATTGTGCACCCAGGGCATCTTTGGCTCCAGAAAATGTGAGAAGGAAATTCTGCCTCCTCTATGTACAATAAGTGATGTCAGTTATGATACAGAGAGATTGAAACTGCAGTGCATTAAAGAGGAGAAGGGCAACACGCGCTTTCCTGTTACTTTCCTGTGGGGCGTGTGTGCGTGCTTTTCATTTATTGTTATTATTGATTATTATTTCTTCACGCCCTGGCTTGAAGAATGTTTTAGGAAAGAAATGGTTGGAGCCAGTTCCTGAATAAGATACAAGTTTCTAGAATTGGATCACATTCCAGAAAAGGGCCACAAGAACCTATTGGGTCCTTTGAAATGTGCCCACTCCTAAATGAGGTGTGCTGAGTATAAAATATACACTAGATTTCAAATACTTAAAAAAACATAACTATTGCCTTAGTAATTGTTTTTATTGACCATATTCATGATTAGTTTATTGATTATATCGACACAATGAGATTTTGGATATATCGATTCAATAAAACTATGTAGAGTGAATTTCTCCTCTTTTATATTTTACACACCTGGCTTGCATTATTTTTCTATGAAACAAAGCTGATCTAGGAGAATCTACCTTTAATAAAGAAGTGAACAGATCTCACTCTTTCTTTTAATGTTAATGTGTTAACACTAGCGAACATTCTTTTATGCACCCATTCATTCATTCAACACATGTGTGAACACCCATTACCAAAGACCCTATGCTAGGTATAGAGATACAGTGATAAAAATAGGGGACCTGGGCCCAGGTAGCTCCAGCACATCACACATGTACCCAGATATCTACACAGTGAAACATACACGTGCATATAAAAATGTAGACATAGATGGAGCTTCACACACAAACGCGTGCACATATGCAAAAATGCCAATGCAGAAAAACACGAATTAAAAAACCAAAATCAGGTTTTGAGAATAAAACCCTCTTTACCTCTGCAGCATTCAGCACTTCAGATAGGTTTAGCTTTTCCGGTAACCAGACAGGGACAGTCACAAATGTCTATTTGCCAGAGGACATTCAGAGAACAGATATGTAGTCAAGGCCTCTCCCCATGATTTTGCCAAAGCCAGTAGATCCAGGGTTCCCAGGGAGAAGAAAAAAGGTGGCAAATTCAGATCTATCTGTTCATGACCAGGCAGACAAGGAAGGGACAAGCTGGTGGAGGGTGTGCTTCCATGGACACTTTTCCTCTTAGGCTGTAACTGCTGAAGAGTGAGAAGAGCTCACCTGAGGGCTGAGAGCAGAAACTGGCTGGGCTGACGTTGCAACTACCTGGTGTAATCTCATGGAAATCACTTTCCAACTCACCCTCAGGTTGTTGGTCCAGGAAGTGGGTAAGTCAGAAGTCAGAAACCACTCAGGTTTGTTCAACAGAAAATCTGATACAAAAAAACTAGGTGTTGAAGAACTGCGAAGAAAAAGAGAACACTGTGTGGTACCTACAAGTTGTACCTGCAGGTAGTAACCACCATCCCTGGGGCTGTGGACAAAGGAAGGAGATCTCAGTGATGAAGCTGTGAACACTGAGAGGAGGAACACACTGAAGTTGAAACTCAGACAACGGAGGAGGGTCCCGGAAGGCTGATGCTGAACTGCGGGCGGGAGGGGGAGTTATGCACTGTTTCTACAAGTGTCATAAACAATACTACCAACTGAATTCAGCTGCTGAGACGGGAAAGAACTATTGCATCCTAAGGAAGCATCACTTAGGATGCAACAGGGAGAACAGGAAGCAGAGAGAAATAGGAAGGAACATGTGCTGCTTTTGCCAGTCTCCCCACAGCTCCCCCTACTGGTGAAGCCAACATGAAGCCAAGTGGTGAAGCAGATGTATAGTTTCTAGAGTTCCAGACTGTGATAAAAATAACTCAAGTGTGGGTCTGAACGTTTGAGAGATAGTAACTTAATAGCCCGCACAGGAAGGCATACCAGAATCAGGGAGAATGAAGAAATGAACTGAACATTATCTCCAAAAGCTTATCATGCACAGTTTTAAAATCCATCAGAATCAGAATCCTTGGTCAAATATGTATAGCAAAATTTATGGTATCACAAGATGAGAGGTTGACGAAGTTGTATTAGAAGAGCAAAACCTTTGTCAAGTCCTGCGATAAAGAGGTATGTTGTGTTTTATTTAACCTAGAGATCCCTACAGATGAGTTTTTTGTTTGTTTTTCAGAATACCCACTAATTTCTAAAGCAGCACAGATTCTAAAAAACTTAGCCCAGCATTATGCTGGAGACCCCTGGATCACAAGTCATATGATTAGGTTGGATAGTGTGACTTATCGAACAGGTTGCATATTTTCTCAAATGCTGTAGTCCGGTCACTGCTGAGGCGGGGTTTAGGGTCAGGGATGATCACCAGGATGCCCCTGAGGTTTCCTCTAGAACAGAAGCCAGATAAGAGCGAAGGACACGTGTTTTGTTTTAATTCACTATGGTATTCCTAGCACCTATCACGATGTCTGGGATCTGGTCAATACTGTTGCCAGAGGGAGAGAGTGCTGTGAATTACTAGCCAAATTTCTTGACAATGAACCCTTATGTGTTAATGAACTTGGAGAAAGATGAGGAAGAAGTGTAGTGCTGGCCTATGGAAATGTAACGAGACCCATCATGTAATTTAAATTTTTCTGGTAGCTATATTTTAAAAAGTACAGGTGTAATGAATGTAAGATCAGACAATGGTAACGGGAGAACAGACAGGCCAGATGTGAATCAAAAAGAAAAACTTCATTGGGCCGGCTCTCAGGAGAGGTTCGCAGGTCAATCAGGGTGCTGGGCTTGAGAAGTTGCACTAGACCCCCACTTGGGCGTGATTTTATAGCCCGTGGTGGGGGAGGGGAAGCTGGAGGACTCCGTGTCCTCCTGGGATTGGCTGGGGTCCTTTGTCTGCGCCTGATTGGCTGTTCCTTGGAGCATGCGCAGGCTGCATTGTTTCTCTGCACATGCTCAAGCTGCTAGATGCCCTGCCCACATCCAGCCGCCTTGAACCACCCTAACAATGAACTTTAATAATGCTTTTACATAATAGTATATCCAACAAATTATTATTTCAACATGTCATCAACATAAAGATATTAATGATATTGTGCACTTTTTTTGTACAAAATACTTGAAATCTGGTGCATATTTCATACTTAAAAACCTCTCATGTTGGATTAGCCACATTTTAAGTGCTCAGTAGCCTCATGTGGTTAGTGGCTACCATTACTGGGCAGCTAACTTTTAGTGACTTCCAAAGTATAACCCTCCAAAATTGGGGACATGAGGCAAACACTCCAGTTTGTAAATGGGCACTGAGACAGAAAGGTTGTGTAGTTATAGTTACTAAATATAGTGACAACACCTGATTTAACTGACATTGCTCACACATAAGCCAGGGGGTTATATTAGAAAGGCTAGCAATAATTTAACACTGGAGAGGAAGAGGAATAAAGAATAATAGAGAATATAAAGGCAGGGAGTTAGCATCAAAATTAGGAGGTCCTTTCTCTTCTTCTTCATTTGGACCCTGGCCTGGGACTGTTTAGATTCTCAGAGTTTATAAGAAGCATGGGTATGGATGCCAGGTCTCTCCGATCCGTGGCACAATCCTCAGCGTGTAGGAAAGCACCTTACCCTTAGCGGATGCCCCAGAATATTTCTGAAATGAAAAAAGGAAAGAGGAGAGGGCAGACTCCAAGAGCACATATAATTTTCCTGAAGCTGAATGCAGATTTTCCAGGAAGGAACATCCCAGGTGAGGGAAGGGATAAGTGACACTTTTTCTTCACTCCCACTTTAGGAGGGGGAGACAAGTAAAATATTGACAGCTTGCTCCCCAGTGATGTTTAATCATCTTTTCTGGGGCTGAAATCAAAGGTTATACAAAATTTGGATTATGCATCTTTTTTTTTTTTTTTTTTTTTTTTTTTTTTTTTTTTTTTTTTTTTTTTTGGTGCTGGAGATTGAATCCAGAGCCTTGCACAGGCTTGGCATGAGTTCAGCCACTGAGCCACATGCCCAGACCTTTTCAAATTTTATTTCAAGACAAGGTTCTGCTAAAATGCCCAGGCTGACCTTAAACTTGCAATCCTCCTGCCCCAGTTTTCCAAGTAACTGGGATTATACACCTATGCCACCCACACCTGGCCACTGACCTTCTGATCCCTAGTTTTACTCTCTCCAGTCCATTCTCCAATCTGACCATTCTCCAATCTGACTCTTGACAGCGTGTGCCTTCCTGTACTGTAGTTTTGTCCATCTGTGCATCCTCATATCCAGCGCTTAGGGCAATGCCTTTAATCAAGCAAGCCCTCCAAAAGTAGCAGTCATGTATATGTGAAGGAATGAATGAAGAAGGACAGGAAATGAACAAAATATCACCCCAGCATTTTCAAGATGTCTTTGTATCTTAATTAAGCATTATTTTGATAGAGCCTGAACTTTGCATTTTTGACATTACTTTTGACTGTATATTCAATTTTAAAATGTTTATCTGCCAGATCAAGGGAAATGCATTTGTTCTGGTTCACATAAGCAAACCTGAAGGGTCTGTAGAGTTTTGCATTCATCATGGCGAAGTTCTTAGGTCCACACATCTCCAAGACGTTTTAAAATATGATTACCGCTCTGTTTATTCTGCCTCCAAGTAGATAGAGACAACCTGACATTTGCATTACAAGGAGCCCTCTTCTTAAGGCTGAATGATCCTTAATGGTTCTCTGTTCTTGGCCCCAGATGATCTTTTGTCAGGCCATCCACTCCATGTTGGAAGAGTTCAGCTACAAACCTTTGAAAATCTTCTTGCCCTGGATCAACAGTACTATGTCTGTGCCATTCTGAAAGGGAAAACAGAGTTATCTTAAAAAAGACATTGTTTTAAAATACCAATTTAAGAAGTACTAGGTGTTTTCTCTATAAACAAAGCATGTCAATTAGTGAGAGAATAAGGACCAAAGGGCCCTCCTTGTCTGAGCTTTGTTATCTATTATTAGCTTTTCTGTTGGAGCAAAGCGAGGATATAGAGTTTTAAAGTGGAAAAAAAAATCTAATAAGTATATCAGCTGTGTGCGTATTGTGAGCTGAAGACATCTGTATTTTTAATTAGCTCTTCCATAAATGTGATTATGGCATGTCATATGATCACCCTTGAAGCCAACACCTGGAGCCTGAAAGCCACAGTCCTTCTGTGTCCCAGGGTCCAGACAGGGCACACAGGGAAGACCTGGCGATTGCATTAGCAGCGTTATCAAGACGACTCCAGATCCAAATGATTTTCCTGTCTGTAAATTAAATAATAATATGAAAACAAAATCCACCGGGTCTAACAGGAAAGCACAAATATAACAGTGGGAATTTCCTGTCCCGGGGGCACTTCAAATCCCTGTTAGCAAAAAAGGCTGCTGAATGAAGCCTAGTGAAGTCCTGAGCCCCAGAACATGGATCAAAGGCACTGAAGAGTGTCTTCCCTTTCCAGGATGCGTACTGCAAGGTCCTGTGGAAACCAGAGCTGAGCCCGAGAGAGGAGAGAAGGCGTCCACCTCGCTACATGGAAAGCCTTTCGGATTCTCTGGCTTCTACTTCTTGTGGAGAAAGTATCATAACCGATATTGGTGTCGTTAAATATGTCTTGTTTTTGACTCTGATTATCATGAGAAAGTTTCCATTTTTGTTTTTATTATAGAAAGGACAGTGCCTATAAAAATGCAAGTCCTCCCACTGGTGAGGGTCTGCCTGGTGTCTCAGTTCTCTTCTCCTCGGTGACAACTGGAGCAACACACCAGGACATAGAGGCCACCACCCCAGGTGCATGGGCTGGAGATTGGGTCAAGATGTAGGTGCAGCCAGTCCTCATCTCAAATGCTGAGGGTCACAGTGAGTCTCTGGTGGCAAAGGCTTAGGGTGCTGATTGCCTTGGTGCACTTTTCTCCGGACAGAAGTGATCCTCCTCTTTACTCTCCAGCACTTGTTCCTTGATGCTTCTTATTAATGGTGATTGACAGAGTGAACTCTGCAAATCGACATTAGTTGGAATTCCGTCTTCTGCTCCCCTTTCCACTCCAGGGCATGAAGCATGCTTTCTCTCTCACTCAGCTCTCCCTATCGTTGGGAAATGCTTCTTATGGTGATCAAACCCCGTCAGGGATCATGTGAATACCTCAGCCACTTCCCCAAATGACTTCGGGGAAGTTTAAAAGTTTAAGTATTATTAGCACAAAAGAAAACGTATTTTACACAACTAATATGTTTCTTCTCAACAAACTTAAGTAAAAAAAAAAATTAAAGATACTGTGGAGATAAGGTGATTTAAATACCTGAGCATAAAAACCTAAACAGAGATGCCCCAAATGTGCATTATAAACTTCAAATATTTTCTGCCAAATATAACACATTTTGGCAAAATTTAAAGAGAGCTGTGGGGTTTTGAAACCACTCTTTACTAAACAACCTGGCAGTGTATTTCAGGAAATAAGTGCAAGAATATTCTGAGAGCCCCATAAATATCCTCAAATGTAGAGGGATGTTGCTGGAGACAAGGGGATACAACCACGCTTCGAGGTCTTTACCCCACTCTGTGGTCTTCTTGGTTTCACTTTACTTACAAAAGATGTGTCATTCTTACCTGGGTTACGACAGCAACCGAGTCCCGGAGGAGCCATGCTCACTTGCTGGAACTGGACTCTGGTGAAAATGAGAAGTTCTGGAAAATTCTGCTTTCTTAGTACCCAGACAAAGCAATCACCCCCCTTCTCTCCAGATGCAGGAAACACAAGATCCCCTGGAAGAATCTGAGTCGAGAAGTACAACTTGCATTCTATTCTATTCTTCATTTTTCTCTCCAAATCTAGAAGTTGCCTTAGCCAATCAGCCCCCAAAAGACACCCCCCACTTTCTCATTGTGTGAAAGAACCTAGAAAAGACCTGGAAACAAGAGAGACATGGAAGGTCAGCGTGACTGGCATGATTCTGCTTATTACCAGGAGAGAGAATGTGGGGGGAAATGGTTCTGGAGTCCTGACAGTCACCTCGCCCATCCATAAGACTCATCTATAAACAAACTCTCAGCTCCTCAAAACTTATGGCACAGACTGTAGGTTGGGTGGTCAGGACTGTGGAAACAGGAAAAGAAAGCTCCTCCTAGCTTATCCATAGAGGGAAAGTCAGGAGAGGAGGCTAGAAAGCCCTCTTCTTTACTCCAAGCACTGCAAAAATATTTATGAAAGGAATTAGATCATGCCCTTTCCTATGAGGGAGTAGATCTTTTCCTTACAACTCTATACAGGTACTTTATAGAACATGACACTGGTGTTTGCATATTTAATTTTATTAGTGATTGTTTTGGCATGCAAATGTGTTTAATATTTTAAGCCACAATCAAATCTATCAATTGGATGTCTGTTTTATGTTTTCTGCCTTGTGTGTTACCCTTAGGAAGAGGGATCCCACATAGACCCTTTTTATCCATTTGATTTTTGTCACTTTTTTAATTTTTATTTTTCCTTTTAACTGATACATTACAGTTTTACACAACAGATTCATACATGCACACCATATCACAGTATGATTTGGTCAATATCGTTCCCCAAAAACCTCCCCCTCCCCTTTATCCATTTGGTTTCCTACAGCATTTTTAAAGAGTTTAAGAAGTCTGACAAGTTCTTCCAGGCCACACAGCTAGTAAGGGACAGAACTGTGATGCAGACCTGCATGCACATGAGTCTCGAACTCCTGGTGTTATACCATGCTGAATGTCACCTACAATCAAAAAACTCATTAATTTATTCATACAGTCAGTCATTCATTCATCTTTCCATGTGGAAAGACTATTTTTCTTCAAAGCCTCCACTCTCTCCTAAGTCACTGGGTCTTTTACATGATGTAGCTATTACACATGTAGGCTAGGTTAACCTGATTTGAAGTAACCTTCAAACTTGCATCTTGGGGAAGGTGGTGCATACATTTTGTAAAATGAATTCATGGCTCCCATTAAACTTTCTACCAAGTCATCACTAAAAACTCTGTCTTTGATGAGAATACCAGCATTTCTCACTTTAAGTAGCTGAAGAGATGTAATGTGAAATACAGACAGTGCTTAAAAGTGAGGGCTGACTGATACCACTTTCCCCCATCTAATGTGATCAATGTGAGATCATGTTAGATAAAGCAGGTCACTTTTCAAATGCATGGTCCTTCAAGATGGCGTCATGAAGTAATTATTTATTTCTGCATATTTAATTCATAGTTTTTTCACAATAACAAAGAACAAGTAAAACCATGAGGAAACATTCCTTAGAGACACCCAACCATTCAGTATCCACTTCCAGAAAATACCTAACAGTGAAGTTAATACTTACATTGCCTATGGATGCTTTCCTTCCCTTTGGAAAGTTTATGGGTCTACGCATGTAAGAGCAATAAATGACGTGGATTATTCACACAAAATCTGCAGAAAACCAGCCCAGAAGTGATAATAATAAACTGGTACCGCAATTACAAATTTTTATTAAGATTCATTTCAGAAAATTGTAGGCAGAAAGTGAATGGAAGAACAGGGAAACCAACAGGGAGACCAAAACCAAGTAGATCTAAAATGACAGGTTTGAGTGAAAATATGCTTTCGAGTCAACAGTATGGTCTTTTAACAAGATTTTTAAAAATTACATGAATTGTCTTAGTCCTTACTGAAATTTATTCATGCCTTTCTCCAAAATGAATTGAGGGACTTTTGTGAAGGATCAGATGTACAGAAAGCTTGCTGACATAAAACTGCAGAAGACTGGTCACAATTTCATGACCTAGGGATGTTTCAGCTGGATAAGACCTTGGTAAGCATATAATTCATACTTTGTAGGTTTTAACCCTGTTCAGAACATAGCCCTCATTTATGAGTGCGCTAGACTTTATTTTTGCTTGGTCAGAAAGAGGACTGCTTTTGATTAGTAATGTCTGCTCTGGGCGTAAGAATCATAACTGATAGTATGCATGCTTTGTACTTGATATCTCAGATTTATCCCAAACCTATCATTGTACACATGAGGATCAAAGATTGCTAAATGACTGGTCTTAGCTCCCACGGTACCAAAATTATGATGAGAGCCCAGTCTCCCAGTTACATAGTGACAGGTTTAGAACTGAGTCAGGGACATCTTGGGTCCCAGTCCTAAACCCTTTCCCTTCCTCCTGGCTCATCTTCCCTTATCACACATTTTCAACTAAACCTATGCTGCTATTTTCTAATAAAACCAATGACTGCTTTTATATTGTAAGTCAAGAGAAAAAAAATGTTATAGTCAAACTTGACGGCCAAGCAAAGAACATCCATAGGTAGTAGCCTTAAAATGGAGAAACTTAACCTTATATCTCCCTCTAAACATCGCCCACTTTAAAAATGTGGAGAGGGGGCAGATAAAGGACAAAAGTCATCTCTATAGTCTGCAATAGAAGGTATTGATTTGGCAGGGCCAAGAGCATGTCAATGTTATGTATGGCAGTAGTCTGGATTGGTGCACAGCAGATAGTATTGTTCAATAGTAATAAATAATAATTATGTACAGGGATTGTCTCTCTGATGCTCGATTCTCCTGCCTTCACTAATAATCAGAGTCTGGTTCTTCCAGAGACCTCCCTCACTCTTACTCTAACAAGGCAGTAATTCACTCCAGGCCCACGGAAGGTACATACATCTTTTCTAAATGCGCCTTCCTCACAGGCACAGAAGGTGATCATAAGTTTAATTAAAGGTCATGACAGCATCCCGGTCTCTGGTGCCTCTTAACTCTGTATTGTTCCTACTGACCTTCTCTGGCACATCCAGGGATAAGAACCCACAATCTTCCATGTCTATCCTATAGTCCTGAATCATATACGGAACAAGATTCTCAATGAAATTTAGTCATGGAATCTGGGTAGAAGCTTCAATCAGGTTTCATATGTTTATCGAAGGACAACCGTTTCAAATGATCTCAAAATATATAAAATAGCTGTAAGAGCTACAATAGAGGACATTTCGATTAAAACTTCTTAGGCATGTGTATAACCATGGTGGGCCTGTCCTCAGTGAGTCACACAGGTAACTCCTGCTTGTTTAAAGACAAAGTCTCCTAGAGTTTCATAACATATCAATTTGACACACCTGTTGTAGAATACTGTTTTACCAGATCTGTGCATAAAATATCAAATGACATCATAATTGCAGTCTTTCATATGGGGAAGAATGAGCTTCTGAGTCAGAGGGGCTTAACTTACCCGTCCTGTGTATGGTAACTGTTAGATGCATGTCTCTTAAGTCATTTTTTTTCTCACCTGTAAATGGGGATTATATAAATGTAAATGTGAGTTATCTCGAGGGATTATCCAGAATAAGAATGCATGACTATAAGGGCTTATAATTAATCTCGTGCAAAAATACACTGAATGATTTTAAATTATTCTGATTATATGTAAACTGTACCTACGCTAATATGATTGATAATTGCTTAAACGGGCTATTACAATATTGCACATTTCACTCTAGTTTGCCAAAATGCAAACTTGGAAATCAAGCTTTCATGTCATTCATCCGTTCTAGACTGTTAGGAAAACTTGAAGGATCAAAAAACTAAACTCCAGGAAAGGTGTGGAGGGTCATGGAGACCTAGGCTTTGCTAGGCTGAACACGCTCGCCCGGAGGGATTATCTGCTTGAACAGGAGAGAAGTGCAGTTGTCCAATCTAACTTCAAAATCATCGTCCACCCCCACGAAGAAAGCCTTGCACGGGAGGCAAGTGGCCGAGCATTTAGGAGCTCAAGGATGGGGTGCAGGGGGCGGAGGGAGGAGAAGAGGATGTGCGGGCTGAGACAGGGAGTCAGCAGATCAATAAAACCACTTTAGGATAATGGCCGATGCTGAAGAGGAGGCTCGCCGGGCTGCAGGGGACTCCATCACTGCCAGGAAAGGCCCATTTGCAGGAACAAAGGGCTTCATCTGCCCTGTCAGACCGGGGACCTGGCTCAGCAGCTGCACCTGCAGGGCGACCCTCGGTGTGCCAGGTTACCTGCAGGCTTGGCCCAGTGCCAGCCAGTGCCGTGGGAATTCTATATAAATACAGAGTCCCTGACACAGGTGACAGAGGTGACAGAGCGTGGGAGGGGAGGGACTGACATTCCAGGCCAGGGAGCATAGTGGCGGGCAGGATTAAGGGACACCTATGGGAAAGACAGGAAGAGGGCCCCCACCGCAGCCAGAGGCCCAACTTGACCTCCTGACCAGCTGCTTTTAAAAACTGGAAAAACTGACTGGCTCGTTCTTCAGTCTTTGTTCCTTTCCCAAGTTCATCTGCGGACTGTGTGCCAGAAAGGAAAACTTGCTCCGTCCGGCATGGGGAAGGGAGAAAAGACGGAACCAGCGGGCTGGCTACCTTGTACCCTGGAAGAAATGACTACCGGCTGGCAAAGTGCCAATCTTTTAGGATGGACTGACTAAATAAATAGTAAAGGATTCAGAATCACATACGACAAGGCACGCGGAGAGGTTTGATACCGTCATATCGGCACAATTTTATAAATAAGAAACTAAGCATGCTTTACCCAAGGTCATGTAATTCCCAAGTGCAGAGCTCGGAGTCCACGCTATCCACGTCTGTCCAGCATTGCTCCAAGGCAGCACCCCAGGTCACTGAGAGAGGGGTTTGGGTATTTGGCAAATATCACACTAATATTCAATGTGTTTTCTTCCTCTTAAAATATGATCAACAATGACATCGTCCCAAGACCTCTATTTGAGTGACGTGCATGGCTATAACATTTGAAAATTATAACACAGATTTCTGGAAAATGTGTCATTAATCTAGGAGGTAAATGACTGTCCCAGTGGAATCCATGGTCTAGCCTCAGAAATATTGGGGAGATAATGTGAGTAGTAAACACAAAAATGCTAATATTGTAAACTACTAATTAAGCATCTACTATGTGCTGAGTACTTTGCACCAAGTTTCACATTCCATCTTTACAAGGATTCCCCAGAGGGATCGTTATTATACAGATTAGGAAACAGCTTTGTGTGGCTGCAGAAAACCCACTCAGCTGGTGAACCTAGAAGCCAGGATTCAAAATAAGGCAGCTTGTAGTCAGAACCCATGCTTTTAATCACTCTGTTCCACTGCCTGTTACTGGTCAATATTTTTTTCTCTTGGTCGTTAGATGGAAAGAATATATCAAATGAAAGAACACTGAATGACAGAAACAACTGTATTATCTCCAAATAAGAGGCTAGAAAGGGCCAGGCAAAGTGGCCCTGTACACTGGGATCTGTAATCCCAGCAGCTCAGGATGCTGAGCAGGAGGATCTCAAGTTCAAAGCCAGCCACTAAGTGAGGCACTAAGCAACTCAGTGAGATCCTGTCTCTAAATAAAAGTGAGGCACTAAGCAACTCAGTGAGATCCTGTCTCTAAATAAAATACAAAACAGGGCTGGGGATGTGGCTCAGTGGTCAAGTGCCCCTGAGTTCAATCTCCGGTACCCACCCCACCAAAAAAAGAGACTAGGAAGCCTCTCCTCCTGCTAGTCTGTGGTGTCACTTTGAGGCACCAGAGTGGCACAGCATCCTTCCAGCACTTTCTCAAGGGAACGTCGATTGAGCCAGACGTGTTCTGAGCACTTGCTTCATGGTGGCTGTTATGCTAGGGGTGCTGGTGCTAGAAAGGCAGAGCTCATTCAGATGTCTCATAAGATAGTGGGAGAAAAAACATAAAAAAAATATTTGCAATCCAAAACATAATAATAGAGGTACACACAAAGTATGTAGGAATAAGCTGATTCTATTCGTGGGATTGAGGAGAGCCTTCATGAAGAAGGTCATGAGTAGCACGAGTTTTTTGTTGTTGTTGATTTGTTTTTTTTACTCAAATGGGGTACAACTGTTCATTTCTATGGTTGTACACAATGTAGATTCACACCACTCATGTAACCATAGGTATACATGGGGGAATACTGTCTCTGTCTACTATCTTTCCTTCCCCCATCCCTCTCACCCCATTTTCCTCTACACCATCCAAAGTTCCTTCATTCTTCTCTTTCCCCTGCCCGCCACCCCTCCTGGTTATGTATCATCATCCACTTATCAGAGAAAATATTCAAACTTTTGTTTTTTGGGCTTGGCCTATTTTACTTAGCATGATATTTTCCAACTTCATCCATTTACCAGCAAATGCCTTAATTTTATTCTTATTTATGGCTGAGTAATATTCCATTGTATATTTAAAGAAACTATATATATAGTTTCTTTATTCATTCATCAACTGAAGGGCATCTCATTTGGTTCCACAATCTAGCTATTGTGAATTGAACTACCATGAACATTGATGTGGCTGCATCACTGTAGTATGCTGATTTTAAGTCCTTTGGGTATAAACCGAGGAGTGAGATAACTGGGTCAAAAGGTGGGTCCATTCCAAGTTTTCTGAGGAATCTCCATACTGCTTTCCAAACTGGCTGCACCAATTTGCAACTTCACTGGCAATGTGTGTGCCTTTTTCCCCACATCCATGCCAACACTTATTTTTGCTTGTGTTCTTGATAACAGCCATTCTAACTGGAGTTAGATGAAATCTTAGGGTGGCTTTAATTTGCATTTCTCTAATTGCTAGGAATGATGAGCACTTTTTCGTATATTTGTTGATCACCTGTATATCTTCTTCTGTGAAGTGTCTGCCCAGTTCCTTAGCCCATTTATTGATTGGGTTCTTTCTATTTTTGGTTTTTTAAGTTCTTTATAAACTTTGGAGATTAGTGCTCTGTCTGAAGTGTTTGTGAAAAAGATTTTCTCCCACTCTGTAGGCTCTCTTTTCACATTATTATTTCCTTTGCTGAGCAAAAGCTTTTTAGTTTGAATCTATTCCATTTATTGATTCTCACTCTTATTTCTTGTACTCTGAGGGTCTTGTTAAGGAAGTCTGGTCCTAAGCCAACATGATGGAGATTCGGGCCTACTTTACCTTCTGTTTGGTGAAGGTCTCATGTCTAATTCCTAGGTCCTTGATCCATTTTGAGTTGAGTTTTGCACAGGGTGAGAGATAGGGGTTTAATTTCATTTTACTGTATATGGATTTCCAGTTTTGCCACCATCATTTGTTGAATAGGCTATCTTTTCTCCATTGTAAGTTTTTGACACCCTTGTCTAGTATGAGATAACAGTACTTATGTGGGTATGTCTCTGTGTCTTCTACCCTGTACCATTGGTCTGCCTGTCTATTTTGGTGCCAATACCATGCTGGTTTTGTTACTATTGCTCTATAGTAGAGTTTAAGTTCTGGTATCGTGGCACCTCCCGCATCATTCTTCCTGCCCAGGATTGCTTTGGCTATTCTGGGTCTTTTGTTCTTCCAATGAATTTCATGATTGCTCTTTCTGTGTCTATGAGAAATATCATAGATATTTTAATTGGAATTGCATTAAATGTGTATAGCACCTTTGGAAGTATGGCCATTTTGATAATATTAATTCTGCCTATCCAAGAACACAGGAGATCTTTCCATCTTCTAAGGTCTTCCTCAGTTTCTTTGTTTAATGTTCTGTAGTTTTCATTGTAGAGATCTTTCACCTCTTTGGTTAGATTGATTCCCAAGTATTTTATTTTTTTTTTTTTTGAGGCTATTGTGAACAGAGTTGTTCTCCTCATTTCCCTTTCAGATGTTTCATCACTTATGAATAAAAATGCTTTAGATTTATGTGTGTTGATTTTATATCCTACTATTTTGCTGAATTAATTTATTATGTCTAGAAGTTTCCTGGTGGAGTTTTTTGGATCCTCTAAATATAGAATGATGTCATCAGCAAATAGTGACAGCTTAAGTTCCTCTTTTCCTATTCGTATCCCTTTAATTTCTTTGGTCTGTCTAATTGCTCTGGCTAGTATTTCAAGGACAATGTTGAATAGAAGTGGTGAAAGAGGACATCCCTGTCTTGTTTCAGTTTTTAAAGGTAATGCTTTCAGTTTCTCTCCATTATGAATGATGTTGGCTGTGGGCTTAGCATAAATAGCCTTTACAAAGTTGAGACATGTTCCTACTATCCCTGTTTTTTCTAGTGTTTTGAGCATGAAGGGGAGTTGTATTCTGTCAAATGCTTTCTCTGCATCTATTGAAATAATCATATGATTCTTAACTTTAATTCTATTGATGTAATGAATTATATTTAATGGTTTCCAGGAGTAGCATGAGTTTTGATACATGTTAGTTGCCTAAGCAATGAATCAGGGGAAAGGTAGTCTTAGACAAAAGAGGTTATATATAGGATTTAGACATGTGAAGAAGCTCCTGAATTCTGCTCAGGATGTATAAAGTCGAAAAGAGGATTGTTCCCACTTACACACCAGAAAAGACCTACTACTCTATAAAAGTTGTGATTTTTCTTGAATCCATCAGAGATCTGGGATCATGAAGAAATCAACTAATTTGGTTAGAAATTTCTGGGGCCTCCAATGTGTATCTGGTTGGTCTGGTCAGGGGATAGGAGGAAAGTCAGACTGCCACACAAAGGGGCAAAGGCTAGAACTTTTTACACACTGCTGAAGGCTGAGTTAAAAACTAGCAGAAGAACCTAGTCACTCTGTGTACAGGAGCAGGGGCAGGAAGGCAGTCTGTGGGAACTTTGAAACAGACCTCACTAGATGCTAACAAGAAAGAACAGGGCAGGCGGGAGAGTAGAGACAGTGTCCTGGCCAACACAGGGCCACCTGGTGAAGGAAGGACAGACTTGCTGGAAGGAAGAGAAATCCTGTCAGTCTTCCACCTTACGTTTGTTTGCTCTGACTGTTCTGACAAAGGACCACAGACAGGGTGACTGCTTGACAGAAATTTGTTTCTCACAGTCCCAGAAGCTAAAGGTCTGAGGTCAAGGTAATAGCAGTGTTGGCTCATTCTAAGAAAGAGGAGGGCAGGACCTGTTCTAGGCCTTTCTCTTTGGCTTGCTGATGGTTGTCTTCTCTCTGAGTCTGCACATTGTCTTCCCTTCATGCATGTCTCTGTCCAAATTTCCTTTTCTTATAAGGACGCCAGTCATATTGGATTAGAACCTAACCTAATGATCTCATTTTAATTTGATTACCTCTGTAAAATCTCTATCACTCACTAAGGTCACATTCCAAAGTACAGGGGTTTAGGACTTCAACATATGCATTGATGGGTAGGCAGAATTCAGCCCAAACATACAACCATGAATCAAAAGACTTAAGTCACTAGGGGAAGAGCAACAGACCCAATGGCTCCCATTGAAGGTGAAAGAAAAAAGCAGAACAGTGTCTATTCCAGTAGCCCAGGAAGGACAGAAAAATGTCCCTGGACTCAGACGTCTAAGTTCATACCACCTACTACTATGAATTGCAAACTCACCAAAAAAGTCCCAGCTTGGGTATACCTAAGATGGGGGCCGAACTGGAACAACGGAGAGCACCCTCTACCTCCTAGCACAAGACCAAGCGAGTGGGGTCAACAGGACCTCTGAAGGCCCAGAGGCCAGGGCTGACTGGACTTCAGAGCTGAGAGGGTGGGGTCACTGCCCCAGGTGGCTAAGACAGAGCCTCCAAAGAGGACCATGCATTCTCCAACCATAAAATATAATGGACTTTTTCCTAATTGGTCTTGGACTTCCTTGGGACCACTTTATTCCTCCCAATTTCTCCTTTTGAAATAAGAAAGTCTGTCCTGTGCTTCTTTCACTATTGCATTTGGAAGGAAATGACTTGGCCAATAATTTTACAGGCTCACAGGTAATGGTGTTTCCCCAGCACGTGTTATACCCAGAGCCTTACCCATACCAAATACAGGTGATTTAGATGGTGAGATCTGCCACTTTGTGAATCGATGGTTTTTACATGTGATTTTGGAATTTGGGTTGATGCTGAAATACGGATTGGGACTTTGGGAGATACCAATAACGTATTTTGCTGGGAAAGACATGAATTGGGGGGACCATATGGTGGACCACTGCAGGTTAAATTGTGTCATTTATAAAGAAATGTTCATGTCCCAATTCCAGTACCTGTTTTGAAATTGTGTCTTTTCAGATGTAATCAGTTAAGTTCAGATGAGATCAGACTGGATTAGGGAGAACCCTATATTTAATGACTGGTTTCCTTTATCAGAAGGGGGAAATTAAAAAAGAAAGGAAGGAAGGAAGAGAAAGGGGGAGTGAGAGAGAGAGAGACAGAGAGAGAGAGAGAGAGAGAGAGAGAGAGAAAGGGAAAAAAGGAGCAGGAATTTCATCAAAATAGAGGAAGTTCGGGAGAGTAGACAAAGGGAATTGAGGAGGAGGAAGGAGGGAAAAGAGGAGGGAAGACATTTGGAATGAATCCGTCCACACTTCCTGTGTATGTATGTGCCACACTTCCTGTGTGTGAATGTGAACATAGCACAGTGAATCCCAACATCAACTATGTCCACAAGACACTAATCTTACAGGAAACTTTAAATAAATTTCAGAAAGATCAGTAGAGTAGAGGAAGGGGATTATGGGGAGAGGGAAGTTCTGGGGACTGAATTGAGCAAATTATATCCCCTGCTTTTGTGATTAGGGCCAATGAATCCAAATGTTACATATAACTGAAAAGAATTTAAAAAGAAGTTCGCGTGAGGACACAGAGTGGCACTGTGAGGAGAGCGTCCTGTGAAGACGGAGGCAGAGCCGGAAGCGATGCCCCAGGGACAGGTATGTCATGAATTGCTAGAAAGAACCAAGGAAGGATTCTTCCCTGGGCCCTTTGGAAGGAGCTTGGCACTGCCTACAGCTTGACCTTGGATTCCTAACTTCTAGAACTGCGAGACAATGGATTTTTATTGTTTTCAGCTACCCAGTTGTTGGTCCTTTGCAGCCTTGGGAGATGGATGCACCTTCTATCCTGAAACCTTGCTATAGTCATTTATTAGTTTCAGGGTTTATTTATCAAATCTTTGGATCATCTGTGTGCAATCTTTGAGTGTAATGTTGAATAGCAAGGGTGAGAAGGAACATTCTAGATTTCTACTAGACCTTAGCGGGTAAGCAAGCACTCAGCTTCTCACCTTTAAGTATGATCTTTCCTTTAGCACATTTTCATTGCTCTGTGTCAAGTCAAAGGAGTTCCCTGTTCTAGTTTGCTGAATTCTTATCATAAATCAATGTTGAAAATATCAAAAGTAAATAAATAGGAAATTTCATTGAATTTTCATTGACTATAAGAGCAGAAACTAAGGCAATTGAAAACAGAGAACAGAGAAAATTAGTTAAACGAAAATAACTGAAATAGTCAATAAAATTACTGAACTTCAAGCCAAACTGAACAAAAACCAACAAAAAAGAGACAAGTTAAAAAGATCCAGAGTAAAAGATTCCATAGAAAATAAATAATAATGAAAAAATATTAAAAACAAATTGATGTCATGAATTGTTTAAATAAAATAGTCAAATAAATGAGATAAATCATGGTAAGAGATTGGATGGCTCAATAGTATTAAGTTGTCAATCCCCCCTCAATGATCTACCTATTAAATGCGATTCAATCAAAATAATAAGCTGGTTCTAAAAATTTGTACAGAAAAACAAAAAGAATAAAATGACTAAAACAATTTTGAAAAAAGATAAAAGTTGTGGGTTCTATGTTGCCTTACTTTAAAACTTATTGTAAGTTACAATAGCCAGAATAGTGTAATATTGATGGAAAGATATATATTCATAAATTAATGGAACACACCAACCTGGACCCACATGTGTTTCATCAACTGATTGTTTTCAAAAAAGTACCAAAGCAACGAAATAGAAAAGGTAGTATCTCCATGGAAAAATTGGACATGATTTGCAAAAAATGTGAATATCAATCCACGTCTTGTACCACTTGTGAAAAATTATTCTAAAATATATCATAGATCTAAATGTAGAACCTCAAATTATACAACATCTAGAAGCAACAAGAAGACAATTTTTGTGATATAAGTTGGTAAAGACATTTTAGCTATGGTACCAAAAGCATAAACCATTAAAATAAAGAAAATAGGAGTTGGATTTCATTGCAATTAAGAACATAAGACTCTATTACAATGATGGGAAAAAAACAAGCCACACAGTAGAAGAAAAGACTTGCAAAAACATATATTAAATAAAATACTTATATCTAGAATCCATTACCTTCCAAAAAAGGTAAAAATCATTTTTTTTTATACCAGAGATGGAACCCAGGGGTGCTTAACCACTGAGCCATATCTCAGCTCTTTTTATTATTTTATTTTGAGACAGGGTCTCACTAAGTTTTTTACAGCCTCACTGAGTTGCGAAGGGTGGCTTTGAACTTGCAATCCTCCTGCCTCTGCCTCCCAAACCATTGGGTTTACAGGCAGGTACCCTTGCCCAGCAAAAATCAATTTTGTTTTGAACTGGCAAGACACTTGAATATAAAAGATGATATACAAATGGTAAAGCAGGACATGCAATGGTGTTCAATCTTAGTGGCCACTAGAGTAATGCAAATTACTACTATAACCAGATACTCCTGCATGCCTGTTAGAAGGGAGGGGTGGGGGAGGAAAATAATACCATATTCCAGGAAGGATGCAGTAACTGGAACAGGAATCTTGGAAATGTAAAATGCTACACCTGCTTTGGAAGGCAATTGGACATTTTCTTACTTAATTAAACCATATGCTCACCTTACAGCTTAGCAGTCTCCCTCCTAACTACAGAGGAGATATAAAAATATAAGTTCATGCAAACACCTACACATAAAATGTTTGTGGTGACTTTACTCATAAGCACTCAAAGATACCAACAACAAGCTCAACAAGCTGTAGCGTGTGTACAAAGTGGAATACTCTTCAGTCATAAAAATGAATGAATTACTGGTATCTGTAGCAGCTAGGATAAAATTTATGCATCATACTAAATAAAATCCAGAATGAAAAAACCCGAAAATTTCAAAGCCAAAGGGACAGAAAACAGATGAGTATTAGCCATGGACTTGAGATGGGCTAGGGGTTAATTACAAAGGTACATAGGAAATTATTCAGGGTGATAAAGTAGTCCCTGCTCTTGGTTGTGGTGGTAGTTACATAACTACACTAAAAGGATGGATTTTACTAATGCAAATTGCACCCCAATTAAAAATGTTTTTAAAAAGCAAAGATGAGCGTAGGTGAATTTTAGTTTGGGGAAAATATTAGACATTGAGAATAGCAGAGAGTTGCTGAGTATGAGTTGTAGATACAATAAAGGTGGGATGCATGTTGACTGGAAATGCCCCCCATAAGCCCTCCCCTTGTCCTCAGCAAAGGTAACCGTCACATAGAAAACTTTGACACAGTGACAAATGTCTGTAATCCCATCTACTCAGGAGGCTGAGGAAGGAGGATCATAAATTGGAGGCCAGCCTCAGCAACTTAGTGAGAACCTGTCTCAAAATAAAAAATAAAAAGGGCTGCAGGTATAACTCAGGGGTATGGTGTCCTTGGGTTCAATCCACAGGAGAGAGAGAGAGAGAGAGAGAGAGAGAGAGAGAGAGAGAGAGAGAGGGAACCCTTTGAAGGAATTAAAGTAACTAATTATACGGCAAGTAGTTTTATCCTGGATTTAAGTAAAAAAAAAAAAAATCAAATATCTGAAAGTTCCATGTGCCCTTCTGTAGTGAAGGGCATTCAAAACACAAGTAGACCTATCTTTTTATGTGTCTGTGGGCTATACAAAGCAACTTTATACTTGTACTTCATAATTAGCATCCTTATTTACTTCTCTTGCATTTTGTTTTCAATCTTTCTTACATTTTTATACTTCAAAAACCCACAAACAGATCTAGTTATCTGCTAGTTCATTGATATATGTTATTATTATGAACATAGTTATTGCATTTGGAGACCTGATCATGCCTTTCTATTGCAATGTTATCGATCCTCCACCTCCTCATGTCATCTATAAGAGATTCCATTAGATGCCTGTTGACACCCCATGCTCAGTGTCAGATTTTCAGTGTTCCTTTTATTTCTCCCTTTATTATTGATCTCTGTGTTCTTTATTTATTTCTTGGGTTTAGATTTTGCTGAACTTGCTGATTCCTCCACGCTGTCACTTCTATTTGTTAATGCTTCCAAGTAATTCTTTTAATTGTTGCATGCAATTTTAATCCTATTCATTCTGTTTTCCCTCAATCTCTTCTTGCTTAATGTAAGTGAAAATCCCATTTCTATCTTAGGTGAAGAGTCAGAGTGAACTTTTATAATCCAGAGAGTAATGTGTTGAACTTTTTAAAAAAATGTGTTTCAAACTGTAGTTTCTTCCGAGTTCCTAATTAGGTGGAGTCCAAGGACCTATGTTCCAATGTTAGCTGCTTCTTACCAGCTGTGACGATTTGGAGGAGGTAAACTCCATGCAGTTTAACTTCCTCGTAGTAGATGCTGTTGTGTCCAGTCTTCACATCAATCATTTACAGCTTTCATCTTCCCCATTTAAAGTTTCCTCCAGAAAGTTTGCTCCATGCAGAAGTGCATGGTGGCGGAGGGGTTAGGGGAAGTTAACATGCCAGAGCAAACGACCCTCCTTCCCCAGGAGAGGGCAGGCAGTCATGTAGTGGAATAATTCTGAGATGTATTCTATGTGGTTTTTCAGATGATCTTCAACAGGAGATTGATTATTGACTTTTCTCTTCCCTGCCTTGTTTTCTCCATGTGCCTACCTGTGAATTCTAGAATTACTTCCCAAATAAAGTATTTGTATTCCAGGTTTTGCTCAGGAGCTTAGAGGAATCTATGAAGACATGCATCCAGCTCTTACTTTCTTCTTTGGGGCTTTTCTGGTTTTAATGGCAGAGAAGGAATTTCTCTTTCTTGCCCTGATCACCTTTCTCGTGAAACACCAGATGGCCACTCTGTCCTGCATGATATTCAAGGGATCCAGCTCAAAATACCTGCTAATTCTCTATGAGACTGGATGGTGAGGTCCCCAGTGTTCTAAGAACCAAGGCAAACCTGTTCAACCAATGGCACTAAGGAGTAGACTGTTAATACAAAAGAAAAAGGAAGTTCAGAACTCAGGATGCAGCTCAGAGAGCAAGTGCCTAGTGCATACAAATCTCCAGCAGTGCAAGAGTAAATAAATAAGTTAACAAACAAAAGAACAGAAAAGAAAGAAGAAAATATAATCATTTTTCATTCAAGGACTTCTCTCTTATTTCCCAATTAAATATGCTTTTATAAATCTCCATAGCATTCTGTGTAGATGGCACTTTCTCCTTTTGTAAAAAGAGATACAAAATTCCTACATATAGTACCATCTCAAAAACAGAACCACTTAGGGGACTTTTCCTTTCTTATGAGAAATGCCCTTGGAAATCTATGTGAGTATCGGTCGTGAAGCGAGTGACAGATGTAGGGATGAACCCAGAGTATCAGTCCCCAGCTCTCTCTCTCCCTACTCAGATGATGAACAAAGACACAGGTAAATATTTCTAGGACATGCCAGGCAAGAGGCTTGTAAAATCTATATATCCTGCTTGATCTGGGGAATCAAGGATTCATCTGGACAGGGCATTACTAGGCTTAAGATCCTAAAGAGAAGTTTGCTTTCCTCTCCAAAGGCTTAATTTCTGGAACTCATGGTAGGTAGCTGAAGTTTATATATTATCAGCCTCAGACTCAGTCTTTTCTCTCCCAGGTTTGGAGAGCAAAGGAGATTCATGGGCCCGATTTGAACTTGTTGTTTTTGATCATTTAAAGTTGTACAGAAATATAGATCATTATCTACCAAATTCAAACACATCCCATTCCTGATTAGGGATTAAAGAAAGATGATCACGAAATTTTCCATAGACATCCATCGGTTACTAGTGGTTGACCTTACAAGTATATATTTTGTGTGTGTGCTCATTCCTGCAATTGATTTGGGTTTGTTTGTTTGTTTGTTTCTTCTTGAAGACAACTATGAACTTTAGCACCATGTTCCTGTGGTGGATCAGGCACTGTGTTTTGTACTTTGGGGAAGTTATCTGATTGACTCTTCACAGCAACTCTGAGGAGTAGATGTCACTTCTCCCATTTTAACAGCTGGTAAACAGAGATTCTGAAAGTCCAAGTGAAAGAGTTAGAGTTCAAACTTGATTTCTCTTACTCCAAAGTTCTCGTTTTATATATTACCCCATGCTCTTCTTTTTAAATAATTTTTTAAATTTGTTCTAATCAGTTGTACATGACACTAGAATGCATTTATGTGTTTTGATAGATCAAACATAAATGGAGTGTAATCTCTCATTTTTCTGACTATACATATTGTATAATGATTACATCGGTCATGCAGTCATACATGTATGTGAAGTAATAATGTCTGTTTCACTCTACTATCATTCTTACCCCCTTACCCCTCCCCTCCCTTCACTTCCTCTACCCAATCTAAAGTAACTCTATTCTTTCCTCCCCACCCTTATTGTGAATTAGCATCTGCATATCAGAGAAAACATTTTGCCTCTGGTTTCTTGGGGCATGGCTTGTTTCACTTAGCATGATATTCTCTAACTCCATCCATTTACCAGTAAATGCCAGAATTTCATTCTTCTTTAAAGCTGAGTAGTATTCCATATATATATATATATATATATATATATATATATATATATATATACACACACAACATTTTCTTTATCCATCCATCTGTTGAAGGACATCAGTTCATTATAAACATACATAATATTGAGCTTCAGTTTGACATAATTAAACAAGCATGAAATACAGTTTGCTCTAATTCAGTTCCTAGTACCTCCTCTTTCCTCCTCTCTTCCCTTCCCCTGTCCCCTTTGCTTGACTCTACTGATCTTTCTTCTATATACTTGTAGTATATAAGTATTTTATTATGTAAGTATTCTTTTAATTAGTGCATTCTGGACATCCATACAGGTGAAATTCGCTGTGGCATATTCTACACGTAGGTAGGAAAGTCTGATCAGATTCATGCTCCATCCTTCTTCCCTTTCCTGTCCCTCCTCCCGTGAGAGTTCACGTCTGCTTTAAAGAGCTCATTGCACAGCATCTTCACCAGCAAGGCACCAACTAAACCCCTGACTTCTCATTTGGTCATCTTCATGCTCAGTCTTTCTCAACAGTAGCAGATGAGCACGAGACAGGAGTGGAATGGCCATCAGAGCTCAGCCCTCAAGGGTAGGCACTCTGGGATTCCTTGTTTTGAATCCCAGGCCCCCTGGTAACTCCTTCTGCTCCCCAGCTAAACAGTGAGACAGGGAGACATAACATGGGGAAAGGAAAATAGAAAACTTTCTCTCGTGCTCTTTCCTACTTGGGTTTCCTTCCTCCACATTGTGACTTTTTCTACTGAGTGATTTGTAGAGGAAATGTGTCAAATCTTCCTGGAAAATTACATCCCTGGGCCAGACCTGGAGAAGTTGAGCAGGCAACTACCTGTAGCAGATAGCAATCCCCTTTCTCATCTTCCAAAAGCTGAGTGCCCCAGGTCTTCCACCAAGTTCTGTTTACTGCTACTAAGAGGTTTCCAAGTAATATAGGCAAGTGCCTCTCAGTTTTCTGCCTCTTCCTCTCTGGAACTTGGTTATCAGAGGTTTTTAACCTGGAGCCTGTGGTTTCAGGGATTGTATTGAACTCCAAATATAATCATCATTTTTTCCATGTATCTCAGTGTGTGTGTGTGTGTGTGTGTGTGTGTGTGTGTGTGTGTGTGTGTTTAAGGGGGTTGTGGTGATTTGGATCTGAATCTTTCTCCAGGGCTATGGTGGAAGCTACTAGCCATTTCTCAAATCTAGTTCCTTTTCTTCTTAGGTACACAGATTATATGCTCAGACTTCCTAGAAGTTGGGTGCTTTTGTGCCATTGAGTTTTAGTGAGAGAATATTGAGCAAGTAATGTGCACCCCTTTCAGCTGACAATGCGTCCCCAAGCCTTGTCACAGAGCAGATCTGCAGGACGAGGGGACCCTCTGGGAGGGTCTGTTCTCGCCCAATGGTGAGGTCAAGAGCATCAAGAAAGAAGAGAAATGAAAGGCGCTCAAGGAATGAGGACAGAAAGGGGGGTGACAGAGGATTAAAGAGCAGGGAAGAAGAGAAGTAGCCTCGAGTCGTGGTCAAGTTCATACTCCCCACGAGCCCCTTGCATACATCTAGGACAGGAGGGGGACGTTGTCACAGGAAGGGCTGGGCCATGGCTGAAGGGCTGCCAGCACACCCCCAAGGCTGCCCCACCCCATCACCGGGAGCTCTGGAGCAGCAGGACAGGACACGGCTCACTGTAGGAGTGAGAGCTCGGGCCAGAGCTCAGGAGGCTCGAGGATGAGGAAAAATGACTTCAAATTAGAGGTCAGGGAGGGTGAAGTGTGCGTAGTTCACAAGGCAACTTTCAGGGTCCACAGACTCCAGATCTCACAGTCGGGTGGTCCTCTGTCCCTCCTTCACAGACCTCAGGGGCTGAAATGGGACCTGGCCCTACACAGGGAATCTGGCTCCATGATCAGCCCCCACCTGTCAGGGAAACCACAGATGGTTTCTTGAGTCCCTGGATACTGATAGAGGCCACGACACCATGAAACAACACTGTCCTCTGACTGCCTGCCGCTTGTCATCCCCGGGCTGGACGATCTATCCTCATGGAAACTGGACGTCAGAACATAGCAATGGGGTGAGGGTTCCCAGAACAGTCGTTTGAAAGGGGCAAAAGTCACAGGCACAGATGTTCTAGGGGGGCCATCAAAGGAGCTGTGGCAGAGGCTGAGAAAGACCCAAAATATCCCATATGACCACGGGTCAGAATGGAAGTAGCCAAAGACGGGGGACCATCTACTGAGGACCTGAAATGAGGCTCTCTGTTCAACCAGTATGTCCCCTCCACAAGTGACATTGCCTTCCTGAACCTCCACTCCATGTTTGAACAAGGAAAACAACATAAGAACAACGATAACAATAATAATAATGGTAACTTGTTAAAGCAGCTAAGATTTACTGAATGCTAACTATGTGCCCTGCCCTGTCTAAACACGGTGCATAAATAATATCATTTGATCTTTCCAACAATAATACGTTAGGTACTAATATGATTCCCTTAATAGTTAGATACTATTATTATTTCCCAAATAGGGTCTTATCTTACACATCTATTGTGATAATTAATTTAGATAATGAATTGACAAAACTAAAAGACAAAAATGAATTGTGAAACAAACATTTTAATAAAAATAAATCACATTTCATATATACCAATGGCTATACTCAAAAGTATATTTTTTCCATCCACCTACTTACCTATCTGTCACATCTGCTTGGCTTTTTTCTGCCCTATTGTGTCTACTCTGTTTCCCAAACATATTTTCAGCAATATAACACCTGAGAACATTACTATTAGTTGTTTCCTACATATATTTCCCACGGTTGTGAGTTCTGTCCGTTTATTGAACAGCCATAATTTGTACATAGCTGGAACACCTTAAGAGTTCCATAAATATTTGAAAATATCTTATTGTGGCTTATCTTATATAAAATGTTTAATACTCGATTTGTCAGTCTCTAATGTAAGCACTTGACATATACTGTCCAATATAATTTCTTTTCTAGAACGCTGTAAGCTATCACATCTGAGCATGTATCAGAATCTGAGCTTTACCTCCAGGTTTCTGATTTAGTAAACTTGTGGTAAAATCCTACAAATTTGCATTTCTAACAGTTTCCAATGATGCTGATGCTGCTGTTCCAGGGACCATGCTTTGAGAATCGCCAATAAAGTTATGATTTGCATTTAGGGTAAGACAATTGAATTTCTAAGAGTTGACAAACTAGCTGTGTTGCTTTGCCAGGGCTGCTGTAACCAAGAGACCTAAACAATACAAATTTATTTTCTCACAGTCCTGGGGACTTGAAGTCCGAGATCAAGGAAACATTTCTCTGAGTGTCTAGCAAAGTACAGGAGATACTCCTGAACTCCAGCATTCCAAGAGGCCTGGTGGGTGACAGGGGACTCCAAGTACAGACCCAGGCCCCTGATCTGCAGCCGCCATCATCCGGACTGTCTTCTTGCAAAGGACAAAGAGTGTTCAGAACCTCAAATTAGTTCCCCACTCTCAACAACGTTCTTGTGCTTTTCCTCAGTGAATCAGAAGGGACGCCTGCCCATTTCATCTGGTTCTGAGGCAGTATCCAATGCCATGTCCTTTTTGGGGGACTGCTGTGCTGATGACCCAGGGCTGGAGGGGGGATGGAGGTGGGAGGAGGAGAAGAGCCAATTTGGGGAAAGAGCTGGCCATTTTCAAACAGCATGGTTGCATTTTCTCTCTGACTCTTGAAGGCTGAGATTTGTGGATACCATAAAAGGTTACAGCCCCTCTTTGGAAGCCACAAATAACCCTGCTTGGGCTGTGACAGCTCTGCAGCCCGTGGCGTGCCATTACCCATTTCTGCCTGGGATTCCGGCAGTGCACTGGAGCAGCTGGCCCCAAAGCATGTTCTCCACGGAGCGTGTCGTAGGGGCTCCGGGTCGCGGGGGAGCTGTTCCCTCCTATGACTCGAGGCCCAGAGCCGGAGCTCCATCTAATGAAATTACATACTTTCTGGAGTGATTAATAAACAGGGTCTATTTCTCCATATGGGATGAATATTCTTAAATGAAAGGAATTTGAGCGCATGGGGGTGCACTCTTGTCTAGCTCCACTTCTGCCAAGCAATGGCTGAAACTCCATGCCCTTGGCACGGAGATCTGAGGAACGACAGTCCTCAAAGATAGAGATAAAAAAATAGAGATAACCATGCATGTGCACGCCCATACACACACACACACACACACACACACACACACACACACACACACGTGCATGTAAAACCTCCTGAAGTATAAATAAGTTCCCCACTCACATTCATAAATTACATCATGTCCATTTCCTAATTTGGACACTGTCCTCTGATTCCATGTCACACCATCGGGGGAGGTTGAGTGAAGGGTAGGTAGGAACATGCACTACTTTTGCACTCTTCTGAATCTCAAACCACTTTATAAAATCATCATTGTACCTAAAGATACAATGATACGGTTTCAACTCCAACAATGACAAGAACATAGGTGGAATTTCAAATGCTCTACTAACTAGGCACCATGAGCATGTGCAGAGGGAAGTGGTGAACACTCATTAGGACTTAATGGTTTCCAAACCATAGGATGATTTTTAGAAATTTCTGGTGTGACCTTTTGTCAGATGGGGGTCTCTGTCCGAGCCATGATTTGTGAGATCGCATGCAGAATGTCCACGGATTCTCCCATGTCATGGGGAGTCATTAGGTGGCTTATGCCCACCCTTCACTGCACTCAGAGGGCCACTGAGTGCTCTCCTCCTGCCCACCCAGGCCCACCCCTGGGTGTCAGCACCCCCACATGACCCTGGGTGTGCAGGGCCTCGACCTCTCTTTGCAATTCACTGCCAACTCTGGATCACTCTGGAACAATGCAGGGGGTCACGCCCCCACACAGTGCCACACTATCCATTAGGTGACTCTATGGGGTTGTCAGAACCCACGCCCCCACCGCTCTCAGGACCTGGAACTGTCAGAACTACCACTGTCATGTCATCGTCAGATATTCTTAGGATCACTAAATAGAAAACACCCCTTTACCAGAAAAATATTACATAATGTGCAGAAACATCTCCCAGCTTCTGCTGAACTTATAAACTTTTAAAGTTTTCCGATCCTGCCAGGCACAGTGGCACACACCTGTAATCCCAGCTGTGCAAAGCTAGAATCAGTAACTTAGGGAGGACCCTGTCTCAAAATGAAAAATACAAAGGTCTGGGGATGTGGCTCAGTGGCTCAGTGCCCCATACTTAAAAATAAATAAATAAATAAATAAAAGATTTCCAACCCTATGATGCTGAGATACCCTTTTATTCAATAATATTTATAATCAATTAAATACTGGACATCAAAAGATGTATATGATCATCATGATCCTCTATATGATAATTAACCTGAACTAATGAGTATACATTAGAAATTATAAGTTAGTCATATAGTTTCTTTCAGTTACTGTTGCACCATTTATCAACTGAAATGGAAGCATTTCATTATTTCGCAGATTAGTTCGTTTATGTAAGTGACTATCAACCCAATATCAACCCTGCTTGACCCAGAACATGGTTCTGTTAGGGTTAGTGAGCTCTCAGTCACAGTCAGCATTCACAAAGAAGATATCCAGACTCTCTCAAAGGGTTGTTTAAAGAGAATTTAGAGAAATGAGTCTGCTCATATAAATATTCAATAAGTCTATACAATCTACAAATCAATAAAAAATTGAATACCTATGATCAGTATTTTAAACTTCTTCTGATCTTGCAATACAAGAATTCTCATTATTCTATTCGAGACATCAGGAATTCACCTGTAAACATAATAAATGAGAACTTCTTCCTCCATGGATGTTCACGGTAGGGAGATAATAAAAGAGGAAAACAATATAATATCAGATGTTCATAAAGGCTCTGAAGAAAAATAGAGCCAACCATAAAAGAAGAAAAAATCATTTCAGATAAAATATTCAAATTATTTGTGTCTTGTGTGTTTTAAACAAACATATCAGAAGATGTAACTCCAAAAATATGTGGTCTCCTCCAGATCCACAGGATGATCAACCCTGGCTGTTTCCACTGTGAAAAGACATTGTGGAATTTCTTTTCACCATAACTGGCATGTTTTTCTTACTATCCTAAATGCCAAGGAGAACTGCTACTTGAGTTGAATGAGTCTCATAAGACAATTGAATATCTTACGTGGTCCCTAGAAAACAGCCTGATATAAAACTTACCTACTCAGGCCTCGTTGGGAAGTGTGATCCCAGGACAGTGAATGTGAAGGAGAAGGGACGTGAGGCAGGCCAGGAAAACAAAGGTAAGTCGATGCTCTGAGAAACTGATCACCCCTTCATGAGAAAGCCCTTCTGGTTCCCCTGGGTGTGCCATCAAGAACCATCGTATCCAAGAAAGAATGGGACTGTCGTTTATCTGCCACTCCCTCCTATCTTGTAGGTCTCTTTGGTCAAGTTTTCCCCTTGGGGCACTAAGACTCCTCAGTATTATGTCACCTAGCCCCTGAGACATGGAGGAAATGAACTCCTGGGCTCATTACAGAGACTGCACCTAAGCTTAGAAGCCATAACCTCTATGGTGTTGTCTCTACTGTCCCCAGGATGTCACTAGGGAAAGATGAGTGAGTGCCATATCAGAGCTCAGCTGTCATCCCAGGGGAGAATGAGACTGACGGAAGGAAGCAGACAACGTTAGCGACAGCTGGAGCTTCCCATGGAGAAATCCATTCAGAGCTCTACCAACAGGTACCACCACTGAATGCAAGAAAGTACGTATGTTTGGCCCCATATATCTAGTAATCCCAGTTTGTGTTCACATAAGTGCCTCTGGAGGCAGGTGCTAGAAAAGAGTCCTGGGTATAGGTGGAACAATGCCAGTCTTACATAATGAGTTTCTCAAGGACCTGGTTTTGAGCACGTTTTCATGTCCAGATGACTTCCACTCTGTGCATTACAAATGATCCCCCTTATTTTATGTTCTCTTCACTTATCTGTAAAGCTTCCCTATACAAACCAACTTTTATGAAAGTAAGTGGAAATTGTGGAAGATAGGGCCAAATGACCTTAAACTGTTTAAGAGGAAAATGTTTCATTTCATTTGTTTTGATGTTCAGAAGCCCACCTGGTATCATGGGGACAGGTTTTCATCGCGTTCCTTGGCACAGATGTCTTTGATGTCCACACAAACATCCAAGCAAAAAGCAGAAATGAAGGCTCCCAACACAAAGACACCAATCTAGATACACTTCTGAACATTAGATGATTAGCACCTGACACAGGGAGTGAAGCACATAAGAGGGATGAAAACTGTGTGCTACACAATGTCTATCAGTCACCTTGTCATTTCTACAGGAAGGCGATGCCCAAATATATCTTGGCACCCTCCCCTTTAATTCCTGTTTGTTATAAAATTTTAAGATGTGAACAGAAAGATCAGTGTAACATGCTAACAGAATCTTAGAGTTGTTGAGTTATAGGCTTGAATGTGAATGAGAGTCCACTCTTTAGAAATGAGTATCGGTCTAAACTGGGCTCCTTCTGAACACTTGAGCCCAGAGGCCATGATCTGACCACTCTTCATGAAGCCTACTACTGTCCTTGCCTGTCCTCCAGTATCACAACACCATGTTACTCCTCCAGGATACTCATCTCTGTGAGGGCCAAAATCTAATGCTTGAGATCTGAATGACTACCATCCGTTGAGCTTCTCTCTGGCCTCCTAGATGTAATTCAGAGACCCTGTCGACGCCTGCTTCTGGTGAAGGAAGTTGGAAGAGCTTCGAGTGTTATCGGCACAAGCCTCCTGGGAAAGTCAAGACTTAAATATGATTTTCAATTTCTGAAAGCACTGATGAGATTAAGCAGAACTTTCTAGAAAGAAGAAAGAATAGAAAGATTCTACAAAATGATGATTGATAACCAAGGTTGGAAGCAATGCTTTTCCTAAGAAAGAAGAAAAAAACAGGTATTGAGTGGGATCTAGAAGTTTCTACCAAGGGGGAGATTCCAGAATCCAGAATTAGACTGGTTTGATACTAAACCCATGCTATTGCTGTGCACTAGAGTTCTCTGGGATCTTTGCTACTTATATTCTTAGTGAACTGCTAAATAATCTTCGCTGTGTTAATCACTGCTTTTTGTACATCATAGCTTTGCATCTTCCTCTAGCATTGCAAGTATCTGGGCGTAGTTCTTTCTTTCCCACTTAAAGTCCTGCAAGGTCATTGGGTTTATTCTATTTATATTTTTAATGCCTATAACACAGTACAGAGCTTTATCCATGATTTTGGTAGGTGTTCAAACACTGATCAGTGATTGTAGATCTAAAATGCATGTGTTCCTCTTTGCTGAGCACACACCTTAACACCTCAGGGACAACTTATAGGGAAGAAATGTTTTCCATCTTTGCTGCTCTCAAATCCATCTATTCTACCCTCATTTGGGGTACACTTCTACTTTAATAAAATGATTGCAACAGAAATGCATGGAAGATGACTTGGTAGCTACCAATTGGGATGGGAGGCCTGCCAAGTTTCATACACCCATTTGCGGTCAGAGTCTCCATACCACCCCATAGAAAACTCTGCCTCTCACGGCTCATTCTTAAGAGACATTATCTCATCCAGCCCTAAAAGGTGTAGCATTTTAGTGTTGTTCCACTTAGGAAGGAAGAAAGAGAAGACAGAAAGGCCCACAGCTAACTAACTAATGCCATTATAGTAGATTACAAGGTAAAAGTGTTTATGTAACTTTTTATAACACAAAACTCACACATAACACTCTCTGAAGATTGCAAAAGGAAAACATTAATGGCAGGAAATGCTAGAGTAAAAATATTCTCTATGCTTTGGACCACATTATGGAAAGATATTTTTTTATCAGGACAATATTGCGCTGGGTGTTTGCTGTTGTCTGCAAAGTAGTGTGAGTTTGTTTAGAAGTTAACCCTTACCATGCTCCCAGAAGTAAGATGGAAGAAATGAAATGCTCTCCACTGTAAAAGAGAACAAACTAAGGCATGGAGAGGTCTGTATCTATTATAGTTTGGATCTGAAATATCTTCCCAAAACAGCATGTGCTTAAAGTCTTAGTTCCCAATGCAGCAAGGTCCAGAGGTAGAGCGTAAGGAGTATGATTGGATCATGAGTACTCTGATATCATCAGTGGATTAATCCATTTGATGAATTAATAATTCGAGTGGATTATTTGGAGAAAGTATATCACTAGGGACAGGCCCTAGAAGAGTTTATCTTCTCTCTCTCTCTCTCTCTCTCTCTCTCTCTCAGCTTCCATGAGGTGAACAGCTTTGCTTCATTATGCATTTCCCACCATGATGCTCTACCTCACCTCAGGTCCAAAGAAATGGAGCCATCTGACCATGGACTGAACCTCTAAAACCATGGACCAAAATAAATCTTTACTCCTATATGTTGTTCTTGTTAGGTATTTTGGTCACAACAATGACCAAAATAGACTATAGTGATAAGTGTTGCCAAAGGGCAGAAATGCAGACTTCAGAACTTTCGTTACCATGTGGTCTTCAACTCCTACAACGGTGAAGATGCGACTCTCCTGAGTAAAGGACCTTCACAGGAGGGTGCCACATGGAGAGGCACCAGATACAATGAAGTCAGGAGCTGGGATTGTGGACTCTGGAGAAGGGGAGTCCTTAACGACAGAGTCACAAAGGAGAGAAGACAGATTTGATTTTAATGAACTTAAGGGATAAGACTAAAGTGATAAAGAAAAGAAACTTATAGAAGACAGATTACAACTCATTAAAAAGAATGTAACTGAAGGTTTGAACATCCTCAAAGAAGTTCAGATCGTCTCAGTGGGAAGGGAGTGAGGGAGTTCCCTGTGGTAAGAGGAACTCAACTAGAAAGCAGATATCTATGTGGAAGGAATCATTGATCAGGGAGCATTGGTAAAACCTGCTAATTTTACCCAATCCTCCATTTTTTTTTTTTTTGCAGTTTTGGGGGAGCAGCTTTTCCAATATTTTCCTAAAAAGTCCTCTTGCCTTTCTGCAATAAGTGTTTCATAGGTGCATGAATGATCCTTCTAAGAGTGTATCAGAGGATACTGCTAGCTTGCTCAAAATCCTTCTATGAATTCTTACCACATTCCACATGAAATGAAGTGTCCAGATAATGTTCTAAAGAATACATAAGCCATGTTCTCCTTTTGCTTCTCTGGACACATCTCTTCGTCTCATTCCATTCCAGCTACACTGGCCACTTGGTACTAACTCCAAGGGATGATATATACTCCTACCTCAGACCTTGGCACTTGCTCTTCCCTTGGCCTGGAATATCCCTATCCCCACCTTCTGGTTCTGCTTGACTGAGTCTATCACCAGTTCCTATCTCTTCCCAATAATTGTCTTCCCAGGGATCCTTCACAAATTCCCCTCATTCTTGCATTTCCTACCATCTACCCCTGAGTTATTGCTTTTCATAACACTCATTACCATCTGATAGACTATGCATACTATTTTTTACTTACTAATCTGTCATTTCCATCCACCAACGGAATGCTAATTTCATGAGAGCAGGGTGTTTCTACGCTTTCTTCATAAAGCATATCCACAGTACCTAGAAGAATGGCAATGCTTGGCATAAGGTAGGTACTCAAGAAGTAAAGTTTGAATAAATGATTGATGATTCTCAAAGACAGGGCTACAGACACTGGGGAATGAGGCTATAGGCGATGCAGAACAAAGGTAGGCTTTAAATGGGACCACAATATCACCACTATTAGGGCTAACAAGTCTTCTCCAAGGGAATCATGAAGGAAGGATTAAAAGTCTAAGCTATGCAGGGAAGGATGACCATGGAGAAGATTATAATAGTCTAAGCAAGAAAGCAAGAGGGGTGTGCACTGAAGAGATGTTATAAGATATAAAACACGTCAGAGAATCTTCATTAGTTTTTTCCGCACAAAGCTCCTCAGTTGCCTGAGAGCTGTGTGTCAGTTGAGCCCCGGATTTCATCACTGCAAGGCCACGTGGTCAGTACTTTCCTTTCCAGCATGGAGAGAGGAGGCGTAGGAATGTTTTCCTTGGCTGTCAGAGTCCCGAATCAGGATCAATAGGATCAAATCCAGCCAGAGGTCTGCTCCAGAACAGACCGGACATTTGGTGTGTGAATAGACAGCCCAGATACCATGCCCCAGTTTCCATTACAAAAATAATATAAAGTTTGGGGGAAATGAGATTGGAAAACCAAAGTAAGTAGAAGACTCAAGACATCCTCCTATTTGTTTTTCTTTTGTTTCTAGGCCCAGAGCCAGGAGGGCCCTCTTCCCAGTGGTTGCCTGGTTACAGCCTGAGAGGTTCGCCAGGGTAACATCTGGAATAAAGGTGGGTGGGCAAGGAGCCAGGGCCTGCTCAAGTTGAGCAGGATTGGAGAAAGAAAGGAAAATAGAATTTTTTCCCCAATTACTGCCCAACCTTGAGGACAAAGGAAGGAAATATTTGAGATAAACAGAAAATATGTTAAAAGGTTTTCTTTTAAAAGGTTATTATGTCTCATTAACATAGTAGAGGAACAGGAGGCACAGGAGGAACTCTGGAAGTGGCCATTTTAATAAGGCATTTCTTGGACTGGCCATTATTATTGATGACTCTGAGCAACTCTGGATTTTTTTTTTTTTTTTTTTTTTTTGTCATTTAACATTGTTCTTGAGGGCAGACTGGTTCATAGTAGAAGGAATTATATTGAAATAGTTAATGATGATGATAATGATGACAATAATAATAAACATTTAAGATCTTTCCATGTTTCTCTACATGAACTATCTCCTTTAATCCTTGCTTCACTTTGGAATAAAATGAATCCTTAGTAATAGTTCCGAATTTCCCATTAAACAGCTCATATTCACCATACAGATTCTAGGAACTGCTTTCTTCTGCACCTTCTTCTCTTTCCCACAAATTGCCTACATCTCCAGTGGCCATGAATTGCATTCCTCCTATGGATTATGGAGATAGTTGAACATCATGGTTAAGTGCTTACACATTGACTTCTTGAGTGCAAATCACGGCTTGGTGTATTTTTGCATATGTCACTTTCATCAAATAACTTATACTGAGCTTCATGTTCCTTACATATAAAAGGGGTTAATAGTAGTGTGCATTTCAAAAAGTTGGAAGAATTTAATTAGAAAATATGCAAAGCATTTAGCACATTGCCATTATGAATATTTAATAAGCTTTTAACTGTTGATATAATTATGAGTATAAATTATATTCTTGATTCTCCAATTGAGGATACATTCCATGAACACTTCCATCAATCCAGGAGTGGTGAGTGAAACACAACCATTGGCTTTGAGGTAGATCTGCATTCTGGTGGATCCCATCCCATCCTCCATGATCTCAACTCCACTTTTCCAAAGAGAGAGGTAGAGACTTGCCCACTGAGTCACCCATTCCTTCTCCCACAGCTGTACCTGGGAAAACTCATGGAAATAAATGAGTTCATTTCTAGGACTGTGAGCAGGTACTGCAGAATTTTTTATACTGTGAGAGAATTCTGAAGAAATTGAAAGCATGATTCTTCTCTTCTGAAGCTACCCTGGAAAGTTTTGAAATTGAAATTAAAGTCTGAATGGCTCTGTATGATGGAATGCCCTCAAAATACTCTTCTTGTATATTTAAATTGAGAGTAGATCTAAGCACCAGTTATAGCTGGTGTGGTTTGTTTATTCTGAACAATTTCTCCATCTCTAGATTCCAAGTTAAATAGAAAAAGTTAAGAACATGGTTCTAGAGTTACATTGACCATAGTTTCTAAGCAAATGATTTCACTTCTTTGTTCCTCAGTTTCCTCATCTGTAAAATATTCCTAATGATGACAATTGTACTTGTTTCTCAGGTCTACTAAGAAGATAACAGAAAATATCAAGGTAAGTGCCTCACATAGTGCTAAGTATATACATCTTAAATATGTGGTATGACTTGTAATAGCTCTTAACAATGGTCATAATTTCCATCTAATTATAATTTAGGACCACCCTGATGTTAATGATAATAGGACATCTAAAATTTCTCCCCTACATACATGCAGAGAAGAAGAAGAAAATGGAGAATGAGGAGGAGGAGGAAGAGAAGGAAGAAGAGGAGGAAGAGGAGGAGAGAAAAAAGAAAAGTCGAGGTAAATATTTTTGTTCAATCAGAAACGTTCTCACAGTTAAAACCCAGAAGTAAATGATAAAATAAAGACTGGAGAGCCATGCCAGTGTAAACTCAAAAAGCACAGCCCATAACTATTCTGTTTATCACTGTCCCTACAACACAGCACAGATGTTGGCACCCAGTATGAGCTTAATAAATATTTGGTGAATATGCCAAAAAACTGCTGGCTTCTGATAAGAAATTAGCAAATAAGTCCAAGATGGCCCTGGTTATCAGTTCGGACTCAAGGAGAAATCTTGTTGTAAGATGTACTACTTGATATTCTACACTTTCCCAACTTAGACCCTATCAGGTCTTTAGCTCAGGAGTCTTATCTTCTGCCAGTTAGATAGGTATAGACTAACATTGAGATCCATGGAATGCCAAGCCCTCCTACCCTGGGTACTACAGGGTCAGCAACTGATAATGCAGGGCCCAGCAGGGGAGGTGGGTACAGAAATGAAGAAATAAACCCAATCAATCAAATACCATGCCAAATGCTCTGTACTCAGGTGGCATGGTGGAAAGGAATGGCTTAGGAAGATAATCCACGAGAAGACACTGCTAAGCTGAGCCTTGTATATGTCATTGTTGTGCATCCAATAAGGGAAAGAACATTCCAGGCCAAGAGACCAGCTTGAACAAAGGCAGAAAGGTGTGACTGGGAGCACCGTGTAGGTAAAGCATGGTGACGGAAGATAAGACTGTGATCACTATAAAGGGTGTCCCATCCTGTAGTTTGGGTTTATTCTCTAAGTAACAGAGACTCAAGGAGAGAGGGTGAATTTTAGAATCAGGGGTACATTATCAAGAATGAATGCTGAGGTGACTGAAGACGGTAAAAAAGGACTAAGAGGTATTTTACCACACAAAGGAGGTTCAGAAAGAAGATAGTAAGCACAGTTTGGGGTGTGCTTGTTACTGTGTCTCTCTGCAATAGCCAAACAAGCAATGGAGATGATGGCTGGGTACTGAGGAGAGCCACGCTGGATAAAGAGAGGGTTTTGAAGTTCATTCTGCTGCAGATGGAGAAGAGGGGCTTACTCAGGGCTGGAGATTCTCTGTCTTTTCTAGGTCATACATGTCTCTGAGAATCTGGTGTAATACTACAGGTGCTGTCAAGAAAATGTCAAAAAAGTTGATCTGTATTCAACTTCAGAATATTCCCAGATTGAAGAGAACTGTGGAGCCCCAATTAAGCCTCCCTGGAGCCCAGGGAGAAAGGATGATGGGCCAGCCTGCAACCCTGAAAATGAGAAGCTCAGAGGATGAAGAACTAGGAGACAATCCAACTGGACGCTTTCACATCCATTCCCAGTTCCCACCCTCCAGGGTACCTGCCTTGAGGAGGCCAAGCGACCTTTGCTTCTGAGTTTAAACATTCGGGGTTCGCCAGGAAGACTGTGGGTTTCTGTCAACTCTTTAAAATATTTGACAAATCTCCCTTCCCCCATTTCCACCCAGGTTTCTTTTCCATGTGTTGCAGCACCCTGAATGAGACTTTAAAGGAGCTACGTAGGTGCACAATGGCGGCACTACTGAAGTCACTGTGGAGAAATGTCTGTCCCTGTGGTGAAAGATACTTGGGGTTTTCTGCAGAGCTTCACGGAATGGCAAGAATCACTTGAGAAACAAAACAACACATGAGAGAAAACAGCTTCTGGGCTTTCGAGTGTTCGCATTCTTCCTACAGCCAGCACTCAAAACATCAGGAAGAGGGTTTGTGGCGGTTGGGAACCCTTGTCGTAAACAAGGCAGGCATGGGTCAGCGCAGCGAATCTCTTCTGGATGTCTCTGAATTGCTTGTTTTCCTCTGTGGCTGGTGTCTGACGAAAGTCAATCTCCCAAGACCACCTAGTCTTGTTCTGAGGATGCAGCAGCCTCACCACTGGTCTTCCTCAGGCCAGTGTTGCCACCTGCCTTCACCCTTGTCCCCTGGTGCTCTCCACCCATCCCCACCTATCTATCCATCAGTTTCCAAATTATCTTTCTACATTGGAAATTTTGATCCAAACCCTTCTTTCAGGAGGAGTCTGCCTAGACTGGGATTCAAGGCCCTTCTGACCTGGCCCCTGTGCCCCTCCCAACTGCATGTCCTTTCCCCTCTCCTAGTCCCCTGTACCCCGAGTGTCAGCCATTCCTCACTGCCTGAGTCCCCAAGGCATGCCTCCTTCTCTATCCCTTAGCATGCACGGCCACCTCAGTCTAGAACACTGGGCAAACTCCAGTGTCCCCTCCCACCCCACCTCACCATTGTATCCTCCAGGCTTCCTCCTTGAGCCCGTCCCACGGTCAGCGAAGGCAAGTTGCCTTTTCATAAGATCCTGTGGTGCCCCGGTACTGACCTTCAGTAGCATGTGATAGAATGTGACAGGGTGTTTGTGGGGGTGGCTTATAGGTTTTTCTCCACACGTTAGGCCAATGGGCTCCATGAGAACAGCCATATGTTATCCAAACCATGCTCACTCCACGAATAGACCCTTCGTCTCCCCAACTCGGATTTTTTTTTTATAAAGTTTCCCAAACTAGGAAGTCATTTACTTTTTGCCTCTATTTGCATTGAGTTTGCTTAAGTATTGACCCCAAGAATCACAGGCATATTTAACCTATTTTAAAAGCACCTTTCCAAAACAAAGAGGTAAAATGCAAAGATGAAGTAATTTCCCCTAAAGTGCATGATATTTATTTTTTGTAACTGAAATTGAGAAAACTTTTAGCAATGGGCTTGTGTCACTATATGCAAATGAAGGGCAATTTTCATACTGGTCACAAACTTGAGCTGCTTTTTAAGCCATATGAATTCAAATCATTTCAACTTAATTCCCTCTCCTTCCCTCCCCTCCTTTCTTTTCCCTTCCCGCTCTTTCCCCCTCCCACCTAGTCACACAATCAATGTTAGCTGGTTACTTTCTTCTTCAAGAGGTTGTGTTGGGCTATACAAACCAGTGCTCCCAAACCTTAACATGCATGTAAAACATGGGTGATCTTGTTAAACTGCAGACTCTCATTCAGCAGAGAGATTCTACAGTTCCAGCAAACTCCCAGGTGAGTGGACCACACTCTCAGCAGCAAGGATATAAAGGATAGCAGCCAGGCATAGTGGTACATGCCTGCAATCCCAGTGGCTCGGGAGGCTGAGGTAGAAGGATTGCAAGTTCAAAGCCAACCTCAGTAACTTAGCAAGGTCCTAAGCAACTGAGTAAGACCCCTGTCTCTAAATTAAAAAAAATAAATTTAAAAAGGGGGCTTGGGGATGTAGCTCAGTGGTTAAGTTCCCCTGGGTTCAATTCCAGTACCAAAAGAAGAAAGAATGAAAAAAAGAATATAAAGAATAGAGAATGAAACAGACAGAGACTGTCCTTCCTCCCAATGGCAAGATGACAAAGTAGGGTGGATCCTACTTTGCCTCCTTGACAAAATGTTCTCCTTTTCTTGTCCAACAGACTTGTCTGATCATGAACAAAGGGCCTATTCTTAATTGAAGACTAGAAATATGTACCAGGATAGGTGTGAGACTGTCAAGGGGCGGCAGAGGTTTCCTTTCTTAGCTTTTGGAAACGAAGGTCTGGTGGTGAGCCGGGGCAGGAACAGTGTCCTCACACTACACGTTACTTTACCCAAAGGCTGAATAAATTATTAACATGCAGTCCTTCAGTTGGTCAATTTTAAGATCTACAAAAAATAGTTAAGGGAATCTTTTTTGCATGGCTTGGCAATAAATTGAGAGGACAGACTAAGAAATCACATGACTTCTCAAAAATGCACACAGAGGCCATTGGCTCCTTTGGACGGCGCTTAACCAGGGGACCACAGGAGTTTGGATTTTCCACAGTGGGGAGACTATTGGGAAGGTAATTGATGAAGTTTAATACCTCCCCCTGGGAGCACTACAGAAAAGAGCCAGATTTTGGAGGGGGCTCTGCAAGCTGCCCCCAAATCCATTGCAATGTTATAACAGCACAAAGCTAGGAAACAGGCCCCGGAAATGAGTAAACCTTTCTTTCAGTCACCTAACCTGCCCTCTGTGCTCTAGAAGCTGATATTCGAACGAATGAGCAGAGATCCTTGTCTTGCTGCTTAGTGCATGGTAGGTGGAAGATCTCTCTGATGCATTGCTCAGGAGCATTTTCTTGCTGTTCCCTGGCTCTGTCACCCAGATCATTAGCCATTTGCTCCTCTCAGACTCATGTCATGATGCATTCTTTTGCACATGCATTAGTTTTGGCATTTCATCACTAAGCAAATATTTTTATTGATTGCCTACTATGAACCAGACACTGTATATACGTTTTCACAAAAGGCAGTGGAAATAAAAAGTAAAATAAGACAGGTCTTATTGGAGCTGCTCTCACTTCCAGCTGAGGCGGATTCGACTGTAGCACCCCTTGACTACTGTCCGTTAAAATCTCTTCCAGCCTCAGCTCTGTCCCGAACATGTACTTTCATGTTGGACACAAAGTATCATGATGTCATATTTCAAGGTCCCTGGTTAATTTCAGGAACACTGTTTCTATTCTTTCTTTTTAAGCTACCAACCTCAACACTCTTTATGAAAGCAAGAATGGTGACCTAAACTGATTCCTGATTTCCTTTAGCAAAATGTCAAAATGCTTGCTCCTAGGGGCCCTAATGTTGCTATCTAAGGGATACCCTGTTACCTTTTCAGCAACCTATTCTCAAATGGGGCCTCCGAGGAAGTAAAATCATTGCTGCAAAAATTGATAATCCTTCTTTATTCACCTTTCCAGAATGTGACTCTCTGCCCACAGTCTTTCCTTGTCATTCTCTATTCCTCAAAACCACACACATAAATTGAACCTATTTTCCCCACCGCTTATACTCATCATTCAAAAACCCGAGCTTGTCAAAGAGTTCCAAGCGCAGCTATGGAGGACTTTCTATCACCTTATTCTTTCCTTTTTGATTATGTAATTGTGCAGTTCTCCCATCTTTACCCTTAAAAGTGGTCACAAGAGTGCTCATTTCCCACGCAGGCATACATACACACAGGAGAATGCCTAGCCCCCAAAATATTAATAGTGGTTACTTCTGGAAAACGGGATTCACAGAATAGGAGGGATGAAAGGACACTCCTGCTTTTTATTTTATGCTTTGTATACACTTGTCTTTATCTCAGACATCTGATCTTTATGCAAAAACAAATGAATTCCTATAAAAAATACCAATAGAGGAGAGAGGAAGGGGATCTGGAGGGAGGGAGCTGCGGAGGGCATGCGGAAGAACTGGGAATAAAAGCTTCCAAATTCTGCTATGTCCATGTAGGAATGTAGCACAATGAATTCCATTTATATATGTGATCTTAATGTTATGCCCATGTATACATAGACTTCACGAATATATATACATATGGTATATATGATTATGATCCACTAATTAAAATAATAATAACAATAATAATAATAGAAGGAAGATCAGTAGAGTAGAGTAAACAGATTGGGGGTGGGAGAAGGGGAGAGAAAGGGTAGGTGCTACAGAAAGAGGTTGATCAAAGGCTATGTGCATGTACAAATGTGGAATAATGAATCCCACTATTGCATATAATGCACCAATGAAAAATAAATAAAGTAAAAAAGACATTTTCAACTGAGTGTGATAGATGTGAACCGGTAATGATCAAACCTGGTGATAGACATCACTCTCATATGCAAAGGAAGTGACAGAGCCCAGAAAAGACCCAGCACCCACAAGCTTGCCTAGGACTCATCCCCTCCACCATCTGCCCCCCTCTCCCTGCCAGCCTCCTCCTCTCTCCTGGACCAGCCTCCTCCTCTCTCCTGGACCAGCCTCCTCCTTTCTCCTGGACCAGCCTCCTCCTCTCTCCTGGACCAGCCTCCTCCTCTCTCCTGGACTGTTTCTGCTTGACTTTCTGCCGTGTCTTCTGCCTTTTCATCTGGAACACAGCTGTTTGCTGGGTGTCAGTTTCCCAGCCCATAGGTTTCTTCTCTTTTGAGCTTCTCTCTTTTTTTTGTAGCAGAACACAGTACAGTTAACTCAGGGTGACTGACCAATAGCCTGACCTTGGCCTTTCTGTCATGTAAGATTCCCAGAAAAAGCTTTGGAATGAATTGTGCCTGAAGTTTTACAAGTTCTCGAGAAGGATTCAACAATGTGCCTACTGAGGCCCAGTCTTCCCTCCCAAGTTCATCTTCTCCCCCCTCAGTTTGTATCATTTCTGTTTCTATCACCAATGCGACTGTGATCATAGCTAAGTTGAAAGAAGGAGTTTCTCTATATCATTGTCACTCTCCAGAGGCGGGGAAGTGAACCAGGACAAAACCCGTATTAGGCACTCTGCTTTTGGTCAAAAGTTGCTGAGAAGATAGCCCAGCCTACAGTGTCATAGGCTAGAAGCCACCAGATGAGAGCACTGATTGACAAAGGAAGTGCTCTCAGTTCTCCTAAGTAAATCTTAAAGATCCTTGTTCAGGACTCAGGTCAACTACCTGGACTGTGGGTCCCTGCATCTACCTCCTTGTTCATCTCTGATCATTGCCTTACAATTTCTTCCATATTTAATTTCTTCCTCTCTTGTGGCTACTTATACTCAGTCAACAAATAGTTCAAGTGATTTTCATCTTAAAAATCAATTTAAACAAACAAAACACGTCCTCTTGAAAGACCCGAATCCAGTTAAACCAGATAGAACCCAGGAATCAGCAGTTTTAAATACTCTCCAGGGTGTTGGATTGTTGGTGTACCCCACGTTGTGAACTAGTGTCCAAGAGAAAATCCTTTGAAGAGGCAGCCTTTCTTTCTTCCCTTCGCCCCCATCATGCACTTCTTAAATTTATTGCATCTGTGTTTGACATCATTACCCCACTCAGTAAAGGTCATCAATTTTTAACCTATCAGGCCTTTTTTGAACCGTCTTCTTAAAGAGATGCAATTTGACATTGTTTGCTTCCCTTGACTCATGAAACCTTCTCCTCTGGGATAATTTCCTGCTTTTCTTCTGACACTTGGACTGCTTCTCTTCATTTTCCACCGTGGGCTCCTGTTTTTCCAGTTTTGGGGTGGAATGAGGACAGGAAGCAGCCTCCATAGTAGGATTCTCCCCAGGGATTTATATGGCTAAAATTCTTATATGGAGAATAGCGTTTAGAAAACATTCAGGGGGAAAAAAAAATAAGAAAGCTGAGCTAATTCCAAAAAATGCAGGCAAACACCAGGAAATGGGGTATAGATGCCAACCAGATGTTGTTCAATGCCAGCTGTGGGAGTTTGGAACCAGCCCCCAAACTTGGTTCAGATGAACACAAAAGCCATATTCATCCACAACAAAGCTCCTGGGAAACTCTGGCCAAGCTTTTATTCAGTCGGAGGGACTTTAAGGATATTGGGGAGAACATTGTGACATTAGTTTCAGACTGATCTACTGTAAATTCAAGAATTTGCTCTTCCCTTGGTCTTCCAGCCATATTCGGGGAGGGCAAACCCACATCATACCACCTTGACTCCTGGGAACAGTGCTAAGGATTAAGACCAGAAGGCGAGTCCGAGAAGGATCTGAGAGCAGGACAGCTGTGGCAACAGCCCCTCCCAATCTTCAGGATCTGAGCCGTTAGGGTTCTGTTTTAAAATAAACTAAGATTCAGATGAACAGAAAGTTTGTGTTTCACATTAACATTGTGGCTTTTTCTCAGCTGGGTGTTTTTATTTTCTCTGTCACTTTGCATTACAGGAATAACACGGCTTTCCAAGAGAACAGCTCCATCAGATAAGTAAGCAGCAAAGAGAGCGGAGTGTCGATTGCAGAATGCAAGGCTCCCTGATTCAGGGAAGTTTGGGTCCAAAAGGTCAATGGCTGTTTGCCCGGAGCATTGGTTTCAAACTCAGCTCTGCACTGGGCTTGCAAAGAGACCATATCTCATCATGTGGGCCACGGTGCCTCGCCTTTTCCCAGTGGGCCAAAAAGGAAGCTATCAAGAAAATATGCTGCCACTCTACTTGTCCCAGCCTTCCCCAGGGCTGCTCCGCTGGCACCGGCAGGCTTGTCCAATCCGAGGGCAATGGAGACTAGGTTAGGAGGCTGTCATCACCTTCCTGCTTACCAGGAAAGGGAGTTTTTGAAACAGTTACCATTTTTCCTATGGTGGTCAACATACAGCTAGTGAGAGAATTCATACCCAGGCCCATTGATCACGAATCCCTGTATTTGGCCTAAAACCTGATTGCCTGAGTGGTTTCCTGTATCAGTTCTTGGGTCTCACTCTTGAGGTTTTGTGTAATGTAACCCAGAAAGGTGACCCTTCCAGCCCAGACCCTTTGTCCACATGGACTTACACTTGCTATAGAAACCCTACCACATCCGCAGCAGGCCTTTTTGTTGAACAAACCTGATGTTGACAGAATAAAGAAAACTCTGCAAAGATCCAGACCACTTTGGATCCCCACCCTGCTATAACTCTGTACATATCCACGTTTTCCCAGATGGAACTTGACTTTGTTACTCCTTGGGGTTGGCGATTTAAGTGGCTGTCCTCTCTCTGGACCCGGCTGAATTAGTCCTTCCGATTGCCCAACCCATGTTCTTTCCATCTCTTTCCCTCCTTCCTATTGGGAAATTCCATCATGCTCTCATCTACAGCTAATCAGCATTGGAGGAGGAAGAGTTACCATGGAAACTCTTAATTTTGCCACACTGATGGCATTTGGCAAACCTGGGTTCTTTCCTGAAATCTTTCATACTGATCACATCACCAATGAGAGGAAAACTGGAAAAGTCCTTCTATGCCAAATGTTTATGTATTTGAATCAATCAAGGAGTACTTCCAAATCCATTTTTCAAAATACATGTTGCCATGGGAAGTAGCAAAGAGTACAAAGAAAAATACTTGTGATTTTTCCCTTTGCCAATTTTTTTCTGAATAGGTAAGCTTAAAAAATTGCTCTTGAGTGGTAACACAAGAATCTGGTTATGGGCACAAGGATTTGACTGGAAGACACATTTTCTGCATTGATAATTTATTGACCACAAAACCTTTAAAACATCAACCAACACTTTTGTTCATAGAATAATACATCCAGCTGAGCACAAATTTTTAATATTTTCCATTAGAAGTTTTGAACTTAAAATAATAAAATGAACCTTCAAATACCCAACATTCACCTTCAACAATGATAGATTCATGATCAATCCAGCTTCACTTAGTATCCCATCCATTGACCTTTTGCCCAGATAATCTTAAAATGTCTCCAGGATATCTGTCACTGTACCCATATATCTCAGTATTTATCTTTATAAAACTAGGACTTTCTTTTTAAACATAATCATAATCACATTATCATATCTACAAAATTAGCAAAAATTTTGTTAATTTTATCAAATCCTTAATTGGCATTCAGATTTTCCTAGAATTTTTTATAGATTTTTAATAAAAAACAAAAATTGAAATAAGATATATGCATATATATATTTCAGTACTTTTATTTAAATATTCATTTATTTTTGTCAGTGGTCAATCTTTTTAAAAAATCATCTTATTGAAGATTGACATTTAAGAAGCTGCACCTATTTAATGTATATAACTTGATGAGTTTGAAGATAAGTAGATATTCACCAAACCATCACCACTATCAAGACCATAAATAAATTCATCACCTCTCAAAGTTACCTTCTACTCCCTTTACTACTATTATCAATTTGTGTGTGTGTTAAGAATACTGAACATAATAAGATCTAGTCTCCTAGCAAACTTTAACTCTGTGATACAGTACTGTTAACTCCAGACGTTGTGCTGTACAATAGATCTACAAAACTTATCCCGTGTAAGTGAATCTTGGTACTCTTCAGGAACATCTCCCCATCTCTCATCCCCACTAACTCCTGACAACAACCACTACTCTCTACTTCTATAAGCGTGGCTATTTTAGATTCCACATATAAATAAATTCATGCACACAACTGTTGGTAAATCACTTAATTATATTTTAATCTAGAGTTTTTCTCTCCCCGCTACCATCCCTTTCTCTTTCTCTCTTCTACTTCTGTTTCTCCCTCCCATTTCCTTGTCATGTATTAATTGATGAAATGGGATCATTTGTCTGAATTTTCTTTTCATTCTTGCGATGTTTAACAAGTTTCTCCCCATATGTATGTGGGGAATTCATATATATATGAATATGTATATGAATATGAATATGAATGTGTGTATACATATTATGTATATACACATATATATGTATGTATACATACTTATTTGTGTGTACATATATTTTTAACCCAGGACTCTATGCATTTAAGGCATTCACTATACCACTGAACTGTACCCCAGCCCCCATATGTTCTTAATGATTAATCATTACACACTTGAGTAGGATCCCTGAACCTACTTTGTTACTGAGGACCCAGCACAGCTTCCTGGTGTCCATTATCAACTGGGCTGTTGTCATCTGAGTAGATCATGCACAGGAAAGAGCACAGGTAACACTTACCTACTCCATGAAAATAAGAGTAATCTTCCTAGGTTATAAGTGTGGATACTAATATTAAGTTGGAAACTCTGAGATTAAAAGTAACTATGAACATGTAGTGTGCTGAGCGACACGTAACATGCCTAGTCACGTACCCAAGGGCAGTGTTACACCGTGGAAAGAACACAGATGTTGAAGCCAGACCACCTTGCATAAAGCCATCTGCAGAGTGAGGACAAAAATGAAGATTTTGGGGTCAAAGAGAAAAATGTATGTACAATGCATAGCCAAAGGCTTGGACCATGTGTATATGGTAGTCGTATATTATGGAAATCGTAATAATCTACTGAATAAGTCTAGAAAAAAGAGAAGATTGAATTCTGTCTAGTTTCTCCCAAAATTCCTTTGACATGGCTTCTTTCCCATAATTTCCATTTTTTCTTAAAGGTGAAAAACCAGAAGTGTGGAAAAATGCAAAATGTAGTGGGAGCCCAGAAGAAACAAATAAGGTTTTCTGCAAATATCAAGGATGGCTCCACAGACATCAGGACAGGGGCTCCTGAGGGTGAAGGAGTGAGGAGGGGCCATGTCATGAGGAGGGAGCTCAGGAGCAAAGGCAGAGCAGGGGTCCCAAGCCCAAAGGACTTCCAGAAATGGCTTGAGGTGACCTTATTAGCCAAGGGGAGCAATGATGTGCTATGATGATCCTGGTCAAGGTAAGATGCTGGGGGAGAGCTAAGGAGACACTGTGAGAGAGGGCCATGATCATTACCACGTAGAAGATGGTAAGAAGCTAATGTCACGGCAAATCATGTTGGTTCACGGCAAGTTCCTTCAAAGTGTTGCATAAAATATTTCAGAAGATTACATGAGAAGATCACTTTTTTACTACGATGATCATGGAGTTGGCAATATCCAAAACTGAACTAATAAGTAAAATGTATAGAACCTATGGTCAACAAATAAAGTTTGGACAAAGGTTGAGAAGAAGGATTGCAAAGCCATGAGGGTAATTTCAAGATTTTCAGGACTGGCTAATGGACACTAATGGAGACTACAGCTGCCCCTTGCCAAATACCCATCACTGTTTCAGGTCTGTGAAAGTGAAACACAGAGTGCACACACACACACACACACACACACACACACACTTCATGCCATGATGTTATTTAGGCTCATTTGTCTCAGAATATGCTCCATGAAACCTTATTCTTCAAGTGTTTCACAGAGAAAAGGACAAAAAACAAAACAGGAAAGTAGAAAGGGAAGAGGGGGGACCGGAGAGGAAAAGAATTTCCAAACTAGTTTGGGAAATTCTGGTTTAAACAGAATTCAAAAGCGTTCTTCACCGCAGGGCTGGGTAGAGTCTGCACATCTCCAACAGTACAGAGTATGTAAAACTAACGCAAACCCCCTCCTGCAAGGATCCTGTGAGCAAGCGTATTTGGGGGTACACTAGCACCAATGGTAGTTAACTGCTTCTTAGAGTCTTCTCGGGAGCTGATCCTAATGACTGATGGAGACATTTCAGTGTCAATTACTGCTGAGCAAATACAGAGATTGCTGGAATGTGAGTCCTTTACGTCACTCAGCTCTTTTCTGTTGAGTCCGGACTCGTGTGCACAATCGTGACCAAACTAGACAAACATTTCCAATGCGGATATGGAAAGAAAGATGTTTTGCAATTCATCTCTCAATCACATGAGAAGAAAGCTCCAAGTGCACAGGGGTTGAAAGGGACCCTCCCAGATGAGGGGTTGAGGAAAGCCGTGGAGATGTGGAAACATCGCTAAGGTTCCCTTTCCAACCTGATGCACTCAGGACTCACACAGAATCCAAGACAGGCAAGGGAATGAATTGCTTGATCCAGGGTTAAGCATGCTTCATTGCTCTCCAATTCACACACAAAGACACGCCACATTCTGCATGTGAACATAAAATGGGCGAAGGGTTTATGTCAGTCTCCATTTGCCACAGCTCTGCCCTGTATGTCAGAGCTAGCTCAATCATACTGATCCCTCATCCCGCTGGGGACAAAGCCAATTATGTGTCTTCTCCCCTGTGCCCACCTTGGACATGCAGACATGGTCTAAAATCTGTCTGCAGCCCTAACCACCTACGTGCTTTACCCATGTAACATCCACCAACCTGCCTGTCCTTAAGTCTTAAGAGAAAGGTCACCTACTGTGTGGCCCGTTTGAGTCTTCTCAACCTGCTCGTTAGGGATCTTACATTATGGAGCTCTGTCTGACTCTTAGTGTCCCCATGTCCTGTTTTATGTTTGTGTGTGTGTGTGTGTGTGTGTGTGTGTGTGTGTGTGTGTGTGTGTTGTTTTGTTTGTTTTTATAGTTTTGTACCTGGGATTGAATCCAGGAGTGCTTACCAATGAGCCACATTCCCAGCCCTTTTTATTTTATATTTTAAGACAGGGTCTCGCTAAGTTGCTTAGGACCTCGCTAAATTGCTGAGGCTGGCTTTGAACTTGCAATCCTTCTGCCTCAGCCTCCTGAGCCAATGGGATTATAGGCATTTGCCACTGTGTCCTGTTTTAATGTCACTGAATCTCTTACTTTTACAGATACCCTTTTCTATTGCCTGGGATTGTTTCAAGATGTTCTTTTCTCTCTGTAACAGCACCGCCCAATGGAAGTTTCCTCAACAATAGAATTATTCTGTATCTGTGAAATGTAATATAGTAGCTACCGACCTTATTATCTTCCCAAGCAATCCCTTGCAAGTCACATCAGCAACATTTCACATGCATCCTGGCCACATGTGGGCATTGAAGAATCACTCACTAAGCATATCATCTGAATAGTGGGATAATTATTCATGCTTTTTAACAACATGGTTAAATGTGTTAAATGAGATAGTGCTTGTGAAGTGCCTACCCCAGAGTCAAACACACAGCAACCGCTCAATAAATGCTTATTCCTTCCCACTTCATCAAAAGGCAAGTCCAGTGACTGGGAGACTCAGAAGGTTCACGACTTATCTGGATTACTCAAGAATGGCTTGTTCATCTCCCCAAGCGCTAAATCCCATAAGACATCAAAGGAAAGCCTTGGATCAGTGATTGGAAAGGGCTTTTCCTTCCTGTAGCATGTCTCACACCGGCCTCCTCATTCTAGTGCTGGTTTCTGACATGTCTAGCCTCGATTTTCTTCCTGTGCCAATCCTGTGCCTCTCCCTTCTGCGGGAGGCTGGACATGAGACCCATTGTTCATTTGCATTGTGCAAACTTTCCTCAATGAAGAAAAAGTCCTTTAAAGTGTGTAGGTTGAGGCTTTGCTTCCTCTTTCTTAAAAGACCCCAGGGAATGCTGGTCCAGCAGCTGCAGGCCAAGAGGAAGGGAGAATGGGAGGGAAAGGCACTCCAGGGTCCTGCCAGAGGGAGAAGCTGACTGGGCCCCTGTGTAATCCAGAGGCCTGCTGGAGAGGGCGACTCACCCCTGAGAGGCAGGCACGATTCTCCCGACTCCCCATTCTCTAAGCTCTGGCCTCCCCAGGGTTAGTCCAGATTCCAGGGTGCTTGTAATTCTTTTAATCTCTAGCCTTCTCTGCCTCTGGGATTCCAGATCACCTCCGTGTGGAACAAATATTAGTGTTTCCGTCAACTAAAATGCACACATATATTAACAAACAAAATGTAGAAATAATTCAACTAGCATTATATTTACTTTACTTATATTTTTTACAGACCGCATTTTGATTCATTGTATACAAATGGGATACATCATTTCATTTCTATGGTTGTGCACGATGTAGATTCATACCATTCATGTAATCATACATGTACATAGGGTAATAATGTCTGTCTCATTCCACCATTTTTCACACTCCCCTCTCATTCCCTCTTCATAATCTAAAGTTGCTCCATTCTTCTCTCACCCCTAATCCCCCACCCCCATTATATATATATATAATCATTCACTTATCAGGGAAAATATTCAGCCTTTGGTTTTTTGGGATTGGCTTATTTCACTTAGCATGATATTCTCCAGTTCCATCCATTTATCTGCAAATGCCATAATATTATTCTTCGTTATGACTGAATAATATTCCATTGTGTACATAAACCACAGTTTCTTTATCCATTCATCTGTTGAAGGGCACATAGCATTTTTAATGCAGTAAACTTCTCATGAAGTTTAAGTTTCACAAAGAGATCTCACAACAGAAATTCAAAAAGTGATTGGTTTTATGCCTGCCAAAGGAAAGTCACCACACCTGGGACTCCTCCTTGCAAGGCTATTAGCCCCTCTTTGCTCCTGCCTTTATTCAGGCTCTCTTCCTCACCCCTGATTCCTGACCTCACAGACCTCCTCACATCCTCTACCACCTGAAGCAGTTCTGCAACCTCTAATTCCACTTCTCTTCTGAATTGCTAAATTAATCAAGATGATTAGTTTGTAAAGTGGCCTTTCAGCGAACAGAAGCTCCTTCCCCAGAAGGTGACGGTGATGTTAAACTTACTGGCCTAAAACAATAATCCTTTCATCGCTGTCTCCCATGGTGGAGGAGGTAATTTGGTCTCAGCTGGGTGGATCTGGAGTGGGGTCTCTTTGTGGTTAACAATCACAAGCTGGTTGGGCTGAAGGTGTCCATCTGAAGGCTTCTTCACACACTTTGGTTCCTGGTCTGGGAAGACTCCAATAACTAGAGCTAGAACAGCTGCTGTCTTCAAGAAACTACATCCCTGGGCGTCTGCATGTGGTCTCTGCAGCCCAGTGCTGCAGGGTGGCTGAATCTCTCCCATGGCCGCTTAGCCCAAGCATCATGAAGGAGATGGAGCAGAAATTCTATCACCTGTCATGACCTAGCTTCAGAAGTCACAAAACTTTCTCACCTGTTGTGATCTAGCTTCGGAAGTCACACAGCGTCACTTCTGACACAATCTGTTTGCAGATGCAGTCATCAAGTCATGCCAGGTTCAAGGGACACGGAAATAGACTCCAATCTTAATAGGCATGTGGCAAAGTTCTAGAAAGAGAACGTGGAATGAGAGTTGCTGTTGCAGCCATGTTTTACTCACTGTCCGAGTTCCACGCAAGCAAAAAACCCTTCTAACTTCTTTCCTGCTGTGTCCTTAATGATGCCTAATGGGCAATCCAAAATGAAATGATAAAACTAACGACCATCCCACTAGCCTCGAAACTGCTGTCTTTGCCTAGAATGTTTTCTCTTTTCCATTAACCACTTGATGGAGTTGTGGTTAAGAACACAGCCTCTAGGCCTGCCCTGCCTGATTCAGATCTAAGACCTACAGCCCATCCTCTTTGGGCTTCAAACTCTTCCTCTGACACTTACTTCACTGGGTCATTTGAGAATGAAATGAGCTTTGTGTACAAAACTACCAGACCCCTAATCATTATCCTCAGGGTCATCTTGAAGTTCATCTCCTCAGAGAGGCATTTTATTTTCCCCCAGACTGATCACCCTATCACTCTTCTAATTCTGTTCTTTATATCATACATTTAACCCGGTAGTTGTTTTTTAATTACTTCTCTGTTTCCCATTAAACCTGGAGGTCCGAGGAGGGGGTTGTCTCTTTGCTAACCGTCACATCAGAACACAGATCAAGCGGAGCTCCGCCAGACAATGGAAAACTAATGTTACATTAAGGAGTGATTGAATAAGTCGATGAGCAAACATCTGGCAGAGAGGGACATCACCTTAAGGAAATCAGTCATGATCCTCCATGTGCCTGCAGTTACTGGCATTGAGGTGACCAAGAGGACTTCCAGTTACAATCAAGTCAAATAGCCATGACCAAGAAGACCCAGGGGCTCGTTCTGTGGGTTTTCGTTCTCTCCAGGACATTGAGATGGGAAGTTGAGTGTCAAGAGCATCTAGAAAAACATTTGCAACAGCAAGACCTCTGCCCACAAGGTCCAGGCACGCACTTCTGCTCTCAGGATGTTAACGGGAGAGTTGGAAAAGAAACATGAGGGAATCCTCTTTCTTCCTTGATACACTACAAATAACAAACACTTTTATTGACTTTCCAGTTAATTGTGTGAGTGTGAGGAATGTACTGGGAAAGAGTTTTGCAAGGACCTATGAGGTATGTACGATTATTATCTCCATTTTACAGAGGAGGAAAAGGAGGCTCAGAGGGCAAGTCGTTGCTCCAAGGTTGGGTAGCTATGAAGTGGCTCAGCCAAGAGTGGAAAGAGGTTAGTCCATTTCTAGAGCTTTGTTAAACCACAATGGCATCCTACTCTGTGCAGATCCCTTGTGCTTGTGGGAAGGGACAGATCCCTTAGTAGTCTGGATGGTTCAAAGGGACTGTTGTGCATATTCTCACCCAAATATCTGGCATAGCAAGGACTTATTGTATCATTTAATAATTGAATTTTATCTATTAGATGTCTCAAAATAAAATCCAATTATTAATTAAATTAAAGCTTCAGATTTCCTCATGGGGTTATTTGAGATTTTCTTTGGGGTTGTATTGCAGCTGCAGTTTCTTCTCTTTCCTCTCCTGCTTCTGTCCTCTCCGGTTCACAGATATGGATCCCAAGGACATTATTAATAAACATCCCACTTGCAACATCTCTGTCTCAGAATCTGTGTCCCCAGGCCCATCACTAGTGATATAGAGATGACCACCCTCTGAAGCCACATCTGGCACAGCCTGGCCTTTTCCCAGGGACAACCCATATTCCAACTGTAGTCTTCCCTCTAGCCCAACCAGCATATTCAGTAGCTCCATGAATATGCTGGAACTTTCCAGTAGAAAGTGTCCCTTTCTGTCCTTTACAAAATATTCACCCAATCACCATCATTTATGGTTTCCTTGTTGCAGCAAGAAGCCCTGAGGAGGGTTAGTTCACATGGTGTCCTGCCACTGAATCTCAGTCATAGATCAAGGCAACAAGTGTCTTGAGTTTCCAGCCAAATACAGTAAAAGATGTTGAATATTTCACCTTCTTGCACCAAAATGGCACAGCTTTAGTAAGTCTATTTCTTTCTCCACTCCTTGATTTAGTGGCTCCCTCTGGTTTATGAAATATTTTTTCACCCAGGGTCCACTAAAAACATCTTTATAAAATAGAGTTCATCTTTGAACAGGTCACTTTCCTATTGAATTTTAACATTTCAAGAAGGAAAGGGGGAGTGTTTCTGACCCAGATATTCTTTGAACAAGTATTGAAGTGGGTTCCTCAGTGCCAGGATTTAAGCTCCGTTGACAGCCAATGTAATCATCAGCTTGTAAAACAAAAGCTTAAGTTCATGCCTGGATAAAGTACGGCAAAGAGTGCTCAAATCAGTCCAGTGATGTGGCGTGAACAAGTTTCATTTCTGTGTATGGCCAGAGTGCCAGTTTTGACTTCACACAGTTGGTAAGTGACAAAGCCACGAATTGAAACAGAGCAGAACTGCAGGTCCAGGTTCTTTCCAACCACATGGTAAGTTAACAGATATTTATCAGACATAGTGTGTGTGTGTAAGCATAATGTTTCTGAATATCTCTGAATATGTTAGCTTACAGATAATCTCGTTCTCTCCTTCCATCTGTGTGTGTGTGTGTGTGTGTGTGTGTGTGTGTGTGTTGGCTAACACTTTAGCTCCATGAGAAGAGGATGCTTCCTTGAGAGCAGTCTTCCTCCAGAATGAAGAGGAAATAGAAGGGAATTCATTCTTCTTTGGGCAATTAGAGATAAAGAAAGCTAGGTGGACTCCCCTTGGACCCTGGAGGACTGTAGAAGACAGAAGGACATTGGATAAGAGGACCAAAGTCCAAACCAGGAAGTTTGGAAACAAAGCAGAAGTTTTGACCTTGCTACCTATTGGGGGTATTTGCAGAAGACCTCACAAGCTGCTCCCACAACATTATTAAGGTGTCTGATTCAGAATTAATACAACAGAAAAGCATTAGTGGGCAAAGAGGGAGCTTGTGTTGGTGCTTTACACTACCTTGGCACCCCGATCTGTAGCACCAGACCTTGGCACCAGATCTTCTGTTCAGAAGTTCTGCAAGGTGAAAAGCAGTTGAGAGACCAGAGGGAGGTCTCCCGAGAGGAGGGGACATGACCCTTCCCTCTGGCACAGCCCCCTCATCCCATCTGGTGCTGCAGACCCTTGGAAGTCCACTATGGCTTCCATTTCTCTCCTAGCCCTCATCCCAACCCAGTATGGACACCTCTGCCGAGCACCCCGACAAGCCTATTGGCAAGGTCATCATCACTGTTGGTAATTTGTTTATAATTTCTTTCAGAAAAACTTACTATGTGACCATCTGTTAAGTGTTTCATATAGAAACTAGTCGATCCTCAACCACCCCTGGAGTTGGGCACTGTTGTCATCATTCTCAATTTTCAGAAGGTCATTCAAGGCAAGGGGAGCACAGAGTGTCACAAAGCGACTTGCCCACAATCTCACCGTTGGAAAGAGGCAGACAGACCTGCAGCGCCAGCACAGGACTTCTGCCCTGCGGTCCATGACCACAGCCATGACACTGTTGTCTGGCTCAGCAGGAGCTACTCAGGAAGAAGCTTGACAAGTTCAAAAGTCATCTATACTTTGATTTCTTACTTTTACTCTGTATTAAATTTATTTTAAAGTTTATTAAAATGCATATTTCTGGAACCCTCTACAGACAGAATGGGAATTCAGGCAAGTGATTCCAGTGCACATGCTCCAAGTAGCACACTTTGAGTAGTTCTCCCTGAAATCTCACCTCCTTTCCTTCCTCCTCCCACACAGTCACTAAGTGGTTAATGCCATGTTCTTGGGACTTGAGTTCAGTCATTGAACTGCTCTATCATCGAGCAAAGCCCCCCAAAATTATCACGAAGAATCTCTATTAGTCTCAATATCCAGGAAGTATCCCTTAGCTGTCATGGAGGAGATTCTGATTTGCAAGACAGGGGCCCTGGAGAATTCCTGACTCTGAGAGCTGTTCACAAGAACCCCAGGGAGATGCCCACCCACTCTGCCCAGATGGTGAGCAGCATTCCCAGGTGTCATATTCACATATCACTGAGTTTTGGGGTCACAGCCCCACTTAGCTCCCTAAACCCTGAGGATGTTCAAGCAAAGATTTCTCTGTTTCCCCTGGGAGTCCTGAGGTGGCTTCTGGTGATGTGTATTCCCAGTCACTGCCTCACTGACAATTTCCAAGAGCTAGGATGGTTCAGGCAATGGCAGGGAGACTTGGAACCCACAGGATGACGTAGATGCCTGGGCCACCCAAGCATAGCCTTTGCTGAATGAAGACAGCAAGAGTGGATTCAGGATGGAATCGCTTAATGAGAGTGGGATCCCTTAAAATGTCATTCACCCAATAGCAGTTGAAACAGGAGACTCTTCCTGCTACCCTAGCCCCATCCTATCACACCTTCCTCTGGAAGTGAACCCCCCAATAAGCCCAGATCACAAAATCCCCAGGGAAAGGGAAAGGCATCTTGAGGACTTCTCACCCTCCTTGTACAGGTGAGGCAACTGAGGCCAAGAGAAAAGGAACTGAGTGAACCTTGCAGCCAACGTCCAGCAAGAACCCATCACTCTCCACACACATGTTCTCTGGAGTTCGTGGGCTCCATGAACAGAAAGATCCCCCTGACTGTGGTGGAGACAGGGTGGAGGCAGCAGGTAGGATAGATCCATGACAGAATATTTCCACAGGAGTATCAGACCTGGGAGCAAAAGGCTGAGCTTCATCCAGCACATGGCAGGACCAGACCAGATGACAGTGACCACAGGTTGGTGGTGGGTCTAAGGCTGGCATTTCTCACGTGTGGCACCAAGAAGGGCAATCTAAGAGATGCTTCCCGGTGGAGGGATGTAAGCCAGCATGAGAGGTTGTTGGTCCAATGGTGCAAGGGTGCTGGGCACAAGCAAGAGGGACATAGAGTTTTCCAGAAAGTCATGGGGGTCAGAATTGAAGCACAGAATAAGCCTAACCAGGAGGGATTTCCTGACCCACTGAGGACATCCCTAGCTTTTCAGTTGTCTACAGGGTCACTGTGGCTGTGAGGTTTGATTAGCAAGAAATAGCAAGAGAGACACACTCAGAAATATAAAGAACACCTAGTGTTAACAGCAAAAGCTAGAGCAAAGGACAAGGAGGGGTTTGGCTGAGAATAAAAATCAAAAGGAATACAGCAGAACCCACAGTAGCATGAGTAACCTTGAAATGACCATCAGGTTTGGAATTGGGGGAGTTCAACCGTAAGCAGGAAGAATGGCGTTGCAGAAACCTGAGCAAGAGAGGGTAGGAGGTACCCAGGCTGCAAATGCTGGAAGATGAGACTTTTCTAAAAGTGAAAGGAAACCATCAAGAATGCTTTGCAGACCAGGAATGGTCAGTGAGGCTCCAGGGGTCACAACCCCTGACAACAGGAGAGGGAGGGGTCTGCACTTGTCTGGTGCCTGGTCATGGGAGGGAGGACGCTGGCTCAAAGAAAGACCTTGAACATGAGCAGGAGCCTGGGCCAGGGCTGAGCAGAAGAACCCACAGCTAAGGCAATGATCATAGGGTCCATACTTCCTAGGAAGTGCAGAAATACCATGAGCACAGGGCAACACCGCGCTCCACTTCCGGGTCATCTTGCTGTCCTCCTTACCCCTGGAAGCACTTCCTGAGTTCTCACTGCCTCCTGAACTCTACGAACTGCTTCCAGAACATCATTCCACCCTGAACTTAAGAAGCCAGTGCCAGTATGCTTTGGGATCTGAATCCGTTCAGATCCTGCCTGTGGAGGGCTAGTGGTGGTGAGAGGGCGCCCCATTCTGTTCCTGAGTTTCAGAGAGTGAGTACCAGTCGCTCAGACAGCAAGGCAGCTGCATCCGGAGCACTCCTGCGTCCAGACAGCCAGTGTTCAGAGTGGAAGTTCTCATGGAGAGGGAGACCCGTGCTGTGAACATCTCCTGTTTATGTGCAGAATCAGGAATGGTCCCCAGTGTGCGCCTGGGCCTGCGGGACTCCAGAGCCTTCTGTGTTGTGCCTCTTCCCTGCCTAGTAGGGATGGAGATATTAAGGCTATTTGGAAACTGAGCAGGGGACAGGGATGGGACTGGGAGAGGGATCAGTGAGGGGACAGTAAATAACTAGGAAAAGCAGCTATTGAGAACGTGGTGGAGGGCTGACCATTTTTGTCTGATATTTTTTCTGAATTCCTTTGCATCAGGTACCTCTCAAAGCTCCTTTGATTCCACACGTCCTGGGCGTGCCAGTATATGCCGTCCCAGTTCTTAAAACCATTGTCCGTCCACAACCAACCCCAGTGCATGAAAGAGGAAAAAAGACTTTTCCAACTGGCAGAATTCATCAAAATGAATTGGCAACACCTATCAGCCTGAAACAGCAGTTTGCAACTTGCCCGGTAACAAATCTTTCCGGGGACATTATCTCACAGGAAACAACACAGGATAAATTCTTAGCACAATATGATTCTTCTCCTTCTTCACCTCCTCCCCACTTCAAAAAGATTTAACATCTAATTCAGGTTTTGACGAGCTGCTTCATCTCTGTAGAAACACTGTTGATCTCTGTCGGACCCCAACGGCCTTGGGCAGAACAAACTGAAGGAAGGGGGACGGGACCATAGGCAGTGATAAATAAATACATTACCGCGCCTCTGACGGAGCACCATGACCTCCAAACACTACTGCCGAGTGGCAGCTGTTTAACAAAAGTCGCCCAGAGTTCCTGCCATCTCAGGGTCTTCCAGTGTGAAAGCAAGAGAGAGATGCCCAGGAGGCCAATCCTGCTGGGCCTGCGGGACCCAGTCAGAGCTTCTCCTTGCATTTTCAAAACAAGCCACAAAATTTCCCAGGAGATAAAGCACAGAAGGAAGGACAGGTCTGGAAACTCTCCCAATGAGGAAACTGAAACTCGGAAAATGGGGGCCGGTGGTGTTATTTGGCGGTAAGGCTCTCGTCGCACCTCTGGGTTTGGTCCCCAGCACAATCGATTGAATCAATCAATGGAAAACTGACCAAGAACACACAGCTAAAACCTAGTGGGGTTGGTAATTGAATATAAATTTTGTTTAAAAATCATTTCCTGGTTGGTGCTCAGTACAACTGTTGTTTTGGCTTTAAAAACAATACACTTGTTTCAATTAAACTCTACTGTGAGAAGCTGATAAAACTTGTTTGAATCCCACTGAAAAGCCAGCATTTCTATGCAATTACCTGGGAACTGGAAGACCTGATGGCTGCCATTCCATTCCCACCTTGAAGAGAGGTAACTGAGACCCAGCAGATGGTGTATTCTGTCCCAAGTTGCAAAGCTTGAGAAATGATCCGTGACTCTCTGCCAAAGACTTCTTCCATCTCCTCACATTGCTTCTATGTTCTATGAGAACATAGAAGACAAAGAACGTGGGTTGTGGGACTCTTTTCCTGACAAGAGTTGTACCAACAAGTTTGTGACAAACACTGTTTTAACAAAGAGCTGAGCACGTCTGGGAAAATGTCCAGCAGGGAGCCTTCGTCCATGGTTTTGACAAAGAACTCACTTAAGCTAACAGATGGCACCAGACTTGGCACACAGCAAAGGATTCACAAATACATGAGGACAGGATAGACTGACCTTTGAGTGGGACAAATGAACAGTGTGGGGAATCTCTGAGGAGCCCCACCTGATGGTTCACCACCTTGTTTATCCTCTATCCACGCCTACTATTGTTTATTCGGTTACTACTTCTCTTTCTCTCTGAACTCCAACTTGAATATTGGCTCAGGAAGGAAAAATCATGTGATTTGTCGCCAACCTATCAGAAGCACCCAGCAGAGGCCTGGATAGGCAATATATGCATACCCATTGTTCTCTGTTTTGCTGAAACTATTTGTTGATACTGCCTGTCTGTTTTGCTTTTGGATTTGAGAGTAATTCATAAACTCATAAAATGATAGAGTCAAAAGAGACCAAAGTGGTGTCTCTGATTTTACAGTTAAAAAAAATAAATTCAAGGCAAGAGTATCAAGGCTGTATGTCCTGTCCATGGCTGACTGTAGGCAGGAACCTAGTTCAGTACATGTTCCATGATAGGCTGTATGTTTATAAATCTGTATATGCATTGTTTATGCTTGCCTGTTTAGGCAGGTATTCACAGTGAGTAAATTGTGTGTGTGTGTGTGTGTGTGTGTGTGTGTGCTGGAAAGTGAAGCATAACACATTCATAAAAGCCTTCTAGAAATAAACCAATAAACCAGTTCAGTGGCATGGCATCCAGGGAGCTGCCCTGCTCAGGTTTTCCTTCAAGGGCAACTGCAACAGGGAGCATGGGTGATTGACAGTTCCCATGGGCCTCAGCTTTGACCCGATACATCTTCAGTGTAAGATCATGCTTCCCCTGACTGCCCCAGCCCATGACTGAGCACAGTAGGGAGAGTCAGAATAGGGCCATTGTTGCTAATAGGCACATTTGGTGCACAAATGCCCACGGTCTTGCCTGGAACTTTGAGCCATTCTGCATCCTGAAGCTTCACCCCATCCAACCCTTCCCTCCTGCTCTCCAGTGTGGCCAGACCTGCAGATGGTCTGTAGACTCTCCCTGCCTGATGGCACTTCCTCTCATCATGCACAGACATGACTTGCCCCCTCTCAGGTCTTTTTCCCCCAGGACCCGAGCTGACCCAGTGATATTAGTATTCCTGATGATTGGTCCACCTGCCGCTTGATTCTCTAAGATTCCCAGGCCACTCTGTGCCCTACACCTGGGTGAAGAGTGTCTGCCTTCCGTTCCTGTTCCAGGTGTGCCCGAGGCACCCGTCACTCCTCTGTTCCCAACTTGCTGCCCCAGGATTCCCCTGTAGGCTCATTTGGATGAGGAGCAGTGTCACAGTGCTGACCTAATTTAGGTTCCCAGGACTTTGGGGAGCTCAGATCCACGTGCTCTGGAAGCTGGTGGAGACCACATGAGGTTCTACGCTCACCCATGTGGAGGGGGCCGGAAGTTCCTACTCCAGGAGCTGGAAGAACCAAGTGGTGGCCTTCCTTGCAACTTCGTCCACTCCTCCAGAGTGAATGGCACCCAGCGTTTCGTGACAGTAGTTCTGAGGCGGGCTAAAGCCACACACAGTCATTTATTTAGAAACTTGTTCCTGAGTGGTCAGAGGTACTGAGTTAAGTGGTTCGCCTGCATTTTCACCTTGAATTATGAAAGTAAGGTCATCATCATCTCTCCCTGATAGCTGGAGAATTGAATTTCAGAGAGGCTAAATTCTCTATGCAAGAACACCCCACCCAGAACTCCGTGCGACTAACCCTAATATTTGTACACTTTAGCAGCACATAAAATACATATGTTCCTGGAATGCACCAGGAGCAGGTTCCCTGGAGACAAGCAGAGAGAGAGAGAGAGAGAGAGAGAGAGAGAGAGAGAGAGAGAGAGAGAGCAGAAGCTGGGTGACCCCAGGTCTTGTGTGGCTCCCTTGGATAACAAGGAGAGCTGGAAGCAGGGGCCAGAGCCACAGCTCTGGTGAAGAAAGACGCTGCCTGGACAAGTCTAGTGTGGTATGGTTCCTGACCCAGACCTTGCAGGGCAAACATGGAAACATCCAGAATCAGACACACAGAGTGACAGAGCCATGGCCTCGCTGTAGAGATGGCAACAAGAAAGACGGAAGCTGAAGGGGTATCCATTCACTACACCAGCGTCTTCGGGCCCTGGGGTGTTAAGGCCCAGATGATCTGAGGTTGCAGGTCAGGACAAACCTCTAGAAGAGGGCTTGACCACAGAAAACCCATCCTTCACCCCGAGCCCTCCCTTGAGGTAAATTTTTTATGGCTCAGTGGTGACTAAGTTAGACCAGGCACATTTTCCTTTGCTTCCTGGGGCTTGTCACACAAGGGCTGGCATCTCAGCTGCTTACAGGACTCAGGGTCCTTGTGTGCAGCCTTCCTTCTTGACCCACCTTAGAGAGGGAACTGTACCTCACTGGCACCTGCTTACTTCAGAGAGCCCTACCCTGGCCTACGTGGGTCCAAAGGACTCCCCAGCGGTCAGAGCAGAGAGCAAAGACTGAGTCCTATCTCTGAGTCAGAACAACTATGAATATCGAATCCATGCCACCCACCCAGGCTTGGGTTTCTCAGTCCAAGCACTACCAACACATAGAGCCAGCGGGCACTCTTTGGGGGTTGCCCTGTGCGTTCCTGGAGTCTGCCGACTAGGTGCCAGGATTACCCCCTCATTCAGTGGAGGCAATCAAAACTGTCCAGACTTTGCCAGTGACCCCTGGGTGAGACAGAGGCATAGGAGCACCCCCTGTGGAGAACCACGGGTCTGATCTTATCTCAATCCTAGTAGGATTGAAATCCAGTAAAGTCAGAGGCTGGGGAGGAGTGAGAGCTGGTCATGGTGCTCCCCAGGAAATCCTCCCTGTCTGTATATTCATAGTGTAGGATTCCCCAGGTGGCGAGATCCATTCTACCCACCTGCCTCAACCCTCAGCGAGGGTTATCAGCGAGGGCCAAAGTTTGAAAGCGGTGGGGGAAAAAGTCTTCTATGGAATTCAAACGTATTTATATGAATTAAAGGGTTCAGAGTTTAAGTGGGCAATTCTGAGTGAGTCGCTTGAGAGCCCAAATTAGCTTTGCTTTTCTGCATATTAACTCCCCTTAGGTGTCCTGTTTAATGATTTAATGATGTCTGACTCTGAAGTTCTTCAAAGCGGAGGAATTTGTACACCCCCTAAGGCAGTTTCCACCTCCCTGGAGAAGCAAGCCCACTGAAGCTCTGCCCCTACACGTCACTCCCTCCTGTAGGCCTTGCCTTTGGGGCCACCACAGGCAGCGTTTGGGCAAGCCCAGGGCTGTGGGTTAGGTCCCCAGGAGTAGGTCTGTAATTTAGAAGGAGAGTTTGCAGAAGAGATGGAGGAGAGAGGGGGAGATGCTTAATGAGATTCTACTGCTCTGTTTCTCTGTTCTGAGAAGGTCTTTCATTTTATATTTGATCATTTCTATAATGAGGATTCATTTTATATTTAACATTTACATTTAAAGTGGCAGTATTTCTTTGGCCTCTAAAGACCTGCTATTAAATTGATGGTGGGTGCTAAAAATAACAACACTTTAGAATTGAAGAAACACGGAATAAAGCAGATAGATGTGATTTACACGTTTCAAGATAGATCTGTAAAATGCCTTTCTTAGGTATAAGTAGAAATGTTTTTAGAGATACATGCACTTAAACACATAACATCCCCGGGAGGTACATTTGGTTATGACCATTTTGCTGGTGAGGAAATTGAGGCTCAAGCTACCTGAGTCAGAAGCTCAGGGTCACACAGGAGTGCAGGAGGGGACTGCAGGCCCAGGTGGTCTTCCCTCGCTGCATCTGTCATGTGGGATCCCCAACACACCAAACCTCAACAGGGTCCAGTTCCTGGTTATCTAACATTGTCCCTCTGCCTACCCAAATGGGACTCTTTGCCTCTAGCTTTGCCAAGTTCATTTCTACTGATACATAAACATCCTTGATCCTCAGCCTCTTCTCTGTCTGAGTTTGTTTGAAATAGATATCAAATCGCCCAGCTCTGCCTGCCTATAAGGCACCTGGGCTACAATGTAGACAGAACCATCTGGTAGCAGCGGCCACACCCTGAACTTGCTCTGCAACTTAAACTGATGCTGTCCTTCTCCCCTTCCCTGTCCTTTCCAGCCACCTGCAGTGTCCTATCCTCAACAGCAATTTGACAGCTACTGTATACTGCTTTATGTTATAGTTTCATGTGCTTCTCTTATTTACACAAGTGACAGTACCCCTGCCAAAATATTTATATTTTGACTGCAGCATAATATTTGTGTGTGTGTAAATCCTGCCTGGATTGGGCACTAAGATGTTACATGTAAAAGGACTGAGATGGAACTTCAAGTGGCTTCGGCGAGCCTTGGACACGTGGTCTCTCTGTGCAGTCACATTCTGGAGTGTTTTGCTTCAGTTTCCAACAGGGGGTTTCTTCCTTCCCAACGAAGAGTCCTTATGGCCAGAATCGGGGGTTGAGCTGAGGTCAGGGAGCTGCTTCAGCACTAAATTACCAAAGTATAGCGTGCTCAGAGTGGCGGCAGGGGAACAAGAACAGGGCAGACAGAAGAGAGCTTGACACCACATATGATATTCAGATACAAGAAGTTAAAAGGCACTGGCCGTCCCTCCGAGAAGGGCTTGAAAACCGGCCTCTATACTTACAGGATGATCTGTGTGGATCAAGGCTTGAAAGATTCGTCCCTGAAGAAACCACAGAAATCATCTCTGGATGTTAGTCATCTCTGGACGCTTTTACATTGCAAAGTAGAACTCAGATATTGGCTATTAATTTCTGCAGCTACTTTTGCTGCTAACAGGAAGTGTTCATTGGCAGGACCTGGGAGATTTCTATTGGCTGCAGCTACACCAATAGCTGACACTTACTAAGTTCTTGCTAGGTGTCAGGCACTATTCCAAGAACTTTGTATGCTAATTATTTTAATTGTACCTGTGACTCCATGTTGCAGGGAGTATGAGGAGTAAAGCTCTTGGATGAGAACAGAAGGGGCCTTGTCCTGGGCTCTGAACTTTGGACACTGCATTCCACAAACAAATGCACAAAGATAAATTTATTGAAATCTCCTGGTGTAGCTCCTAGGTGAAATGATCCATTGTAGGACAGGGACAGAAAATATATAAGATATATCTTTATCATTTTGTAGTGACAGAAAATAAGTAAGGACTCAAAAAAAAAAAAAAAGAAAGAAAGAAAGAAAGAAGTTAAGAGAAAAAGCAAACAATGTTGGAGATACACTTAAGAGAAAGAGGACTCAGCTGAAAGGTGTGAAAGGTCTCACAGTAGCCAAGCTTTGAGCAACAAAATTTATAAGTCATGTGGGATTAACCCAAAGCATCAAATAAATATCCAAGATTACTGCCATTCGGTAATAGGATTCACTCTTACTTTCTGTAGTCCCTGGTTGCTCTGCTGTGGGGGGCTGAAGATCCCCAGGGAGCAGGCCTGGTTTTTGTGCACCAGGAAATGAAAATGAAATCACCATTTTTTATCCTGGATAATGTTCTGCAACAACAGCTCAATACCAGATAAAGTGGCAAGCATGTGCAGTCTCTGCTATGTGGATGGTGGAGGCAGAAGGATCCAAAGTTCTAGTCCAGCATGGGCAACATGGTGAGATCCCATCTTGAAACAAATACATGAAGGGCTGGGGGCGGGCCAAGATGGCGGCCTAGAGGGCGGCTGCATTTCACGTTGCTCCAGGACGCAGGATTCAAAAGAGGAGATAGTGAGAGACTTGGGACCAACTCAAAGCCGCCGGGTGAGTCTCTCCCGTTGGGGAGGCGTCCCGGATGGGGCAGTGGCTCCGGATCGCAGGGAATTTGTGAAGTGGAGTTGCTCAGTGAGACGCCCCTCCCCCCACTGGAGCGGTAGGCGCGGACAACTGGGTTCATCGTGGAGGAGGCGGCTCAGCACAGCACTTGGACTCGAGCAGCCACTGGGGCTCTGGGCGGCTGCCTGGGGAGGAGCTGCGTGGCGAGCTGTTTAGACCCGGAACGACCGCTTCTGAACACCGGGGGGTTGCCCGGAGGAAGAGGAGAAGCTCGGCGGGTCACTTGGTCTAGGAGTGACTGCATCAGAGCCACAGGCGGTTGCCAGAGGAGGAGCTGCGTGGTGAGCTGTTTGAACTCAGAGCAAGCGCTCCTGAACACCGGGGGACTGCCCGGAGGAAGAGGAGGAGCGCGGCGGGACGCTTGGTCTAGGAGTGACTGCATCAGAGCCACAGGCAGTTGCTGGAGGAGGAGCTGCGTGGCGAGCTGTTTGATCTCAGAACAACTGCTCCAGAACACTGGTGGCCTGCCTGGAGGAGGAGAGCGGTGGGACGCTTGGTCTAGGAGTGACTGCATCAGAGCCACAGGTGGTTGCCAGAGGAGGAGGCGAGTGGTGAGTTGATTGGACTAAAAGCGACCGCTCCTGAACACCGGTGGCCTGCCTGGAGGAGGAGCGTGGTGAGTCACTTGGTCTCGGAGCCACCGCTCCTGAACACCCGGTGGGCTACCCCAAGGAGGAGGAGGAGGAACAGGGCGGGTCACTTGGACTTGGAGTGACTGCCTAGGGCTACGGGTGGTTGGCGGGAGGAGGAGACCCGAAGTGAGTTGTTTGGACTCCTAGTGACTGTGTCAGAGGCCGGGCAGCTGTCCGGAGGAGGAGGTGTGTGGCAGGTCTCTGGGTCTCGGAGCTATTGTGCGGGGCTCCAGGTGGTGACTCGGGGGAGGAGCTGCATAGCCAGGCGATTGGTGCGGAGCAGGGTCCCAGGAACTAGGTGGCTTCTTGCTGGAAGAGCCGCACAGAGACACGCCTAGGGACAGAGCGAAGTTTCCAGGACGGCGGGCAGATTCTTTGCGAGAGGCAGCCTAAGGAGACTCGCCTGCGAAGGGTGAGGCTCCCAGGCCCAGGACGTAGGTCCGGGCCCCTGGGATCGTTGCAGAGGAAGACAGCCCAGCCCAGGTGGTAGTTGTAGATTGAGGGGAGCCTCTAGGAGGGCAACTGACCAGCAAGACGTTCCCACCGAGTGAGTCTTCCCGGCCGGGGAAGGTTTTCCCACAGGGACAGTAAAACCAGAGACACAGGCACAAACAGGCCTTGCCTCAGCCCGCAGTCTAGTTCCCCATTGGATGACCATTGGTCAACAAGTGGAGGCACCTCTGCCCACTAGCGGGGAATATACGCCACCTGAGGATCACCACCCCTAGAGAGGCAGCTTCTTCGTGGAGCTCTGCATTATCGACCTCCTCCAAGACTTCAGGATACTGAAGGATAAGAGGGGATATACTAGCAATCTTCAGGGACATTATAAGTTGATAGAGGAAATCTGCAATATCTTAATGACCCACTGACTCCTGAACAATATGAGAAAACAAGGGAAGAAAATGCCCCAAACAAATCTAGAGGTTACATCAATAAAATCCAACGACAGCATGGCGGAAGAAATGACAGAAAGGGAGTTCAGAATGTACATAATTAAAATGATTAGGGAAGCAAACGATGAGATGAAAGAGCAAATGCAGGCATTGAATGATCGCACCAATCGACAGTTAACAGAGCAAATTCAGGAAGCAAAAGATCATTTCAATAAAGAGTTAGAGATATTGAAAAAAAACCGAACAGAAATTCTTGAAATGAAGGAAACAATAAACCAAATTAAGAACTCCATAGAAAGCATAACCAATAGGATAGAACAGCTGGAAGACAGAACTTCAGATATTGAAGACAAAATATTTAACCTCGAAAACAAAGTTGAACAAACAGAGAAGATGGTGAGAAATCATGAACAGAATCTCCAAGAACTATGGGATATCATGAAAAGGCCAAATTTGAGAATTATTGGGATTGAGGAAGGCTTAGAGAAGCAAACCAAAGGAATGAACAATCTATTCAATGAAATAATATCAGAAAATTTCCCAAATCTGAAGAATGAAATGGAAAATCAAGTTCAAGAGGCTTATAGCACTCCAAATACACAAAATTACAACAGACCCACACCAAGGCACATTATAATGAAAATACCTAACATACAAAATAAAGACAGAATTTTAAAGGCTGTGAGAGAAAAGAACCAAATTACATTCAGGGGGAAGCCAATACGGATATCAGCAGATTTTTCAATCCAGACCCTAAAAGCTAGAAGGGCCTGGAACAACATTTTTCAAGCTCTGAAAGAAAATGGATGCCAACCAAGAATCTTATACCCAGCAAAACTTACCTTCAAATTTGACGATGAAATAAAATCCTTCCATGATAAACAAAAGCTAAAAGAATTTACAAAAATAAAGCCAGCATTACAGAACATTCTCAGCAAAATATTTCATGAGGAAGAGATAAAAAACAAAGAAGCAAATCAGCAAAGGGAGGAATTATCCTAAACGAACTGTCAAATAAAGGAGGAACCAAGATGTGTCAAAAATTTTAAATATGAACCAAATGACTGGGAATACAAATCATATCTCAATAATAACCCTGAATGTTAATGGCCTGAATTCATCAATCAAAAGACATAGACTGGCAGATTGGATTAAAAAGAAAGATTCAACAATATGTTGCCTGCAAGAGACTCACCTCATAGAAAGAGATACCCATAGACTAAAGGTGAAAGGATGGGGAAAAACATACCATGCACATGGACTCAGCAAAAAAGCTGGAGTATCCATCCTCATTTCAGATAATGTGGACTTCAAGTCAATGTTAGTCAGAAGGGATAAAGAAGGACATTTCACACTGCTTAAGGGAAGCATAAATCAGCAAGACATAACAATCATAAACATCTATGCCCCGAACAGTGGCTCATCCATGTATGTTAAACAAATCCTTCTCAATTTTAGAAACCAAATAGACTATAACACAATAATACTAGGTGATTTTAACACTGCCTCTCTCACCACTGGACAGATCTTCCAAACAAAAATTGAACAAAGAAACCATAGATCTCAATAACACAATCAATAATTTAGACTTAACAGACATTTATAGAATATATCCATCCAACCAAGAGCGAATACACTTTCTTCTCAGCAGCACATGGATCCTTCTCTAAAATAGACCATATATTATGCCACAAAGCTAATGTCAGCAAATACAAGAAGATAGAGACACTACCTTGTATTCTATCAGATCATAATGGATTGAAGTTACAAATTAATGAAAGAGTAAAAAACAGAAACTACTCCAACACCTGGAGATTAAACAATATGCTACTATATGATGAATGGATAACAGAAGATATTAGGAAGGAAATTAAAAAATTCTTAGAGGTAAACTGAGAACAAAGAAACATCATATCAAAATCTCTGGGACACTATGAAAGAAGTACTTAGAGGAAGATTTATTTCATGCAGCGCATTTAATAAAAGAAGTAAAACTCAAAAAGTAAATGACCTAACACTACAGCTCAAAGCCCTAGAAAAAGAAGAACAGACCAACACCAAAAGTAGAAGACAGGAAATAGTTAAACTCAGAGCTGAAATCAACGAAATTGAAACAAAAGAAACAATACAAAAAATTGACAAAATAAATAGTTGGTTCTTCGAAAAAATAAACAAAATTGATAAACCTTTAGCCACACTAACAAAGAGAAGACGAGAGAAAACCCAAATCACTAAAATTCAGAATGAACAAGGAAATATCACAACAGACACTGACTGAAATACAAAACATAATTAGAAGCTATTTTGAAAATCTATACTCCAACAAAATAGAAAATTTCGAAGACATCAACAGGTTTCTAGAGATATATGAACTGCCTAAACTGAATGAGGAGGACATACACAATTTAAATAGAGCAATTTCAAGTAATGAAATAGAAGAAGTCATCAAAAGCCTTCCAACAAAGAAAAGTCCAGGACCAGATGGGTTCTCAGCCGAGTTCTACAAAACTTTTAAAGAAGAGCTCATTCCAATACTTCTCAAAGTATTCCATAAACTAGAATAGGAGGGAACTCTCCCAAACTCATTCTATGAAGCCAATATTATCCTGATACCTAAACCAGACAGAGACACATCAAGGAAAGAAAACTTCAGACCAATATCCTTAATGAACATCGTGCAAAAATTCTAAACAAAATTTTAGCAAATCGCATACAAAAACATATTAAAAAGATAGTGCACCATGATCAAGTGGGTTTCATCCCAGGGATGCAAGGTTGGTTCAACATCAGGAAATCAATAAATGTCATTCACCATATCAATAGACTTAAAGTCAAGAATCACATGATTATTTCGATAGATGCAGAAAAAGCATTTGATAAAATATAGCACCCCTTCATGCTCAAAACACTAGAAAAATAGGGATAGTGGGAACATTCCTCAACATTGTAAAGGCCATCTACGCTAAACCCATGGCTAATATCATTCTAAATGGTGAAAAACTGAAAGCATTCCCCCTAAAAACTGGAACAAGGCAGGGATGCCCTCTTTCACCATCTTCTATTCAATATTGTCCTTGAAACTCTAGCCAGAGCAATTAGACAGACCAAAGAAATTAAAGGGATACGAATAGGAAAAGAAGAACTCAAACTATCCCTATTTGCTGATGATATGATCGTATACTTAGAGGAACCAGGAAATTCCACCAGAAAACTTTTAGATCTCATAAGTGAATTCAGTAAAGTAGCAGGATATAAGATCAATGCACATAAATCTAAGGCATTTTTATACATAAGCGATGAATCTTCAGAAAGAGAAATTAGGAAAACTACACCATTCACAGTAGCTTCGAAAAAAATAAAGTATTTGGGAATCAGTCTCACAAAAGAGGTGAAAGACCTCTACAATGAGAACTATAGAATACTGAAGAAAGAAATTCAAGAAAACCTTAGAAGATGGAAAGATCTCCCATGTTCTTGGATAGGAAGAATTAATATTGTCAAAATGGCCATACTACCTAAAGTGCTATACAGATTCAATGCAATTCCAATTAAAATCCCAATGATGTACCTTACAGAAATAGAGCAAGCAATTATGAAATTCATCTGGAGAATAAAAAACCCAGAATAGCTAAAGCAATCCTTGGCAGAAAGAGTGAAGCAGGGGGTATCGCAATACCAGATCTTCAACTCTACTACAAAGCAATAGTAACAAAAACAGCATGGTATTTGTACCAAAATAGAAAGGTGGATCAATGGTACAGAATAGAGGACACGGACACAAACCCAAATAAATACAATTTTCTCATACTAGACAAAGGGGCCAAAAATATGCAATGGAGAAAAGATAGCCTCTTCAACAAATGGTGCTGGGAGAATTGGAAATCCATATGCAACAGAATGAAACTAAACCCATATCTCTCACCATGCACGAAACTAAACTCAAAATGGATCAAGGACCTCGGAATCAGACCAGAGACCTTGCATCTTATAGAAGAAAAAGTAGGTCCAGAGCTTCAACATGTCGGCTTAGGACCAGACTTCCTCAACAGGACTCCCATAGCACAAGAAATAAAAGCAAGAATTAATAACTGGGATAGATTCAAACTAAAAAGCTTTCTCTCAGCAAAGGAAACTATCAGCAATGCGAAGAAAGTGCCTACAGAGTGGGAGAAAATCTTTGCCAGTCATACTTCAGATAGAGCGCTAATCTCCAGAATCTTTAAAGAGCTCAAAAACCTCTACACCAAGAATGTAAATAATCCAATTGACAAATGGTCTAAGAAATGAATAGACACTTCACAGAAGAAGATCTACAAGCAATCAACAAACATATGGAAAAATGTTCAACATCTCTAGTAATAAGAGAAATGCAAATCAAAACCACCCTAAGATTCATCTCACCCCAATTAGAATGGCGGATTATCAAGAATACAAGCAACAACAGGTGTTGGCGAGGATGTGGGGAGAAAGGTACACTCATACATTGCTGGTGGGGCTGCAAATTAGTGCAGCCACTCTGGAAAGCAGTAGTGGAGACTCCTTAGAAAACTTGGAATGGAACCACCTATTTGACCCAGCTATCCCACTCCTTGGCCTATACCCAAAGGACTTAAAATCAGCATATTACAGAGATACAGTACACATCAATGTTCATAGCTGCTCAGTTCACAATAGCCAGATTGTGGAACCAACCTAGATGTCCTTCAATTGATGAATGGATAAAGAAAATGTGGTATATATATATACAATGGAATATTACTCAGCCATAAAGAATGATAAAATTATGGCATTTGCAGGCAAATGGATGAAATTGGAGAATATCATGCTAAGTGAGATAAGCCAATCTCAAAAAACCAAAGGACGAATGATATCGCTAATAAGTGGATGATGACACATAATGGGGGGTGGGAGGGGTTAGTGTTAGGGTTAGAGTTAGGGTTAGGGAGGGGGGCAAGAATGGAGGAAGGAAGGACTGTATAGAGGGAAAGAGGGGTGGGAGGGGTGGGGGGAAAGGGAAAAAATAACAGAATGAATCAAACAACATTACCCTATGTAAATGTATGATTACACAAATGGTATGCCTTTATGCCATGCACAAACAGAGAAACAACATGTATCCCATTTGTTTACAATTAAAAAAAAAATCCTTGATCCTCAGCCTCTCTCTGAGTTTGTTTGAAATAGATATCAAATCGCCCAGCTCTGCCTGCCTATAGGGCACCTGGGCTACAATGTAGACGGAACCATCTGGTAGCAGCGGCCACACCCTGAACTTGCTGTGCAACTTAAGCTGATGCTGTCCTTCTCCCCTTCCCTGTCCTTTCCAGCCACCTGCAGTTTCCTATCCTCAACAGCAATTTGACAGCTACTGTATACTGCTTTATGTTACAGTTTCACGTGCTTCTCTTATTTACACAGTGACAGTACCCCTGCCAAAATATTTGTATTTTGACTGCAGCATAATATTTGTGTGTGTGTAAATCCTGCCTGGATTGGGCAGTAAGATGTTACATGTAAAAGGACTGAGATGGAACTTCAAGTGGCTTCGGCGAGCCTTGGACACGTGGTCTCTCTGTGCAGTCACATTCTGGAGTGTTTTGCTTCAGCTTCCAACAGGGGGTTTCTTCCTTCCCAACAAAGAGTCCTTATGGCCAGAATCGGGGGTTGAGCTGAGGTCAGGGAGCTGCTTCAGCACTAAATTACCAAAGTATAGCGTGCTCAGAGTGGCGGCAGGGGAACAAGAACAGGGCAGACAGAAGAGAGCTTGACACCACGTATGATATTCAGATACAAGAAGTTAAAAGGCACTGGCCGTCCCTCCGAGAAGGGCTTGAAAACCGGCCTCTCTACTTACAGGATGATCTGTGTGGATCAAGGCTTGAAAGATTCGTGCCTGAAGAAACCACAGAAATCATCTCTGGATGTTAGTCATCTCTGGACGCTTTTACATTGCAAAGTAGAACTCAGATATTGGCTATTAATTTCTGCAGCTACTTTTGCTGCTAACAGGAAGCGTTCATTGGCAGGACCTGGGAGATTTCTATTGGCTGCAGCTACACCAATAGCTGACACTTACTAAGTTCTTGCTAGCTGTCAGGCACTATTCCAAGAACTTTGTATGCTAATTATTTTAATTGTACCTGTGACTCCGTGTTGCAGGGAGTATGAGGAGTAAAGCTCTTGGATGAGAACAGAAGGAGCCTTGTCCTGGGCTCTGAACTTTGGACACTGCATTCCACAAACAAATGCACAAAGATATATTTATTGAAATCTCCTGGTGTAGCTCCTAGGTGAAATGATCCATTGTAGGACAGGGACAGAAAATATATAAGATATATCTTTCTCATTTTGTAGTGACAGAAAATAAGTAAGGACTCAAAAAAAAAAAAAAGAAAGAAAGAAAGAAGTTAAGAGAAAAAGCAAACAATGATGTAGATACACTTAAGAGAAAGAGGACCCAACTGAAAGGTGTGAAAGGTCTCACAGTGGCCAAGCTTTGAGCAACAAAATTTATAAGTCATGTAGGATTAACCCAAAGCATCAAAGAAATATTCAAGAGTTCACACAGATATAAACAGAAGATTAAATAAATACATAAATAAATGAAAGAGAAGAGACAAATCTCCCATGCACAAGAAATCCCAATAATTTATGTATATTCTCTGCCCTTAAGTAGGTAAAGTATAACCACCCAGGCCCTAAGAGTGGGACACCTGAGGAACTTGGGGGTGGAGGAGTTTGACAGACATTCACTCAGGTAGGGATCACAGTCAACAACAAGAGCAAGACCTGTTGCTATGTTCTGTGGAGGATGCTTGGCCTCTGTGGTCTTCCACGCCCCAAGGACTCGTAAACCCAGCATAATCCTGAGAAAAACATCAGACAGATCTCAGTGGAGACACATTCTGCAAAACCCCCAGAGTCTTCCTCAAAACTGTGTGTGAGGGCTAGGATTGTGTCCCAGTGGCAGAGCGCTTGCCCAGCATGTATGAGGCACTGGGTTCGATTCCCACCACCACATATAAATAAATGAATAAAATTAAGGTCCATCAACATCTAAAAAAAAAAACTAAAAACAAACAAACTGTGTGTGGCATCAGAAACCAAAGTCTGAGATATTGTCACCATCTAGGAGGACACCAAGGGGACTTGACTACAGAACATTGCAATATTCTGATTGGGATCCTGAAACAGATCATTAGGGGGAAATTGAAGAAATTTAAGTAAACATATCAACGTGAGTTCATTACAAGTAATGTGCTATACTGACCTAAGACCCTAAGAACAGGGGGAATCTGGATGTGCAGGAACTTTGCACTTCGGTATCTTTGAAAAGTATATCTTCATAATTCTCCTATAAATCTTAAGCTGTCCTAAAATAAAATTTCTTTACAAAATTTTTAAATCTCATGATGCTTTTGTCACATGGGAACCAGTGCCCTATAATGCCACTCTTAGAATTAACATCAGAAAAATGCTTGTCACCACTCTTGCCTCGTGGTGAACTTGAAACCAAAGGAGACTGCATTTGAAAGTCCTGGAGTCTGTGGTTTTTGCTGCTGCTGTCTTCAGAGATGGACACTGCTCTGGAGTTAGGGAGGATTTAAGAAAAGAGAGAAGATAAATTAATTAGCTTGTCAAATCCTCACTCTCTAGAGGAATATAACAGTCCCCCGTAAGAAAGTATCAACTCCTGGTGGTGACAAGCATCTATTTTCCTGCTTCTTTTCCTGTTCCAATTTAGAGTTCTCAAGTTATACACAAATCAGAGCAGTATTCACAACAGACGTGCACAGCAGCTATGGAATATTTTGCAATGTTAAGCAATTCGTAGAACTCTGAAATTTGAATACACGTAAGTCTAGACATAACGTGCGTGAAGCATGATTCTCCCTTTTTATGCTGACAACTAAATGAAAACTGAGTCCTAGAACTGTGAATTTAAAAAGAATTTCCATAAAATTTTAATTAATTTTCAATACATTAAAATGCAGCTTTATTGAATGTTGTTAAATTATTGATACTTATTCATTTTAATTTTATTTACCTTTTGCTGTTATAAATTTTGCCTTTTGCTTTTAATAAGTTCTTCCCCAAAAATATTTTAGAAGACAAAATTTTCTGAAAGCAAGTTAAATTTTTTTAGTTTTCACGTTTGCCCTTTTTTCCTAATCTTTTTAACATTTCCAACATTTCCTTTATATTGTGTTTTTGAAGTATACAAAACATGAATCTGTGAACACACGCACGGATTTTGAATAAATTATTTTGACTTGCAATCATTTAGGCCATTATTACCAATAGAACAAAAACAATGTGGAGATCTTGATTATAACAACATAATTAGCGATTTTGCTGGGAAGTCAAAAGAATAAATAAATTTTATGTAATAAATATAAGACAATTTATGAATCGCATATGCCTTCATTTTGTTACTCACCCAAGATTTTCATTCCACTAAGAGCATACCCAGCATGATAATAATTAAATTAAGCCATCTTTTATGTTGTGATGTCTTTCAGTCATGAAACTATCATAGCTTTAACACATTTTCATCCTGAAGGTGTTTTCGTCAAAGCAGGAGGATAGAAAATGTTTGATTTAACACTTCGCTATCTTGATGCATAGCTTTCAACATATGATCATTGGTCTGAGGGTCTCCATTGCACCCATTCCCCAGCTCTGCCGGCACCAAGGGGGCCTGACTGGAAGGGTCATTTAGCACACAAGAACACTGAAGCACAGAGAGGTTATATTTCTTGTCTAAGATCCCACAGCTGTTAACCTTGGCTTAGGTGGATCCAAATAAAGTCTCTTGCCCAGGGGAAAATGGCCTCTCCTGGGTCTTTGGAAGTGTTTGCTCTTTGAAGGCGACTCCCATTCTCCCTGATTTTCCTGAAAGTAACTGTCTATTTAAGAAGGTTCTCAAGGTCTCCTAGGAATTTTGAGTTCAGGATAAAACTTCAGAGAAGGTTCCCTGGGGCTGGGGTAGAGAGTGGGGACCCTCCCTGATACCCCCTAACTATAGCCCCTCTTTTATCTTTCTAAAGGTTAGGGGCCTATCTCGAATTGCTGTAGAAGAAATATAAAACAACAAAAAAAAAGACCCTGAAGGTCAACCTTGAAGTGGGGGGAAAAAATCTCTCATCAAAAGGTGAAAACAAATATAGTCTCTTCTTTCCCTTGGGAAGGCGGGCATTGCCATCTGCATGCCCCAGACCCATCTCTTCTGACCCCCCACACAAAAGAAAGAGGCGGGATAGGACCCCATCTCTATCCCCAACCCCTCTGCCCCCCGTTTCTTTTCCTGACAGTCCTGCAATAGCAATTGCTGTCAAGTTGTGATTTAAAGCAAAATTGAGCTAACTTGAACCAACTTTAGGCAGGTGATTGATGGGTAGGACTAGATTTCCCCCCCTAGTGCATGAAATTGCTGCAAGTAGGTATTATGATCCCAACACATCTAATATTATTCCTTAATCCACTCAACAGCAATGTTTGGCATCTAGCTTTATAATAAAAGGTATCAATTAGGAGCTGTCGATGTTTTCAGAGGCAATATCTAATTACAGTCACTTGCTATAGGCTATCTTGTTAAAAAATTTGAGCAGAATGAGTAAGTATTCCTGACAAGTTCAATGCATTATTAAAGGTGTAATTACTCAGTTATTGCTCATGTAATCCTGAGTTAATTATGTGACTTCAAAATTCATCACTTTTATGTTTATTGAACTTTGATAAGTTCACCCATATCTGATTTATCCCAATGATCCATTTTCCTTTTTTTTTTTTTTATTTCAGATTGAGTCTTTTGGACCAATTGGTTAGAAAATAAACAGACTTTAGAATACTGTAGACCTGGAACCGAGGCTGATGGTTGAAGTAGGGGGGCATCCAAAATGACCATTTTTAGGGGAGCCCAAGACAGAGGACAGTGGAGTTGGTGCAAGGACATTCCAGGTGGCCACAAAGGCAGTTGTGTGTCATTTCCAGATGGTGGCTGCACATGTTCTTTAACCATACTTCTCATCAGAGACATGTATGGATGATTGGTTATCAAGCTGAGCTGGGCCAACCCAGGGCAATAATTGGGGCATTACCTCTTGCGTCTATAATAGAGCAAACCCCAATGTTGAAACGCTATCAAGCAATGACTCTAATCCTCATTCACACAAACCTTGAGAAAGGTGGTTCCAAACACCCTGCCCATAAATGCTAAGTGAAGAACCCAGCACAGCAAGAGAGCAAGCTGAATGACATCACAACTGGTCATAGACCACCTTGCCCTCCTGCACCACAACAGGAAATTTCTGTCCTTCTTCCTTGTTTGAGATGGGGGAGGAAACTGTGTAAAAGATGGGGAAAAAAACAATTTTTCTCCCCTCACACACATAACGCAACACAGAACACAATGCCTTTGGTCACTAAAGTGTGTGTAAGTACTTCACACTACACCAGCAGTTCTGCAGACACAAAATGAAGCTCCTACAATTGAATTCAATTTGACACTATGCGAGACACAGTGTGACACAGTGTGAGATTCCCCCAAAATTAAGGTCCCGTTCTCACAGGACTGCCCTCACTTCAGATGCCAGTCACAAGTCCTGAGTTGTGACCTGTACTTCTGACCAGTCAGCTATAAACCAAGGTTCCCATGACCCCCTCCTCAGATTTGATTAATTTCCTACAGCAGCTCACAGAACTCAGGGAAACACTTTTTTGTTCCATGTTTACCCATTTATTGTAAGAGTTTATACAAAGACATAGCCATCATACGGAGAAGATGCGCAAGGTGAGACATGTGGGGAGGGGGTGGTGCACCCGTGACCTTTCTTGACCTTCCTGAGCCAACCCCTCTCCCAGCAATTCAGGTCTCCAAGCCCTGACCTTTTGGGCTTTAATGACAGGGTCATTATGTAGGCATGGTTAATTACATCACTGGTCACGAGTGAGCAACTCAACTGTCCACAACCAGACGTTGGGGGTGAAGCCAAAGATCCCCACCCTTCAATCACATGGTTGGTTCCTCTTGGCAACCAGCTTCCTCCCTGAGGTTAGCCAGGATCCCACCAAAAGTGCTCTCATTAAAACAAAAGATGCTCCTACCACCCCAGGAAATTCCACCAGATTTAGGAGCTCTGTGTCAGACCATCTTGTCACTCAGGAAATGGCACAGGTCTTAGGAGCACTGGGTCAGGAACTGAGGTCAAAGACCATATCTTAGTACAAAAGTTCTAGTGCCCCCATCTGCATGGGTTTTAGGAGCTCTGTCTCAGGAACCATGGGAAGGGACCCATATGTATTTGTGATGATGTCAGTACTACATTCTCTACCTTCGATGGCCATCGAGTTTCCAGTAGCATTTCATCTAAGAGTCCCTTTGCTTCTTGATAGCAGAATCCTGTTCCTTAACTTTTTTGAAACTCAGTTTGCACACTGGGCAGTGGCTTGAGCATCCCCACCTTATCTGCCTCTAAGAGTTCTTGTGATGTAGAGGCCTTTACAAATGTGGCTGCTAAATGAGGAAAATCTTTCTCAGACTCTGGGCAGCCCGTTCTTCTAGGTCCTTGATGGCTGATAAACTCACTGCAACCCCTAAGTAACCTACTGTCTATTCTAGAGCACAGCAATTGGGTGCAGCGAGCAGAAGGCAGCTTCTAAGATGGCTCACAGGATCCTCTCCCCCCCCCATGTGTCCATGCTGTACGGTCCTCCCCTGTGAATGTGAGTGAACCTCAAAACCCACTTCCAACAACTAGAATTGATGGGACATTGCTTCTGAGATCAGACTACATAAAGGTTGTGATCTCCCTCGTACCCTTCTCTATGCCCTCTCGCTTTCCCTGTGATCACTCTAAAGGAAGTCAGCACCTGCCATACTGTGTGCTACCCTAGGGAGAGGTTCATGCAACAAAGAACTGATGCCTGTGGCCAACAACCAGTGAGGAACCAAGAGCCATGGCAAGAGCTCCTCAGTGCAGACCTGGGGCGGTACACAGCTCCACCATGATCACAGCCTCAGGAGGCAGAGACCATCGGCTAAGCTGTGCCACACAGCTATTCCTTTTCTTATGGCACCATATTATAGTGTGATTTCATATACAGGAACAAATAACTATACAGGTCTAGGGAGACATAATTACCCAGTGCTGAAGAATATAGCATTTCATGTCTAAGTCCCAACACCTCAATGTCTGTGTAACCTTACCAGTAGATTCTGTGGGTCTACTTCATAAAACAGAGATAATAGTTCTCCACTCATTGCATTTTTCTGAGTATTAAACAAGGCAATATCTGCAGGAGCACTTAATTGGGTAGCTGTTAACTTTGTTTTCCTTAATTAAGTGGTAGCTATTATTTGTTATTTGTAATCCTCTCCTCCCTGTCTTCCCAAAACATCCAATGCTCTTTCGTTGCTCTTGATCTGCCATGGCAACTGTGTGTATTTCATACCCCTTGGACAAATCTAAAGTCCCATTCATTCTTCTACTTGATATTTAACCCTCTCCAGTCTTGTTCCCCGACATGTAACTCAGGGCACAAACTCATGTCTACGAATTTCTTGGCATGAACATTCTGTATGCAACGCCTCTCCCTTTAAACAGGTCTTTCAAAGTAATATTTCCCAACAAATAAGACACTGCCATTATTCTTGAGTAAGATACTATTCTATTGGGATAGACAGACTTAGAAAAGTTTGCAGCCTAATACAAAATAGGAATAGTAGGTGTCCATGGTACACAGAGGCAAGACCTACAGACTTGGGATCTTGAAGGATGAATAGGTATTTCCCCCCAAAATGAGAGAGTTTTCAGGCAGAAGGAAAAAGTGGGCAGAGGAAAGATAATGGCACAGTACAGCAGGGGTAAGGGCACAGGGAAAGACTCTAATACCTGCATGTGTGCAACCTGGAGAGATGGTGAGGAGGAAGCAGGGAGGGAGGTAAGCCATGAGGTACTGGGGACCAACTGTGCAGGACACTGCCTTGCCTCACAGGAGATCCCAGCTTCAACTCACAAAAAACAGGAGAAACTTAATTTTTAATAGGTGCCAACATGACCTGATTTCTCCAAATACTACACTGCCAAGTTCCCAAGAAGCATCTTGTTAGAATTCTTTTTAGTTGGGGTTTGCTTTTCAGTTGACAGAACTAGATAGATGATGGACACATGGATGGATGGATGGATGGATGGATGGATGGATGGATGGATGAGTGAATGGATGGATAGATGGATGAATGGATGGATGGATGGATGAGTGGATGGATGGATGGATGGATGAATGGATGAATGGATGGATGAGTGGATGGATGGATGGATGGATGAATGGATGAGTGGATGGATGGATGGATGGATGAATGGATGAGTGGATGGATGGATGGATGAGTGGATGGATGGATGGATGGACAGGAATCTGTTTAGGGGCTATTAGGGTACTTGGCATCTTAAAATGTCATTTTCCTCTAACTCAGCCTCCCTAAATGCAGTCCTCACCTTTTCTAATCAGCTCCTTTATTAATTGCACCATTATCTGCCTCCCCATGAAGATTGCCCTATTTCTGCCCATTTCAGCAACTCAAGACAAAGCTAAGCCCTTCCGAGGTTTCAAGACAATTCTCTCTCTGAACCTCCCTTTCTCAAAACACAATACTCTCAGCTCTTCCAAATACCCTTCCATGCTGTGGTTTCTTTAGGAGATCATTGTTCCATTCACCACTCCTGGGTCGTCCTGTCTCCAGTGTGGTGCCCATACCTGGATAAAACCCCAGATTTCTCCCAGCAGGTGCTGAGGACCTTGGCTCAGCACAAGGAGTCTCAGTGCCATAAGCAACAGCAGATGCTTAAGATAAAAAAGCAGCCCAAGGAAGGTTACTTTAAATTGCCTGCAGGAAGAAAAAACTGACCGGGAAAAGTGTCCTTCATCTGAGTGTTATTTCTCATCACCCACTGATGGGACAACTTCTGCCTACATCCCAGGTGGACTTATCACCCAGGTCATTGCTTTCCTGTTTCTCTCTGACCCTCAGGTGTCACCCAGGCTACTAGCCTGGGTGCTGGGGACATCTTCTCTACCATCGGAAACACAGACAGGCAAGAGTTGCAATCATTACCGGGGTCGTGAGGCAAGTGAAGTGATAAATCCCGCTTTGTTTCCGTTCGGAGGAAGAATCTTCAATTAAGTAAGAATTGATTTTCTAATATTTTTTTTCTTCTGCTTGCCATTGGTAGAGTGCTTGAACCAGCTGCAGCCCTGACTTGTAGGGGGAGAATAATTAAGCTGCTGCTGCTGCTGCTACGGCTGCTGCTGCCACCGCCACCACCACCACTGTGGATCACAAAGGAATTGGTCCCAAGTATGGGAAACAACTTACCGCTTTTATTTTGGGCAAAACGGAGGGCAGTGCTCATCCCTGGGAAATGCCTCCCTGACACAAACCAAAAATGGCAGGCTGTTTGGTGGGAAATGTGCAGCTCCAGGGGGCATTGAAGGTGCTTCTGTGACCAGATGGTGGTGACAGCACCTTTGTGTCTAAGACACCAACCACTACCAGGTATGACTAAGAGGAAGACCGGATGGCAAAGCGAGAAGAAATGGATAAGGGAAATTAAATGAGTTGTCCTGAGCCACTACTCACTCTTGGTTGCTAAAGAAAAATGTCCTTTGTGTCACAGGCAACCACCAGATCTGGCTTTCGATGGTTGTGCTGATGAATGGGTAGAAGCAGAACACAGAGAGAGAAGTGCAGAGATGCCAGCTAGGTCGGGGTGAAAAAGGGCAGATCAGAACATGGGCCTGAGGATGTGGGTAGAAGGAGAAATCCTGGCAGGGGGAGGAGGTGGAGAGACTTGAGGCAAGTCAGACTGAAATTTTTAAAAAAGGGGAGACAACACAGGGACCCCCTAAATCATTCTGATTGGATCCACCTCCTGAGAAGGATTTTCAGGGCAGATGAAGGCTGTACACTGAATGACCCCAGTTAATTTTGATGTATTGTATATTTCAAAAAAAAATTGCTATAATAGATTTTTAACATTTGTCATTGGAAAAAAAAAAAGATGAATTGGTGAGTTGATGAATATGCTCATTTGATTGAATCTCTCTCTAATGTTCCCAGAGATCAAAACATCACGTTGTACCCTATAAATATACACAGTTAATGTCAATTAAAAATAAATAAGTAAAATAAAATAAAACGGAAGCACTATTCCTTTCTTCCTGGAGAGTACAGTCTGTTGTGGGGGCAGACCTGTCTATGGAACCTTATCTTTCATGATAATTGAAGAGAATATATAAATATAGGAAGAATATTCCAGCCTTGGGGTTTTTCCAATAAAATGCCTGTTGTTTTTATTATGGACACAGGTGTCTTGGCTCATCACTGCCACACAATGGCCATTCGCATCAAAGTCAGAGGATTGATGGAAGCCATAGCCCCACTCGCTCTGGTCTAAGAAGCCCCTCAATGATCCACAAACACCAGATTTGACATTGTTATTTAGAAATAATTTGTCATGTTCCACCTTCTAAATGAAAGCTTTCAGGCTGAGCACCCAATATGAGTGGCAGCCTAAGAAAGAGACAGAACCTGGGATCTAATAAAGAATCTCAGTACTGTAAAAGTTGACCACTAGGACAGAGAACTGGAGAAGAAAAGCACTACTACTACTGTTACTACTACCATTACCACTGCTGTTACCAGGACTGTTATGCAGGAGGATCATCATGCCAACATTTATTAAACGCCTCCAGTGTCCAGTGGCTAACCTAAGCGCCCTTGACATATCACATCACGTCAGCTTGCTAACAACAACCATTATGATTCTCAGTTAGCAAGAGGTAAAAGTAAAGCTCAGCAAGGTCAAAGGACTTCAATAATAAATCTCTGAGTCAGGACTTGAACCCAAGTCAGCCTGACCCTAACGTCTTTGTCCTTAACCGAGTGCCACGTGCAGTGAGCAGGACTGTATATTAACTGGGTCACTTAACTTTGAAGCAGCACTATCAGTTCTATATGACTAGTCCCTGGAAGTGACTGAGCCTTGGGAAGATTAGTGGTCTGGCCCCGTGACATGGGCTCTTCCTTCCAATAAACTACTGTCTGATTTGGAGAGGCAAGACTAACGGATGTTGAAAACATGACAGAGTATCACTTGCTTAGACAGTAGGTGTCCCATGTTTAGTTTAGAGAGGATGGCATACAGGGACTTCAGGAATGCTATGTCACAGTGAATGAAATTAATCAGGAATTTTTAATTCTTTCTTACATTTACTTTTTAAAGTTTTATTTTGTTTTTAATTGACTCATAGCAATTTTACATATTTGTGAAGTGTCTTGTGAGGTTTCAATACACAGGTACTTCTAAAGTAACATTGGTTTCTGATGGAAAATCATAGAAAATTGCAAAGAATAAAATGAAAGTAGTTCAAATTTCAAAACACAGAAAATTCTTGCTAATTTTTGTGGATTTCCCTCCAATTTATGTTTTCAGTGCTTGTGTCTTTTTTCAAATATTTGACATAATGAGCTATGTGACATTTCTATAGTCCACTTAACCTTTTTTTAAATATAGACTTATTTCCCTGATATCGAAAATTCTTTGAGACTATTATTTTAATAATTCAATCAAATTCTACACCTTAGACATATTTATTTAATCATTCTCCCTTTGTGAAAGATTTAATGTTTTCAGATGTTCTCTGGTACACACACAGTTTAGGATACCTTTGCAAAGATGAGCTTATTAGTTTAAATCATATAATGATTTTTAAGGTTCTTGACAAATGATTCTGAGCTGATTTCTAAGATGTTCTGCTCATTGATGAAATGTGATATATTCATGTCAATGTGCTTTTGCCTCAACTTATTTTTATTATTACTATTACTATCTTAATTTGTCAATTTGATAGGTATAAAAAGGACCTAACTTCTTCTATTTGCTTTATTTCAAAAGATTTTTATTTTCTATTGTCTGATTATATTTCCTTCACAGTAAAGTATTTTTTAATGCTCTGTTTAACTTTTAATTATACTTTAATATCGTCCTGTGAAGAAATATATAGGTATGTAATAAAAAAACACATTTATCATATTTAGTGTAAATATTTTCCTAATTTGTAGTTTTTCATCTGACTTTGCTTATCCATAATCACTATCAATTTCACTCCTTACACCTGTCTTTCTTTGTTTTAGAAATTCCATTTTCTTTTAGAGACTTCAAAAATATTAAAACTGGGCACCATGGCACATGCCTATAAACCCAGCGGCTCAGTTAGCTGAGGCAGGAAGATCATGAGTTCAAAACCAGTCTTAGCAAAAGTGAGGTGCTAAGCAACTCAGTGAGACACTGTCCCTAAATAAAATACAAAATAGGGCTGGGGATGTGGCTCATTGGTCGAGTGCCTCTGAGTTCAATCCCTCGTACCTTCCCTCAAAAAATATTTACCTATATTTTATTTGGTACTTTTTTGTGTTTTCATTTAGTATAACATAGTATTTTAATACACTTAGAAATTATATAATTGTATTATGGGAGGAAACAATTGAATTTTAATAATGCATTATTTGATTTTTTTTAATAAACTGTATTAAATTAATTTAAAATTTGCCCTGAGAAAATTTTTGAATACTCCTTTCTTCTACTCTTAGCTATTGTGGGAAAGGCACGATTGGTCCTGGAATTTGACACATGTGTGGGATATGGGTTAGGAAGAACAAAGAGGAATTCAAAATAATGAAGCAACATTAAGCAAAAGTCAAGAAGAGGGAATAAATACAAAGCATCTAGCAGCAACAAGGACTGCAGCCTTGTCTGGATTTGATGAGGATGTCCAGAGAGTGGCGGATGGTGGAGATCCTTACACACCAGGCAAGAGAGTTCAACCCCCGCCCTTTAAGCACTAAGGAGTCGCAGGAGCTTTTGCAAGGGAGTGACTGAAAAGAAAACCCGTTTAAGAAAATGCGTTTGCCAGAAGTACCTGGGAGGAACAGGCACAGGGTGCCAAGAATGCAATTCAGAGCACTGCAGCACAGATAATGAAAGGATTTTCCCAGAAGCGGGGGATGCTAGTTTCTAGCTTTCTTAAGAAAGTAGAGAGAAATGATGGGGGGCAACAGGTGGCAAGTGGGGACAGAGGAATGAACAGCAGCACCAGGTGCCAGTCCAGAGCTCTGGGCATCTGGCCCAAGGGGGACCCACCCTCTGTGATGTGAGTCTGGCTTCAGCATGACAGCTGCTCAGGCCCGCTGTGCCCATTCAGGACTGGGTGTCCATCCTCTCCCCTCTCTGCTTTCCTCCCCTTGGTGCTCTGCCGTCCTCAACTGAACCTCCCCCAGAACTATCCAGTGCACGTTCACAGGATGAGCCAGAACCAGAGGGACACTGCCCGTGTGGGGCAGTTCTAAGCAGAGCCCCAGGGGCCAGCCTGGACCAGACCAGGTCTTCACTTGAATCGTGGGGATGGAGCAGTGAGTATCCATTGTGATCAAGGAGGGAAGCCAGGGTTCAGAATCAGTGTTGTCTAGTTTGGAAGATGTCCTACTGAAAGGTCCCTCAGAAGCAGGCCTTGAGCTGAGGTCGTTTATGTGGGAGGAGACCCCAGGGAATACCTGGATAGGAGTGAAGCAGTGAGTCAGAGGGAGGAAAGCAGTCAATTGAGGGTGCTAACCGTGAGTGCTCCCCGCTGTGGGGAAACTCAAACGGAACTGTGCTGCCAGCCTCGACTCCACCCACCCAGGGCGAGGGAGCTGCGTGGGGTGGGAATGATGTTAATTCCACTTTTCCAGCCTGCATGGGACATGTGCCAGGAGAGCAAGGCCACCAGAGCAGCTCTCGGGCACCGACATGCAGGTGCTGGCATATGGAAGTCTTGGGCCTAAGGCACCAAGCAGGTAAGTCCAAGGGCGAATGGGTGGCCCCTGACAGCCTCTGTTACAGAGGGCAAGGCTGGAAATAAGAGGGAGGCGGGTCAGCAGGAGCTGAGGAAATGGAAGGATCTAGGCACACGGTCTCCAGGGTTCTTATAAGACTGGGTCAAGTGCTCAAGCCAGGAACTGACTTGTAACAAAACAAATGTGTCAAGAATTAGTTCTTAAGTTGAGTGGTAGTGTAGATACACACACACACACACACACACACACACACACAACCATGATGTATCAGAAATGTTAATATATAATGTTAACCCATATAACCTAGTCTGCTAATATATATTGATAATGTTAATATCATTTGTATTGTTAACATGCAATGATATAGATTAATAGAAGGTCAGACTACGCATGACCCATAAGGGAAGCACCTTTCAGGCTCCTTAGCACCTGAAACCTGCCAATAGCAGACAGGAAGCCCCTGCTTTTGGAAGGTCACCCCCTCAGGGGCTGCCGATTTGCTGGGATCCGGGCTTAAGCGTCCCTCGGTTAAATCCAGAGCCTCTGAATTTCACTCTGCCTCCATTTCTCCCTCTTTTGAGACACCCTGTGTTTCTTTCTCCATGTTTATTAGCTTGAATGTTAATTAAGAGCTAATATCCCAGAGCTAAGGACATCTTCCTGGCACTCAGAGCCCAGGTGAGTGTGTCCTCCTGAAAAACAAATTCAATTTCATTGCCAAGGTCACACGTTCAGCCACAAGCCCAGACAACCCTGGTATCCAGGACAGGCATGCCCAGTGTGGGACAGGCTGCCTCTGAGAGCATTCGGGTGGACAGAGGCCCTCAGGAGAGAGAGAGAGGGACTCCTGTCCCTGCCTTTCCCAGAGGATTCTGAAAGTGTCACTTCCTAGCTAGCACCTCAGAGTTAAAAGACAAAGGCAGGACTGGAGAGTGGGGTCCTGTCGTCAGCGGTCCCTGAGCACCTATGGCGCGTGGCAGGCGCAGTCAGCCCTAGGTCACGCTTCATGTCCTCCTGCGGCCCACGGTCTCATTCCAGACTCCGGACTGGAGGCCTTGAGAGCAGGACGTCACTAAAAATGAAGGCAGCTTCCTTGATGAAACAGACATGTCCTTCCTTGATCTCCTCACACTCCAGGCCCTCCTGGACTCCGCTTCTGATCTCTTCCAATTCACCTCCTCTCACCTCGTACCTCAGCCACAATGCTCCTTCTTGGCCTCCTTCTTATGGTAGATGGCTCTAATCGTGCCCCCAAAGGATCATGTTTCCCAATACCTGAGCCCCATGCAAAAAGAGAGTCTTTGTAGTTCCTCCCCCTGGGAGGTAGAGCTGGACTGATCTGGTAATTTGATTTAACCCATAAGATGGGGTGGAGGTGACTGTGACTATTCCAGGGTTCAGGCCTCCAAAGATCTCGTCACTTCCACCCTCCTATCACTGTGTCCTGAAGAAACCAATGAAAGACAACACAGAGACCCAACCTTTGTAGCTGCCCTGGCCATCCCTGCAGCTGGCTGCAACTGCAGGAGAAGAAATAATAAATTGTTGCTGTGAACAACTGTTATGGAGTTGCAGTTTATGCAGCAGATTAGATAGATGTGATAACTTTCCCAGTGGGAAAGTTACTCAAAATTTCAATTTCCAAACTTCCTCCATCATGTCTTCCCTCTATTGCACGGGTGGATCCCTGCATTAAAATTCGTCCCCAAACTTTACCCTTCCTCCACCCCATCCCAAAGAGGAAAGGTCCCTCTTTGATTTTATCACCTGTTCCTTCCTTTGGGAACTTCATCCTCAGTTGTCCTCTCCTTTGATCTCCTTTTCTTCATGGTCCTCTCCCTTCTTCAGGTGTCCCCTGGGCTTCATCATTGTCTTCTCACCTGGGGGGTCTTGGTATGGGCTCTGGCCTCAGGCAGAGTTCTGGATCTGCCACCTACTTCCTATCTGAACTTGGGTAGCTGCCTACCTTCTCTCAACTCAGTTTCCTGGCACCTGAAATGGAGATTACAACAGGACCCAGGTCATAATTTTTGTTTGTTTTCTTTGTAATGGGACAGTTATCCAATGGAAAGAGCCCTGTGACTGATTTCTTCTGTTGTCACACCTGTTATCAGATATGATCAGAATCCTATTATTGGACACCCATATCAACAGTGACCCCGTTTTCTGCAGAGCTAAGATTAAAAACAAAATAGGGCTGGGCTGGCCCACAGTGTATCAGAATAGGAGACTCACCTCTTTCTCCCATCTTTATTATAGAACATAGCACAGGCCTGTAGTATTGAGGAAAAAGAAGAAATGAATGGTTTATAGATATAAATGAACATTTGTTGACTGAGTGAATAACTGACCTGGCATATATGTGGTCCCCTGTGACACACATAAGTGTTTATAACATATAAATAAGTCAGGTGAATATCTCTGCTTCACAGATGTGCTCTTTTTTAACTTGAATTATTCAGTCTTTTGGGGACATGATTCCTAATCTTGACCATATGTTGTTGGGGGCCCTGAAGCACATGGTTCTCCTTAGAAAGAGACTGGAGATGAGGCCAGATATGGAAATCCCAAAGCCTGTGTCTGTTTTTGCACATAGTGCTCAAGGATGGGGCTCAGGAGGACCAAACCTGGAGTCCTGGTTGTCCCGACACTCTGTGACGGTGGGCAGGTGGAATGTTCTTTGCACAGCTGTGAACTGCGTGTAATTCAGGAGGGTGAGCCAATGCAGACCACCCACAGTCCAGAGCCAAATAAGAATAGGAATCTGGAGCACCTGGGCTTGCAGAGGAACTGCCAATTCCCAGGTCCAGCCCCACTCTATTAAGCAAACATGGTGCCTCAGTTCCTTTTATTAGGTGAATGGGAAGAGAGAAAATTGAGGTGTAATAGGAAAGTAACTGTGCACAAATTTTATTTCAGCCACGAAAATGCTATTTAATACCACCCTTTTCACTCTAAAGCCTGGAGTCTGGAATAACTCAAGCAGTGATGAGGAGCTTAGGTATTTCTTTTAATTATTCCAGGGCTACCTTGCCGCCCCGCCTGACTCAAACACTCAGCTACTCTAAGCAAAGCCATTCTAACGATTTCGATTAAGTCCTGGCCTCCTCCCAACCACACACAAATTAAAAGCATTACCGGACGATCCCAGCTTCAGCGCCTGAAAGTGTTGTTATATAAGGAAGGCAGAAGGTTGCCAAGGGCCTGTTGGCATTTCCTCAGCCACGAAGGAGAATTAACCCCTGGGGCTTCTGGGACTGAGAGATTCTTTCTCCCCACTTTCCCTAGAGTCTGTTGCTTTTTTATTTTTTATTTTTTCCTTACGTTTCCTTCAAGCACACTTTAAACTGATTTATGATGTGGAAGACAGCAATCAGTTTTAAAGAGCACGTATTCCACCCGAAGTTTAGGGAGGCTGGCTTCGTGTTTTTTAGAAGCTCTCCCTTTGCCATAAGGGGCCATAGGTTGTCTTGGTGGGGGAAGGTCTGACTTGGGAGCCTGTCTCAGGCTCATTGTCTCATTTGTTTAGGGACTTAAATAAGGGACTTTAGTCCTTCCATGACTTCAGAGTGGGCCTTCCTTAGAGACCAGAGAAATTTAGAATCACTGCTCAAGGCTCCACACTCCCCAGAGCCACCTGAGACTAGAAGCTCATGGTCCCCACCTCTCTGCACTGTGGTGCAATGGATCTGACCCAGAAAACGGTGAGAGTGTGAGACATCAGGCCTCCTTCACAGACCAGGTGAGGAAAGTGAAGCTCACAGATGGCACGAGGCTATGGAGGTCACAGGACCCAAGAGTGACAATACCCACTATCAAATTCAGCTGTCTGGGCTCCTCTTCCAGTTCTCTCTCCATTGTGCCTTGTCACTGCAGGTCACAGGGAGATGTGACAAGCCAAGAGAGCAAAGGTGTAAGCCAAGGTGAACAGGAACAAGGAGCTAGGCTGTGGGACTTCTCCCTGACAGATTTGCCTCTCCAGGCCCCAAGCCTTTGAAAACATTTTACTGAAATGCTCTTATCACAAGTGTGTAGCTTGATGAATTTTTCCAAACTGAAGATACTCGTCAACCTGCAGCACACCACCCAGCAACGGCAGCAAAACATGGCCTCCCTCACACCCGAGTCCCATCTCACCTGAGGGCAACTGTCATCTGACAGTATCTGCATCCTCATATTTATCCTCACTTATGTGCATGTTTTTCATCGACTGCTCCTTCACATTGCTGTTTTCCATTGTGGAAATAGAACCCAACCATAAACCCTGTCTTCTTTCCTATGGATGGGTGCTTGCAACCTCCAATATTTTTGTTAGTCTGAGTGCTTGGTGATATCTTCAAAGTTTTGCTTCTTGCCATCATTAGGCATTTCCTAAAACCCAAACCACATTGCATATGGTGGAGGGAATGCTATTCTGACATTTTTTTCCTCAAAATTCTCAGCTATAGTGGCTCTTTTAGAATCAGATCATGGTTTCCAATGGAAACCAGAGTTTTGAGATAAAATTTGATTTCCCACTTCAGCTGGCAGGTAAGACTGGGGTTTCTCTACTTCTGCTGGTGGGTAGGGTCTGCATAAGGTCACAGGCCTCTGCAGCCAAGAAATGTAGCAGGTTTTAATGGCGGGCTACGCCCTCCCATGCTGCAGCGGACCCCAGAAGCCCACCATCAGTTTCTTCTTCTTTTTGGGTTCTTGCCTTGTGAATTCAAAGAATGAAATCCACCGAACAGGATGAGTGTAAGAGAAGAATTTATTGAAGAATAAACAGGAACAGAACTCTTACACTACAAGAGGGGGACCCGATTGCAGGTTTTCTCCCACTGGGTGTGCTAATCTAGGGGTTTGTGTTGCACTTGGGTCACTGCTAGAGGTCCAAACTTATGCTAATTAGGATTTGGAAATGTACGAATGGTGTTGGTCAACCTTCAAGTCCCGACTTCCATTCGGGTCTGCCCTACTTCCATTTTCTGCCCACAGGTCTGAAGCAGGAGGTTGAGGGCCTTGGGTGGTCTATGCTGGCAGGTTCTGCATGTGGCCTGGGCTTCTGCAGCAGGCATCATACCATGCTCAGGACTGGCCGCTGAAAGGGTGACAGGTTGGCACACCTTGGCCTGCGGCAGCTCTAGGACAACAGCTGCCACAGGCCGTGTTTGCACCCGCGCTCTGACCCACGGGACTGCCACTCCATGGCTCTGCCGCTGCTTCTGCACAGGGACCAGTGGACCAGCTGCATGCCTTGGCAACCAGAGAGACATGTCGCAGTGATCCCCCTATGTCTAGGGGAGACAGCTGGCTTGGGAGTACATTTGTTTTTCCTTTTCTAGCCATAATCAGAGCTTTGAGACTGAATAGCTCCTTTGATTTCAGGCATGAGGAACAGATTTCACTTCTCCTGTACCCAACCTTCAGCTACTAAAACTGACTTCGTAGGCACAACTGTGTTCTGGGTCTACGATCAGATTCATTAGCATTGTCTGTCACTGGGGAGAGCAGTCACTGACTGATATATCATTCAACCTTCACGAAAGAGACAAAGAGCTAAAACCTGGTCAAGACGAAGAAAACCTGGGTATGGACCCATTCCCTCTGTATGTTACTGAAAAAACTCATTGAAATTGTGGGTTAGTTACGCAACCACCGGAAGACCTGCTAAAACCTGTTTGGAAGAAACTTGTAGAGGAATAAATCTTCCTTCTGTCTTTTCAGAGAAGTCTGGTGAGGGAATAGACAAAACAAGAGGCCGGGCCTGCGGATGGGGTCATAGATGTCCCCTTGCTCTGTCACTCCTCCTCAATCACAAATGCCATGTCCAGACAGCAGGAAAGCCCAGCTCTGAGGCCCAGGCCCAGAGAAGAAATTTCTCGCTGCCTCACTTAAGAAAACACTCTCCTGTCTCCATCCATCAGTGGGTTCCCACTCAGAGCCCTTCAGACCATCCCTCCCCAGCCAGCCCCAGATGTTTTATTTATGGGCTGGTCTCTTTAGGAGCCAGCGAGTCAAACACACATCTTGCTTCCTATTATTCATGAACCTTAGGTAAAAGGAGACCAGGGAGGCAGATGAGAAAAGCTTTCAATCAAATCTTGATGGAATGAACTAATTAGGGAGATTACACCTCCATAATGATGTTAATCGTGCAGACAGGAAGTCACAACCTTCCTGGTTGACTCTGCTTCTACTCCACAAAGGCATCTTTCGGACATCTCCAGAAGACAGTGACAGACCCTGCTTGTAGAACAAAAGGCTGAGCCACAGCCAGAGGAGCCCAGGGTCCTCCTCCATGAAGACCCAAAGCTTTAGTGCTGGAGTATTCTTGCAAATTCTGTTGCAAGGAATAGGAGTGTACCGGAGTCCTAGGGAAGCTTGATTTGGTGACAGTGGTCAGCAAGGAGCAGGGCATCAGGTGGCTTAAGGGTTAGACTCTCCCAAAGCATGCCACATTGGACTTGGAGTTTCAGCTCTGTCTCTCCTCTTCCCTACCCTCACCCCCCACCTCCATCTTCCATGGTTAGCAAGTGTTCATACAATTTCTCCAGGAACCTCCTCTCTAAGTGGGAATCGGAATAAAACCATTCCTTCCTTCCTTCCTTCACTGTTTAAGTCGAGATATTTACTAGAAGATTCTTCCTCATAGCAGTGAACAAAACAGAGCTCCTTCCTCCTTCATGGATCTGATATTTAGCAAAGAGACAATAAGAAAACACATCCAATTTAGCAATAGTGCTATGGGAAAATATGAAGCTGGGGAAAGCAGCCAGGAGCATGGTGGGAAGGGAGGCCAGGGGTATTTTGTGTTTGGTTCTTAGAGACCCCTACCCCTGAAAAGGTGATGTCTGAGCACAGCAGAGTGGGTAGGGAAGCTGCAGGCAGATGCCAGGCAGAGGGGACAGCATGCACAGACACCCTAAGGCAGAAAGGAACCCCTGTGGGCAAAAGCCCCCTGAGGATTAGGACAAAATGATTGACACCTAGTTGTGTGTGACAACTTAATAAATGTCTCCTTCTCCTGATGGGCTGAGATCCAGGAAGCAAGCTCTGTTTAGTCATCAGACTCTTTCCCCTGGCTACAGCAGCCCCTGCTCAGCAGTCTGCCTGCATATGGTAAGTGTTCAATAAATAATTGTTGACTTAATGAGTTATTAACTAACTAATGAGAGAAATGAGTGATGTTTAAGGCTCCTTGTACCTAGGTGAGGGTTGAAGCAGGTGTTGAGTGGTAAAGAGACTCAGTGGTCATGGAGCTGGGAGGGGAGATGCAGGAGGCAATGTCCCGGGAGCCTTAACCAGGCCTAGGTTGGGGAGCAGAAAGGTCTGTGTGTCCCCTTCTCTGGTTGATCAGCACCTTGCCAGCTCCAGCCCCCAGGACCTTTAACATAAAACAGGTGGCTAAGGAGAACAATGCTGGTATTCTCCTTACCTGAGGCAATTCCTGACATAAATCCTATAAAGTTATTCTGAAGAACAGAAATCTACAAGTATCAAATTGGTGGTAACACTACCACACGAGAAGTTTATGTAGCATGCAGGGAGTATATATGTATAAAATACACTTTAAAATGCAAATAAAGTAGCTATGAATGCCACATGTAGCTATTAAGTTAGTAATAATATAGAATAAAATGTTAATACGCAATGCTGGCAAGGAGACTATGAAACTGTCATTAATTACTACTTGGCAGAGTATATTTTGGCAACACTATTGAGAATATAACTTGCCAATAGATCACCAGAACAATAAAAAGCTCATACATTTAATTCCATAATAACAATTCTGGGAATGTACTCAAAGTACAATTCCTAAATATAGAAAAGCTATGTTTGAAGATACACATTCCAGCATTATTTATAATTGTGAAAACACTTGTAAGCAACCTAAGCATCCAAAAATAGGGATATAGTTAATTTAATTTAGGTTTTTATATATATATATGTATGTAGTCAGTGGAATTTTTATGCAATAACAACAATTGAAATTTTCTTGCCAAAATGGAAACACAGAAGCACACATATAAAACAAGAAACTAAATAAATGAATATGCAGCAATTCGTGAAGTCTATTTCAATTATATGTCTTGCATCTGGGCAAAGACACAAAATGAACAAGCAAAGGTTTACGCTGCTTTGTTTGGCTAATGGCAATACGTTTATGTGAGAAACACAAATGAATTAACAAGAGTTTCTCCTTTGACCTGATAAAATATAGAGTAATAAGCCAGATGCAATATTGGTGGAAGAGGAGAAGTTAAGATGCACAGGGAAGAAGAAGGGTCTTGCAATTCTCACAGTGAGATTGGGCAGTGCTGTCAGATTTTGCTTATGTTACAAAATCAACTGGGGACTGTTTTTTCTTTTTTTCTTTTTTTTTAAACACAAATCTCCATACCATAACCTCTAATGAGTCCTGAGAATTTATATTTTTTCACATCTCCCCAAGTGATCTTGATATCAGACAGAGTTGATAACTGCTAATTCATGGCTGTACAACCAGCCATAGACTTGAGTGTCCCTGATGGAGTTCTACCGAGGGTGCCATTTATTGAGTGATTGTTATGTGCCCAATTTCCGTTGCTCTGTGTGGATGATTCCTAGTCGTTCTTTCAATCACCTGATGAGGAAGAAACCACTATCATGCCATTTTACAGGTGAGGAGAATGAGGCAGAGAGAAGCACAGAAACATGCAGACTATAGATGCCCACAGCCTTGTCTAACTGCACCTCATTCGATATGGACTTGACCATGGTAGGAATGTGCCTCTCTTACCCCAGGCAGCAACTAAGCTCATTAGATTCTGAGTGAGCAAAGGAGAAAAACTTACACAACAGCTTACCGGGAAAGAGACCGTGCCTTAGGAACGAGCAGACAGCACTGTGGACTCTCAGAGTCAGGGAAGAGTCCCCAGCCCAGCCCTCTGCAGGGGTTATAACAGCAGTGTGACATGCCCTCCCAGACTCGACACCTCTCTGTAGCTGAAGATTGATTACATGCAAACAGTTTTTGCAGCAATCGGCACATATTTTAACAAAATCCAATGCAGCCCCGAGTCAGGCTAATTGTTTTAGAGCACAAGCCACGCGCTCTTGGTGACCTAGTGGCCCCTGAGCCCCCATGCTGGGTTAGAGCTATGCATGGCTTTTTGTCATACAAATCCTTGGGCTTACTTAGCAAGGGAGATTTGAATGTTTCCAATCCAAGCACTCAACTGTCTCAATGCAAGAAGTGATTCCTTTATTCACTCATTAAGTTCATTCCATAGATAGCTATGATCATCCTCTCTGCACTCTGCATAGTGATAGACAAAAAGAAAAAAAAAAAAACTGAACAAGGTCTCGGTCCTCCTGGGATTCAGGCAGGTGAGATGAGGCAGTCGTTAATAAAAGAATTAAATAAAACATGCGCAATTATAAAGGGGCTATGTGCCACCAAGTGCTATGAGCGTCTAAGAGGGATTCCTGACCAGTCATAAGGTCAGAGAAATTCCTGGAAGGAAGGAATACCTGAGGCATTTGAAGGATGAGCCACGTGTTGACCAGGGAAAGGGAGAGAAGCCTGGAGCTTGCTAGAAACATAAAGATGTCTGACTGCACTAGAGAAAGCCCATAGGAGATGGGGAGAGAGCGCTCGGGTGTCGGTGGAGACCCCACCACAAAAAGGCGTTGTCCTGGTGGAACCTCTAATGGCTTTGACACATCCACAAGGTAGCAATGATTAAATGGATTTGCATCTTAGAAAAGCTCTGGCTGCTTTGTGGAGAATGGGTCTGGGGTGGGCAGGAGCGAAAGTGAACAGAGCGAAGAGGCTGTTCCCACCATCCAGGTCCAAGACATGGACATGTGTGTCCGGATGGGGACTGTGGATTGAGAGGAAAGGATGGGGTCAAGAGGTAAGGAGAAAGCACAATTATCAGGAACTGGGGTGCGGGAGAAGGGCGTGATCCTCAAGGGCTACGGGCTATCTTCTGTGACTCCTTCAGGAATAAATACTCATGAAATTATCAATGCATTGACCTCTGTGGGATCATTTTTTGAACTTGAGAACCTTGGGTAAAAAGTTCCAGGACATACATGAATCCTTAATAACTAGGGCCAGAGTCATTTCTGGTTTTTTTTGGTTTTTTTTTTAGACTTTGCCATTTTCTGGCCCAGAGGTATGGGGAAGAGAAGGGATGACTGAAGAGGAAAAGGATCTTCCTGTGTCCCATAGGTCCCAGGATCAGAAAGTGGTGGATCTTATGTCATGCAGGGTGGGGGCCTGGGTGAGCCATTCTTTGATGGCAGCTGAGAAGACCCAGAACTGGGCCTCTGAGCTGGACGTCAGTGGTGGAGTCTAGCTATGTCATTAACTTATCTGCAGCCTATGACAAGAAAGTCACTGTCCCCAGCAGTACAACCATGGATGGCCCATGACGAACTTCCAGACTGGCTTTGAACCTGGTGCTGCCAACAGGGCAGTGTGGGTGTTTCTTGCCCAGGGTCCCCAGGGTCATTTAATATTCAAGAGCATCCAGGGCTGAAGCTGAACCACAGAACTCAGGGGGATTGTAAAGAACAAGCAGACCCACAAACCCCGACATTAACAAGGCTGCAGAAAGCGGGGGCAAGGTCAACTGGTGCTCCTGTCCCCAAACAAAGGAAACTGTGACCCGGCCTCTGTAGCCTGTGGTCGGCCTTGCAAACAGAGCCCCAGGGGCCACTTAGAGTGAAAGCAGGTCATGGTGTTTGAAACAAGTTTCTAAAGCCTGAGGAAAAAAGCCACATGAGAAATCCATCCAGGTCGGCCCTGTGTGTGGGCAGCCTGGTAGCAATTCCCACCAGCTCCCCAAGCCCCAGCAGGACGTGTCCCAAGCCCATGACCCTGCAAGATAATAGGGGCACTTCAACTTAGGACCTCCAGAGTGTCATAACTGCTCTTCAGCTCCCACCACGAACAGCAGGGACTTCCTGATAGGGATATTTGTTTAAAAATTGCACATGCTTGGGCACTTTAGGAGTCTGTAAATACTGAGCGAATTCTAGGCTGCAGCCCAGGAATTCACACTTTTGACAAGACATGGTGTGTCTGTGGGCTACAACTCTGAGAAACATTGTAAGGGGTCTGGATCCATGATTATTAACCTTGCACAGACCACTGGGAGAACCTGCTAGAAACTATGGAAGTTGCTATGGAGAAATACACAGGTGTCTATTTCACCAGAGTTTGAACAATTTCAGGGACCCAGATATGCTGAGGGGCAGTTCTTATACCTGCTGATAGGATGGAGTGATTCAAGGTGAAGGCCAGAGGAATGGTAGAAAGAGCGGTGTGGAATCCACGGGGTATGTCCAGAGCTCTTCCAAACCTGTCATCCTGTTACTTGGTTTCTGGAAAACATTTTCTCTTTCGACAATTTTTTTTTTTTTTTGGTACCAGAGATTGAACCCTGGGGTGCCTAACCACTGAGCCACATCCCCAGTCCTATTTTGTATTTTATTTAGAGATAGGGCCTCACCGAGCTGCTTAGCACCTCGCTTTTGCCGAGGCTGGCTTTGAACTCTCAATCCTCCTGCCTCAGCCTCCCAAGCCACTGGAATTACAGGCATGCACCACTGTGTCCTGCTCCTTTGACAAATTTTGAGTCTGGTCCCTCTAAGTTCTGTCTGACCGGGTCCCACATTTGGACTCTGGCCTTAATCTGGGGACTCTGCCCATTTTGTCCAGTTTTAGCAAGAATTCTGCTGGGCCAGTTTAGCAAAAGTTCCCTCAGTTGGGGTCATCAGACCAAGTCCCTAATCCCCCACCCTCTCCCAGTCCTGGCTGTCAAGTGCTTCTTGTCAGGATCCCTTCTTATCCCTGAAGTTTTGTCATTTGTCAACCCCTCACTGTTCCTTACCTATAAATCCCCACTTGTCCTTGTTGGAGTCAGAATCGAGTCCACCTCTCTCCTCCACAGCAGGACCCCATGACAGTGGTTTTTAAACTCTCACGATAATAAAGTCTTCCTTACCATCTTGAACAAGTGTCAGGAAAAATGTTTTCTTTAACATTCCTGTGACATATAGAAGGCTGGAGCACAAAAGATAGTTTGAAAACAGCAAGGACCTGGCTTCTCTGAGCTCAAGGTTATGAACTTTGAAGGATGGCCATAGATGTGCACGTACCAAACACAGGAGTATAAGGTTTGATAAGGACCGTGGGGGTCATGCATCTCTCTGTGGGGTTAAGAACTGCACAGAGGGAGCACATATCAGGTTTCAAGAGCCAGGGCGATATTTATATCAGCACTGCATTGAGGTTCTGCTCCATATGAGCTGTATGACCCTGTACTTGTTACTAGATCTTGCTAAGTCCCAGCTTCCTCTTGCTGGTAAAATATAAAGATAATACCTAACTCACAGGGCTTTTTTTTGAACATAAAATAAGATAATGAGATGAAAGCCCTTAGCACAGTGTCTGGTGTATGATAAGGGCTCAATAAATTGTGGTTATCAACATGATCATCATTATCACTTCTTTTCTTGAAATTCAGACTGCCCTGGCCTCTTCCAATAAAAAGATGGCTCCTTATCCATCTGGGTATCCCACAAAGCATTATACTTAATTATCCTACATTTTGCGCAATAGAACAAGAATCAGATGTTGGAAGGTGGGGGAAGAGGGAGGGGGAATGAGAGGAAAGGAGCAGAGGAGAAGAGGGAGAGAGACAGAAAGAAAGTGAATAAACGAATGAATAAATCAGCTTTGGGGAGCTAATTGAGTATCTTTATTTGGCCATCTTGGCATCTCTCCTTTAGTGTCCCCAATCCGGTTGGGAATGAGATTTTCCAAGCAGAGACTGGTTTACTTTTCCCAGGTTTTATTTGCCAGGTGCATGGATGGAACTCCTGGGGCTCGCTGGTTTAGAAAGCTGTTTCCTGGGTTTCAGGGTGAGCTGCCTCAGACACTGTGGAGTGAGTCTCAGTGTCCTGCCATTCACAATAAGTGGACATTGTTAATTAAATTACCATCTCACATAATTAAGAGTCAGATAATTGTGATTTTAATGAACTTTAATTGCTTTCGGGTATGACTAAAGCAATCTCAGGAGCAGCAACCTTCCTGCTATGTTGCTGATCGATTTCAACTGTATCTGTGGGAGTGGACAATCACAGTAGCACCCGTACCCTGGGCCTCTGTTTTAACGATGGGGAATGGAAATAACATGGCATAAGAGTTAGTTATCTAGAATCTATTCATATGGGATGGGAGAGGGTGTTCAAAGGCCTGAGTATCAGGATTTAAGCCTTCTTTAAAAGACAAATTCCTAATTTCCCAGCCATATATCATGTATTTCAACCAAATCCAAATGGTCATATCACAGATGAAAGGGTAAATATCTCAAGGTCATTAGGTTCAAACAGTTTTTCCTATCAGGAATTGTTAGGGGCAGTTGTGGCTCGGATAGCTCCCAGAAAAACGCTCCGCAGACATGAGGTCTCACACAAGGGACTTTATTTTTTATGCGGATGATTCACATCTGCTCAGGGGAAAAGAAAAAGAAAAAAGCAAGATGGTGCCTGGCCTCTCCCAGATATTGGAATCTCGGGGGCTTGGAGGAACCAATAGCATGTTAGGACGTAATGTGGGAGGCAAGAAGATTATGGCAGCGTAAGCCGGAAATTCCTGTAACGTGAGAGGCGGGCAGAACGCAGATTGACAGGTGGTAGGGAAACCGGAAATTCCCGTAACAGGAGAGAAAGGTGGCTTTATACCTTACATGACAGAGAAGTCCAACTGCAGTGATTTGGATTTAGAGTGGAAGAATGTTTTAAAGCAGGGGTGGGCAAATGTTCTGGAAAGATCCAGAAATTAAATATCTTAGGCGTTGAAGCTGCATGATCTGCTCCACTCTGCTGTTGTCATGCAGCCTAAATTGAATGAATGTGGGTACATTCCAATAAATCTTTATTTACAAAAACAGGCAGTAGGGTGTGGCAGCCCCAGGTCATAGTTTAAAGAAAGGTACTTTACTTATAGAATATGTAAAATAGGCAAGTTTTCCACATACTCCCATAACATAACAACTGGTGGTTAATTAACAAGTAGATTAAAATGAGTTGCAATTTTTTTTTTTTACCAATTTTGAAGACATAAATAAATGATGCTGATGGTCTATTCCTCTTCACTTTAAACTTCAAAAATAAAAACTTACTACTCCAAAATTTAAAAGCAGAAAAGAGAAGGGCTTTCTTAAGCAAACACAATTACAATGACCATTTTGGTCTATTTTTTTTTCCAGCCAGATTTCAGAAGACACTTAAGATAATTGTCACACTGTGTACCATTTTTTTAAAACTTGTTTCTTTACTTAATACCATATTGCAACTTTCAGTGTTCCATATGCTCAATGTCACTTTTAGGTCATTGTATATTACTCTTTGTTGTGAATATACAAAAATTGTTTCCTGAGTCATTTTTCTCCTACTGGTATGCAGATTGCTCTCTGTTCTTATTGTGATTGTGACATCATTGTGGTAACATTTCATCTTCATTTTGGGTTTTTTTTTTACAGGATAGTTTCCTTGAAGTTCATTTTTTGGATCAAAGGACAAAAATATATTATTCCCACTGATAAAAATGCCAAGTTCTTTCCAAAACGTGTGTGCTAATGTCATCTGCAAATGGCAGCCGATGTGAGCTCTCTCTCTCAAATTGGATGTCTATAGTTATGCAAATGGTTCTCTTCAGTAGTCTTGAACATTTTTTCTTTGGGGTCTCTCCTCATCTGAATCAAAGAAGGCAGTAAGTAACTGTTTCTAGAGGAATGATAAATTCAGACATGACTTGGAACCCAGCAAACCCAGTAAACAGGTGTTTGCTGAGGCTGCTTTGGACCAACCTCCCCTCTGTATGCTCACCATCACCCCAGAGAGAAACATGAGGACCCCACCAGGAGGTGTTAAAAGCCATCTTCCTAGTCCAGACCTGAATCCAAAATGGGTTTAGCACATACAGCGAAACCCCAGGAAGAGTGAAAGTTATCCCTGCAACCTCATTTGACATGGCAGTGAGTGATTAAACACAGATGTTCCGTGCTCTGGATTGAAATTCAGCTTGGGGGCCGTAAGAGCGCCTTAGGACTGCTGCGACAGACCATGGGGCTTCAAACTGCATAACTTCATTCCCTCACAGTTCAGGAAACAAGAAGTCTGAAATCAAGGTGTCAAGAGGGGAAATTCTGGAAGTTGTAGGGAAGAATCCTCTCCCTCTGTTTTCCCATGGTTGCCAGCATTCTTTGGCGTTCCTTGGCTTGTAGCTTCATCCCTCTGACTTCTTTCTCCATCATCACATGATTTTCTCTCCTGTGGTCTGGGTTTCTTTTTGATTATGCTTTCAGCTGATCTTCTCATAAGGATAATAGTTATTGGACCTAATGAAGCCAGAATTGGGGACAGGCAGTTAGTGTAGAAATAGGGGATTGGAAATGAAGGCCATGAAAGCCATCTGCCTCTGGAAGTTGGAGACTGCCCCTGCGAGAATGGAATGTTAAGGATCTCCAGAGCTCATTGATTACCAAATTTACCTGCCCTTATCAAGGACTGCAAGCAAGGAGCTGCTAATTAATGCCCCCTGGGCCCTTGCCTGGCCGAATCACTTTGGCCCTCCCCCTGCCCCATCCGCTTCTCACTTTTTGCATCTCACCTGCAAAACCAGGCCTAGTCACATAGGCAGGAAGGAGAGATAAGGGGGGAGAAAACTGGAGAACAAGAGACCTTAATGTATAAAAGATGTAGGGTGCGCTCACTTCTTGGGACTTTAGAACATCAGCCATGGCCCCCTTCTCCCTCCCGGGAGAAGTCTGTATTATTACCTTTAAATAAAACCTGCTTAATATGCTTGCCTTGGCGTGCTTCTCTAGTGTTCAAACTTCAACATTAGAGGGAGCAGAGCTCGTCACCGATAAACGGCCGTATCACTAGGGCCCACCCTAATCCAATATGAGCAAGTCTAAATTTGATTACATCTGTAAAGAATCTTATGTCCAAACAAGGTCATATTCACAAATACCAGAAGTTAGGGTTTGGACCATTGATTTGGGGAAAAAAAAAATTAACTTACAAAAGGGGAAATGGGAAAAGTAGACACAGTTAAGATGCCCCTGGGGAATTGGGAGGCCAGATATCATATCTCTAGAGTGCCTGCTTTAGCCACATCCGAAGCTCATCCCTCAAGGAGGAGGCATCCATATGTCTGGCACTGAGAGGTTTTGTTAAGCTCTCACACCTGCTAGCCTTCTCTCTCTGACTTCCCTTCACCTATAATGGAAGTCGAAGCCTTGAATTGTCAGCCTTGTCTATGCATCTGTGTCTCCAACATATTTTGATGTCCTTGAGGACAGAAAGTGGGTATTCTTCATCTTTCTCAAGTCCAGTAGGGGGCACATAGTAGGCACACAATAAATACACAATAAATAAATAGATTGACAGATGAGTGGCCAAGACTGTCCATCATGAAACATCAGCCTAAATTTGCTCATCATATTCTACTCATCCCAGCCCAACCCCAAATCAGAAAATTAAGTTCATTAATATTCATTATCCCAGCACCCCCACCACCATCCCTTTGTTTTCTGCAATAGCTTCTTAGCCTGCAGTCAAATGAGCTCAAGGAAAATGATGTGACTTGGCTTTGGAAATATATTCCTCCGGCTGCCAGAATGGATTTAGCAGACTCTGAGTTCTGTTCGTCACTCCTTCTACAACTGCCTCCGTGCACACAAAGGGCTATGACAGTCTCTGAGTTATGAGGGGGCCATTCCAAGGCGGTGATGGATTTGATTGTTTTATGCACTGACTTAAGATCTCATTTCCTGCCACATTCACAAGTGCTCTCTGGGCTGCTGAGGGAAACCCCTCATGTTGGTTTTGTGCTGCCTCCACCCCTACTTGGCTCAACGGGGGACAAATCTGCAGAGTTCTGAGTTTCCTATCTGAGCAAAGGCTTCAAAAAGATCAAATGATTTAAGCGTTGCCAAAGGTGTTGCTATATCTCTCAGCCAACCTTCCTGTATTTTTTTTAACTCTTATTTTTCGGTTGAGTCTCACTGAAATATTCTGCAAAAGATGTGAAACAGAGGAACAGACAACTCTATTAGGCGTATAACAAGCTGACATCCTCAAACCACTGCAGATCGGTTTGCAAATGGAGAGAGACTTTGCTGACATGCCTACTGTGAAGACAGCCAATTATCTTTTAGTTGTCCCAATATCTGGGGAATTGTTTGTTGTTTATTGACTTCTTGAGCATCTCCCTATATGTTCCGCCATCTTGTAGATGATTCCTGTCATGTCTTCCCTGACGTCAGCTTGGTAAAAGCAACACTTTCATCTAGTTCAGAGTTCATCATGTTTATACTCACCCACGAGATACTCTCTTCTCATCTGGAGTGCAGGTTCCACCAGGGCAGGTTCAAGTCAGAATTGTCTGCTTCTGCGTCATGTGATACGGTTCAGTGCCTTAGAGAATCTTCTATAAATACTTCAGGGATAAATGCCTAGTGTCCCTAACTGGAGAGGTGGACCAACGAAAGAAGAGAGGAACATCTATTTATCTGAGACAGAATTTAGGAAAGCAAAAATATGTGTAGAGTTGTCATTCTCAACGTGGGCTCCCCAAGCCAACAGAACTGGTGTCACCTGGGAGTTATCAGAAATGCAAATGCTTCTTCCAAGCCAAACCTAGGGGATCTGAAACTCTGGGGACAGTGCCCAGCACTCTGGGTGTTAAAAACCTCCCAGAAGATACCGATACACACTGACAGAGAAAGATACAGGCAAGGGTACCATTCCATATTCTGAAGGGTCGGAAAGGCAGCAATTTTGAGACAAGAAGCAATATGTGTCATGGAGACAAAGTGGGTCTTAGAAACTCAAGTGGGATAAAAGGAACTTGGAGTAAAACGTAGGGAGGTAACGTTTTTTTTGGCTACCAGAGAAAAATACCTTTTGAGTTTCACCAACATAATGGATCTGTTGAAAGTGCACAAAATACGAATATGGGTCCATTAGGATTTGGGGGAAGGTAAAATTATTTTATGCATTAACACAAAACATTAGAGTGTATCACCCCTTCCCCTACCCTGTCTCCCTCATCGCCCACTCCCCTCGCTCCAATCCTCACACTCTGCCTCTGGTGGTTGATTGGAAAGAGCTGAAAGAAAACCAGTAAAATCATCTCAAAGCCCGGGAGTCTGGTGAGATGGGAAGTACACATTCATAAAGACCACCATTTGCACACACATGTGATTTTTCTTCAGAAAGACTTAGAGACCCTGGGATAGGAGCAGACAAAAACCTCTGGACTAGCTCTAGTTGGAGATTAATGGTGGGGTGCTGGTGAGGGCAGGAGGTCTGAGGAGAAGGAGGTGGGTGAGTGAAAAATGACTGGTTATACACCTAAGCCATGTGACCTTTAAACCAGAGGAGGGGAGGCCCTGACAAGCAACCTCATATCAGGGTTCTCCAAAATCTGAAGTGGATGTTACCTGAAACTGGGCAGTGATGGCGGAGAGGTCAGAGTCCTTAACACATTGTGATGCCCTCCGACATGTGTCAAAGCTCCATCTAATAAGGGTTTAGTACAAGCCCTGGTTGGGGAACTGGGTATTTGAAGGAAGCTTATACTTTGTCACTTACCAACAGCAAGGCTAGTCTAGCTCTCTTACCAAGATGGACTTAACTTATAGTCAACTCTGTCTTCCACCCAGACATTACAATGCCCTCTGACACCTTCAGTGTTACTAGCCAGTACTGACTTCCAGGAAAGATGATGAAAGCGAGAAGCATCCCTGGGTCTTCCCCTGGTCTGGGAGGCCCAGCAGCATGTGCTCTGGGCTGTCTGCTTGGAGGCTGGGAGAGCTGGGTTTGTATCCTGCCCTGCCTCTGAGTAGCTGTGCAACCTTGAGCTCAATGGCTCTCAGCTTTACCCTTCTCTCCTGCAAAATGCAGACAGTGATAGGGATTAAATCAGATAACTCAAGTAAGAGACAGTCTGGAACCCAGTAAGCAGCTCACTAATGCTGCCACTGTTATGCTATATAAGGAGATACCTGTACCCATAGTCTCTGAGCTACAGCTAACTGTCTACACTTCACCACCACCTCCTTGCTCACCCCAACCTGTCCTACCAGCTCTGCTCTCTCTGGTCTACAGAAACGTCCTCCTCTTTCCAATAGGATGAGGAAGCCCTCTCTGTTCAGGAGTGTGGCTGAGAGGTTGAGTCAGAAAATGCAGAGCTCCACCACTCTAACCAGCTCCACCCACCCACTGTCCCAGAAAGTTCTGAGAAGGACACACTCAGTCACATCCTCAGCAAACCTTTACCTTTTCAGGGTAAGTGGTCTGTGGCGAGGACTCTAAGACTTAGGAGAACCTTGAGTCTTTCCCCTTCAAGCTTCTGATCCAACTCAAAGACCAACCCTGGATTCCCGTGGTCTTGAATATTCTTGGCTTATTTATCGTCATTACTATGGTAAGACTTTGGAACAATTATAAGTTTCTCTTTTTTTCCACTTACTCATCCGTAAAATGGGACGTGCCTAGTAGCACTCATCTTCCTGCCATGAAGTCCCCATCTCACAGGGACTTATCTCTAGAAACTGGGCTGGACCTGAATCCAGCAAGACCTCTATCATCTGAAGCCAAAGCCGCCTTCATGTCTAGGGCATTACGGGTAACATGCCCCAGCTTCCATCCGAGTCCAGGAAGGAAGAGAAGGAGAATGAAAAGGAAAGTTTCACAGAGCCAGTGGTTCCAGAATGGAAGCCAGGGGGAGCTGGCAGAGGTCATCCAGGCAGCGGGAACGTTCTACAAGGCACTGACTCGGGGGAGACTCTGAACGGCTGGAAATGGAGCAATGGATGACACCACAGCACCAGGACACAGGACTGGCTGGGTTTCAAGAGGAACAGGGAGCACACAGTGGGAGCCAGCGGGTGGCGGATATCCAGGACGGGGTTCAGTTTCAATGAACACCATCCATCCCTGCTCTTGAGTTCTGACAGCACGGCAAGCTATCCTGTATTTAAGCATGCATTTCCATTGTTTTTCTCGGACCCTTCAGACCTGCTGAGAAGTCCACAGCCCGGCTGGTCTAATCCCAATTGCCACTTAAACTGGCAAGTCCTGGGAAGGATCTGTGGGGCCCCGCCAGGGACGTAGGTGTGGCCTCCTCTCAGTCTTCTTCCCAACCCTCGCCTGTGCATTTTCATGAAGGAACGTGTAGTCTGCCAACTTCATTGTCATTTATCCCTGGACAATTTGTTAACTTCAAGAATCCTTGAATGCCAACCTGGATGTCTTTATAATTGCTGTCTCTGTCAGAGCCTGTGTGAAAAATGTCACCGGGAGAATGAAGTCAGAAAAGCAAAGTTGCAGCGTGTTCCTCACGAAGGTGACAACGACCGAAAGCATTACTTGGTTTCAGGACAGTTTTGAGAACATTTCCAGCTCCTGAAAGAAAAGACGTTTGTAAAATTGGAAAAGCCAGCCTGCTGACATTGACAGCAAATTCATAATGCGCATGTTAATCTGAGGAGAGGCGCAGGCTTACACACCTCAGAGGAAAGCTCTAGAGTCAGTTAGAACAGGCTTCTGTCAAGGCCCCAAAGTTGGAAGACTTTGTTAGAAATCATAAAAGCAAATGTTTTTCTTTTTAAAAAAAATCTTTTAAAATATGCAGATGTAAGTAAAATGAGCAGTGTATTAGATTACCTTTTGCATATGAAAGGCTACTACAGTTTTAGACAAGTGTCTTTTAATGGGGGCTTTGGTTTTCTTCTCTGTTTTTTTGTTTTTTGTTTTTTTTTTTTTGGCGGTACTGGGGATCGAACTCAGGGCCTTGTGCTTGCAAGGCAAGCACTCTACCAGCTGAGCTATCTCCCCAGCCCTGGTTTTCTTCTCTGTAGAGGCAGAATTAAACTCAGCTATTTTGAGGGCCCCGGTATTGATAGTCCCTACACAGATTGCCTGTTTTTATGGTAATCTTTTCTTTTGAAGATCATTTTAGTATAAACCCTCTAAACGTTCGCCATCTGTTAAATCAGGGTTGGCTAAGTATGACCCACAGACCAACTCCGTTCCACTGCCTCGTCCTACGTAAGCTAAGTGTTGTTAGCACCCAGCTACACTGGTTTGTGTATTGTCTAAAGCTCCTGTCACACCACAACAGCAGAATTGCGTCTTTGTGGCAGAGACCACATGACCCACAGAAGTGAGAATATTGATCTGGTTCTTTACAGAAAAAGTCATTACGTGCTAGAACAGTCCCTTGTCTCTTCTGGTCACTCCGAGTATTAGGCAACTTGTCCCTTGCTAGACACTGCCTTCTCCCATCAAAGCATCAAACCTCGTAGGTGCAAGGAATGTTCTAGTGTGTTCTTTGTGAGTGTGGTTCTGTTTTATCTTACTGTGGGAAAATAATCCCTGTCCAGTTTGCCCATCCATGACAACTGCCCTTTGGACTCAGGTTGCCCCCTAAAGCTTTCTTCAGGCAGCTCTCTGAATAGTTGGTTGGTAAGGGTCCCTTGGGAAGCCATCTTGGCGAGTCTAAGATTTCTCATGGGTTATGCATATCATTTCTTCTCCTCCTCACCAGCCCATGTCTGGACATTGCATGGTTGCTCTGTACTGTTTGTTCTATGGATGCCAAACCTGAACAGAAGGACCCAAGTGTCCTGGTACTTCTGGACATTCTGTTCCCAAACTGAGCGCCACTTCACGGCTTTGACATCAGCTCAGTTCTGAACGTTTTCCATATGTGCTGTTGATGCCATACCCTTCCAGCCTTCTAAAGTGCAGTTGGGTTTTAGGTCATTGTGCAGACCTTTGCATTTAAAATGTAAAACACGATCATTTGATTCCATTTACCGAGTTAGATTTGCACCTGCTCTACCCAAATCAGTCCCAGAACTGTGTTTATATTTATTCTAAATATTTTTTCAATCCTAACTCCTTCTCCAACTGCTAGTCCAGTAAAACAATTGACATTTGAACAAATTATGCTCACTCTTACCACCCTGCCCTTGGACCTGTTGTGTCCCTAGTCCCAAATGCCTTCCTTTTCTACCCCGTGGATTCTCTTAATCTTTCCTTCAGGTATTGCAGCTTTCAGGAAGTCTTCCCCAACTCTCACAGATCAGATCACAAGCTCCTCTTCTAAGTTGTCTCTCACCTTGGGATGCCTCCTGGCAGTGTTTATTACAAGAACCTATCAGTGGAAGGAACTGTTGTATTGACAATGTCTAACACAGTGTTCGCACATCCTAGGCACCAAGGACGTTGGATAAGTTAATGAACAAATGGGTGAATAAGAGACATAACACCAGCTTGAGGACCTGAAGTCTATCCTGAAGAATCCGACCAAGGGGAGTGTGCAGCTTTTAGGCAGATTACAGCAACCATATGCCATGATGAGCTGAATTTTAGAAGAGTTAAAGTTGCTGCCAGTGGAGGCTGAATCTATCAAAGACGCAGAGACAAGAAGTAGTTCATTCAAGAGCAAAATAATTGAGGCTGAATGGTAGCTGTGGAACTGAAGAGGAAGAGCAGAACTGGAGCGAGGACTTGCGTGCAGAGTAGCCAGGTCTTGGTGATGAAGCGGATGAGCAGGGCAGTGGCAGCTCAGAATTAGGTTACATATTGAAAAAGTGTCTGAAAGAACTTGCTGCCTCCATTCATTTTGTAAACAAGTAGCTGATTTCTTAACCTCACTGATCATTCAGAATCACTTCTAAGCTAATACAGATTCTGAGGCTCCACCCCAAACCCCCAGACTCTGAACAGTTTTAAAGTCCCTGGAAGTTATGTCGACTGCCAGGTTTTGGTTGTTCACTTTTACGGAAATGTCCATCACCTTGATCTTCCAACCTTAGGTACTGACCAATGGGGCTGGAAAGAACCTTCCATCTTATTAGTCTTCTGTTCCCTTATTTTGATTTGGCTTATAAGACTTTTTAATTTCTCTTTTTATCTATTTTCTTGGCACACACCTTATCACTCACCACTGATATTTACTAACAGAAGAAGAGCAAACCCATTATTTAAATTATCTGACCTCAGTACCCTCAACTGTAAAATAGAGATAGCACTATCTCTTTCTTAAGGCTGCTTTAAGATACTGAGTGTGAAAACAAGTAGTACCTACATGGTACAGACCAGGTGCTGAACAGTTATTCTCCCCACTCACAACTAAATGGCACTTTTTAGAGCAGAAGTGTATCTAAAGCAGACATCTTTAATATCCTGCAGGAGTCTAGTCCAGTAACCTATGCTGACCAGATTCTCAGGGAATCTTCAATGAGGAATGAAGGAACAGATCAATCAGCTAATCAAAATGAATGAACAGTAAGTAAATTTATTAAAATATTGGTTTGTGGACACAAATCAATTGACTGTTGATAAATAACCATCTCTGATTATCTCTATGTTTATGACTTCCAAGGTTTATAGTAGATCGTCATTTTCAGGGAATCCTTAGAGGAAAAAAGAAGAGGAAAAATAGAGGGGAAGGAAGATCTCATGAAAATAGAAGGGAGACCAATAGAATAGAGGAAGGAAACAAGAGGGAAGAGAAAAGGAAGATACTGGGGAATGAACTTGACCAAATGATATTATGTACAGGTATGGATATGTAATGAGTCCCACTATTATGTAAAATCACAATGTACCAATTTTAAAAAGTTTAAACAAAATTCAGTTATCTTCCACCCCAGATCCATGAATCAAAATACCTGGTGATCAGGGGCCCAGGCATTTGAATTATAAAAGTTCTTTTTTTCTCATGGATTCTGATGCACAGACCATCTGGGGAAACCTCTGCTTTAGAGAACCGCTAAGAGGCCACATTGCTTTGTTTAGTGTAAGGAGATACATTTTCTTGTTCTACAGTAGTTATAGAAAGTTTAATTCCAATTGATTGTTTAAAACATACCCATTAAAGTCCAACATCTGTTTAATAGGTGTATCCTATTACATTCTTGTACTTAGGGCCACAGTCAAGACCCAACATAATCAGAGACACAATTTAAACAAACTAATTACATAAGGGCACACAGAGGCTGAGCTGAGCAGGGGCCTTTGAACACAAAATACGTCTTTAATCAAAACCAGGCGCTGGGCAAGCATAAGATACCCCAAACTGGAGTCGGGCGGTATGTCAATGCTATAGCAGATGTTCCCAGAACCAGTCCAGTCTGGGGACTCCTGAGCAGTACTAATGCTCCCGTACCACCCAAAGCTAGGCATTTCTGAGACCAGTCTGAGCAAACTGACTGATGGATGATAAGAGCAGGGAGGAAACTGTGTGCCCATCTCTGTTGGACTGTTGGGAAGCATGGGTGTTTCTAAGCAGAGATCTCCTGCAGGGATGAATGACTGGTTCCAACTCTTCCTATAACAGTGATCATGTAAGTATTTGCTACTATCTTTCCCAGTCTCTTGTTCCTTTTCCCTCTCTCATCCTGCCTTGAGGTTGCATCTTCCTATAAAGCATTCATACTTAAACTCTGTTTCTCTAAGATGGTATTTCTACAGAATCCAGACCTAGACTCTAACTGCTAGGGACCTTTCTGGGCACTTTATACACAATATGAACACACGGCTGTTTGACTTCAGTATTTATGTTCATAACTACTACACACAATTGCATTTTTTAAAGTGACCAAACCTTCCTGATACAATTAAAAAGAATGAGAATCATTGGTAAAATTCTCTCAGCATACTCCACAATCTAAAGCACACAGACTTGAGTCAGCCGAGTTAAGCTTGGTCTATAAAGGGAACTTTCTGTTTCATACACTGGGCTTGCTTTAACAGGACTGCAGGAACCTACTCATCTACGTGTCTGCCAGCCCGACTCAACTAGGAGTCCCCAGAGGGACCTGATCTTTGCCTCGATCTTCATCTTCCTGGAGTGGATCATGGATTAGTGAACACTTGCACTAGTCCATTCACGCTGCTATAACAAAAAATACTTCTGACTGGGTAATTTAAAAACAACAAGAATTTATTCCTTACAGTTCTAAAGGCTAGAAAATTCAAGATCAAGGCACCAGTGAATTAAGCATCTGGTGAGGACTTTGGTCTCTGCTTCAAAGAGGGGGGCTTGCTGCATCCTTACATGGCAGACAGGCTAATGAACTCCCTCGGTCCTTTTTAGAAGGGCATTTAGCCCATTCATGAAGATGGAACCACATGACCCAATCACCTTCTAATGAACTTGTGATACTATCACCTGGGGAGCTAATTTCCATGCATGAATTTTGAAGGGCCACAAACATTCATTCCATAGTATCATTAAATAAATGTTTGAGGAATGAACTAAACAACAGATTAACATTTTGTAAGAGATACTTCAACTTTGGGTGACCATGACATAATTAGCTGAAAATAAACCAGAGAATAGGATTTTTTTTTTCAAATCCTAAGCTCTCTTAAATACACATTTTCTTTTTCTCTTAGTAGGAGCTGCACTCCTTAGCCAAGCATGGCTCAGGTGAGCACGCTGGTCCTTTTCCAGGAAGCCCCTTTGATTTGGGATGAAACTGTTATTACATGCCAAGATCCTTTATAGAAATTGCAGCAGGTTTAGTGTCAGTTGCAAAATGCCTCTGATGTTTCTGAGAGCAAATAACTTTGAGGTAGAGCAGGACCCGCAGAAGAAGTCGTTACAGCAAAAGTGTTTGTGGTATAGTGATGTTCAAATGACCCCTGGCTGCACTGTGCTGTGGCTTTGCTCTGCCCATGCTGTTCCCACTCACGTGTTGATCGTGAAGTTACTCCATGATGGACTCTCCTCAATTGCCCTTCCTGTCCCACCAGGACATCTGATTCAGGCACTAGTGTGATTCTGCAAAGCCTTTTCTTCCCACTTTCATCATGAACTGATGCTTTTGCTCTGGTCCCAAAAGACCTTTATTCCATCTCATCCCAAGCCTTATGCTCAAGCCCAGTGCCAGGTTCTCCACTTCTGACATTCCCTTTTTGAGTTATCCTACATTTAGGGTGACAGTGTAGTCAAGAGTTGCAGATTTTCCCCAGAGTAATCTGATTGCAGAGCCAAAAGGGTGTCAGTTCACTCTAGGGCTTGGTGTATGACTCCAAAGGATCCTGGTTCTGTTTAGGTAGGTTAGTTGGTTTAATTTAGGCTTAGCTCTTCTTCCATTTAGATATATTCAATTTAGCAAGTCTGCTTATTAATTTCTTCTGTGTATTTGGAGTTGTATTCAGCATTGTGTGATTTGGACTGAAGGAAATTTAGGAAAAATGATTCAATGGCTCTTGACTCCCCTTCTCAATACAACCACGCAGTACAAGCACTGGGACCCCAGTTCCCAAAGCAACCTTTCTTTTCCAGTGACTTGGGGTTTCTCTCCTCAGTAGTAATTCTCTTCCCATGGGATCTATGATAGGATGACAAGCTGAATTGTTTTCTAAGTAAATATCATCAGTCTTATGCAACAAAAAATATGGGAAGATATGGGGAAAACCCTGTCATACCTGGAACACCCAAGATCAACTAAGACTATGGGAGGATCTATTTGCAGGAAAAATTAAAATGTGGGATATTGGAAAATCACTCATTTTCTCTGAAACTTAGTTTGGCCACCCGTGAGGTGGAATAAAAACATTTATAGTACACTAGCCCATCCCCCCACCCAACACACACACCCTGATCCTCAGCAGATGAGTTCCAAGACCCCAGAGGATGTCTGAAACTTTGTCCAGCACTGGAACTCTATTCATTCTGGGTTTTTTTTGTACACTCTCACCTATGATAAAGTAAGATCCATGCATTAGGTACACCAGGAGATTAGCAGTAATAATAAAAAATTAGAATAATTATAACAATAAGTATACTGTAATAAAATAGGCCACATCACCACTCTTGTGTTTTGGAGTCATTGTTAGGTTAAAAAAGGGTGTTGAACACAAGTTTAGCAGCCCTATGACAGTCGATCTCCTGGCTGAGATGGGTACACACCAACTGGAAGGTATCATTACAGCATGAATGTTCTGGATAGAGGGACAGTTCACACCTGGGCAGGACGGAACAGGATGGCAGAGATTGCAGCACATGACTCAGAATAGGGCACAATTTGAAACATGAATGACTTCTCTCTGGAATTTTCCATTTCATACTTTCAGACTATGGTTGACTGCAGATGACTGAAGTTGTAGAAAGAAAAGCTGTGAATAATGGGGCCATTCTACCACTTTCCTTCAAGTGTTTCACAAGTGTGGTGTGAGGGGAAAAAAAAATAAGATAATGTGTGACCAAGTGCTTGATAAATTGCAAAAGTTCTAAGCAGATGTAAGTTATTATATCACACCTAGAGTTCAGAAAGACAATTAGGCACCCACATTACACCATAGATTCAACTGTGATTAATGTATTCACTTTAGAAACTCTAGGAATTAATAACCATTTGCCATATATTCATTATGATCACATTAATCATTATAATTGATTGGTTAATTAGCTAATTATGGCTATAATGTAGATGTCATATGCATTTCCATAGGAATTCTTTGGTAATTCAACATTAATTAATGCCTGACCTTATCTTGATGCTAAACAGATCAAGGGAGTGACCTTCTAGCATTATTTTGATCAAAAGGGAACTTCCCAGAGGAGGACAGTGGAGCAGGCATCCCAGTGTCCTAATCATTATGCCTTAGCTCAAGAGCAATACAAATTTCTGAAAAGTCAAAAACTTGGAACCATTCTTTTTTCTTTTGTTTTCTTTTCTTTTCTTCTTTTTTTTTTTTTTAAACCAATACTTTTCCTTCTCTCTTTGCAAGACCCAGGCAAAGCAAAGGTCCATTCCTACTGTCCTCACACCTCAGAGCAAGATTATTTCATTTTTTTTTTCTGCAAAGGGGAAGGGGTGCACCTGAGAGAAAGATCAGGAACCAGCTATTATAAACAAACCACCTGCCCCCTGGCTTGCTGGTGACCCCAGAGACAGAAAAGGAATGATCAACCTCTGTCCCCAAGAATCTCACAATTCTCTGGGAGCCTCAAGGTCTGTAGAAAAAAAACATGCAAATTTAGTTGAGTGTGCTTTCAGGACTAAGGAAAAAAGTCTTATTTTTGTTGTTGTTTATTATTTTGTTTTGCTATTGTTTATAGATTTGGGGATATTGAGAAGAGAAGTTAAGGGAAATCAGAAGCAACTATTAAATTAGGAAAAAAGAGTCAGTAGTTTGCTTTGGTGAATTGTGCAAAATGTTATGCTTTGGAAACTCTTGGAATTTAGAGGTTGGCTAAATTTAAATTAATTGAAAATTTGCAAATATAGCTAATAAAACAATTACATAAATGGTTTATGAACCCAGAGCCCGATATTCAATCATTCTGAGTGTTTATTTTCCTCAAAGTGAAACATTTTAAAATATAGAAAGTCTAATGAGTGGAAACTTTAGCATTCTGGTTTTCCTAGAAGGTAAAATCAGCTGAGGCCTTATTGAAACTTAAGAAGCATGACATTTGGAACATATTTAAAAACCCTGAAATATGATGTCATGGAGGATTAGTGTCTAAGCCTCTAACTGCTACTATCACAAAAGTAAGCTTTTAAAATAATTTGAAAGTGTCCATTAGTACAAATTTCAATTTCCTCCTAAGGCAGAAAGTTCAAATGTACAATGCATTATCAGAAGAGTTTTGTGATTTTATTAAGTGATCGAGTGATTTGAACCACAATTTTATCTTGCTGTATTGTTTTTCTAAAGAAAAGGTGAAACAAAACTCTACCAATGTATCTTGCAGAGTCACAGTTAGATTACAACCTTGTCAGTAGGGTCATGCAGGGTCATAAAGGTGCTTTAGGTGCAATCAGGCAGACTTTGGGTTCTGGAAATGAACCATACACAGATAATGGAGAAGGAGAAACTTTCTGGAGAAGGGATTTGTGGTTGCTCCAGTCTCTGGGGAGCAAACACCCAGAAAGGATTAGAAAAGCAAGAGGTTTATTAGTAGTGAAAGGAAAGCAAGGTGAAAAGGTCTTTCAGACTATGATGCAGGTCTGATTCTATGAAGGACTGGAGGGGAAAAGGAGAGAGATGCATAAGTGTCAGACACTAAGCAGTCCCAAGAAAATTCTACCCAAACTCCTAGATTTTAAGGACGAGAGTTCATTCCAACACCCTCACTGGGGACTGGGCCTCTTTACAGTGATGTATGGATGTCATGTTGTGTGGCTCAGGACCCCTTAAGCCCCTGTAGAGCACGGGCTGAAGTCCTGCAGGCCAAAGAGGCAAACTCCTACTCAGGGTAGGTGTCGACCGCCACTGAGATTACCTGCCTGCCCTTCTAGGGTAGAAGGCTCACAAAAACCAACATGCTACCAAATGACTGTTTGGTGTCCTCCAGGAAAATTGTCATATTGGAGACCTCGTGTAGGTTACTTTTGCTGACAAATTGTACATCCAGGGGTGGCTGCATCCAGATCCGCCTGGATAGGTGGAAGTCTGTGCTCCTGGGTCCATACTGGCCTCTATCTCTGCACCATGGCCACTCTGTTCAGGTGCCACTGTATCGATTCTGACCCACATGAAGGCTGCCCAGTGTCAACTGGCTGAGTCATCTCTGTTGCCTGTTTAGTGCCTCCTGCAAGGTTAAGGCTTTCCAGTGGGGTGGAGAATGACTATATCCCATACCTTTCTGCCTTCCTGCACGTCCGTCCTCATGCTTCTACCCAGACTTCATTCTTACAGACCCTATTCCTTTCCTTTCCAGGCCTCTGAAGAGAATGACCTGAAGAGACTCAGAGTCTGGATAGATTTTCACCTTAAGATACTTCTCTTTCCACACAAAGTAGATAACGGTGTCATGGGCTACATTATGTTACCCCAAAGTTCCTATATAGAAATCCTAACCACTAGCATGTCAGAACATAATATTTTTGGACATAAGGTTTTAAAAGAGGTAATTATGTTAAAATAAGGCCTTTAGACCAGGCAGGGTTGCACATGCCTGTAACCCCAGCTGCTTGTGAAGTTGAGGCAGGAGGATCACAAGTTCAAAGCCAATCTCAGCAACTTAGCAAGGCCCTAAGCAACTTAGACAGATCTCAAAATAAAAATAATAAAAAGGGCAGTGGATGTGGTTCAGTGGTTAGGTGCCACTAAGTTCAATCCCTTGTACTGGAAAAAAATAATAAAGCTCTTAAGGTAGATTCTAATCCAATATGACTGGTGTCCTTTAGAAGAGGAAATTTTGGCACCGAGAGACACCATGGGTATGTTCACAGACTATGTGAGAACACAGCAAGAAAGCAGCCATCATAAAGCCAAGGAGAGAGACCTCAAAAGAATCCAAATCTGCTGACTTCATACTTAGATCTCTGATATGTGAACTGTGACACTGAGAAGATAAATCCCTGTTGTTTAAGCCACCCAGTCTGTGGCATTTTGTTATGGCAGCTCTAAGAAACTAACACAGATGGCTTAAAATTCCAACCACTGGGAATATTTCCCCCTCTCTACTGTCTCTGCAGGCATCGTTCCCTGAATTTTCAGATATGTACATTAAACACTGGAAGAGCTTTCCTTCCACTGGACAACTTCCTAGGTCCCTGAGATTCAGCAGTCAGGCTGCCAACTTGTGCCAGGAATCAACTCTGCCCCCACATGCCATTCAGGATGATGTTCTTTGCCAGCTGGACAGTGAGAGAGTCCCCAGGCCCTAGCTAACAGCCCGTGGCTACTTGGATTCTTCAGGTTCTCTGAGAAGGCAGAATCAGATGCGTGCAGGACTTGTTGCAGGCAATGCCTGCAGAGAAGCAAAAGGAGGAGGTGGCAAGCCAAAGCCACCTGTTAAAGGTATCCAGAGTCTTGCAAGAATGGCCCTCCTGTACTCAGTCACTGGCATGTCATGGAAGGCACAGCATGCATGCCAAATTCCACAGCCATCACATGGGCAGCACAGTATCTACCAACATGGTGCTATGGTCCCTACGACTGCTACCATCGAGCCTCGGTAAGCTTCAGGGCAGGGTCTTGATTCTTGTGAGATTGCAGAGGAACTGGGAGAGAGAGGTGAGCATGACTTTCCTGAAGTTCCCCTTCCTTGTTCTTCTGTCAGCTCTGATCAGCTGTTTGGCAGGAAGAAGGGAGAGAGAGAATGAGTGAGAATGAATCATTGAACTCACTCGTAGCTCAGGGAAATGTTTTATCGGATTTGTTTCACTTTGATGCCGATTAAGCCCATGGGGTAGAGAGGCCAGCAAGTGAACACGTGGGCTGGGGGAAGGGTTGCAGGGTCTCCCTATGGTTGTTGCGGCCATGTTTGTAATTTATTATTAACTATCTCTTCTGTGCCATGGTTATTGGACCCTTCCAGGGGGTCGGTTCCTGGGGCCAGGTCTGTGGTTCAACGAGGCAGATCAGACAGAACATTTTATTTACTTGCTTCTTCCTTTAAATCTAGCATGACTCAACCCAGAACAAGGCAGAAAAGTTTGCTTGATTTTGATTGAAACGGTGGACTTTGGGAAAACTCAGAGCTATGCTACTGGCCACATTCACATCCCTCGTCACCTGACAAATTAACAGAAACTTGGTGGAACAGCCACTTCAGGTTTTGATGTCACAGTCTTGTTCTGAGAACGTAAATAAACAGTCTTTTGTTTAAATGCTGATCATCTAAGTGTTCCACATGTAATGTTATGGTCCCTGAGTTCATTGATTTTTCTTTGACCGAGGTCCTTCTCTGTGTCCCCTGCTCTACCCGGGGAGAGGGAGGCAACTGCAGATGAGAAAAGACAAGACCATTTCTCTTGGTGATGGCAAAATAAGAAGTGGGGAATATGAGCAATATCAAACTCAAGACGCGACAGTGGCAGATCATGTCAGGTGCTCAGAGGAAAATGAAAAAGCAATGGCATGTTATCAAATTAGTCTCACATTATCACTTTAAGTAGTTGCTGTTGCTCAGGGAGATCAATTAATACCCCCAAGTGACAAGAACGAAAATTTGAGCCCAGACCAGTACTTGAGCCAACATGTAACCTAACTTCAGATTTAAGCCATCTCCACTCAGTCCCTGATCAACTCAAAAGAGACCCCCTCTCAGTGGTCCTTCCCTTGGACACTCTGTCCCAGCCAAATTACTGACTTGCAGTTTCTGAAGGAGACCCAGTACCTCCGGCAAAATTCTGTGCAGAGCCTGTCCAACATTTTCCAAAGTACCAAACACTTCCCACAAATAGAGAAGACTAATTTATATGGTGCATGGACACATTTTGGAGAAACACTGGTTCATAGATCAAGAAAGAAATTTCCTTTTCAGGTCTTTTTCTCTACGTCTAAGTATACTGAAGAGACATTCTGATACCAGGCAAACATTTTTAACACTTGTTAAACTCCTCTTAAAAACGGGCATATTAAGGATAATCGGCATATCCTTTAATTTGACTAAATTTAAAATATTTAAAGTCTATAATTTGACAAATTTTGAAAAGTGAATGCATTCATGAAATTATCACTGTTCCCCAAATCATAAATGTGTCCTTCACCCCTAAAAGTTATTTTTTTCATTTTCTTTATAATTCCTCCCTCATGCCCCTTCCACCTTATATCCAGGCAATTACTGGCCTGCTTTCTCTCACTACAGATTTATTTGCATTTTCTAGAATTTTTGTATATGCAGCATAGAATTTTCTTTTATTTTGTTTGAGGTAGAGAGCTGGCTTCTTCCCCAGAGCAGAGTTATTTGGACAGTTATGCAGAGTTGCCACATGTATCCATAGTTTAGTCCTTGATATTGATGAGTGGAGTCCCATTGTGTGACAGTTTATTTTTAACCCCTTGATCAATATTTAGGTTGTTTCTAATTTAGGACGATTGCAAGTTAAGTACATGTCAATGTTTGGGCACATATCTTTGTAAACATTGAAGATTTTATTTTCAGTGGGTAAATACTTAGGAGTAGAATGGGTAGAAGATAATGTGTAGACTTTGAACTTGTTGAGAAATTGGGGCAAGCTGTTATCTAAAGGGACATATCATCTTACATCTGCACCCGTAGTGTATGAGAGTTACCGTCACTCCAACTTTTGGGAAGGTCAGTCGCTTTTATTTTAGCCATTTAGTAAAAAGGTTGAGGTATTTCATTGTGGTTTTAGTTTGTAATTTCCTAATGACTAATGAAGCTGACCATCTTTTTATAAGCCTATTTACCATCCATATATCTTCTTCAATAAAGTATTTGTTCAAATACTTTACTCACTTTTTTTTACTGAATTATTTGTTTTCTTTCTCCTCCTCACTCTCCTTTTTATTACTATATAGTCCAAATTAAAAAATTCTTTATCAGTTATATTATTTACAGATTTGTTTTCCTTTCAGTCTGTGGCTTCTTTGTTCATTATTTTAATGTCATTTTCAAAAGAAAGAAATTTTTATTTCATGATAAAGTCCTATTAAAGTCCTATTTTCTCTTATATTTTTAAAATTATTGTTAATTTTCATAATTGTTACATTTATTATTACAGATATTTTTGTAATTATTTTATGGATACTTTTATAATTATTCTGTTATAGATTATGTACCTTAAGGTACTCCTATGACTAATAGGAGGCATAAAGATCTTTTTTCATTTTCTTCTATGTTTCAGTTTTTCATTTTCATTTACATCCCTGATCCATTTCACTTAAATTTTGTGTGTGATGTGAGGCATGGACTGAATGTGGATATCTAATTATCCCATACCATTTTTTGGAAAAGCTGTAATTTCTCAACTAAATTGCCTATGCATATTTCTTGAAAACCATTTGTCATTTATGCAGACAACTAAAGATACACTTGTCTATTTATGAATGCTTTTTCCATCCATGTTTTTGTCTCTTCTGTAGCCAAAAATGCACTGTCTCCAATTATTATGTCTTTATGAATAGTCCTAAAATCAGGTACCCTTAGTCCTCCAACTTTGTTCTTATTTTTCAAAGTTCTTTTCACTATTCTAGATTATTTACTTTTCATATAAATTTTAGAGATTGCCAACTTCTAAAACAAACCTGTTTGCATTTCGATTTAATTGCATTGGAGAAAGTTCACATTTTAACGCTATTACATTTTCTTTCACATGAAAATGGTATACTTCTTTATTTATATATCCTTACATTTATCTTGACAATTTTTTCTCTAGTTTTCGGTGTATACAAGTGTTATGCGAATTTTATCAGATAAATGCACAAGTACTTCATACTTTCATGCGATTACCAATGGCTTTTAAATAATTGCAGTTTGCAATTACTTTTTGGTAGTATATGGGAATAAAATTAATTCGTATTTATTAACTTCACTACCTAAAACTTTGTTGAATTTGTTTATTAATTCCAGTAGTTTCTGTAGGTTTCTTAAAATTGTGTCATCTGAAAATAATGATTGGTATCAGACAGGCTAATTTCTTCCTCTCTCATCTGGAAGACCCCTGCTTTTCTCTTTCTTGTCCAACTGCCCTGATCAGAATCTTCCATCCAAGGTTGAATGTTATGGTTTAAATGTAAGGTGTCCCCCAAAAGTTCACGTGTGAGACAATGCAAGAAAGTTTAGAGATGAAACAATTGGGTCATGAGAGCCTTACTTTAATCAGTGCATTGATCCCCTGATGGGATTAACTGGGTGGTAACTGTGGGCAGGAAGGATGTGATGGGAAAAGGTGGGTCACTGGGTGTGAGCCTTTGTGACACATATTTTGTCCTGGGTGAGGGGAGCTCTCTGCTACTTGGTGCCGTGTCTTGAGCTGCTTTCCTCCACCATACCCTTCTGCCATGGTGTTCTACCTTCCATTGGGCCTAGAACAATGGAGGTGGCTGCCAATGGACAGAGACCTCTGAAACCATGAACACTCAATAAACTTTTCCTCCTTTGCATTGTCCTCCTCAGGTCTTCTGGCCACAGCAATGAGAAGCTGACCAAAACGTGGGCAACCATCCTTGCCTTGCTCCCACCTTAGGGAGAAACCATGAGCCTTTCATCCTTGGTGTGATGGCAGGTCTAGGCTTTGGATAAATATCTTTTATTAGATCCGGGAAGGTTTCTATTCCCAGTTTCCTACAATTTGGTAAAAAATTCAATAATGGTCATTGTATTTTTTTCAATTGCTGTTCTATACCTTTTTGGATGACCCTATGACTTTTCTCATGTTTAGTTTGTCAATACAGTAAATTGCATACATTGGTGTTCAAAGTTTAAACATGTTAACCTTCCCACCTTGCATTTCAGTACTTCAATTCAAGTTTTGTTTATGACTTTTCATGAGAAATTGGTACGTTGTTTCTTTTCTTTTCTTGTAATTTTTTTTTTTTTTTGTCTGACTTTGTTTCCAGAGAATGCAGGTCATGTGTATTCAGTTGAGGAGCATCCTTTGCTCTTAGTTGTCTGGGGAAAATATTTGAAATTCATCTCACAGCTTACTGATGCACTTTTCATTTTACATTCTTCTCTTGCTGCCACCAACTCCTGCTACTACCACTTCCTCCACTGCCTAGAGATCCGCTGCTAGGGAGACTCCAGGTTTGGTTGCATGCAGTCACACATTTTGAGACGCTGGTCAGAGCCTCAGTTTCTGTAGGGTGCCAGTAGGTTGCTGCCACTGCCATTTGGGGGCACATCCACCCCATCCTGGGACACTGGCCAGGACCTGGAGGCTCAGTGTCAGGGTGCCTACAGGTTTGGCTGCACGTTGGGTCTTCTTCCTGGGAAAGTGGGTTGCCACCAACTAGTTACTGTCTCTCAGGATTACTCATCCTGGTGGTCTCTCCAAATTCCAGTGGTACTGAGATCTTGGGATTGCAACGTGACTAAGCGCAGGACATCTAAGGCTCAGATTGGCAAGATAGTGACTGGGTCTGCCAGGGCCTCTTTGGAACAGGCAATCTTTCAGGAAGTCAGAGACAGGGCTGAGAAGCTTGTGGATGCTGGCAGAGACAGTTGTTCAGTTTTCCACTGAGATTTATTTTATTTTTATTTTTTTCCTTCTCTGGCATCTCTCTCCACCATATTTGGAGCAGGGTGTTTTTTTTTTTTTTTTTGTGCATCAGTTTGTTGAAGACAGTGATATATGCATGGTGTTTTGCAGTTTCGCTGTATATTCTGTATATTCTTATATTTTTATTTTTTTCCTTCTCTTTATATGTATTCTTCCTCTCTCTTATTTGTCTTCCTAGTTTCCCTTTCTGCCTTTTCTCCACATAACAGTCAATCTCTGTTCGTTCCTCCCCCACTCTTCCTATGGATTTTGCTTCTGCTTCTCTCTTTCTCTCTCATGAACATCATGTCCTGCACTGCTTCTGGTCTTTCTTTGTCCACTATTTGAGATTGATTGTAAATCCATTTGGAAAATTTTCTGTTTTAATGTGAACGGTGATTGAATTCATCATTGTTGTTTATAGCAAGAGGACACTAGACGCCTTGTTGGGAGCTATTAGATTGGAGGCTGTATATTATTTACACTGGAATTTGTTGATATTGGTCCCCCTCTTAAATGCGGGATACTGGAAATCTTCAGTGACAATATAGGTCTACAGGGTAGGCTCTATATTGCCTCGGATTCATACAACTAGATGGGAAAACACACAAACAACATGAAAAAACAAGGGAACAAAATGCCACAAACAAACCAAGATGCTCCAATAAGAGAAGCCACTGAAAACACAATAGAAGAAATGTTCAAGAAGGAGTTCAGAATGTACATAGTCAATCTGATCTGAAAAGTAAAAGATGGTATAAAGAGTGAAATCAAAGAGAAAATACAGGGAGTAAAAGATCACTTCAATAAAGGGTTAGAGAATGTGGGGGGGGAGAAGCAGAAATCCTCCAAATGAAGTAATCAATAAATCAAATTAAAATTCAATGGAAAACATCACCAACAGACTAGACCATTTGGAAGACAGAACCTCAGACAATGAAGACAAAATACTTAATATTGAAAATAAAGTAGATCATGCAGAGAAGATGGTAATAATCCAAGAATAGAACTCCAAGAATTATGGGATAACATGAAAAGACCAAATTTAAGAGTTATTGGGATAGAAGAAGGAGCAGAGATACAAACCAAAGGAATGTACAATATTTTCAATGACATAATATCAGAAATTTTCCTCAATCTAAAGAATGAAATGAAAAATCAAACACGGGAGGCTTACAGGACCCCAAATGTACAAAAATACAGCAGACCCACACCAAGACCCATTATAATGCAAATGACTCAATTACAGAATAAGGATAGAATTTTAAAGACTGCAAGAGTAAAAAAATCAAATTACATATAGGGGGAAACCAATTCAGAATACAGTCGATTTCTCAACACAGACCCTCAATGCCAAGAGGTCCTAGAATAATATTTATCAAGCTCTGAAATAAAATGGATGCCAAGTGAGAATTTTATATCCAGCAAAATTAAGCTTCAGATTTGAAGATGAAATAAACACCTTCTATGATAAACAAAAGTTAAAAGTATTCACAACTAAAAAGCCCACACTGAGGAACATTCTCAGCAATATATTCCATGAGGAGGAAATGAAAAGACAAAACAAAACAATGAAAACCAGCAAGGGAGGAACTACAGTAAAGGAAAGGTCAATCAAAGGAGAAACTAAGTCAAGATAAAACCAAAAATAAACCAAAATGTCCAGGAAGATAAGTCATATCTCAGTAATAACCTTGAATATTAATGGACTAAACTCATCAATCAAAAGACATAGACTTGCAGATTGGATTAAAAAAACAAGACCCAACAATATGCTGTCTCCAAGAGACTCACCTCATAGGCAAAAACATCCACAGACTGAAGGTGAAAGGATGAGAAAAAAATATATCACTCATGTGGATTGCAAAAACAAGCAGGGATTTCCATTCTCATCTCAAATTAAGCCAAAATTAATCAGAAGGAACAAAGAAGGTAATTTCATTCTACTGAAGGGAATTATATAGCAGCAAGGCATAACAATTGTAAATATTTATGCTCCAAACAATGGAGCATCTATGTACATCAAACAAACCCTTCTCAATTTCAAGAATCAAATAGGTCACAACATGGTAATACTGGGTGATTTTAACACACCTCTCTAACCATTGGATATATCTTCCAAACAAAAACTAAATAAATAAACAATAGAACTAAATAATTAATCAATAATTTAGACTTCACAGACATGCATAGAATATTTTATCTATCAATGAGTAAATACACTTTTTTCTTGGCAGCACATGTATCTTTCTCCAAAATAGACCACATCTTATGGCACAAAGCAACTCTTTGTAAATATTTAAAAAAATGGAGAAAATACCCTGGATTCTATAAGATCATAATGGACTGAAATTAGAAATCAACAATGAAACAAAAAAATAGAAGCTACTCTAACACGTGGAGAATAAATATTACACCATTGAAGATGAGGATAATAGAAGAAATCAAGGATGAAATGAAAAAATACTTAGAGGTAAATGAGAATACCAGTACAACATATAATAATAATATATAATATTCTCTGGGACACTATGAAGGCAGAACTAAGAGGAAAGTTCATTGCATTGAGTCCATTTATTAAAAGAATAGAAAGTCAACAAATAAATGACCTAACATTACATCTTAAAGCCCTAGAAAAAGAAGAACAACTCAACACCAAAAAAAGTAGAATACAGGAAATAATTGAAATCAGAGCTGAGATCAATGCAATTGAAACAAACAGAACAATTGAAAAAATTGAGAAAGCAAAAAATTAGTTATTTGAAAAAATAAATAAAAGTGGTAAACCCCTAGCCACACTAACAAAGAGAAAGAGAAAGAGAAAACCCAAATTACTAAAATACTTGATGAAAAAGGAAATATCACAGTGGACACAAATGAAATACGGAAGATAATTAGAAACTATTATGAAAATATATGCTCCAATAAAATAATAAATATTGAAGACATTGACAAATTTCTAGAGACATATAACTTACCTAAACTGAATCAGGAGATCACACAAGATTTACACACAACAACTTCAAGTAATGAAATAGAAAATGCCATTAAAAGCCTACCAATTAAGAAAAGCCCAGGACCAAACAGATTCTCAACTGAGTTCTACAAGATCTTCAAAGAAGAATTAACACCAATACTCTTCAAATAATTCCATGAAATAGAAAAAGAGGGAACCCTTCCAAACTCATTCTATGAGGCTATCATCACCCTGATACCAAAACCAGACAAAGACACATCAAGGAAAGAAAACTTCAGACCAATATCCCTGATGAACATACATGCAAAAATTCTCAATAAAATTCTGGAAAAGCACATACAAAAACATATTAAAAAGATTGTACACCATGATCAAGTGGGGTTCATCCCAGGGATGAAGAGTTGGTTCAACAAACAGAAATCAATAAACATAATTCAACATATCAATAGACTTAACAAGAATCATATGATCATCTCAATAGATGAAGAAAAAGCATTTGACAAAATAAAGCACCCCTTCATGTTCAAAACACTAGAAAAACTAGGGATAGTAGGAACATAATGTCAACATCAAAAAAGCCATATATGCTAAACCCAAGGCCAACATCATTCTAAATGGTGAAAAATTGAAAGCATTCCCTCTAAAAACTGGAACAAGACAAGAACGCCCTCTTTCACCACTTCTATTCAACATTGTCCTTGAAAATCTAGCCAGAGTAATTAGAAGAAAGAAATTAAAGGTACACAGATAGGTAAAGAAGAATTCAAACTATCACTATTTGCTGATTATAGGATTCTAGATTTGAAATATCCAAAAAATTCCACCAAAAATCTTCTAGAACTAATAAATGAATTCAGCAAAATAGCAGGATATAAAATCAATACCCATAAATCAAACACATTCCTGCACACCACTATAAGAGAAATAAGGAACGCTACCCCATTAACAATCACCTAAAAAAAAACAAAAAAAACAAAAACTTGGGAATCAATCTAGCAAAAGAGGTAAAAGACCTGTGTAATGAAAACTATGGAACACTAAAAAAAGAAATTGAAGAAGACCTTAGAAGATGGAAAGACCTCCCATGCTCCTGGATAGGCAGAATTAATATTGTCAAAATGACCATACTACCAAAAGTGTTATACAAATTTAATGCAATTCCTATTAAAATCCCAATGACATTCTTCATAAAACTAAAAAAAGCAATCATGGAATTCATTTGGAAAAATAAGAGACCCAGAATAGCCAAAGCAATCCTTAACAAGAAAAGTGAAACAGGAGGCATTGCAATACCAGACCTCAAACTATACTACAGAGCTATAGTAATAAAAACAGCATGGTATTGACAACAAAACTAGACAAATGGTACAGAATAGAAGACACAGAGACAAACCCACATAAATATAGGATTCTCATACTAAACAAAGGTGCCAAAAAACATTCACTCGAGAAAAGATAGCCTCTTCAAACAAATGATTCTAGGAGAACTGGAAAGCCATATGTAACAAAACGAAATTAAACCCTTATCTCTCACCCTGCATGAAAACCAACTCACTGTAGGTCAAAGACTTAGGCACTAGAACAGAGACCCTGTGACTACTAGAAGAAAAAATAGGCCCAAATCTTCACCATGTCGGACTAGGACCAGACTTCTTTAAAAAGACCCCTAAAGTGCAAGAAGTTAAATCAAGAATCAATAAATGGGATGGACTCAAACTAAAAAAGCTTCTTCTCAGCAAAAGAAACAATCCTACAAACTGGGAGAAAATATTTACCACATGCACCTCAGATAAAGTATTAATCTCTAGGATATGTAAAGAACTCAAAAAACAAATAACTCCAAAAAAAAAATAACTCCATCAATAAATGGGCTAAGGAACTGAACAGACACTTCACAGAAGAAGATACACAATCAATCAATAAATATATGAAAAAATGTTCAACATTTATAGCAATTAGAGAAATGAAAATCAAAAGGACCCTAAAATTTCATCTCACTCAAATCAGAATGTCAAATATCAAGAATATAAGCAATAATAAATGTTGGGAAGGATGTGGAGAAAAAGGTATACTCAGTCATTGCTGGTGGTAATGCAAATTGGTACAACCATTATGGAAAGCAGTATGGAGATTCCTCAGAAAACTTGAGAACCATCCTTTGACCCAGCTATTCCACTCCTCAGTTTATACTCAAAGGTCTTAAAATCAACATACTACAGTGATGCAGTCACATCAATGTTTATAGCAGCTCAATTCACAATAAACTATGGAACCAATCTAGATGCCCTTCAACAGATGAATGGATAAAGAAAAGGTGATATATATAATGGAATTACTCAACTTTAAAGAAAAATGAGGCAGAGTCGCCTCTTCTGGGAAATGGGCGGCTGGCGGGCATGTGTGGCAGCCAGTGCAACAGGACTTTGCTTGGCGGCTGTGCTGTCACAGTATGATTTTTAAATTTTGATCAGGCTAAATATAAGAGAAGATATCTGACTTCCCCAGAACAAGCTTCAAGACCCGGAGCCAGCGCAGCATGCTCCAGCCCACAAGCGGCTTCAGGGACCAGGACAGGGCAGCCAGAGACTTCCCCAAGTAGCCCGGCCCCCTGCGGTGGGAGGTGCCTTTCAAGGCTAGCTTCTCGGAGCAGACCACCCAGTGAGAGCCTTTCTACATAGAGCCAGCCACAAGTCCCCAAGCCAACAGAGAGCTTCGATCCACAAGCAGCCTCTGGGATCAGGGCAGGGCAGCCAGAGACTTCTCCAGGCGGCTCTGCCCACTCCGGCCTCAGGCTCTTTCCACGGGGCAATCCAAGATGGCAGACTAGAGGGTGACTGCATCTCCAGTTGCTCCAGAACCCAGGAGTTAAGAAGGGGAGGCATTGAGAGACTCGGACTAAAATAGAGCCACGGGTGAGTCTGCCCACTGGGTAAAGCTCAGTCCAGGTGGCAGGCCCAGATAGAGGTGGCTTATCGGAGCCGGGCAGGGCAGCTAGAGTCTTCCACAGGCAGCCCTGTGCACTCCGGCGGTGGGCCCCTCCCACACAGCCAGCTTCTCCAGGTTCTCGGAGCAGGCCCCCTAGTGAGAGCCTTTCTGATCAGAACAAGCTCCAAGTCCCGGAGCCTGTGCGGCATGCTCTGGCCCACAAGCGACTTCAGGGACCAGGACAGGGAAGCCAGAGACTTCCCGAAGCAGCCCGGCCCCCTGCGGTGGGAGGCACCTTTCAAGGCTAGCTTCTCGGAGCAGACCGCCCAGTGAGAGCCTTTCTACATAGAGCCAGCCACAAGTCCCCGAGCCAACGGAGAGCTTCGATCCGCAAGTAGCCTCTGGGATCAGGGCAGGGCAGCCAGAGATTTCTCCAGGCGGCTCTGCCCACTCCGGCCGCAGGCTCTTTCCACGGGGCGATCCAAGATGGCAGCATAGAGGGTGACTGCATCTCCAGTCGCTCTAGAACCCAGGACTCAAGAAGGGGAGGCATTGACAGACTTGGACAAAAATAGAGTCACAGGGTGAGTCTCCCCCACTGGGCAAAACTTGGCCTGGGTGGCTGGTACAGATAGGGGTGGGTTATCAGAGCAGGGCAGGGCACCTAGAGTCTTCCCCAGGTAGCCTTCCACACTCTGGCGGTGGGCTGCTCCCACATGGCCAGCTGCACAGTGCAGGCCCCCAGTGAGAGCCTTTCCGCACAGAGCCAGCTCCAAGCCCTGGAACCAGTAGGGGGCTAGGGGCAGCTTTCTTCGGAAGCACTGCATTATCAAGTTCCTCCAAGACTTCAGGCTACTGAAGGCTGGAAGGTGATACACTGGAAATCTACTGGGACACTCTAAGCCAATAGAGGAAATCTGCAATATCTCAGGGTCCCCCTGACAGCTGATCAATATGAGAAAACAAGGAAAGAAAATGTCCCAAACAAACCTAGATACTACATCAATAAAACCCAATGACAGCACAGCAGAAGAAATGTCAGAAAGGGAGTTCAGAATGTACATAATTAAAACAATCAGGGAAGCAAATGAGGAGATGAAAGAGCAAATGCAGGCATTGAAGGAGGAGATGAAAGAGCAAATGCAGGCATTAAATGATCGCACCAATCAACAGTTAAAAGACCAAATACGGGAAGCAAGAGATCATTTCAATAAAGAGTTAGAGATACTGAAAAAAAAAACAAAAAAACTAAAATCCTTGAAATGAAGGAAACTATAAACCAAGTTAAAAACTCTATAGAAAGCATAACCAATAGGATAGAACACCTGGAAGACAGAACCTCAGACATTGAAGACAAACTATTTAATCTTGAAAACAAAGTTGGCCAAACAGAGAAGATGGTAAGAAATCATGAACAGAATCTACAAGAATTATGGGATATCATGAAAAGGCCAAATTTAAGAATTATTGGGATTGAGGAAGGCTTAGAGAAACAAACCAAAGGAATGAACAATCTATTCAATGAAATAATATCAGAAAATTTCCCAATCTGAAGAATGAAATGGAAAACAACTACAAGAGGCTTATAGGACTCCAAATATACAAAATTACAACAGACCCACACCAAGGCACATTATTATGAAAATACCTAACATACAAAATAAAGACAGAATTTTAAAGGCCACGAGAGAAAAGAATCAAATTACATTCAGAGGGAAACCCATAAGAATATCAGCAGATTTTTCAATCCAGACCCTAAAAGCTAGAAGGGCCTGGAACAACGTATACCAAGCCCTGAAAGAAAACGGATGCCAACCAAGAATCTTATACCCAGCAAAACTTACCTTCAAATTTGACGATGAAATAAGACCCTTCCATGATAAACAAAAGCTAAAGGAATTTACAAAAAGAAAGCCAGCATTACAGAACATTCTCAGCAAAATATTCCATGAGGAAGAGATGAAAAACAATGATGCAAATCAGCAACAGGAGGCGCTAGCCTAAAGGAATAGCCAAATAAAGGAGAAACAAAATCATGTCAAAAAACAAATATGAGTCAAATGACTGGGAATAAAAATCATATCACAATAATAACCCTGAATGTTAATGGCCTGAATTCATCAATCAAAAGACATAGACTGGCAGATTGGATTAAAAGAAAAATCCAACAATATGCTGCCTGCAAGAGACTCATCTCATAGAAAGAGATACCCATAGACTAAAGGTGAAAGGATGGGGAAAAACATACCATGCACACGGACACAGCAAAAAAGCTGGAGTATCCATCCCCATTTCAGATAATGTGGACTTCAAGCCAAAACTAGTCAGAAGGGATAAAGAAGGACATTACATGCTGCTTAAGGGAAGCATAAATCAGCAAGACATAACAATCATAAATATCTATGCCCCAAACATTGGCTCATCCACGTACGTCAAACAAATCCTTCTCAATTCCAGAAATCAAATAGACCCAACACAATAATACTAGGCGATTTTAACACACCACTCTCACCACTGGATAGATCTTCCAAACAAAAATTGAATAAAGAAACCATAGATCTCAATAACACAATCAATAATTTAGACTTAACCGACATATATAGAATATACCATCCAACAAAGAACGAATTGACCTTCTTCTCAGCAGCACATGGATCCTTCTCTAAAATAGACCATATTTTATGCCACAAAGCTACTGTTAGCAAATATAAGAAGATAGAGATACTACCTTGTACTCTATCAGATCATAATGGATTGAAATTAGAAATAAATGACAGAATAAAAAACAGAAACTTCTCCAATACTGGAGACTAAATAATACACTATTATATGATGAATGGATAACAGAAGACATCAGGAGGGAAATAAAAAAATTCTTAGAAGTAAACGAGAACAAAGACACATCATATCAAAATCTCTGGGACACTATGAAAGCAGTACTTAGAGGAAGATTTATTTCATGGGGCGCATTCAACAAAAGAAGTAGAAATCAACAAATAAACGACTTAACACTACAGCTCAAAGCCCTAGAAAAAGAAGAGCAGACCAATACCAAAAGTAGTAGAAGACAGGAAATAGTTAAAATCAGAGCCGAAATCAACGAAATTGAAACAAAAGAAACAATTGGAAAAATTAACAAAATAAAGAGTTGGTTCTTTGAAAAAATAAACAAAATTGATAAACCCTTAGCACACTAACAAAGAGAAAGAGGGAGAAAACTCAAATTACTAAAATTTGGAATGAAGAAGGAAACATCACAACAGACACGAGTGAAATACAAAACATAATTAGAAGCTATTTTGAAAATCTATACTCCAACAAAACAGAAAACCTCGAAGACATCAACAAATTTCTAGAGACATATGAATTATCTAAACTGAACAAGGAGGACATACACAACTTAAATAAATGAATTTCAAGCAATGAAATAGAAGAGGTCATCAAAAACCTACCAACAAAGAAAAGTCCGGAACCAGATGGGTTCTCAGCCGAGTTCTACAAAACCTTTAAAGAAGACCTCATTCCAATACTTCTCAAAGTATTCCATGAAATAGAAGAGGAGGGAACCCTCCCAAACTCATTCTATGAAGCCAATATCACCCTGATACCTAAACCAGACAGAGACACATCTAGGAAAGAAAATTTCAGACCAATATCCTTAATGAACATCGACGCAAAAATTCTGAACAAAATTTTAGCAAATCGCATACAAAAATACATTAAAAAGATAGTGCACCACGATCAAGTGGGTTTTATCCCAGGGATGCAAGGTTGGTTCAACATTCGGAAATCAATAAATGTCATTCACCATATCAACAGACTTAAAGTTAAGAATCACATGATTATTTCAATAGATGCAGAAAAAGCATTTGATAAAATACAGCATCCCTTCATGCTCAAAACACTAGAAAAAATTGGGGTAGTGGGAACATTCCTTAACATTGTAAAGGCCATCTACGCTAAGCCCATGGCCAATGTCATTCTAAATGGTGAAAAACTGAAAGCGTTCCCCCTAAAAACTGGAACAAGGCAGGGATGCCCTCTTTCATCACTTCTATTCAACATCATCCTTGAGACTCTAGTCAGAGCAATTAGACAAACCAAAGAAATTAAAGGGATATGAATTGGAAAAGAAGAACTCAAACTATCCCTGTTCACTGATGACATGATTATATATTTAGAGGAACCTGGAAATTCCACGAGAAAACTTTTAGAACTCATAAGTGAATTCAGTAAAGTAGCAGGTTACAAGATCAATGCTCATAAATCCAATGCATTTTTATACATAAGTGATGAATCTTCAGAAAGAGAAATTAGGAAAACTACCCCATTCACAATAGCATCAAAAAAATAAAATACTTGGGAATCAATCTCACAAAAGAGGTGAAAGACCTCTACAATGAGAACTACAGAACACTAAAGAAAGAAATTAAAGAAAACCTTAGAAGATGGAAAGATCTCTCATGTTCCTGGATAGGCAGAATTAATATTGTCAAAATGGCCATACTACCTAAAGTGCTATACAGATTCAATGCAATTCCAATTAAAATCCCAATGATATACCTTACAGAAATAGAGCAAGCAATTATGAAATTCATCTGGAAGAATAAAAAACATAGAATAGCTAAAGCAATCCTCAGTAGCAAGAGCGAAGCAGGGGGTATTGCAATACCAGATCTTCAACTCTACTACAAAGCAATAGTAACAAAAACAGCATGGTATTGGTACCAAAATAGACAGGTAGATCAATGGTACAGAATAGAGGACATGGACACAAACCCAAATAAATACAATTTTCTCATACTAGACAAAGGTTCCAAAAATATGCAATGGAGAAAAGATAGCCTCTCCAACAAATGGTGCTGGGAAAACTGGAAAACCATATGCAACAGAATGAAATTAAATCCCTATCTCTCACCCTACACAAAACTCAACTCAAAATGGATCAAGGACCTTGGAATCAGACCAGAGACCCTGCATCTTATAGAAGAAAAAGTAGGTCCAAATCTTCAACTTGTTGGCTTAGGATCAGACTTCCTCAACAGGACTCCCATAGAACAAGAAATAAAAGCAAGAATCAACAACTGGGATAGATTCAAACTAAAAAGCTTTCTCTCAGCAAAGGAAACTATCAGCAATGTGAAGAGAGAGCCTACAGAGTGGGAGAATATCTTTGCCACTCATACTTCAGATAGAGCGCTAATTTCCAGAATCTATAAAGAACTCAAAAAACTCTACACCAAGAATACAAATAATCCAATCAACAAATGGGCTAAGGAAATGAACAGACACTTCACAGAAGATGTACAAGCAATCAACAGATATATGAAAAAATGTTCAACATCTCTAGTAATAAGGGAAATGCAAATCCAAACTACCCTAAGATTTCATCTCACCCCAATTAGAATGGCAATTATCAAGAACATAAGCAACAATAGGTGTTGGCGAGGATGTGGTGAAAAAGGAACACTCATACATTGCTGGTGGGGTTGCAAATTAGTGCAGCCACTCTGGAAAGCAGTGTGGAGATTCCTCAGAAAACTTGGAATGGAAACACCATTTGACCCAGCTATCCCACTCCTTGGCCTATACCCAAAGGACTTAAAATCAGCATACTACAGAGATACAGCCACATCAATGTTCATTGCTGCTCAATTCACCATAGCCAGAGTGTGGAACCAACCTAGATGCCCTTCAGTTGATGAAACTGTGGCATATATATACAATGGAATATTACTCCGCAATAAGAATGATAAAATTATGGCATTTGCAGGCAAATGGATGAAATTGGAGAATATCATGCTAAGTGAGATAAGCCAATCTCAAAAACTAAAGGACAAATGATCTCGCTGATAAGCGGATGAGGACATATAATGGGGGGTGGGCAGGGTTAGCATTAGGGTTAGGGTTAGGTTTAGGGTTAGGGATAAGGAGTGTGGTAAGAATGAAGGAAGAAGGACTGTATAGAGGGAAATGAGGGGTGGGAGGGGTGGGGGGGAAGGGAAAAAAATAATGAATCAAACATCATCGCCCTATGTAAATGTATGATTACACAAATGGTATGCCTTGATTCCATGTACAAATAGAGAAACAACATGTATCCCATTTGTATACAATAATAGTAATAAAAAAAAAAGAAAAATGAAATTCTGGCATTTTCTGGTAAAAGATAGAGTTAGAGAATATCATGCTAAGTGAAATAAGCCAAACCAAAAAAACCAAAGACCAAATGTTTTCTCTGATATGCAGAAGCTAATTCACAATTAGTGGGAGAGGGATAGGGAAGAATAGAGTTACTTTATATTAGGTAGAGGGAAGTGAAGGAGAGAAGGGGTATGGGGGAAAGAATGATAGTAGAGTAAAACAGACATCATTACCCCATGTACATGTATGACTGCATGACCAATGTGATCCTGCAATATGTATAATCAGAAAAATGAGAGATTATACTCCATTTATGAATTATGTATCAAAATGTGTAAATGCATCCTAGTGTCATGTACAACTAATCAGAACAAATAAAATTTAATTTTTTAAAAAAGAATCATATTTTGCTACTTTGCATGCCTGGCAATCTCTGATTTCATGTAAGATATTGTTAATTTTTCTTTGGTAATGCTGGAGAATTTTATATTCCTGCAAAAATTCTTCAATTTTATTCTGTAGCTTTGTTCTGAAATACAGTTAAATTACTCATAAGTGGTTTAGTCCTATTGGGTCATGCTTCTAAGATTTGTTATGTGTGATCAGGGAAATACTCAGTACAGGGCTGACAATTCCCTAGACAGGAAGTTGGGCAATCTTAGGGATCACCTCATTTGTCACTGTCTCTCAGGAATCACTGCATTTTGTGCCTCATGTCCAGATCTTGAAAACCAATACTTCATAAATTTTGTAAAGAATTTATTTATTTATTTATTTATTTATTTATTTATTTATTTATTTATTTTCATTGCTTCAGTAAGGAGTATAAATGTAGTCCCTGATATGCCATCTTGACTCAAAAGGAGAAGTTCCCTCCCTCTCTCCCTTTCTCTCTCTCCCTCTCTCTCTCTTTCTCTCTCCTTTTTATAGCAACAAAACAAGCATAAAGCAGACTCCTCAGCTTTACACAGGCAAGAATTTGCAGCTAGGATTTCAAGCATCTTATTTTGTGTTTCTTTTAATGTATCTCTAACCTTCAATTTCACTTATTTAGCAATCAGAATGTTCCATGGTTAAATAAATTAGCTTACATGTAAAAAGTGAATTGATTTAAGGAAAATAATAACTAGATAGCAGGACGAGTACTAAGCAAAGGAAGCAGGTGATTAATAAGTAGGGAGTGAAGGAATGACTGAGGTTAGGGATGGCTGATCTGATGGGATGAACATCCTACCTGACTCCCTCCAGCCTGCCCTGTTCTGCTTGTGCTGAATTCCTCCTTCCTGGTCAGGGAGCACTGCCCTTCACAAGCCCTGTGCCCAGCCTGTGCCCACCCTGTGCTGGGCTCTCTGACGGCAAATGCCACACTCCAGTGATATTTTCATCCTGGGCAGCTGCCACCCTCATCGGCCTATAAACCTGTGCCATTGGTCCAATGGTCACTAAGCTACATGTGGATTTTGGACACTTGAAATGTAGCTAGTGAATGGAGAAGTGCCCTAAATATAAGATAAGCACTGAATTTAGAAGACAGTAAGAAAAGAAACTAAAATATTTCATGAATCATACCTACCATGAATACAGTCTTAAAGAACAACAAGCTATATGGGGTTAAGTAAACTATATCATTATAATTCATTTCATCCTTTCCCTTTATAAAATAATATGTCTGCTAGAACATTAAAAATTACATGTGGCTTGTAGCTGTGGTTTGCATCCTATTTCTATTAGCGCTGCTCTGGCTGCATCATCACCCATACATCCCAGCATCCAGCCAAAGCCTGACACAGAATAGGAGCTCAGTAAATACCTGTCCAGAATTAGTGACTCGATGAGTGGTTTTAGCTGGATTGGGAATTCAAAGAAGGACTCCTGAAGCTCAGCCTCCGCTTCTTAACCCATATAGTGGAGGTAATATTAACCGTATCCCACAGAGACAGGGAAGATGAAATGAGATCATTTATGGAGATCTCCTTACACCAGGCCTGGCTCAATGGACATGCTCGGAAAAGAGTTAGCCAAGGGGAAAATGTCTTCACTTAGAGTCATGCCAAGCAGAAAGTCTTTTGTACCAAAGATAAAGAGCAAAGATTGTTTTCATTGAGCTCTCTCTTGCTTTTTATGTAAATGGACGTCAAATTCTTCACATGGCTCCTATGAGAGGACCCCAGCACTATGGCATACAGCACCCTTCACCCCAAGCCTATCCCCCTACTTACTGGGGCTCCAATATCTTGCTACTTATAGGCCATGGAGTATGTGTGCGTGCGTGCGTGCGTGTGTGTGTGTGTGTGTGTGTGTGTGTATCAGTAAAACACGTTCTTCCAGGTCTTATCTTATGGCTAAAAATAATGTACTTGTAAATTGCTTTATAAATTATTTATCACGAGGGGCTTCATCATTGAACAAGTGCTACAACGTACTGAGAAAATGGGGGGCAGGAGGACTGGCAGAGAAGGAGGGAGTGAGGAAGGCATTGGAATCACTTATAAATAATATATTCATTGGTCAAAGAAAGTTATCGCCTTTTATGAAGTGTTTGGAATTCGTCTTGCATACTAAGTAGGGTCCTCTGGCTGACTCGTGGGTGATCTGCCACAGCCTCCCTGCCGTTCCCTCTCTGAACTTGGTGATTAGGATGCCATTTATCTATTTCAGTCAAGCCACTATTGCCACGTCTCATCACCTAGAAATAAACAGCAAACAGGGCTGACTGGTACCGCTGAGGACACACAAAGATGTGTTGGCAATTCCTGGGAGGGAAGTCTGTGTCCCCGAGTTGGGCTCTGTGTTTGGTATTCATCCTGTAAGCGCTGTGCCTAATGAAGGCATTTGGTATTCATGTGCATGTCACATGTATTTCCAGAGATGCTGGGCTCTAATTTAGTGTGGGTTAATGGACACCTCTATTAAAGTGTTATCGAAAGTTTGACATTCGAATAACCCAGTTTAAAAAATCAGACAAATCTAGACATTAAATCTGAAGGGCAGAAAATGTAGAAGTCAAGTATATAAATGCCAACCTTAGACAGAAGCATTAATCTGCCTTTGAGAGGGACGAATGGTTGATCCAAGTGCTTCTTGCTCTTTCACCTGCCCTGACCCCCCTCCTGTGCCTAGACTTTGGCATAGTCCCTGACCCCATGGGCCAGTATCTTGCAGTAAGTGGAGAGGGACTGGGAGAGAAGGAAGAGTGCACTCATATTAAAGGAAAGGTGTCACTTGCCTCTTAAAGTCCCCACCTGCCATTGGTCCTTCAGCTGATCTTTTTTTTGTGACTGTCAAAGGTACATTTTATTATTCCCATATAAAATGAAATTGAAAGCCCGTGGAACTTAAGTGATTCACAAAGGGTCATACTTTACTAGTCCATAGTAGGAAAGGATTAAAACGTTCACCATACTGATATTTATTTTCCCTATTAACTTAAAAAGTATTTATTAGGCATTTATGTTATTCCAAACTCACTAGCTGGTTACTGTTAATAGCAATATAGACTCCACAATCACTTTGGGAAAAGACCCTGGGAATATTTTATAAAATTAAACTTATACATACTCGACGACTCACAATTTCATCCTAGGTATCTGCCTAAGGTAAAGGAATGAAATAGAATGCAATAGAATGCTCATTCTATTCATAATGGCATCTTTATGCATATGAACCTGTCATAGAATGAATGTCATAGGATGTTTATAATGTCTTTACTTATAGTAGCCAAAGATAGAAAATAGTCTAGGTGTGCATCAGTGAATGAAAAGATAAACAAACCACAGTAAGTCCATAGGGTGGAGTACTACTCAGCAGTGTTAAGGGATGGACTTTTTAATACTATTTGGTTTCATTTTGACACAATCCTGCATGTAGGAAACTGATTTCAATACCCATTCTCTGCCTTTTCCTCCCCCTATTCTCCTTACTCTTTTATCTTTGTATATGACTATAACATGCTTTTGTTAAATTCATTCTATTTTTCTTCCCTTTCATTTCCTTTCCTTTCTCCCTTAGTTTTATTCCCCTTCTTCTATTCCACTAATCTTCCCTGTATCTTTATGATATCCTATTCCCTCTCTACCACCTACTTTCCTTATTTTGTTCTAGCTTCCATATATGAGATAAACATTCTGCCCTTGATTTTCTGAGTCTGACTCTTTTCACTTACCATGATTTTTTTTCCATTTTCATTCATTTGCCAGAAAATGTCATTATTTCATTCTTCTTTATGGCTGAGTTAAACTCCATTGTGTACATATACCACATTTTTTTAAATCTATTAATCTATTGAGGGGCACCTGGGTTGATTCCACATCTTTGTTATTGTGAGTGGGGCTGCTGTAAACATTAATGTGCCTGTATCACTATAGTATGATGATTTTTTTAGGTCTTTTGGATAAATACTGAGGACTGGAGAAGCTGGTTCATATGGTGACTCCATTCCTAGATTTTGAGGAATCTCCACACTGCTTTCAGAGTGGTTGTACTAATTTGAAGTCCCACCAACAATGGAAGAGTGTACCTTTTCCCCACATCCTTGCCAGGATTTATTATTATTTGTATTCTTGATAATTGCCTTTCTGAATGGATGAGAAGAAATCTTAGTGTAGTTTTGATTTGTATTTCCTTAACTGATAAGGATGCTGAACTTCTTTTTATATATCTCTTGGCCATTTCTGTTTCTTCTTTTGAGAAGTTTCTGTTCAGTTCTTTTGTCCATTTATTGATTGGGCCATTTTGGTTTTTGGCATTGAGTTTTTGGAGTTCTTTATATATTTTGGATATCAATCCCCTTTACCAGTAGCTGGAACTAATTTTCTCCCATTCCACAGGCTCTCTCTTCACTCTCTGAATCATTTACTTTACTTTGCAGATGGTTTTGAATTTGATGGCATAAGGGATGAACTATTAACGTGAGCCACAATTTTAAAGACTGGTATCATCATGTGGAGCGAGATTGGTTTCATAGAACAGAACACGTGCTTTATGATTCCAGTTTTGTGAAATTCTAGAAAAGGAAAGCCTAATCAGTGTTGATAAAATCAAAACTTCAGGGATTTGTTAGGGGCTTAACTAAGAAAGAGCGAGATAAAACTTTTGGGGGTGACACATTGTATGCATTTGTAGGGGTTTGAGATAAACAGGCACATGCAGTTCAAAACTCACCAGGTTATACACTTACTACACATACATGTCACTACAGGTGGAGAAAAGAGGTGAATCATAAATGAATATTTAATTCTGGTTAATAATGAGTTGCATGCTAATGAGCTTAGGAGTGACGTACAACTAAAGTTTTCAACTCAATTTGAAATGTATCAAGGAACAGGATGGATGGATAGATGGATGGATAGATGAAAGGATAGATGAATGGAGAGAAGGAGGGACAGGTATGACAAAAATAGTGTAGTAAAATGTTAGTTGTGCAATGTAGAGAACCTTCATATGAGGCTATGTGCTGAAATTCTTTTGACTTTTCTGTATGATTAAAATTTTCAGTTAAAACATGCTGAGAAAAAAAAATATTTTAAAATAAACAAGGTCTCCCTGTGTTGACCTTCTGACTGCCTATCAGTGAAAATAAGCATTAAAGTAGTTAAAACACAGGCAGGTAAGTATAAAATTTCGTACTTTGGTGAGCTCTACGAACAGCAAAGCTAGGGTGCCGTGTGAGAGCTTTGTGGAGGGAACCTGTTAAGATGTGTGATCAAGGGACATCTCTTTGGAGAAGTATTATTCTGAAAAGTGAGATTTGAAGTCGAGAGAGAAGAAATCAGGAAAACTGTGCATCCAGGTGGAAAAAGAGAGCATGCCCCAAAGAAAGGACAACATGGATGATAACCCCCAGAGGGAAAGAATTTGGCATATGCAAAGAATGTGTATGGGGTGTACCCAACAAAGGTAAGGACCTTGAAGCAGGTAGTGGGACCCCAGTTCCTTCCTTTTCCTCTCTTTTGCTTCTTGGCACCTAAAAAGGTGAGTGATTTTGCCCTGTCATGCACTCCTGTCATGATTGGTTGTCACAGACCCAAAGCAACGGGGCCAATCAGTAATGGATGGAACTCTCCACAGCTGTGAACCAAAATAAACTTTCTCTCTTTATTAAGCTGATTATCTCAGGTACTTTGTTATAGTAATGGGAAACTAACTAACAGTCCTGATATGGACTGATTGTTCTGACCATCTCTGGATTGATCAGAGCCCACCTAGGGTCTTGTGCTCAAAGTCAACTTATACAGACACAACAATGGTGAGTACTAATATTTATAAGTGCCTGCAGTATGCCAAACACCTAAAAGTGGGCTTCATCAAAACTTCCTATATTCCAAGCCATATACTATTTTAAATAAATATGAAAACGTGCAGGTTTTCCATGTATTTTAGTTAACTTTTTCATTACTGTGATCAAAATGCTAGACAAAAACAACTTAGAGGAGGGGAAGCTTATTTGGGGATCATAGTTTCAGAAGTGTCAGTCCATATAAATGGCCAACTATAATCTGGGCCATCATGGGGGAAGGGTCCAGTGGAGAAAAGCTACTCAGCTCATGGAAGGATTAGGAATCAGAGAGAGGGAGAAAGAGAAGGGGCCAGAGAAAGAACAACCTTTCCAGGGCACATGCCCAGTGACCCACCTCCTCCAGTGGTGCCCCCACCGTCTATAGTTACCGCACAGTCCGTTCAAACGAGGATGAACCGATTAGGCTACAGGTCTCTAGTGTAATCATTTCACCTCTGAATATTCCTGCATTAACAGGAACTCTGGGAGGACACATCACATCCAAACCATAACCCCACTTACACCTGAGGAAACTGAGGTTTGGGTGAAGTTAGGTCTCTTGTCTAAGGTTCTACAGCTGCTCCAAGGTGGAGCTGGGAGACAAGCCTGAGATTATAAAGGGTGCTAATCATGCTACCTGAGGAATGCTTGGGGGCACTGGAGTGTTTAACCTGGAAATGGAGATCTCCCTATACCCATAACTGGGAATCTGTGAAGCCATCTAGAAAGAAAGAATTTTATGCCCTACAATCAAAGGATCTGAATTAGCATCAATGATAAGATATTCCAAAAAAAAAAAAAAAAAAAAAAACCCTTGTTAGGGAACAAACAAACAAAATTTGTAATGAACAGAGTTTTCCAGAGACGGAAAAACTAGATCAGGAATGAAGATGGGTGGCACTTCTTTCCCTTTAAGCTATTGGTGCCTGGGATCAATGGCCACAGGACGGAAGACCTAGGCATCAGACATGGGATGAACCTGCTGTGTCCTAAGTGCCTCCCAACCCAGAGACTGAGGACAACAGACCAACTGACTCTGGGGCTTCCCCAGGCAAGTTGACGATAGCCATCTTCCCAGAGCTGTATTAATAACATCTTCATTGGCGCTGTGTGCACAAACAACATTTTCCATTTAAACTACATTCATTGCTGGCCCCATGAGAATTGCTGGTGAGACCGGAGAGCTGGCTAAATAGGAAAAAGCTGAACTGGCCACGCAAGCATAATTACAGCTCTTGAGAGGGCATCAGCGAGACTCCCGAGTGAGCGTGCTGTCTAGTTGCCGGTCTACAATACTATACTACAGGTCTAAAGACAGGCAACCAGGAAGTGCCCGTGCCTGTGGGCAGATCTGGGAACTCAGACGTTTCTCAGGGTCTGGAAATTTAGGACACAGAGGACCCAGATTCTAAGTGGCATGGTGGAAAAAATATTCAAGTTAATCTCAGCTCTGACTTATGAAAAATCAAAACCTTAAACAGCAGCTTAGGAGGCCATCAGGGATTAGAAATGCCATTTCCATGTTGTAGATATCTATCTGGGCTTTCGTCTTCCACCAATATCCTAACAGGCGTGGAGAGTGAGGAAGTGACTGAAGAGCTTGCTGGACACCAGGCACTGTGTTAAGCACTTGGCTACTACGTCTTCTCATTGAATTTCCACAATGACTGTGAATTAGATTCTATTGCTGCCCCAGGTTATGGATGAAGACAGAGGTATTGAGTAACTTTTTTCAAACTCACACAAATGGGATATGGCAGAATGCATATTTACGTCCACCCAAGACTGACTCCAAGGTCTTTGTTTTTAACTACTAGAGCCCATAAATGAATCAACTAATAGCAGGTAGTTTAAAGCAAAATGAATCCAACAAAACTAAACCATTAGGATTGGATTGAAAAGTGAATAATAATAATGAATAATAAATTATTTCACAAAGAAAGCAAGGATGAGAAAGGAACTAAATAAATGAGCACACATAATTTTGTGCTAAGAATCCCAAGTGCTAAGGTAGAGAGTAAAGACAGTATGGGGTAGATGACTTTCATGTCCACTTCAGAAAGGGAGATGGACTCATCCAGGGGGAGTAGCTTCCTGGACCAAGGCCTAAGCATCCTCAAGCCAGACGCCAAGATGGCTGAGCATCTCTAAGCAAGGAACCAGCTACAGAGATGGGCAACCATCCGGCTTAAAAATTTCCATTTAGTCCATTTGTCAGCCCTGAAAAATGATTTGATTCTGGATATGAAATGCATTACTTCTTATATAGCTATAGTTCTGGATATCTTAGGAATGTTTTGAATTCAGTGACATGAAATTATTATTGTCTGGGAAAGAGAGATGGCATAGATTGATTGGCATGTGCATTCATCTATGGGATAGACTCTAGAGAGACAGTAAGTTCAAGACCCCTAAATGTAGGCTGCTCAGCTTCCCCATGGGAAAAGGACCAAGAGTCAATCTTCCTACGGTGGAAATAATCCAGCTGTAAATGCCCTGATAAAACCTAGACCTTGGTTTCACACCTGATCAGTAGATTTCACAGTAGGCCTTCATTGTCCTCTGTGTGCCTGTTAATCCCATCCCTCATATTTTTGTTACAGTAAGTGATCTCTGACTCATATGTAATATCCTGGCTCCTTCATCTTGCTTAAGAAATATTATTTAAACAGTTCGAACAATGATGGTTTTCTGTAGAAAGAAAACTAAATCTTGGGTGTTCAAGTTCATATACATTGTAAGAGATGGGACTGAATTTTTTATTGGAGGCTTTTAGTTGTACATAGTAGTTGGAATGAATGTTAAAGCCAGGTGTGTCCAAATCCTAATCTCCTTCTGCTGCACCACACTGTCTCACTAGACTATTCATGGCCTGCCTCTCACCACCCAGGGCTCTCCATGGAGGCTCACATCTTCCATTTTCTTTTTAAAATACATGAAACTGAAGTGAACCTCTCGCCAAAGTTTGTAGTCTGTGTTGCTTTCACCTCAGGCAAGATCTCTACTAAAAGCATCATGTCAGTGTCTCATTTGCTCTATCATTTTTTCCTGCCCTTATTGTTATTATTATATTTCCAACAAAGGATGAAAACTACCCCTTTAAGAGCCAAGACTCTATGGTTTCTTGTAGATTTCCCCTTGTAATGCTGAGAACCTGCCCAAGGTCTTCTTAGCATCTGATTAAATATGAATGTGGAGGTGGGGTGCTCACTCTCTTGGGATCCTTTCCCTGGAAACCCCCATTACTAAAACATGGCAAAGAGGGCTAGAAACAGAGCCAGCCATTACCTATTAATTCTTAATAGACTGGCGGATTATAATGATACTTGGATGATGAAAAGGGATGAGTAGACAGGATCCTGTCTCTACCTAAGATCTAATCTGAATAAAAGCCAGAAGCTGAAATGATACCCTAAGAGACATCAGACACCCTGGGAGACACTCAGTAGTCCATTTGTACTAAGCCCAGACAGATCTGAGTGGGGAACTCCCTGGCCATGTCTGATGGGCTCCTTGGGCTCACAGTCTATGACTCAAAGCACCAGCCTAAACAGGTGCTATTGCCAAACTCTTCTGTAGGCTTGTGCCTGAAACTTTTCTGTCTGCTCTGTCTGTCTTTGTAGCCCCAAGTATTTGATTCTTGTCTGACAATCAAGCTTGAAACTACTTTGTCATCTTCCATAGGGAATACTAAGGTTATGTGCTAAAATGGACTGGAAATGAGACAACCCAGAATCCATTGTGGACCATTACATATTCAGTGCCATCTTTAATGGACTGGAACTGGCTGCTTGGAAGATTGTATTGAGGACTCTAGAGAAATCTCCAAGCCCAGTGGGAAAGGGGTAATCATTGGCTTATGATGTTTTCTAGACATAAGGGGTAAGAATGAAAATAGAAGTGTGTCTTACTTTTGTCACATTTGAAAGAAGCTCTCTGTCTTTCTAGTATGGACAAGAATGTCCTGTTTGTGCAATTAGATCAACTTCCTGTATCATCTGCAAAGAAGGCAAAGTCTCTGCCCCACAAAACAGTCAAGCTCTAGACTATTCCTAGAAAGAGGAAGAAGGAGGAGGAGGAAACAGACTATAGGCAAGACTTGGAGGAATTAACCCTGAGGCGCAGCCTCATGAAGACCATATGACTCCTGGCCACACCTCATGCAATGCATGATATGGTCTCACCAATACCGTTATCCCTGAGTCATCCTGGGACATGGACACTTGAGTCTATTCTGAACATCTGATCCTAGAGTTGGCTCCTGTCCTGATTTCTTCTTATGCACATGCATAACATAATTCTTTAATAATGTTCCTTGCCCAGATCAGAATCTGGCTTCTCTAAGAACCTAGATGTGTTCTCCAGTGCCTCTTTGTTCTCTAGTTTTGGTATAATAGGAAATGTTCCTTCCTGCTTACCTACTTCAATCCCTTCACTTTGTGTTTTAGTCACCTTTTCCATCGCTCTGACTGAAAGACCTAACAAGAACAATTTTAGAGGAGGAAAAGTTTATCTTGGGCTCATGGTTTCAATGGTCTCAGTCCATAGACAGTCGACTCCATTCCCCAGGGATCAATGTGAGGCAGAACACCACAGTCAAAGACTGTGTAGAGGAAAGAGGGTCAGAACACTATGCCAGGAAGCAGAGAGAGAGACTTCACTCACCAGGGACAAGATATATATACCAAAGGCACACCAATGACCTATGCCCTTTAGCCACACCCTACCTGCCTTCAGTTACCACCCAGTTAATCCCTATCAGGAGATTAATTCACTGAACAGATTAAGGCTCTCACAACCCAATCATTTCACCTCTAAACCTTGCATTTTCTCACACATGAATTTTTTGGGGACACCTCATATCTAAACCATAACAATTTGAAAGATGAAGAAAAGACAAGACTTCACAGAGACCACCCAGAAATATGGCAATAGGAGAGCTATCATTCTGACCTCTTGCCTCTTGGCTCTTCTGTGTGATGTATGTGAATTCTGTTTCCAGGACCAGCTCCAGAGAACCATGTCTTCATTGCAAGACTTCTGGTATTTATGGCATACTGAACATATTCTTGTTCTCATAATTATAGTGGAAGTCCCTAGCTGAAGACCTAAGGAATATCCCTGAGAGAGGTCCCAGCATATCATTTATATTTATATCATGCTTTAAATTTCATACAATTTAAGAACTCACAAGAGCCCTGTCCCAATCGTCTTTCCATTGCCATAACAAAATGACTGACAGAAGTAAACTCGGTAGAGGAAAAATTTATTTTGACTCACAATCTCAGAGGTTTCAGTCCATCGTAATTTGGCTCTGTTGATTCTGGGCCTAAGGCGAGGGAGAGCATCATGGTGGAGGAAAACTATTCCCCTCACAGTGGCTACAAAGAAGAAAGAGAGAGAGCAAGGGGCCAAGGATAAGCCATACCCTTTCCAGGCATACCCCAGTAACTTAATTCTTCCAACTACACCCCACCTACCTCCTACCTCACGATCCAATCATTTCCCAAAAGTTCTACCTCTGAACATTCCTGCATTGGGACCAGAGCCTTCAAGCATAAGCCTTTGGGGAACATTCCAGATCCAAACCATAATAAGTACCCAAACCAGAACTTTGGAAAACTAGGATTCATAAATGATCAGGAATGAAGATTGCCCCCAAATCTATCAGCTACCTCATCCAAGGATAGAAGAATAACACTGAAGGAAGGATCCTTAAAGTGGCACATAATGACATATAAATGTATTTCAAAATCACCTGTTTACTTGTCCAAAGTTTCCCTACCTGAACAAGAACTAGGCCTGTGGGTGAGATGGTACATGCCTATAATCCCAGCTACATAGGAGGATGAGGCAGGAGGATTGCAAGTTTGAGTCTGGCCTCAGCATTTTAGTGAAATCCTGTCTCAAGTAATAAATAACAAATGGCCAGGGATGTAACTGAGTGGTAAAATGCCCTGTGTTCAATACTGGGGTTAGTGGGGGAAAGAATCTGGTCAGTCTTCTTGCCCATGCATTTCCCACCCACACTCCCCAGTATCTAGAACAGAGCTAGACATGTGGCTGGTGTCTTTAAAGGATTGTCTCAGAAAGAGTTCCACAGGGAGGCCTGTGGTCTTGTAGTGAAACTGAACTCCATAAATGTACAACTTTCACAGCCCATAGGGTGCGATGGGAAAGAAAAAGGAATCAGGAACCAGCTGGCCAGAATTCTAATTTCACCTTTAACACAGGCCTTGACAATTTCCTTAACCTGTTACTCAGCTTCCTCTTCTGTAGAATGGGGACACTAATGGGACCTACCTCAAAAGTCATTGCAATGTGTCTTTTGAACTCATGGGTTCTCTAGACAAGCTGTGAGAGGATATTTACAAGACTTAATGCTAAAGGAAAGTGGAGAGGAGATGATAATATAGTGATAGAAATTTGCCTACTGACTTCTCAGGACCTCCTCTCCATTTTGGGGACAAAGTTTCTCATTTTGGTTTGGAATCTGCCTCTCCAGCATGCCCAGGCATCAAAATTTTGAAGCACAATCTACAGCACCTGATGACCCAGAGGGCCTTCTTTCCAGGCACTAGTTGAGAAGGGACACTTGTCTTAACTATCCCATCAGGAAAGTTCTTCATACTATGTCACTATGAACAACTAAGGTAAGTCTGGAAAGACCTGATAACAGCCACTTTACAAGAGGAGGCGAGTCCACCTGAAATAGAAACAACACTAAAAAACAGTTATTCAGCCGAGAGGCAAAAAAATCTTGATGACATCATTTGACCCCCTATAAAGAACTACCTCTGAAGGCTGATTACTCATAGAATTCTCAGTTATATGAGCCAATAAATTCCCTTTTTGCTTAAGCCAGTTTGGGTTGGGTTTTCCATGACTTTAAACTGAAAAAATCTTTGGTTACAGATATCTCATAAGAGGAATATTTAAGAGTTTGACTTTGGATATAACTTTTTAGAACAACTGCCAAACCTAACACCTTGGCAGGAGGTTAATAGTTCATCAAAGTTTTGGACACTTTATTCAACCTCTGGGATAGTCCATTTCTTCCTATAGAAAAAAAATAATGATAAAATCACTATCTATCATGGTGGTTTATGAATTAAATGATATTATATAGAGAAAATAACTAACACAATGACTTGTTATTTTGGGGTCTCGGTCAATATACAGCAAACAGCATGTGAGAGTTTCATTTAGGAGCTCACATGAAAGTGTATTTACACTTGCTTGGATTGCAATTATTTCAAGATGAGCTTTAAGGGACAGGATAGCAAAAGAAAGAGTGCAGAAATTAGGGTGGGTACTGGATGAAAGGGGAATGTTTTGAAAAAAAACAAAGACGATGGAAGGGAATTTATTTTCCTCTTAAGAAAGCAAAATAATACTAAAACACACTGGCTCCCTTGAGCCTTGTGTTCTAAAGTTGCGTAAACCAGTTTTCCCAGAGTTAAGAATTGGATAGTGAACTGATCCATAATACAGTTTCCTGAGCCCCCTACCTCAGACTTGGTCCATGGGACTATCTAGGGAGCAAATCTGAGAATCTGCATTTTATAATCATTTTCCAAAGTAAGTTTGGGGAAAACTTTTGTAATATTCAAAATGCCTATGTACATGATAAAACATTTCTTCCTACTAGACTTTTGATTAGCATTATTGTGGCTATTTTAGAAGTCTAAGAAACAAAGAGAGCTTGAGAAATTTGACTGGTGCCTGAAAATATTTCAGAAGCAAAATTGTCTGTAATTTTCAGTGCCGGACATTTATAAGCTCCAATTTTGACTTATGTCCCAGATTATCCAGAAAGAGGAAATGGGTGGAAAGTACATATGTTCAAAGTTGCTCATGGTTGTGATATCTAGAGAAAATGGGAGAAGTGGGAGCACCTAAGAGCTGGACACTGTGACACATGACCCAGATTGCTCTAGAGGGACCTTCAGTCTACCCTCAGCCATCTGCCCTCTTTGGGAATTTCCTGATCTGAACAACACTGCCTTGCCTGAAGTTACAGCCCATATACAGTGACTGCTGAGCATGGTCATGTTGAGGCCCTAGTTTTCTGCCCTAACTTGAGACAATTGTGTAAGACCACTCTGGTCTCCATGTTCTCCCTGGGGTCAGATAGACCTTCATTGGAACTTAATGACAGTCAAATTCTCCCCCTGTCCTTTACTTTCTACCTCTGACTTCCACAAGTGTTGACCCTCAAGAGCTCTTTGAAGTAGACCTGCCTGATAACCTTTGTCTCAGATCCTTCCTCCCTTGGGACCCAACCAGAGACAACCATCCATTTGCAGAAAATTAACACTAGTAAATACATTATTCTATATTCCACTGGATGGAATATGTTGTTGCTGTTTAAACGTTATTTATGATGACTCTGGAAAAAAATAGAAATGAAATCTAAGTGCTAAGATATAATTGATAAAAAACAGAATACAAAATTCCATGCAAGACATAATTTCCATTATATAAAACTTACCCACAGGGATGGGGCTAGAAGGGATGCACAGAAGCCCAGGAGTTGTTTGGGATGCGGGGGGGGGGGGCATCTGCAATTTATTTTAGAAGTGTTTAAAATCATTATTATGACATCATTTCCACAACAGACAGAATGGTACACAAAATAATAAATTTGATATCAATCTGATAAAGAGAAGCCTAAGAAAAAGTCAATAGCAGATTCGTCTCTTGTAGAGAAGTCTTCTTGGGAGAGAAGTGGTCCTCTGAATCCTCATGCCATGTCCCTCCACCTTGTCGCATTCGGGCTGGAGGATCAGAGGCGGGAGCTGGCGCAGGTAACTAAACCACAGGCCCATTCATGCTTTTCTGCCAGGTGGGCCTTCAGGAGAAGAGTGCTGTCATTCACCTTGGTCGCATTCAGTCCCCACCAACATGCATCCTTTCTACATCGGCTCAAAAAATCAATCTGGTTTGTCCATCAGAGCATCAGTAAGTGTCCCCATTCTATAAAGCCTAGTGGCCCAATCCTCAAACAATTCTCCTCCCCAGTAGTTCTGCCCAAAACCTGGAGTTGAACTGAGCCAAGAAGAGGCTCAAGAAGGGCTAAGAAGATTGCACATTAATGAAGAGCTTCCTCAGAAAATTAAACACAAGCCAGTTCGGGGACGTAAGCCTTTAATCCCAGCTCCTCTGGAGGTGGAGGCAGGAAGATCACAAGTTCAAGGCCAGTCTTGACAACTTAGACCCTGACTCAAAAATTTAAAATATTAATAGGACTGGGGATATAGCATAAAGCATCCCTGGGTGCAATCCCCAGAACCAAAAATAATTAAATAAACAACAACAAGAACACAACACAAAACAAAAAGCCCAATAAACTAACATATGATCCAGCAATTCCACTTCTGGGTCTATAAGCACTGGAACTGAAAGAAGGGACATGACCAGATAGATACTCCTATACTGTTGTCCAAAGCAGCCCCGTTCACAAAGAGACAGAAGCAACCCAGGTGTCCACTGACGGATGAATGGCTAACCAAAATGTGGTCTAAACTTGCAATGGAGTGTCATCCAGCCCTAGAATGGAAAATAAACAGGACACATCCTACGGCAGGAAGGAGCCTGGGGGACAGTACGCTAAGCGAAGTAAGGCAGTTAGAAAAGCACTTTTATGATGCCGCTTCTCTGCAGTTCCCGAAATAGTCAACAACGTAGAAACAGCAAGCAGAGAGGAGTGAGGGGTTCCTATGTGCCTGGACACAGACTTTCCGTCTGGGAAGATGAAAAAGTTCTGCAGATGGATGGCAATGGTGGCCGCGTGGCTTAGAGCCACCAAACTGTGCATTTCCGAAAAAGGGCTAAGAGGGTCAATTTTATGTTCTGTATCCCTAACCACAGTTTAAAAGCTAAGGAACGAAAAAAAGCGGGAGACACACCCTTTTTCCCTGCGCCTGCTCCTCAGTGAGCTGGTGACCGAAATAGACCCACTGCATTAGCATTGCGCGCGTCTTCTTGTTAATTGTCCTGTTCTAGATGCAGATGTTTTTCACTCACAGACAGTGTTTTTTGGGGGGATAGGCGTACAAAATGTGCTGGTTTGGCATTTCTGAACCCAGTAAAACTTTGATTAGTGTGAGTGGTATCGCTCTGCAGAGATAAACATCAAACCGCAGCCTTTGTCTTGCACAGCTCTCCCTTAACAAGACCTCTTTTAAGCAGGAATGCCTGTGGAATCAAGCATTTTCTTTGTTCCCTGCGATACTATTTTTTAATGCTTATGAGGGTTGTGTGTGTGTGTTTTTTTCTCTCTCTCATTTTTTTCCTCTTTCCTTTTTTAAATCTCTTTTTGCCTACCTAAGGTGAAAAAAAAAAAGACAGAAATGATCAGTGAGCTAGTTATTGCTCCAGTCTTAAAAGAGAGAAGGAGTGGGCCAGGCAGAGTCTCTTACCTAAAATGTCCTAAAATACCAAAAGAAGAGCAAAGATAACCCAGGGCGTGCGGTCCTCCTGCTCATTGACTCCGTCACGCGCCTTTTACACTCACTTTTGATCAGAGATCCTGCTGATCTTCAAAGCATGTGTCAACCAATAGGGGCCCAAGGAAAAATGAAATGAGAAAATGTATAGCTCAGAAAAAGGCTGGGTCTCTAAAATAGAAAGTGCTGGGTTTGACTCTCTCCGCTGGATCATTTACTGCCTGTATGACTGTATTCATCTGCTAAATTCCAGTCTCATCATCTGTAAAGTGGGGGTAATAATAGCATTTATTTCACAAGGTGGTTGTGAAGATCAAAATCAGATAATCCCTAGAGAGCACCTGACACCCAGCAGGGCGCCCAGGAAGAGCTCAGCACAGTTTAGCTCCTTTGATATGAAGCCCATTTTATATTAGTGACTCTTCGTCCTCGGAGGAAGAAAAAGCGGAAGAACGACTTGTGCTCTTCACAATGTAAAACAATCCGCACGTGTCCACAGATAACACGACTCACTAAAGAGATGTACAATGGAATCTGAGGAGGTATATCTCATTTTCAAAAGGCTCATCTCATCCCCGATGTTGGGCAATAGTGATTTTCCACACACAGGCAAGAATTTTATAGACTTCTCTTAATAGCAATGTGCAAGGATCAGTAACAGTGACAATATATTGTCTCATGACTCCAAATTCAACTCTCCTTAAAAGAACCAGAGCAAAATGCCAGCTAAGTGTGGAATTTACTGATTTAGCTGTGAAGGGAAGAAATTCTGCAGATCAGATCAATACAGCCAGTAAAAACAAACTGCAGAATCCCCATTTTCTGCCGGAGGTCTGTAAGTGAGGGCGTTAGATGAAGCACCTGAATTATTCCTGAGCACTTCATCTTCAGAGTCTGGAAATGGTACTTTAAACCCATTACAGGCAAAGACTATGATTTTAGGTCACTGTGATTCAATTATATGTCCTGTACAAAAAGTTATAGTTAACATTTTGGGCAAAAAAAAATTAGATACCAGAAGAGAATAGTTTTAATCAGAGAGCTGGGATGGACCCAATTCCCAAATGAATTCTTTCAATGGTGTTAGTCACATCTCCTGTAATACGAAGGCATAAACTCATGAGATCCATTGTTTCTTTCTATCCGCAACTGGCAGCCATATTCAAAAGCATAATGTTCCATGATTATTTTAAAACAATTTCATCATTATCATCATATTTTCACTAATAAAAATACTTCTGCACAACAGAAATATCATTCTCCTTTAATCTGCTTCAGGAAGCTGCCAGTTTGAAGATTAGCCATGTACAGTCGTTAAGACAACTGATAATATCGCAAAGATATTACAACAGCACTGACAAATGGAATTGGTAAGGTATAAATTAGCAGCTATTTTGAAGGGCAATTTAGCTTTGTCCATCATGATCTAAAATGTACATTTGCTTCAACCTGAGTATACTCCTACTAAGTAGCTCTGAGAAAAATACTCATCAATGTGTCTAAATGCAGAAAAGCCCCATAAAGTTCTGCAAACCCTTTTGTGTGTTAGTGAAAATTCTGCATATAATCTGAACACCCTTCATTCCATGAGTGGCTAAATAAAATGTACCCATCCATAATGCTAAAAATGTTTCAAGACTATGACAAGAAAAATGAATGTATACTGATCCTACCATCAGCAATGGACAGCATGTGTTTAACAACTGTATCTCATTGTGGGGGAATAAAAAGGCCCTGCCAGCAGTGTTGGCTGCTCACTGTGGTGTAAATATTCCTTGTGGTCTAAATATCCCACCATGTCCAGTTTCAGGCTACCAATTATATGCCTCTGAATGTGGAATCAGGAAGAAATGCACACTATCAGCTTTCACAAGCTGGTCCTCATCAGTGCCAGCATACCACTGTCACATATTGTTCAGTGAATTGAGAAAGTATCAGGCAAGATGTAAGAAGAGAATCCACAACTAAACTGATGGGGTAGCCAGCACCCGACAGAGTGGGTTCCTGCTCAGGGGGTGTGATTCGCCTGGGAAAATAAATAGTCTGAAATAATCAGTAAGAAATAAGACAAAGGCAAAGATTAGGTTTAAAAAGCAGAGCGCCTGATGGGTCTTCCAGTTCTGATAGGAATGGAACTGAACAACTGGAAAAGGTCCCCATTCTTTTTTTAAGGGGGTGTACATTAAAGGCAGGAGTAAGGTTTCAGTGGGCGGAGTTTGGTTTCCATGCTTGTTTCTTGGTGTGGCAGGGGTCTTGCCGTACTAAACAAGCGGCTTACCATTTGGCAGGCTACCCCCATCTCCAGGAGGCTGTGCTTGAACTTGAGCAGTGAGCTAGGACAGGGCACCGTCTGAATCAGGTGTTCTCGAGCCAGTAGATTCCGACTGGGACTTCCAAAATCCAGGCTTCCCTGACTAATGCCTCCAACATCGTTCAAGTCCCACAAGTGGCTCAAGGATGGCTTCCCGCACTAAACCTTGTATCTAGTTGCACTTTTATTTATTTATTTTTGTTCTTCTTAGTTATATATGACAGTAGAACGTATTTTGACATATCATACATACATGGAGTATAACTCCCCATTCTTGTGGTTGTACATAATGTGGAGTTTCACTGGTCACATATTCATATATGAACGTTGGAAAGTGATGTCCGACTCATTCTACTGTCTTTCCTAATCTCACTTCCCTCCCTTCCCTTCATTCCCCTTTGTCTAATCCACTGAACTTCTATCACTTCCACTTCTTGTGCATTAACATCTGCATATCAAAAAGAACATTTGGAATTTCATTTTTTGGGTTGGGCTTCTTTCACTTAGCATGGTATTCTCTGGTTCCATCCATTTGCTGGCAAATGCCATAATTTCATTCTTTTTAATGGCCTAGTAATTTTCTGTCATGTATATACACCACATTTTCTTTATCCATTTCTCTGTTAAAGGGCACTTAGGTTGGCTTCTTAGCTTATCTATTGTGAATTGAGCTGCTATAAACATTGATGTGGCCACATCACTGTAGTATTCTGATTTTAAGTCCTTTGAGTATAAACTGAGGAGTGGGATAACTAGGTCAAATGGTAGTTCCATTCCAAGTTTTCTGAGGAATCTCCATACTGCTTTCCAGCATGGTTGCATCAATTTACCTTCCCACCAGCAATGTATGAGTGTTCCTTTTTCCCTACATCCTTGCCAACATTTATTTTCACTTGTACTCTTCATAATTGCCATTCTGACCCGAATAAGATGAAATCTCAGTGTACTTTTAAATTGCATACTCTAATTGCTGTTGATGTTGAAATTTTTTCATATATTTGTTGACCAATCGTATTTCTTCTGTGAAGTGTCAGTTCAGTTCCTTAGCCTATTTGTCGATTGGATTATTTGTTTTTATGGTGTTACATTTTTTGAGTTCCTCATATATCTTGGAGGTCATCTACTTTCACTTTTATGTATACATATACATTAAAGAATTGGTTTGTGGATCACCTCTGGAGAGACAAATGAACTTACTAGAGGAGGGTATGTTTGTTAAGTGATGAATTTTGCTGTGTATCACTTAAACTATTTCAAACTGAAAATGTGTTCACTATGTGATTAAAATAAATTGAAAATAATAACAATTACATATACCATGTCCGAGAAGAGGCCATTGAGATTTTGATGAATTGGACTGAGATCTATTGAGAGAGAGACAGGAAGGAAGGAAGGAAGGAAGGAAGGAAGGAAGGAAGGAAGGAAGGAAGGAAGGAAGGAAGGAAGGAAGGGAGGGAGGATGGATATAAAAGGATAGTTTGAGGGGATGGGTGTCTGTGCGTAATGTGCCAGACTTGTCCAGGTGCAACTGGGGCTTGGTTAAGATTTAAGATCTGAGAATGAAGGGGCAGTGGAGACAGAGTTGGAGAAAGACAGTGAGAATAGAGGCTGAAACAAGGTCAGGAGCCTTTCTGTGTATCAGCCTGGTCAGAGGAGAGAAGAGATGAGAGGATAGGGAGCAACAGCAGAGTGGGATCCTTCCTCTAAGCACGTGAGGGCAGCTGACATCATGCTGCACCACCTGGACCCCTCTTCAGGACCAAAGCACCCATTTATCACCTGCCGGGTGAGATGCTACTGAAGGCTCATACCTGCACTCCTGTCTGGGAAGGGCATTTGGCTGAAGAAAGTTGGCCAACTCGACACTATGTTCCATCTATAAGTAGGAATTGATTCAAATCAGTGGTCAGTGCAGAGCGGGTCAAGTGCTTGGCCGCTTGCATCCATTCAGGATCTCTCTGATGTCCACCACGGCTTCCAGGTGAGATCGGCTGAAGTACTGTTGCAAGTATGTTACCATTCAACTCTTCCATCTGCCCAGTCCTGCTGTCCTCACTTCCTCATAGTGATATTCCCAGGAGCACTTATCAGTAAATCTCAGAGTCTCCACGTCTGTTTCCCAAAAAGAAAGCACAACCTGCTATAAAGAGAGCTCAAATTTGGGGAAGGATTTTTAGGCCAGGGAGGCAGGAACAGAGTTTCAATCTCAGATACTCATGAAGGATGCTGTAAATTAGAACCCTGGGTGATGTAGAGATGAACAAGATTCAGAGAAGCGTTCCCAGTCAAAGAAAGATGCCCTGAAAGTATTGCTGAACTTGAAATGAACTTTGGACCCTCCTGGGAGACTCTGACAAGTTCACATGCCCACTTCTTCAGCAGTGTGTTCCCATCAAAGGTAGCTGCTCTCCTTCTCTATTAACCTCCCGCAAGGATCCAGGGTTACCCATTTCTCAGTTCTACGTGCAGAAGTGCACAGGGCCATCAGGTGAAGAGGGCCAAGAAGGACATTATGGAACCTCTACCATTCCTTAGCCTTAGCAATGGATACAGCTTCCCAGTGCAGCATTGGGGTTTTCCAACTCTGTTTTTCAGTGCACACAGCGCCAGTCATTCATCATACCCCAAGGGCTTAGCAACTTGTAAGTGGTGGTACCTAATAGGCTGCTGTCATTTCAGTATTCTTTCTCGATCCAAAATCGTAGTAAGGAGAATACTGGAAGTTTCTTAATCAGGACTCAGTGATGAATTGAGTGAGGTGAGGAAGAAGAAATAAAGGTATTGAAAATACCTTCCTGGTTTTCTGCCGCCCAAGTTCATCCCAGAAGGAAGAAAATCTTAAATGGAGCCTTGAGCAACTGTCACTTCTAATGGCAGAATTCGGGAACAGGGTGCAAAGGGACAGAGCAGATTCTTCAACGTTAAGAAAGCCAAAGGGATGTGGTATCACCAAAGCCAATGGAAGGAGCTTTCCAGAAAGAGAGGGAACGTTTCGTGGCCTTGAATGCCATGAGCAGGTCAAGGGAGACAATGACAGATAAAGGTGTATTGGATTTAGCGACGTGGAAGGTCACCACACTTTTGATGAGTGATGAGAAAAGAAACCAGATTAGTATGGACTGAGAAGTGAATGGGAGGTGGGGGCGGGGAACGTGAAGCCCTGATGTGCACACAGCTCTTCAGAGAAATTTGATTACGAAGGAAGCAGTAGAGATGGGTCGGAAACCGAGTGAGGACGGAGGTCTAACGAGGAAGGACTTTGGTTGTTGTTATGTGCGCTATCTGAGCGTTTTTAAAATGGATAAATTAAGGAGGCCCAGAGCAATATGAGGGGAAGCTGTTCTGCTGTGGAGACAGGAAGACAGGGGAGGCCTGTTGGTATGTCCTCCAGAAATCAGGAGCCACGGTCCTCAGGAAGGGGTGAGGATCAGGAATGTAAAGTTTGGGGAAAGCAGAAAAGAAATGAACTAGTTCTTGGAAAAATGGGAATAGAGGCTGACTAACTGGAAAATTGCAAGAGAATGTTAAAGTCTAGTCTGAGCTCGGGGAACACAAGTTCACATGGAAAACAATTTCTCCTGTTACACAAATCTCTCCAGTTTGGGGACCCTGGAGCAGACTTGAAGAAAAGAAGTTAGCTTAATAATGCCACCTCTGAGTCACAATGGGACTGAGGCCATCATTTCCTGCAGCCAGGCTGTGGTTTCCACATCTGCAAAAGAGGACACAGCACATGTATCCTTGGGCTACAGGAGAACCAAGAGAGATACCAGAAAGGAAAGAACTCGGAGAACATAACTGTGCTCTGTGCGTCTCAGAGTACCAGGGCCCAGGCCACTGCTTGTGTCTCTTAAGTCCTAATAAATCTCAGTGGGAGATAAGAAGGGTCAGTCGATAATGGAAGGCGGCTAAATGAGCATGACCCAGTCTATACCCAGGGCAGGAGAAATTCCGGTAAGTAGTGTTCCGAGAAGTGTTTGACCCCACTCAAAGGCACAGCGAAGGTGACTCCTCAGAACGATGAGGGAGGAGCCAGGTCCCAGCCTCTCAAATTGGCCAGCAGAAGTGAACGTCACGCAGTGGGTCTGAACATGGCCTACACATCTACACCACAGAGAGAGTGATTCAGAATTCTTGCTTCCTCTCTTGGTGAACTCAGGTAGGTTCTAAACTCTGACTGAGCTCCCTCCACATTGGAGGAACCTAATTATGTTGTAAAAAAACATTTGGTTCCTGAGTCTGACAGGTATTTCAATTACTGCAGTGATTAATACTTCCCATGAAATGCCTGGAATCTTCCATCCTAACCTGATCAGGCTGGACCCAAAGAGAAAGTGCAGTTTGTAACTGGTTGATCTCTATCCCCGGCCCCACAACCAACCACACACACACACACACACACACACACATGCACATACACTGGCTTCTTCTAACACATACACACACACACACACACACACACACACATGCACATACACTGGCTTCTTCTAACACACACACACACACACATGCACATACACTGGCTTCTTCTAACACACACACACACACATACACTAGCTTCTTCTAACACACCATGATCTTTTCTACCTCACACTTAAAGTTTGCTACCATGTCTGCCTAGATTGTCCAAAATGCCCTTCCTCCATGTTTCCTTGGGGGTACTTCGCTCCTATCCTTCAGGGCCCTGCTGAAATATGTAACACTTGCAGAGGTATACATGTCATTTTGTTACATGCTAAGCCCCAAATTTGACATGACTTGAATATTCCGAGTTAGGGAGTCATCATGAAGGCAAGGAGGAACATGTGGCAGATTTTTCAGCAGAGGAGAGACTTGTTTGAATTGGAGCTTTATATAAATCCTGTCCATGGTGTTTCGTAAGGTGAATTGAAAAGAAACAAAACAGCAAGCTAGGAAACCAGTTATGAGGCCGTGGCAAGAGCAGAGATAAGATATAAACAAGATCGAGGATAGTGATGGAAAAAATTGATGGAAACAGGACATGAATCACTAAATAAAGGAACATATATAAACACACACATGCATTTGCATACAGGTCTCAAATACAGAACAACCTCAGATCTAAGCAGAAAGAAAAGAGAGTAACAGCAAACTCGTGTGTGGCAATGCATGTGCCTTGGAGGTTTCATTTGGATTTTTGCAATTTAGGTCCACTAAGCAGTAGGTAAGAACAGTGCAGAAAAAACACATTATCCTTCCATTCCTTCAGTCTATGGATGAAGAAGTCAGGTTTGCATCCGAAAATCAGCTCTTTATTGATTTTAGCCTCTTTAATATTCATGAAACTCTATCAAGAGGTAGGAGATTTTAACATAGTGGCCCCTACACTCTAAATCAATTCCCATTGATTTCAATCGGCTTCTTCCATCTGAGCATTTATGTTGCTCCCTTGCCTGAAAACCTGCTCCCGACATCCTTTGGAACATGTGGTGTCAGGAGCTGATGGGCCCTGCCTGTCCTTGTCCGACTTCAGGTGCACTCAGAGTGGAAGAGCTGGTGTGTGGGCAGCATGGGTTCCGCTTTGGGGTGATGTGGATCTGGCTGCCTATAAATCCATTCATCCACAAAGTCACCATCCGACGAATTCCCAGCTAGTGGGAAGGAAGAAAGAACACTTGTCACTTCCAAGCACATATCAATTTCACAACAAAGTTGATTTTTCCAAAAGCTGAAATGCTGCCTGCTTGCAAGGCTCCTAACAAGCTCAAAGGACAACCCATTGTGTGCTCAGGTAAAACTGAGTGCAGAGCAAGAGTTTCCCCAAATCCACAGGGACTCTGACTCAGACCACTGACTTCTCCCTGACTCAGCCCTAGAGGCTGAGTCTTTCTTTACAATCAGAGTTTCCTCTGAGGGTCTGAAAAGTCAATTCCAGTGACTTTCTTTTGTAATTATTTTTCTCTTTTTTTTACTTCCATATATTTTAAATTTTCATTACATTTTCCTTTTACAAATGAAATTACTTGTTTGATATATCAGAAAAATGGGGCTGGGGATATAGCTGGGCTGGGAATATAGCTCAGTTGGTAGAGTGCTTGCCTAGCAAGCATAAGACACTGGGTTCAATCCCCGGCACCACAAAAAAAAAAAAAAAAAAAAAAAAAAAAAAAACACCAGCAGAGGAATGTATGTCCAGGTGTCCAGGTGATGCTCTGTGGGGCAGCGTTAGCCCCTGATTATCCCCCAGGGAAGGTGGAGCTTGAGACACCAGTCTGAAGTGAGGCCTCCACTCTTATTCTGGCACCCACAGTGGAAAACCCCAGAGACCCCAGGATAAGATGGAGGCGGAACCTCTGCTCTGCCTTGGTCTGTTTGCTGGCTACTCAGACCTGCCAAACACGGAAGAGAGCAGCCTCAAACCTGCTCCTTAGTTGCCTTGACACTTTCTTCCTCACCTCTGCCCCTAGCGGCTCTCAGAATGCAGCACCTTCTCCATGCCTTCATTCTTTCAAACACACACACACACACACACACACACACACACACACACACAAACTTGCCTCTGAGCTTCCATGATGAAGACGAGAAATGCACACCAATAAAGACCAGGCCCATCCCCCTTGTGAAAACCCTACTTTTGATTTTCCTATTCTTTTATTCAAAGCATTTATTTTCTGATGACCTACTGTGGACTAGGCACTATTTTAGGGGCTAGGAATTCAGTAGGGAACAAGAGAGAAGGACTCTCTGTGCTCTTGGTGGATGGACTCTAAGGTGACCACCATGATCCTTGCCTCCTGGCATCCACACCCTGTGTCATTTCTTGCCCTCAAATATGGGTGGGAACAGTGATTTGCTTTTAACCAATAGACTACTGAAGGACTAATGGGATTACTCCATGATTTGATATGTAAGGCTGCAAAGCCCATCTTGCTGAAAGATGCTCACCCTGGCCAAGTACCCTATGGAGAAAGGCAGGTGGCACGAGACTGAGGAAGGCCAACCTCTGGTCAACAGCCAGCAAGGAAATGAGTTCTATGCACAGCTGCATAAACAGAGCCTTCCCCGTGTGAGCCTGAGATGCATTTCATCATAGGTCACCCACACTTGGTAGAACCAGAATTTGAAATTGAGTCAGTCAAGTTCAAACCCACACTACTTGTTTGTTGTTGTTGTTGTTGTTGTTGTTGTTTGTTTGTTTGTTTTCTCTGCTTCCTTGCTCTGCATAAAACTGTAGCCCACGTCTCCCCTTTATTGTTACCGGGCATTGCAGTTTAGGAACTCTTCTTCCGAGTTGTCCTTCCATTGTCCTTCCATAAATGCTTGGCCAAGCACTTATGAGGCATGTGCTTCATGTGATCTGTGTTACAGACGTCAGGAGTACACAGACGGCTGAGACAGCCCACTTGGCCATGTCCCACTGCAGATTGTTAGATGGCCACAGCACATCTGCATCATTTGCCTTGGTGTGTCTGCTACTAAACAGAGCCTGGAACCTGGAAGATGCTCCTTTTTGTTCCTTTACTTTCAGTGGCTCTCCACGTTGCAGACAGGTGATTCCTTGGCCCTCATAGGCAGTGGTCCTCAGCTCCACAAGGAGATTGCTCAATGCACCATCGCTTTTGCTCTCCACACCCTTGCCTGTGATCCCCTGGCCACCAGAATGTGCTTCTGCTCTTACCAACCCTTCGAAGGCCTGGGACATCTCCTCCATTCTGCAGTTACTCCTTCCTCTACCAGCATAGTTAAATATGCTCCGGGTCAATTTTCCCTCTTTTTGCCACTTTGCACCTTTTCCTTTACAGTATTTAACATCTTCCCTATGGTTCACTCTTTTGTAAATTTCTTTCCTCCACTAAGTGAGGAGTAACTTTGTAAATCCAGCTCCCAACTCAGCACAGAGACTCAGTTCAACAAATGCAGAATGAATCCAAGTCAGCTCATGTATTTCACAGATATTTATTTGTCACAATTCTACATGCCTGGAATTTTCCTAGGTTTTGGGATTCTGCTATGAGGAAGAAAAAAACAAACAAACAACAACAACAACAACAAAAAAAAAAAAAAAAAAACAGAGAAAAAGTCCCTGCCCTGGTGGATCTTATATTATACTGATTCCCCTTGAAATGTGTTTCCGTGGGATCCCTCTGGCCAGGTTTTAATTTATTTCTTTTGCACTATCTTTCAATTTGATGCCAAGCCCTGGCTACATCAGGATTTACCTTGGGAAGCCAGTTTGTGCAAATATCTGTCCAAGCTCTGGGAAATCCTGGAGAAGCCTGAAAAGTGAGAAGCCCATGTTGTTAACAGATAGACCCGTGCAAATCTGTCCAAATGAAGTTGTCTACTCAGAAGCCGCTCCTGCGGGAAGCCACGTTCCTGCTCAGCGAGGCTGCCAAGGTTCCAGCTATTTTTGTACTCCTATTTTGGAACTGTAGGTGGAATTTATGGCACATTTGTGAACAGACTCAATGGGTGGAAATGTCCCTTTTCAAGGCTTCATTTGCCACTAGATAAATGCCAAGCCATGTTTCCTAGACAAGGGAGGTGAACGAGCTAACCCATATGGTTGTATGGGAGCAAGAAGACCCCCACGTGTGTGCCTGTGTCTTTAACGTAGTGACCTCCCCTCCCAGCAGATGCCTTGTTTTTAGGCCCCGTATAGGACACACTGTGACCTACATCTCGTTGATCACTTCGGTTCCCTCATTAGGTTGGAGGATGAGAAAGAGATTAACACCCACTTCCATCCCTGCAAGGAGCGGAAGAAGATGTGGCCATATCAGGAGCCCATTGGGCGTAGCAGGCACTCTTATAATCACTTGGGAAGACAGCAGCATGGGGGCTCTGCCTGGACAGACGGCTGGAGCATCTATGAATGTCTGTCCCCACAGTCCACCTTGTGCCTTCATGTTGCCCCAAGACTCACCACGTGGGGAGCTCAGACATCACTCCTCCAAAGCACAGGTCAGAACCAATCAGTAATTACATTGCCTTGTGGGAGGGAAACTCTCCCTGCCTCTGCTTGGACATGGTGTTAAAATTGGAGGCAAATACCCCAAAACGTTGCAAGTAATTTCCAGGCAGTTGAGGTCTGCTTTCTTTGCATTTTCTTTTATATGCTTATCTGTGATGTCTGAATTTTTTGATTATTAATGATAGGAAAAACATCTCATTTGAAAACAATACTTGCAAAATTGATTGAACTGAAGGCCATTATACTGAATGAAATAAGCCAAACACCTAAAGACAGGTACCAACCACATGATCTCTCTCACATGTGGAAGCTAAAATGTCAAGGGAAGGTAGAATAGTGATAAGTAGTCGTTTGGAAAGATTGAGGGGAGGATGGAAATTAGCTGAGTTTGATTACTGTGCATGATAGATATGTGTTGAAATATCACACTGAACACCATTAACATGTACACTAAACTTACATTAATCAAAAATAAATTAAGCCCAGTGCAGTGGTGCATGCCTATAATCCTAGCGGCTCAGGAGGCCGAGGCAGGAGAATCTCCAGTTCAAAGCCAGCCTCAGCAAAAGCGAGGCACTAAGCAACTCAGTGAGACCCTGTCTCTAAATAAAATACAAAAAAGGACTGGGGATGTGGCTCAGTGGTTGAGTATCCCAGAGTTCAATTCCTGGTACCAAATATTAAAAAATTAAAAAGACAATAATAAAAAGTACTTGGATGATCACATTGTCCAATAGACTTCATCTCAGAAGCTTTCTATTAGTATTTGGTCCACACCACTGTCTTGACATTAAATATTTGTTCTTGTGTCACTATGTTTATGTAACTATGGATACATTATTTAATACCCTCTTTCCACTTCAATTTCCCCGCCTGTAAATCTATTGTTATAGTATAATAATCTACAAGTTATTATGAGGCTAAAAATTAGGTAGTGCATGGAATCACTTAACACAGTATCCACTGGTAAATTCTCAATAAATAGCGCATTACTTTTATTGTTAAAAATAACATCATTCAAACCATAACCCGAAGAGCAGCAAACTGTAGAACCACCACAGACTGAATTACAATAACTTAACAGGATTATCCAAGGTAGGATAAAAAGTCCCAGGTGCCTTAGAGGTATTTCAATAGGATCAGTTTTGAGAGTCTGATTCAGTTCACTCGTTGATACTGCTGTCTAGCTCTCGGTTGTGTGATAGTACTACTGTGTGTGGTGTACTCCAGGTGTCGAGGGTCCAACTCGGCTTGTTCATAAGCAGTGCTGCCTGGAGTATGTGTGTACACCTGTGTGACGGGTCGTGGAGGGTAAACACCTTGCAATTGAAACGCTGGATCATAAAGTGTGCATGTCTTCAACTCTATTCGTTATTGCTAAATGGATCTTCAAACGAGTTGTGCCAATTTACAGTCACTCTGGCAACGTGTGAGAGGATCTCTTTCTCAACATACTCAGCAAAAACGGGCAACCTGTAATGGGTGGGAAGTGGTGTCTCATTTGAGCTTGCGTATCTATGACTTATTAATGTGGGGAAGCTTTTTCCCCATATACGTGTTGGTGATTTGGTTTTCATATTTTATGCGTCCCTTGCTTGTGGCCTTTGTCCATTTTTTTTCTGGTGGAATGTTTGTCTTTATATTATTGATTTATAGGAGTGCTTTGTATATTCCAGAGAGTAACCTTTTGTCAGTTATGGGTATGGATGTGTTGTTGTATGAAAGACTTTATTTCATTTAGTCAGATTTATCAAGCCTATCCTTTACATGTTGTGCTTTTTGTTTAATGGTGTTTTTGTTTGTTTGTTTGTTTGTTTTTTGTAAATCAAACAATCTCTCTACCCTGAGATCATAAAGATATTCTCATATACTGCCTCCTAAACTTTCTATTATTTTGGCATTTATTCCTTCTAGATTTGACATTTGTACATGGTCCGAAGTAGAAATGGGATGTCTTTTTTTGTATAAAGATCTCCACAATGTTTATTGCATAGGACATTCCTTCTCCCCAGGACTCATCTGTCATGCCATCTCCGTCACTTACCCAGTTTCCATATGTGTTTAAGGGCTGTTTCTGTACTGCCTATTCTGTCCCTTTGATTTACTTGCCTATCTCCAGACCAAATTTACACTGCTTTAATTATCATATCTTTGAAATAAATCTTGCTGGATAGAAGAGCGAGACTCCCTTGCTGCTTCTTCACAAGTATCTTAGCTAGCTAGCCCTGACTGTTTATTTTTCTTTCAGTCATGAATATCTTAGAATAAATTTTATCAAGTTCCACCAAAACAAACAAATAAACAAAGCCTGTTTGGATTTTGATTAGCTTAGTTTTGCTCTAAACTGAACCTATTGTTCATCAGAGGATAAAATGTGCCTTTCGGAAAAGGAAGCAAGGGAGGATCTTGGGCAGCTTTGAGTTTTAGGACACTAGAGCCAGGAGTTTTCTTTGGCTTCCTGTGCTTCCTCAGTGCATAATACACTCTTGCAGACCCAAAGAGAAGAGATGACATTCCTAGATTCACAAGCCAAACTACCATCAAAGACCTTCTCAACCTCCATCACCACCGCAACCTGGATCCCAGATGTGGCCACCCTGGGCCTGTGGGTACTGCTGCACGTTGACTTGCACCTTGGCTGCACCAGCGGCTCCCAGGGCCCAATCCAGACTTGACTTTCAGGGGGACTTCCCCCAGCCAAGGCACTGACTCCTGCCCAGTGTCTGGTTCTCACCCTGGTCTACATCCTTGCCTGCTTGCTCTTTCCTACACGAATGTCTTCATTGATCTCCTTGAAACATCAGGCCTTCCAACCAACCAACCCCCTCATACACTGCTGTGGGACAGGTTTTCTGAAAATATCATCATGGCATCTCTCTAGGGAGGCAGTCCTGACTTATCAGAGCTGTAGTAACGTATGCCCAAATGGGCCACTTAAATTTATTTCAGTTAATCAAAATTTAAACATAAAAACCCAGGCCCCCTGTCACATTTAGCAACATTAGAAGAGCACAGTGTCTCAGGAGTCACCTTCAGCCACCATCTCAGGCATATTTTCTCCATTACAGAAAAAGATGGTACAGCTGCAGAGTCTCACGGCACCTTCTCATTCCCAGTAGAGTAATAGCCACATAGCTCATGTGACACCAGTGCTTTTGACATCACAGCCTCTGCCTATCTAGCTCTGTCCCCACCCTGCCATACATCCTGACATGTTAAATTGGGACATTCTCCGTCCCCCACAAGCACCTTTGACTTCCTGACTGTGTGGTTGGCTGAGACCCTTCCTACAGCCAAGAGCATCCAACCTTCCCCAGTTTCCCTCCACTAATCGTTTCTTCCTTCAAGGCTCTTCTCAAATGTCACCTCTCCAGTCACGTTCTAGGGACATGGGCAACCCACCGTCTGCTTCTCCATCACACTGGATCATTGTGTCTTCTGGTTCCTACAGCCCCCTATTAGACCCTGCTCACCTGGGGCGGAGTCTGCATGACAGACAGTTCTCTCTTCCCTAGAGCCTAGCTCAGCAGCTGGCACCTAGGCACAGTCAGTGCATAATGACGGCGTCTCCTGCAATACAGACTCCCCCGTGTTCCTCAGTGCCTTTCAGCACCAACTCTGCCTATCACCTAACCTGGGTCTGCCCTCCCCTTCCTGCTCACCGCCCCCCACTTTTAATTACATTCTCCTCAGACGTGCAAAACGGTCTGCTTGGCTCCCTGCGTGGTTTCAAGTGTTTGTGCAAACAGCAGAGAGATCCTGTTAATTATGAAGACTTCCTTGCATTCAGTGCAGCCAGTTCCGGTCTCCCCTGATCGTGAAGGAGATAGGACCCGCCGCCTGGAGACAGGAAGGAGTTTATTGAAAGGGGCAAGAGCGGCCCTGAAGAGACAGAAAACACAGAGACATGGTGCAGAGAACACAGGGTCCTCTCCCCCAGGACAGGCACAGAAGGACAAAGAAAGAGGAGGACAGAGAGACGAGGAAGAGCAGTCCCCAGCCGCGCACACCTGCTCTGGTCCCTCCAGAGCACAACTGGCTTCAGAGGCTGAGAAAGTTGGTGCCATAGAGCAGCTCTCAGAAGAACAAAGGGAGACAACACTCAGGCTGCAGCAGCCCGATCTACCCTGAGCCCCACTCACATTGATCTAATGCCACCTTGCTGAAAAGATCCAGGAAGAAAGGCCCAGAAAGGCAGAACGTGGTCCCTTGGGGTACCCTAGTGGGATTCTTACAAGAATTTGCGTCTTTGCTGTGGACAGCAGCAATCCGAAGTCTCAGTAGAACATACTGAGTACGATTGAAACGCTCCCCTAAACATCTTGTAACATCTGGGGTTCTCATAGTTTGGTATGTGCCAGGTGTAACTTGGTCCTCTACAAGGATAACAGGAGGTTGCTTTGGAGCCACATAAAAAAATCGTATCTTACCTATTTCCAGATACTTCGAAAGTCTATTCCCATGTTCTATCAGCCTGGACAATTTGCTTTCTGACTGTGCTAATTCATTCACACACTTATCAAATTCATCCTGTGGTTCAGCCTTGTGCCAGGCGCTACAGTGTCAAAAACGTTCCTTACAGCCAGGGTGTTCAGCCCTCAGTGCGGACAAGTAGACACTGGAAAGGACACATGTGAATAAGTGCTACACAAGAAGCATCAATAAGGACAACCTATTAAAAGAGCATGGTACATGACTGGTGGGATTGTAAAATGGTGCAGCCACTCTGGAAAGCAGTATGGAGATTCCTCAGAAAACTTGGAATGGAACCACCATTGGACCCAGTTATCCCACTCCTCGGTTTATACCCAAAGGACTTAAAATCAGCAAACTACGTGATGCAGCTATATCAATGCTTATAACAGCTCAATTCATAATAGCTAAGCTATGGAACCAACCTAGGTGTCCTTCAACAGATGAATGGATAAAGAAACCGTGGTATATATACACAATGAAATACTATTCAGCCATAAAGAAAAATAAAATTATGCTATTTGCAGGTAAATGAATGGAGTTGGAGGATATCATGCTAAGTGAAATAAGCCAATCCCCCCCAAAACAAAGGCCAAATGTTTTCTCTGATAAGTGGATGCTGATACATAACAGGGGCGGGGGAATGGGGTAAGGGAAGAATGGAGGAACTTTGGATTGTGCAGAGGGAAATGAGTGGAGGGGAGGGGACGAGGGTGGGGGAAGGAAAGATGGGGGAATGAGACAAACATCTACACTCTGCACATGTCTGATTACAAGAATGGTATGACTCTACACTTTGTATAACCAGAGAAATGAAAAGTTGTACTCCATTTGCGTACGATGAATCAAAACACATTCTGCTGTCATGTATACCTAAATAGAACTAACAATTAAAAAAAAGAGCATGGTGTTCCAAAAGGGTTGAAAAATGGGACTCAACCACAAGTATGTATTCACATACTTGTACTTGATACTCAAAACAGCACTATTCACAGTAGCCATCAGTGATGAATGGATAAAATATTTATGTAAAGACATATAATGTAATATTAGCAAGCCTTAAAAAAGAATGAAGTATTCACACATGCTGTAGCATGAATGAACCTGAAAAACATGCTAAATGGAAGAGGCCAGACACAAAAGTCACATATAATGTTATTCTATTTATATGAGATACCCAGAATATGAAAATCCATAGAACTGGACACAGATTGGTGATGGCCCTGGACCAAGAGGAGTGAGCAATGAGGAGCACATCACTAGAGGGTGTGTTGTTTCCTCTGGGTTCATGAAAATGCTTTTGGAACGAGACAGAGGTGCTGCTTGCACAGTATTGTGAATGCACAAAATTCCTCCCTCTCTCTCTTTAAGTTTTATTTTATTAGTTCTTCTTAGTTACAAATGACAGTAGAATCCATGTGTGGGGCACTGGATTCGATTCTCAGCACTGCATATAAATAAATAAAATAAAGGTCCACTGACAACTAAAAAAATATTTTTTAAAAAGTATAGAAGCATAGCATATATCTTATTCTAATTAGGACCCCATTCTTGTGCAGGGCATGATGGTGAAGTTCACTTAGTTAAATTCATATGTATATATAGGAAAGTTATGTTAGATTTATTCTACTGTCTTTCCGATTCCTGTCCCAGTTCCTATCTATCCTTTCACTCCCGTTTGTCTAATCTGCTGAGTTTCTCTTCTTCCCCTTCCCGCTTTATTGTGGTCTAGCCTCCTCATATCAGCAAAGACATTTGACCTTTGGATTTAGGGGATTGGTTATTTCACTTAGCATGATATTCTCTGGATTAATCTCTTCAAAAGAGATCAAATTTCGTTGTGTGAATTTTGCTTCAATACGAAAAGGGCTTGGTCCTAAAACACGGAATCCAGTGGTGTGACCCAACTTAAACTAGGAGCCAAGGAAATGCAGCCCTGGGGAAACCGCACATAGGAAACTTGAAGTGGGAGTGTAAGTTGGTAAGGGGACGAGTGGAGGGCAGCAGGCTCCAGACAGCCATGATACCCAGGAGAGCAATCGGTGCAAAGGGGCCAGGCACATCTGAGAATGTAGGGAGAGTGGCCGGAGAACAGACAGCAACGGAAACTGTGGCCTAGGTGTGACGGACAGGTGGCAGGAGCATGCTTTATAGGCATTTTGATCTTTTCTGGCATTGATGGATATTGAGAAGTAAGAAGATATGACTTACATTGGAGAACAATCTAGTTGCTTTTTGAAGAATGGGTTGGAGGTAGACGGAAGGGTTGTCAGGACACTGACTGGAGACACCCTCCCTCCGTCTCTGTCTTTCTCTCCCTCCTGTCTTTCTTCTTTCATTTCTTCCTTCTCCTTCTCCTTCTCCTTCTTTTTCTCCCTCCAACATCTTCTAATGCTCTGGAAGCTAGAAATTCAGGAGGAAAAACTTTTTGAGATCTTGAGTTAAATTTGAAGTTCCAAGAAAAAGCGTGTTAGTCAGAAATCACAGATTAAGTACAGTTTAAGTACAAATTAATTATTAGTACCCTTCAAAATTCCACTGGAGGCCATGACCAATTCAACAAAACACGAAAACAACCAAGAGGCGTTAAAATGGAAAGCAAGGGTCAAATTGGTTATTATTTGTGGATAATATGGAAGCACATATAAAAATTCATGAAAATATATAGTTCTTATGCAATATGATTAAGAAAAGTCAACAAGTTTGTTAGAGACAAAAAGAAAAATCAATACTATTTTCATATAGCAGCAAAATTAAATAGAAAACAAATTCTGCAATATATAGCCTTTACAACTACAACCAACAATGAGATATCTGGCATGGATCTGACAAAGATGTGGGAAATATTTTTGAATAATTATTGGAGAAAATTGTGAACAATTATTGGAGGACATAAAAGAATAATGAACAAATAGATATAACCTAAGAAGATTCAATATTACAAAGGTGTGTCTAATTTTTCATTCAAATCCATTCCAATCAAAAACCCAAACATTAATTTTTAAATGAGGCCTTATAAATTGATTCTTAAATTTCCATGACAATTTGGAAAAAAATTAAAAGAATGAGGGATGACTGGTACTACCTGATAGCAGGATTTATTCTAATGTTTTATTGATTTTTTTATGTGGTCTTAGTACAGTGACGGACATATTGTCTAATGAAACAAATTGATCAGCATAGCATCTGAGCCAAACATACAAGGGATCTTGGTATGTAGTACAGATGGCATTAACAATTGGTAAAATCATTAGGGACAGGACAGAAAATTTAATAAATGGGATCAAGTCAGCAATAGTGTGGGAAACAAAATCTTTGAATCCCAGCCTCTCACCACCCACCCACCAAAAACAATTGTAGCAGAAAGCTAATTCACTGCAACTTTTAAGAAAAAATAAAAGAACTTATTTTCTGAGTCCTGAGTACTTTGCATACCTGAAAAAGACATCTCTGTCTTTCTCTTTTTCTTTCCTTTCTTCCTTTTTCTTTCTTCCTTCTTTCCCTTTCTCTCTCTCTCTCTCTCTCTCTCTCTCTCTCTCTCTCTCTCTCTCTCTCTCTCTCTCTCTCTCTCTCTCTCTCTCTCTTTCTCTCTCTGTCTTCCTCCTTGTTTTTCTATGTGAACAGAACCTGGACTGAGGACTGAGTTTGAGTTATTGGATCCTAGCACTTTTTTTTTAATCAAAGTTGTACCGACATTGCACCATTTTTTTCTAACATGTTTGGTGATGGAAAAGAAATCTGGATTTCTCATTTCATCTTGCAGTCCCCTCCCCATTTTATGTTTGCCACATTATTCCCCTTCCCTTAAGATTATAAAGAAACTACCAAGGTCTATGTTGCTGTGTTTGCATTAATGCTCTAGAGCACATTTTGGACCTTCCAAAGAATCAATAATTCTTTGTCTCAAGAAAGTTTCTTCTATTATGTCTCTGATTTCTGCCTCTTTTCCTTCTGGAATATCTTTCAGAAGCTAATTAAAGCTGTTCTGTTTCCTTTCTTGTCTTGCGTTCATGACATCTTTCCATTCCCATCATGTTCCTTTCTCTCTACTCCTAACAACACAGATTGATTTGTATTCCACCTTATTAGCAGAGGCTGGATTCAATCAATTTTAATTTTTTAATGAAAGCATTATAATTGTACATAGTAACTTGGTTTTTTCCAACAAAATCATACATACATGGAATCTGACCCTCTCTATTCCAGTCCCTGTTCCTCCCCCTATCCCTCGCTTCCTCCACTGCCCCTCACCCCATCACCCCAAACTCCTATAAAGCATGCTCCTGCCCACCAATCCTGCAGTTTGAAGATTCCTCAGAAAACTAGGAATGGAACCATCCTGTGACCCAGCTATCCCACTCCCTGATATTTATCCAAAAGAACTAAAACTAACCTACTATAGAGCAATACAGTTGCCTCAATGTTTACAGCAGCACAAGTCACAAGAGCCAAGTGATAGTATCAGCACAGATGCTCATCAACACATGGAAGGATTAAGAAAACACACACAATGGAGTTTTACTCAGTCGTAAAGAATGAAATTATGATGTTTGCCCATAAGTGGATGGAAATAGAGAACATCATGCTAAGTGAAATAAGCCAGACTCAGAAAATCGAGGGTCAAAAGTATTCTCTCATATGTGGAAACTAGAGCAAAATACAGGAAAGAAGGGAAGCGGATTGGATATAATAAAGATACAGGGAAGATCAGTGGAGCAAAAGAAGGAGATTGAGAGGGAGGAAGAAGGGAAGGGAAAAGGAAGGAAATGTGGAATGGATTTAACAAAATCAAATATAAATATACCACAGGGAATTTCACCTTTACGTGTGTGTGGAAAACACCGGTCAAGTGTGGATAAACGGATGAGCAAGGGATGTAGTTTTGATTTGCATTTTCCTAATTGCTAATGATGTTAAACATTTTTTCATGTCTTTGTTAGCCATTTGTACTTCTTCTTTCAAGAAGTGTCTGTATAGTCATTTGTTCATTGGGTTATTTGATTTTTTGAGTTCTTTATATATTCTAGATATAAATCAGAGGATTTATATCTAAGGATTTATCAGAGGATTTATATGTAGAATGAAGTACTCAAAAAACAGTCTGCTAGCAAAGATTTTTCTCTTATTCTGTGGGCTCTCTCTTCACATTCCCAATTATTTCCTTTGCTTGCAGAAACTTTTCAATTTGATGTTGTTCTGTTTATTAATTTTGGCATTATTTCCTAAGCTTTAGGGTCCTATGGAGAAAATTGTTACCTGTGCCTAAAAACTGGAGTGTTGACCCCATGTTTTCTTTTAGAAGATATTCTTGACATTGTGTGTGTGTGGGTGTGTGTGTGCATGTGTTTGTTATTATCATTATTTCCTTTGCACTTTGTATGCATTTTCTTAATATTTCATAATTCGGAGTTTTTCCTAGAGCTGAAGTTGATGCTGTTTTCATTATTCGTTTTAAGTGATGAGATGTGTAAGCAGGGTTGGTGTTTTTCCATAAACATTTTGAATAAATTGTCTTAACTTCCCCTTCTGGGTCCCTTTGGTTGTTCTTGGCTTCTCAGATCTCAAACTGGAGGGCTGCTTTGGTGTAAATTTACAACACTCTCATTGTGACTGAGCAGCCAGAGGGGAGTTGGGAGGAAGCCTGAGTTGCAAGCAGTGTTCACAGGAATATTTATCTCCGAGGCAATTCTTTCCATGCTTGGCGAATTTGTTGTTCTCAGCCCAATGTTTTGTACTCACTTTTTATTTGGCACAGTCTCTACTCCAGTATAAACTTCAGCTATGCCCAGGCCCCTTCCCGGTGCTGCTGCTGACCTATGGAGGAAATGCCTCTCTATCCTTGAAAGGGTTTCCTTTGATGTGGCAGCTTCTAAGTCTTCCCAGTGCCTCTGGTTTCAGAAGGGGCCGATATTTGTCAGTATGGGTCACAAAACTCAAGCACCAACCAACGATGTTTCCCTGACCTTCAACACATCCTACTCCAAATTAGGAAGATTTAACAATTTCCTCCAGAGCATCCTCCAGATCCTCCCCTCCGTCTACCGTACCTCACCACTTTGACACCTGTCTTCTTCCTGTAGCCGCTATTCTCATCCTGGAATCTCAAAGGGCTACTGCGGCAAATGATGCTGATCCTTAAAGGTCAAGTTAAGCCCAAAATATAAGATTACCAATATGCCACAAAGCCTGCCCATGCACCCTGTTCCTACCTTCCAGATAAGTGCCTGAGCCCTCGCGTTTAATTGCAGAAAATAATGCTCTTTCTCAGGAAAGAGATGCAAATGAACCCTTGGTAATTCCCTCAGTTTGATGCCACCTGCACTGTGCCCACCAAAGCTTCCTTGGATCCCATAATTTTATTGCTGTAGTCAGTTTTCAGTCCTGCCCTGCCCACTCCATTCCTTTATATTTTAATAAGGATTTGGCTGGGCAGAGTTACGAAGAGTGTAAGAGGAGATGATTGTGCTCTTGCTGGCATCTAAGCCAAACATCTGGAAGTCTGATAAACTTGAAACACCTCCCTGAGCTTTTCCTTTCACCATATGTGTTTAAAGGTAGCAAAATTGGCAGATGAGGCTGGGCAGGGTGGCCACGCTTATAATCCCAGTGGCTCAGGAGGCTGAGGCAGGAAGATCACAAGTTCAAAGCCAGCCTCAGCAAAAAGTGAGGGGCTAAACAACTCAATGAGACTCTGTCTCCAAATAAAATACAAAACATTACTGGAGATGTGGTTCAGTGGTGGAGTACCCCTGAGTTCAATCCCAGGTACCCTCTCCTTCAATAAAAAGGATTGGCAGGTGAGAACCTGCGCAAAATATATGGCCTAGGTCAGCAATATTCAGTATTTCCAGATGAGCACAGGTGAGATTGCTCCCCAATACCTAGATGTGCTTAAGAAACACAAAAGTATCAAAATGGATGATGGAGACAGGAAATCCTTCTTGTACTTTATTTAAGGAATTGTTTCTTCTGTTTTGCTTTGGTTTTAGACAGCATATAAATCAAGGGATTCGGAATCTAAAAGTCAACAGATAAGTACATTAATGATGTCTTTAAAAGATTTACAGACTATTAAAATGGATGTCAAACCAAAACCTAAAGTAAGAAATGATGGACGATCTTTATTCTTCTCCAGAGTCATTTCTTTTTGGCAGGTGGAAACATCACAGATGGAGAGTTAAACTAATCATCTTTGTTTCTCATGGTTCACAATGTTCCTACAATAAGCAAGCCTATGTATTTAATAAATACGAAACAAGGAGAAAGAATGGGGACCCTATTCCTTGCCTGACAGGATGACTACATTGCTAATAAAATAAAGAAGAGACATATTTTCACTTTCTCCGAGACTGAATATTCAGCTTGATCTTATCTTACCTCTTTGCCTGTTGTGTTCTGGAAATATGGAATGAGAAATTTGAGATCCTAAGGAAAAGTTCATTATGAGTCTTTGGTCCATTTAGCCAGGAATCCAGAGCACTTAACAACGGTCTCACTTAACAAGAGAGATGTGATGAATGAATAAAGGAAACCTGCACAAAGAACCAGAGTGAGGTTTATAGGTAGCAGGCCCACACCGTGCCTGCCTGTGGTATTCACCCAGGGATGTGACATTTGCTGTCTTAACTGGTTCTGCCTCTCTTTGGACCCTCACCTCCTGTCAGACACTGAATGGAGAGGTAGAGAGATGGAGGTGTCCATCCCAGGAAAGTTAAATACACTATATAATGAAGACAGAGAGGGTTGTCTTTCAGGTGACTGGTAAAATGCGACTTTTTGTGCATACACAGGGATTAGGGCTGGTGGCTAAAGCCTAACACTTATTTTCTTCAAAGCAGGGCTGCGGTATTAGGGAGTCTCCAGGAGCATGAATGTTATGACATTCTATCCTGATGTTTTCATGATTTCAACAAAAATCAATTCTGCCTTCCTTGGGACCAAAGTGGACAAGGGTGTAAGTTTCTGCTGAGACGATAGAGCTTCATTGCTGCTTTATTGAAAACCCTGATTCCCATCGAAAGCATCAGCGACTGTGCCACTAGGAAAATTGTGATCATCCCTTTTCATCCTTCCTGGGCCGGGCTGGGAAGGTCCTGTCTACCTCCCGTCATGCAAACAGCTCTAGCCACGATTATTTATTTACAACAGCTAATACAATTGGTAGTAACGACTTCATAGGCAACCTCTAAGTGCAGGCAAGATGAAAAATTTACTAAATTGGAGAATAAAAATGCATAAGAAAATGTACAGAATCAATATTTCATGGCCTTTGCTTTACCTTGCTGTTCACAAATCTATTCCCGAGCTCGCATTAAAATTTAAAGCAACGTCATGCGACAAGTTCAAGCCCTGGGTTATTTCACGTTAGTTTAGCTTTAGAGGAGTTTTGTTGTTGCTTGTTTCATAAAGTCATGAGGAACAGAGGAGGGAGACACTTAGGAAACCATTTAGCCAGGTGACTCTATTTTTTTGTTTTATTTTTTCAGACCAGAAGACAAAATTGTGCCTGACACACATAGAAAGTTGGCTCGGTCATTCTGCTTCTGAACTAGGTAAGCCTCAGCCATCTTTGTGCCTGAGCATGTAGCAGATTTAAAAGATTGTGTTTAAGACCTTTGAAAGCTGAGCCATTATTTGGTAAGAAATCAAACATTTATTGAAGAACTATAATAAGATAAACACTAAGTAACACATATAAAACTATCACACTGGAGAAGGGACATAATTCCTAAATTCTCCATGTTTCCATGAATTTATGAAATTTATAACCTTGGGGGAAAAAAACAGAAAGACACTATTGATGCGATATGAATACTTGAGGCAGAACCTTTCGTAAAGGTGCATGTTTTGATTAAATGCAGAAAAATAACAAGTAATAGGCCTCTTATCAATGCCTTACCAATATCTTAAGGAGATGTTGAGTTAAAAGGATAGCTCATAAAATCTACAAAATCTATAGGTATGATAGCTATAAAAATGCCTTTTCTGATGGCGTGTGTTTGTTGGTTTGCTTTGGCCAGTGCATAAAGAATTTGAAATTTATATGGCATTCATCATTTCAGCTATTTACCATTATTCCCAAGTCCCTAAATTATTTTAATCTTTTCTTCTGTAGAGAAATGAGTTTAGACTGTGTATGGGCTACAACTAGAACGAAAGATGCAAATTCTGTCACTAGACAGAGGCTTCATGAATTCCCAGATACTACTTTCTCAAATGTTTGTTCCTCAGAGTGTTAGAGTATGTGAAGATTTGCAGAGTCCACGTCAGGGGATTATTTTACGCGCTGATACTTCGCATTCTACAGAGATTCCCAAAGTTGTCCAGCATGCAAATATCATTAATCAATAGCACACGGTGATAAACAGTCTTTCTTTTTTGGTCCTGAATTACTTCTAATTCCTCATGGGTCAAAAACAATTAATCATAATGTCTCTGTGCCCCCTTCCATTTTTATTGTCTTCTAATCATGCCAGAAAAAAAAAATGGATTTTTAAAGCAAAGCTTAGAAATCTGTTCAAAGTGGTAGCATGAAAGTACAACAATCCCAATGAAATTTTTGTTGTCGATCGTGTGTGCTTCAATATAAAACTCAAGCCAATGTCATCATTGAGAGGTGAGTGATAGGGCTGGTCGGGTTGCTCCCAAAGCCACAGGGATGCCTTTGGAAGTATTCTGCCCTACAGATTCCAACCATGGCACGGCAGGCTTGTGTTTCCAGGAGAGCAGGTATTTGAGGGAGTTCCTTACCAAAGGCTTTTCTTTTCTTAGCAAATGAGGACAAATATTTATCTGTTGCAAGTGGATGAGGTAAAGAGAAGCTATTTCAAAGACTCACTCCTTAACATAAGGAGCAAGGACCATGGCCGGGCAGTAACTCGGGCTTGTTAGAAGGGAAGACTTGCCTGTGCAGTCAGATCTCTGGGTGAGAATCTGATGCAGTTTTTTTTTTTTTTTCCTCCTTATCTGAGTAATACTTTACGTACAGGAAACCACATCCATTTAAAATGTAAATTGTAATGAATTTTAGTATGAGAATCAAAATTCTCTAAAAGACACCTTATTCCCCTTTGTATTCCTCCCTTCCCTCTGTCCTGGCCCCAGGCAACCATTGATCTGCTTTCTGTCACTGTAGGTCACTTTACATTTTATATCACTGGAATCATGTAGTATGCTTTTCTCTGGGTCTGGCTTCTGTCACTCAGAATAACACTTTTGTGATTTGCCAATGCTGATGAGCTTACCGGGTTTTTTTTTTTTTTTTTCCTTTTTATTGCTGAGTACTATTCCACTAAGAGCTTATACTACCTTTTGTTTCTTTATCAATAGATAGGTATTTGAGCAGTTTCCAAATTTTGACTACTAAGAATAAAGCTGTTGTAAATATATCTGAGTCTTGGTGAAGAGTATTTCACTGGGGTGGGCGTATGTTGGGGGGTGAGGTAGCTGGATCACGTGCTATGTGTACTTTCCAAGAAACGGCCAGTTTTCCACAGTGGTTTTGCTGTTCTGTGTCCCCATTAGTAGAACCACATTCTCAACGGCAGTAGGTATTAGTCACTTTCATCTTACTTGTCCCAGTGGTGTAGGGTGGCACCCCTTTAGGGGTCTTCATTTGTTTTACTAAAGGCTAATGATGTTGAGAGTACCTGCATTTTAACAAGATCTCAACATGTTTTCTATAAACAGTAAAGTTTGAGACTTACTAATGTAGAGAACTTTAAACAGATGGAGAAGGTGTAGCCTAATCAGACCACGAAGGTGATGCTACAGCCAGAAACCATGGTAAGCTGGGTTGTGGGTAGCAACCAGGCATTAGGAGCGACTACCGTTCACGTTTGGGTGTCTCTACAGCAGCAGCAGAACAGGCCTGCATGTCGTAAGCATCTGTAATTGATCACTTCTTTCTAAACTATCACTTTTCTTTTTATTTTGGAAAGCAGAAACAGTTTAAAGAAGAAGAAAGAAACCTAAAATTTCCCATACATCCTTACAGTATATATGATGTTAAGCTACACCTTTGGTGCTTTATTAATTACTTATTACCACACACTACTTCATTATCTTACTGTAGAGTGAGGAGAGGGACAGTGGGTCTTATGGAGCAAAAATCTAGGTGACAGCTGGGCTTAGTTCCTTCGGATGCTCCAGGGAGAATCAGACCTTAGAAGCTGCCCATGTTCCTGGCTCATGATCACTTTCAGGGTGGCCTTACTGCAACCCCCATATCCTTCTTTGCTACTTTTGCCCTTTCACTGTCATTACCCTGGGCCCAGGAAGATAATCTAGAACAATCGACCTGTCTCAAGATCCTTAAATTGATCACTCCTGAAAAGGCTCTTTGGCCATGTAAGGGAACATCTTCGCAGCTTCCTGGGATTAGGATGCAGACCTCTGTGGTGCACTATTTAGATATCACAGAGCACTTATGGCTTTACTAAAATAGAACATGACATAATAATAAAATCATCATTAGGTTAAAATTATTTACAAACTCTCTCTCCCATTCCTTGTTAGGACAAAGGTTTTTATTACAGGTGGAGAGGAAATTTGAAATAGCTGAGAAAAGATCACGCAATCTACATGAGGTTAATAATAATGGTTAATATTTATTTGGGTCTCAAAGCAAACGATGTTCTATGTGATTCTTACAACCTCACTCATTTAATGTTAAAAGCTCCCCATGAGACTGAGTGTTACTCCTGTCATTTTCATTCAACAAGAGTGGTGCTGAGGCACAGAGAGATGAGAAAATTCACCCCAGATGGCACAATGAGGCAATTCCAGAGGCGGACTCCTGACCCTGGCCCTGTGGCTCAAGTGCCCCTGTCTTCATGCCCTGGACTGGACATGGAGACAAAAAAGCAAAGGAAAAAAAAATACGATGGAAGTGAGGAAAGAGGCAGGGGCATGGCCAGTGAGTGGGCGGATCAACCGAGAACACAGGAACTCATATGAATGGGAATATTTTAGAGGTGAAAGGAGACAAGAGGAAGGAGTAATTTTGTCAGGTGCTGGAGGGTGTTGGACTTTGGGAGAAAGCTATTGAGAAGGATTTTTTCCATGTCATGATCAATAAAACTCCCTCCCTGGGATCCACATCTTTTTATGCACCATTGCAAAGTCCCATCTTTTTGGTCAACATATTTGATTGGTTGGGTTTTGTCTCATTTTTCCTTCTCTGATATTTTGCTGAGATGAGTCTTATCATGGGAGGAAGAAGACTCAGTTCTACCAGTTACTGTCTTTGCTGCTTTTGATTTACTTCCTTCTTTTCCACCTTTCTAAGTGTTGCACCGTGAACATTTTCCTGGAATAAAATCATTTTTCTATGGCATGACTATAATGGCTGCCTAAAGTTTGTCATCCGAATGCCCCGTCACTGTTTGTGTAAGCCACAGTGATGCTGTGGGGCTGGGAAGTGTTGGGGCCTTTAACCTCCTTGATCTTCTCAACCAGTGACAAGGGAAGGGAGCACACCCGGACAAGGCCAGACCAGGAAAGTTAGGGCCAACTGATCACCCGCACCCAGCCCTCCGGGCAGAGGACAATCAGACGCATCAGGGAGACCAGTCACAGCAGGAACTCGTTTATTGAGGAAGTCACACAGCTTTTATGTAGGGTGGGGGCTAGGCGGGAACCAATCAGCTTAAAGGTTAGCAAGGGGGGGGTGGTTCACGCAGGCGAGAGTCCCATAGGACTCTATGGCAAGCACAAGTTGATCACGTTTGCGGAACTGTTGTTAACCAATCACTGACGGTGGCCCAATTTATCGTCATTAACCTTTGAAACCGCCTTTGAGGCCTTGATCTTGCTCACCCGCCAGGGAGTAAGGAGTCAACCTGAGTTAGTTAATGTGTCATTAGTCCCAACATTTCCCCCTTTTTTGTTTTATATTAAGGGTGTGTCTCTCTTAGGTTGCCCTGGGAGGGTCTTATCCATCATGGAACATCACCCTAGCAGTTTGGGGGTCCGCCTTACTCGAAGGTGTGCATGTCTTAGGTTGTCCTCCTCTGAGGATCTTACCCGTCATTGACTACCACCTTAGCACTTCAGGCGGGCCCCTCAGGAGGAGCAGGGCTTAAGGGAGAGACACTTAGACCCCAGTGTCCTGATACGAGTGATCCACAATCCTATAGGTCTCCCAATCATCATTATGAAGGGCGGTATAATGCTGTCGGACCACCATGAGCTGCACACACTTAGCCTGGCTTTTCAGGAAATGGATAAGCTTATTGATTATGCAAGGCTCAAAGGTGAACACAAGGATAATGGTGATTAGTGGTCCTATAAGTGGGAGGAGGTAGGGGAGCCACCCGTGTAACCCAGTCCAGAGGAAGTTAGAGTGGAGTTCGCTCCTATGATGTTCCAGATCTTCTTGTTGGCGTAGAAACAGCACTCTTCACCAAGGAATAGGCAAAGCCCTCTTTCCTTCACTGTTGCAGGACGACAGTGGCCAAGGAATCAAGTTGAACCTGTAGATCTAAGATGGTAGGGCTGCAAAGTGCAATGTTAGGAGCTCTGTGTAGCTCTCAAGGGAGTCCACTGTCCAAAGTCATGAGGTCAGAGACCCCAATCTCAATCACTGTTGTCCCATTTTTGCTACTGCGCATTACACTCTTTCTTAAATGTCATTTTTAAGAAGTTTACATATATTGACTCCTGAGTCTATATGAACATTAGTTAACACAATTTAACATTATATCTAAACATGAATTAAGAAAGGCTGAGAGAGCTTTTAACTTTCCTTTTGTGTGGCAAGGTGGCAAAATGTTTTCATGTTTCACAACATTAACCTTTAAACAAATCAGGCTCTAACATTTAGAAATACATTTACACTTAAAATTTTTATCTCGGTGTAAAAAGTAACAAATTTTACATATACCCTATTGATAACAGGTCCTATAATAGAACATTAAATGATAGAAATAAATCCCCAATAAAAATTTACTCTTTATAAGTTTAAAATTATCATTACAGACAAGTTTAGTTTGAAGAATAGCAGCTTGATAAATTTCCTGTTTTAAAAACTTGTATACCTGGAAAATATGAACACATTCAACATACAAAGAGTGACCATTTCACAATTACCTTGACACTTTTATATTACCAAATTTAGTTTTTAAGGAAAAATTTAGACTCTGTAATGTGGTACAATACTCTAACAGTTGTTTAACCATATTTTTATAAATCAATTTTTAAGACTAATTGTTCTAAAGAATAAAACTTAATAGACACAAAGTTAAGAGTGAATTAGTGTTTCTAAGAAATCCTTGTCATTTTACCATATAGATTAAACTTTGGTTTATATCAGAACATTAGTATTTCACCTTAGGAAAAACCTTAAATAGCTTTAACTGTATCACATACATACAACCAACTTAGTTACATGGAAACTTGTTGAAATTTGCCCTTTACTTACACAGACTTTCTTAGCACTTACTTTGACCCTCATGTATTTCATCACACAAGCACTTTCTTACCCAGAAACATTTCCTTTTTCCTTTTACTAAATATATTTCCATACCCAGAACCTTTTATTTTCTCTTTCCTATCTGTTGACCCCTTTTTGTTCACATTCTGAAACAACTCTTATGAAATTTCTGAATTTAGATAAATTACTCTATTTTAATAAGATTAAATATTTTGTTATTTATAGTACTCTAATTGAAACACAGTTCAAACTTTTGGAACCCTTTGTATATAGAATTGCACTTGTTAGGACTCTTAGTAACCTTGTTTTTAGTTTAGTGATGACGCAAAGCAAGTTTAAACCCTTTTATTTACCAACCTATGAAAACATCAATAATGTTTAAGTATGTTACTCCATGGAATTTAAGGAGTTAAGAGTACTCAATGTTATTTAACAATCAGCATTTGAACTTTGTAAATTAATCAGCTGTCTCTACAAGCACATTTGAGTAATCCCATACATGTTAACTCTAATTCACTTATTGTAAAAAAACCAAGATATCAGACAAGTGTACCAACAGTATTTGCCGTCTTTTTCTTGTTGAAGGAAAGTCCTAGAAACAATTGATATTAGACATTTTATTAACATCAACATTTTATTAGTTTGACCACCTGGAGACTTGCGAGTTATTTTCAAAGACATTTTACTTTTATTAGTTTACCCAATTTGAATTGAACCTTTTTAAATCACGTGAATTAAAAGTATCTGGATCCATATTTAAATTTTAATTTTAGGAGTGCTCAGTTTTGATACAGACAAAACATGACATCAGACAGCACGACATACAAATAACACAAAATCGAAGGCCTTGTAACTTTATAGGTGAATCTCCATTGCAATGTAACAGATGTTCAAAAACTCTAGTTGAATAAAACAATAGAACTGATCAAAAGTCATGAACTCAAAAGAATATAGAATTAAAAAAAAAAAAAACAAGAGTCCTGGAAAAATGATACGGCCGTTAATTACTTTAGTAAAGCACCATAAAATTTACTTTTGCTGGAGTTTAGGTAAGACTCTTTTTACCTTTTTTTTCTTCCTTGGGTTTGAGACTGGTCTCCTACTGAGCATTCTGGCTTCCTCCATTTACATTTCAATGTAAGCCTTGACTGAGATCTGGATCTGAAAGGGGCTAAAATGTTATAGCAGAAACTCAATGCCTAGGGCATTTTAACCCTTATTCCTGGTTAGTAATCAATTCAGGTTTGGATGCAGAAAATTGTGAAATAATCTCCTACCACTTGTGGGGAATGGGGCTGCTATATTATACTCCTTACTGGGACATGCCACTGATGGTTGGGCTGGTTACTCCCTCCACACCGGCGTATGTGGGACCTCGTGGCAGGAGGACTAGGTGGGCTGGGCCAGGGAATCAAAGCAGAAACAGCTGAGTCAAAGTTGGAGGAGGAGGAGGAATTAAGAGCGGGAGAAGAAGGAGGCATTTGAGTTTGCAGGAAGAGCAGAGAAGCACAAGAAAGAAGAGACTTGAAGATAAGGAATCCCTTTCCATCTGCCTGCTCGCTTGGGGAAGCTGTGTGCCAATATCTTTGGTAGCCACAATCCACCTTCCCATGGAGCGATCTTTCATCCCTGCACAGGCCAATTTGTGATTGGTAGTCATTCCTTCCCAAACTAACATTTTAACATTTACCGGGAAGGTCATACAGGGAGGGGGAGGTTAGAGTCAGTGAGTTCTCTCCCAGTATCATCTTTAGGTGGCAGCTCTTTGGGGGGAAACTTGGAGCCCCCTTTGGGAGGTCCTGGAGAGAAGCAGGCCTTAAGGGCGGATAATGTAGGGTAGACTCCCAATGGGGGACCCTCCCCTAAATTGATTTCCCTCTTCCTAACAAGTTGTTCTACACGATCCCATGTGGACCAGTCAAAAAGATTAGTGGCAGGAAGCCAAGGGGCCACCCGAGTAAAGGTGTCCCAGGCTTTTTCCGCCTGTGTATCAGACCACTCAAGGCCCCTACTTTTTAGCATAAGCTTAAGAGCCTTGAGCGCAGGGTCACCATGTGTGGTGTGCGTTTGCCCCATCCTTTCAGGGATGCCTTACCTCGGAACTCGCTTAGCCCAAGCCGCCGGTACTTTCGGTTTTGAAGCTGCCTCTTCGCTTTGGCTGCAGATCAGCCTTGAGGGGCCCCACGTTGGGCGCCAGATGTCAGGGTCTTTAGCCCCCTTGCTCTTCTCGACCAGCGACAAGGGAAGGGGACACTCCCCAACAAGGTCAGACCGGGAAAGTTAGGGCTGACTGACCACCCACGCCCAGCCCTCTGGGCGGAGGACAATCAGACACATCAGGGAGACCAGTCACAGCAGGAACTCATTTATTGAGGAAGTCACACAGTTTTTATGTAGGGTGGGGGCTAGGCGGGAACCAATCAGCTTAAAGGTCAGCAAGGCACGGGGATGAGGGGCTCATGCAGGCGAGAGTTCCATAAGACTACATGGCAAGCACGAGCTGATCACGTTTGCGGAACTGTTGTTAACCAATCCCTGACGGTGGCCCGATTTATCATCACTAACCTTTGAAACCGCCTTTGAGGCCTTGATCTTGCTCACCTGCCAGGGAGTAAGGAGTCAGCCTGAGTTAGTTAACGTGTCATTAGTCCCAACAGGGAAGGATGGCTTCATTGAAGAGCTTAGCTGTCCTTGGGAAAGGAGGTTTGCACCCCTTTCCCAGTTGAGAGAGGCCTGCTGGTGCCTTGCCCTGTGTGCTCAGAACAAGCTGCATCCTGGACAAAGTGCTCAAGGGGACCCAATTGCCACACAGTGGTTACTGGGCTTTCCCTTCACTCTCTGTAAGGAAAAAATAAACTCTTTTTCTTTCAGGTCATGAGAGAAATGTGTGCAGTGGGTGTGTCCTTAGAAAAGGCACAGAGAGCCTCCACATGGAAATGACAGTTCTGACTGAACTAACTTCCATTAGGAAGGAAAACTTGCCAAATGGGTGGTCTTCGAATCAGAAACAGAAGAGAGGTGACAGCATCCTCAATATTTGATTATCATTATTATTCACCCTAATAATAATGGCACTTATTCAATGTTTGCAATTTGTCTAGCATCATATTGCATGCTTTAAATGACTTTTCTCCTTTATCCCCTTTCTTCTTTTTTTTTTTTTTTTTGGATGGAGAGGATTGAACTCAGGTCCTCATACACACTGAGCAAATTCCACAAGCTCTACCACTGGGCTACATCCTGAGACCCTCTCTGTTTTAATTTTCCTAAGAAACCCATGAAGGGGTTACTCTCTCTATTTTACAGATAAGGAAGTTAAATCTCAGAAACTGTTGCTTGCCTAAGTTCATGAGACAGGTGTGTGGCCAGGTGAGCTTCAAGGTCAGGTCTCTTTGATCCCAAATCCCTTGCCCTTGACCTCTACCTCATGAACAGTCACCTTGGGTCCAGTGCTATTTACAAGGTTTGATCCAAATGGCTTCATAGATAAGTCATGAGGTGTAAGGGTGACTTCTCAGGAGCTCTGTGCTGCTCAGATCTGGCCAGTTCCCTACCTCTGCCCTCCCACTCCCCAATCTTTCTCATTCAGGGTCTGTATCTCCTGCTGGGACCATAGCCTCCTTGACATGAAAGAGTTGTCCATTAACCTGCCATCCGGGAATCTGCTGTTGATCCTCCCTGGTACCACAGGATGTTGTAAGACTGACAAAGACTGACTGAGCTGACCTGGGACTTGCTCTTTTCCTTCAGAAAGGAAGGAAAACCCCCAAAGGCTAGATCTCCAGGCAGGGTACCGCCATCTACCCCATGTTTTACACTAGGGTCCAGTGTGCTGCCCAGCATGGCTTTTGATTCTTGTGTCCCACACTATCCACAACCACACACCCCACTGGTTCAATTTTAAGTCTGTGAGTACAGTCTCTGTCTTGGTGTTTAGAAATGGTTTTCAGCGATGAAGACAGGGTAAGGCAAGCACTGGCAGATAAATCATTAGATGTTCATTATCAGTAGCATTTTAATACTGCCCACTTTATCTTCAAGCAAAATTCTATTGCACGTTTTCTAGCTGCATGCATTTCAATATTTTTCTTACATTCGAAATTGACTATAAATTTAGTTCTTTATTGCTAAATAAGGTAACTAATACTAATTAAGGAGGTTTGAGTCTATTTTATCTGTATCATAAATAGGACAAGAAAAAAATCTGCTACCACTGCACTAGAAGTTGATAGTGCCAAGATCTTAGGAAAAAGTGGTAATCACTTATTACTTATTATAATTCATTAAGCTTGTAGGAAATATTTAGATACTTAATTGGCATTTAACAAGATAGCTATAGAGAGTAAATGAGACATTAAATTCTCTTCTTAAATGCCCATTAGGTTTGCTTTAGAAATTAATTGATATCTAATTCATTTGCTATCAACTATTTTATCCTTTGCCAGCTGAGAAGTTCCAACATATTAATGATAAATAGAGGCAAGAGAAGGGGAAACTTATAATACTGAGCTCTGCATTAGCCTAATTTAAAAGGCATGGGTCCTCATGGAGACATAGTCCCACCAAAGAGCTGTTGTTGGTTTTGAAGCAGAAAGAACTCTGAACACAGGCACAGATGGATCTGTCCAAACCCTACATGAAAGGCCCAGATGAGGAGCAGAACAGAACTGCAGGGGATTTAACCCCAAAAGCTCGCAATGAGGAACAGGTGAGATACCTGCACATGCTCACACTAAGCTAATGGCATCCGGACGTGGCTAGAAATGAAATGAAGATGGCAAGTTGGCTCCTTATAAATATCCGAGAGTCCATCCTCAGGAATGTGAAGGGAATGTGTTTTATATCACACTAGATAGTAGATAAAGGAAAAATATATATATAGCGAGGAGACTGGAGATCAAGCTTCCCAAGTCCCCCTACAAAAAATGACGGACTTCTCCAGCCCAGGGAGAGGGTCCTTCAGGGTTGGCCTCAGTTTCACAAAGCTGCCCTCAGGAACATTTACTTCCTGGGACAGTCAATGCACAGTTGGTGAGCAGAGGAAGAGTTCAACTTACCACTAGAGGAGTATGCAGGTCATCTGTGCCCCAAGAGGACCCAGGAGTTGGCAGACAATGGTCTGTACACCATGTCATGGTTCCCTCTGCCCAGTCCTCTTCCTTCCCTTCCCTTCCATCGGTGTTAATTTGTTACAAATAACCTGGCATCAAACTGCCTCACCATCTACACCTGGAGAACCCAGGTTATGACATCTAGGGAAGAACAGGGCTTCTTGTGTCCAGGGTGAGTGCTACTAGAGCTTGGGTCCCTATCCGAAGAGCTCTAATTTCCTTTAAAGCTTCCCACAATTACTCCTGGAGTCATCCCAGGGTATTTCCCTAGTGACCATGACAGACTTCAGTTCCTTTTTTTGACCTTTCCTGCTCTGATGCTATTGTTTTTTCCTCCTCCCAAAATTAAAATTTCTACTCCTGGTAAGAATTTCTTTTGTAAAATTACCAGATGGTCACCTATTCAGTTTCTTTGTCCTGGGTGAAGAAGTAGTCTGCATGCCCCAGGTTGCCTGTCACATGACTGTGTCACATGCCTGTCAGATGCAGCCATGCACTGGAAGTCTAGATGATAGAACATGAGCAGAAGTGGTCTGTACCTCCTTCAGTTCACATCTCATGCATGATCCTCCAAGACCTCTCCTCCTCCACCAGCTGAACACAGATGACTTGAGGTCAAAGATGGCAGAAGCCTGGGTTTCAAACTAGCCATATGGAAAACCTCCTCCAAGTCAGGAAAAATGATCTTCAGTGAGAGATGAACTTCTGTTGTCTTAAATCTCTGAGAGTTGATGATTTATCAACAGTGCTGGCTGAACTGAGATAGCTCACATCAAGATTCTGCTGCCCATTACTGAACCATCTGCTGGCCACTTCTGTTCCTCTCATTACCTTCACTCCTTACCAACCATCACTCCTGACACTGATGACACTTGTAGACCTAAAATCTTAAAATTACTCCATGTTTTCTTACACAAAAGCCAAGAAGAGATCAAAAGAATGTGGGAGAGCACATATCTCCTTCCTCCCTCTGTGTACTTTGATAAATGGACCTCCAAGGATGCCGATTGCACCTAACAGATATCTGGAAATTTTCTTCACAATTTGAAGCAGACATCTTTGTCCATGGGGAACTGACCCAAGAGACAAATAAACTCAAAAGTTGGGGTGGCACATACCTGTATTTCCAGCTACTCAGGAGACCAAGGCAGTTGGATCACAAGTTCAAGTCCAACCTCAGCAACTTAACAAGAATTGGTCTCAAAATACAAAATAAATAAAAAGAGTTGGGGATGTAGCTCAGAGGTGGAGCACTTGTCTAGCATGCACTTGGCCCTTGATTCAATCCCAAGTACCATAAGAAACAAAGGAAAATTTAAAAAAGGATCCACAATATTAAACCCTACTCAGAACCTCCCCTTCCCCTTGAAGATTAGACCTGGAACTGAATCAAATTCACTTTGTCTAACTCTCTCTTCCTTAATCTTGAGTCCCTGCCCTTAAGGACCCTTAGTCTGTCCTCAGTGCAAATAGGCTTTTGAAGAATTGGTCTCTCCTAGTTCTCACAGTGAGCTCCACATGTTGGGGACCTGGTCAACTTTGTTCACAACTCTATCACCAGCATCTAAAACAGTGCCTGGCACCCAGAAGAGGTGCAAAGATATTTGTCCAATGAATAATGGATGTGAGAATAGAGAACACAGTTATGATCAAGACAGACCTTTGGTAGGTCCTGCATTGTGGTCGGTCTTGGGGAAAAAAAGTGCTAAGCCACAGAGCTCCCAAGATGAAGATTCCTGCTTCTGCAACACTCCAGCTTCTCATTACCCAACCTAATTACCATCCCTGATGATTACTTATAATAGGAAAAAGTACTTGGCTAGGTCATGGTACTGAGATATTTTGTCAAAGAATATTCAGCATGTTTCTGTGCAGGTATATTTTTGAATGAGATTTAAAAATTAAATCAACAGACTGAGAAAAGCAGATTGCCATTTGTAATGTAGTGGGCCCTATCCAATTCCTCCAAGGCCTTAAGGAAAAGACTGACCTCCCCTGAAAAGGAGAGAATCCTGCCAAGCTCTGCCAGCAGACTGACCTCGCGCTCTAACTGAAACTCTTCCTTGGATCTGATCTCCAGCCCACCAGCCTATCCTGTGATTTTGGACTTGCCAGTCTCCATAATCATCTGAGTCAATTCCTTAAAATCCACCCCCACACACATATACCCTATTGGTTTAAAGAATCTTTGACTACTGTACTATCCAAAAAATAACTTTGGAAACCCCCCTACCTCTGTCTCCTTTGTCCTGCAACTTCTCATTTCCAAGCAAGACAGAAATGTCACTTCTCACTGGGACCCTAAATGGTGGGTTCTACTTACTTGGCACCTGGCATTGACTGACATAGGATAAGTTTTATCAGTTGTGGTTATCTTCTTTATGCAGCTGAATGGAAAGTTCCTGTGGGAGAAAATTCCCTAACTTGCATGAACACCAGCTCCCACCTGGTGAGACATCTGACTTGCTTAAGGGTTCAGTGAGTCTGGAGAGACTAGGGATGAGTTACTGAGTGATATGTAGGACAAGTGTCCAGATGTCATTTTCCCTTTGTGTTTCGAATCCTAACAGTTCCTTACAGAATATACTCGAATGTCCTCAATGATGGGATACAGAAGTCCTGTGAAATCAATTACTCTCTACAAGCCCACCAAGCATCTGGAGGCCCATTCAATTCAGACAACTGTAGTAAGGTCATCAAATGAACTGACAGGCTGTCCCAGTGGCCCGTCTTCTGTCTCTTCACACCATCCTACATGGTCCTCTACTCGAGTTCTTTTCACCTATTGTCTTATACCTCTCTGGTTATCAAATATTAGAAACACAAGGATCACCTAGAGATCTCATTTAACCTGCATGAGTCCACTGCTTCCCAACATCCTTTCCCCCACCTTCATCCCCCAATTCTGATTCACTCAGTTGGGGATTGCAGACCCCTGGAGTCAGCTCATTGTGCAAGATGTCCCAGATTATCCCAATACAACTGGTCCACACCATACTGAGGCCTACTAAAGTAGAGAATCTGGGTTTTTCAACCACACTCATTGAGAAACTTAACTTAGAGAATTTGGGTTGAAATAGTTATAAGAGTGACTCATAACTTTCCTTTATAGTTGAAACATTGTTCTCAGTTGCTAAAATCCCCCGGACTCAGGGCCACCTGGTCTTGCTTGCTGGTGCAAAGCCTTCCTGAAATTCAGTCAGCTGACAGGTTGTTGTGGCTGTCTATGACATGAGAAATATGTCTCTGCTGGCAGTCACAGACAAGGAAAGAGGCCCTCAGACCCTACTCTACAAAGCCAGCTCTTCTCAGCTCTATTAACCTTGATTAAATAGCTTCACACTTACTGAATATAAACAAAAATTATGGAAGATCCAAAAAAAAAAAAGGGTGGGGTAATTGTTTGGGTTTCCCTTGCTTTCATATCAGAAGAAGATCAGAAGAAGGCAACCTACTTTTGCAGATTTGACTTATAACAGGGAGGTCCCATACATTTTTGTTGCTCTGTTTGTCTTCTGTTCACTCCCATCTGCCTCTAATCCTGTGCTATTTCCTCCTTTATCATATTCTAATCATGGATTAAATATCACGACTGATTCAAGCAAAGGTCCAAAGTCTATAGAAAGCATCTCTAAAATAAAGCTGGTGTTTCGACCTGAGTGGTTGATAGATTTGAAGCACATGTCAATATTTAAAATAAAGAGAGAGGATGCTGCTTTTGTCAATGTGAAATGAGCATGTTTTCCAAAGTAAATACAATTTAAGGTTGAAAATTTCCAGGACAGAATGAAAGAGGCATCTGTATCAGAATTAGGTTCACAAGTCAGGAAACCATATAAAAATACACAAAACAAAATGATAAATTTCAATATATGAATGGATACGATTGTGTTCCAATAAAACTTTATTTATACAACCAGAGACTGGATTTGACCCTCAGGCCAGAGATTTGCCCACCTCTGGGTCTGTACTAATAAAAATAGAATTTGTAATCTTATTTCTGCTGGTGGAAACAGAGAAAAGGACAGAAAAGAGTATTGATATGTATCAGTAATTATTATATGTCGGGCAGTGCCTGCTTTAGGGTGAGGTAAGAGAAGTGCCCAGGATAAAAGGTAAAGAGGTGCTCACTCTCAGAACCCTGACCTTGTGCAACCTTGATGCCAGCTCCTCAAATATCTGTTTAAATCCACTGCCTGATTTTATCCTCCTAACAACCATGCTGAATGACTGTCATTCATGCCACTATTCCTTTCATAGATGAGAAATTTGAAGTTCAAAAGGGCTAAGTGATCAGGGTCACTAAGCTCATAGTGAGAGTTAGAATTATAACCCAGATCTGCAGGACTTCACAACCATGGTCTTTGCAATGTTCCTTTGTAGGCAATATGCAGAAAAAGGACATTTTGCATGAAGAGCACAATGTGAACAAAGACACAGTTTACAAAAGGTCTTAGCATAATTAATCTTCAGACAGTTTATTACGGAATGCATGGGGGATTGCCTGAAGGTTGACAATCTGCACAGAGACCATGAGTTGGATGAAGAAGAGCTCTGAGGCTGAGGGTGAATCCTGTTCTGCAGGTGCAACAAGCAGCAAAGTTACCATCAGAACACCAGTGGGCTGAGTTGTACTCTGAAGCTCCTGGAGGTGGCTCGTGCTCTGATCCATGGCATTGGGATCCAAATGGGACTCGAGACCCAGGTGATAGTTGTAGGAATCCTGAGGTATGTCTCCATTTATGATCCTGGGTCTGACACAATTTGTTGATTTTGTTGGTTTTCTCTTTTTAGGATTCATTCCTCCATCCATTTATTAAGTGACACTCTCTTTCCCTCAGTACCAATGAGCTTCTTCTTTGGCTCAAACTTGAAGCAAGAAGATATAAAGGTGATAGAAATATGACTGTTCATAGCTCTTGCTCTAACAGAACTCAAAATCTAGCAAAATATGTTCTGTAGTAGCTCAAGAAACTACAACAAAAATTCAAATAACCCAACTAATAAATGGGCAAATAAACTAAACAGACACTTCTCAAAAGAAGAAACACAAATGGCCAACAGAAGCATGAAAAAATGTTTAACATCATTAGCAATTTGGAAAACGTAAATTGAAACTACACTCAGATTTCATCTCATACCAGTCAGAATGGCAGTCTGCAAGAATAAAAATAATAATAAATGCTGGAGAGGATGTGGAGAAAAGGAACATTTTTACACTATTGGTGAAACTGTAAATTAGTACAATCACCATGGGAATCAGTATGGAGGCTCCTCAAAAGACTGGGCCTAGTAATATTCCATTGTATATATATACCACAGTTTCTTTATCCATTCATCAATTGAGGGGTCTAGGTTGTTTCCACAATCTGGCTATTGTGAACTGAGCACCTATGAACATTGATGTGGCTGCATCACTGTAATATGATGATTTTAAGTCCTTTGGGTATAGGCCAAGGAGTGGGATAGCTGGGTCAAGTGGTGGTTCCATTTCCATTCCAAGTTTTCTGAGGAATCTCCACACTGCTTTCCAGAGTGGCTGCACTAATTTTCAACCCCACCAGCAATGTATGAGTGGTAAAAAAAAAACATACTCCCTTCACCCTACAAGGGTCTGGCAAGGTTTCTGAGGTTACTCTTTGTTGGCTTCTGAATACACTTTTGGGAAAGGTAGCACTCTCCTTCCACAGTAGGTTTTTATGTTTGGCAGGGTGGGAAGGAGTGGCTCTTATGATAATATCTGCTTACTCCCCACATCCTCGCCAACACCTATTGTTGCTTGTATTCTTGATAATTGCCATTCTAATCAGGGTAAGATGGAATCTTAGGGTAGTTTGATCAGCCATAAAGAATAATAAAATTATGGCATTTGCAGGCAAATGGATGAAATTGGAGAATATCATGTTAAGTGAGATAAGCCAAACTCAAAAAACCAAAGGACAAATGATCTCGCTGATAAGAGGATGATGATACATAATGGGGGGTGGGAGGGAGGCAAGAATGGAGGAAGGAGGGACTGTATAGAGGGAAAAGAGGGGTGGGAGAGTTGGGGGGAGGAAAAAAACAACAGAATGAATCAAACACCATTACCCTATGTAAATGTATGATTACACAAATGGTATGCCTCTACTTCATGTACAAACAGAGAAACATGATGTACCCCATTTGTTTACAATAAAAATAAAAAATAAAAAATAAAAACTGGGCCTAGAACCACCATATAACCCAGCTTTATCACTTCTGGAATTTACTCTGAAGATTTCAAGTCATCATACCATAATGACACTTGCATACCCATGTTTATAAGTTCACAATTCGCAGTAGACAAACTATGGAACCAGCCTAGTTGTCCATCAACTAATGAATGGGTAAAGAAAATGTGGTGTATTTAAACAATGACATTTTATTCAGCCATAAAGAAAAATGAAATTATGGCATTTGTAGGCAAATGGATGGAACTAGAGAGCATCTTGTTAAGCAAAATAATTCAAACTCAGAAGGTTTCTGTCATATGCAAAGCTAGAGAGAAAAAAGGAAAAGAAAGATCAGAGTGGATCTCTTCAAAATCAAAGGAAGAAGAAAGGGACCAAGGAGTCAAAGATAGGGAGGAGGGGGGAATACTGGGGAGTGATATTGGCCAAATTATATTGTTATATTGTGTGCATGTACAAATATATAACAACAAACCCCATCATTATGTACAATTATAATCCACCAATAAAAAACAAGGAAATAAAAAAATGCTCTGTAGGAAGCAGATACTATCATAAGAGCCACTCCTTCCCACCCTGCCAAACATAAAAACCTACTATGGAAGGAGAGTGCTACCTTTCCCAAAAGTGTATTCAGAAGCCAACAAAGAGTAACCTCAGAAACCTTGCCAGACCCTTGTAGGGTGAAGGGAGTATGGTGAACAGCAAGTCGCACAGGCACTTCCTGTTCCGTGGGCCTGTAGCGGCCATTTCTACTTGGCAGAGGTGTTATAATTTACTCCAGTAAAGTTTAAAGTTTACAGATGCTGAGTATACTGTTCAAAGAGTTTTTTTTTTTTTTTCCAAGCGAATGCACTTGTGTAATCAAAAGAGAGGATGCAGACTTAAAAGGCTGAGGAGTAAAAATGGAGGCAAGAAAGCGCTTCTGCTTGACACAATAATGTGCAGTGTTGGCACCTCAGAATCAAAGAATATCCATGAATACAGAAGGAGGCTGAGTCCCAGTTAGGAGAAATAATGGGGGGAGGGTCTTTTTAAAGAATAAGGATCTCCAAATATGCATTTGAAATCACTTAATTTCCCGTTGTACAACTCTTCCCTCTGCTGAATCTTCATGAGCACCTGTACCTGTGCAAGGCCTTGCTGGGGTGAGTTTTGGTGAATGTGTGGATCTGTCTGCGTATCTATGCATGAAGGTATATGGAAATAAAAGAAAGGAGTGGAGTCCCACATTTGGGACATCATCTAGGTAGGAGACAGATAATCCCCAAGTGCAGAACCCAGTGAACTTTTCATTGGAGCACTTACCTCAGTTACAACCTCAATTTCTTTATAGAAGCATTGCCTTAATTGCTGTCCAACCCATTGCCCAGGTTGGATTCTCTGAAAGTTGATGGTAAGTTGAAGTTTAAGATGTCCTCCAGGAAATAGGAATGAACACCTGAGAAGGGTAGTGGGAAGACATGAGATGGGGCAAAGAAAGAAATGCAAAGGAAATAAAGGCCTCCAAAAATCTCAGCCAACCCTGAAGAAAGCTCCAGAATAAACATTGCTTCCTCCGCTCTGCCCCTCATTCAGTGCTGGAGGGAGGCATTCCCAGGAAGGTCTTGGGCCAGGCTGCGCAGACCTTGAGCTGGATGTCCTCTGCTGATCACATTCCTCTCCTTCCTCAGAGGAGTCTGTGTAAGTGCATCTCTGTGTCTACCATGCCTGTTCCAGAGGATAGACCAGCCGAAGAGAGTAGAAACCACGTCTGGTTTTGTTCTCCACTATATCCATAAGTCACGCATAGAGACAGGACATGAGGCAGGTGTTCTAAATCAATGTGGTTGAGTTGATTAACTACTGAAAACATAAATTAATTACCATAATCAGAATGTCACTAGAAAGAAGAGACAGACAAAACTGGAGACACAACAAAGATCCAGAAAAGACCCAAAGGCAGAAAGAAAAAGGATGCGGACATGGAGAATTGTCCCTGACAGTTGTGAGTCTAAAAAGGGCCTTAAATACTTGATAAACACTTACATGTGTCACACACATAGACACAAATATATATATATATATATATATATATATATATACACACACAAGTACAGACCAATAAACAAATAGTACATAGAGATGTACTCATTTCCTATAGGATTACCATAAGAAATTAACCCACACATAGAGAATAGAAACAATTTCTTCTTTAAAATTTCTGGAGGCCAGGAGTTCAAAATCCAGGTATCACAGGGCCATGTTCCCTTCACGTCTGTAAGGAAGAATCCTGCCTTGCCTCTTCCCAGCCTTCCTTGCTGTGGTGGTGTAGCTCTGACCTCTGTCTCCATCTTCACACGGACTGTATGTCTCCTTCTGCCCTCCTCTCACAAGGATATCAATTCTTGAATTTAGGGACAACTCAAAATTCAGGATGATATCATCTTGATACCACTAACTTTATTATGTCTATAAAGCTCCTTTTATTCAAATAAGGTCATGATCACAGGTTCTGAGGATTAGGACTTGGATATGTCTTTTGAGAAGCCACTATTCAGTCATCTGCAAATGAAGAAAATGAAACATATTGGACAAAGGCAACAGGGAGAATTGGGGACTGTGGAGTTTCAGAAAGTATGTGTCCCATTTAAAGCCATTCATAGTCGCTCTGTGTAACCAAATGAAGAACACTTGGAGCTCAGATTTGGTCCATTGGTCCAGTTTGGAACTCAAGGGCAATCCTGGAATGCTTATATTCATGGGTGAACCCTAATAGTTGCATCACAGTGAATTTTGAAGGTGTCCCCCCCAAGTGTAATGACACCTGAAGATACTAGACTTCTCTTAGTGCTTCATGTTCAAGTCAAAACTGATTTCACTCTCTATTCTTTGATTGGTAGAAACTGGAAGAGAGATTTATCACACATATAGACTAACATATTAGTAACTAGGGTTCATCCCAGTTTGGCACAAACCATAAATTGGACTCAAATAAACAAACCCCAACATAGCAGCCTGAATCAGAACTACCTTGTCACACTGCACCAGCAGAATTCAGCCCCAGAGCTGCTATTATTAGCTGAGTTCTGAGGGTCAGATCCTGGGCCTTCATACCTGTCGCATTGTTCAAAGGAGCAAGGTGAGATCATTTGATTGACAGTCAAAAGAGAGTGAGCTCCTGAGTCCACTACTCTCTTCTCTGTACATCTCTGTCTCAGGTCCCCTTCTCTCCTTCTCCCTGAGCATCTGTGTTGTGATGAGCAGTTGGAATCATTAATTTTGTTTCTAAGGGAGCGCTAAGAAGATAAAGCCATCCATGCATCTAGAGAAGAGGAAGTAGGTTAGAATTAAGAACTCAGGAAGGCATCAGCGGTTCTGCAAGAGTTAGGAATGGCGGTCACACTTTGGAGTGAAAATATCTCAGAGACATGAATCAAGATCCGGAAGTCCAGGGGGCAGAAAAGGTTCATTAGCACTGAATAAAAGTCTGCTCATAGGCTGACGATCCAGAACACGCGAAAACACTAGATTACTCATCTGGTGGCCAGTGAGGAGTGAGATCACACTGCTGCGGACCCGTCAGTAGGAGCTTTTCCTCTGTGGCAAATTCACAGCAAGCACACAGTGTGATAAAACATTAGTGACAAATCCAGAGCGCCAGGTGGGAAATCCCCCCTGAGTAATAACACCTCCTCATCGCTCACTGCTGCTTCCTCCCTGTGACACTCCTCACGTGGCGAATTCTGGGCTGTTTTGCCTTCTGCTGAGCTTTGCACTGGCAAACCTTTGAAAGTCTTTCTCCCAGAGCCCCGGGGCACTGAGAGGGTTAATCTTGTCATGTCAAGATTCTCCTGCGATGCCAGACCAACTCAGCATCAATTTGACACAGATTTCTTTGGGGGAATCTGGGTTAATCTTCCTGGGCGGGCTGTCCAATTGACAGACAGGAGACTGTCCTGGAGTTCTTCAGGACACCTCCTCCATGACTCTCCCCTGGCCTTGTCTTTGCATTAAATATTTAAAAGGGCAATTAAATTTAAAAAAAGCAATCTGATGTTTACAGACCCTCATAGGTAATTTATAAATGCAGCATTCCCGGTCCCACTGTGTTTAAAGAATTTAATTTGGAGACAGGCTTCTGTGAGATGCAGGACCTGTCCCAGAAGCCCAGGAGAGATGAATTGAAAAATGCAAACGGTTTGTCTGACACCGTGGCTGGGGTAGTGATGGCTACCCAATTTCCTAAGGATTTCTTTGATCTCCTTTGCAACTCTGTCTATAGACTACCTTATTCAAGCAATGTTTTGTCCTGTGTCTTATTTTTTTTTTTTACATAAGTGTGCTAAATAAACTTAAGAGAGGCATAAAATACTTAAGGATCAAAAAGATGCTAGACTAAATGCAATGAGGTATCCCTAATTAAATCCCGGAACAACCCAAAATGCTCAATCATGGAAAGGTTGGTGAAATACAAATAAAGTCTGAAATTTTTAACAATGTGCCTATGTTAAGTTCTTAGTTTTGACAAAAACATCATGATGTTAGCATAAGATGTTAATATTTGGAGAAATGGAATAAAATATATACAGGGATTGTCTGCACTTTGTCTTTGCTACTTTTCTGTAAATCTAAAATTACTCCAAGATAAAAGATGTGTTAAAAATGCCAGAGGCCATCAATCTAGAGTTGTCCACCTACTCTTTGATCTAAAAACCTGAAAAGCAAACATTCGCACCTGGCCAAGCTTTCAGCACTACCGCCCAGTGTAGGGACAGCAGATTGCAGCTCTGATTCTTTTTATTCTCTTTGTCTTCACTTCTACTTGCTTCACAGTTTATTATTCTTTTTTTTACTTATCCATTCCCTAATTTTTTGTCTGTGTTTCCCAGTACAATGTCAAGTTCTCTGAGAGTTGGGCTCATGATTATTTGATTTCTTCTATCTCTGCTTCCCAGCAGGGTACCTGATATGCAGTGTGCAGTAATAAAATCTGGTTAAGTCTATGAATGGAAGTTCCTACTTCCCGCCTCTGAAGAGTCCCCACTTCTGGAGTCAGTGGCTCTGGTGGTGACTGAAGCAGACACCAAGCAATGTGGAGCAGAGAGTAGAAAGGGTGGATTCCGTGGGGCTCAGAGGACACTTTCTTCCTGCCTTGCTTGATGCTTCCTAAACATCTTTTAAGTCAAATGTCAGTGACATGTTGAACAAGAAAACCAGCTGAACAGGGCTGGAAGGTTTTGTGGGAAATGAAGAAGGAACTTGAGTCAGGAGAAAGAGACAGTTTGGGGGATGGAGGAGACTTCTGAAAACTTGGGCATCAGGTCTCCCGGAAGAAGAGAAAAGCAAGATGCAGGCATCTGGAGGATTTCCAACCAGGGATCCGGAAGGAATGCCTGGAAGACCACCCAATTGCCTTACCCCAAACAACGTACCAACTAGAACACCCAGCCTGCTCTTCCCCTTCAGTTTGTGCCTTGTCAACCGCACTCTCTCTTCATGCTCCTCCCTGTCTCCCATTATTCTAGCCTTGAGAAGAAAATGCCAAGCACCCCATCAAGCTCTGACTTCCCTCCCTACGGCTGCAATCAACTCAGTCCTTCTTCAGCTTTTCCACGAATAAGTATTAAGCATTCATAGTAGCAACGACTTACTAAGGATCCATGATGTAATAATTTACTAAGGATCCATTTAGCCTTTACGAATATTTAGGATCTCATTGAATCTTCACAACATCATGAGGAAGCAAAAATTATTATTTTTATTTTGACAGATGAGGAAATGGCAATTCAGTGAAATTCTATAGATGGCCTAAAATCATACAGCATAGCAGTTGCAGAGAGCACAGCTTTGGTACCCGAGTCTGTGTTTCTAAGCCGAAGCAGATGCCTCTGCTGGTCATGATCAAAGAATCCACCATCCTCCAAAAACCATGGTGCCTGAATCAGTATTCTCCTCCTCCAGATACCTCTTACCTATTGTCTTAATGCCCATGATCTGAGTTCATCATTGTCTCTTGCCTGAATCATGACATCCTTGTTTCTACCAGTCTGTCCTTCACATTCCACCCAGAACCAACCTTCTAAATGGAAGCTTCAGTTCTCATACACCCCTTTCCAAATCCTTTCCTGGATCTCAAGTATCAACAAAAATCAGCAAAATGCCCACGTATCTTGGCATTTGCAGTTTTGCTCCTATATATGTAATCCTTAGCATGTTATTAAAGCACTATAAACCCCAATTTCCTCAACTCTAAAATGAATTATAATCCCTACTTAACTTTAGGGAGTTAATAGCATAACATGAAAGCTGCCTAACACAGAGGCTGTCCCACAAAAATGATTTAACAAATGTTCTGCCGCTTCTTCATATATTATTTGTTACCCAAGAAATGTTTGAGAGCACAGAAAAAAGAGTCACAGGATAAGCACCAGAGAGGCTGGGACTGGGAGATCTGTTCCAGATGGAAATAACTCATTATCCAGAGACTCAGCCACTGCTTTGGTTGCACTTTCCAGAACAATGGGATACATGCAGTTCATTGACTGCACACATCTTTTGGGATTCCTGTTTCCCTTGTGCTTATCAAAAACTGTGAAAATTATTGATTTTCATTAATAAATATGAAAATAGTTATTATTTACTATAATAAATACAGTTGGTTTTGTTATTTTCCAAAATATGGTAATTTAGGGTTGGCTATCATAACAGAACGGGCCCATCAGGTTAGCAGAGTTCAACTTTTCTGCATTCTTTCAAATTTCTGAATTCCATCTCTGATATGGGCAATCTGAAGAACAATATGCCATAGTTATGATCTTCCAGAATGTGTCACGTTGTTGGGGAGAAAAAGTAATGCACAGATAACATCTGTGTCAGGTAGTAAGTATGTGGTAGTTGGGTTTCAAGATACTGTGAGAAGGCAGAGAGAGGACGCCTGGCCAGGCTTGTGTGGAAGAGGGACCTTCTGAAGGAAGTGATGTCTGAAGCGGGTTGTGAGGGGCAAGCAGAACTTCCACTCCAAAGGGAAGCTGCGCAGGCATAAGGAGCAGCGTGCACCCCGGAAGGAGAAACGTATGAAAGAAAGCATAGTGTTAAGATGGGAGACAACTGTTTGGTATTTGTCATGGCAGGTCTCCATGGTTTGGTTTTATTGAGGACCTATAAGACTCCAAGCCTAGGAGCAGGCATTCAGGACACATAACTCACATGTCACTCATGGCTCAGAAAACTCAGGAGACGGTATGATGGCAACACTGTAATGAAGTAGATTTTGAAGTCCTCACCCAGAGTACATTCTGGACCAAGAGCCTTACTGGGTAGAAGTGCTTTGAAAATATGTTTATCTTGTCCCTGGAGACGCGTCCATTCCATTTAATTATTCCACAGTTGGTATTGCTGTTCATCTCACCCATCCCAATCATTTTGACTAAGATTTCAACATCTTTCAAGGAAAGCATTATACATTCACTTTTCAAAAAATCTATGTGTAGCTACCCTGTTGTATAAAACTCAACCATAATTTTGCATATTCGTGTTTGACTATTCTTAATTAGGCTTGCACATGATCTAAAAATATTACTGTTTCTTGGATTTGTTATTTTTTGGGAAACTTTGTATTTCACTTATTTTCTTGAACTATGATGCTTATTTTACTGATCTTCAGCTTCTTTTTTTGTTGATTTTGGTACTGGGATTGAACAGAGGTGCTTAACTACTAAGCCACATTCCCGCCTCTTTTTTATTTTTTTATTTCAAGACAGGATCTCACTAAGTTGCTTATGGATTTGCCTAAATTGCTGAGCCTGGTCTCAAACTTGCAATCCTCCTGTCTCAGACTCCCAAGTCACATGGGCCACCACGCCTGGCCTAACCTTCTACTTCTTAAGTTGAACATTTTATTTATTTTCATTCTTTGTTATTGAATGCTAATGATAGGATTTAATTGTGTAGTGTAATTTTGACCACATCTCAGAAGATTCCATAGGCATTTAGTCCATTATTTCCTAGTGATAATATTAGTTTTTAATTGTTCATATAATTCATTGACAAAAGAGATTTTATATTTTGCCACAAACTACCCTTATCCTATTTACTCTGTTGTGCTTTAAACTATACTTCAGATGTTATTAATTTTCTACACCTAATTTCCATTTGTTTGCCTATACTGGGACTATGTTTTTTTTTTTTTTTCATGCTTTTGGTTTTACTCTTTCTCGGTGAAATTTTGGCTATAACTCTGATAAACTGAATAACTGGATTATTCAATTTAACTTGTCATTTAATAAAATAATTTAAACCATTTATATTGATTGTGATAATGGATACATCTACTCTTATTTTCTTGGGATGCTTCATGTCTGTTTTTGTTGGAAAGGCTAAAAAATGAGATGATAACTGAAACCTCCAATTTCATTTAGTACCAATGTCCAGCTTGCACAATGCCAAGTCTGCTGCGATTAAATTTATTTTCTTCATTCTTTGGATCAAACAAATTGTGATCTCCCCTCTATTAACATGACCCTCAGGCTCCTTTTATCAATTGGATGGGCTGTCCAATAGTTAACGAGGCCGATTGAGTCGCTTATGATGCTTTTAACTTTCCCCTGAAGACATAAACATATATTTAAGTTTAGAAATAAACTGATCCATCAGTGTTGAGCATGAAAAGTAATCAAAGTCATATAATTGCTAGTGAGTTGTCTCGAAAAATCAGAACACTTCAGTTTATGAAGGTTGTGTCAACTCTCAACTAGAAATCAGAAACTTGTGAGGAAAAGCAGGTTGATACCTTCTTTAATAAACATCATCACCATTCAGGAGGAAAGATGCCATCTCTGTTAGTGTCTCCAGATAAGGCTGTTTTCAACACCATCAGAGGATCGTGTAAAACACCATCAGAGGATGCTGGGATGGGAAGAAAGTCAGTCTCAGGACCATATCATCAAGTGCTGCACTGGAGAAGCAGTTTCTTGGGCTCCAAATAAGTCCACATCAAAAATGTACACCATGAAGACAGTCTGAGTTTACACTCTTTTCTTACCCTTCCTATCCAAGTTTCATTGACATAATAGGAGATGTTTAGATGAACATATTTTTTACATTATTCATTTATTTATTTTATATGTAAATTATAACCATACTAATCGAAATTCTTACAATAAACTACATTTTATAGTTCAGTTGTTTTCTTCTGATTCTTTACTAGCAAAATTTTCCATTCATGGATTTTTTTTTTTTAATATTGAATCTTTTCCAGCTGGTTACTTATATGGTCATTTTCCCTTTTAGTTGAGTATTGACTTCTCTGAGTATCAGCACTTTTCAAAATGTCTTGTTTCTACTCTTGAACAGGCATACTCATCTTAGTTAAATAATTTTATTTATTTGATTACTTAACTATTGATTGATTATTTTGCTTTCTGTGATTTTAATTTTTTAATTTTTATTGGTTCCTTTGAGTTATAAATGAGATTGAAATTCATTTTGATATACACTTATGGGATATATCTTACTCTATTAAGACCCCATTCTTGTGGATGTGCATGGTGTGATTCACTGTTGTGTGTTCATGTAGACCAAAGTGAATAAAGGAAGAAAGGGGCAACAAGAAAAGGAAAGACTGTGGTCTTGCTATATTGCCTAGATAGGCCTTGAACTGACTCCTGGGTGTAAGGGACCCTCCTGTCCCCTGCTGAGTAGCTGGGCCTACACTTGCATGCTACCATGTCTGGCTTAAATGAAGAACATTTTAATCATAGTAATTTTTCTTCAAAACGCTATAGTCATTGCTAAAAGCATTTAGAGTCCCCCAAAAGATGATATCATTCTGATGTTTGTTACTCTCCAAATCTCGTTCCATGCATGGATGCTTGTAGCAAATGTATTTTAACTTTCAAATTCAAAATAATTTCAGCAGGTAATGTCTCAGCTTAGCAGTCCTTTCCTTATTTTTTGATCACACCCACACGGTGAGTCCACCCAACTGACAAAGCCATCTCTTCACACCTAAACTTTTTTTCTTCCTTGACTTTGTACCTCCTTTCCATGTTCCTCATGGATCTGTCCCTTTCATCTCATCGCCATCTTTTTAAATTTTTTTATTTGTTCTAATGAGTTGTACATGACAGTAGAATGCATTTCCACATTTTGATAGATCATACATAAATGGAGTGCAATCTCTCACTTTTCTGATTACACGTATTGTAGGATCACATCAGTCATGCAGTCATATCTGTATTCATATGAGGTAATAATGTCTGTTTCACTCTACTCTCCTTCCTACCCCCATACCCCTTCCCCTCCCTTCATTCCCCTCTACCTAATATAAAGTAACTCTATTCTTCCCTAGCCATCTCCCCTTGATGTTTATAGTGTCTCAATTCACCATAGCTAAAATATGGAACCAACCTAGATGTTCTTCAACAGATAAATGGATATATATATATATATATATATATATATATATCCATTATATATATATTATATATATATATATATACCACACACATATATGTATATACTTTATATATATGATGTTATATTATTCAGTTTTAAAGAAGAATGAAATTATGGTGTTTGTTGGTAAATGGGTGGAGTTAGAGAATATCATGCTAAGTGAAATAAGCCAAACCCAAAAACTCAAAGGCCAAATGTTTTCTGTGACATGAGGATGCTAATTCATTACAATCTTTAACAAAGTGTCTTTCCTTTGAGTTCTAAGAGATTTCCTTGAGCCTTTCTTTTCTTCAATGATTGAGCATGTTTTCCAATACAGTATCTACATGCCACCTGTGGCTATTTAAATTTAAACAATCTAAATGGAGTAAAACCAAAGTCTGGTTGTTTGGTCACACTTTTCAGGAGATCAGTAGGTCAGTGGGGCTTGCTGCTCAGTGCCTAGTGGAGACATAAAACGGCATTGGCAAGCCACAACACATGGGTCAGCTCAAACCCATGCCTCCTTTATTAAAAAGTAAGCTTTCTCTTTATGCATTTAGTCTAACTGTGGCAAAACACAGTATTTTCCATTTTAATCATCGTGAGGTGTAGAACCCGGTGGAATTTTCCACATTCTCAATGTTATACAACCATTGCTGCCACCTAGTTCGGATCTAAGAAAACCCTGAGTCCTTTCAGCAGTTGCTCTCCTTCCTCCCTCCCACCAGCCCCTGGCAACCACTCACCTGCCTTTTTATTTGTGGTTGTGGTTTCCATGGATTTACCTTCTCTGGGCATCTCTTATAAATTCATCATCTTATGCCTGGCTTTGATTTTTTTGTGCAATCTATGTTCTGCTACTTCTTTGTTCATGTTGTCGAATTCTATTCCATCTAAGGATGCAGCACCTTCTATGGTATATCCGTTCATTTGTTGGTGGACACTTGGGTTGTTTCTACCTTTTGGCTGTTACAGAAAGTGCTGCTTTGAATATTCATATACAAGTTTTAGTGCAAACATTCCTCATTATTTGGGGATATACCCAGGATTGGAGTTACTGGATAATAAGATAATTATTGTTAGTTTCATGAGGAACCACCAAACTGTTTTCCAAAGGGATCACAACATTTTACACTTCTGCAAGCGATATTGGAGATCCTAATTCCTCCACATCCTCATCAACACTTTAATTTTTAATTATAGTTAACCTGATGTGTGTGAAGTGATAAACATTATCCATAGACTGTTATCATATAGCCCAAGGGCTAAGATTATTATATATATCTTTTTTTAATATTTTAAAGGTTTGTTAAAAAAGAAACAAGGAAGATATGCAAAACAGACTGTATATGTTGGCTCTCAAAGCTGACCATATTTACTAACTGACACCTTCCAGAAGAGGTTCACTGACCCTTGACATAGAACATTGATAACACTGCAGAGATTTCAATGGGGCAAGGCTCTCTGCACATCAAGTGGCCTAGTTAGTGATTCACTTGCAGTTTTAGATACAGCAATCTTATGTTTTCATCTACATTCAGGCTTAACTAGTCCTGTGTTATGTCCTGCTTACTCATGCTTTTTAAAAATGACATTCTCTAAATATTGTCGAAGCTGCGCGCGCTAACTTTCCAGAGATTCCCTCTTCTTATAATAACTAACCTGGAGACGTTACTCTGAATATTCCAAGATGTCCCTCTCTTATGTCATGTTTCCTGCTTTCATATGCTTGGAGAATTTTCTCTTTGCTTATCTCAAGACCCAAAATTGGAGTTGAGATAGATTTTTGGCAGAGATAGCACAGATCCCTATCTGGTTCTTTCAAATAAAGAAGAGATTAGATTTACTCTTCTTTAATATTGTCAGTTTCAAAAAACCCGGTCGCCTGGGACAAGTGGAAACGAGGCCCACATTTTATCATCTCCCTGTTAAATTGAACAGTTAGCCTCCTTTTTTTTTGGAAGAAGCCCAGCATCCTCGCACAGTGCTCCCTCTCTTTGACAGGCACGGTGACACCTCAGGGAGTTAACACTGGCCGGGGTAGGGTTCCCTGTTCAGCTCTCTTGCCAAGAATAAGTTTACAGTGCCTGGCATGACCACCCAGGGTGATTGGTGAATCCCAGATGTGGCTCCCAAATATTCACCGTCTTCCCTTCAATCATCCCTTGTTGATTGATAATGTTGTTCTACCAGCTTCTTTTTCCAGGGCCTTCTCAGGCAAACTCTTCCTTTCCACATGGGAAGTAATTGCTTGGGTAGGTTCACCTTTAATCCATTCTCTGAAGTGTATCTGGCAGGAACTCTTTGATAATTCTGACATATAAATGGCATCTCTTGCTTGTTTCCATTGCTGACATACAATTTGTCATTACATCCCTTTGGTAAGTCATCGGGCTGTGGGTACTGTGGTAAGCCTTTCACGCTCATGGGGTCATTTATCCATAAATCCCAGTAGAGATTTAATCTTTACAGTTTGGGGGAGTGTCATTTAGAAAAATAATGTGCTCTCCTCAGTTATCGATACCTAGAGAATTTCTGGAGGTTAGAAACACAAAGCCCCAAACCAGACATCTCCAACCTTCTTTCTGCAACACGCTGAACCCGATTCCAAGAAACAGTGCCCGCCAGAAAACTGAAACCTCTAAACGAATAACAGATGTCACAGATGTTAGAAGAGGCATCGTGTTTTCCTGGTACCCAAATTTCTAGATGAATTATGAAAAGGAATCCGTCTTTCATCTGGATGTTTGACAGCGTGTAGATGAAATCCCCGTCTAAGACAGTAGGCACTAAACAAATATATGGTGAAAAATGCCTGACTGGCTGACTTGCTGAAAGACCGGATTTTTCACTTCTCATCCAGATGTTTTGGCTTCGCAGCGGCACTAGCAGGGTCTGCCAAGTTGATCTGTGAAGGGTGATACATGAGCACGGAGCGTTACACCGGCAAATGAGTACAAGACACCGTCGTATGTGGGTCTCGCCGGCTGCACCCGAGGCGTGTGACAAACCTGCCTGTCCACTTCCAAGTGCTTCTGACAGAGGAGCCCTCCATTTGCATACCTCTCAGCGTGACACATGCTGAAACTCTTAAGCTATTATTAGTACTGATAATGGAGTCATCACCGGGAATGTATTCATATTTCCAATGTTGTCGCTGCAGATTGTTTTGCTGTTAGGAAGAAAACCGAATGGGCATAAATATTTATGCCTAGATAGATGTCAGATTCTTTAATCAGGGACTGGACTGGTCTTAATTGAATCTCAGGGACAAATTTAGGCTCAATGTGGATTGTGCAGCTTTTGGCTCCATGCAAGTAGATTTCCCTTGGTCTATCCTCAGGACTTAGTAAAGCCTCTGTCACATGAGGTCACCTCTTAAGGGGTGCTGGGTCCTTGACTGTGTTGGGGAGTCCTTTGGAGGCAACAGACATGGATTTATAGAACCAGATAAATGTCCCTTTGTGGAGAGCAGTGACAGAGGATGGGAGAGCAGTGACTGAGATTGGGGGTCTCTGATGCCCTCATGGCTGTGGTATGCTCAGTGCCTAGGAATGTGTATGTGCAAGAGCACAGGATGCTTAGCTGCTGTGGCAATGCCCTGCATGAGGAGGCTCTGTGCAAGAGTCCTATCAGCTCTGACCTTGATCTCAGTCACACAGCTCCTGGGAAGGAAGCTCCACTTCTTCAGTTCCTGCCTGCCTTATAGTAAGTTTTAACAATGGACTTTCTTGAGAGCTACACAAAGCTCCTAACATTGCACTTTGCAACTGTGGATTGCAACTGTGGAAAAGCTACATAGATGTCCTAGTTTCTGTAACTTTCCTGAATACAAAGAATAATGGTTGCATAGTCTTTAACTTGATAATGAGACATATATAAATAAAGATTGCTGGTGTAATTCTTCAGACCTCCATCTGCATCAGAGAGCAGGCTCCACCTGATCCCAACCTAATCTTCAAGATCTGTGTCTGTCAATCTTTATATTCCAATCCCTCTTCACCCCTTGCCAAACCCAAGAGTTTGAGTCACGCTGGTCACAGCATCCTAGGGCTTGCTTCTCAAAGGCATTTATAGGTAGGGTTTGCAAAAACCAGGTCCTGATCACTGTTTCCCTTTTATTGTCTGTCTGGAACAAGATGACCCCACAATACATGTGGGATAAATAAACACACAGAAAGCAAGAGGCTATGGAGGAGAAGCCACAAGGCAGCCAACTATCAACCAAGTGTGTGACTCTGGATGCATGAACCAATTATGACAGACTTTCTTTAAGGATGTGGCATAGTCAATGCATAAAGACCTTCTGGAACCAGAAGGCTTGAGATCAAATCCCAGCTCTACCACCTTCTGGCTGGATGTCACTAGGAAAGTGGCCCAGTCTCTTTAGCCTCCTTTCTCTTCTCCTCAGGGTTGGGTGCACATCACTTGTGATGAGGGAAAGCGCTAACACGCCTAGACTCTTGCGGTCCACGAGGTACTGCTGCAGATGTTTTAGATATGCTCTCCCATGCCAGCCCACCTAGAATTAGCTCCATTTTTCAGATGTGGAAATGTTAGGTCAGGTCCTATGTTGGGCATCAATAATAGCAGGGTAAGTAGGCACAACCCATGACTCCAATTCACTCCCCATTTAGTAGCATCTGGACAGAGAGGAAGGACCATCTGCCAGCAGGAGGGAGGCTCAAACAAGGTAGGCAGAGTGCAGGAAATGAGATCTTTAGGAAAGAAACTGAGGTGGTACCAGAGATATGTAACTAGGAAGGGCAGAAGGAGGTCACCAAACTGTTACAGGGCTGGCAGAAAGGCTATGTATTCTACAGCAAGAATAGTGAAGAAACCCACCTCACTATTGAGAAAATATGTACCTCTGATTTTGCCACTGGGAGTGGGGAGGTCCAAATGCCAAATTGACCATTTTCTCAATTAGAATCTCAGTTACCTGACCTGTAAAATGGACAGGATGATGTTCGCATAGAGTTGCTGGGGCATTTAAAAAGAAATTAAATATGAAAAGTGCTAGGCACATAGGTGCTCATTGAATGCAAGCTTCTTTACTTTCCTGCTGATGCACCTGGCTCCCATAGGATGTGTGGAAGGGAGATTCAGGTAACAGGTGTCATTTGATTCAGGAGCCAGGATGGAGAAGGCAGGAACTAATGTTCTCTATCTGTCACATACTTAGCAAACGCCATGTTGGGATATTTCTGTGAAGTCTTCTCACCTGAATGAATGGAGGGAAGGAATAATGAGCCAGTCAACAGGAGGGAAGGTAGGTGAGTGGATGAACACATCCCCAGAGGAAGAACTGGCTCCAGTGTTAAGAGTTCCTCAGAACGTTCTCCCTCAACTGTCACCCCTCAGTTCTGATAAGTAAAGCAGGGGACACCCTCAGGTTTCAGTCCTTCAAGCTCAATGCCTTTGGCTGAGGGGCATGAACGTGAGTTCATTGGATCCTTTGGCAAAACAGACATTAGATGAAGGACATTCTGGTTACAAAGAGCCAATGAAAACCAAAGCTCCTCCCACACTGGCAGAAAATGTCCTCAGTCCCAGATAAAACTCATGTGGTATAACAACACAATGGACTAGCCTGTACCAGGCCCAACACCGATCGATACAGTTTTCCTATCATTTAACCATTTTTTTTAAACCAGAAATATCTTTAGGGAGAAATAAAAGCATTATGTGTACTTGCACACAAAAATAAAATATAGCACCAAACACAAGACCTCCAAAACAGGCTACCAAGTGAACAGCCTCAACTGTCCTAATTCCTCCTCTAGCCATGCCAGGTGGTCTGTACCGAAGTCCCAGCCCCACGACTGGGTTCCTCAAAGTTGGTCAGGAAGTGGTGTTCAGTGTTGTCTTCTCATTTCCCAGCCCTTTGGTGTTCCAGATGTTTTAATTACAGAGGAAAGGGAGCGGATGATTCTGGCCATATGTCTCCATTCCACACAAATAAATCTCCTCGCTGTCCCGCGCAGCTCTGTGGTGCTACAACTGTCCCACTGAAACGGATGCTGTCGGGCCTAATCACCATCTTCAATCCTTCAGTGAGCATGTTAATTCAGGGGACACCGGCTGGGACTGCCAGCCCAGGAAAATACTCAATCTAGGAACAATTAGACTCACTCACAGCAAGATGCAGCCCCTCCTCTGGGGAGCTGGGTGCTTTTGCAGACTGAGCTGTGAAAAGCCCGCTGGGAATCAAGCAGGAAGCTCCAGGCAGGCCTGGGTCAAGCACCAGGGGCTTCATTTTCAGCTGGGACTTTGGCATCTTCACACCAACTCGGGCTTGGGCACTGGGCTATTATCTTTGGCAGACCCAGCCGCAAAGATGCCCTGGCTTCTCAGAACCTCTGGAAAGAACTCGAAGGAGATGGCCAGACACAGAGCTGCAGTGTACACACACACACACACACACACTCACACAAATTACAGCGAGCTCTTCTGAGGAACTAGCAAAAGCTGGCAGATATATTTAGCGTCTGATTCAGTTTTGCTAAATGCTAAATTTGCTCTTAATCTGAGCATCACCACACATAGATTAAGAACAAACCCAAGAAAATTCTATATGGTTTTTGGTTACCAATATAGTTCTATGTTTTCTCCAAAGCCATAGCACCCGACAGTAAATACAGGGGGAATTCTAAAGGAATAAGTGTCTCCGGAGTATAACAAATGTGGGAATGTACTGCGCACAACTCCAGCCCACATCTCGAAGAAGTGTTACACATTCTTACACCCACAGAAGCAGCACAGAGACCAATTTGGATGTGAGCAACACCAAAGACTCTCCCGTGCTCTTTCGCAGCCATGATCCACCCCAAAGGTCACAGGGAGTCTAATCTCCATGGATTGGTTTTGCCTTTTTCTGGATTAAACATAAGTGAAATCCCACCCTCTCTGATGGGTGACTTCGGCTGTCGGCATCGCGTCTAGCGATCTGCTGGTTGGCACGCTGCAGTGACACTTCTGTCTCCTTGCTGAATAGCCTTATATTGTCTGAAAGTACCACAGCTTGTTCTCTGAGGAGGGACTTTGGGTCATTTTCAGTCTGGGGCTGTTAGGAGGGATGCGTTACTGTGAACGCTTTTACACAAGTGCATTCGTTTCCCGAGGGCATATAATCACTGTGGAATAGGGACCAAGTTCAGAGCAGCCGTTTCCAGAGGCCAAGATCATATCCCAACCTAATCTCTCACCCACATGGGAGTCAGATGGTTTAACTAAGATACACATTTGCACATTTCAATGTGTAAAATTCCTCAGGAAGTTTCCATTGCCCTTCCCTGCCTGGAAGCTTGGTCTTTTGTTGTCTTTGTTTTGTTTGGGTACCGAGGATTGAACCCAGCTCTTCTTTTTTTTTCATTTTGAAACAGGTTCTTTTTTTAAAATTTTCTTTTTTAAATTTTTTAAAAATTTTAATAGACTGCACTGTGATTCACTGTACACAAATGGGGTACAAATTTTCGTTTCTGTGGTTGTGCATGATGTAGATTCACAGCATTTGTGTAATCATACATGTACATAGGGTAGTGATGTCTGTCTCATTCCACCATTTTTCATATCCCCGCTCCCTCCCCCCTCTCATTTCCCTCTACATAATCTAAAGTTCCCCCATTCTTCTCTCAGCCCCCACCCACTACCGCCATTATATATCATCGTTCGCTTATCAGGGAAAACATTTGGCGTTTGGTTTTTTTGGGATTGATTTATTTCAATTAGCATGCATGCAGTGTGGTGATTCCTCAAAAAACTTGGAATGGACCCACCTTTTGACTCAGCTATTCCACTCCTCGGTTTATACCCAAAGGACTTAAAATTAGCATACTACATTAACGCGGTCACATCAATGTTTATAGCAGCTCAATTCACAATAGCTAAATTGTGGAACCAATCCAGGTGCCCTTCAACAGATGAATGGATAAAGAAACTGTGGTATATATACACAATGGAATATTACTCAGCCATAAAGAGGAATAATATTATGGCATTTGCAGATAAATGTATGGAATTGGAGAAACAGGTTCTTGCTAAGTTGTGTTGCTAATGGTCTCACTAAATTGCTGAGACTGATCTCCAACTTGTGATCCTCCAGACTCAGCCTCCTAAGTCATTGGGATTACAGGCGTGCACTACTGTTCCTGGTTGGTATTTACTTGATTCCTTCTATGCCCCAGCCTGTTCAGATTTGCTTTATTCTCTTCTGCTTTGATAGCTTTGCCTATATCTCATTTCAATTACAAAGCTTTGCTGAAGTTCATTGCTCCCTCACTCTTGCATCTATAGCATAATTCATCTCCACTCTGGCATTCATTCACTCCACAAACCTCTATTGAATATATGAGAACATATATTCTCATAGGGATGGAAGGAGCTGAACCTCTGAGATACGTAAGGTGTAGTATGTCCATGTAGAGTAATCTGAGATATGCAAGACAGGTGATAGGCAGTGGATAGGTTCTGGAATGAGAAGACCAGGGCTTTGAGTTCTAGATCAACCGCTAACTGCTGTGTGATTCCATGCAAATTCCTTACTGTCTCTGAACTTTGGTTTCTTTAAGTGTAAAATGGCTGTGATTCTTGACTCACAAATCTTGGAGGGAGAAGTAAGGGGAAAAGAACAGGTAAAACATCCAGTCCCGTGCTAAGAGTATATTAGCATCTAAACTAGAGGTCTTTAATTTAAAAGGGCCATGGGGGGAATTTCCAGGAAGAATCTGAGATCACTTAAAATAACTTTTGTTTTGCACAAATTAAAAAAAAAAAAAAAAAAAAAAAAACATCAGCCAGACAGGGGCAGTGACCCATAACTGTAATCCCAGTAGCTTGGGAGGCTGAGGCAGGAGGATCGTTGAGTTCAAAACCAGTCTCAGCAAAAGCGAGGTTCTAAGCAACTCAGTGAGACCCTGTCTCTAAATAAAATAGAAAATAGGGCTGGGGATGTGGCTCAGGGGTCAGTGCCCCCGAGTTCAATCCCCAGTGCCCCCAAAATAAATAAATACATAAATAAATAAACAAACAAACATCAACAGCAGCAAGTAAAACAAACACAAATCTAATCATGGGAGAATGGCTTGTTTAAGCTGAAGTCTGTAGTTTTGTGTAATGTGAAAAGGGGGACTGATGTGGTGACTGCAAACAGAGAGATAATAGAGACGGTCAGTTCCTGCCTGACTGCCTGCAAGTCCTGGGAGACGGTCTGACCAGTCACTTCCCGACGCAGTTTCCCACGGGGAGCTCAGGTAGGCCAGTTCCCACGTGCCACCTAGGACGAGTGTTCTTCAAGCCAGGGATTCAATCAAGGGGCAACCTGGGTTCTATCACATGCCCCCTGCTGGAAGGAATGGGAAATGTGATTCCTTCAACCCAACGTGTGGAAACCCAGCTGGTCCAGAGAGCTCTCCAGCACCGTGGTCTGCCTTGCTGGATGGCTCATGCCTCTGGTCAGCCTGCAGCCCAAGAGGACCCTTTGGGTGGCTCAGAGCCTCAGGGGACATCAAGAAGAGAGTCACATTAATGTCAGCCATTCCTGCCAGGATGCATTATGTTCCCACTGTGAGCTGAACTCGGGCCAGGACTCTGTTATTACCTAACTCCCATGTGTCCCACCTGTAACAGGGAGGACCACAATAATGCTCTGAGCCTCTGCTGTCCATATCAACTCACACCTTGAAATGTCGTTGAAATGTCTGTGGATTTCCCCTTTCACAGTCAATGTGCAATAACCCATGGAAACCTCCATCGCTGCCATGGATAAAGCGTCAGACTCATCTTCACGGTGGACGTTTGCTGTCAAGCTGCAGGGAACCTGTACGTAAAGACCTGGCCTCAGTCACTGGGTTTAGTTTCTAAAGTTGGTTCATTTTCTGAAACCAGGCAAGTGATCCTAACTTGCAGTGGGGAATGTAATCCTCAGTCTCTTTGGTCATTAATCCTTGACATCTTTTGATTGTGTTTGTTGGCTGCCCATAGATCTTGTCCCTAGGGTCACTGTGTTCTAGGAACATCTCACAACCCTCTGCAGATTAGACTCCTCTGACTGCCTCACCACTGTTACCTCTTTTTGTGATCATTCACTCACCCTGGATTCAACAATGCCAGGTCTTCTCAAGAGCACGTGCATGATTGCTCTGGTAAACAGGGTGTGCTTTGAACCCTCCTATGCAGCCTAATGAGCTCAGGGGTTTCCCACCTTATGTAAGCACATTCCCCCTAGCATAACCACTTTTGCTGCCTGCTTCCAATACTTGCCATGGAAGTTCTCCCTTCTTAATTTACTTAGTATGGGCTATGACCTTCTCCAGGTTTCTAAGAGCCATCCAGAAGCACGCCAGTACCTCCGCTAGGGTCCTTTGGAAGATGTTAAAGGCTGTTTTGTGGGAGTGTGCTCCTATCTCGGTAAAACTCCCATGTTCCACTGCGTTTCCAACACTCTTAGGATTCATCCAGGGCACATCCTCTGAGATTTTGGGACCTGCAGTCACTCTAACCTATACTCCCTTAGACGACGCAGAACTCTCTCATCCAGTTGTGCTATAATTAACACGGCCGGCCGTTAGTCTGACGGCGAGAGGGAGAGCGGGGACTAGATAATGCAGGTGCTGTACATTACTTTGCCAGGCACAGAGGCCTCTGATCACTGTCAAGTGCAGGGAAACACTAAACGTCCACACGGAGGAGTGGGCCACTGCTACAGGCCCCCAGGGTTCTGGGAGGCTTGGACTTTGCAGATTTTCCAATGCATCAGCCCAGTTGTTCTCATGCCAAGCCTCAGGATCTGAATGCTTTCTAACAAAGGCCCAGATCGCCCATCGCAGACATCCTAGGATGGGGAATTCAATTTTCTTTGAAGATCTACAATCCTTACAATTGTGTTCCAGCCGGATTTTTAGCCTTTTCTGCCCTCCAGCTGCAGGAGATGAGACTTTCCTCCCTCTGACTTCCACATTTGTGTATTACGCTGGTGACTGATCAGCCTCAGGATCCACCACCTCTTTCTAATGCACCCACGGCCCCGGAAATAGCAACCTTGTTCTATTTTCTTTACAATTGCCACGCCCCTTGACTGCCATACCAACCCAGAGCGTGCCGCTCAGCAGCAGGCTGTCCTCCACATCCGGCTCAGTTCTCCACTGGTGCCTTTCAGCAGCTGCACCACCGTGTCCTCCCGGGGCCATCAGCCCTCCACCCACCATCGCCCATGGAGTGAGTGTTGCCAGCGAGCAAATGGGTAATTCAGCTCCAAAGTCCCATTTCAGAGTCTGCATCGTTGACCATTTCTGGTCCCAACTGTCACAGGCAGAGTTTCCCTGAGAAGGACACTTCGGGATGAGGATGTGCAGGCAGGACATTATAGGGTGTTCTTGGGAACAATTATTGTGGGAGAACTTAAAAAGCAGAGCTTGGCAGAAGGAAAGACCACCATACGGTGACAACGAAGGCCCCTCCAGGAAGCTCTGGAGCTGAGGTGAACTTAAAGAGCTGTTTTCTACTTAGGCCAGGTCTTCATGTCTCCACGTTGACCCGTTATTGCATGCAACATACCTTCCCTAAGGAGAGACCATAAACCTGGGCAGGGCAGCTTCCTGTAGCCAAAGGAAAATTCTCCAAGAAAAGCTCAGTTATAAGCCATCACTGCCCAACCCTCCATTAGCCAGGGGTATGACAGGCCCCTTTGTGAAGGAACCTGCTAGGCAGCATGACAGTGTCCACCTCAATAGACATCTGGATTCAAATTGTAGGAAATATGCATTGAAGACAACAATTATATTAGGACCGTCTCCACTAAATTATTAAATGTTTCATAATCTCTCAAAAAGCTGGAGGAATCACTATTAGGCGTCAAGGATGGGGGAGTGCAAACGAAGCTTGGGAAGAAAAGAACTGAGGGACACTTGATGAGCCCGGGTGAGGACTCCCAAGGACGTTGGCTACATGACATGTGTTTGCAACTGTCCAGTCAACAATTTTTCTGATGAGAGCCTACAAGACAGATAACCATCAACAGAAGAGAGAATAAAGACAAGGAACCTGCTCATCTTTAAGAGGAAGCAAGAAATGAATATGCCACACTTCAATTAATAAGATGGTTATGGAGTAAAAGAAAATGCTTTGAAGTCAATAAAAAATAGGGATAATGGGGAAATAACATGGCACTGGGAGGGTCCACGGGGAGAGATGTGTGAAGGCAGCTCCCAGGGGACTGGGCTTGAAGATGGGATGGGGAGTACCTGGCTTTGGCCACCAGAGCACTCAGCAGAGGGAGTAGCACCGGCAAAGGCGGTGTGGACAGAACTCGTGCAAAGGTGTTGAGCAACTTCGTTTGGCTGGGATATAGGGTAGGTCGACAGATTTGGCATGAAATCATGTTCAGATGGCACTTAGGGACCGTGAAGTTCGTATTAATAAGTATCCCTTATACTATAGGCACTGGGGAGCTACTGACCGTTTTAAGGATCGGGATGACATAATTCAAGATCTCCAAGAGGAAGAATCCAGCAGCGCACACTCTGAGCCATGAAGGAAGAAGGACCAAAACGGGAAAATAATAAAGTCTGCACTCATGATCCAGGTGTGATGAGGAAGCGTGTTGTTAATGTCACCTACTGTTTTATCGCCACCTAAGAAATGCTACTGGGTAAATTACCCCATAACTTAGGACCACACAAATTTATTGTCTCATAGCTTTCATAAGAAGCCCAGGACCTATCAGCTGAATCATCCACTCAGGAACTCGCAGACTGGAAGTCAAGGTACCAGACAGCCTTGACCCTCAGGGAAAGTCCACTTCGAAGCCTTCTCGAGTCATTGACGGAACCCACTTTCTTGTGTTTATCAGATTGAGGTCAATATCTTCTTGCCAACTGCTTACTAGAGACCATGTCAGTTTCTCGAAGTCACTCATAGGTTTTTGACACATGACCCCCTTCATTTGGTCACTTACCTCTTTGAGGCCAAGGAGAGGAGTATTTGTCTCGGTTTAAAATCCCTCTGACTTTGTCTCTGCCCTCTGTCCCCTTTTCAGAAGGGCGCACCTGATGAGGCCCAGCCTATCACACTCACAGGAAGAGTCCCATGCAGGACCACACACTAAGGGTTGGAATTCTTGGCTTCGTCTGAGAATTCTGCCTATCACATGGCTACACCCAGTGATAGCTAAGAGGCTGGAACTGTGAGACCAGAGAGATCTCTAGAAGTTTAGCCGAAGAATTCCAAGAGCGGGCATTGTGAACTCTTCTCTTTTGCAGCACGTAAATTCAGCTTGTCTTGGTTTCTTTCCATACCCTCAGCAGCCTCCTCCCCAAACAACAGACAGGACATTTTCAATAGCATAGTTTACATTCATATCAAAGACCCTGATTCCACATGTCACAATCTTTTTGTCAAGCTGACATAGTTACTAAAATTCTTTACTCTGTTACAAATTAGTTGATTTTTCATTGGTAAGCTATATAAAGAGTTTGGCTGGACAGATCCTTCCTGGCATGTAGGGAACAATAAATGTTCAGGGAAGTGGCCCAGGAAGCAATGCACCGTGGGACTGCAGACCCCTGTCCTGGGCCAGCCTCTGAGGTTGCTGCAGGAAGGAGTCCTCTCTGAAATGACAAAGGAACAGGGTTGTGAGCCTCTGCTCGCTGGGACGAGTCTCTCTTAGTATCCAACTCCCTGCCTCCATGGAATCCCGAATACATTAAGGAAAATGTATGGGTCCAAGAGCCTGGAATTCAACAGCTCATAACTACAATTAACCACCATTAATTAATGGCTGCAAGATAAATGAGCCATGCGATCCGTTTATTCCTGGGTTGTAAGTGTTTAAATTCACAGTGGGATGCAAGCCCATTTTTCACCAATGTGAATTTTAAACGAGCGTGAGGTGGGGCTGCGTGCGCAGAGGCAGACAGCAACTTCTCTGTGCGCAACGTGCACTTCAGGTCCTATGAACTGGCAAGAGGTTGACAGAAGCGAAAGATTCCCAGGCACAGCAGAAGCAGGGTGGGCTCCTGTGTCTGAGCACACGCCTTCCTCAAATGACAAGTGACGAGAATGACTTTGTGCCAGGTTCTATGCTGGGGAGTGTCCAGGAAGGGTTTGATGTTACTCTTCGCTGCATCCCTACAAGGGACATGAGCATCTCAGTTTAATGCTCAAAGAAACTGATGCTGAGAGGTGAAAAAAGATCTGTGGAAAGAAAGTTTTGCTTCCTCAGTTCTAGACTTCTTCTAAAATGTCCTCGGCATGTGCCCTGGGATGCCCTGGCCCCCATTTTCACATATTCCCTATGACCCGTGTCCTCACAAAATTTTCCAAATAGTAACTATCTTTTTCTTTCCGGTTGATTTTCAGGTCATCAACTGGACAAGAAAAAGAGGAAAAGGGAAGATGTTGATCTTAATTAAAAAAAAAAAAATTAAATGGGGTTCTTTTCCCCCAAGATATCTAATAATTACAAAAAGAAAAATAATAATGAAGAAACCTGGTAGTCATCATGTTAACCAAGTGATTAAAGTCAATATCACCAGTGACAGCATTTATTAAGGTCACATACCAACTGGATATGGTGGTACATGCCTGTAATCCCAGCGACTAGGGAGGCTGAGGTAGGAGGAGTGTAAGTTTGAGGACAGTGTTGGCAATTTAGTGAGACCCTATCTCAAAATAAGAAGGACCAGGACTGAAAAAAAAAAAAATTTTGGTGCCATTTCAGTCTCAAGAAACAACCTAGGACAGAGAGGAAAGAAAACTGAAAAGTTCAATGCCACATACTCTCTGATATGAAAAGGGATACAACTTCACTGAAATTCGGGACTGTTCATGCCAAAAATGCCTAATTCCAATCCAATCCTGAGGGGGAAACTCAGGCAAGAAAGATATTCGATAAAATAACTAACCAATACTCTTCTAACGTGTCAAGGTCAGGAAAGACAAGAAAAGACTAAGGAATCCTTGCAGACTGGAAGAGACCAAAGAAACAATGATAACTACAGTGTTGCAACCCAGACTAGATACAGGGAGAGAGAAAGAACTTCAGTAAAAAATTCAAATAATACAACCAAACCATCAAAACCAGAAAGTTAATACTGGCATAATATGATGTTATATACCTCCAACATGACTAGTAGTATATATTATGATTATAAAAGATATTAACATGCCAAGAACCTGGGTGAAGGATACATGGTGGCTTTCTGCACTGTATTTACAACTTGTTTTCAAAGTACAAACTTTCAAAAACAATGAAATGGCTCTTCAACCAAAATTTTGGATAATGTTCAAGCCTGGAATTTTTCTGAAAATTTTCTATGATTATACACAGGCATGAATAAAATACACTATGTTATAAATTGGGAATGGTGACACAGGCATGAATAAAATACACTATGTTATAAATTGGGAATGGTGGAGAGTGAAATTGATCAACTCGTGTTTTTATACATAGGTGAATATGCTACAATGAGACCCACTCTTCTATATAATTGAGATGCACCAAATCAAAAAAAAAAAAAAAGAATGAAAGAAATTTCATTCAGTTTACTTAGCTAAATTTAAAAGATCAGGAAGGAATGGGTCTTATTGCTTAAAAAAATAATTTGAAAAAAAATGTCAATTCTGTCTGAGCACCACTGCTTATGGGAACAGCAGGGACTCAGTGAGCAGAACATATTCCTGTCCTTTGTAACACGGCATTCACATGACTCTATTCTATTGGGTGGACAGCTGCTTTAGGGTCAGAGAGGGAAGAGAGAAAACAGTGCATGAGACCCTTCTAACACGAGAGAGAAGGAAATGAAGAAAAAGACAGTCTGCAAACATTGCTCTGAGAGAGAATTTGCACACTTTATCTACTATCTAATTAGCCATCTCTCTGTCAAATGGCATTTTAATTGTGTATTTTTGCACAGGATCTCACAGAACACAAATCGAAAGAAATGCTCTTAAAGTGGACACTTTGAGGCTAACGGCGGGGAAGCAGAGATGCAGAAGTCAAGATTTCTTTTTCATCTTGGAGGGTTAGAGAAACGCGGACATGTTAATAGAAGGAACAGGTGCAGAGGAGGGTGGCGGAGGTCGGAGCCGCAGGAGAGGGGTACCGCTCTGTGACAAGCCCAGCTCACAAGGGTCCCGCCTGTGCGCGCACATTCTCAGAGCACGACTGGTGGGATCGCAGGTCAGCAGAAGATTAGCAGCTCCTTCTTAATCTTGTCGGACTTGAAATCATTTTTCTGCTTAGCACTAGGGGACCAAAGCTCAGAGAAGCCAGTTCAGCTGGAGCATCCACGGTGGCTGCAGTTGTCACCTGCTCCTTTCTGGTTCTATCGTGCCACCCTCGCTGCTGGCCTGCAACTCCCTTTGTGGACCTGCCACCCTCTTTTCAGTTTTGGGATGCCTCTCCCCTGATCTCCTCTGTGCTTGTACCACTGAGAACCTCCAAATCCAGCTCTTCATGCTGCTTCCTCACAAGGGAACCTTCATGTCCTCCCTGGGTTTTCCCAAAGCTTTGCTGGAGCTTGACATGAACATTAAGCACAAATGTACAGAGTGCCGCACCTCTGGACCCAAATGTCCCCCCTTTGCTCCTTGGTCTTCTTCCTAGTTCAACCACAGTTAGCAATAGCACCTCTTACTGTGGGCAGTATAACGCAGCAATCTGAACAAAAATAATTGTGTGTGTGTGTGTGTGTGTGTGTGTATATATATTTTTAAAAAATATAATCAAGTTGGTAAACATTTCTGGTTGCATTATACACATGGTCCCAGAAACATTTGTAGATCATTTTGCAAAGTTTGAGAATTTCACCCAAATAATATAATTATTTAAAAACAAAACAAAAAATGGCTAAAGCATTGTGTCTGATGATGTCTATTTCTGTGTTAGTTTAATGCATTTTATTAAAAATAATTGTAAATAGCATAAATACCCTGTAACAGAGAAATGGCTAAGTAAATAAAATTCTATCAACTTGAGGGAATAGTATGTAGCCAATAAAAATATTAATTAGGAATATGACAAAGAAACTCAACATTTGTTTATGATAGAAAGTTAAATGAACAAAGCAAGATGCAGAATTATGTGTACACTAAGAGCAAAACTGTAAAAATTATGTCTGCATGTGGGCAGGGTCTGGAGTAAATATGAAAAATGAAAACAGCTTTATTTGAGGTTTTTGTTATTGTCATTATAATGCTGTTGCACAGCAAATAACTTAAAAAAGATGAAAGAGCTCAGCCAAAAGTGGGGCACTTTTGAGGGGAAAAAAACACTTATTTGGAGTCCCTCTTCTATGTTTTTATTTCCAGGGGAAAATATTATATTTGGGAGAATGGATCATGTTAAGAATAATGAACAGCAAGCCCAAAGAAGAGTCACAGGCTTTACCCCTTCAAAATGCCCCCAAATACTACAGCATGGGCTTTCCCTGCACAGGCTCAGTGGATGGGAGGAGGCACTCGGGGTAGGGGACATGCCGGGAAGCCTTTTCACAAATACAGAAGCCCAGATTTCCAGCCACTAGAGATTCAGGATCCAGTCCCTGATCTAAGGAAAAGCCCCCCACCCAATAATCCAGTCCCCTCCAGGGCTCCTGCCTCTGGCTGCAGATCTGTGGTCTCCTGTTCACTCCCTGCCAAGGCAGCCATGGAGGGCAGGCTGAGCTACCTGGGAGAAAGAAGGAGGGAAGGAAGAACAGTCCTCTTGGCAGTTCCTGTTTCTTGTGCCCAGACCTCAAAGGAGTGGAAACAGAGCGATTCTAAAAGTAATGGAGGCAGCCCACCCTTCCACCAAGGGCTGAATCCAGAGTGGGCGCCAACAAGCTTCCACGTCCTGGAAATTAGAATCTAGCTCTGCTCAGCATGTGCCCTTGAGAGTCAAAGACTGTGGAAATTCACTGTTCTTAAAAAGAGAAAAATAATATCAGCGATTTTGTCTCTTTTAACTCCTGCCTGATTTCAAAGACTGTGTCACATCTTATTCCTCTACACGTTTGTGTCAGCCGCTCCCTTGCCCTAGGTGACTTCATCCCACTTCTTGGCCCAGGAAATTCCTATTCTCTCCCTGGAAAGAGAGTATCATTATTGTCATCCTATTGATGATAAAATCAAAGACAAATGACTTGCTTGAGGTTACAGCTGGAGAAGTGCAGAGTCAAGATCCGAACGCAAGTCTGTTTAACCCAGAACCCCAACTTTATTCTATCACACACACCCCATCAGACAACAAGCATATAACACAGGGCCACGGAATTTACCAATTGGTTTTTTTGTCATTAGCTGTTGACATCCCAGTTTTCCCCACTGGGCTGGCCTGTGAGTCCGTGATCTAAATGTGATGCCTACTGATGAACGAATACGAAAACCACGGAGCTGGCTTTGCTGTATTCAGAAGCCTGCTCTTTGCATCCTAGTTCAAAGCATCCCCTGTAATCCCCATCGTAGAATGAGGTCCAGGCTCTGGTGGGGAGGGTGTTGCCAAGCCTGCCCATCCTGAGTCTTAGCATTCACGCAGGGACCAGCAGTCCACCCGACTCTCAGCAAAACAGTCAGACCATAACCTCAAAATATTCAAATATCCTGGGAGGGAAAAGCACCAGCTACAAATCTTGTTTCATTTATCTCGTAAAACATGTATTTCCAAATGCAGAAAGAGGACCAGACCCTTCCTTTCTTTAATGCAAGAACAGGCCTCGTCTCAAGAAGACAAGGCTCCGTGAATGTCATGCAAGTCAGGGTGGAGAGAGAACATGGAGCCCTCTGAGCGATCCCCACCTTCCTGCACACTCTGCTCTTCATCCAGCCAGGCCACCATACTAGCAGAGAGTGTGCGGGCAGGGGAAGGGCTCACCCAGTTACTGCCAGGGCTGTTTCAAAGTTAAACAGTCCGCTCTTTGGGGACAGGGTGGGAAAGCTATGTGTCGACTGGTACCATTTGCCAATTTCTGTGGTGTAAATATTCCCAGCCTGGCTACTGACGCTACCAACGTGACATGAACCATTGACATGATTCTTGAGAAGTTAACCGTAGGCTCTTGTGAGCTGGTACAAGCCAACTCTTATCCAACACATTGGTTGCCAAACCCTTTCAGAGTGACTTTTTTAGATTAGAGGTGTTGGAGAATGAAGATTCATCCAAAGATGATCCCAGAAATTCTCTTTAAGTTGTATCAGTGAAATAAGCACGATAAAACCTTTTAAACACACAAGTATTATTAGCAAAACAAATAAATAAATAAAAATAAACTTATGAGAAAAGCAGTGGAGGATGCAAGCAGACTTTTTTCCCCAAAAAGGACATAAAAACGGACAACACTTAATTGAAGAGGTACTCAACAGTATTCAGGGAAATGCAAATCAAAATGAGATGTCACCTCAGGCTTGCCCAGATGGCTATTATCAAGAAGATAAGAGATAAGTCATATTGGTGAGGAGATGAGTGAACCCTTCACACTATTGCAAGGAATATAAATAAGAATAGCCATAAGAAATAGTTTGGAAGTTCTTCTAAAAATTAAAAATAGACATGATGGCACAAACAGTAATCCCAGCAACTTGGGAGGCTGAGGCAGGAGGATCACAAGTTCAAGGCCTCAGCAACCTAGCAAGACCCTCTTTCAAAAAATTTTAAAAGGTTGGGGTTGTAATTCAGTGCTAGAGAGCCCCTGGGTTCAATCCCCAGTGCCATAAAAAATAAAAAATAAATAAAATAAAACTACCACATGACCCACAATCTCCCTGGTGGACAAATACATAAAAAAAATTAAATAGACACCTCATAGAGATTGCCTATGCTTTTATGTTTATTGCAGTATGATTCATAATAGCTAAGATACAGAAGCATTGGTGTCCTTTGATGAGTGAATAAAGAAAATGTGAGAAAAATATAGGGACTCTTATTCAGCCTTTTACTTTAAAAAAGAGGAAACTGCCATTTTTGTAATGAATGAACATGTAAATGGATGGACACGGATGAACCTGGAGGACATTATGCTGAGAGAAATAAGCTAAATACAGAAAGACAAAAACTGCATGGTCTCACTTATGCGGAAGCTAAGAGACGTTAAATACATAAAATGGTAGTTTACCAGGGGAAGAAAATGGGGAGATATGGGCCAAAGGTTACAAATGTGCTGTTAGGTAGGTGAAAAAGTCTGGGGTCTAACATACAGCGCAAGACTGATATTAGCTGATAATGTACCATACACTAAAAATGTCCTGAGAGTAGATCCCAGCGCTCTAACCACACACACCAAGAGAAACCAGGGGAGGTGATGGATGTGTCAATATGCTAACTTGCTTGACCATATTGATCATTTCTGTAAGTCTCTATATATCAAAATATCATGTTGTACACCTTAAGTATATGAAATTATAAATAAATACCATAGACCCGGTGAAAAACATGCTACATTGCAATAAAAAACAAGGTTAAAGATAAGAATACGGGTTTACCCACATTTCTCTATTTCTTCCCATAATTAAAGGGAATTTTCTTACGTGACTTTTTTAGATGAGATGTGACACCCTGTTTCTGCACCCGAGTATGCAGACAGGCCAGACTGTTCGCTAGTGAACAGAAGAGAAAACACCAAAAAAGAGGTCATGAGAGTGCTATAGTCGTCCACACCAAAACTCATGTTGAGACTCAGTTCCTCATATAGCAGTGCTAAAAGGTGGTGGAGCCTTGAGGAGGTGCTTTGAGCCAGGGAGACACCACCCTGGGAAGGGACCAATACCTGCTAGGATGAATGCAAGTTAGGTCTCAGGGAACTGGACTAGTTATCCAGAAATCAGCTTGCTCTGAGGCAATGCCACCCACATGCCTGGTCTCACGTGCACATGCATGATTCCCCGTCTGCTTCTCCTCCCACTTCTCCGCCATGTTGAAATGTAGCCAAGGAGTCCTTGCCAGATGCCACACCATGCTCTTTGGACTTTCCAGCCACCATGAACCAAAGAAATCATTTTTTGTTAGTTACCTGACAGCCAATATTCTGTAATAATAGCATGCAACAGACTAAGTCAGCAAGGATGATAAAGCATGTATTAGTTTGTGACAATAGAGAGCAAAAGGGTAATGGTATGGGTGGTCCCACTTGTTTACCACCGCTGAGCCCTCAGGCTAAAGATGACAGTGGGTTGAAGCAGAAGCTAATCTGCAGACATCCAAGGAGCATCCTCTCACCCACTTCTTATTTTACAAAGTCATTATGTCTATTGCATGGTCAGAAATGGTAGGGGAGTTACGATTTTATACTGAATCATTTTTCCCTTTCTTTCTCCTAACCAATAGACCAGTTTCTTATTTATTTATTTAAGACCAGGCATCTCCCTGGCTTCTACCTCTTCTTACTGACTCTTTACATTTTTCTTCAGAGAATGCATCCTGAAACAGGTCTCCAAACTTAATGGGGTGGAGTAATGCTATCATTTTAGAGCTTACTATAAAAAGCAAACATGATCTTAGACTCAGGAGTGGTTTTGAAATTTAAAGATGTGCCTACAACTCATGAATCCTTTTGTGTTTCTCATGTGATGCTACGCACGGCATACGTGACCCAGGAGATATATGTAGGCTGGTCAAGCACACCTCCCTCTTCAGATGAATGTCCCCTGAGATGCAGAATTGTGTACAGTGACTGATGGAGAAAGTGCTTCCTGGGGAAAACTGGAGTGGAGAAAGCAAGGCAAGGGTGCAAATTCAAGTTCTGCAACCTGGTCCCACAGGGAACTCTGGAGTATAACCAACCCCAGCATTTGTCAGCTGATGCTCCTGCATCCCACTGGTTATAAATGGGTATAGATACCGAGGCTTCTCATACTCATGGTAGTGTGTGCAGGGTGGTCCTCTGAGAAACAGCTACAGGTGTTGCCTGTTTGAAAGGAAAGCACAATAGAGAACAAGGGTGTAGAGCATGGTAAACAGGATCTGCACAGAGTGTCAACTAAAACTCCACAGGACAGCTGATAAACAGGAGAGCTAGTGTTATGGTTTAGAAATGAGGTGTCTCCCAAAAACTCATGTGTCAGACAATACAAGAATTTTTCAGTGGTCAAATGGATTAATCCACTGGTAACCACAGGCAGGTAGGGTGTGGCTGGAGGAGGTGGGTCACTAGAGATGTTCCTTTGGGTTTATGTTTTGTCCTTGGTGAGCAGAGCTCTCTCTCTTTCTCTCTGCTTCCTGGCTGTCACCTCCTAAACTGATTTCCTCTGCCACACCCTTCCACCATGTTGTTCTGCTTCAGAGCGATGGAGTTGGCCGACCATGGACTAAACCTCTAAAACCACAAGACAAAATAAACTTTTCCTCCTCGACATTGTTCTTGTCAGGTATTTCGGTTACAGAAATGAAAAACTGGGCTGGGGATATAGCTCAGTTGGTAGAGTGCTTGCCTTGCAAGCATAAGGCCCTGGGTTCAATCCCCAGCACCACCAAAAAAACAAAACAAAAAATGGAAATAAAAAACTGACTGAAACAACGGGGGAAACCCAGGAATACACAGACTGTGGAAAGGCATTGGCAGGCATTATATTAAAGCATCTGGATTCAACACACAGGTCATCCCCAGAGACCAACCTCAGAGGATGCACCCCCTCAGTAGTGTCTGTGTTCCCGGGAGAGACCTAGGAATCTCCCTCCTGCCCTTAGGATAACCACCCTTCTGTCTTATTCCTCCCCGGTTCTCAGGATGCTCCTGTTTTTATCCCTTTCCCTCTCCTCATGAAGAAGGATCACATAGTATCACCCCACCCTAGATTTACCCAGGCAGGATTCACAAAACCCCAAATGTGTTGGAAACTTGTTTATACACAATAGACATAACAAACGCCACTATGGTTCCAAAGTACTTTCTAAATATCGCACTTTCCTTGGCCCTCTTGGCAGAGGGATCCCCAGGAAGATGAGGGTAATTAATTGTGTTCCACTTTCAGTCAGAGCAAAAACATCCCCTATCCCCACACCTGAAAAGACCTCATTACACTGATCTGCAGTCCTTCAGTTATCCTCTTCTCATTCGGAACATTCAAAATCCTTCTACAGTGTTCAGCTAACTTTGAGCTATGGACCAACTCCACCTGCCACAAACTCCTATAAATAAAGTCGGCAGGAAGGCAGTCACGTATCTGTTTGCAGATTATACAAAGCTACTTTCGCACCACAACAGTAAAGTTGAGCAGCTGTGACAGAGACCCAGTGACCTGAAAAGACTAAGATATTTGATATCTGTTCCTTTACAGTCAGAAGTTTATGGACCCCCCATTAAAAAAGGTCCAGCAACACTCAGGGACACTCGCTCAAGGAGACGTTTGTAAACTGTGAATAGGGTTTCTCAACTCGTGTCTTAGCAAGTCTTCAGAACAGAGTGAGCAAGAACCCTCAGAGAGACACCGTGTGGGGCAAGTTGGATTCTCAAATCACAGGTGTGACTAAACACAGCGTGGCTGAGGGACCCGGCCAAGAAGTCACGGTGAATGGCCCCCTGTCACTGCAGGTGGACGTGGTTTTAAATTTCTCCTGGGTGACGTCAAGACAGTGAGCTGCTGAAGGTCAGAGGCCAAGCATGGCACAGAATGGGACTCCTGAAACGGGTCTGGAGAGGAAAGAGCACGAAGCAAGCAGGACGGGAGAGAAAGAGCAAAGGAGGAAGGGCGCCCCGGAAGAAAAGAGAAACAGCAGGAGGGGCAGAGAATGGAAATAGAGCCACGCTGTGCTTGATCGCCCTGCTGTTCCCACGGCTGTAGCACTAGGGCTCGCGAGGCTGGAAGGCAGGTAGTGACACCCCGTCAGAAGGCAAGAAAGGTCAAGAAAACTCTTTTTTCCTCTTACATCTCAAACATCTTATCAAAAGCATGCATCATTTTCTGCAGTGCTTTGTAAAATGTCCCTCCAATGCTCATATAGCCTCAGCCCCCTCCTGTGGCTGCTGCAGTCCAGCCCTCTCAGCAACTTCCCAGTCCCCGACAAATTCCTTCCAGACCTTTGCCTAGTGTTGTGGTTTAGAAATGAGGTATCCCCCAAAAGCTCAATGCAAGAATATACCGCTCTCTGTCCTGACACTGAGAGGCAAGCCCCAAACCCTACCCAGCTTGCAAGAGGCTCCCTAGGGACCTAGTCACATCCTCCTATGTGACTAGGGACATAGCCTCCCTAGCTAGGACTAGCCTCTGGGCACAAAAGGACAAATAGTCATGACCCATGAAGGTGCCTGTACCCAGGAAATATCCATCAGATTGGGATGGCATCTAGCCTGGACACTAGGAATAGATTTCCATGCCCAAACTCAGCTCTGCCACTTACTGGTGATATGAACTATTGAGCTATTTTACTTCAACTATGAAGTGAGAATGATAATAGCAGTATTGATGTGAAAGCTTGTTATGTGACTAAATGAGTTTATTCTTGTAATGCGTTTAGATCTGCAGAGCACAGAACGATCTCTATACAGAAGTCTGTTAAATAAAATCTGATTTTTTCAGGCTACTAGATCTTATCCCGGAGGTCAGGCCCACTGAAATGGAAAGTTTAAAAAGTCTAAAATAATAAAAGAAAGGCATAAAATATTCCAAATCTTTTGATGTCTTGGAAGGAGAAAAAAAAAAACAGTGCACAGGAAAAATTATAATGCTAAAATAGTGTAGTAAAACTTAATGGGGTGGAGTAATGATATCATTTTAGAGCTTACTAAAAAGCAAACATGGTCTTAAAGAGTCAACAGTGGTTTTTAAATTTAAGGGTGCACCCACTTCCCTATATTGTGACTCCTATATTTCTGCTTCACTGCTGGGCACTAAGTTCCATGGCGGGGAGGTGGTACAGATGAGTCGAGCTCACCTCCTTATCCCATAAGTCGGCTCCTGCACTGGGAAAGGTCACTGGTGGAGTCACATTATTCATGAGCAGGCTAAGCTGCCATTCACCAATATTAGCTGTTACAGAGCGTTAAGATGCTTAAAACCCAGCATGCCTCCCTCAGCATGTCCCATAAGCCCTTCGTGATCTGTCAGACCCTCCCTTTCATCCCATCTTTACCACGCTCCACCACCGCTAGCTGACCCTACGCCTCCTAGACCTGTACCTCTGACACACAGGATTCCCCAACCCCCAAGCCTGGCACCCAAGACCTCTTAGCCAGGAGTTCCTTTCTTTGACATCAGTTCCCTCTTGTCCTAAAAGGTCAAGATCTCCTTTGTTGATGTAGATAACCCTGCTGTTTTTGTCCAAACCCTTTGTTTACGTCCTTCATTTAAGTTACTGCAAAAAGCTTTCTTTTAACCAAAAGCTTTTATTTTGGCAGGGGTCGCGGTAACCATGGATTGAACTCAAAGGCACTGGGCCACTGAACCACATCCCCTGCCCTATTTTGTATTTTATTTAGGGACAGGGTCTCACTGAGTTGCTTAGCATCTAGCTTTTTGCTGAGGCTGGTTTTGAACTCGTGATCCTCCTGCCTCAGCCTCTCGTGCCACTGGGATTACAGGTATGTGCCACCATGCCCAGCTTGACAGCTCTCTTGTTCACTAATTTTCTTTAAAAAATAGCACTGTTGTCTGTCTTGCTTCACTAAATGTGCCTTCAGAACATCAGAGATGGTACCATGTCTGCTTTCTTCTCAGTTGTATCCAAAGTACATTGTATAGGATCTGAAGTACGATAAAAGCTCAACAAATGCTCATGGAGTGAATGAATGGTAAATGTATTCAAAGGGAGTCAGCAAACACAGGCCTGAGTTCAACTCCTAATTTTAATGCTCCATCTACCACCTTGAGCAAATACTTCACCGTGCTTTACTTAATGCATGGAAAAAGAGATGAGAGAGAAAAGCCTGGCACCTGCTGCACATAGAATAGTTGTTGCTTGTTATTATTATTATTAATAGTGTTGGTGATTCTAGTATTATGTCTCATTTTCCTCTTTTGGCAAATAGTAAAAAGAATGTCCCATCTCTCCTGTATGTTGTGAACTGTCACAAAATAAACGATGCCAATAATTCATATTGACAAGGTCATAAGTGTGGCCCTCTTCTTGTCTGTAAGAAGAGCAGCGAGTCTGCAGCCCCAAGGTCTCAGGCTGTTGGAGAGGGTGTGTTCAAAGCCAGGAGGCCATGTGGCAGATCCAGTTCCCTGTGCATTGCAGCAGACAGGCAGCCTCAACACTGGGAAAGGGGGGGCCAGCCCACGCAGCATATGGACCTGCAGCGGAGCATATGGGTCTGGTCCTAGAAAGGGGGCCCCATACGCTCCCTGAGCAGGGCCTGCCTCGCCCGTTCCCAGCCTCCCCGCACTTTGGGCTGGTTCATAAATCAGCAGCTTTCCACCATCCCAGTGCACCGGCTGATCCATGTGTGATTAATGCACCATTTGCCTGCAGCCTGGAGAGAACTCCAGGTACAGGTGGAGAGGAAGGAAAATGACTTAATTGGAGTAGAGTGGGGGAGGAGAAGGGAAGAGGAGGTCATCCCTCATTGCCATTGAGCCAGCACTGTCTTTAGAAGTCGTGGCTTTTTTGGAAATCTTTCTTACAGACTCCCAGGGCACCCCAGTGTGGCCTAGGCTATTGCATGGGCCTTATCTACAAAAGGTCAGAACTCTTACAGCCCCTTTCTGTCCTGTCCTGCCCTACACAATCCTCCTGAGCCTCCTCATCTGGACTTAAACAGGCATTCAGCAGGGGTCCCTGGAGACAGCCATCCTAGATGTGCCAGCCAGCAAATCCACTCAACTGGGTTTCAGAACAATATTTTCCAACTGTGCTCAACAGAGGGCAAAAGGTTTTATGCGGTTGTCACAGGACGGGAGGGCTTCGGGGCTCCAGAGCTAGTTCAATCAGGGTAATTCTGCTTTTACTTTGTTTTACATTTTAGGCTTTTCAAATGTGATTTAGTTTTGATTTTGTTAAGGATCATATGACTGAAAAAAAAAAGTTGAGATGCACTCAAATTAAAGGTACTGCAACACAGTGAGGAGTATTTCCTTTCTTTAAAAAAAAAAGCACAATAATAAAGCTAAGGACAACAGCTATTCACTGGGCAGAAGACAGGGTGGCACTGGAATTAATAACACAGGCTCTGGATCATTTTTCCACAGGTGGGCATGTGATCTTGGGAAAGAAATTTTTCTTTCTAGGCCCCAATTTCTTCATCCATGAAATGGGGAGAAGAAATGACATCTGACTTAGAGGGTCATGGGGGAGACCAAACTAAATCAATCCATGCACTTTATTTGCTTGTTGCCTGGAACATAAGAAATGAACAGTACATATTTTCTATTTTTTCTTATTTTTCAGGATGTCATTCACTGTTCTGAACACATTATTTGCATGATCCATAATCTTCTGTTATGTGACAATGATAGTTTATCCCAGGTTTTTAGATGAGCAACGTGAAGATAAGACTTTGGCTTTGAAAAATGGCCCCGGAACACTTTCTGTCATCAAAAAGGACTTTGATGTTCTGGGGAGCCCAGTTCGAGAATCATCCATCCATTTACCCTGTTCTATTCACACTTACTTGGAAACATCATGTACTTTAGCATGGTTAGGATTTTTGCTTCTTTTTCTCATATTTATTTCTCATATTTATTCCTGTGCATACATTCATCCATCCATCTACATAGCCCTCTAATTCAATAAACATTTATTAAATGCCTGGTTATTGTCAGGAAGCGTAGAAAAGTCACCCAATCCTTCAAAAGTCAAAGTTCCCTTCAGTGAAATGGTATCATCAAGGATAAATACTATGCAGAAACTTTTGTAAAATGAAATGAACAATCTAAAAAGCTTTTGCAACCTGTAAGTTATTCTCGTCTTACTAGGTAGGGATAGGATAATCATATGCCCAGATTGTTGAGGTATTTCTGACATGGTTATCCACAGTCTCCCTATGTTACTTTTTGTAAGATAAATCCTGTGGTCACCCTAGTTATGAAACAGGGAATGATGGTTGGGTATATTTATATTTTTATCTAGAAGGAGGGGATAATAATGACTCAGAGCATGTTTTAAAGTAGCACAAGCTACTTTCCTCTATTTGCAAGTAATTCAAAGTAATTCACACAGAAACACATGACCAGAGGATAGCCAGGTTTGAAGATTAACAATGATGTGAGGAGGGACATTAGACAAGCTATCTTTGGTATTTGATTTCTTACTATTTATTTATCTTGAGACTGTTCAAGAGGAAATAAGAAACTATTTGTTTCATAATTGTTGTCTGCAAAGTAGTTAGAATAACTCATTCAAAGTAACTGCTTGGATTAGAAGATCATTTGTGAACTACCCTGGGTTCTAGTCATTATTCTGCCATTAACTGACTCTGGCACCTTGGAAAAGTCATTTAATTCTCTAAGATACTTAATTTCCTTATCTGAATAATGAGCTCATAATACTTGCCTTCCTTGATTTCACGCAGTTGTTGTAAGAAACATATTGGTTAGCTTTTGTGTGTAACGAACCATGCCAAAACTTACTGGCTTCAAATGACCATTTTATAAATGACTCTGGTTGGATTGAGCCTGGTTGAGGCTCAGCTTGGGATAGGCCAGGAACTGGTGATCTAGGATGGCCATATCCATAAGTCCAGCTATGGCAGGCTGTTGGCTAGGAGGCCTCAGTTTTCCGTTCCATGCCCTCTCATTCCTCATCAGGTTAGCACAAGCTAAATCCCAACACTCACTATGCCAAACACTGTGTGTTATCTTTAGACCTCATACATCTGTTACAGGTAGGTAATTTTTAGATGAGGAACCTAAGTGTAAGAGGTTGGTTTTAAATAAAAATCCCAGAACAACTAACATTGTGGAGGACATTGATGTTCTGGAGATCCCAATGTTTCTGTTGCATCTTTGGTTGCTAAGTTCTCATTGGCTGAATCAAGCCACACCCAGATTAAAGAACTAGAGAAATAACTCTACCTTCTCAGTGGACCTATAGTAACTTCACAACACAAGGACTCAGGAGGGTAAAAAAGAATTTGCAAACCATTTGACCATCTACCATAAGAGATGTATTTTGGAAAACTTCCCATGAACCAGTAAAACCTGATAGAAAAACCAAATACTCTGGAAAGAAGACCTTCCTCCAAAGCATTTTGGGGAGCCCAGGAGTAAGTGTTTCCCAGTTGTCAAATTAAGGACACCATCAGCTACCGATATCTTCAAATGTATCTATCCTGGCTCTAGTCCTCACCTCCCTCCATTCCACACAGTCGATTTACTGCCCTCTGCTGTTTCATACTGAGCCACAGTGCTCACATCAAAATAGCATGTCCACCAAGCATGGTAACATCTTCCCCTGTCCCCAAAAGGCACACCGACATCCCAGATCTCAGAAGAGCTGGAGCTTTCAAAGTGCAGCAAATGTCTATCATTATCTTTTAGGGGAGTCCCACAGTAGTAGCATTGCCAGCATCCCCTATGCCTCTGGCATTTTTAGTGAAAAAATTCTTTCCATTCCTACTCATCATGTGGCTTCCATTGGTTCCCAGCACAAGATTATAAGAAGATAAGCCAGGAGACAAATCAAAGACACCAACGCCAGGATGCACCCTGGCTTAATTTCCCCACATGTGACTCCTAAGGCTTTTGTGAGGCACACTTGACACTCCTGACATGCTGTGTGTATGGAGACATACTGCGTGCATGGAATAAGTTCACACTTCGATATCTCATTCAAATAGGCCTGCACTGGCTTCTCCAGTCTGTCAAACATAGCATTTAAGAACACAGGTTCTGGATAAGATATGTAAGAACCCAGGTTTAGGCTGCTTGCTAACGGTGTGATCTTAAGCCTCAGCTTCTTCATCTGTAAAATGGGAACAATGAAAGGATACATACATTTGGATGACTGTGGTGGTTATATTACAAAACGTTGTAAATGCTTAGAACATTGTGTGGGACAATCGGTGCTCATGGTTCTTGTTAACTTCTTCGTTACTGTTTCCTGTGAATCTCCTGATGGGAGATGATCCCAGCTCCCCTGTGAAATGTGGAAGAAATACGTGTCGTTTCAATCTTTGACTGCAACTCTCCTCCAGCTCCCCTCAATGACGCGGAGTCACAGCATCAGGGCAAAATATCTTTCCATCGGCCTTTCAGCTGAAAGTCCATTTTGCAAGGGAGTTAAGGGACGTACCCCAGGGCATCTCAATGTTTCAGTTTCTGCCTGAGTGTTTGCCAGCCTGTTAGGAAAGCATGGGTAACAATGAAGATAAAAAGTGTATTTAGAAAGAATGTGGGTATGTGTACGTGTGGGGGTGCCTGTTTTTAAATCTGTGTAAGTGAACGCTTGATTCAGGATCTGTCTGTGCTGGGGGCAAAGGCTGTCTTGTGCAAGTCTTGTCAGGAGGGTGACTGGTTGAAAGCCAGACCTGGATTATCACAAATGGATGCAGAGGGAGGCTGGAAATCAGGCCTCCTGCCCACTCAGCAGTTCTGGGCGCGGGCCCATCTCAACCATCTAATGCCGCTCCTGCATTAGATGCTGCAAACACAATTGACTTCTATTACTTATAAAGCCAACCACTTTACTTCATTTAAACATTTAGGATGGACTTCAGAGATTCCTGAGATGCTGGACGACACAGCCAGCCCAACCAGGTCATCACTCCACTGCCACTCAGATGGCAGAACAAGGAAAGAATATTCCTGCCTTCTACATTCAGCATCTCAGCTCCACCAGCAGACGGTTTTAAAGGCTATTATTTTTCCATTTGAAAAATACTATCCAAATATACACATCCTAAAATATCCTTTTCTAGTCATGTAGTCACTTGGTGCATATTCAATGCTGCATCTCCATTCCAGGTCTGAGATTAAAGTAACCTTCAGAAGGTTCACAGTCTAGCATGGGAAATGAAAGAGCACAGAAGTAAGAGTCACATAAAGGTCCTAGTGCTGTGATAATTATAAAAAACAATGATAGTAGAACTTAGCCAGGAAGATATGGAGGAATTCAGAACTGAGGAAATGTTTGAAGTAAACCCTAAAGGGCTTTGGTTTTTCTAGGGGGAAAAAAATGGAATGAAGAATGTCCAAGGCAGAAAAGTAACACAGACAAGTCACAGAAGTCAAATTCATGCAGACCTTTGGTTAAGTTGCATGAGGACTTGCTTGTTCTTGGGCCACCTTATCTGGGTTTTATAGAGAAAGGCAGCTCACTCTGTATAAAATTAAACTAATTGAGCTTCCTAGGATTATGGCGGAGACCAAACACCTCACATAAGCAAAGAGCCGAGAGGAAGAGAGGAATGTGACCCATGGTAGAGTTCCCAGCTGGAGGATTGTTATGCGTTCGGTGTGGCCAAGGCTGCAGGGGAAGCAGATAACAAGGGGCTGTAGATGGGCATTCATCCTGTGGACAACAGGTCCCACTGAGGGCTGAGGGTGTTAAGCCAAGGACTGGCATGGTCCTGTTTGGATTTCATGTAGATATCAATAAAGGTGAGGTTAAAGGTGGACCAAAGGGAGAACCTAGGAAAGTTCATGCCAAAACCATGCAAAACACCAAACTCATCCCTGGTGGTAAAAGGGCAAAGTTTCTAAGTAAAACCCTTCAGTCACAAGATCTTTCTTCCCCATCTGGAAGCCTTTCCACTGAGCATTTCAGCTTCCTTTAAGGTTGCAGCTTACATTTTTTTTTTGCATATTTTGCTTCACATCTGAATTTCCTTCTCACCACGGAAGAATTCGCTTACAAATCAACAGAAGAGCCATGAGACCAAAGGAAAGTCTCTTTGTCCTCAGTGTTTCACCCTTGTGGCTTCTCCATGCCAGTGCATGCCTAGAGTCAGACCAACCATGCAATTCAGAGTAAAGGAATTTTTCTAGCATTTTCTCTTTTACCTTCAAAAGTCCCAGCAGGAGCACTAGGGAAAACTGTTCTCTCGTCGTTTTATCCAGGGTGCATCCCTCCTTCAGAGAACAAATAAATAAAGGCCAAAGGCACTGTGTGTGTTTGAGTGCAGTGGTCCTCATTACAGGGCTTAAATGTCACTTTCTGAGAAACAGTCCTGTGAGTATGAGTGACATCTATTGCCTCATTTAAAGCATCCCTTCCCATGCCTACCTTCCCAGCTAGACGGAGAGCTCTTCCAGGTCCGGGGTAAGATCTCCTCCAGATCCAGTAGGCACCACACCAGCACCTGCAGGATTGATTGAGTGGATGCACAAAGGTCTGATCACAGTCCCCCAACTTCCTAGTGAAAACCTAGAGTGAGCTGGGACCTTCAGCACCACCAACGGTAGGAAACTACCAGGCAGGGCCTTGAGTGCAAAGACAGGCTTCTAAAGACTTCCGTACACAGGAAGAAGAAAGCAACTCACTCACAGACACCCGTGTGGATGAGGGAAGGCTATGTGCAGACTCTGTTTCTAGAAGAAATATCCAGAGACTTGGGAACTGTGGGCAGGAGGCTGGGAGATGCTCTGTGTATCTTTCTTGTCCTAATTCCCTCAGGTGAGGGACGATGTTTGGTCTTTGGATTTACCTTGTTCAATGGGACTGGAGTTGCTTTCCATGAATGGACATGAAATTCCCATCAATATAGACACATTTGTATTTATACTCTGTACTCTCTCTGTGGAGAACAGGTTCCTTATTTATTACCCCTACCACCGCTAGGGCAAGGGTCTCCACAGGACAAATCTAGGTTCCAATCTGTTTTTGTAAATAAAGTGTTACTGCAACACAGCAATATCCACATGGTTATACGTTACTAAGGTGGCTTTTGCACTAGAACTGTAGCGGTCATTATTTGTAACAGTGACTGGGTGACCTGCACAGTCTAAGATACAAAGTCTAAAGTATCTAGACCTTTACAGGAAACATTTGTCAAACCCTGCTCTATCTAGTACTTGACTTTAGTTGTATAGGCAGAAGTGACGGTGCACGTCTCAGTGCTGTGCACTTGATACCCACTTGCTTGTTTATCCTTAGAAGGTAGCCACTTGATGATGCATTTTTCATTGGTTAACTCATTTATTGAGCACCTGCTATGTGGAAAACCAGGTGCAATCACAGTAAACAAGGCAAGCACAATCCCTGCCATAATTCAGCTTCCAACCTTGGTTCCATGATTCAAGACTTCCGTGCTGTGGCCCAGGGCTGCTCTTACCTACCACCTTTTGAATGCTCCTCCATGTAACCCCGATCTCCACCCTCTCTCTGAAAGCCTGTGGTCCTGGAAAGACCTAAACCAGAGCCAATGCATGTATTCTAAACTTCTCCCGTGCTGGGTTTCAGCTCCCAGAAGAGCATCGTTTTCCCAAGCGTGCCACAGCTGACCAACAGTGAGTGGGCCTCCAGCCTAACCAGCAGCCTGTTAGTGTCACCTTCTGCTGTTGTAGAACAGGCGAGGGCCAAGTAAGGGCCCAGGCCGAGGCTCGCACAGCAGCAGCTGGATATCTAGGCCCCACTCTGGGCAAGGCCTTCCACCGGCTCCTGACAGATGAGGTGTTAAATGAGATCTGCACCCTTCCATCGGCGATGCCGTTGGCTTTGGCTGCTCTTCTTCATCCGGCACCTCTGCCTAAGGCTGCTTTTCTTTCTCTTTGTTTTAAATGGCCCATGATAAAAAAAAAAAAAAAAAAAAAAAAAATTGCTCACGATGCTAAATTGCTGTGTGGGAGGCACAACTGAGGGGAAGAAGGCAGGAGGAAAGTCCGGACTGCCCCAGCCCAGGCCACTCTGAGCAGATCCTAATTAGAAGGCTGGCAGAGCAGCCCTCCACAGGAAGCCCGGATCATTAGCGCTGGCACTACCGACGCTCTGACTGCAATATGCAGCCGCGGCTGCCACGCTGGCACCACACGGACCTTGCTCTTGGCTGCAGCCTCGGAGCAGATGTCCAAAGATGGTTTTGTTTTTGTTTTTGTTTTGTTTTTGAGTTTGAGGAGGTTTTCTTTTAAAGCATTGCATGACCTTGGGTCAGAGATTTCTTGCACCAAGATAAAGATTTTTGATGGGTCAAGGAAACAAGATAAGTCAAGGGAGATTTAAACGGTCCTTGTCAGACCTCTTAGTGAAAAATAGAGAGGAAACGTCAAAAAAAAAAAAGCTGGATTGCGCTATTGGAATTTGAAAAGTTGAGCAAAAGACTTTTCCCAGCATTGCTTTTAGTAGTGGGGGAAATACTCCTTCAGAATTCACCACCCCCTTCGATCATGCATCAGTGAACACTGTCAAGTTTGCTTCCTGGCCATCTCTCAAGTCTGCCCACTTCTCTGTACATCCACTGCTAGAATCCCAATCCAAGCTACTTTTATCATCCATCTAAATCAAGGGTTGGCAAACAAGACTTTGTAAGGCTTCATTATAACAGCCTGTGCACGTGTGCCTCACACATGTATGTAAACACGCGTGCTGGTGTATGTAGGAAACATTGTAGGTTTAGACACAATGCCTTCCCCTTGTCCTAGGAAATGCAAAATTGACTCCCCCATTTTATCAAAGGGAAATCTATGGAGAAAAGTTGTTAAATTAGATATTTCAGAGTAAATGGAACGAGATCCAAAATTTCAGTGAGGGATTCTTGCTTTCTACTTAGAACTCCATACAAATATGGACCATATGGTCCACGGAACACTGAGGCACATCAGCTGGTCAGCAAAAGAATGGATTTAAAAAAAAAAAAAAAAAAAAAACAGGACTTATGCAGAAAATCCAAGAAGAATGATCTCTGTATCTAACCCTAGAATTTACTAAATATTTTAATAGTGAATTGATATAACAATAACACCCCACTCAATTTGGCATAGAAAGTAAAAGTATATACCTTCTATTTGAAGAACAGCATTGAAACAGATTCCTTATGATTTTAAAACATTTAATTAAAATTTCATTTGTCCAGATGTTTGACCATATAATGCCAACAACTGGTTTGACAAATGTTTTAAATTTAATTGACCAGATGTTTTTAGTGGTAGGTGTCTTAATGAGTAGGAGACGTGTTTGTGGAATGGAATCTCATTTCTCTAAGAAGCATCAGCCTCAATGGAAATGGGAACTTAAATATTGTTACTGCAATTAACCAGTTTGCAGAAGTTCCCAAACTATCTTACCTTCATACCTGCTCCATTGGGAAAGTTTGTTCTTCCACTGGCTAAACTCAGAGAAGACGGGTAGTGCCTTAATTAGGATTTCCTCAGAAGCTGGTTGTAAAACAAGAACTCAAGGGAAAATTTTAAAGCTATCAACAAACAGAAAATGGTCAAATAAAAACGTTTTTTTCCAAGAGTAGAAAGTGAATGGATTTAGGGATAGAGGCCTCAGATCCAATGCCAGGTATGTCACTTCTAGTATAATGGCAAAAACAGCAACCCATCTGGAGGTCTACCGTGCAGACTGTGCTTTACCTGGGTTCATTTAATTTAACTTGAACACCAACCCTCCCCTACTTCACAGATGAGGAAGTCAAGAGGCGGAAGCACTGTGGCTTATACAAAGCTATGCAGCTGAGAAGCAGCAGGGGTGAGAGTCATTCTGGTGCTCCAGGCCAGAGGCTGAGCTATCTGTCACCCCTCTGGAGTGTGTGACTGGAGGCTTGTTAGAACCTCAGTTTCCTCATCTCTAACTGCAATCCCTGTCTTGGAGGGTAGCCACGCAGGTAACCACAACTAGAAGATGGTATTTGTACGGCACTCTGATTTGTGAGCAAGTACCCTAAAAGCGTTCATGACTACAGCCCACTAAGAGTTGTTTGTAAGTGCTTGCATCTTCCTGTGTTCTCTCTTCAGGCCAAAAAAAAAAAAAAAGTCCCTGAAGTACAGTGGTTTTTCCATTGAACAAAAACACACAGACCTTTATGGCTCAATACTGTGGCCGAGAAGGCTAGAGGTCTCCCACCATGCCCCTTTCCTCAGCATGCCCTTCAACTTGTCCCATTACCTTGGGTTTCCCCAGCCATCTGCATGACTTGATTAATGTGGAGACTTAGGACTCACCAGCGTGGAATGTCTAAACAGGGGCCAACCTGAACCCCACACAAAAGGACAGGGCCATTTTAGAACAAGTCAAGGGTCCTCAGGAAAGGCACAATGGTGAGGATCCAGGTGAGGTTCCAAGGAGGTAGCCACCAGTGTGCAAACTTGCCTTGGGAAGCCACGTTGGCCATACTCTGACTTTTGGGCAGGCTTGAGATTTAAGGAAACCATCACTCGCATTTATTCCTCTACTCCCTAAATCCATACTGAGCTATTGTTATGTGCAAGTTGGGAGGGAAGGGGCGGTGGTATTAAAATAAACTCACTGTTTCTGACATTCCAAAAGGTAGTGCAAACAATGATTGGTGTTTTTCTTGTTATTAAGTCCACTAAAATGATCCAGAAACACACTAAGAATTTTATCTGTCTTCTAAAATAAACAATCCTCCTTCTAGGGGGTTGCTATAAAGGAATGTCATAAAAGATATAAATTATGAAAATGTGGAAATGCAATGATTTCAGAGAAGATGAGTGCTCTAAAGCCATAAATAAGGCCAGAGAACAGAGAGAGGGCAGGAAGAGCCAACAGAAGCTGGGTGGTCAATGAGGAGAAGGCAGCCACACACAAACTGGGTGGAAAGCATTCTAGGCAAAGGGAATAGTGCAAAGACCCAAGACAGGTGTGGACTTGACATGGTTTTGGAGCTGAAGGAAATTCAGTTGCTAGCTTGGAGGCACACAGGCAAAGATGAGTGAAGACTGACATGTGCATATCCTCGTGGGCCTTAGTTGGAAGCTGAGTGTGTTAATGTAATCTGGAGACATGGACAGATTTGAACAGCAAGGACTCATGATCTCCTTTACATATTTAGAAGTTTACTCTGACTTCACTGTTGCAAAGGTGAGACAGGCTAAGACCTGGAGCCGGAAGTTATGGTAAAGTTTCAGGAGAGGTATGGGAATTTGGACAAATGCACCTAGAAGCAGTTAGACTTGGGTAGGAAGCTGGCACCAGGCACTGCTGGAAATGAAGGTCCAGATGCCAGGCCTAGAGAGTCGGCCTCACAAGACCACAGTTTATTTGATACATGCAGAGAAGACAACCAGACACCCTCAGGGATGAAGTTGGATTTGTTCAGCTTCCTTTGTGTTGTTGAACAGGAGAAAAGAAGGAAGCAGGTATGGGGAGAGAAGAAAGGATGAACTCTTAGACTCTCCAAGTTGTGGACACGCTTCCTACCACAGGTTCCAGATTGAGGGACAACTGGATGCCTGTGACTTTGTTGAGTCTACTGGAAGCTCTGTCAGAAGGCAGTGATAAGAGGAGGTAAGAGTCACAGAAGTCAGGTTCCCAAGGACAAACTACAGCAAGGTTGACTCTCGGTGAGGGTCTCCTACCTCCTGGGTCAGGAGCCTTTTCTTTAGAGGAAAGAAGAGTTCTAACCTGACCACACATCAGCTCCAGCTGTCACTGGACATAGACAGGAAATGCTGAGGGTGGAGGTGATAGGGAGAGGGGCAAGGCTTGATGGTTTGGCCCCAGGTCCTTTCCAATCTCAAGCCTCACATGTATAGAATGCATGTTTCTAAAACACCTCCCTACAAATCATAATCTTGGCCACTCTCCTTTTGAGATATAAATACTAGTAATACAATTTTAAGAAAATAATTACATTTACTATAGAGAGAAGATAAAATTCTTGCCCTATTTCTGGATTATTTTAGTACACCTATAAACAAAAAAGTTATGATAATAAAACTACCTGAAAGAGAGTAAAAGAAAGCAACTAATTTGTTAGAGCCACATTTAAATAATCCAGAGCTATAAGGCATCATCTTAGAATTATAGCCCAACTTGGCTTCCATTTGAGTCCTTGAACAAACACTTCATAGTAACAAAATTTTTTAAAAAATCAAAATTATTGTAGTTGAGAGGAAAACACACCTTGTTATGGTTCTGGCTCTTCAGAATCCCAGTCATTGGAAGATACAGCCAACTTGGGGGCAACTCACTTCTGTTCAGGCTGTGTGGATAGTGTTTGGTGCAGAAACCTTTCTGGTAGCCAGTGAAGGATGTGCCAGGCCAGGGGAGTCCCTCAGTTGTGGAAGACCCTTAGGTAGTTTCTTAGGAGCTTTCTGGAATAGTCGGGGAGGATAGAGAGTTTTTAGGACCTACCTCTTGGAATCACTCTGGGACATCTACCATTTGACAAGGGAGCAAGGTAGAGAACTAGAATCTAAGCCAGCAGCAACTCTGTTTTGGTAGGAGTTGGACCCAAAGAAGGAATTGAGACAAAGCTGGCATCAGAAGCACCAGGGTGGCATCTGCTCCACCCAGGCATTGGATCCTGGATCCCCTCCCCATCACATCACAGCCTGACAAACTTCCTTTCTCAGATATCTGGTCATACAGAGAATTCCCTGGTCATCTCATGGACCTCTGCCAGATACCCCATTCACAACCTCAGGAACATAGGACACTTCTCAAAACCTTTTGATTCTCTCTCTCTCTCTCTCTCTCTCTCTCTCTCATCTCAACAATATATTCTCTTTTCTTAAGTTATGAAGGCGTCTTTCAGCCAACAGCGCTCAACTCATTTCCATGAGCTTTTCTCTCAAGGGAAATAAGCTGACTTCAAGAATAACTAGTGGATTCTTTCAAATGTTTCTGAAAAAACTTTGGGTTCATTTTTTAGGTGTCCAGCTCATCACATGCATGGCTGACCCTGTCATCAGTTTTTGAAGAATTTTTTTCTATCTTTACAGGGTAAAATTCTTTCTCAATCAGATATCTGGTGAGAATTCTTTTTCCCTCCCTGATGCAGTTCTGAGAGAGCCTGAAGTCTCTGCTGGGGTTCTTGCCTGCCTTTCTCTGTGTGTTCTTTCTTCCTTCTTTCTTTTTCCTGACCACTGTAAAGCTTTACCAGTTTGGAAACTTTTCATGTGATTTTTAAGTGCATGAATTAATTCATCTTTTTCAGTTAGTTTAGTATATATTGCATGTCCTCATTCTTCAGAATTTTAAAGTATTTAACTCAGCCACATCAACCATTACATTCAGAATTTCTTTTGACTCATCTTTCCAGAAAAGGGTGTCTCTTCCAGGCACGACAGCCTAATCACTTAATTGCTTACCTCTCACAGGTGTCCACCCAGAGATTCATGAGCACTTTATAATATTCTTCTCTTCTGTTTAATGTTTTACTCACTCTCCCTTCTATTCCTTCTGTTTCTTGTGAAAGCCACTTTAGCCTTCCCTGAAGATTGAAATTTGTCCTCAAAAGATGGTTGAGAGCTGCCTGAAGCTGTTCTCCATTTTCCCGGTGAATTTCAAAGACTGTCTCTGTGACACCTATTTGATTTGGGATATACTCTATTTATCTGACAACCATTGGATACCTTTAGAAACATCACCTTGCTTTTTTATCCGTTTTAGGGTAATAAAACACAAACGACACAAACATTCATCATTCTAAACATTCTTAAGTGTATGGTTCATTCACACTCTTGCAAAACCACCAACATCACCCATGCCCAGAAACTTTTTATTTTCCCAGATTGAATTATGGACCCATGAAAGAATAACTCCCTATTTTCCCAGCCCCTGACAATGAAAGCCCTTTTTTCTGTCTTTATGAAATTGACTACTCTAGTACTTCATTCAAGTGGAAGCATACAGTATTTATCCTTTTGTGAATGGCTTATTTTACTTAACCTAATGTCTTCAAGGTTCATTCATTTTGTAACATATGTCAGAATTCCCTTCCTTTTCAGAACTGAATACTACTCAGTTACCTGGCTATGCCTCTTGTTTATCCATTCATCTGTCAATGGACACTTGGGTTGTTTGCATCTTTTGGTTATTCTGAGTAATATTTCTATGAACATAAAGGTGCAAATATCTGTTCAAGTCCTACTTTTAATTCTTCTGATTGTATATTCAGAAGTGGAATTGCTAGATCACATGGTAAATTTATTTTTAATAGTTTATGAAACCTCTTAACATATATCATTGGCATTAATAGTGCACAGGGTTCCAATTTTTCCATGTGCTAGTCAATAATTGCAATTTTGTTATTGTTTTGATAATAGTCATCCTATTGTGTGTAAAGGGTATCTCATTAAGGTTTTGTTTTCATTTCCTTAATGATTAGTGATATTGAACATTTCTTCATGTGATTACCGGTCATTTTTACATCCTCTTTACATAACTATCTATTTAAATCTATTTTCATCAGGCTTTTGTTGTTGAGTTATAAGACTTCTCTATATATTCTGGATATTAGCTTCTTATCAGATATAATTCAAACACTTTCACCTCTTCCATGGTAACCTTTTCACCCCATTGATAATGTCTTTTGATGCACAACTCTTAAATTTTGATATAGTCCATTTTATCTATTTTTATGAGCTTGTATTAAATGTTGAGGTTCATTTCTTTGGGGGTTTCGTGTCAAATATTGATACTATGGTCTCCAGACTGACTTCCATTGAAACTGAATACAAATTTGCTTTCAATTAATCTGAGCTTCCAAAAAATGCATTGTCTTTCCTCCAGAAGAATAAAATTTCAGGCACCAGTTTGTCACTACCTAAACAAAATTGGCTCTTAATAATGACAAATTCAAATTCAGCCAGGTGTGGTGGCTGTAATTCCAGAGGCTAGGGAGGCTGAGGCATGAGGATCACAAGTTCAAAACTAGCCTCAGCAACTTAGTAAACCCTGTCTCAAAATAAAATATTTTTTTTCTAAAAAGGGCTAGGGATTTGGTTCACTAGTTATGTGTCCCAGGGTCTAATCCCTGGTACCAATAATAATAATTAGTAGTAATAATAACATTCAATTGTGATCATCAATATCCTCATCTCAAATAGCAATCCATGGGGAGCTAGTGTTGATCTAAGACCCCCCATTATTACTGCCATCACCTGAACCCACACTCCAAGAACAGCATGGCACACAGCACTAAGGCCATTAGTCAGTCCTTGGTCCAAAAGCCACTGCGAAGCCACCTCAAATTTCCTGGACTCTTCTGGTCAAAACAGACCTTGGATAACACCCAGAGAATCTGGAAACTAAAAGAGAGTAAGTAATTACTTTGTGCCACATATTTTACAAAGTTAAGTACAGAATGGAGCACAAAATGTAATAGGACCCTCCCTCCCCTGCTGTAACAGGTTTATATTGCAAAAACATTCATTGAAATCCATGGGTCAAAACATTGCCCATTATTAAAAAAGTAATTTGTATTTTTCAGGGCAGAGTCATATGAAATAGTTCTCTACTAACATCTAATGTGTTAGTACTTTTTAATACTGTAAAACAAGTAATATGAACCCCCTAGCAACCAAGCAGTTTAAGGGAGTGTAGATGGCTTCAAGTATAGCTGGATCTAGAGTCAAGCAAAAAATTGTATATACACAAAAACCTGTACATGAATGCTCATGGCAGCTTAAATTTTAATAGCCATACCCGGGAATCATTCTAAATGTTCCTCAGTAGTTAACAGTTAAATATGCAATACGTGCATGCAATGATACTGCTTAGCAATAAACAAGAAGTGAACTATTGCTTCAGGCAATAGTCCACTGGACTTCCTGCAAAAAGGATAGTTACTGTATAATTCCATGTATAGAACATTTTTTGTTTTATACTTTTTTAATGTTATAAACAGAGGACAGACTAGAGGTTTCCAAGAGCTAAGGATGGAAAGGAGGGAGTTTCAAGGAAATAGGATGGATATGGGTATAAAAGGACAATCCAAGGAGTTCTTGCAATGTTGGAACAAGTTAGTGTTTTCAATAAATGATAGTCCCATGACCTCCCACAGGTTGTAAGTTTTATAGAAAAATACACATACACACACACATATATACAAATGAATATAAGTAAAAATAGGTAAATATGAAAAGAATTATAGATTTTATCAATATCAATATCTTTATAATGAAATTATACTATAGTTTCACAAATGTTACCACTAAGGGAAATGGACAGGTTTTCAAAGGATTATTCTTTATATTCTTTATGTATTATTCTTATGATTTGGATATGTGGTATCCTCCAAAAGCTCATGTGTGAGACAATCAGAGGTGAAATGATTAGATTTTGAGAGTTGTAAATTAGTCATTGGATTAATCTATTGATATGGATTATCTATTGATTGTGGATTAATCTATTAATGTGGGACCTGTAGGTAGGAAGGGTGTGACTGGAGAAAGTAAATCACTGGAGGCATGACTTTAAGGTTTCTATTTAGTCCCTGGTAAATGGGGCTCTCTCTCTGTTTTCTTGTTACCCTGTCCTGCACTGCTTTCTTCCACCATGTCCTTCTGTCATGATGTTCTGCCTCATATTGGGCCCAGATTGATTGAGTCAGATGACCATTGACAAACTTCTGAAACTATGATCCAAAATAAACTTTTTCTCTGCTAAGTTGTTCTTGTTAGGTCTTTTGGTCACAGTGATGAAAAAGCTGAAAAATACAAATTGATACCCGAAGTGGGGTTGTTGTTGTACTTTAACTTGACCATATCATTCAGAAGACTTTCAAGCTGGTTTGATGGAGAAGAAATTTTGAAAAGTTTAGAGATATTGAATGCAGAGCTTAATGAGCAATTCTGGTGGAAGCTCAGAAGGCCAGAATACTGATAGGACTGAGGACAGTAAAGACTGGGCTCATGAGGTTTCTGAGGAGAAGAAGGACTCTATTGGAAATTGGACTAGAGGCCATTCATGTTAAATACTGAGAAATAAGTTGTCTACATTTTGCCCATGTCCTGAGTCTTTGAGCCTGAATTAAAAGGTGATGGCCTAACTAATCTGATGGAGGAAATTTCAAGGCAGCACAGCATTTCAGTAGTTATATGGATATTGCCGCAGGTTTTTGCCAAGTTTACTGTAATAATCAGAAACACAAAGCAGGGCAGAAAGATTTGAAAATCTTGCTACTTGGCCAGAAAAATGAGAGTAGAACTGGGGTTAAGGAAAGTATGTTTGTGAAAGTGATAACAGCCGCTAAAGAGATACTAAACATCCAGATGGAATTGGAGAGTGTAATGATAAGTGAAATAAGTCAGAACCAGAAAATTGAAGGCCAATGCTTTCTCTGATATGTAGAAGATAGGCCAAATATGGGAAGGAAGAAGAAAGAAAGAAAGAAAGAAAGAAAGAAAGAAAGAAAGAAAGAAAGAAAGAAAGAAAGAAAGAAAGAAGTGGGGAGGGAGGGAGAGTGAGAGGGAGGAAGGAAGGAAGGAAGGAAAAGGAGAGAAAGAAAGAGAGAGAGAGGACAGGAGAGAGTGATTCCATGAAAATAGAAAGGAGATGAGTGTAGTAGAGGAAGGGTATTGAGGGAGAGAGAGGAGCGACAGGAAGGGGCAAGAATTAATCTGACCCAGTGGAATGAATCTGACCAAATATTCCTATGTGCATATATAAATATACCACAGTGAACTTTTATGTATATCCATAAGACATTAGTTTTAAAAAGTAAAAGTAAATAAAAGAGAGATCCATAGAGTAGATCAAAGTAGAAAGAGTAGAGTATAAAGATCAACAGAGTAGAGGGGTAGGGAAGAGGTGAGGGAAGGGGGAAGTACTGAGGACTGAATTATATTCCATGCTTTTATAATTATGTCAAAATGAACCCTAATATTTTGTGTAACTAAAATGACTAAATTTACACCTTGGTAGTTCAACATTTTTAAATGACTAAATGTTTAAAATTTTGGCTTCCATGTGTGCAGTGTTAGTCCCTACACATAGAATTGACTTTAATGTGTTGTGTTTATATCCTAAAACTTTGCTTAACTTGCTAAGAATTTGTTGGTACATTCCTTGGGATTTTCTTTGTTGGCTGTTACATCATCTACAAACAGAGGAATTTTTTATTTTTTCCAATCTATGTGCTCTTCACTTCTCTTCCTTGACTTATTGAGATGGCTTACAACTTCCACTACCATGTTGAATAGCAGTGGTGAAAGCAGATCTCTGTCTCATTTTCACTCTTACAGGGAAAATTTTGTGTCTTTCACCACTAATATAACATTAATGGTAGAATATTTTTAAATGTCCTTATTCAGGTTGATGGAGTTCAATTTATTCCCCTTTTGTGAGCATTTATATCATACATTGTTATTGAATTCTGTCAAATACCTTTTCTTCATACAAGGATAGGATCACATGATTTTTCATCTTCAGTTTGCTAAAATTGTGAATTATATTGATTAATTTTGAGTATTGAACTAGTCTTGGCATCCCTGAAATAACCCCGACTCTTGCTCATGTTTTGTGTTAACGAATAGTTGAATGCTATTGAAAATATTTTGTCAAGAATTTTTGTCTATAATCAAATCAGGGTAATAAGCATTTCAATCTCTTCAAACATCAACCATTTTATGTGGTGAGTGTCTCAGAGTCTTATGAGAAATATTGATCAGTTGTTCTCTTTTTTGTATTGTCATTAATGTTGATATTGGGGTAATATTGACTTCATAAAATTTAGAATTGTTCTTTTTAGTTTTACGGAAAATATTGTATAGAATTGACATTAATTCTTGCTTAAACATTTGGTGAAATTCTCTAGTGAAATCATGTGGGTCAGAATATATTTTGTCAATTTTAATTATAAATTCAGTTTTCTTTGAAGTGCTAGAGATCAAACCTAGCATGCTAGGTAAGTGACCTTCCATTAAGATACACCCCAAGTCATGTTCAATTGTTTCATGTTACTTAGGGCTACTCAGATTACTTAATTCATATGAGTTGCAGTCATTTGTACTTTTGACAAACAATCCATTCCATCTATGTTCTCAAGTTTGTTTCTCATGCTCTTCATTATATTCCATTATTATCCTTTTTATATCTGCAACATCCATAGAAATATTCTGTTTCATTCACAATATTAATAATTTGTGTCCTATTTTTTCCTAAAGAGAAACAACTTCCTAATTTTAAATACTACATTTTTATTTAAACTTATTTTAATGTATTTTTAATTTTTTCTCCAGACTTCTTTGAGACACATCATTTAGAAGTGTGCTTAGTTTCCAGATAGTTGAAGATTTTCCTATTATATCTGTATTTTTTTAATTGATTACACTGTAGTCAGAAAATACTCTACATAATTTCAATCTTTTTAAATGTGTTGAGTCTTGCCCACAACCCAGGATATGTTCTACCTTGATATTTTCCATTTTCTACATTAAAAAAATGTGTTTTCTGCTGTTGTTGTGTAGATCATTTATAAATGTCAATTTGATGCTGTTGATTATTAGTGTTGTTGGGTTCTATGTTCTTGCCGATTTTACATCTAGTTATTTGAGTCTCAGTAATTACAGAAGTATAGTAGTTACCTTAGTTTACAATGCTGGCATTCATTGAATATCTATTAGGATTTCCTATGTTTTTCAGAAGGGTTGATTATCTTATCATTATGTAATATTCTTTTCTTTCTGATAGTTTTCTCTATTTTTTGTTAGTAAAATAATAGCTTTTTCTTTGGGGGGTAATATTTGTTATGTACATTCCTTTTTATATTCCTTTTCAACCTACCTATTTCCTTGTATTTGAAGTGAATTTCTTATAAAGAGCATAAAGTTGGGTCTTGTTTTTAAGCTCAATCTCAGTCTCTAAAGAAACTTTTGCTTGCTCTGTGTGCTTTGGCCCTTTTCCATTTATGATGTCATTGAGATATCTCCTCCTTATCCATGATAAACATATTCATATAATTTTTGTTCAATCATCAAATATAATTTAGGAAACTAAAGATAAGAAGGAAAATCTATCACATTTACTTTTTCTCCCACCTGAACATAGTTTTTTTTTTTTCTTTTCTTTGAAGTTTGTTTTTTTTTTTAAGTTTTCCTTTCTGTTTAGACAAATTCCATTTGCCTTATTTTAGATTGTGTCTGCGGTGACACATTATTTTATTCTGCCTCCATCTGAGAATGCCTTGATCTTTCCTTCATTCCTGACATCTGTTTTTTCACCAGATACCGTATGGAGCTGGTCATGCCTCCATTTCAGCAGTTAAAAAATGCTCTTCCACTTTCTTCTGGCCTCCATGGTTTCTGTTGCAAAATCAGTGATCCTTCAAATCGTCTATTGTAGGGAAAGTGTTGCTTTTCTTTGCTTCCACCCCACACCCCCGCATGACTGCTTTTAAGATTTTTTTCTTGGTCTTTAGTTTTTAGAAATTTAATTTTGATGTACCTAGGCCTGGATTTCTTTGAGCTTGGCCTATGTGGTATTCAGTCAGTTTCCTAAGCCTGTCATTTCTGACGTTTGATAACTGCCATTATTTATCCAAGTTCCAGGCTTTTTGTTACAGTCTCACAGGTCTCTGAAGCTCTGTTCAATTTAATTTTTTTCCCTCCATTATGGTTCTATTATTCAGATTAGGCATTTCCTACTGTTTTATCACCAAGGTCACTGATTATTTTCTCAATTCCCTTAAATCTGTTGTTGAACTTGTACAGTGGGCTTTTTGTTTTGGTCTTGTATTTCATAGTTCGAAAATTCCATGCGACTCTTTTTTAGATCTTTTATTTCTCCATTATAAATTTCTTTTCTGGGACTTTCTATATTTTCCTTTTATTTAAGCAGGTTTACATTTGCTTGTTAAAGCATTTGAAAACCATCAATCCTTTAAAATTCTTTTTCAGATATTTCTAGCATATCTATACTCATCGCATTTGTGCTTTAAAAATTTCTGTGTCTGTTGGCATTTTCAGGTTTCCAACTTCTCCAGTGCCATGTTGAAGATAAATGAGGAGAACAAAAACTCAAAGGAGGTCACCACCATGTCATTCAGAAAGTCCTAAGATCTTTGGCAATCTACCTTCTTCTCTCCTCCTTTCAGAATATTTTTATATTTTTTTATATAAAGCACAGAATATTTTGTCATGCTTATGGGAAGAATAAGGACAAGTACATATATTCCGTCTTTACATGGACAGGACAAGCCAGGAGTACCAAGGAACTAATATTCCAAGGGGAGCTCTCATCCAGAGATGGACAGAATACCTATGAATATCATAGACAAATACCCCAGGGTTCTCAATTCTAGGTGTTCTGAGGCATGAACTATACAACTTCTCAGAGATTTCTAGTGTGACTGATCCAAGTTGCTAACAGCAGTAATCGTTCATCAGAGGATATTAGACTGACTTCCTTTTCCCTTCTCACTTCCCCATCTCCTACCTGGGATCCCTTCCAAATCAAATTTCATTCCTGTGTTTCTCTCAAAGTTTACTTCTGGGGGAACGCCCACCTAAGTCAATGGCCTAAATAGAGTAGAGAAAGATGGAAAGGACAACCTTTCCAGTGGAGAAAGTTAAGGAAAGACATAGGCATGGGATAAAGAGAAAAGTTCATAGTTTTGTTTAATTTCCAATGCTTCATACATTAAGTACCCAGCAATCTGTCTCTTCTCAAATTCTCCCAAAGAATTTCAGAGTGAGGACTCTTGGTATTGCTGTGTCCTTATATGACATTCGCAATACCAACAACTCCCAGGTCAGCACTGTCAGCAGACTTCACTAGGGAGCCAGAGACTCCCTTCCCAGCCTCCCATTCTGTGCACGCTCTGTGACAGCAAAGCAGAGGCAGGAGTTCCCACCTCCCTCGCAGTAACCTGGACTTGGCCCTGAGGGTGGAGGCCATGGCGCTGGAGGCCTCTGTAAGTGCTGTGGTTGACTTTTAATAAACATTAATGTGGAGGAGGAGATGGGTTAGAACAAAATTTGCTTCAAATTAGAGCTGGCAAAGCAGAATCCTGTTATCCACGGGAAGGAGCAACTTGTGAGCAGGCCAAGATTATCACGCCATCATAAATCAGGGGGAAAGAACAACACGCCTCCCCTCTCCTCCGCCCGCCTCCTCCTCACCCTAATGGTTTCCAGCCCCAACCATGGAATGTGTTTAAGGAAAAAGTTGTTGGACGTAATTAGTAATTCTATTATAGTAATATATCTTTATCTAAATAAACACAACCTGCTTTCCCACCATGAGGAATTATGTGGTAGGGATGGGGAGGAGGGGACTGGGCTGAGGTTTGAGGGCCCCAAGTGAGTCTGCCCCAGATTCAGAGGATTCCTGGAACCAGGACTGCTGTCCTAGAGCCATCCCTAGGGTAAAAAGTGGGCAAATCAAAGTTGTGTTATCAGAGGCTGAGTCATCTCAATTACTTCGCTGACCTCTGACAACATCTTCAGTCTCTAGGGCCCTTCATTACAGACCTCCACTTTTCCTATGAGAGAAATCTGAAAGAGCACATGAGAACAGGACTAATCAAAAACCCATTTCCTAAGGGAGACCAGGTACGGCGGTACAGGGAGAGATCCAACAATCCCCCACACCTGCATGAGTGGAATTCACGGTGCAAAAACATTTTCACATGTAGGATTTTATCAACTCACATAGCTGCTTCTGTCATTGCCCCTGAAGTCCCTCTACTGGTGACAGGTGAACACAGCTTCAGGATATAGGTCAAAGAATTTGCAACTTTCCCCAAAAATGTAGTTTGAGAGTAAAAAGTAATCAGGTACCTCTGTTCCTCTCTACCCATTTTCCTCTGGATAGTGGAAGACACACACTTTCTTTCAATTAGTAAATGCTTTTTTTTAATATAAAGATTCCTTAAAAAAAAAAAAAAATAGAAGTGGAACTACCCTATGATCCACCAATCCTGCTACTAGGTATATATTCAAAGAAAAAGAAGAGACCTCTGCACCCCCATATTTATTGCAGCACTACTCACAAGAGCCAAGATATGGAATCAACCTAGGAGTCCATCAATGAATAAAAGGATAAAGGAAATGTGGCATATACACAGTGGAGTACTATTCAGTCATAAAAGAATGCAATTTCTTGATTTATAGCAATATGAAAAAGGCTGGAAAACAAAATATAAACATGAAATAAGTCAGGCACAAGTGCAGACCATATAGCCCATCCGGTACGGTGCCTGCCCTTCATGCTGGAGACGCGGGTTCGAGTCCCCAGCACTCTGGGTTTGTGCAAATAAACAATAAGTCAGGCACAAGAAGAAAAATACCACATGTTCTCATTTATATGTGGGAGCTAAACACATGCCGATTTTATTGAAGTAGAGAGCTGAATAGTGGTTACTAGAAGCTGGGAAGGAGGTAAGAGGCAGGGATGGAGAGAACATGGTTAATGGATATAGGATGCAGTTGGATAGGAGAAATAACCTCTAATGTTCCACAGCATGGTAGGGTAACTGGTTGACAAGAGATAATTGTATATTACAAAATAGCTAGCAGAGGAATTTTGAATGCTCCTAACACCAAAAAAAAAAAAGATAAATTTGAGGTGATGGCTTTGTAATTGTTCTGAGCTGAGCATTGAACATTTAATACATGTATTGAAATATCACACTGTACCCTTAAATGTGAACAATTATGTGTCAATTAAAAATAAACATCTCATGCATGTAATGATATTTTCACAACACAAATGCAATGCAGGTTTGCCTTAAATTTTGGAAAATATAGAAAATTCCAAGAGGTGGTGAAAAAAATCCTCAGTCACAACAACCATAGAAAATAGCTTTGCTTTGTTTCCTTCCAGTCTTTCTTCTATGGAGGATCATTCAGTTTGTTTGCTTTTCCTAGTCATGATCAGACTTTATGGACAGCTGGTTAAATGCCTGCAATGTCAGGCTTTATATTTTTCCAAGGCGAACTAGGATTTGGGTGTCTCTGAAAAGGATTGAAGTCCCTGTTTCCTCCCTACCCAAGTTATGCAGAGGCAAGGAATGTGACTCTGGTGATAGGAACTTTTATGAAGTTGTGGTTAGCTGTGTGCCTTCATGTGCAAAGACCATATGGAAGATGATCAAGCCCTCCCCAGTGGAAGTTCTTCACGGTCAGTTATACACATTAAAGCCCTTGTCCTGAGGTGAACAGGGTGGAGACAGGACTCGTCCACTGTTACTTAAGTGTGTGAAGACTTCATAAGTCCTGATGGCTTTGTAGGAAAACTCTATCAATCAGAGCTCTTACACTTGTCACTCGAACTTACTTACTGGAAAAGGTTGAGCTAAGGACTGAGACAGAGAGATGGAGAGAGGGAGAGAAGGAGAAGAAATAAACTCCAGAAGTTCAGGCACAGCTGCATCGGGATATTTGAACAATGTGGTCACTACACAGTCACTCTTTCCAATCTGCTTTCCTCCATGTGTTATTGTCATGCTCTTCCATTGCAAATGACTTTTTCCATGCCTCTCTGGAAAAAGGAGATCATCTCTTTTCCAACATTAACTTATGGAAGAACTTGAACTTGCCAGGATCAAGGGCCTTTCCAAGCATTCATTTGCCTGAGCTAAGGAATGAGCTTTGTGAGACCATGGCTATCGCCAGAGAGATGGAGTCCATAGAATGGGAAGACACAAGCATGGCAGGCAGTCAAGAACAGTTTCCCATGTTCTGCGTTCATATCTCCCATCGCAGTGTTCATGGAGCACCTGGGCCTTGGAAAGCACCCTCGAGCTTGCCTGTGATGGTAGCTTCCCCACAACATTAAAGCATGCTAGCAAAATGTAGTGATATAGCCCCTCATCCAGTCATTGGATCTGATGATATGCAACTCACCTACATCCGCTTCTACTTTTTTCCTTATCCAGATGTGCCTTATCATGTACAGAGGAACACAACCACTCTAAAATCCCATCTTACTTCCCATGTGGCTCTTTGAGGAATGTGATGGCAAAGCTTATCTCAGAAGGGCAGAAATTGCCCAAATTCTTGGGCAGTTCAAGAAGAGTATGGCTCATGTAATCCAAGTAGTCTGCTCCCTTAGACCAAGGGTAGATGTTGGACTGGCCTCACTGTAAAGCTGAGTGTCGGGCCACCATCTCTCCTGTCAATAGAGAGGCAGGGGAAGAGAAGCCCTTCCCTGCCCCTCTGTTGTTCCAGGAACTTCACCTAGCCCTAACACTGGCATCTTACTATGCCTCCAGGGGCCAGGACTTCCTTTCACATTGCAAGCGATTTCATTTTTTGGTCACTTCTTATCAGGAAAGTAGAGCAATCAGAACTCGGTTCAGCGGGCTGAGTTAGAGAAGGCGGTTGACCCTGATTCCTGTCCCACTGCCCACCACCAACAGGCAAAGCAGTTACCTGGAGCAGCCCTCTCCTGGGCAGGGGACCCTCAGCACCACCAGAATCCAGCAGCCAAGGCAGCCTAGTATCACTCAGCATCCTGGCCAAAAGGAAGAATGTAACCTGTGTAGGTTAAAATGAAGAGAGCATAATAAAAGGGCTAAGGAGATAAACAGGGGTGCTAAGGCTTTGCAGTGCGAAGTTGTTACCCTCCTAGAGCTGATGGAGCAAGAAGAGCATACAATGTTATTGGAGAAGAGTCCCCTGGGTGAGGGGAGCTACAGTCAGCAGTGTGGCACCAGGGGAACAGGAAAGTTGTTCCCTGACCTCGCTCCACTCCTGCCCTCCCAGCACGGGCTGGAGGCTCCCACTGGCCAACTGCAGCTGGTAGGCAGCGGGAAAGGAGCCAGATGATGGTATCTGACCTTATAAGGCAAAGAAGGACAGAGAACGCTTGAAGGGTTAAAGCTTTGCAAACATAATAACAGAAGGAGGAAGAGTAAAAGAAGCAGAGGAGGAGGAGGAGGAGGAGGAGAAGGAGGAGGAGGAGGAGGAGGAGAACATGTTGACTGCACAGGTTCTTCTCAATAGATACCCACTGCCCACAGCCTCTGTTGTGAGGTTTGGATCCATTACTCATCATTCCAGGACAAACCAAAGACCAACAGGAAAGAGTTCTTGTTCTTATCACCAAAGATAGATTTCTAACAACTTCTCTCCTGCCGCTCATCTTTCTCTTTGCTCTCTGACCCCTAAAGCAGCAATAGTAGCCACTTAACTAAACCCAGTCACAGTGCAAACTCTTTATGTGCCTTATTCCCTTTCGTTCATGTAATGGTGTCCCAATATGGAACTATCCTCATTTTGAAGACGAGGAAATAGTGACTCAGATGAGCATAGCAAACTGCCTGGTGAAATAAGTTTCAAGATCCAGTTCCTATTAACAAGAGTGTGCTCTATTCCGGGAGCTGCGTGTGAAGGACACCCATATGTCCTCGGCCGAGTTGAATGTCAGCCTTCACCATGGGCCCCAGAGTCAGTTCCCAGTCTCTGTCTGCTGTTTGTCATTTAACACAAGTGCCTGCTATTGACACTTTTATAGGCATTTCACTTTCCCCAACTGGGACTTTCCTTTCTTCATAGATTTCTTAATTTAATCTTTAGTGTCAAAACCCACAAGAGCAGGGGCCCGGACTCTCCTTGCACAAGGTGTGTGGTATGTAGGAGGAGCAGTAAACATTCACTGAAGGGATGTCCCCAGTGAGCATGCTCCCAGCGTCTTCCTCAGGGAAGAACCCAATACGTATCCAGAAATTGCCTGCTCACGTGTGCCCCACGTTCCATCCACTGCTATAGCTCCCATATTGTGTCTAGAAATCCTACAATCCTTTAAGGCCAACTTCAACTTTTATTTTCTCTAGAAAGTTGTTCCTGGGCATCGAAATGCAATGATGAAGGATGGGAGCGCTGACATGAAGCCAGCATGGGTTTGGATCCTACACTGTCCCTTAGTAATAGTAATAGTGATGGCGGTGGTGGTGGTGGTGGTGTGACCTTGGAAAAGTTACAACCTTTCTCTCTCAACCTCAATTATCACATCCGTATAGTGGGGTAATATCTGTCTCCATCAACAAGGTAATGACTTAGGTAAAATAAAACAGTGTCTGGGGTGAAGTAAGTACTCCTTTAAGGCAAGTTTGTATTATACTAACACTCAATGAATTGCCTGAATTATCAACTTTAGCATCATTTTATTTAGCATATTTATTCCAGTGTCTCAACCAGACTACAGAATCCTGCTAGGTAAATCATGGTTCTGCCTTGGGATATTCCTGAGTGCTACATTAACTCTTATGATGTTAAAGCAAGTGTATAAAAAATGTGACTACTTTATGAAGTTTTATTTACAAATTTTCTATGGCTTGCTGGAAAATTTAGGAAATGTGAGAAAATAAGAGAAATAAGGAAAAATAATCATCCACAATTTCCATGACCACTCAGAAATGACTTGGCTCTTCCTTTATCATTCTTCCAAATATGTGAACACTCTTCCTGTAAAAAACAACCCCATACTCTGTTTTCTACACATTTACTGCACATTTTCTCCCTGTAATACCGTAGGCATAATAAACACTAATTTAAATGACTCTATTTATGTGCCATGACAATTTGACATAATTTATTTAACTAGTCCCCTATGGTTGGGCACTTAAGTTATTTCCAACTTCCTACCATTATGAATAATTTTGTAATTAACAGCTTTGTGCATAAAATGTTCCTGCAAGTTAGATGACAATAGACATAATAGCAGGTCTTATACCAGAATATTAATTATACCGTTTTTATTCCCATTTACTTTTCTCCCTTCCAAATGCTTCCGATAATCCCTCTGCTTCTCTGTGACACTAACCACACTCATCATTGGTTATTGAAGCTCTCTGTTCCCTGCTGGCTCAAAAACAGTAAACATCCCTCATATCTGGCCAATGATCTGCTCAATAAATATATTTCTATGAATGAATAATAAATCAGACAGATGCAAGTTTGAATTTTTTCTGCCACACTTACTGTCTGTGTAAACTCACAAGTGTGTTAACCTATCTCTCATAGATGAAGAGGATCAGAAATCCTAGGTGATATGCCCCGTGTCATACTGCTGGTCAGTGCTGGAGCAAGAACTTGCAGCCACACACTCTGTTTCCGCAGCTCAGTTCTTCCCACGTGGGTGCTATCCTCTTCGCTGTCCCTGTGCATGGCCATGAATCATATACTTAAACCACTCACATCTCAGTAGGTGACCCCTAATCCAGGCCAGGAGCCACATGGTGGCCTCAGCTGAAAAGGCTAGCAATGAGATCTCCATTCTACCAAAACCCAACTCTTTACCCATGGGCATAGTTTTATTTCAGGTTCTTGAGGTGCATCATATTCTCTGCTTGAACCAGGAAATACAGAGTCAAGAGCATGTCAGGAGATTAGCCAAAATAACCAGTCTGATGGCAGAGCCTCCATCTGGATAGACTGATTTCTGGATGAACTTGAGTCCTCCTCACCAAATAACAAGTGTCCTCATCATCTAGTGATAGTCAGGATGAGCCCCGTACCTTCGAGGCTCATTTCCATTGAGTAGGGGCACCCACCCCTGAAAACTCATCTGCCATGCGCTCACACACAGGAGGCACCGTGGGGTGTCGGACATGAGGAAGCACTTGGGTCGAAATTATCTGTTGAGAATTTTTTTAAATTAGAATTCATTTATTAAAGTAACATATGAATTTTACTCTAGGATCCTAATCATGCAGTCAGCACAGTTACTTCACTAAAGTTCTAGTTACTTTGTCTAAATTCACATTCACCATGATTCACATACACGCTCCACCAGTGAGCTATGGGATATCCAATCTTAATCATTACAAAGGCTCTTTCTCCTCTAAAAGTATGTGAGTTGCTTGTGCAATACAGAATGTGCTGTAGGCGCCATCTGGGTTTGGGGTCAGTCCTATGCCCCTGTCCTGTCTGAGGCTCAGAGACCTGGTATGGAGGATCCATCCTCTGGGTGCTCCATGAGGTGCACCTCCCCTGGTACCATAAGGGCTGATGCTCAACCTCAGCTGCTCCTGATCCTGGAAACCCAAACCACTGTGCCAATCAACCATATCAAAAGCGCTTTACCTGACCCCCGTACCTCTTAGTCCTTCCATCTTACCATCTTACCAAGACCTACTAACTGCGCTTGGGCCAATTTTTGGCCAATCAGCACTGCTAGAGAAAGTTATAACTATGTGCCATCTAGATTCACTACAATGTCATTTGTCACCGCCAGGTATTCACAGATGCTGAGTAATTCTTGCCTTCAACCTCCATTGTTTTTCCTATACTGTTTGGTTCCAGGCTCAAGCCCACAAACCAGAAACTGCCAATGGACTTTGTATCTTATTCCACATCCAAACATCCAACCAGCCCAAAGCAGTTTGTCCACTGTCACTTCTTCGACACCTCCCAATTCAAAGTTTTGGAGAAGTGTTCCTGATTGGTTGAGCTTCAGTCATGCACCCATCTCCTCACCTCAAAGGGAGAAGAGACTGTGGGTATCTGCCCTATGGGGCTCTAGGTCAGAGAGAGTCAAGCTATGGCTTCTCCTGAGGCTCATACAGTGAGAAATTCTCCCAACACAGGAAGGGTTCATGGAAAAGGGCAAACATCCCTTAGCCTCTCCCAGATCTCCTCGGGGTATCTATGAGGGTCTTGCATAATCTTCACAGTCTTCCTTTATTCTGTTCTGAAAGCACATCAGGATTTTGTGACTGAGCATGAGGTGAATATCTGAACACAATCACTCTGTCTACTCTAAGAGTGCTGTGATCTGTTTTATATTTACCTTCTCCTGATGACCCCAGTGCTACTAACACTTGTGATACCAATGCCTCTGGGGCTGTCTTAGGCCATTGGGGTCACTATAACAAAATATCACAGCTGGAAGGGTTAGAACTATTTCCCATGGTTCTAGAGAATGAGAAGTCTGAGATGAAGCCCCAGCAGATTCCACATTTGGTGAAGATTCATCTTCTCTGTTAAACATGCTCTCTTCTCACTGTGTCCACACAGGGTGGAAGGATCAAATGAGCTCTCAGAGGTTTCCTTTAAACAGTCAGTATTCCCATGGAGGAGGGCTTCACTTTCAACCCTATCAGCCCTCGGAAGACTGTACCTCCCAACACCATCATACTGAAGATTAGGTTTCAACATGTACATTTTGGTGGGACACAAAATGGCAGCTTCCCCTTCCTCTCTCCACTATGCTTAGGAATGATTCCCTGGGCCTCTTCCAGGAAGTTCTTGGTTCTCTAAAGTCTTTTCTTTAATCTCTCCTCACTATAGCTGTGTGTAAGCCCATTTTAGCCAAAAGCCTTCCTGCAAAGCATGTGCCTCCACTTCCGATGGTCCTGAGCCATGTGTAATTCTAAAACAGGCTAAAATCAGACACAGGCCAAGTAAAGGCATAAGCCAAGGGATCTGGAAGCACAAGAAAAAGGAATGACATGCCAGGTATCGTGGAGGGTGCAAAAATGTAAGCTGCCTTCAGAATGTGGATAGCTGCCCTGGGCATAACACTATGCCAAGACACATCTGCTTATTTCCAGCTCAGCTTCTACCACCATCTCACACCTGGAAGACTGGTCTCCAGGTCCCTCTGCTCCCTTTACTCCATTTTCCACCAGAGCCAAAGAGGTTATTTTTTAAGTAAAATAGACAATGCTCCCCAACTCCTTTAAATTCTTTAAAAGCTTCCCATAGCACTTGGTGTTATGGTTGAATTGAGCCCCAACTCCCACAAAAGATAGGCTGAAGTCCTAACTCCCAATACCTGTGCATGTGACATCACCTCCCTTAGAACCAGGTTCTGTGCAGATTTGATCAAGTTTAGATGAGGTGGCTGGGAGGGCCTTCATCCAACATGATGGTGTCTTCATAAGAAGAGGGGAATTGGGACACAGGCACCCAGGGAAGACTCTATGGGAAGACAGAGGGAGGGACTGAGTTATGCTATGATAAACCAGCAGCTGTACTGGAACACTACAGCCACAAGAGGAAAAGGAAAGATTCTTCCTAGGGACTTTGAAGTGTGTTTGACCCGCAACACCTTGATTTTGGGTTTTTAGCTTTCAGAACTGTGAGATAATAAATTTCTGTTCTTTTAAGCACCAGTGGTATGGTACTTGTTATGACATCCCTAAGAAACTAATATGCTTGGAATACAATTCAAACTCCTTACGTGACCACAAAGCCACACATGATCTGGCACTCACAGTTCACCTTCATCTCTTATTATTTTTCCCAAAAATGTCTCCCTGTGTCTCTCCCACTTTGGTTTCTTAGAATCACTGTCCCCTCTGTTCCCTGCTTCCCCCATACCTCACATACCACCCTTTCCTAGTCCTTTGTGTCTTGGTCTCGATAGCCTTCACTCTGAAGGACCACCCTGACTTCTTGGCTGGATCCCCCAACTCCCAGGCTACATTATCTTCTCAAGAGGCTCCATTGATTTATTTCATAACTCATACCGCTATCTGTATTTCTTCATTTCCTGAGCCGTTGGTTTTTAATAGCTTGCTTCTGCCTTGGAACATCAGCTCCAGCAGAGCAGGGACTTTGCCTTTCAGAGGGCTGGGCACCTGGCATAGCCCACATGAACGTTTGCCATGTGAGTGAATGCAAGTTGCTATCAAGGGAAAACCGTGTGAACGTATCCATGGAGGCCCCGAAGGGACCGAGTGTCCTCAGAGAGTAGAGCAGCACAGCCCTGGAGGGAGGAGCAGCTGGCAGCCTCTCAGGAAGACCCCAGGTGGATATTATTTGTTGGCAAGGGTCTGATTAATGCCCACTAAGGGCTTTCTGAATTAAAATGGGGGCTATTAGAGACTTTTTGTTTGTTTTTGCTTTTACATTTTCTCTTAATGTTGTATCTTTTTTCCCACATTTTTTATTGGTGCATTGTACGTTGGGATTTGTTGTTACATACTTGTTCATGCAACACAATGTAGCAATATAATTTGGCCAATATCACTCCCTGGCATTTCCTCCCTTCCTCCCCACCATCCACTCCTTGGTTCCTTTCCTGTACTGATCTTCCTTGGTTTTCATGAGGTTTTCCTCACCACCTGTCTTTTTCATCTCTGTCTTCCACAGATGAGAGGAAACATACACCCTTGACCTTCTGAGTAAGGCTTATTTCACTTAAAAAAAAATGATCTCTAGTGTCATCCATTTTCCTGCAAGTGACATAATTTCATTTTTCTTCATAGATGAATAAAACTCCTGTGCATGTGCGAGCGTGTGTGTGTGTGTGTGTGTGTGTGTGTGTGTGTGTGAAAGAGACGTTTCTTTATCCATTGATGGACATCCAGGCTGGTTCCATAGTTTGGCTATTGTGCGTTATGCTGCTGTAAACATGGGTATGCATGCATGACTGTAGTATGCTGACTTTAATTCTTTAGGATAAATACAGAGGAAGGGTATAGCTGGGTCATATGGTGGTTCCATGCCTAGTCTTTTAAGGACACTCCATACTGATTTCCATAGTGGTTGTATTAATTTGCAATCCCACCGACAGTGTAAAAGTGTTCCATTTCCTCCACATCTTCTCCAGCATTTATTATTATTTTTATTCTAGATGGCTACCATTTGACTGGTGTGAGATGAAATCTGTGTAGTTGTGATTTGCATTTCCCTAGTTGCTAAAGACATGGAATGTTTTTTCATATATTTGTTGGACCATCAAAGATTTTTTGACCACAGCCCAAGCTGATCTACAGTATAAGGAGAGCTCTCAGGCAGGAGCATGGAAAATGGATTGAACAGGTAGGCTGCAAAAACCAAGGAACCCAGGAGGATGTCTATTAAATAGTCCAGTTAAGAGGCGAGTACAGCTTGACCCAGGGCAGGAGCAGGGGGATGGAAAGGAACTGAAGATGCAGAGGCTCAACCGACAGAACTGAGCAAGTGATAACATGTGTGAGTGGCGGATCCGGGAGGTGAGGAAGACAGGTACCGCTTCTCCAGCCAGAGTTGCCGCACACATGGAAAAGGCCCTCCAGGTACCTGGGGAGGCAGCTTTCAAGGAAACGTGTCATCCATTCCCCCAAAGTGAGTAAGAAAATGCTTTTATTGTTTTCTAGTAAATTAAATGGCTCAAGCTTAACTAGCCAGGCCAATTGCACTTTTAAGACTTTTCTTTCAAAAATACAATAAATTAGAGTTGATTCTTCTGCATGTCTTCCCTTTTCAGGGAAAGCTTGGCCATCTGAACCAAAAGGTAAACCGTCAGACTTTGGCCAGCCAAGCAGGGCCAGCGAGGTCCAGTCCAACTCCTGAGCCAAAACCACTCCATTTGGAACTGCTCAGAGGCTGCTCCCCTCCCACTGAGCCAGGATGAATTTTTAACTCACTATTGATCAGGCAATTTTAAAATCAATTTTAATTAAATGAAAGATTTCTATCAGGATTGCTTTTTTCTGGACAGTAAATTGGACCTTGTAATAATACTTACATTGGAACATCTCTCATACAAGTAACAGAGCCCATCATAAATAAGTAAAGACCCTTCTCCTTACTTTGCATTTGGGGGAAACAGAGGTTAGAGGTTTTGCCTGAGGCTCTGCAGTAATGGGAACATAATCAGGAGACTGAATCATGGGGATGCCAACATCAAATCCCACTAATACCACGCTCAGCCTCCAAAACCAGAACACAGAGAAAATAGATCCTTGTCAGCCACTGGGGTAGGGAAAATCAGGGGCATTTAACGGACAAAGATGAGGTACATTCACCGAATAGCATGTATAGAAGATGCTTTATTATCAGAAGGCATTTCCTATTTAGAAATGGTCATGCTTGATTGACCTGTAGAAATACTCCCCGACAGGAAGAGCTCTTGCTTAGCTCACCCCTTTATGTGAAGCACTGAAGCAACCCTGTTCCTTATCTTAGGGCAGTTCATGAGGGAGACTGGGTTACATAGGCCTTTGCTCAGAACCTGTCATCTGAGCAAGTTCTTGCCCCAAACTGCTTCATCTGGGCTTTTTGTCATCATCCATCACTAGATTCAGCCCTTTCCTTTCCTGAATCAGCTCTGACTAAGCCCCAACCAACCACATGTGAGGTCAAGGCTTCATCCTGCTTCCATTGACCTGAGATTCCATGACACAGGGATGAAGCGGGAGTCGAGAGAGTGTCCAGGACCACAGCACACCACCAGGTCTCCTTGTCCATTCTCCAGAGTATACCCAGGGGCTTCTCAAGCGACAGCCTCCAGATTATAGTTTAGGACGTGGTCCTTCATCTTGTATCCCAGCTGCTGTCTGAGACTTAATTGTAGTCAAATTTAATAAGGAAAAGTAAATTAATTAACTAATTAAAAATGTCATGGCTCAAAAAATACCTATTTTTAGTGTATGGTTTTATGAAATTTGACAAACACATACTTGTATAATCAGCACCATAATCAATGTGTGTATATATATATATATATACACACACATATATATATATATGACAACTCAATTAACCCCTCCCCCTCTAAACTTCCTCATTCCTCTTTATAATCAACTCTTCTCCCAGCTCCTGACAGGCACTGGCCTGTTTTGTTCCCATAATTTTGACTTTTCATACCACCATATAAATGGAATCATACAGTGTATTGCCTTCTGAGTCTGGTTTTTTTTCTTTACATCAGAATCCATTTGAGATTCATCTTTGTCACTGTGGATATCCATTGTTTATTGATGAATAGTATTTCATTGTTTAGATAAACTACAACTTGTTCCTTCTTTTCCCAGTTGAAGGACTTGTGGGTTGTTTTCTATTTTTATTTATGTATTTTTTATTTTTTAATGTGTTCTATTTGGTTGTACATGACAGTAGAAGGCATTTTGATACATTACACACAAATGGAGCGTAACTTCTCACTCCTTTGGCAGAGTCACACTGGTTGTGTAATCATAAATGAATATAGGGTAATAATGTCTGTCTCAATCCAGCGTCCTTCCCATCCCACCACCCCACCCTTCCCCCCACTCTGCACAATCCAAAGATCCTTCATTCTTCCCTACCCATACCCACTATGGATCAGCATCTGCTTGTCATAGAAAACATTCAACCTTTGGTTTTTGTGGATTGGCTTATTTCACTTAGCTTGATATTCTCTAGTTCCATCCATTTACCTGCAAATGCCATAATTTCTTTCTTCTTTAAGACTGAGTAATATTCCATTGTGTATATGTAGCAGATTTTATTTATCCATTCATCTGTTGCAGGGAATCTAGGTTGGTTCCATAGTTTAGCTATTGTGAATTGAGCTGCTATAGACATTGATGTGGCTACATCATTGTAGTAAGCCGATTTTAAGTCCTTTGGGATAGCTGGGTCAAAGTGTGGTTCCATTCCAAGTTTTCCGAGGAATCTCCATACTGCTTTCCATAGTGGTTGTACCAATTTTCAGTACCACCAGCAATGTATGAGTGCACGTTTTTCCCCACATCCTTGCCAACATATATCGTTATTTGTATTCTCAATAATTGCCATTCTGACTGGAGTGAGATGAAATCTTAGAGTCGTTTTGATTTGCTTCTCTCTAATTGCTAGAGATGATGAACATTTTTTCATATGTTTACTGATGGGTAGTATATCTTCTTCTGTGAAGTGTTTGTTCAGTTCCTTAGCCCATTTATTGATTGGGTTATCTGGGTTTTTTTTGGTTTTTTTTTTTTTTTTTATTTGGTGTTAAGTTTTTTGAGTTCTCTATATATCCTTAGTGCTCTATCTGAAGTGTGTGTGGTAAAAATTTTCTCCCATTTTGTAGACTCTCTCTTCACATTATTGATTGTTTCCTTTGCTGAGAAAAAGCTTTTTAGTTTGAATCCATCCAATTTATTGATTCTTAATTTTACTTCTTATTCTTGAGGAGTCTTATTAAGGAAGTTAGGTCTTAAGCCTACAAGATGAAGATTTGGACCTACTCTTCTATTAGGTACAGGGTCTCTGTTCTAGTGTCTAAGTCTTTGATCCACTTTGAGTTGACTTTTGTGCAGGGTGAGAGATAGAGGTTTAATTTCATTTTGTTACACACGGATTTCCAGTTTTCCCAGCACCACTTGTTGAAGAGGCTATCTTTTCTCCAGTGTATGTGTTTGGCATCTTTGTCTAGTATGAGATAACGGTATTTATTTTGGTTTGTCTTTGTGTCTTCTACTTTGTACCATTGGTCTACATGTCTAATTTGGTGCCTGTTATGGTTTGGGTGTGAGGTGTCCTCCAAATCTCACCTATGAGACAATGCAAGAAGGTTCAGAGGAGAAATGATCTGGTTGTAAGAGTCTTAACCCAATCAGTGATTAAATCCCCTGATAGGGATTAACTGAATGGTAACTGAAGTGGCAGGGTGTGGTTAGAGGGGATTGGAATTGGCTTTTGGGTATATATTTTGTGTCTGGAGAGTGGAGGCACTCTTTCCCCCCCCCCCTCTCTCTCTCTCTCTCTCTCTCTCTCTCTCTCCCTCTCTCTCTGCTTCCTGGTGATGCAAGCTGCTTCCCTCTGCCACATTCTTCTGCCATAATGTTCTGCCTCACCTTGAGCCATGAGGAATGGAGCCAGTCTCCTAAGGACTAAGACCTCTGAAACCATTAGCCCTCAAATAAACACTTCCTACTCTATAATTGTACTGGTCAGATCATTTAGTCACAGCAGTGAAAAAGCTGACTAAAACAGTGCCAATACCATGCCATTTTTGTTACTATGGCTCTGTAATATAGTTTAAGATCTGGTATTGTGAATCCTCCTGTCACTCCTCTTGCTAAGGATTGCTTTGGCTCTTCTGGATCTCCTATTTTTTCAAAAGAATTTTATGATTACCTTTTCTAGTTCTATGAAGAATGTCACTGAGATCTTAATAGGAATTATATTAAATCTGTATAACATTTCTGGTAGTATGGTTATTTTGACAATATTAATTCTGCCTATTCAAGACTGTGGGAGATCTTTCCATCTTCTAATATGTTCTTCAATTTCTTTTTTTAGCCTTATACAGTTTTCATTGTAGAGGTCTTTCACCTCTTTTGTTAGATTGATTTGTGAATTTCTATTTTTTTGAGACTATTGTGAATGAGGTAGTTTTCTTAATTCCTCTTGCAATGGATTCTTCACTTATGTACAGAAGTGTATTTGATTTATGGGTATTGATTTTATATCCTGCTACTTTGCTGAATTTATTTATTAGTTCTAGAAGTTTTCTGGTGGAATTTTTTGGATCTTCTGAATATGGAATCATGTCACCAGCAAATAGTGATCATTTGAGTTCTTCTTTTCCTATTCATATCTCTTTAATTTCTTTCATCTGTCTGATTGCTCTGGCCAGAGTTTCAAGGACTATGTTGAACAAAAGTGGTGAAGAAAGAGGGCATCCCTGTATTGTTCCAGTTTTTAGCCCTCTGCTTTCAATTTTCCCTATGCTTTCAATTTTTCTCCATTTAGAATGATGTTGGTCTTGGTCTTAGCATAGACAGTTTTTTCAATGTTGAGGTATATTCTTACTGTCCCTAGTTTTTCTAGTGTTTTGAACATGAAGGGGTGCTGTATTTTGTCAAATGTTTTTTCTGCATCTTTTGAGGTAATGATATATTCTAGTCTTTAAGTATATTGATGTGATGAATTACATTTATTGATTTCCCTATGTTGAACCAACCCTGCCTCCCTGAGCTGAACCCCACTTGATCATGGTGCACTATCTTTTTAATAGGTTTTTGCAGGCGATTTTCCAGAATTTTATTGAGAATTTTTTCATATATGTTCATCAGCAATATTGATCTGAAGTTTTCTTTCCTTGATGTGTCTTTGTCTGGTTTTGGTATCAGGGTGATAATAGTCTCATAGGATGAGTTTGGAAGGGTTCCCTCCTTTTCTATTTTATGGAATAATTTGAGAAGTATTGATGTTAAATCTTCTCTTAAGGTCTTATAGAACTCAGCTGAGAATCCGTTTCATCCAAGGTTCTTCTTGGTTGGTGGACTTTTGATGGCATCTTCTATTTCATTGCTTGAAATTGATCTGTTTAAATTGTTTATGTCTTCCTGATTACATTTGGATAGATTGTATGTCTCTAGAAATTTGCCCATGTCTTCAAGATTTTCTATTTTGTTTGAGTATAAATTTTCAAAATAGATTCTAATTATCTTCTGTATTTCAGTAGTGTCCCTCATGATAGTTCCTTTTTCATGACAAATTTTAGTGATTTGAGTTTTCTCTCTTTGTTAATGTACCTAAGGGTTTAGCAATTTTATTTATTTTTTTCAAAGAACCAATTTTTTGCTTTGTCAATTTTTTCAATCATTTCTTTTGTTTCAATTTCATTGATTTCAGCTCTGATTTTAATTTTTTCCTGTCTTCTACTGCTTTTGGTGTTGATTTGTTCTTCTTTTTCTAGGACTTTGAGATGTAATGTTAGGCCATTTATATGTTGAATTTTTATTCTTTTAATGTATGAGCTCAGTGAAGTGAACTTTCCTCTTAGCACTGCCTTCATAGTGTCCCAGAGATTTTGATACATAATATCAATGTTCTCATTTACCTTTAAGTATTTTTTTTCTCCCTGATTTCTTCTGCTATCCGTTCTGCTATCATTCAATAGCATGTTATTTAGTCTCCAGGTATTGGAGTAGATTTTATTTTTTATTTTATCATTGATTTCTAGCTTCATTGCATTATGGTCTGATAGAATACAGGATAGTATTTCTAGTTTTTTGTATTTGTTGAGAGTTGCTTTGTGGCACAACATATGATCTATTTTTGAGAATGATCATGTGCTGCTAAGAAGAAAGTGATTTTGCTCCATGATGCATAAAATACTTTGTATATGTCTGTTAAGTCTAAGTTATTGATTATATCATTTAATTCTATAGTTTCTTCATTTAGTTTTCACTTGGAAGATCTATCCAATGGTGAGAGAGGTGTGTTAAAATCACACAGTATTATTGTGTTGTGGTCTGTTTGATTCTTGAAATTGAGTAGGGTTCGTTTGATGTACATAGACGCTCCATTGTTTGGGGCATATACATTTACAATTGTTATGTCTTGTTGGTGTATGATTCCCTTAAGTTGTATGAAATGTCCTTCTTTAGCTCTTCTGACTAACTTTGGCTTGAAGTCCACTTTATCCATTATGAGGTTGGAAACCCCTGCTGTGTACGCAGTTCATGTGAGTGATATGTTTCTTCCGATCCTTTCACCTTCAGTCTGTGGATGCCTTCTCCTATGAGATGAATCTCTTGAAGACAATATATTTCTGGTCTTTTTTTTTTTTTTTTAAATCCAATCTGCCAGTCTTTGTCTTTTGATTGATGAGTTTAGAACATTAACATTCAGGGTTATTATTGAGATGATTTGTATTCCTGGTCTTTTTGGTTTATTTTTGGTTTTCAACTTGACTTCATTTATCTTTGGTGGACCATTCCTTTAGTGTGGTTCCTCTGTTTGCTGGTTTTCATTTCCTCCTCATGGAATATTTTGCTGAGAATATTTTGTAGCACAGGCTTTCTCCTTGTGAATTCTTGTAAGTTTTGTTTATCAAGGAAGATTTTTATTTCATCTTTAAATCTGAAGCTTAATTTTGCTGGATATAAAATTCTCTGTTGGCATCCATTTTCTTTCAGAGCTTGATATATGTTATTCCAGAACCTCCTGGCATTGAGTCTGGGTCAAGAAACTGGCTGTGATTTGAATTGGTTTTCCTCATATGTCATTTGATTTTTTTTTTTATCACATAGGCTTTAAAATTCTATTCTTATTCTGTATGTTAGTCATTCTTATTAAAATTTGCCTTGGAGTGGATCTGCTGTAATTTTATACATATGGGGTCCTGTAACCCTCTTGTAGTTGATTTTCCATTTCATTCTTTAGATTGAGGAAAATTTCTGATATTATGTAATTGAAAAGATTGTGCATTCCTTTGGTTGGTATTTCCACTCCTTCATCTATTCCAGTAAATCCTAAATTTGGTCTTTTCATGTTATCCTGTATTTCTTGGAAGTTCTGTTCATGGTTTCTTACCATCTTCTCTGCGGTCAACTTTATTTTCAAGAGTATATATTTTGTCTTCATTGTCTGAGGTTCTGTCTTTTAAGTGGTCTAGTCTGTTGAGGATACTTTCCATTGAATTTTTAATTTGGCTTACTGTTTCCTGCATTTCAAGGATTTCTGCTTGATACATTTTTATAATCTCTGCCTCTTTATTGAAATGATTTTTTACTTCCTGTATTTTCTCTCTGATACTGTCCTTTATTTTGAAGATCTGTCTAACTGTGTACCTTCTAAACTCCTTCTCTGACATTTCTTCTATGGTATTGTCTATGGGTTCTATTGTAGGAACATCTTTGTTTGCCTGAGGTGCTTTGTTCCCTTGTTTTTTCATGTCGTTTGTGTGTCTTCCCATCTAGCAGTATGAGGGCAGTCTGAGGCAGTACAGATTCTACCTTGTAGTCTTATGGTGTCCCTGAAGGCTTCCAGTACCTCACCTTTAAGGGGGAGACCAATATTAATGGCACCCAGTGCAAACAATATACCACCTTAAACCAAATGGCTCCTATAAAGGTGTTTATAGATTTGTTCCAATAAACAGAAATGAAGTGTTCAATTATTATCTACAATAAAAACAGTAAGTTTGCTTAATGGGTTTACCATTTCAAATAATGGACAATGAGGGAACAAAAGTAGTGTAAGATGTGATGTTTATGAGGGAGAAGGAGAGAAGATAGAGGTAAAAATTATAGTAAGAAGGTGGGAGAAATTAATAGAGGTTGACTGTTAGTATGAGAGAAATGAGAAAGATAATTCAGGGAGACAGGCAGGTGAAAGAAAAAATATATGCAAATCTTTTTTTAAAAAAGTAAAAATAAAGAAGCACACAACAAAACTAATATACTATTTAGACATTCCATTCCTCAACAAATTGATGAATGAAAAATATTTGGATTCAAAACTGGTAGAGTTATGGGACACAAGGCAAAAAGAAAAAAAAAGGAAAGTCTCAATGGAAAATTGAACAGTTGCTTTCTTTGGCTTTCAAAATTTTTCTCAGCTTCCCTTCTCTGCCAATAGGTGGAATTTTCTGAAGTTTGATGTTACTCCAGTCCAGTGGGTGCAAGATGGGTTGGGTGGGTGAGCCAATAGCAAGATGCCCTCACACCCTCTTCCAATCTTCCCACCCATTGCAGCTGGCCCCTTCTGTCCCTGTGCATTTCAGGACTCACTGAGCTGGAGAGAGCTCAGTTTTCTCCAGTTTCTTCCACCTCTGCTCCCCACAAGGAACTGCCCCTAATCTCTGACTTTACACAGACTTGCCAGACCCAGACTGGCCTACGCAAACCCAGCTGCAATCTGATGGACCTGGGCTTCAGCTTCCCTTGTCTCTTGCTGCAATCCCAAGATCTCAATGCTCCTTCAACTTGCAGAGAGATCACCAAGGATGTACTCACACAAAGGAGCAACTCTGCAAGGAAGCAGCCAGGTGGTAGCCACTAGCATACCCGCAGAAAGACCTCAGGTGCAACCAGACCTGCAGGTACCCCAATATACCTCCAGGTCCTGGTCTGTGTCCCCAGACTGGGGCAGCAGTGCCCTGAGATGGCGGTGGTAGCAGCAGTAAACCTTCAGGCTGTGGCCAGTGTCCCAAGATGGTGCTGGCCATGTCTAACCAAACCTGAAGGTACTGGAGGACTTACAGGCAGCAGCAGGCAGTGGGCAGCGGGCGATTCACTGGTGTCTAGTGGAGGTCTGCAGACTAACAGCAGGCAATCACGGGGTGGACGGCAGGCAGTGGGTAATGCGTAAGTGAAAGGCAGGTGATGGGCAAGCAAGAGGTGGGCAAACGGGCAAATGGTGGATGATAGGTGGCAGTCAGCAAGTGATCTGAGCTCAAAAGGTGGGCGATATGCTGGCAGACAGTGGGCAATTGCGGCAGATGAATGATGGGTAAACAGCAGGGAATTGGTGGGCAGCAGCAGCTGCCTTGCAGGAAAACAGTATTTCCTCTGCTTGAACTTGGAGTCATGGAACCACAAGGAATGCAGCACCTTCTAGTTCACCATCTTGAATTCCCTCGGATTATTTTCAATTTGGTTATGATTATTAGTAAAACTACTACATATTCACATGTAGGGTTTTTTGTGTTTACATATGTTTTGGTTACTCTTGGGTAAATATTTAGTACTGGGATTCCCAGATGTCATGGTAAGTATAACTTTTTTAAGAAACTGACCATTGTCACTATACCAATTGGTATTCCTGCCAGCGACGTCTAAGAGCTCCAGTTGTTCCGCGTCGGTAACAGCACCTGATATCCAGGTTTCTGTTTTCCATTCTGGTGTATGTGATGTCTGAGATTTTAACTTGAACAAACACAAGCTACACACTCCCTGCCTTTCGAAACACCATCTGCTATGTATCCAGTAGCCATTTCACCCTTCTTCCTCGCTATCAGAATCCAGATTTTTTTTTTCACTTTCATCCTAGTGACTATGTTCTTCAGAGGCACATTCCCAACCCCAGTTAGTGAGTGAGTCCAGATAAGTGGAAACCAATGTTTTATAAACATTCCTAAGGGTCGGAATCACTTGCAGTACTTATTACAGATAAAGTCCATGGCCATGGTCCCAGAAGCTTCTGACTCAGTAAATTGAGAATGTGGGCCAGGAACTTGGACTTTAGTAAGCATCCCAGGGAGTTTCTTAATCAGGAGTCCTGGAGAGTAGAATCCAAATATCTTTCATGGCAGAATCATTTGCCTCACCCTGAGATCATTTAGGGTGGGACAGAAGAAAGAGAAGATGTTTGTAGATGAAGCCCTGGGGCACCCTAAACATTAAAGGGTAAAAAAAAATCGAATTATCAGCAAAAATGCTAAAAGCCTCAGCAGGGAGATAGGAGTCAAACCTGCGGAGTGTGGAGTCCTCAAGCCGAGTGTAAGGAGGAATGAAAGGTGCCAAGGGCCGTGGCCAGCAGAGAAATGGGAGAACTGAGAATAACCGTGCATCAGATTTAACAACGCAAAGGTCAGAAGACCTTAGCAAGAGATGTTCCCCTGGAAGGGTGGGGAAGAAGGGCCATGGGATTAATTCAACAGGGCAGAGAACGGAAGGATAGGAATTGAAGACCCAGAGTATAGACAATTATTTTAAGCAGCTTTTTATTTTTTCTTTTCTTTTCTTTAAATGTGAGGCAGAAAGAGTAAGTAGGGGCTGGAGGATAATGTGGGCTCAAGATCAGGATTTTCTTAGGGTTGGAGATGTTGCAATGTGCTAGAGGAAATGGAACCCAGCAGCAAAGGGAAAGTTAACGATGTAAGAAGTGGAGAGTCCAAAGACTGGAAAGATGTCCTTGAGTAGGAAAAGTGGGTTGGGATCCAAGGCACAAACCGGGGCAAGATGGACGTACTAGAGTATCATGAAGAGCTCCCATGTCAGGCCAGCAGGGGAGCGAATATGCCCATACATGATTTGGAGGTAGGAAAACATGGAAGCGCTTTCCTGATTGCTTCCGCTTTCTCAGCAAGTGTGAGGCTGGGAAGTAGATGCCGGACTGTGTGGGGAGAGGAGGAGAGAGAGAACTGCCGTCCCAGGGGGAGAGTAAATTCACTGGTGAAAAGAGTAGGATTTTCAGGCAGAACTAAGGGCTCACATGATGCCAGCGGTCACAAATTTAAAGTAAAACCTGTCACTATGGTTGTGTCTTCCCGCAGCCAGCTTGGGCGCAGGTGCGGAGAAGGTAGAGAATTAGATGTAAGTACCATTGGAGTTTTAATAGGCGAGAATGATGGAAAAGAATATCAGCAGTGGAGCTGTGGATATGTTCAAGGGAAGGATTCTGCGGCATGTGACGGATGCCAGGTCTGTACATAATGCTCGTCCCTGACGGGAGCGCCTCTTCAGCACGGGAGTAGCCCCAACAACTCCCTTGAACTGCGGCTTAGTTCTATTAGTACCAGTCTTTCTCAATCCCATTTCTTTTATTTATTTATTTTTTGATGATACCAAGGGTTAAACTCAGGGGCACTCAACCACTCAACCACATTCCCACTCCTAGTTTGTATTTTATTTAGAAACAGGTCTCACTGAGTTGCTCAGTGCCTCACTTTTGCTGAGGCTGGCTTTGAACTCGCCATCCTTCTGCCTCAGCCTCCTGAGCCACTGGGATTGCTCCCAATCCTATTTCTACCTTCAGTCCAGACTGTAGGTTTTTCAAAAGGAATTTATAAAACTCCTAGCAGAATCATCTAAGGGAGTAAATGTCAGTTTGACGTCGGGTACCAGTGAAAACCTTATCCAACTGACCATGGATTTTATTCCTGAAATGTCTCACAGAGGCAGAGTTCAGGATAGAGTTATAGTGCCTGGGCTTAGGTCATGACTCCAATGCTTAGTAGCTAATAACTTTGGGTTGTTACCTAAACTCATACAACCTTTCATCTTTCCCTGCAAAAATGGGGGTGACTGTAGAATCTACCTTGAGAATTGATGAACGAGTCAAATGAGTCAACATATGGACATTCTTACCACTGTGCCAAGCAGATAAATGTTATTATCATATTATCAAATGATCTCTCCCTTCCTGCATCATCCCAACCACATGTAGTACTGAAGAAGTTTATGCCCCAGGAAAGAGATATTCAGAGACAATCAACCAGATTAAAATCTCACACAGATTCAAAATGATTTACTTGTCTCTTAAACAAATAAACAAATGTAAAAGGACTTCATTTCCAGAAGAAAGAAAGTAATTACCCGTGTAGAGGGCCATACTACTGGATTCATGAGGAGACACCTTGGAAGTTTCTTTGAACCCAAGGTGTGCCGGATGTGGGTCTGCACAGCTATGCACGTGTAGCAGCCACATCAGACTCTGGCACCCATGGACAAGGATTGGCCCAAAGAGGTTTCTTCTCTGGGCACAATCCCAGCCTGTGCCCAGTCATGGCTACTGGGGCTCAGGTTGCCCATTACTGAGAGGAACCTCCTTTTGATCACAAAATTGAAAGGGTATAATTTTGATTTTGGACCATTTACTCTTCATTCTAGATGTACTATGAGACATCTGTGTTCTTAAAGAAAACCGTCTAGTCCTTTAAGTCTTAGTAATATATGGCGTCCCCAGTCTCCATACAAATCAAGGGGATACAGTAAATAAGACATTAAAAGAGGCTGAACTCTGTGGTTCAGGCTCTCCTCTCATATTCCAGAAGAATTGCAGACGTTTTCCAAAAATAACTAGTCCTTTAAGACCTTAGAGAAGTGTTTCTCACCAATTATTACACCATCTCTATTCCAGTGATCTGGAAGTGAGCTCAGAACACTGAAATTTAACAAGTTCACCAGATCATTGTTATACATATTCAAGTTTGAAAACCACTGCTTTTAAAAACATGGTGCATCTGAAGCATGGGTCAAATCCTGCCACAGCCTATTTTTGTAAATAAAGTTTTGTTGGAACATAGCCACATCCATTTGTTTGCTTGTGGTCTGTCGCTGCTTCTGTGCTAAAATGATTATCGAGCAGTGGTGAGAGAGACTGTGAAGACTTCAAGCCTAAATATTTACTATCTTATCCTTAACTGGAAAAAGAAGGGGGCCAATCCCTGCTCTGCAGAAAATGTCATATGATGTTTGCATTAAAGTGATAACATGAGAAATAGGAAAACATTCTAGGCCTATTACCAATGAATTGTTATCCTTCCTCTTATTCTGTATAAATATCATTTCAACTAATAATGTCAGACAGTCAACACCTATGTATTGAGTATCTATTACAGGCCAACACTGTATTGTGTGTTGAAATATGGTGGTCTCTGTCCCCAAAGAGCCTCTGGGAGGCTTATAGATATAATTTGTTTTATCAAATCTAAGTCATGGTTGATTAAAGGCATCATTATTTTATGCACTAAGAAAAAAATGCTACATGTTAAATCACGACTGTAGAAATTTTATTTTCTAATTACTATAAAGAGCTTTTAGATTTATTTTCATCACTCTTGGCAGTCATAAAAATTGTGTGATATTACTGGTTGAAAGCTGTGGTCTCTGGGGTACTCTTCCATGTTGTTGACTCCTCACTCTGCAAGTAACTTGCAGGCATCCTCTTGGTCTTATCGGAAAGTATCACTAAAGAATTTTCAGACCAAGTCCATGTATGCGACAACTGGGTCACAACTGCACTGGGCCAACAGTATTTGTAAGAGGTGATCAATTACAGCCTATGTTCAGATATGTTCAAAGACTTTTAAAATAGGTGCATCATAGAACTGACAAGGTATGATCCATTGCTTGAAGAAGAAGTCAAGAGATACAGGCTAGGTCCCAGGAGAATGCCCTTCTGCAGATGAGTTGAGACAGTGCTGGCTAGGAGTGGGAGGATAGAGAACTCCTTCCTTGGGGAAGGAAGAAGCAAAGATGTTCCCTGCTGTTCCCCAGCACACCAGTGTACACCACACTGTACAATTTGGACATCAACAAGTTGTCTGTTTCCTTTTGAGACTGTGGTAAACTTTAGGCGACAGGCATGGCCTCCTCTAGTTCTGAACTCTGAAAGAATGAACAGCGCATAGTAGTTCTGTTTCTCAAATGAACAAATGAAGAGACTTGCTAAGGGAACAGAAAGGAGGGGATTTTGAAGCAGGAGCTCTGGAATGGATCTGTAGAGTAAGTTCATGTGACCAGAGATGTTTGGGAGTCACAGAGTTGAAGATGATCCTTTGCAGGAGCTTAATCCAGGCTAGAGGCTGTTAGATGGACAGATACAGAGAAATTGCAAAGAACAGGCTTGGGCCAGTGGCAAAGCCAGGCTGTATCTGTATATGGACCTTGTCCTCTAGCCACTATGCAACGCCAAAGGGCTTACAGTAGAAATCTACTGTTATTATCTGCTTAGTGTCACGATGCCAGGGAAGCCACCTTCATGTGATTCCACTGGGAAAGACAATTGTGGACCTTGCCCTTCCCTGAGAGATCCCGAGTAGGCATGTCCAACTTCCAACCATAATAGGCACCATACCTGTGGCCCATGATACGTTAAGGGGCTCAGGGAAATGTTCTGATTTCTGTGAAAATCAGGAGAGAAAAACATGTAATCCAGCCTGGATCATATTTACTGTATACAATACAATCATACAATATAATTTTCAATTGTTTTAATGGAGAAAGGCATCATTAAGGCAAAATCAAAGTCATGATGTAGTCTTGATAGTAGGTATGTGACACAGGTGCACATCAGTCTTTCCCAGGAATTTAAGTCTTGGGGTAAGAATTATGCTAACATCCGAACCAAGACTGAGATTATCCACCACACTGCTTATAAAGATGCACATAAATCAGGAACTCTGGAAGTGTGCACAAGTTCAAAGTGGTGTTCACCTCTGGACTGTGAGGAGACAAATGCGACTTGAGGCTGAGAAGAGGTCATGTTGGTTCTGGACCACTCAATTAGCAAAAGCAGACAAGGATGGAGAAGAAAGCTAATAATGAAACAACAAAAGATCAGCAGAAACAAAGCAAAATGAATGATAACTCCTTAATTCTGACTGGAGAACAAATTAATGCTTGATTTGTTCTGTTTATAGGTTCTTAATTACCCCCAAAAAATTACAACTTACAAAAATCCCTAGGTGAAAGATGATAGTGGCCATCTTTGTAAATTGTCCCTTTCCTTTCTGAGACTTGGTGGCTCAATTTTTTCCTTGAAGTCTATGAACTACCTTTATACTTAGGCTCTTTATCTGCTTCATTCCACTAATCCAGAGGCTATTTCTGTTGCTTACAGCCAACAAGTCTTAATTCATCCAAGTTTACCACCAGCTACTGGTGATGGAGGTAAACAATTTTCTAAGGTGGAAGGAATCCATTAACTTCACTATAATCCAAACTTGAGGCCCTTAAATGTAGTTTAACGTGGTACTGTTAGGTCTGGGATGACCACTAGGCCAAGCTAGCTGATTCACCCCAGCAATATCTCTAGGCTGGGCTGGGCAAAGTGTTCCTTATGAAAAATTACCCTGTTTTACCAAGAGAATTGGAGTTGGGAAATAAGAACAACCCTAGAGGGTTTGAACTTTCAGCCCTACCCCGAGACTTCTGAGTTAATCTCCAGGCCAATCGATCATGTCCTATTATGAAATCTCTGTGAAAAGAACCCTAAATGATGGAGTTCCGAGAGCTTCCCATTTGGTGTACACATCAAGTCGCACCTGAGGAACAAACAGAGCTCTGAGTTCTCTACCCATATCTTTCCCTATCCATCTCTTCCATCTGACCTGTTCTGAGTTGTATCTTTTATAATCCATCAGTAATGGAAAGTAAGCTGTTTTCCTATGTTCTATAAATCATTCTAGAAAATTATTATTTATTTTTTTTAGCAAAAAGATATTAACGAAGTGATATTTTACTATCTCTACATTTAACATACATCGGGCACTTCTAAACATCTAGCCACACTAGATGTTTCAAGTAAGGACTCAGTTTGTCCACTATGTACACGACAGTCTTGAATAAACTGCACACATGTAACAATAGTTAAAATGTCTTCAAAATGCGAGCATTCTGGCCTGTCACCGACCCAGTGGGTTATAATGCTCAAAATTTTCGGAAGACAATCCTTCCTAGGAATTTTAACACAAAACATACAAAATTTGTTTACTAATTGTACTTTTGTCATACACTGGCAACCTCTTTAACATCTAGACAGACTAGATGCAGATTAGGATTCACTTGTCCTTTACATACACTATATACACAGCAAAGTAAAACAAAACCCATAGACATAAAGTACAAGTCTTAGCTCACGGTAGGCACACCCAAGGACCAGCACACAATGTACGACTCAAAAGGGGGTTTGGCTACTGCCCCCCCAAAAAAAATTTCATAAGAATTTTAACAAAAAGAAACGTACAAAACGTGTTGCATGTTACCACTTCTACTTTTAACATATATCAGGCACTTTAGAACATCTAGAAAGCCTAGATATTTCCAAAAAAGTACTTATCATTTTCAACTATCTATACAGTAATGAGGAATAAAATGCACACACAAAACGATGGTTACAATAGGAAAATGTCTTTGACATAAAATCAGTCTGCACAGGACCTCCTCCTCCTCACGGTCAGTCTTCTCCACGTCCTCCAACCCCCTTAACAAACGTGGACACGTGCAGCTCCAGAGATGGGCTAAGGAATCCATTCCAAAGCCACTTGCAGAAGACATTTCCGATTTTTAAAAACAAAAGGCCATTTACAAGACGTTATTTTCTAACCATCAGACCTCGGCAACCTCTTCACATTGAGATGTCCAGACGCAGCACAGGTTTTAACAGGTTGGGGGCAAGTTGAGAGCAGCTTTTTCATATTATATACACAGGCCTTCTACACACGGCCAGGACCTCTCCCCAGGGTGGCGGCCACGCACGTGACGACCGCTTCTCTCGGGAGAACGCACACCAACCGCCCGAGGCCGCGAACCGTTCCACCCGTCGTCGTCTTCGGGGCTTCGCTCACCTTCCGGGACGGTTAAGGCCTTTGTTCGCCCGTCCCGACCGGGCGCGGTCTCGAGGAGCCGCCCCGCGCGGTCGCCGAGGGCCCTTGTCTGCGCGGCTCCTCTGTCCAACGCGCGGCCGAGCTTTGGCGCGTCCACTCTCCTCCGAGGGCCCTCGAAGCCCCTGCCGGCCTCCGCGGCGTCCGGGCGGCCGCCATTCTTCTCGCCCCACCACGCCCGCCGCCACCCAAAGGCGCCACGAGCTCTGCGGCGGCTTCGGCTGGGACGAACAGGACTGGGCCCCGAGACCCGGCCGCCCGCGGGGTCCGGGGGCCGGGATCCGACAGGTCGCCGCCGCCATCAGGTCATCCAGCCAGGGGAAGAGGCTCGCAGGTCCTTCACAGGCAGGGCCAGCCAGTGGGCAGTCGCAGCGGGAGCTCCGGATGTCTGCAGGGAAGAGGCCGCGGCCTGTCCCCGGGCCCCCCAGCTCACCCGCCGGCCGGAGGCCGGAGGGCCCCAGAGGGCCCGGAGAGCAGGCCGCACTCCTAGAAAATTATTGAACCTGAGGAATTGGTCATAGGAATCCCCAGCATATTGCTTGTTGGACAGAAGTACAGGTGGCAACCTGGGACTTAGGACCGACGCCTGAAGTGGAGGTGGTTTTGTGAGAAGGTGCCCTTACTCTGTGGAGTTTGGGCTGACTCTGGGTACTTGGTGTCAGAGTTGAATTGTAATGTGGGATACCCGATTGATGTCCAGAGATTTGGAGAATTGATTGTTAGAGTCAAACACACACACACACACACACACACACACACACATTTGAGGCCATAATAGTGAGTGAAAATAGTGAAAGGACATCACACTAAGCCTCAGGGAGTGTGGTAAAAACTTTTCCAACATTCCCTTGTAAACTGTGGGTGTGATTTAGGGCTACTCACTTGATTTTGACAGCTTAAGTTAATAAATAGTATAGAACTGATCATCCAAATCAGTATATATTTAAGAATAAAATTGGATACTCTTCTAATTATATTAGGACGGGAGACACACTCAGAACAGTCCCAGGCTGTCAAAATGTGTGGCCACCTCAGTTCTGAAACTTAGTTATATGCCTCGCCTAATGCCATGGAACTAATCAGTGAACAAGCTGGGCTCTATCTGGGTTTATCCACAAGGAGAGAACATTTACTGGGAATTCTGAGATTCCATGTATTTTGGACAGAATCGTATTTCCTTAAAATTCATACATTGAGGTCCTCACCTCCAGCACTGCTGAGAACATGACCATATTTGAAGACAAAGTCTTTGAAGAGATGCTCAAGTTAAAATGAGGCCTTAAGGACCAACGTGGCTAATGCCTTTCTAAGAAAATGAAACTTGGACTCGTGGTAAGACAACAGAGGAAAGACCGCATGCAAACTCAGACAGAAAACGACCATCTGCTAACCTGGGAAGGAGGACCCAGGAGAAACCAACCCTGTCAGGACCTGATCTTAGACTTCCAGCCTCCAGAACTGGTGCAGAATGCACTTCTGTCGCCTAGACCACCTGGACTGTGGGATTTGGTTAAAATAGCCCCAGCAAATTAACACGACCTAGAACAGAAGACATGGCAGTGGCAACCCTGGGACCATGAAACCCTTGCCATTCGCCCTGCCTGTGTCCCTGAGGAGATCAGCAGTGAGGCAACCTACCCTTCAGAGCCTGCCTGCTGGTATTCCCCGAAGGCACGCCCCACGCCGTAACTCAGCAGGTGCCAGAAACTATCAGGGGGGCAGGATGAGCCCTGGCAGTCCTGAAGAGGAAAGGGAAGGAGGCTGGGTCCACCGGTGGAAGAAGTGCTTGGGGAGCCAGCTTCGCCCAGGGCAGCCCCGCCCCCTCACCTCCCCACAGACTTGAAAGTCAGAAGGTCTGTGCTCCCTCCCCCGCCCCCCACCAGACTCCAGGAAGATTCAATTACATTTAGAGACACAATGTCTGCCTCCCCTGGATTAATTTCCGGATCCTGCCAAAGCTTGTCCTTATCTCTTTTTTCCTGCTGAGAGTAAGAACCCTATAAAATTGTTTCTAACAGGGACCAAGAAATGAGCCCGGGCCAAGTGAACATGAGGAGCAGGGCCTATGTCTCTCCTCATCTGGATCCAGAAGGACCCAAGCAAGACAATTTGCCCTAGAGCTCCCATACCTCCATTCTGTCTAAAGGGATCTGTCTGTCAGGGCAGGGCACAGTGGCCCGTCGCATACTCTGCTCAGAGTCCCCGTATGCCAGGTCCTGTGCCACATCTCTCAAGGATCTTTATAACAGCGTTAATAGCAAGGAGCCAACAAAAGCCAGAATTCACAAGTGCTTACAAATGCTAGCCTCCTTACTGTATTGTAATGTAGTTGACATTTTTACCCCCCTTTTGTGGACTGATAAATGGAAATCTGGACAAATTAAGCAACTTGGCTAAAGTCATGTAACTGATAAAGAGAAAACAAAAATCTGATGTTAACACCAATATTAACAATCATCTTAAAAATCAGAGTATAAGGTACTCCATACAGTGTGAAGTTAGGACCAACTTTTAACTGACACCATGAGTTTGAAATACATGTCTAGGAAACATTCATTGAGTAGATACTATGTGCCCACGTTTTGCAGGCATTTTCTCATTTAATCCTCATAGCAACTTGTACATTTTTCAATATCACCATTTCACAGATTAGAAAGATCTCACCCAGCAAGGGAGTGGAAGAACTCAAATTCTAAGTTCAACACGTTACTCTTCCTTGGGTTTCCATTTTCTGCTTTCTATTCTCATGCATCTTCTGAGATGTTTTGCAGGTTGACCAGTTGGCCTCATGTGTGAGGTAAAAGATATATGATGTGGTATGACCAGAGTTACAAGTAACACGGACCCTGGCCCTGGAGCATTGCTTTCCCCCAGATTCAGTTGAAAAAGTATGTCTCCCCAACCCAGCTCAAATTCCCTAAGCAGCCTGGACGGTGTTGGATTTCTCAGATGTTGTACTGTTTAATGTTCTTTCAAAGTGTGTTAGACCCTATCGCCCACGATTACTCCCAGGTGCAAAATTGTATGCACAAACAGTTGCAGCAGCAATTTACTGACTGTGAGCTCAATCAGCCAATTGTGAGCACAATTAGCTGCTCCCTGCTCATTTGGAAGGAACTGGGGCGATGATTGCCTATGCAATTAGCCAGTTGTGGGCAGCTCGGTTTGCTTGTGCAATTTTGCACCCTCAGACGGGGAATGTGCAAAAGCAATGCATGCCCAGAAACTTTACACTTTTGGCTCCAAATATCCAAACTGATGTCCATTCACCAGTCTCTACACATGCCAACAGGGCCTGCCTCTATAGAGGCTGAAGCCTCAGAAAAAGAGTGACTGAGAACAAACCTCTGAGAATACTACACTGGTTGAAGAAAGAAATCTTTCCATATTTTTGCAGAGAAGGGAGGAAAAGAGGTGAAACACCAAGTTGAACTGGCAAAGAGAAGGTGCACCCAGGATTGGAAAGACTTAATCATTAATAATTTGTGGGCAAGAAAGACACACATGAGAATCTTTCAGCTCAGAATGGGGAAACATTTGTATCATGAGAATTGGGAGCCCATAGAACCCAGAAAGTAAATGGGGTAATTGAAATACCATTTTAAGTCACTAGTTGCCATCAACAATTTTTCTGTTCCTTCTTCCTGTATCTTGCTTTAAAAAAAAATAAAAAGAACAAATCATGTGATTGGAGTTGGACAGTTTCCTACCCACCTGTCCCTGCTTTAGGAAACCTGGAAACTGAGAAATTATATTTGCAGCTGTTCACAAAATGAACCACAATCTGATTAAATTTGTTCTAGCGTTCCTCTAGTTATGAGTCGATTTACTTTAAGTGAGATTGTGTTGCATTGATAGACCTTTCTAACTAGAAGCAATCTGTCCATAGGATAATAAAGGAAACCAAAAAGATGGCGACTCACTGGTGCCGGACCTCGCTGGTTACCCACCTGTCCTGTGTGACTTCTTTGAACCGAGGGTATATATTCACTCTTCCTAACTACTCTAAACCTACTAGAACAGCACTGTATTTCTAATAACAGCCAAATATGGAAACAACCCAAAGGTTCATCAACTGAGGAATGGATAAACAAAATGTGGTATGTCCATACAGTAGAATATTATTCAACCATAAAACAAAATGAAATACTGATAGATGAGCTTTGACCACATTATGTAAAGTGAAAGAAATCAGGCATTAGGGCAACAGTTTGTATGATTCCATTTATATGAAATGTTCAGAAGAAGCAGATTGATCCATGGAGACATAAGTCAAATTATGATTTCCACCTGGGGGTAGGTGAGAACCAGGAATAACTGTTCCTGGATTTCAAGTTCTTCTTGGAGTGATTGCAATGTTCTGTAATTAGACAGTGAAATTAGATAGTTGCATAACCTTGTGAACATACTAAAACTACTGAATTATGTACTTTAAAAAGTTAAACTTTATGATGCATTAGTCATACCTTAATTTTTAAAGTTATTATAATAGAGAAATATTGCTCTTGAAGAGACTAGGACACCTTGTATTGGCCTATCCACAGGCCACTCAGAAACCCTTGAGAAACTACCAGAGAAGAGAAAACTCAGAGGTTGTCTCTGATGTGTGTCATGAGTCTTTCATTCATTCATCAAAGATGATTATCAAATACCTAATGCATGCAAGATTACTTATTAAGCATTGAGAAGAAGGACTCAGCACATTTATTTAATCTGGTGGCAGGGTCAGGTGTGTATGTAAGAAGGGGAGGTTTAAATAAATAAATAGGCCCTTCCCTGGATCAATATCTCCAAATTTCAACATTTTCTTCCATTCAACATTTTGACATGCATGGCACAGTTCCTTGAAACACAATGGAAACCAAGAGTTTGCAAGTGAATTTTCCTGAACTGCAACATGTTAACTGGAATAAAGTGAGCTCAGTCAAGGAGTCAAGGGTATGTTGGTTCTTAATCTCTCTTCTATGGAGTACACTGAACTTTTCATTCCTGTATTAGATGTTTGACATGATGTGAATTTTAAGCCAAGCAGGCATGCAGGAGGTGGATCAGCTCAGTACAAAGGGAGACATCAGTGCCTAACATTGAAATCCACTTTCTCCCCTCTGAGTGGCAGTCTAAGAGTCTACATGCACAAGGATCAATAGTCCAGTGGGCACAAACATTTCGTTATTAATGACTGACATCAATTCTCCCTGTTCTTCCTTCACCCCATCATGCTGAGACTTATTTCCCAGAAGTGGTAGAGATGCACATTGTCTCCCTCTCCATTTCACCCTCATTCACACTTGGATCAACACTAGTGTTTCTTCCATCACTACATCAATCTGGAGTAATTGATTAATTGTTCCAGAAATCTGAATCCTGATGTCACTCAGGATTGTGTATTGTATTGTGCAATTTATAATTAGGACCTACAACATCATTATTTTAGTCTTCAGCATTTCTCTCAGACACATCTCCATTTGTGTCCCTTTAATCCAACCTTGATCATCTCATCCTGGATGACCTCAGAGACCTCTTCAGTGGCCTGTTTCCATCTACACTTGCTCCACATCATAGCTGAGTCAACTTAAAATGTTTAAATCTGGACATATTGGTCTTTTTGCTAAGACTCTTCACTTGGTGACCAATGTTCTTAGACTGAAGATTAGAATTCTTTTCTGTCTCAAATGTCAATGAGAGCAGATGCAAAGCAAGTATTTCTGAAATGTAAATACAATCCATTTTTCTTCCCGCCCTACTACTGCTCTAGGCCAAGTTTCAGGTAATAGAGTGGGTTGACACGTATATGGAGCAGGGAGGAGCATTCTAAAGTTCCATGAAAAACAAGGGTCTCAGACACAAAGATAGATATTTCCCAATTCCTCTTTCAAGTCCCTCTTCCTAGGCACTGAGGAAGACTACATTTCCCAGGCTCCCTCAGTGTTGGGTAGGGTCTTGTGACTAGGTTTAACCAATGAAGCATGAGCAGAAGTGATATTAGCCAGTGAGTCCTAACTATGCATCGGAATAACCTAGGAGAGTTTACTAATGGGTCTTAACCTTGGAAATTCTAACTTTATTGATATTCAGTGTAACATGGGCTTCAACATTTTTAAAAGTTCCCCTCATGATGATTTTTAAGGCCCAACAAAATTTGAGACCTACTCCTGGTCCTTATAAATGTTTTATCCTTTTGTACCTTTCTTTGTGATGTAAGGGACCAATCGATCCAGATATTAGAAACTATCAGCATGGGAATCTGAGTGATTTATGAATCTATATTGGACATGTAACCTGAACAAGAAATATATCTTTATTAACTCAAAATCATAGCAGAGCTTCTCTTATTCTGCCTAATGTAGTGAAAATTACCTTCAACGTGCCTTTAAGAATTGTCCTCAGTGGAATGATCAACACAGCTCATTTTTCTTCCTGCACATCAGAAAAGAAATAAATGGAATTCCAAGCTTGCATTTAAAAGATATGCCATATGAAAATACAATTTATAAATATTGAAATTATGATATGATTCTCATGTCAAAAGAAGTGGGCAGGGCTTAGCTTAATAGTAGAGTGCTTGCCTAGCATATTTAAAGCCATGGGTTTGGTCCCTAGCACCATGAAAAAGAATATGGAGGAGAAGGAAGAGGAGGTGGCAGTACCTGCAACCTGTTGAAAGAACAGTGAATTTCCGTTGTCTATCTCACGTTTATCATAGGACAGTGATTCTCAATTTGGGTGACATTACTTAGAAGTACCCATGGAGCTTTTAAAATATGCCTTGAACCATACAATTGTAGATCAAGCACTGAACTCTGGATACTGCAACTGAACAAGTTCTTATTCAAGGAAGTGAAATGAAAATCATCCACACCATCAAGAAAGTGCTTCTGAATTTTCACATGGGTGTTTACCAAAGTTGGTAAGATACTTTGTCTTCCAGCAACCCAATGAGCTCAGATTTTATTCTTCATTTGCCTTTTATATTTCTCTTTATTGGGCGTTTAAATATTAACCAAAAAATATTGAAAGGATGGATGAATCTGAAAATTATTATTTTTAACAAAAGAAGGCAGATATAAAAAGCCCCTCTATATAATTCCATTTGCATGAAGTTCAAGAACAGACATACTGATCTACGTTAATAGTAATCAGAACAGTGGGTGTCAGTATACGGAGCGGAACAGAAGTAGAGATTGACTCAAAAAAGGTGAAAAAAATTGTGAGGTGGTGGAAATGTGCTTCATCTTGAAGGGCATGGCATCAATATATCATGTATTGATTGATACTTAGTGAATTCTATACCTGAAATCTACATGTCACTGTACATAAATGTTATCTCAGTAAATACAAGAAAAAAGATAGTAAAATTAGGTTCAATAATACTGTCAGGGTAATGTGATGCTCAAGACCCATAACCTTCATAGGCTGCTCATTAGTCTTCTTTTGTTAAATCCTAAGGGTTGTTGCTGCCTTGTCCTTGATCCAGGCACATCACCTGAAGAGCCTTCCTGAGCATGACAATGTACACATGAGGCTCCCTGGCCATAGGAATTAGAAGCAAATCAAGAACAAACTCTTCCTTAATGGCAGTCCCTGCAGCATTCTTACAAGAACACACAGAAAGCCTGGGACAGAAGCAAGGTGGAGACAGATCCAGAGAAGATTGGATTAAAAGGCTCTTAATGAGCACCTTCGAAAAGCTGAAGGCTACAGTAGAATGAACTTGTTGTCTATCAAATTACGTTTCAAGAGGACAGAGGAGACTGGGCCTGATTTGCTCACTGCAGAGCACAAAATTAGGGCCAGGGATGTGTTCTTACCACAAAGTGTCCTCTGCCCTGCAAAGCTAGTTAAATATCACCAGCTAGAGGTTCCCTTGAGGGAAAGATATACTCCTTGGGGTTGGAACAGGAGAAGAAGGACGTTTAAGCTATTAGACTGTACTGTCATTCACACCTCCAGGTGAAAATAGGTCAATCAATGGATGGCCTTGTAATAGCTGCGTGGAGTCAGCCTCGCTCAGTTCACTCGGGTGGGTCTTCACACTGTCCTTAATGCTGACCCTTCCTCTGAAAACATCAGTGTGGAAGGACAGCTAAAAATTAGTGATCAGTCATGTGACTTTAATAAGTCATCTGCATTTCTAGATTTTTCTAATTTATGGGGAGCTTGTTATTAATATGACAACATAGAATGCCATTAAAATGCCAAATTAACATTTCTAGCAGGCGATGGTTGTGGTTGTTCATGCCGCTCTTATTATTAGAATATCATTTAGTGTTAGGCTTAATGATAGCTAGTTTTGGAGGACCTATAGAAAAGCTAGTGGCTTTCTTCAACTAATTTTATGTTTAGTTATTTTTATATTGAATACTAATATCTTTCCAGTTGTTTTTTCCAGGGAAAAAGTCATAATCACTTGTCTCCCTCTATCCAATAGTCTTTTTCCTGTCTTATTTCCTTGTTCAGAATTTGCCAAATGAAATAAATACTTATTTTTTTATTTAGCTTTTAATTTTTAGCAGACTGAATTTTGATTCATTGTACATAAATGGGGTACATAATTTTGTTTTTATGGTTGTACACAGTGTAGATCATACCATTCATGTAATCATACATGTACATAGGGTAATGATGTCTGTCTCATTCCACCATTTTTCATACCCCCCTCCCTCTCATTTCCTTCTACATATTCTAAAGTTCCCCCATTATTCTCTTATTCCCCACCCTCCCACCTCCATTATATATCATTCTCCACTTATCAGGGAATATATTTGGCCTTTGGTTTTTTGGACTTGGCTTATTTCACTTAGCATGTATTCTCCAATTCCACCCATTTATTTGCAAATGCCATAATATTATTCTTCTTTATGGCTGAATAGTATTCCATTGTGTATATATACCAGAGTTTCTTTATCCGCTAGAAGAGGCAAGGAAGTCCTCTTCCTCAGAGCCTCCTGAGGATGCACAGTCCTGCTGATACCTCAATTCAGACTTTTGGCCTCCAGAACTTTAAGAGGATAAATGTCTGCTGTTTTAAGCTTCCAAGTTTGGAGCAATTTGTTACAGCAGCTCTGAAACACTAATACAAAGCCCAAAAGAGCAACAAGTAATCAATGTCTGCTGTAATTGATTCAAAGAGTGCCACCAGATCCCACCATCAAGAAAGAACCAACATTAACATTGCAAATTATGTTAAACGTTTTCATTATTCTTAAGTGGACATATGGGTATGTTTATCTTCTCAATGTTATTAAAATTTACAAACTCTAATCTGAAGGGGAATAATTATAATGGACTCCAAGAGGTACTGTCAGAGTGAGACGTCTAGGGGTAACCAAAGACCATCTTGATAAGAAAGGATCCTGGGATATATAATGTGCTATATTTGCAGTGTAGCTCTTATTAATATTGCCTTTGCATTCCAAGTAAAATATTTGGTCATGAAATATTAAACTTGTAACGCATAACTCTGTTCAATAATATAAGATTCTTGCGGTGGTAGTCACAACTGCTCTTGGTTCCCACGCACACAGTGGGGACTACACTGCAAAGATTATTTTAATCTTTCATTGGTAATAAAAGTGGCTAATACATAATGGCACCTTCACTATGGACCAGGCACCATGTCAAGGTCTTTTCAAGCAGCACTGACTTGGATGCTTAACAATCCTATAAATACTACTGTTATACCCATTTCAAAGATTAAACAGTGCCTCACAGCATCAGAATTCAACTCTGGCAAGAGTTTTGAGGTTTTTTATATTGCACTTGGAATACACTCTGGGTTGGTTCAACTAATTGGTATGTTTCAAGACTTGTCTTTCTTGCACAAAATCCATGAATAAATAAAATGCCATTATCCTGATGCCCAGCAGATGAAGAATTTTGGAAAGAAGCTTCCACCCTGTTAGATGCTGGCTGACTGAACTCAGCTTCAATGAGTGTGAACAACAAGGATCCATGGTGTTCAAAACATCTCAGCCAAAGGAGGACTGGCAACGGGGCATAAGTGGAATCCGCAGGTCTTCTTTGTTTCCAACTCTTGCTCCTGGAGTCCATTCAACAAATAGGAGTTGAAATGGTTTCTGAAAATGCAAATAGATTCTACTGGCTTAGACTTAAAACTTTTCCATCTCACAAGAGAATTGCAAAGCCTCACTGTGACTCACAAGGGGCTGTGAGATGGAACACCTGCTTACCTCTCTAGCCTCCTTTTATCCTGTGACTCATTCTTACCATAGACTCCAGGCGCACAGCCCTGCTTCTGCTTCTTCAGTGGACCAAGGTAGCTTCTGCCTTATGGTCTTCGCCCTTGATGTCCCCTCCACCAGAAGCACTCTTCCTCTGCCTTTGACCAGCCACACTGCTTCCCTGTATGGAGCTGAAGTCACCTATAACCTTCTCAGAGACCTCTCGTTTCTCAGGGACCATGACATCTCAAGCTCCCTCCCAGGTTCTCTGTCCATCTCCGGATGTCCCTGTATCTGTCACTCTCTCTTTCCACCTGCTCCAAGGTACTCACTGATATTCTCCTCACATCTACATGTTACATATTCTCAGTAAAGCTTGTCACTGTCTCCAATTATCTTTTGTATCCATTTATGTACTCTGAACTGCTCTGTGTACAGATCTATCTTCAGTAAATATGTACCTGGAACATAGTATGAGTTTCATAAATATTTGTTGAATGAATAAATGGCTTTCCAAAATGTACAACAGTTTCAGAGATCTGATGTGAAACTTGATAAAAGGGGATAATGAATAACAACTCCTAACTACCATAAAAATCCTAAATATAGGCCATGGAATTCAAACTTTGGGGTAGGTAGAGGGGAAAGGGTGTGGAAGTTTTCTGCATGAGTGCCAGTTGGGAAAAGCAAGCAAGGTTTCACTCAAGTTCTTTCTTCCAAAGATCTCTTTTGCCGGGGTTTGGTCAAAGTAAATAATGGTGAACTTAAGGAAAGAATTTTTTATTTTAATGTGAACAAGCAGAAATGGAAGCTCAAATCATTTGGAAAAAAAAAATCCCCAAAAAGCTAATAAGGAGTCAATCTGATTGAAATGTACAATTTATGTTTTAATAAGTATTTTGATCATCAATAAGATCAAACTGATTCTCTTCTGGTTGGCAAAAATAGAAAGCATTGAGAATAGCAGAAAATGAAGAAAGACCCCCTCATAAAGAACTAAGCTCCCAAATCCATCCACGTGTCCTCCAGGTTGGTTTTCTCTGGCTTATTTTAGTTTCTCAGAGCTGAATTTGGGTTGATATCTGAGCCCAAGGATGGTTGATGCTGGAGGTGGCTTGGCTGTAAGAAGGCCCATCTCTGCCCACTTTTAAATAATGCTTGAACCAGCTCCCTTTTCAGATGTAATTTCTCTTTTAATCACTTTCAGACCTTGCAGGGAAACTTGAAAAAGAGACATCTTTAGTTTGACTTTGAAGTAAGTTGTTCGTTTGGAAAGGCTAGCTGCAAATTAGCAGAAATTTTAATCGTAGATGTTTCTTGGATGATTTGTGCTTGGTGGTCTGTGTGGTTGCTTGGCAGAGTGAGAATCAATGCTCTGGGATTAAAACTCTGATCCTTCCACCGATTTGAGGAGTAGGCACCCCAGCAGCAGTGTGGCACTATTCATGCCTCCAACTGAGTTTCAAACATACTTTGTCCTGGAAAACCCCCGAAATACATTTGGCCCTGGGCACTTTTTCCCCTTGATTTTTAATCTTGAGAGCAATTTAAAGAAAATTTAATCCATATGTTTCTGATTCATTTAAATCACAAAAACATTGGGTTTTGAGAGTTATTTGATGTCAAAATGCCTTTTGAGATTTTTTTTTTTCTTTTAATAAACTTTCCAAGTCTTATTGCTTTAAAAACACATACTCACGTTTTGCCAAGGGTGAACGGATTCAGGTTCCAAGGATTTGGATTGAATTTGAAATTCTGAACTCATAAATTATGACCACGTTAAGATAAAGTCTGTGTCTACACAATACCCAAGGAGCCCCATAGGAAGCCAGAATTCTAGGTTGTCATCCAGATTGTCATCCAAATGTTGCACAACTTCTCCTGCATGACGAAATACCAGAGAAACACCCGGATGGTTTACTGACTTTCCCCCTCATTACTCAGATGCTTGCTGTCACAGAATTAAGGACCTGGGCAGCAGCTGTCCATCCTGGCACACCATGAGGAGTTTATTTTACAAGAATCTCCGTGCATATGTGGAGTACAGGGTCCATGGGATGGGTGGGGAGAGGAAAGAAAAGCAGGATATGCTAGTAAATTGCAAGCTCTGGAGGGCAGAGGAATGAAGCATCGAAGTGGTCCAAACAGTCTTCAAGGACAATGAGGAAGGTGGCTGAGTGTTCCTGTACCAGGTTTGCAAGATTTTTCTCTGTGGTAAGGCAAAAGAAATGAGAAAGGATTTTGCGACTGCAATTTTGGAATGGTCCATGTTGGGACACTAACAGCTGTATTTATTTTTAAAGAATGAAAATTTTGAAAATTTTTAAATTAAAAACAGAAAGGCTTTTGTGATACTTTCTTCCTAACAGGGAGAAGATTCGGGAGTGACTCGCATAAAACAAAGGCAATTCCAGGTCTTTCATGAGATGAAGAAATAATAAATAATTTTTGTATAGGTATTTCATGAGATAGAAAGAATAATAATAATTGAGACAATAATAATATTAACCACTAAGCTTATATAGATCTTTCCATGGTCTATATATTGTTCAATGACAATAATAATAATAATACATAACTCATGAGTCAAGTATGCTAAGATACATGCTACTCTAAGAAGTTCTTTATATGCTTACATTTAATCCTCCAAAATTTATGAGAGGGATATTGTTCTTTCTTTAAAGAGAATCATTTACTTGGTGGCCACCAAGAATAAACAGTAAGTTATACTCTCAACAAGTGCAGATAGACAAGTGGTCCTCAATCAGGGATGACTTTTGCATCCAGGAGGATATTTGGCAATGTCTGCAGACGTTTTGGCTGGCATACTAGGGGGTGGGCAGTGCCCCTGGCATCTAGTAAGTAAATGTCAGGGATGCTGCTAAACATCTTACAGTGTAGAAGACCCTGACAACAAAGAATTAACCAATCCCAGATGTCATCACTGCTGAGATCAAGGAGGAAGCCTGAGACAGACAAGAGAACTGTGAAAGCTTTTGACATTTGAATTCTAAGCTCTCTGCTGCTGCTGACTTTAAGCAAATTGGAATTGCAAAAATTTTGAACACCTGGAACCCTGCAAGTTAAGAAAAATGAAATCGTACTTGAGCAAAGATTTCAAACATGAGCACACATCAGAATCACCTAAAACAATTGTTAAAATGTGGATTTCCCTGGAGCCTCTGATTGAGAGGGTCTGGAAGGGCCTAAGAACCTGCATTTCTAACAAGTGCTGGAAGATGTTGATGTTGTAGGTCTACTGACCACACTACGAGAATCGCTGTCTTCGGGCAGGAGGGCTGGGATATGAAATGTGAAAATTTATCTCCTAATATTTAGCCACAGAATTTAAAAATATGTGCTGAAACACTATCCCCAGAATGGGTTTCCACCCTTATAACGCCTACAGCATGAAGCTACAGCATGTGGAAGCAGAGTAGAATATGTGTTATTTGCAGGCATCTCACTGTGGCCTGAAGAGGAGAGGAAAATGGCTAACCTGCCCATCTCAGGTCCTGCTCCCAAATTCACCCACAGGGAAGGCTGTTCACTTCCTATGGGGAGAAGAAAAGCATGCAAAAGAGTGGTGAAAGAGAACAGGATAAGCCCGCTGGCTCTCCCTCCTGGAATAAGACTTCAGTACTGGGTAAGAACTATGGCTGTGATGGTTTATCTAAACTGTCGACTTGATTGGATTAAGAGATGCCTAAGATTAAGAGGATTCTGAGTGTGTCAAGGAGAGTGTCTCCAGGAACGATTGGCATGTGGGACAGCAAACTGAGGGGAAGACCCGCCCTAAATGTGGACAGCACACTCCAGTAGTTTTGGCCCCTAGGTGGAATGAAAAGTTGGAGGAACAAGGAAGCAGCAGCAGATGCAAGCACGATTCTTCTTGAGCAGGGTCTTGCTTGCTACTGCCATCGCCTGAGGACATCAGACTCCAGCTCCTTTCCTCTTCCAGAGTGGACGCTAACCAGTGACTCTCCAGGGAATTTGATCCTGGAATAAGACTGACTGCAGCATTGGTCTCCCTTGTTCTTAGGCTCCAGCTTCTTGGACTAAGCAGCTGCTGGTTCCTCCAGCTCTCCAGCCTGCAGATGGCCTTGTGGGACTACCCATTTCTGGTCACATAAGAAATCCCCTTATTCCTTTATATAATCATATATAAATCTGTTGGTTCTGTTCCTGTAGAGAACCATGACTAATACAAATCTCCCCCAAAAGTCAGACCTCTCTTTATTCATCAAAAATGTCCTTCCTGGCCACAGAACTTGAAGTAGGTCCTCTCGCCCTCCTAAGCACATCTCTACTAACTCAGCCAGCCACCTCTTCTGTAGCAGATATTATTATCTGAAACCCTCTCTTTCATGTTTTATGGTCTTCTCCCTTTCATCCCACGCACAATGCAAGGTTCATGAAATACAGACTTCCTATCTCTCAGCCACTAAGGTATCTCCAGCTCCCAGAAGAGTACCTGGAACAGAGTAGGTGCTCTATAAATGTCTGAGTATGGAACAAATGAGCGAGTGCTGGTAAAAAGCCAAGCAAAGCCTGGGATACCCCCTCTCTGCACAGCAAAGTTCCTGCTCCGTGCCTCCACGCTCTCTCCTAACATCTGCACTCTCCCTTCTCCTGCCTGCTTTCCCTTCTTGTTCTTTTCTTCCCTTTTTGACCATGGAGTCATCACAGGCCCAGACCAATGTGCTTCTCTAAGTGTTCACAAAACCCCGAGTGCCTGGGGTGGACATTTCTTTTAAGCTCATCTTACCATCAAATCAACCTGGAAAAGAAGTAAGCCCAGGCACTAACCTGGGACACCTAGAAATGACAGCAATAGTAGAAACCCACAACAATAAAACAACAAGAGTATCTGACCCTTAAGGAGTCTTTGCAACTCATCTGGGTCCCACGACAACCCATTGAGTTAAACGTAATTATTTTCCTTAGAGGAAGAAATTGAGGCTCCAAGAGGTGCAAGAACTCTCCCAAGGATAAGTCACTGTTACCTGGAATACTTGATTTTTGAAATTAGGCATCAATTCCAAGGTCTGTGTTCTTAGCCAAAATCAGAGATCAATAAATAGTTGCTGATTGATTGATTGATTGATTGATTCAAGCCGAATTCCAGGTTGAGGGTTGTCACCATCTGTACTCATCTGTCACTGGGTTGCCATGTGAGATGAAGATTATTTGTCTTTCTGGAGCCAGTTCTTGTCACAGATCTTTCAGTAAAACTCCTGTCCAACCTGTCATATTAATGTTATTTTTGCCACTAAAAGTTTACTGGGTAACAAAGAAGTACTTGATTCTAATTGCAACAAAAAGAGTCTATCTTTGTGAAATAGTGTGCATTCCACAACTTTCAGTGCCTAAAGCAAATTTCCAATGCAAGGAAAAAGACAACTGAATCCAGACATGTAGACATCTTTTTATACTTAAATTCATTTTTTAACTGATACATAAAAACATAAAAATTGTTTTTCATGTTTATGGGGTGTTATGAGGTACATGCATACATTGTGCCGTGTTTAAATCAGGTTAAATGTATCCATCTCCTCCAACAGTTTTTCACTGCTTTATGGTAAAAATGCTTTGAAATCCTTTCTTCTGACTTTTTGAAATGTAGAGCATATTATCTCTATCTATAGCCGCCAAACTGTCACAGCAGAACTACTTATTTCTCTGCAGCGGTGCACACTGATCAGCCTTTCCTCACCCCTCTTCCCCTACCCACTTCTGAGCCTCTGGTAAGCACCATTCTACTCTCAATTTCTAGGAGATCAACAATTTTAGATTCTCCAGATGAGTGAGATCATGCGGTGTTTGCTCTTCTGTGCCAAGCTTTTTTCACTTAACATAATGATTTCCATTTCCATCCATGTTGTCCCAAATGGTAAGATTTCATTCTCGTTTAGATGGCTGAAGAGTATTTCATGTGCGTATGTACCACAGGTGCCTTAACCCTTCATCCACTGATGGACACCTAGGTTTTTGCATGTCTTGGTAATGAAGAAGAGTGCTGAGTAAGTGTGAGAGTGCAGATGTGACCTCTATCACTTCTTTAGACCTCTTTCATTTCTTTTGGCTACATAACTAGTGGTGGGGTTACTGGATCATACGGTACTTCTATTTTTAATCCTTTGTGGAACCTCCCTACTATTTTCCAAAATGTTATATGTGTTCAAATCCCTACCAACAATGTTAGAGTTCTCTTTTCTCCTCATTCTCACTACTCCTGATTGTTTTTTGATAACGGCCATTCTAGCTTGGATAAGATGATAACTCATTTGGCTGTAATTTGCATTTCCCCATGATCAGTGATTTTGAGCATTTTTTTTCATATATCTGTTGGCCCCATTCAGTCACTAGAAAGATGTCTATTTAGATAAGTTGCCCATTTTTCTAATGTATTTCTTTTCTTTTTATTGTAAACAAATGGGGTACCACTTGTTTCTCTGGTTGTACATGAAGTAGACACCTACCATTTGTGTAATCATACATTTACATAGGGTGATGATGTTTACAAGATTCCCAAAACATAGGAAACAAAAGCAAAAGTAATCCAATGGAATTACATCAAAGTAAAAAGCACAGAAAAGGAAACAACAGAGTGAAGGTATAGCCTACAGAAGGGGAGAGAATAGTTTCAATCTACATAATAGATGTTGCCCATTTTTAATCAGTTTATTTGCTATTAAATTTGGGAGTTTCCTTATATATTCTGAATATTAACCACTCGCCTATTATGTAGATTGAAAATATTGTCTCCCCTTCTGTTGGCTATACCTTCACTTTGTTGTTTCCTTTTCTGTGCTTTTTACTTTTATGTGATTCCATTGGATTATTTTGCTTTTGTTTCCTATGTTTTGGGAATCTTGTACAAAAAATAAAATTCCTTGCCTATTCCAATGTCCTGAAGTATTTCACTCATGTCTTCTTCTAATAGTTTTATAAATTTTTGTTGGGTGTTTGTTGTTGTTTTATCTTACATTTAACTCCTTAATTCTTTTTTTTTTTTTGATTTGTTCTAATTAGTTGTACATGACAGTATGCATTTCTACATTTTGATAAAGCATATATAAATGAAGTGTAATTTCTCATTTTTCCAATTGTACATATTACAGGATCACACCAGTTATGCAGTCATATATGTTCATGAGGTAATAATGTCTGTTTCACTCTACTATCCTTCCTACCCCCAGACCCTCTCCCTCCCTACCTAGTCTAAAGTGACTCTATTCTTCCCTAGCCACCCCCGCTTATTGTGAATTAGCATCTGCATATCAGAGAAAATATTCAACCTTTGGTTTTTTGGGTTTGACTTATTTCACTTTATCATGATATTCTACAACTCCATCCATTTAACAGCAAATGCCATAATCATTCTTCTTTAAAGCTGAGCAATATTCCATCACATTTTCTTTATCCATTCATCTATTGAAAGGCACCTAGGTTGGTTCCATAGTTTAGCTATTGTGAATTGAGTTGCTATAAACATTGATGTGGCTGCTTCACTGTAATATGTTGATTTTAAGTCCTTTGGGTATAAACTGAGGAGTGGGATAGCTGGGTCAAATGGTTCCATTTGGTTCTTTGGCATTTGGTTCCATTCCAAGATTTCTGAGGAATCTCCATACTGCTTTCCAGAGTGGTTGTACCATTTTGCCTTCTCACCAGCAATGTATGAGTGTATGTACCTTTTTCCCCACATCCTCACCAACATTATTGTTGCTTGTATTCTTGATAATTGCCATTCTGATTGGAGTGAGGTGAAAATTAGTTTTGATTTGCATTTCTCTAATTGCTAGAGATGTTGAACATTTTTTCTTGTATTTGTTGATCAATTGTATATCTTCTTCTGTGAAGTGCCTGTTCAGTTCCTTAGCTCATTTATTGATTGGGCTATTTGGTTGGTTTTTTTTTTTTTTTTTTGGCATTAAGTTTTATGAGTTCTTGGGTTTTCAAACTAGTGAAAAATGAAATCCAGTTTCATTCTTCTGCACATGGACATCCAATTTTCCCAGCACCATTTATGAAATGCATGTTTTTAGCAACTTAGATGAAAGTCAGTTGGCTAGATATACAGGATTAACTTCTAGATTCTCTGTTCAGTTCTACTTGTCTGTGTGTGAGTCTTTATGCTAGTATCATGCATGTTCGATTATTCCATTTCTGTACTATGTTTTGAAGTCAGGGAGTATAATGCCTCTTGCTTTGTTTAGTTTGTTGTTGTTGTTGTTGGCTCAAAATTGCTTTGGGTATTTTGGGTTTTGTTCCATACAGATTTTAAATTTTTAATATTCTGGTTCTGTGATGAATATTATCAATAGTGCCACATTGCCCAATGGATAAGGTGGACATTTATATATAGATGATAAAGATATGGAGATATTTTTATCCATGTAGCTTCCCAGGGTATCATAAAGCAACAAGACAGGTTTAATTAGAAAATTAATTTTACTCTTTGACATTTGATCTATATTTTCCAGGAGCTCTATAACTTTATAAACTAGGTTACCAAATTATGGCCCAAGTGAGGTTGACCTCTAGGTAAGAGCAAGAGCATGGCTTCCACATGGCTTCCACATGGCTTTAGAGACCTCTGGGTGGTTGACCTAACATGATTTGAATGGATTAGATATTATTCTTTAAAACATAAAGGCTCTGGTGGGGGTGAGACATGACAGTCAGCAACCTAACCCCACTCGTCCTATCTGCTTCCTGGTTCATAGATCTTTCCTGGATCCATGGCTGTCCCCACCTGGTTCTCACTGTAATGACCTGCTCAATTGCTTCCTTTCTTTATTTCAAAATGATCTTTTTCACACCATTTTCTACTTAGCCCATAAGCTAGAAAGATAGTGTTAGCTACCATTTCTGTAACTTATTTTATAAGGTATTAGGTTCAGTGCCTAACTATTCTTAGATTTTCTATCCTCTCTAGTCTTTTCCTTTACCACTGTTCTCCAGTTTCCTGCTGCATGCTCTCACCCATTCTTACTCTTTGACAGTCATTAAGGTTTTGAGAATTCCTAGATCTCTATCTCCAGTGCAGATTACTATGGTGAATCACGATGCACAACCTGTGCCAGCCGGTGTCTCAAATGCACTACTGCATCACACTCCTCCAAACCTGCCTTCCATGCTTCCTCTAATCCCCAGTTCTCTGATTCAGTCAGTAAAACCAATATTTGTCCAACCACTTGAGCCAAATTCTGAGAATCACCCTAATTTTCCTTTCTACTCCCCCAGTCAGTCCCCGGCCTTACTGATGCTCCCTCAACATCTCCCACACTTCCTCCTCATCTCTACCTCACCACCATCACCTTAGGGGAGAGTACCATCGCCTCTTCCCTGGACCTCCATGGTCACATCCCACCCGGCCTTCTTGACTTTAGTTCTGTCCTTCCCCTTTAGTCCTACCCTCAAGATAGTTACCAGAACATTTTACCTGAAATGATTCTTACCTTGATATTTGACAGACTGAAAGCTCTCAATTACTTCTTATTTTTTAAATAACAAATTCCAAGCTTCTCACTTAGCACGTTGTACAACGCTCTCCATGATCCCAGGCCATCTCCCCACACAGCTTCTTGCGTATGAACTATAAGCGCCAGTAAAACTGAACTTCCCAGAGTTTTCTGGACACTTCACAATACACATGCATCAGTGCGTTTGCTTATGCTCATCTCTTTACTCTTCCCTCCCTCTTCTCCTTGGTTACCTTTACACATTTGGGTTTTAAGTTTAGAGTCACCTCTTTCTAGAAGCTTCCTTTATGTACGTTCCCACCAGTTAGGTTAAAGGACCCATTCTGATCTCTTACTATGTTCTCTGCCTTTCTGACTCCCAGCCTTCTCCATATGGCATAATAATTTCCTCTCTGCTTATCATTTGCAAACTATAATGAGATTCCACAGAGCAAGGAATATGTATTTATTTATATGTCCCCAGGTCTCACATAATTGCCTCATGGTCAAGGGCATGACTTTTGAAACCAGGAAAACCAGGGTTTAAAACTTGATTTTGCTACTAACTTATCACATTGAAAATGGGTTTTGCTTCTCTGGACTTCAGATTCTATATCTTTAAAGTGGAGGTACAAATGCTGCTTAGCCCATTGTGTTATTGTGAGTAGCCAATGAGAATTTTATGTAATATAATTTACACAGTGCCTGGCACATGGTAAATATTATGTAGCAAATATTCAATAAATGATTCTTATTATTATTGTCATAAACATTTTGAATGGGATAAGTCTATCTGTTTATAGGAATAATGTCTGTCATGAGTGAGAAGGGTCATACTATTTTTACACACCCACTGTAAACCCCTCATGTCCTAAGAGACACTTTGAGTCCATGTGCCCTCTGATCCCACTGGGAGAAATGGTACAGAGAATCAAACCCCATTCAGGTTCCTGATCCTATGTGCCTTCTGCTAAGCCACCTCCTCAGCTCCCCCAGTTAGAATCATAACCCCTGACATTTATATTCCATTCTTAGCTTTGTTTTCTCCACTGTACTTATTGCCACCTAAAATTATGTTATATATTTAATTGTTAACATTTATTGTCTGCATCCTCAGCTAGAATGTCCATAAAAGCAAAAACTTTGTCTCATGGTCTGCCATCCCCTATAATCCACAATAAATAGGTACACAGTAAATACTCAACCCTTGAATAAACAAATACATCTACAGTCATTAAACTTTTTGGTTTATCTTTAAAAAGGGTCTACTCTAAAGAGCTTGTGTCTGTGTGGGTTATGCCTGTTGGTACAAATCATATTAAAACTGAGAAACTTTAAAATCAGAAAGGCACACTCACACATTGCCCTTGCCCTGATGCCATGACATGTAAAATAGCCTTTGCAAACTCCACTATGTGCTTGTGAAAGAAAGAACATCCGAAGGCCAAATGTTTTCCCTATTTAGTGGAGTATGATATTTAATGGGGGTGGTGGGGTGGGGAGTGAGAGAAGAATGGGGGAACTTTAGAATATGTAGAAGGAAATGAGAGGAATGAGACGGACATACTACCCTATGTACAGGTATGATTGGTGTGAATGGTGTGAATCTACATCGTGCACAACCATAAAAACGAAATGATGTGAATCTACATCGTGCACAACCATAAAAACGAAATGGTGTGAATCTACATCGTGCACAACCATAAAAACGAAATGATGTACTCCATTTGTGTACAATGAATCAAAATGCAGTCTGTAAAAAATTAAAAACTAAATTTAAAAAATTTAAAAATTTTAAAAAAGGTAAATAACCCCTTTGTCTCATCAGGAAGATGGTTTTGACTGCATGGACTTCCAAGAGTGTGGATCACGCTTTGAGAATTGTTGGAGTAAACAAGAAGCCCAGAAAAAGAGAAAACTTTTGAGACTGAATTGTTGGAGGAGAGTTAGTGTGTTCAGGTCTGCTGGCCACTCACAGCAGGAAGAGCCATTTCTGATTGGGGACCCAGAAGCAGCCAGCTCTGAGCACTATATCCCTTCCAGACTTCCAGAGCGTAACAAGTGAGGACTTGCTCTGAGCAGGTGGGAAGGGAGCTATAGGGGATGTGGAGTAGGGCAAGATCCACTGTCTCAGGAAAGCGGTCCGGCAGGTCTGATGAGGTGCCTGGTGAAGCCTGAGCAGACAGGGGAAGCTGTCTTCACTGAGAGGTGCAGTGGGAAAGAACAGGGCTGCAGCGGGAGGGCACCTGGAGCAACCTCCTCTACAGTTTGGATCTTTAATGCCCCCAAAGGTCCACGTGTTAAAGGCTTGGTCTCAGGGTGGCACAATTAGGAGATGGCAGAATAAGAGGTGAGGGTTTGTGGGAGGTCTTTAGATCACTGGGGCGGGCCTTTCAAGGATTCTGAGACTCTGGTTCCTTTCTCTCTGCTTTGCTTCCTGTCCTTGAGGTGAGTGGATTTGCTCTGCCATGTGATGTGCTCCCTGCAGGATGGGCTGACTCGCCACAGGCCCAAAGTAACAGAGCCAAGTGAACATGGACTTGAACCTCCAAAACTGTGAGTCAAAATAAACCTTCACTTTTTATAAGCTTACTATCTCTGGTATTTCATTATAGTAAAAGAAAGCCATCTAACACATTATCATACCATTGGGAAAAGAAAGGGGTCCAATGGGGGTTCCCAGTGATCCCAGTGGGACAGAGTGAGGATGGAAGAACTTACCTACTACCATATTTTCCTTGGCCAATCTGGGAAGATGGCTGCTCTGCTTTTCTTTCCAGATTTTCTGTTAGGATGACTCAGATTCTGTGTAAAAGACCACGGGATGAGGAAAAAGGATAAGACAGGCTTAAGACAGGCAGAGTACAAACATCCAGAACCAGAGCACATGCAGATTTCCCACTTACGTGGATGCAGAGTGAATTCACACCCATGAGCAGATGAAGAAACATTCATCCTTCTTAGAGTGACTCAATCATATGAGAGGAGCCTGAGAACAGATGTTCCTGTTGAGGAAGAGTAGGAATAAGGGGGAAAAAACACTGTGATAGGAAAATAGTGTTCCCTCTCAAAAAGTTGAGATGGAGGCAAGTAACTGTTTTTTGGAATTTTAAAATTTAGACTGGATATGGAGATACATGACTGCAATTCCAGCTATCCTGGAGACTGAGGCAGGACGATCGCCAAGTTCAATCACCAAGTTCAAGGCCAGCCTGGAAATTTAGTGAGACCCTGTCTCAAAAGAGAAAAAAAGGGAGGAATGTAACTCAGTGGCAGAGCCTCCCTGGGTTCAATCTCCACACACGAAATTAATAAAAATAACAATGAAATAAATAAAAATGTAGTAGAAGATTTGGAAATGTGAAGAGTCACTCCTGAGACCTGAGTTAGTATTTAGTAAGACCACGGAGAAGAAATATCTTACACAGTATTGCAAGCATAAATATAAATGCTTTAGAATTTAAATGGGCCAGGCACAGTGGGTACACACCTGTAATCTAAGCAGCTCAGGAGGCTGAGGCATTAGGATCTCCAGTTCAAGGCCAGTCTCAGCAACTTAGCAAGGCCCTGAGCAACTTAGTGAGACCCTGTCTCAAAATAAAAAATAAAAAAGTCAAAGATGTGGCTCAGTGGTTAAACATTCCTGGGTTCCCTCCCTCATACCAAAAAAAAAAAAAAATGAACTTTAAATCACAAAAAAGAAATTCAAGGGGGAACTAATAAGATGTTTTAGATGAATCTAGGGGTCTTAGTAAGAAATAACAGGGGAGTGAAAAGAGAAAGGAAAATAGAAAAGGAATAATAAAAATAGAAGAAAACTATGAATCAGAGCCCATGTTGGCCTAGTCTTCAGACAGAAAGGGTTCACTGAGCCCCAGGCAGAACTAATAAAAAAAGACATGTACTCGAGGTATCTTGTGAAATTCTCAAACTTCAAAGGTAAAGAGAGATCCTTACAAGTTTTCAGAAAGAAAACAAGATTTTTAAACGATTTTTACCCACAGCCCTCGGGCTGGAATAGCTTGGGGGAGCAAATGTTAAACATTTAACTAACTATAACCAAAGTTGGCAGGGAACAGGGCTGCAGGATCAGACAGACAAGGTTAGGGAAGCAAAAGGAGCAGTTATACAAGAAGAGTTGTTGGCAGCCGAAGTCACCTACTCTCACAGGAGGGCCGCTGAATCCTTCCTTGGCAGTATGTGGCCAGTGGGTCACCACCTGAGGCTCAGTGCCAGGGAAGCCTCACCACTGCTATCCATGTGGGCACAGCATTAATTTTTCCACTCAACTTGAGTTAATTGAGTAACTACTATGGCCCAGGAATTCAGACTAAGCTGTAGGGCTGGAGCTGGAAAGAGACAAAGCTTCTGTCTTTATGTCACTTATTTCAATAGAAAAGACAAACAAGCAAGTGGATAGATGAGCAGACAAGATAATAATAAATGAGAAATCAATATTATCCCAAACATAAGCAATGGGAGAGCAAAAGCAGGGCCACCAGGACAGACTGTGGTGGTCAGGAATGGAGGCGAAGGACAAGAATGAATCAAGAAAGGAAAGAGCAAGACTGGAAGGCCAGCACAGGGAAGAGCAAAGGGGAAAGGTCAGAGGCACAGAAGGTCACTGTGTATTGAGGGACATAGAGATGGCAATGGTTGGAAATCAAAGGGGAGGGACTGGACTCCCTGGCCCATGCCTGTGGTCCCAGCAGCTCAGGAGGCTGAGGCAGGAGGATCGCCAGTTCAAAGCCAACCTGAGCAACTTAGTGAAAGCTTGTCTCAAAATAAAATATTTTTTAGAAGGGGCTGGGGATGTGACTGAAATGCTTCAATCCCCTGAGTTCATCCCAGTACCAGAAAAGGAAAGGAAAAAAAAAAAAGAAAAGAAAAATCAAAGGAGAGGGTAGAAGACCATGAAGAGAGAAGGAAGGTGGCATGGGGTCTAAGCGGCCAAGGCCAGCTCCTGGAAGGCTGCAAAAAGGCACTATTCTGATGGCTCTGTCCCCAGTGGGGTCCAGGACTTGGGGACAGGGAAACTTGGAAGTGGGGGTGGAGGGCTGCCTGTGGTGGCTGTCACACCTGGTGGGCTGAGGAAGCTGTCATTAGGGAGTATTAGCATAAGAAAGGGAGGCTCCCGGTGTTTGGGCTTGTCACCCTGCAGTGACAGGGTGCACAAATGTGGGCCGGCGGGGAACAGAGGCGTCAGCTTCTGCACTGACAGTGTTGGGTACCACAGCCGTCACTCTGCCGGGGCTGGCCCGCCCCCACTACCCACGCTGCCATTAGGAACAGCAGCCACTCGCCCACTGCTTTTATTTCCACACAATGTGTCAATAGTCACTTGGCAGGTCTTTCCTGAGAGACAGGGACGGGTACACCTGCTCACTGGGGTGGAAGAGGATGCATGCGGGCATCCACCTCCCTCCCCTCCGCCCCAGAGTCCGGACTCTCAACCCTCAATGCCAGAGGCGACAACGAAGGAGTTCCCTTGACCTCAGCCGGCACGTCCTCGAATACCTACTGAGACTAAAATGAGTTAAAAAGGACCAAAGATGATGCAAGAAATGAGTTTATTCATAAAGGAGACTCATACATAATTCAAGAAATCGGGTTGTGTTTGGGGAAAGGTGGGGTGGGGCCTTTTATGTCAAGACCTCCCTTTGCATCTGGCCAACCCTTCTGTTACAAATAAGAAGCTGGACAATGGTGTCTAATATCGTATGAATCTGGAAAAGTACAGGACAGAATAAAGATCGCTGGAGAGCACCAATCGACTGAGAGTTTACTATAACCGACAATGGCAACGGTACCCAGTGGACGGCTGTGACAATGTGGTTAGAACTCTCTGATATTGATAGGATGCTTACAAGGAGCTGGACACTAGAATTTGTGTTAAACCTCTGATCCTCCCAAAACCCTTGCAGGGAAACACAGGCCCAGGGAAGGGAAAGAACCAACCCGAGTTCACGGTGAGTTCAGAGTAAGGCCGTGAACCTGGGTTGCCTGGATCCACAGCCTGACTTCTCATTTAACCCTCAGGATGACCCAGTGAACTAGGCAATAAGAATTCAGAAACAGATCAAGAAAGGTTTGTGGCCAGTGCCAGGATCCAAACCAGACCTTGCACTTTCACTGGGCCTCTTGGTTTTCCAACAGCTGCTAAGGCTCGCGCTTCCTTGGGGCCAGCTTTGCATTTGGATCTTTGATTGTTTTTGTTGCCGCTTCCAGATGTTGGGGGAGGAACAGACTTCAGCTGGCAGAGTGGAGCAAGGTGCAAGTGCAGGCAGGAAGTGGGACTCCAGCTCCAACAGACCGGCCATTCCACGCACCACCCAGCTTTTCCTGAGTCTTGCAGTCCTCTTGTTTGCAAGACAAGGCCAGGGAGGTGTAAAGAGGGGATACGCAATCCTGTGCTTGCAAAATTCAGAGTGGCCAAGCTAGAAGGCCCAGCGGGACCACCCAATGCTTCCCCCTCATTTTACAGCTGAGGAAACAAGACCCCAAGGTTAAGTAACTGCCCCAAGGTCACACAACCCATTAACGGCAGAGCCCAGATGGGAATCCCCAGACCCCAGTTTTGGGCCTGAAGGAGCAAGTCGAGTGGAAAAACAGATGCAAATGCTTGTGTCTGCCTCTGGGAGCTGGGGTCTGGGTGGCATCCATGGAAACCATTCTCCAGGGCTCTGCCCTGTGTGTGCCTCACAACGTGGCCTGTCTGCCACACCCTGCCCATTGCAGGCACATACGGGCACTCTTCAAAGAGCTGCTGCTGCTGCTGCTGCTGCTGCTGCTGCTGCTCAAGTATCCTCAAGCTAACATGCAGAGGATTACAGAGCTCACACTTTATAAATATGCTCAGTCCCATGGCTGTGCAAACAGAATAGCACTAAGCTGCTCAGTGTAGACACACAGGCCAATAAGCCCTGAATCCCACCCTCCATCCAAAAGCCTAATGGCATTAGGGAAGAGGTCGCTGAGGAAACACCAACAAGCTCTTATTAAACCCTTTTTGCTTCTAATTCTAGGACTCCTAGAATTACAGTCCCTAAGAAAAAGTTTCCCAAGAAGACACAAGTCACCAAACCAAATAAGACAGGGATAACTACATTGCCCATAAAGAGAAGTTTGGAAAAATCAGGAGTCAGGGAGATGATAAAAACAAAACTTCAGCCTTGTACTGTAGCTTCTTATGAACTTTTACTTTTTTTTTTCTCTTACCCGTCTGGGAGTTCTTGAAGGCAGGAGAGTCTCATTGATTGCCACTGTCCCTCTGCTCACAGAATCTGCTGCACACAGAAGACATTCAATAATAATTGTTTAATGATAAAGTTGAGATCCAAATGAAGACAGCTCATCCAAAAAGGTCCATTCTGCCCAGTGGTTAGCTCAGCAGTAGGAAGGAGAGGGAGATGAGGGTAAAGCGCATGCCCAATACAGTGGCTCTACTCATGGGAGCTGCCTAGGCACATGGTGTGTAGTACAATGAGATTTCGAGAGATCCTGATTGGTTCAGAGCACACAGCTAGACTCACAAGGCAAAGGCCTGGTCCTCACCCCTGTTCATCATGGAACTCATTCTCAGGACAGAACCTGCTTTCCTCAACCCAAATGAGCAATTGGCACTGAAGACCTTCCTCCAGAAGGCTCTATTCTGGTGCGGTTCTGATTGGGTTAAAGTACCAAAGTCACCCACTCCTGCGTGTTGGTTCTCACCAGGGAATGGAGTCTAGAAATAGACTTTTTGCCATAAAAAAGCTGGCCATTTTCTTTGTCCCTCCAAATCCAGTATTTGCCCTTCTCCACCCTGCTCTGAGCTCTGGTGTGCGATCTTTGTGGACTGCCCCAGTGGGATCTCTCATCTGCTGACTCACAGTTGGGCGTTGGTCAATGGAAGGGCACCAGAGGTGGCCAGAAGGTGGGAGCAGAGTGAGGTGACCCCCAGATCCTCTCTGCTGGGCCATTGTTAGCACCTACTAACCACAGTCAGTGTGACCTTCCCACAGCTGTGGCTTTCCTGATGATGTCCACCAACAGCCTCTCTCCTGCCTCTTCAGCCTGGGGATCACAGGGGCCCCCACTGCCTGCCGCTCCCCAGCTCTTTCACCCTCACCTAGGGTCTCACCTTGCCCTACTCACATTCCTATGAACAGTTCCTTCAACCCCAGCCTGCCACTCCTTTTGACTTTGCCGTCTGTTTCCTAGCAGGACCTGGACTGTGCACAGTGGGGTGACAGAGTAGTGGTCATTATTTTTCACTCCATCATGCTTATGCATCCCACATAACAGATTAATTTAAATTTCTTCACTTTCCTACCCGACATAGAATTTTACCCTGTGCACTTCACCCACCACCCTTTGGCCATCTTCTCCTCTGCCATAGACTCCTAGCGGGGGAGGTTCAGCTGCTGAGTTGCTCTGACCACGATGCAGCCCTTGGCTGACCTCAGCCATTGCCCAATGCCTGTGCTTCTCAGCGCTTCTCCCACAGGGTTGGAGTTTTGGAACTGACACCTTCACACTATGGATCTTATTATCCATAAACATAATAAATCTCCCTCTTAGATTTTCTCCTATGACCTTCAATAAATTATTCTAACTTGCTCTACAATGTTGCACATAGTATTCCTACACCACTAGTTTTGCTGTTATTATAAATAATATGTGTTTATATCATGGTTTCTAATTGTTCATGCACATACAAACCTATATTTTTCATACATTGGTTTTATATGCAACAAACTCGCTGAGCTGTCTTATTCATTGTAATAAGTAAATTATCTTAGAGTTTCTACTTGAACATTTACAGTGTTTGAAAGGAATGACCTTTATATTTCTTCCTTCTCAAGCCTCACACCTTTGATTTCTTTACATTGTATTACTGTGCTGGTTGAAGTTTGCAACATAATGCTGGACGAAAGTAATAATAGGTATCCATGCCTTGTCCTTGGTCTCAAAGGAGGGGTTCCTTTAAGGGAGCGTTTTCAGGGAGTGCATAATGTAATTTGTTACATTAACTATGATGCATGCTGCCATTTTTCAGAAGATTCTATTTAACAGATTAGGGAATTATTCTCCTGACTAACTAAAAGATGTTTTAATCTGAATGCCAAAAGGAAGTGTGAATTACTGTATCAAACATTGCTACATTTATTTTACTATAATAGATCATTTTAAAATTTTTTCTTATTTTATTATAATACATAATATATGCAATGTTTCTCCTTTTTAAATATCTTAATGTAGTGAATTAGATTAATAGGCACAAATCAAACACCCTCTTATATCTGTGAAATCATCTTACTTGGTCATTTTGTCACATTAATATATGCTCTTCACATTCACAGGTGATATAAAGCTTAAAGTCATGTGGTACATATGATAAATAACTAGAATTAATTTCTGAGTATCATCACCATCAGGTGATTTGATGCATATTGGTCAAATGAATGAACAGAATAAGTTAAAATTGAAAAAGAATACTTAAATTGAAAGAATGGATCATATCTAATACAACACAGAGAGATGATAGAAATATACACACCTGTACCTAAATCAATAAGCCAAAGAAGGAGTTATTGCTGTTTGCTGGGAATACATAAGACTTTTTAGAATCGGAAGATCTTTAGGTAGCTTTATTGAAATAATTAGCACCATCTTGCAGAAGAGGAATTAGGTACTGCTATAGAATTCCAAAGGGTCAATAAGAATACTCAATAGGGAAATTGAATTTGTTTAATATAATGAAAACCTCTCAGAAAAGTGAAGTGCTTGGTAATGAACTGAATCACCTTACACGGTACTGAGTACTTCTCTATTAGATGTGCAATTGCCATTTACCCAAGAGGTTTTATAGAGAAAAGACATATACACATAGGGTAGACTCTAATAATGACTGCTAAGACCCCTTCAAATTCCAAAATCATGTGAGCTGACAATCAGGTAGCTAGTGGACTGGATCTAACATGATATATGTAGTGCAAATGAAAATTCTTGATCAGAAAGGACTTAGTGTTATGTCCTAATAATGGTTTGTAGAATATTTAATATTTTTGATAACAAAAAGACTGCATCAGATTCAAAAACATAATCTGTCTGCTGAGTTATCACAGTGAAATTTTACTCCAAACAATTCGCTAGGGCAAAGGTTAAAAACTTTCAGCCCAAGGGATACATTCAGCCCACAAAAAATTTTGTTTGGCCTTCACAATGAGTGTGAGAGAGAGAGAGAGAGAGAGAGAGAGAAAGAGAGAGAGAGAGAGAGAGAGAGATTGAGAGTGTACATGCACATGAACACTTAAAAATAGGAAACTGCATATAAAAACCCTGACTCCCAGCTTCTCTTGAAAAACATGATGATTTGGCAACACTGGGTCGGTATTTCCACACAGCAGCAATCAGTTCACATTGCAGCTCCATTAGACCAGGCACCCATGCTCCAGGGAAGCAGTTTCCACACATTCTATGGTCTGACACCTGGACTAATGCATTCAGTTTCTCTATCCACCAGAAAGAGCATGAATGATGTGCAGCAAATAATGAAAACATAAAATGGGAAGTATTTGAGTGTATATACATATTGGTATGGACACATGTGAATTTGGCAGCAAACTCTACCTACAGGAGTTCAGGAAATAATCTCAAAATCAGTGGCCTGAAAGTGAAGAATCAGAAGGATTCTGTCAGTCAGAGAAGGAAAAAAGGGCATGAAGACACTGTAGGCAGAATGAATTCACACACATAGGCAATATGTTTGAGTGTTGGCTAAAAGTTCAGTAGGAATAAAGTTCATGGCAAAAGATGGAGGGAAAGAGGTCAACAGGCAGCAGATGGTGAAGACTCTCAAACACAAAGTTTAGGAGTTTGAACTTTTATCCTTTGTTTGATAAGGAGTTATTCAATGACTTGAAGCATAAGAATGACATAGTCAGATTTTTTTTTTATATACCACTGTGGGGATTTCATCTCTAGCCATGACATATTACTAGACTTTCCCTCTTTCCATCCGTAACCAGAAAACTGAAATACATAGGAAGCAGCTGTTTCCAGGCATTAGACAATAGATAAGGGAAACACATGAAAAGTACCCTAAATCCATCTCTGTTCTTTGCCTGTGGACAGTTTACTACTATGTCACATGGAGGTAGAGAATTCATGTGCAGCAGGAGGGGAGGTGGAGACTGAAGTTAACAGGTTCTGTTGTTAGAACCTGTTAGAAGGATGTGATCCATGCTAATAAAGTAAGGGAGTTCTAGAAGTCCATTTGGGGTTTTTGTGTAGATGCCTAGCTAGAGGTTTGACTGAGGCAAGCCTCCATGAGACCCAGCAGAGAAAGGTCGCCAAGGGGATGAGAATATACTAGAGTTTACCCAGTGATTAGAGATGATATTTCAGTGTAGCCAAATGGAGGGACTTCATTAATACCCTAGATATTTAACTGAAATACCAGAAAGACCACAGGTCCATAACTTGTTTTTGTTTGACCCACAAGCTAGGAATTTTTTTTATATTTTCAAAACATTTTAAAATTACAGAGAGCATACCAACTCTCACACTACATTAAGTGCTACTCTGAACCCACTTAATTAAATCTATCAACTATTTCTCAGAAATAGTTAGAGGAAGACAGCATCATTGAATCTGTACAATGAATCATCATAGTATCCAACATACAATAAAAAAAAAATCACTGAACATATGAAAAAACAGGAAAGCTGTACAATAATAAATTCAAAAAGATCTTAAATAAGATGCTAAAGTTAACCAGAAAAGGATTTTAGAGCAGTTTTGACAAATATATTCAAGAACGTACAGAAAATGAGAGATTAAGTGGGTAACATCATGAAAGAAAGGGTAAAAACTATAAAAGAGGAAAATAAAAATTCAAGGACAGAAATTTTACCTGAAATGAAAAGTTAGCTTGATGGGCTTAGCAGAAAATTATAGATAGCAGAAAAGTTTGTAAATTTAATGACAAATTCATAGAAATTGTCCTATGTGAGGAAAGATAGAAAAAAAGATGGAAACTATTCTCAGAGTTTCAGTGATCTGTGGGACAGACAATATCCAGCAGTTTCAACATATGCATAATTGGATTCCCAGAGGGATGGGAGAGAGAGAATATGGCATGAAATATAGTTGAAGAAATAATAATAAAATTTTTCTATAAAGAATATTCTAATGGCTAAAAAGTGAAAAGTCGAGCTGAAAAGACCAAAAACTGTGCCTAAAATTAGAACCATGTTAATGAGAACAAGGAGAAAATGACTTTAAGAGATAACGTTAGCATTGAATGAATGAGAAATTTTACTTTTATGGAAAACATACCATTAAAAAAATCAAGGGGAGGGCAGGGGATATAGCTCAGTAGAGTCCTTGCCTCACAAGCACAAGACCCTAGGTTCAATCCTCAGCACCACAAAAAAAAAAAAAAAAAAAATCAAGGGGAAGGGAAATTAGATGTCTAAAAATCTAAGAGAAATGTATACAAGGTATATTATAAATGCAAAATATTATATACATATCATATGCAATGTATATAATAATAAAATGATATGCCTATATGTTTAAGTATATATATATATATATATATATATATATATATGTCTGCATATGTATATGGAGGGAGAGAGAGAGAAAGAGAGAAAAGAAACTTAAGGTATATGCAATTCAACAGAGATCGAACCATTACTGTAGTCAGCCCTATATGCTGATGATATAAATTCACTTTAGACAGATAAGAATCGGCTGTATTTAAAAGCCTACTATTTTATACTCTTTGATTTGTTTTGGTACTGGGCATTGAATTCAGGGGCACTTGACCACTGAGCCACATCCCCAGTTCTATTTTGTATTTTATTTAGAGACAGGGTCTCGCTGAGTTGCTTAGTGCCTTGCTTTTGCAGAGACTGGCTTTGAACTCGAGATCCTCCTGCCTCAGCCTCCCCAGCCTCTGGGATTACAAGTGTGCTCCACCATGCCTGGCTTCTTTTTGTATTTTTAATAAGTCTAAATCCTACATCCAGAAATGCTTTGACTCTGCCTGAAGGGGCAGAAAGAGAAGGAAAAAAGACTTAATTTTACTCTTTGAACAGTGCAGGCCTGAACTTTGAGAACAACTGCACAGGGAGCAGATTTCCTAAATACCTGTAGGATCGTTCTCTAAAGACACTCATGACTACACTCAGAGGGAACTTGAATTCTGTGTTAATTAGGTTAGTGTTGCAGCAACCAAAACACCTGACAAGAACTTCTTATAAGAGGAAAAGTTTATTTTTGGCTCAGAGTCCAGTCTGTGGTGGGCCAATTCCATTACTCTGGGCCAAAGATGAGGCAGCACATTATGGTGGAAAAGCGTGGTGGAGTGGAGCTGCTGCATTCATGGCAGCCAGGAGGCAGAGAGAGATGGGAAGAGGCCCCAGGGAAGAGAACCCTTCCAGGGCAAGAGCCCAGGGACTCATCTCCTCTGGCCATGCTCCACCTGCCCAACCCCCCATTTGTCCACCACGTTAGTCCACTCAAACTAGAGTGAACTGATTAGGTGACAGCTCTCACAATCCAGTAATTTCACCTCTGAACATTCCTATGTTGACACAGGAGCTTTTGGTAGACACCTCAGATCCAAACCATAACAAATTTCTAAATTCCTTAGGAGGTGACATGAGTTTTAGATGATTATTATTGCACACTATTTTTGTTAAACATGAGAAATTAAGGAGAGGAAAATTTCCTAAAATTCCCCAAATCTAATGAATCAGGTTTACTTTTTTTCTTCCTTTGAAGTTCTTCTCTATAAATAGCTGTCATGTTAACAAAGTTTTTACTAAAAATTGTGTATACAAATCTGTATTTTTTCCACTGATTATAATCTATTTTACATTTTGCTATTGCCTACAAAATAGTTGTAACAGTTGTGAAATAATTACTAGGTACTAAGAGGTGGGCAAACTTTCTTAAAGAGCTAAGCAACAAATGGTTTAGGATTCTCAGGCCATGTGGTCTCTAATGCTCAACTCTGTTGCTGGAGCATTAAAGCAGCTATAGACGATATGCATCCAACTGGCATAGCTGTATCTCAATAAAACTTTTGCCCTCACTAAACAATATTCGGCTTCCAGAACTCACAAACCACCTTTTGCATATCCCGGATCAGTCTCTCTTGCTGGAAATTCTAGTCCTTTCTATAAGTCAAGAGGAATAAATAAAGGTGTAGAGATTGGAAAAAACAACATTTTCTCTATTGGCAGATTACATGACTTCTATATAGAAAATCTCAAGATATCTACAAAAGAAAAATTACTAAAACTAATAAACGAGTTCGTTAAATTCACAAGATATGGAATCAACACACACACACACACACACACACACACACACAGCCATTTCTAAATGCTGACAATGAATATACAGAAAACGAAATTTAAAATACAGTATCACTTATAACCACACCCTCCTGGGACTGTGCCCTAGAAGGGTTCATCTTTCTTGCAGCCCCTTCTTTCTTCTACTTCCTGGTCCCCGTGAACTGAGTAGCCAGCGTCCCCCTTGCCCTTCAGTCTTGATGCTCCATCTCACCTTGGGACGAGAGTGATAGAACTGGCTGACCATGGACTGAGCCTATGAAACTTTGAGCCCAAAATAAACTTTTACTCCTCTAGGTTGTTCTCATCAGGTACTTTGGTCACAGTGGTGTAAAGTGCGCACACACACACACACACACACACACACACACACTACTGAATCAGAGGCCCACCCTATGACCTCATCTAACCTTAACTGCTCCATAAAGGTCCTGTCTTCCAATAGCATCCATTGAGGATTAAGACTTCAGCATGAATTTGAGCAGGGGGAATGAAAATTTTCAGTCCATCACAACTACCCAGATTTAAAAATTAGAAGACAGCAAGATGACTTATTTCTTTTTAGATGCTTAAAAATATCTATCTGTTCTATATTTCAACTCATTAAATTTAACTTGAGTTCCCTCTAATAAAAGAAATTTCATAGGTTCCTCTTAGATCTTCCCCGCTTCCCCTTCCCCAATTTTTCAAACCCCAGAGGATCTAGAAGTCCAAAGCAGACTTTGACTGAATGGGGAGCGGATGCATGAGGTCCTGCCACCCGACTCTCACTGCCATCAGAGATGCTGGTGGGAGCTCAGCGTCCACAGGGCCGGATGTAATGGTCCCCTCCACAGGGAGTATCACAGGTCCAGAGGGAGGGCTGGACGCCCTGTACAACATTACCCTCCCTCTCCAGGGTGAAGGGAGGGACCCTGCCAGCTTTCTGCTGACTTTCTGCTAAAGTCACCAAAACTCAACCTCAGAACGTGTCTGAACTTTCTATTTGCTCCTAGAAAAAGGGAAAAAGGAAGTGGTTAAGGAAGGGATGGAATTAAAACCAAATCAGAAAAAAAAAAAGAAAAAATCTGAAACAGCTGTGTTTTAGAAAGCAAACCTCAGAGGCACAGTTTTTATCTCTAATAGACCTGTTCCAAAAATCCAAAATTGAAAATGACCTGGTCACAGATTTATTAAGAAAAGGGTACAAAAGAACACCTTGTTCTCAAAGCAAAGCATTGCAAATGTGTGGGTCAAATCTGACTCACCAGTCAAGAGACTGTTGGATCCTTTGTCCCAACTCAGCAACCGAGACATTTGATTAATAAATCAAACCACCCCCACCCCGTCTCTCTCTCTCTCTCACACACACACACACACACACAAGCACACCACTAGAAAAAGGAAATCGAATTACAAGATCTTCAAAAAAAGATAATCCCTCTGGTTAAAACTGCCCACCCCTCTTCCAACACACTATTATAAAATTGCACACAAAGCGTACTTGAGAGTCCACAGGTTAGTGAAGATCAGATACTTAGGTTCAACTTCGGAGTGACGATGCTTCTGACTCTCGGCTGAGTTCTAGGGGCCACACAGAAGATGTCTGTCTGTTATAAGCTCCCAGATGGGTGAGAGAGACAGCTGTGGACACAACACAAGACAGTCCACAATTCTGAAGAACCGAGGGATCTGGGGCCCCAGAGGCAGGAGTTTCTAACTGCCTGGAAACCGGTGAGAAAGTCTCCTCACAGGTCATATATTTAAAATAGGTCTCCAAGGAGGGAAAGTAGTGATTCTCAAAGGGAAAAAAAAAAAAATTCTTTTGCATCACTTGGGAATCTGAAATACACACACACACACACACAAACCAGACACATATGAAAGTTTATGTAGCTCATAAAGGTAAAAGCTCTTCTCTGCTAATTAGCCAACCTTTCATGTCACTGGGACCAGATAAAAATTTCTCCCAGAAGTCTTCATAAAGAATACAATGTATGCTATAATAAACACCATTTATGGCATCATTAAAATGGACTTAACTACAAGCTTCCTAGATGTGTTTCTTATCAGAACCTCAATATGGACTATTAAAAGGCCATTCAGTGGAGGTAAATCTGCAAGGTACCAGTACAATGTCCAAGTACCCAGATTGGCCTCCTGGCTTATTCCAAGGAAACATTTTAGAGTATTGAGGAGAGGTAGATGGCAGATCCTCCAGGCAGGGAATCTTTCTTATATTATCGTCCAAAGGTATTGTGAGAGGGGCTGAGGAACCGTGAGAACCAGAGTTTACCCACTAGCAAATGCTGGTGATGGGTTGCACTTTGAGAATGGTCACAACACCCCAGGGCAAGCACACTTAGTGTCAATGTCACTTCGTGACAACCAATGAGGAGAGAGGGAGGTGGGAGAACCATCAAAACTCTTGTCCTAATATACCAGACCTTGGCCACGTGTGCCGTGCCTGCAGGAGCAAACAGAGAAAAAAGTGACAGAGATTACCCAGGTTCCTCTTTGGGAATAAAACATCCTCTACTGCTTTTGCTCAACCACCTGCAAGGAAGTCGTTAACACCTGAACAGTCCAAAGGTCCATCCATTTAATAACATCCTGGGCACCTGCCGCGCGTCATGAAATACACCATTTGGCATTACGGGTACCTAAAACCTAATTTCTGCCCTTGATGCTTACGAGTGACTTATAGTATGATAAACACCTCAAAGTTCTGCCGGTTTTTTGCACTTCTGTTGTAAAGCATGAGGCAGAGCAGAGAAACCTGCCCTGGGAAATGGTATACCTAAGGTTTTCCATGAAGGCCACAGAGACATCCCAGATCTGAGATGTTTCCAAGGGTGAGCAGAGGAGCCCTGTGTACTCTGAGAAGTAGAACCTCCCCACTGAGAAGACAGATGAAGGATTATGGGGCCAAGACAAAACATCTCCACCTGCTTCCCCAGTGCCAAGCTTACATTGATAAGGACTGTCTAATTTATCATCTGTGCTGGTAAGTGGCCACTGATCCCACGGAACAATAGGGCTGGGTAGAAGGGATGGGCCAGTGTTGCTGCCAAGATCTCCAACCCTCCTTAATAAACTCAATAGCAGCACCAAGGTATCTCAGGAGGCAGTGGGTTATAAGCAGTGTCTTTCCTTCGCGTGTAATTGTATGTTCTTCCTCTGTGCAGAAATAATGTATTTATTCCAAGTACTTTTCCTAAAGTCAGTTAGTTGTGCTCTTTGAGTGAAATCCTAAATTGACAAATTCCAGGCTGCTGGGACTTGTCATCTGGAGGAAGAAAAAACTTGAGAAGCCAGTAATCAATCTGTATTGTGTGAAGATTAACATGCCTGCCCCTCAGGTTAACCAGACCTAAATGCAAATTGAATTGAAATGTTCAGAAAGTGTTCCTAATCATGCACACTGTGATTACAAGTCCTATGTTTATTTATCACTCTTTGAATCAGCAGACACCAGGCAACTAGAAGAAGACAGAGGTCAACAAACCCAAAATGAACTATCATCCCAGTTTGGTGGCAGGCAGCAGATTAACTGGAGCAATACCAGGTGGCTCTGTGTCCAGAAAAGATACAAACGCTTTCTCCAGCAGAGGGCTGCTAAGCTGTAGCCTCCCCCTGGCCCCGGGATGGGCAGCTATGCAAGAACAGTTCTGAGGGGGGAGGGGAGGGGCATGGGTGAGTTATGTGAGCAGCCCCCATGTTGACTTTTTCTTAACTGTCAGGACCATGGAGGCAAACAGCTCCCAAAAGCATATATGCAGAGACTGATGGAGAACCTTGGGATTGGAGGGGAATCCACAAGTGCCACTGCTTGGTCACAGCACAGGATCTCTTGCTTGAGCTATGTATCTTACAAGCCCACGCATACCTGTGTCTTGTCTGGATGTGTGCCTTCTCACTTCACTGTGGATGTTGCTAAGCATGAGGTCTTAACATATTTTACATTAATACGAGTGGGGGAATGAATAGCTGCTATGTGAGCTAAGCGCATGCGCCTTGTGTGTCTGACTGGAGAAGGCATTCATGTTCATTATTTATCAATAAGCAAAGCCTAACTGCAAAATAAGCTGTGTTTTAAAAATTCGCCTAAGCTTGTGTCTTAAAACACTTTCCCAAAGAAATAATGCTCCACCAAGTGTCCGGTTTTCTCAGAAGTTCGTAACTTACCTGAGGGACATGGCATTGAAACACAAGGTGGGTGGTCCCAATTATCATACAATTAGAATACTGTTCAATTAATACAGGCAGCCAGGATTCAATGTCATGCTAAGTGGTTTGGACTTTATTATGTGGATCAGTGGTTCTCAAACTTTTATTTCAAGCACTAAATTAAAAAACAATTTAAGAGACTAGCATTTAGTGACCAACTTTTTATTTTGCTTAGTAAGGATTTTAACAGCAAGAAACAACAAACAAGCTACTTCCGTTGTTTCATTAAAACAAGGACATTTTTAGCACCAGAAAGTAGGAAGGACATAAATTTTAGGAAAGGTAGTGAGAGGTAGAGGTGGGTATGGAGATAATTCTATAAACATATCGATTTATCTATAAGAAAATCTTACCAGGTAAATCCTACTTTTCCACGTTTTTGCTGAGAATCTGTGAAAGTTTCTTTATAGTCAAATGTACTAATGCTCAGACATGGGTCTGGGGAGTTGATGGTTTCAGGGACCTGACACAGCTCCATATGTCAGGGTGGAGAGGCATCCATGGTACAAGTTCTGAGACTGGGAAAACAGGCAGAGAGCCTGTTTGACAAACCTTTATCCCGTGGCCAAGAGGGATCCACACAGGTCTTGAATTGAGGCTTGAAAAGGCCACAAAAGCATTTTATAAAGAATATCTGGACAGCAGGATAGAAGAAGGACTGGAAGTGGTGACCCCGTTATCACCACTGTGCCATGAATCACCCCAAACTGAATGGCCTAAAACAACCGCTCACCGTGCCCTTGGATTCCGTGGGTCAGAATTCAAACAGGAGACAGCAAGGACGGCTCGATTCTGCTGCACTGTCTCTGGGGTCTCGAATCCAAAGGCTGGGGGCTGGGACTGTCTGAAATCTCACTGACATGTCCAGAAGTGAGGCAGGCTGTCAACCAGAGAAGACCAGTGCCTCTCCTGTCACCCCCATAGCACTGTAGCTGGGTTCCAGGGACAAACACACAGCAGGAAATCAGGACCTGCGTTCTTACGACCTAACCTGTGACTGGGGTGACATTCACTTTGTTATCTATTGTGGGAGCTCTTTGAAATCCCTGTCCAGAGTCAGGGGAAAAAACTCAGCTCTCGCCTCTCCCTGCAGGGAACATGGATTACCTTGTAAGAAGTAGGAGGTGGGCAGGGAGCAGCATACATGCAGGCAGCCATCTTTGGAAAATGCCATCTGTCCCAGAACCCATGACAGAAAGGGGAATGGGAAGTCATATTCATCACCCCCTCCACAAACACACGCACACCCTTATCATTATATAGAGATAGATGGTTAACTTGACTAGAACTTGAGGCGACCAGCTGTTGGTTAAACTATTTCAGGCAATTGGCAGAATGAGTGAAGAAGATTGTCCTCAGCGAAAGGAGCTTCATCCAATTCTTGAGGGACCCGAAGAGAACAAAAGGGGTCAGTGATGATTCACTCTCTCTGCCTGACTGTTTCTGAGCTGGGACATCAGTCTTCTCCAGCTCAGACTAGAACATGCACACCAACTCTGGTTCTGAGGCCTTCGGGATTGGATTGGAGCTACGCCATTGACTTTCCGAGGTATTCAGCTTGCAGAAGGCAGGTCAGGAGACTTCTCATCCTTGTGATCACATGAGCACAATAAATGTGCACGCAAACAAGCTCTCTGAAACCAAATGCAAAGGTGTGGTGTGCTGTGTGCATTTGTGTTTGTAATACCCACACAGTCTCTTAGTTCAGTTTCTCTGGAAGACCCTATATCGTGTGTGTGTATGTGTGTGTGTGTGTGTGTGTGTGTGTGTGTATCATAAAGGCATATACACAGAGCATAACACACTTTTGCATTTGGTTTGAGTGGGCTCATTAATCCCCTGAAGGTCACTATGACCTCCAAGACAGAAAACCCTGTTCACGGGTGTTTCTTCATAACCTAGTATGCCTGTCTTTCCTACTCAGTTGCACCAATAGCGTTCAGTAGAATTAACACTGGTCTTAGAGTCAAAAACACCCATGTCAAATCCCAGATCATGTCGTTCATTAGGTGGTGTTGCATGTGTCCTATGAGCTCCCTATGTTTCATTTTTCAGATTGGCCTAATGGGTATCATAGTACTTATTTTATATAATAGAAGTCCCTGCTTGTTTACTTATTTTTCTTTTGGCCTTATTTCTTCTTTGTCCCTCTTTCCCTACTCAGCAAGTATTCTGCAGCCGGTCCCCGCCTCCTCTCCCTCTGCCCACTCCTTCTCTCTCTGCCACAGACCTCACTGGCCACAGACACTGCCCAGGAATCATCTTCGGCATTACTTCAAAGAAAGACGAGGTGGGATTTGAAGTCCTGCCACCACCTCTGGCCCTACACATTAGTTTTGGACTATAGGAGATGCAGCTGAGTAAAAATTAATTCCAACTCCATGACACAGGTAGGGGTTGGTTTTGAAAGATTTACTGCTGTTCTATTTTCCTAGTTTGGAGAATTTGTTCAGATAAGCAGAGACATAGATACTGCTTTCATTGAAAATAGAATATGGTTTAACTCCATATTACATTTCAGCATCTAACTATACCCCCTAAAGCTGTGTGACCTTGGGCAAGTTACTTAACCTCACTCTGTCTCAGTGTTCTCAAAATGAAGATACTAATGGTACTTATCACAGAGAGTAATTCCGAGGAATAAATGAGAGAAAATATTAAAAGCCTTTGGCACAGTCTAGCACAATGATGCTCAAGCTGTAGCATACATGGGAATCACCCGAAGGGTTTGTTAAAACATAAATTCCTGGGCCTGACTCCAGAGTTTCTGATTTATTAGGTCTGAGATGGATTCTGAGATATTGCATTTCTAACAAGTTATCAAGCAGTGCTAATGCTGGTGATGCAGGACCACACTTTGAGAAACATGGTGGTGTGTTCTGATCTAACACGGTGGTGTCCACTTGATTTTGATGATGATGATGATAAAGATCCGTGAAGATGGCCAGAATGATAATGATTGTAATAGCGATGATGATGATGATTTCTATAAGGGACTCTAACCTTATATAAATGTTAAAGTAAAACATAAATATGTTTTATATAACTTGAACATTTTGGTGTGTTTCATGTTATAGTCTGGAAGTTATCAATACCATCTTCAATGTCATAGTCCAAATGTATTAAGCTTATCTTTGTATAAAGTTACTAGTGCTAATGCTCCAGAAGGAACATGGACTATTTAGTGGAAAAAAGACATGTTTGCTGAGAAAAGGACAGAATGGGCAAAGAGTGAGAAGAACTTGGTCTGCTCTAATATTTCCTGTGCAAAATGATAGGATTGAATAAAACCAACTCCAGGACTCAGCCCAGTTCTGCCAGGCAGAGATTCTATAATTAATTACAGTCTTATCCCCAGGAAGCCACTCACAGTTCAAATCCTTCGGCCCAGACCCCAGCGAAAGAGGATGCTGCTCTCCGTCTAAGATCAGCATCACTCAGCAATTGAAGCTTACTTGTTGCACGAGGTTCATGGGGGTCTGTGAAGTGAGGAAATCAGCACCTATTCCCCACTTTTCCTATTTCAATAGGAAACTTGAGTTCAAAGGGTTATTTTTAGCAAATGGCTTTATGAGCCTCATTTTATATCTAGAGTGGAGGAAAGGGAAGTCTTAAAGTCCTGTTCTGCACTCCCAGCCCACCCCACACCAGCTACTCCCGGTGATGTGACATCATGACCCCAGAGAAGCTCTGTCCCCACGGCTTTATCCTTTTTGCACCTGAGAGGTTTCTGTGTGTACTTGGGCTCCAAGCAGTTCCATTGCTCTTTAATCTTTATTGCCGACTCCTTAAAGTATTCAGGATAAACCACCAGCCAGTCTGCCCAGCTCCTTAAAAAAGGTGCCATTCATAACCCATTGAGTGCCTGGCATGAGACCTGACACAACGGAAGAGTCAGCAAACATTTTTTTTTTAATTAATGAAAAGACCACTGATCTTAGAAAGACACAGATATCAAATATCACTATTAATCTCCTAAAAGCCTCTGATAAAAATTAGCGCACACTGAACACTTACTATGTGCCTAGAACTCTTCTAAGCATTTTCGAGTAGTATCTCATTTTACTCTCAAAATGGCCCTGTGTAGTTCAGTATTGTTATCATCTCCCCATTTACAGCTGTGCAAACAGAGTTGAGATGACAGTCCGTAAGTGGCAGAACAGGATCTTGATCACATACAAATTGGCATGTGGGGTGTACTTTGGATGGCCAATGGCTTCCTCCAAATACACACAGGTCAGAAAACCACCAAGGCTACCGCTGCAGACACTCTGGCCCCCACCTTCAAGATCCTGTTCATGTTCATGGATCAGCCTACCATCACGCCATCCACTCATACAAAGAGGAGCAGCAAGGGGCAGGCAGTGGCCTAGAGGACCTGGCCTCAGAGCTGAGGTCTCAGGAACACCGGAAGAGACAACAGACAGCGAGAGCCCATCGTCTGCCTCTCTGCTCATGCTCTAAGAGAGCCTCATCACATGTTCACAGAAGTTCTCCTTAGCAGAAAACTCCCCTCAAAGACTCCTCCAAGGAAAAGGCATTGACCCAAATCCCATATTATTCTAGTTACTCCTCCCAAGTCTCAATGTACTTGTTTGGCAAAAGCAGAGAATCAACTCACAATTCTTTTAGGCTTAAAAAAGGCTTAGCCCCAACCACATGTCACGGAGACACACACTCAAGGTTCTAAGAGCAATGCAATCCTCTCCTTTATTGAACATCACTTACTTGGCAATATCTCTTTATTACAGGTCAGCTGATACTTAAAATGATAAAACAAGTTCAATTCCCATCATATCTATTAATCATGACAAGTCTAACACACACACATGTATATATATTAGACTTAATATAGATAGTCAATGACTGTCCACAGCATCAAGTCAGAGATGTGGATGTGCCCAGGGTGGTTTGTACTGGCAGTTGTGAATCTAGAATAGTGAACCACCAAGTCAGAATGCGACAAGACTGCCTCCTCTTCACCTGTGTCTGTGGACCAACACAAGGCATTTCCTCACTTTCACCATTTCTCCTTTTGATTCAGAAGAGGCAGGAGCTTTGAGGTTATCCTTCTGGTTGCTTTGGAAACCTTAATCTCTAAGTCCAACTTTTCCTCCCACACCAAGGACAGCCTTCCTCTGTGTTCCCCAAGGGCCTGCATACTTGGGGCCATTCTCAATATCCCTGCAACATCCTAATCAATCACCACATGCTAACCTGCCTCCCTCAAAATCTGGTAAATCTAGGCAATGTGGGCAAACGGCATCTGGACAGGGATACGATAATTTTTCATGTTGCTTCCTTCCCAGGGAATAGCAGAAATGAAAATAACTATCCCAAAATCCAGCTACCTATTCTTTACCAACAAAATCTACTTCCCAAAGTATTCCAAATCCAGGTTAAATTCACTGTTCAGTTACTCAGCGTCTCAAACAGGTTTTCTCCATCAAAAAATTGTCCAATGAAGCACGGATGAATCTGAACGACATTATGCTACAACATAAAATAGCCAGACACAGAAAGACAACTACTGTGTGATCTTACTTTGGTATAGATTCTGAAAAAGCTAAACTGGTACAGCAGAGTATGCCTGCCAGAAGCTGTGGGTGGAAGAATGGAAAGATGTCTGTCCAAGTGTACAAAGTTTTGGGTACACAGAATTAATAAGTTTTGTAGATCTATTGCACATCATGATGACTGTAGTTAATAATATCATATTGTTTCCTTGAAATTCACTGAGAAAGAGGATCTCACCCCCTGCCAACACATACACATATAAACAAATGATAACTATGTGAGATTATGGAAATGTTAATTAGCTTGATTGTGCTAATCATTTCACAGTGTATACAGATATCAAACATCATATTGTACACTGTAAAATATACTATTTTTAGTACTCAATTATACCTCAGTAAAGCAAGAAAATAAGTGTTTGATGAATTTTACTATTACCAAATTGAGCTAAATAAGTAACTTTCACCTTAGCTGTGCATTACAGTGACCTGATAAGTTTTGGGGAAAAAAAAGAAAAACTGGTTTCCAACCCCACTCACAGAAATCTTATTCTAGGATGAAGTTCCCACATTTGTGTTTCTCAAGTTTCCCAGCTGGTTCTAACAGCTCACAATTCTAAACCTGCCAAGAATAGGTCCATCATACCTATTAATGGAACATTATTTACTCACTCCTTATGAGACTTAAAAGCTGGATATCCGTATGAAAAATGGTGGAATGAGAGAGACATCATTACCTTATGTACATGTATGATTACACAAATGGTGTGAATCTACATCATGCACAATCATAGAAATGAAAAGATGTACCCCATTTGTGTACAATGAATCAAAATGCAGTAGGTAGAAATAAAAAATAAATTAAAAATAAAATAAATTTGGCTTAAAAAAAACAAACAAACTGGCTATCCACCCAGATGCAGTGGTGCATGCCTGTAATCCCAGCAGTTCAGGAGGCCCTAAGCAACTTAGTGAGACCCTGTCTCAAGACAAAATTCATAAGGTCTGGGGATTTGATTCAGTGGTTAAGCATCCCTGAGTTCAGAACATCTCGACCTTAGTGCCTTTGGAAATCTTAGGTATGCTAGTAAACTAACCAACTTATTTGTCCATCAGATGATGCTGATGCTGCAGTAGAGACCTCCAGGATTAGCATGCTCCATTGCATCCTTCAGCCTTCATGTAGCAGCATCCCTGGTATAGGTCTTCAATTCTGACTCTCCAAGGGTCAGACAAGGCCAGAAAGGATAACATATTTCTGTCCCTATCAGTCAGTGGGTCAAAAATGTCTTTTCCTCCCATTTCCATTTTGCACAGGATGAGGACACAGAGATAAGTAATTTGATTCCTGGACTCCAGTCCTCACCAACATGCTCCCCATGACCAGCTCAGTAACTGCTCTTCCATCAACTCTTCCAAGATGATCAGCACAGTCACATCCTCTGAACCCCAGCTGTGTGCCGGGTTCTACTGGAAGAGTTCAAACATTGTCCACCCCTTTTTCAAAAACAACTTTCCTCTGTTTACCCAAAACCACAGGCCAATGCACCAACAGTACCTCTTGCTGCCCTCCTTTTTACCAGTATATTATATCCAGCACAAGAGCCCCCAGGAATGGCTGTTCCACTATTGATCATTGTTACACCCTGTCATCTTACAGAGAAATCCATCAAGAATAATGGAAAGCTGTTTGCAGCTTTTATTGACCATTCATTGGCCTTTGACTGTGAGCAGGAACCAGCTATGGGTTAAGCCTCATAAACTCCATATAGTCTTTCAGTAATTGAAGCTCAGTCCTGAGCCATGTGAAACAAGGCTGGCACCTTCATCCCCACCATAAATGTCAAGATGTTGCTTTTGGATAACATGTTTCCCTGAGGCAATAAATAGAAAGGTCGTGTCATCCTAAACAGTGATTAAAAGATTTATCATCATCAACAGATGTGTGATGCCAACACACTTGTTTACTCGGTATTTCTTACGGACCTACTATGTGCTACAACATTGCTAAGTTCTGGGAGTGCAATAGTTAGGCACCGTGCCTCCCTCAATACTCTACATGAGTTAGGAGGAAGACAGACAAATAACCTGTCAATAAAAATAGAGTCTGAGAAGTATTTTTGGCAGGGTCAACACAGGAGCTTCAGAACAGCTCCAGGTGAATCTGCTCAGTTGCTCCAGTTGGTAAATCTGAGAAGTTTCTCTTCCTCTCTCCTCCATTTCTCCAAGCATCCTTTTCTTTGCCAGATCCCATCACTTTTGCATCCTGAATATCAAAGCCTGAATGTATCTCTTCTGGATGGTACTACTGTGCTTCAATCAATAGCCCATATATATCAATCCTATCAGTTTTGATTCCTGATATGAGCTAAAGAGTTGTCACCTTAATTTGCTAATTTATTCCTTTCCCTCATTCAAAACAACACTAGCTCTTCTATGTACTAGGCACCAGGGAGGTGAAGGAAAGAAGGCAGGCGTGCTTCCTGACCACGTATGTACATATAGAGCTTGATACATCCAAAGTGATCCATTGAAAATGGAATTGGAAAACTAATTTCAGTGAATTTGCTTCAAAAGCTGCTTTGATAGAACCCTAGATTTCTCAGCCTATGCTGCAGGTCCCCTGAATTTATCAGAACAACTTTAGTTGATTTTTCCTCCCACTCTTTATGTTCCTGCCCCACTTGGATTTATATGCTTTGGCATCATTTATTCTGATGACTGACTTCAGTCTTTGAGGACCCAAAGAATTTATTTCAAAATCTGAAGGGCAAAATTCTGACTGGCCTAGTTCCTGAGGTGGCCACTGTGGCTTTCCTGGTGACAAATGTGACAAGTGATAGAAATAGCATGCTACCTAAAGCCAGGACTCACACCAATCACTTCGAAGAAATAGCATATGTCACTAGATAAAGAATGGCAAACACCTGACTTGTTTACAACCACTCCTGTTCCCGTGTCAGACATAACTAATAGATCACAGATTTCTTTTCCTGCTGACCCTATGTGTGACCCTACATCCTTTCCTAACGCTGCACTCCAACAGCCACTGCCAATCAATCAGGCTTGGGTCCTGAGATAAAATTTGTCATACCTGCATTAGAACCAGTGAACAGAGAATAAGACACTTCATAAAACAGGAGAAATTGACTAAGACAGAGCCACACACAAACAGGAGGAATGCCAAGATGAAAACTGCAACGTCGTGGTCTTTGCCACTTTGCATTCTCAGGAGTGACACCTCCCCCAAAACTTTGTGTGATCCCCCGAGAAGGGTTCTGCTGGGTTCATTCTGAACCAACCTCCGTGTCCAAGAGGGTGATGACCTCTACTGGCCAGTCTGGGACAAAGAAGTAGGGTCCTTGGTTAAACACCCCACCAGAACCGCCATGGGAGAGAAGAGGGGTGCTTCCAAGAGAAAGAGACATGGCACGGACCCGATAGTCAGTGCCCACCCCAGAAACACAAAAAGAACTGGAGTGTGGAGGAGGAAGAACTGTCACCTGATCAGGGGCCTCAGACAAGACTTCGGGAAAGCTGAGGCATTTGGGACCAGGGTGGACAGGAAGGTAGCGGGAGGAAGTGTAAGAACTTGACACGGACGAAGTGGTGTACATGAAGAGGCCGAACCGTCATCCATCCCTCACGTTCATCGCCTCCATCCTGACCATCTGTAATCTAGCTGTCTGCCTGGGACAGAGTCATCTGCGTTGGCTGCGGTAATCACATGTGAGCAATTGTACTAAAGATCAAATTCAGTTAATTTGTATGATTAGGGAATTAGCAAGTGCCTTCTTTGATCTCAACAATTATTCAAAATACAAAATATGCTCAGAATAAAATTGAAATAAAAGTGGCCTGCTTTTAGGTACAAATTAAAGTTCAACTGAATATTGCCTATAATAATGTGTTATTGAGATTTATAGTAATAGGTCATTCCCCCTGGGGTTTTACCATAGGGTACTCTCTGCTTCTCTCTCTCTCTCTCTCTCTCTCTCTCTCTCTCTTTCACACACACACACACACACACACAGCACACAGAGAGGCACACACACACACACAGAGGCACACACTCTCTTGGCCCTTTGAACTGGAACAGCGATCTGTTCCCTGTGATTAAATTAGTGTAAGTAATAAGATATCATAGATTTGATTGATTTCCTCAGCAATGGTTATTAACCAGCCCAATTCAGAGCCAAGCAGGACCATTATTCTAAACATTGATTTCTGAACAGGCGTGCAGGAGAAAGAAATTCTCAGCTACAGAAATATTCCATAAGGAATTATCAGATAGGATGATCTATAGTGAGGATTCCCAGACATGGCAACAAACTCCGTGGAATGCTCAAATACCACGATGCACAGATGTCAGAGTCCACAGGGACACTGAGTGATGCAGTGAATATACTTCACCAATATTCTCAGGGAATACCTCTTAGAATCACCACAAAATGTAAGAACTGAGAACTGTTTCATATTTCCATCACTACATTTAACCTGGCAAATATATACTTAGTAACTTCTCTAAATCGCATTTGCCAAAGTCTCAGGAGACAAGAAGAAACCTGGCCAGTACCTCCAAGAAGCTCGTAGATGCCATGTTGTTTCTCCAGAAAGCTTGAAAGTGCCCTCCACTTGGAAAGGAAGAGTTCTTGGGATGTGGATGCTGGATCAGAGGGTCCTCCTTGACAGATGGCCGCCATCTTTCAACAAGGTATCAGAGATGTCACACACATCAGATGGAAGACTCTCATAGCACCAAAGGTGCAATTCTTTGACAAGATACAAGGTGGACAGAGCTGTAAACCATGGCATGAATTTCTTTGAGCTCCTGAGAAAAATTAATCTGTAAATTAAATGTGTATTTATCATTAAACCCCCATGGCTTCTGTCCACTAAGGAGAAGGGAAAGGAAGTGGAAAGGCCTTGGTGAGGTTCTTTCATGGCTGTCCTTACCATATACAAAAGCCAGGGGAACACCTGTACTTCAGTGAAGGGGTTGAAACTGAAAAATTGTTTGAGCTCTATACATGTTTTTCTTCCCATGATAAGGGCAACAAACTCATAGAGAGCAGTATTTCTAAAAACAGACTCTGGAATTAGACTTTCTAGGTTTGGATCCGGGGTCCAACATTTTCATTAATTCTCAGTTTCCTCATTTGTAACATTTTGGATTAGTAATAGAAATTGTATTTCAAAAGTTTGTTGTAAAAGCGAGTAAGATAATACACACATGCAAAGCACTTACCCCAGTGCCTGGCACTTAGTGAGGCTCACAAACTGTTGCCATAATTGGTCTTGCTAATTTTTTCTAAGGAAGAAAACACATGAAATGGTTTATAAACTTAAAAGGTGATAAATCACTTCACAGAGTCCTGTTTTCCTCTCTTTATTTTTGACACCATAGGCACAGCCAGGGCCAATGAGAATGTTTCAGAGAAGCCGGTTTCTCTAGGGTTAGGAAGCACCTTGTAACCATTAAAGTTGTGCCACAGTACAATGAATTACCTTAGGAGATAATGAGCTCCCTGTCGTTAGAGGTATTCAAGCAAAGACTCGAGGAGCTGCTGCAGTCTCAGAGATTTCTGTTCTCTTCTTAGGAGCAAATTGGATCCTATGACTGCTGGAGTCTCTCCTAATTTAATTGGCTGTGATTCAGCAAGGTTATGCAAGTGCTTTGCTCTGGTCACTCATGGAATAATACTGAAAGAAGAAAAGAGACACAAGTGAAGTATAGGAGTACTGGAGTTCTATCTGCTTCATTTCTCACCCCCAGCATCCAACAGAGAGCTGGTGAAGACAAGGGATTCAGTGACTCTTAATTAAACTAAAAATAAAGGGAGTGCAAATAGAATTAATGGATATTGATGTCTCCGGGTTTTTAGAATACAAAGATCTGAGTTTCCTAAATACAGAATCTGCAGATGGCTTCTCTGTACATATTTGTTTTTTTGTTCACAAAAGCTATATTGACCTTCCATCATAACCCCATGCTTTGGAATTGTAAATGACGTTCATCTCAGTTTTAAAGTGTGTGTGTGCATGCACACGTGTGTGTGTGTGTGTGTGTGTGTGTGTGTGGAGCTTGTGTGCCTATGGGACTTTTTCAAGTTTCGTATTTGTCTGAATGCCATCGATTTTTTGCCTAATTGTTATTCACTATGCTAATTTCACCCACAAATCTCACATTCTATTGATCAAAAAGTAATAAACTCTCCAACAAACAAAACAAGCATTATTGCAATGTTGGGAAAACATCAGTTAATATCAATAGCATATTTACAATTATCTTTAACCCAAATTTTACCCATGATGCAGTGAATAGGCAGCTTCAGGGACCTAGGCTACAGGCACATGCCAAAAGGACTTTTCTGCCTTTTTCTTGATTGAACAAGGGGAAGCAAGTAAGACCAGGAAACACAGAAAGAAGGAGTCAAGGGTTAGGATTAGAACAAAGTGATTATCATAATGGAGAAATTCGTCATCTCTCCTTTTTTTTTTTTTTCCTTTCTTCTCTTCCTATTTTCCTCTTTAGTTTAAGTGCTTTGATAATCACTGTGATAAGTACAAAGGTGAGCAAGACATCTTTTACCGTGCTCCAAAGTTAATGTTTCCTTAAAAAGAAGAGACTGCGACTACTTAGTCGGAGCGCGTAGCCTTGCTGAGTTGGCCACCCATGGCCGGTCATCACAAAAGATGTTGTTTTATCCAGTTCTACTCCGGGATGGCAGTACCATCCTCCTCCTTTGGGGGAACTCCTTCCTCCCACACCCCAACCATCCGACTGCAGAGGGATTAATTGCAGTCTCCACCTGCGTGGCCATAGTCCATCAGTCCAGGATGGGCATTCTGAGGGAGCAGTAGCCGGATGGGCCTTAGCGAGGGGGAGTCAGTGCTGTTAAACCCGCTCGCAGCTCCATCTGTGCTACCATGGTCCCTCTTTCACCTGTGTGTTTTCTGGGATGGCCAATGATAACGTCTGGGTGATGGAACGGGCCAACTCATTCTGCCCATTCTGTCCACTTGGTGATTCGAGGTTTGCTTCACGGTGAATGTTTTAAGAAATATGAACACTTAGCGATGACACAGACATACTTGCTCCCGGGCCCACTCTCAGGCCTCGACCCCAGACATCCTCTTCTCTGACTTTCCTGTTCCTCTCCTTCCAGCTCTCCGACCACTACCCACAAACCTGCATATAGTCTCAGACCACTTCTTCTCTCATTTAAATTCCACTTTCCGGAATCCCTTTTCCTCTCCTCTTTCTTCGTAGACACTGTTCCCCCACATTTTTCCAACGCCTGATTCATTACACCAGCAAGAAGGGTCCACACTCAGAATGTGGTTCTGTGTTGGAACCAGCGAAGTTGTTACTGATAGAATCATCTTCCTCCCCCTTCCCCACCCTTTACTCCACGTGAGATGTCAATCCTCCTTGACAACTGTCAATAAATGATTGTGTTTCTCACCGGGTTGCACCAGTCTTGGTACCAAAAGTGCTAGTTCATATATTCTACAGAGCAGATACCAAGACGGAATTATATGTGCGATAGAGTTATTAAGGGAAAGGCAAAAGAAAGAAGGAAAAGAAGTAGTTTGGATAGAATCTTAATTTTGCAATATAGTTCTGACAGCAGAGAAAGGGAGAGGGAAGGAGAAGCCTCAGACCGCCACTCTGAGACAGTGGTGGCTGGCCCAATGGGGAGTTCCATAAAAGACTGCTCATCATGAGAGTCCCGTGTTGGGGAAGAATCCGTCCACCTCTCACACCCAGTCCCTGGCTGGGAGGAGCCCGGGGAGAGCAGGGCCTCAGCATGAGCCCTGTGAAGGGTCTGAAGGTCAACAGCTGGAGGCAGCACTTCAAGGCCTTCCTTGCAGTGGTTCCCTGAAAGGCAGAGCTGAGGGGTGCAGTCTCACAGCTACCATATATCTGGACTTCATTTTAATAATATATTTAGTCACGAAAGGAACACATATTCTTGGTGGGTAATCAAAACAACTCCAAAGAATACCATATAAAAGATTCTGGTTTCTTTCCTCCCCACTCTCTGACACCCCACTCTCTCACCACCATCAAATCTAGCAGTTTATTGTGCCTCTCTTCAGAAATCTTGCAAGATGAATACTCGTATCTTTTTCTTTTTTTATTTTTTATTTTATTCATTGTACACAAATGGGGTACAACTATCGTTTCTCTGGTTGTACATGAAGTAGTCACACCATTTGCGCGGTCATACGTGTACATGTACATGTAATGACATTTGCCCCATTATATCATTTTTCCTACCCCCACCCCTCCCCACCCCTCATTTTCGTCTATCAATCCATCTTTCCTCCATTCTTGTCTCCCTCCCACCCCACCCCCCGCTATGTATTATCATCCACTTATCAGAGAAATCATTCGACCTTTGGTTTTTTGGGATTGGATATTAACTCAGTTACATATTTCTATGTTACTTTTACTCAATGTAAAGCTTTCTTTTACATAATATAAACCAAATATAAATATAACCTGAATCCTGCACAGCTCTGTAATATCTCATTATATAGTTGTACCTTAAAATATTTAGCCAATCTCATATCAATGAGCATTTGGATTTTCTCTAGTATTTTTCTAAAAAATAATGGCGGACCACCCAGGAATCATGGTATATACCTCTATAAGGACGTCTGTGGGGTAAATTCCTAGGTCAAAGGGCAGGTGCATTTTGTATATGTTGACAGCTGTTGACCTGCAAATAGTTCTTGGAATTATACACCCACACAATGTTGGAGCATCACAGCTTGCATTATTCTATGTTGCTTCGGATGGAGGATGGAAGAGTGCAGCTTATGGGTTGGCAGGAGCAGAAGCGTCCACGTGCCAAGTGAAGTATCAACAGCACATTCAATAATTCTGCCTTGTTGGTGGCACAGTCTCTGTCAGTGGCTCAGTCCCTGGTGAAATACATGTCCTCGCTTGCATCAAATATGCATTCTATAGTCGTCTGTAGAAAAGCCATCCCAGACCAGTGGCGTGTGCCACAGAATTGTATGCCTATGAGTGGATCCAATGTGGAGATGGCTGGGACCCTGCAGTCCCTCAACCCTCTACCACGGCTCCCGAGGAGAAAATGCGATGCGTTGACAGGAAGAGGTTAACAAAACCTCCCAGGCAGATTGATGAAGGAGATGGATTCTAATGAGGAGGGGGACATCAGAAACGGAGATTCGCAGATAGGACTGGAATGCTACGGTCCGCAGAAGACAGGACTGGGACGAGGACACAGGGTCTGGACACGGGGAGAGGAAAAGAGAATGCTTGCCAAAGAATTACCAGAATGTGACAGAGGCCGCGCCCACGGTCAGCAGGAGGTGTGTTCCTGAGAAGAACAGGTGTCACCAGCTAAATCAGTAGACCAGCAGGAGGCCTGCTCCTCACAGTGACACACGCCTGTGATCCCAGTGACGCGGGAGGCTGAGGCAGGAGGATTCGAGTTCCGGGCCAGCCTGGGTAACTTAGAGAGACCCTGTCGTAAATTTACAAAACACAAAATAAAAAGATTGGGAATGTGGCTCAGTGGTAAAGCAGTCCTGGTTCAATCCACAGGACAGGAAAGGAAGGAAGAAAAGAAAAAAAAGGAAGGAAGGAAGGAAGGAAGGAAAGAGAGAGGGAGGGAAGGAGGAAAGAAGCAAAGGAAGGAAGGAAAGGAAAGAAAGGAGGGAGGGAGGAAGGAAGGAAAGAAGGAAAGAAATGAAAGAAAGAAAGAAAGGGAGAAAGGAAGGAAGGAAGGAAGGAAGAAAGAAAGAAAGAAAGAAAGAAAGAAAGAAAGAAAGAAAGAAAGAAAGAGAGAAATGAAGTCTTTCCAGAGGAAGACCCCAGAAGAGCAGAGACAGGCTTCTGTGCAGGATGCTGTGGATCATTTGTGAGTTGCAAGAAACTATGTGAATTCTAAAAAAGAAAAAAAGAAAAAAAAACTCTTATCTGATACATTTTTCTCTCACTATTTTAACCTGTGCTCTTCACTGTGCTTTCTGATTTACCTTCTATGTCAATCTATCTACCAAGAATAATGTGTTGAGTTTTAGCCTATGTGGTGGTAAAGAGCTTGGGTCCTAGAAGCAGACATAGTTGGGTTTGAATCCTGTACCCACCACTTACTAGCTGTGTGGTCCTAATTGGACAGATTTCTTAATTTTGCTAAACTTCTTATCTCCTCATCTATAAAATATGGATATTAAAAATGCCTGTCCCACAGGATTGCTGGAAAAATCATTAAACATATGAAATACACTTCTTACAGAATACAGCATTTCATAGGTCCTCAATAAATAGATATTGAATACATTTCTATAACTGTTGTCTCTTCCCCTTGTTTTTATTAGATACGATAAAACAATAGGTATATAGAATGTTCTCGAAATCTTCCCACCCCGGAGAGGCTGATATTAATCTGTCATTCAGTCGAGGGTTCCTGGTTAATGAGAACTTCCTGGTTAATGAGAACTTCCTGGAGGAGGTAGAGCCTGAGCCAAAGAGGAAGGAGGGACTGTATAGAGGGGTGGGAGGAGTGGGGGGAAGGAAAAAAATAACAGAATGAATCAAACACCATTACCTATGTAAATGTATGATTACACAAATGGTATGCCGTTACTCCATGTACAACCAGAGAAACAACATGTGTCCCATTTGTTTACAATAAAAAAAAAAAATAGAAGTTACCCAGATAAAGTTGCAGGGTGGTGCATCCCAGTAGGAAGGGACATCAGTGAAACAGCTTGATGGACAGGGCGAGCCACAGAAGGCATATTGTTGCAGGAATTTGAAAGTGAACTGAGGAAGTAAGGGAAGACGGCAGGGCGAGCTGCCATGGACACGTGACAAAGATGTTGGGACCAAAGCCGATGGAAGACCGCTGATTATTTCAGGAAGACAAGTGGGAGGGACAGTTTTGCTTTTTAAATGGATTGCTCCAATAGCCGTACGAAGGGTAGCTTTGAAGAGGGGCAAACTGGAAGAAAGGAGTCCCATTAAAATACTTTTTCTTCATGCACAACCATAGAAACGAAAGATGGACCCCATTTGTGTACAATGAATCAAAATGCAGTCTGTAAAAATGAAAAAATAATCAATAATTTCAAACATAAATAAATGCATGTATATATTTTTGCAAAAAAAATACTTTTTCATCTAACTAAATGAAAGATAATAACGTCTTAAAGACAATTTCAGCCTTTTCTTAAATATATTCGATGCCAGAGAACTGACACCACCCCACCCTGCCCAGTGGTACTTCTCGCTGCTACAGAGGTCTACCCCATATTGAACAGAAGCTTCTTTGAATCTTACACCCATTGATTGTATCCATGGAGGAAATTTAGGATCTATCTAATCTGTGCTCCACATAAGGGTTTTTCAAAAACTTCCATGTGATAATCATTCTCCCAAAGAGTCATCTTCTGGAAAAACCCTTCTGCCTCTTGCAATCAAATCTCACATGATGAGGTTTTGGGGACTCTTCACCACATCCGGACACAGTTTTCTGGAGATGAAGCTGTCTCCAGTCACCAGAATGGACATGGACTCTTCCTTATCACCAGTTTCTACACTTGACTAGCACAGCCTGGGGTTGAGAGCACTTTCTCTGAAGTTACATGGATGATTGTCACTGTCACCCAACCACGCAATACCTTCCCATCTGGTGAAATCAAGTGAATTCTCCCTCACACTTTCTCTGTGAGCAATAACTTTATATTTGCCCTAGAGGTAAAATATTAGGTCTACGTATATTTAATTTTATCACGTGCAGTGGGGTTGGCCCCTCTTGGTTAAAATTTAAAATTTAGCAAATTTTTTAAAATAAAATGAAAAAATAATCAATAATTTAAAACATAAATAAATGCATATATATATTTTTGCAAAATAAATACTTTTTCATCTAACTAAATGAAAGATAATAACATCTTAAATTAAAATGTCATATAAAAAAGGCACTATAACCAAAGATAAAATATTAAATAAACCTTTAGGGAATGTTTATTATGTATGGCATAAAAGTAGCTGATATTCTTAAGCAATTAATATCATACAAATCGATTTTTAAATGAGTATTCTAATAAACATAACATGAGGAAGAACATGAACAGGCAATACACAACCATTACCTCACAAACAGACGAGAAATGCAAATTTAAACATGGGCACATCTTTTGTGCCCATCAAACTGTCAAAGAGTAAAATGATCAATCTTATTCTCTGCTGTTGAGGTTGTGGGGAGATGTGCATTCAAACCATTGTGGGACTTTTCCCTGGAACAATCTTTTGGGAAGGCAATTTACTAACATGAATCAAAACTAACTCAGGACCTAACTCCAGCCATAAACTTTCTAGGACTTCATTTCAAGGAAATAATCATGCGATTATATAAAGATGTAGGTAGACAGACTTTCCTAGAGTTGTTTATAATAGCAAAACTGGAAAAATTCTTGGAGGGGTATTTATAGAACTGATAAATAAATTATTGCATATAAAATATTATGCAGCTTTTCAGACAACTGCAATAAAGCTATATTTAAAAACAAACAGATGTGGCGATGTATTATACTGCACCATGAAATGATATAAGCGGGTTACAAACCACTTCATATGTGTATGCATGTGTGTGTGTGTGTGTGTGTGTGTGTGTGTGTGCATATGCCTGCACAGGAAAAATCTGGAAGGCTATGGTCTGAAATATGAATAGTGTTTATTTTTTTCTTTTATTTATTTTTTTAAATTTTACAAACTGCATTTTGATTCATTGTACACAAATGGGGTACAATTTTTCATTTCTATGGTTGTACACAATGTAGACTCATACCATTCCTGTAATCTTACATGTACATAGGGTAATGATGTCTGTCTCTTTCCACCATCTTTCATACCCCGCTTCCTCCCCCCTCATTCCCCTCTACATAATCCAAAGTTCCTCCATTCTTCTCTTACCCCCACCCCGCCACTCCTATTATGTATCATTATTCACTTATCAGGGAAAACATTCAACCTTCGGTTTTTTGGGATTGGCTTAGTTCACTTAGCATGATATTCTCCAATTCCATCCATTTACATGCAAATGCTATAATTTTATTCTTATTTATGACTGAATAATATTCCATTGTGTACATATACCACAGTTTCTTTATCCATTCAAGTGTTGAAGGGCACCTAGATTGGTTCCACAATCTAGCTATTGCTGGTAGAGTTGCAAATTGGCGCAGCCACTCTGGAAAGCAATATGGAGATTCCTCAGAGAACTTGAATTGGACCCACCATTTGACCCAGTTATCCCACTCCTCGGTTTATACCCAAAGGACTTAAAATCAGCATACTACAATAATGCAGCCACATCAATGTTTATAGCAGCTCAATTCAGAATAATGCTTATTTTTGTTAGATACGATTACTTTTTACGTATCTGTATTTTTTACATTTTTACAAAGTTTTTGCAAATATTTATTATAAAATTTTTTCAAAAAATGTCACCATTTTACAAAGTGTCTTATTTTGATCACCAGGAAAAAATCAGTAAAGGTATTTCCCAACACCTTTAGAGGACAACATTAAGAAGGATATTGTGTGAGGGTTGGGAACTCCAAAGAAAAAGAAAACCTGAGAATGATTTTGCTGTCGTGAAGAAGAAAGGAGGGATAAGGGGAGAGGCTCCGAGAATGATTATTTATGCTAGGAATTCTTACGAGAGGCTTTCCCCTAAGGTATATAGCCCTAAGTCCCTGTTCCTGTCAGGCTATCCCAAAAGAAATCCTATGTGGAAAAATATCCAGTGGTCACACATCTGGAACTCAGGTATTCACCCACAAACCGACGCCATTCCTACGCCCTTCTCGAGAATCAAGAGCCTCTCCCTTATCAATGCCTCTGTTTCACGTGCACAAATCGTTTCCTTTCCAGTGAGTTTACAGAGTGGTCCAAACTCCACACAGAGATCTGCAAAAACTTCCCAGGCATTATGAAGAAACAAAACCTGTTTAATGCATAATCTTTTGAATAGATAGATAGAGACACACTCTTTAATCACATCTATTCCTTTGTGTCCCTTCATGCACGGTTCTTCTGTGGCAGAGGCATTTTTCAAAAACACAGCCCCTCTTTTGTTTAATTAATAATCCCCCCAGACATAAATCACCCCAGCGGCACCCTCTCTAAGCAGCCCTGTGGCAATGACCTACTTTAACAGCCTTTCATGTACAGCTTGGTTTACTATGTATTTTGAAAATTACTGCTCAATAGCTATTTTCGGAGATCAGCGTTTTCCTCAGTATGTTTAGCAATGTGGACCCATTTTTTCCCACCTGGGAAGGAAGAATAGTAGAATCATAAAACTGAATTAAGCGATAATGAAAAGGGGCTATGTGTTTCCCTAGGAAACCAGTAATAATAATATGGCTGATATCAATCAAGCACTTTACGGGCACTGCCTCTTTAGTTATCACAGCAACTCTGTGTATTAGACAATGTTGTTGATCCCATTTAGCAGATGGCAAAACTGAGGTAGGGAGAGAAAGACTAAATAACTTCTCCAAACCCTACCACCAGCAAGTAGCAAAGACAGAATTTGGACTCACAGAAACAGTACCCACCACTATGCCCTGCCCACTCCTGTGGGGGACATAAAATTGATAATCATTTACTCCAGAGGCGTGCCAGACCCCCGATAAAAATGTTTGCATTTAGTTCTCACAATGACACTAAGTTGACATTATCCCTATTTCAAGAGAAGTAAAAGGAAGCCCAGAGAAGAACTGGGTGAGATTTGGAATATGTTCCCTTTTCTATTACTTTTTATTGTGGTAAGAACACTTAGCATAAGATCTACCTTCTGAATGAATATTTAAGTGCACTAGGCATCATTCACTCAAGGCAGCGTGTGACACAGATTCCTAGAACTTACTCCTCTTGCAGAGCAGAAGCTTTATACCTGCTGAATAGCCACTGCCCATTTCCCCTTCTCTGAGCCTTCGGCAACCACCATTCTCTTGTGTCTCTATGTGTTGGACTACTCTGTGACTTCACTTAAGTGGCATCGTGCAGTACTTGTCCTTCTGTTCCTAACATATTTCATTTAGCATAGTGTCCTCCAGGTCTATCCATGTTGTCACATGTAATAGGATTCTCTTCTTTTTTAAGGTTGGAATAATATTCCACTATGTATAAGCCACACTCTGTATATTCCTCCTGGAGGCACAGTGGCTGGAAGAGAGGGAGGGTCAAGAACCAAAAAGAAGGGCTGGAAGGGGATGGGGTGCTACATATGAGACAACCAACTTCATATTGACCCTAATCTTAACCCAGATCCAGGTTACCACTGGGAGAATTTGTGGTTTCAAGGATGCTATTAATTAAACAAAAATCTTCATCTTTTCTTGGAATGAAACAATTTCTTGGATGGTACACTAGATCCTAGTGAGTGTCCCAGCTACCTCACCTCAGCCCAGGAGCTACAGGCATTTATGGAATGGAACATTCTGGAAGAAAACATCAACAACAAACCCAAATCTAACGACCTCTTTGCTCCTGAAATGATTTGAAAAATTGACTTGAATTTGAGAAGACTAAAATAGACGTGATGAATGTTATTTGAAAAATCTAAGATGTCATTATGCTTTGCATTTGTTTGCCCTAAATCCATTTTTATTAGGTTATTATTAATTAGCATTTGTTTAGCATCAACTATCTACTCAAAGCCAGACTAAATATGTAAGAGAATATCATAGCCCAGCATAGGCCACAAGTAGTATTTTTCTGAATGGCTCACCACCCACATTTAACCCACCAGAGGAATTACACATACTCCAAAGTAATGTCCTGACAATAAATTTCCAGAAAAACAACTCAAATAAAAGAATTTCTTTTCACCAGGGGGACTATGCATGTATTTACTCTACGGGACAGGCAGAGTCTTATGCCAAATAAAATTTTAAAAGAAAAAAAGGTGAAATTTTGCATAAAAGGACTAAACATCTATTGGACTGAAAAGGGCTTCTGAATGTTGAAAATAGATACTGAGCGTAAAAATCATTTTTTAATTTTTTTGTTCAAGAACACTTAATAGAGATACAGATAAATCTAATAACATTTACATAAATGTGAAGGTTATAGCTAGAGAAAGAAATGAAAGCAACTCTCTGAATTGCATCATTAAGATAAAAATTCCTGGATGAATTTTTGCCAGATTTGGAAGATATGTATGGGGACGTCCCGTTAAGGGTGGATTGTCTTTGTTTGAATTTCCCCCAAAGCAGTAGTCTAAGAACTCTTGTGCATTTCTGGTTATAAAGCTCCTATAGGATGAATTTTTAAAATCTCAGATTGTATGCAGCCAGAGAAAGTCCTTGGGCAGGGAGATGCGACCTGTGTCTCAGAGACCTTGTGTGCGTTAGTCAACTTTAGTGCATGTGTGCACACATACACGTGTGTGCATCTATACATCATCTATATCACACATGCAATACAGCACAATATTCATGCTGTGGAACAAAGCAGACACGTGACTTCATCCATTCTCTTTCTCCTACCGTATTCCCTCTTTCCTTGAAAGATCCTTGACAATTCTGCCTTAATGGATTAGCAAAAACAAACAGACAAAAAAGGACAGCAACCCATTAGACCACTGACCCCAAGGACCTAAAATGAATGTCCCGTTCAGCCCTATTATTCAGCCAGTAACATAGGAAAGCATCATGCCTATGTCACATGTATCTTGTTTTTTAAATGAGACTCACCCTGCTCCTAAGATCAGGAGCCAGAGCATTTCACAATATGAAGCACCTCCAAGTTAGTCTTGCTCCACCGGTTGGAGCATCCAGCTGTCCCATCCATCCCTGGGCACCACCTCAGAGATGGACTGAGGGTCCTGTCCTATGTGATGATACCTGTGACTCTTTCCCTGGTCCTCTCAGGCAGGATTCACACATACTTCTCTTGTGTTCCTGAGAGTTTGGGTGTATCTATGTCATCATGTATCACAGCATCCCCAAATTATTTGTTTACACATCTGTGTCTCCAATTAGTCTGCGATAGTCCCTCTGTCATGGACCAGTCCCTGTGCTCACTCTTGCATTCACTTATTTGCTTATTAATTAACAAAGAAACACTCCCAAGTGCTTAGGATGCTGCAGAACAGGCCAGAGGAGTCACCGTCCTCCAAGGGCTAAATTCCAGCTGCACAGACATGGCAGCTTATAATAGCAGGACAGCCTCCAGGTCTCCGACTCACCCAGGCCCAGCTTCCCACTGAAGTACTTTTCCCTCACTCCCATTAAGGGAACAGTTTTGAAGCAAAACTTCTATGCAATCCTTCTATGCAATCCTTTTCAGGAAAATCACAAACTGGTGTTAGCATTTATCATATCTCAAAAATTTCACACAGGATGCTCAGCTAGCAAGGGGCACACAGGCAGGTTGCTTCAGATCATCGTGCCTCTGTTTCTTCAAATAACATGAGCATAATGCCAATACAAGGGGTTTAAATAAGGAATGAGATAGAGTCATCAAAACACCTTAAATGATGCTTGGCAGAATGTTTCTTAAATACAAACAAACATTAATATTACAAGCTACTTTCCTGTTAGTACCTACTCTGTGTTCATCCTTTTTTCTAAATGATGAGCTAATGTAGATACATTTGTTCATTTAAGTGTCTCCTTTCTCTCTTTTTTGCAGGGAGGGACTGGTCAGTGTTAGACAAGTAGGGCCCACCAAGACACATCTATTCTGTCCCATCAGACAGGGATAGAGCAGGCACGAGAAGAGAGGTGAAACATGAACAAGTACCTTCAGAATTACTCCACGCATCACCTCATGAATTTCTTTGGCCTGATGACTTTCTCCCCAACCACTTTTACCTAAAGCTGGGGTCATCACTAAAAATCAATAGATGGAGAAGTCCTCTAATCAGTAGCAAAGTGGAGGTCATAATGTCAATTAGCCTCATACATTTGGGAGTAACCACCATGTGGAGGTGGAGGAATCAAAATAAAGTTAATTTGCTAGAAATGTCCGTGTTCTGTCAATCCACTGAATGCACAAGCAGCCTTCTTGACCTAAGTTCCAGGAGAGAGTAGAGCCCTAAGGCAACCACTATGGCCCATTCTAAAGAGACCCTGGAAAATATCTGCTCAAACCGTGATCTGCAGGTTTTATTTCCTTTGGATAACCTGGTTGAGAAAGGCTGAATCAGGCCCCTCTCCTTTAGGTCCAAGCAGCTTATGTTTTATATATTAGGATTTTGCTTAAGATGCACTTTGGGAAAAGGTTTTTACAAACTTAAAAATAATATTTATAGACTGATGTCTCATATAAATGATAGATGAGAATGGATAAGTACAAATCCATCTTTCTTAGCAGCCCTAAACATTTATGCTCCAAACAACATAGTATCCTGTTACATAAGGCAAGTAACTCTAAATGTACAAAGAAAACTTGATTAGAGCACAATTATAATGGAAGGATTTAATATACCTCTTTCTGGTTAAATCTAAAAATCAGTCTGTATAAAGAGACTCAAATAAAACCTTTGCCTTGGGTACTTTAAAAAGTAGCCACACTTCTAATTTCAGTAACATTGTAAAGAAAATTATAGGTTAATGGACCTAGTCAGGAACCCTTTCCCCTTGCTTTTCTACCATAAAAAAGTTAAATTATTTAAAAAAGAAACATTCTCTTGAGTGGTTGCAGGTCACTTTGGATCAGTGAGGTTTCCCTTTTGATTTTAGGTGTAAAATATTAATAAGTTTGAGAGAGACAAGATTTATCAACTTGGGAGAGTTATCTGCCTTGTCTGCTCCACCCTCTGTCTCTCCCTCTGGGAGAATTTTCCCTTTAATATCCTAGATCCTAGGATTTGGAAAATCAGAGTCAAAGGACTCAAGAAGAAAAGAGGAAGAAAAAAAGGGCAGTCTAACGGGCGAAGGTGAAGAACTTAGGACTTGAATGGAAAGTACAAACTCCACCACAGGAGTCAGGAAAATTGGAAAGGCACCTAAAAGTTTTTGAGAACCTTGCTCTGGCTTTTGGATCCAATCTCTTTTAATGTTCCTTGAGAAAAAGGAGTCTGCATAAGAATTCCCTTTAAAGACTCTGAGCTGCCCTGTTGGGGGCTATCTTTGACTACTGTGCATGCACACTTAATCCACGTGACTTTCTGTATAATCTGCCTAAATCAGTGCTGTCCAAACTATGGTGCCCACAATTCACAATAACCAAACTGCAACCAGCCTAGTTGTCCATCAACGATGAATGGAGAAAGAAAACCTGGTATATATAGAGAGAGATTTATCCCACTATAAATAAAAATGAAATTATGTCACTTGCAGGAAAATGGATGAAGCTTGAGATCATTATGTTTGCAAAATAAGCCAAACTCAGAAGGCGAAGGGTTGTACCGTTTCTCTCATGTGTGGAAGCTAGAGAGGGAAATAGGAAAAGAAAGGTGTTGGGGGAGGGAAGTCTTATGAAAATTGAAGGGAGATTCATAGAGTAGAGGATAGGGACCAGGGGGAGGCAGGGGGAGAGGGAAAAGGGAAATACTGGGGAATGATAGTGGCCAAATTATGTAGTTATGTTGTGTGCATGCATGAATATATAACAACAAATCCTACCACTGCAATGCACGACTATAATGCACCAAAAGGTGGAAAAAATAAAAATATTTAAAAATCAATAAAAATGTAAACCTTCTTTGGAAAAAAAAAAAAAGTGATGTCCAATGAACAGCAGCAACATCACCTAGAACCTTGTTAGAAATGCAAAAAATAAAAAACCCAGGCCCTAACAAAGATCTACTGACTAAGTGGCTCTGTGGAAGAAGTGCAGGAATCTGCACTTAACAAGCATTCCAGGTGATTCTACCATACACTAAAATGGGGGGGCCACTAGCCCAGTTAATCTGGTAGCCGGTTTGAGGTCTCCAAGAGTTTTACCCCTGAGTCCAGAAGAAGGTCTGCTTCAGAAAGTGTTGGCTTCTGTCCTCTGGGCACATCTATAGAATCAAATGTACTCCCGTAGAGCACAAAGCTCTTCCTAGCATTGAAAAATACTTAGGGTTGTTATGAAGGTTCCATAATGAATACCCCTGAATGATTGCCTATAGATTGGGAAGTGGAGACAAAACAGGATTAATTAAATAATTTCATCCTTGTCTGGACCAGTGATAGCACCAAGCCATGAACTGTATCTAAAATTAACAGATTATATTAGATACACACTTGGCCCCTGACTGTCTGCAATCCTGGGGAACTAAAGTATAAAACCATGACTCCAAATTTATCCATAATGGGAATAAAAGTGGTGCTGGCCTATTGAGCGGTCATGGGCTCTGCATAGATAATGCAAGTACAATCAGGGCTGCTCTTACATTTATTTTGAAAGTGGAACTTGTTCCAAAGGGATTTATGTATTAGGGAAAAATTTGAGCATAATATGAATTCTGTATCTGCTTTTATTTGATTTCATCTACATAAAACACTAGATGAACACAGAAAATGGCACCCCAGTGTGCTGGACACACACGTGCTTCAAACATCTACCTGCCCCCTTAGTGCATGGCTTGTGTCCTGAGCCACACCTGGTGGTACATGGTTCCATCCAATTTCAGATGACTCTCCATAATGACTTCTAAGCTGCAATCCTATGCTCCCTTTACTCATCAATCACTGGGTCATTTTAAAGGCAAAATTCCATATTTGTGGTGGCGTTTGCATATGTCTATTAACTTGGAAAAATATACTACTATTTTTATTAAGTTCCTTTTGTTGGTTGCCAATGAAGGTTTTGTGTGTTGTGGCCCTTTTCGCCTATATGGCTATAAATCCTATGAGTTTGACTGCAGAATTTGCATGGAGTGCTGATCTTAGGAATGCAAATTCAAGGGTTGTAGTAGACCTGACTCTGTAGTTCATAGTTGCAGGGCAGATCCTACTTCTTCACTCAATAAACAGCAGCCATCAGTATTTATTAGACAAGAAAGTACTGGGCAAATAGTAACGACTCAATAAATGTGCATTTCCTTCCTTTGTGTAATCCATTTCTAAAGATTCCAAATCAGATTAAACCATCCATATACTTTTGGCCTACCAAAACCAAGAGGCAACAGGAAATAATTACCTTTCAGATAAAGACAGCAAACTCAGAATGAGTACTGAGAATCTTGTTATTCCTCTTTTTTTAGTCTTTGTTTTGTGTTTTCTTGGTGGTTGTTTTTATTTGTTGTTTGTGATGCTGGAGATCGAAATTTTATTCCTCTTAACTGAGCACAAATTCTTTTCAAAAGTGGGGCTTTTTTTAGCAGGTCAGTTATTAAGCATAAATCCTCTCTTTCCTGTATGACTTTTAACCAACTTTTTAAAGTTCACAAAATTAACCATTTATAATAGAATAGGGTGCCTGTATTTCTTCCACTTTCCTGAGGATTTTCATTTCTCTTGTCCCCAGTAGGAAGAGGGAATCAAAACCAAGGGAGGAGGAAATGTTTATAGAGATCAGAGTGTAGGTTCAGAATTTCGATTGATTGATTTGTTGTCAAATTCAGAATGTCATCCCATTCTCTTTTTTTGCATAACTTACCTGGGCACTGCCACTTGAGGGCACTGCCACCTATAAGCAGACATATTTTCCATTGCCTGACATTCTAGACAGGTCGGAGCAAATCCTCCAAAATCCCAGAAGATGTCTACTTCCATATATGATGCATTTCTTCTGAAACAAACCACACATATTCTTTCCTGAATTGATACATTACAGTAGAACTCAGATTCAGGGCTCTTTAAGACTCTGGGAGAACCCAGGCCACCTTTTAGGGAGACCAGGGTTCTCATCGCTTGCCCACTTGAGTTCTCCAGAAAAGATGGGTTTAAGATGATGTCCTGAGCTCAGAGAAGTGCAAAGTCCAAAGACTAAGCTAAGAAAGCCAGAAGAAAATTATACTTGCAAATCACTCTTTGGCCAGACATGGAGTTGTGACTCTTTCCATCATGACACTTGCAGCCTAGTGGAGACCCAACTCTGTCCATATTGAATGTGCTGGGCCCCAGCCTCAGTGCATGTCAAGATAGAGGATTAGACTAGAAAGAGCTGGCAGAAACAAATGCAATGACACTCTTCTTTGGGGCAAAATCAAAGGAAAGTGCCCCAACCTCCCCACAGTCTGGCCTTTCACTTTCCTTCCTAGCGGAATCCCAAAACATCTTGCTGACGCACTATCTCAAGTAGCCAAATAGTGTCACTTTGATATGTTCATTTCCTAATAAAGTCTTCCTCTCATTACTTTCCCTCTCCACCAAAAGCGAAAGATGAGAGGAAAGAAAGGTCACGATTACTGCGTAGAAACTCAGGAAACCTGAAATGGAACCTCTTAGCCTTTTGAAAAAGTAGCATAGGAAAGAGATAATTGTCATAAGAACCAGATATCATCTATTTCTTGCCACTCTCAGGCCTCCCCTAATTTGAAACTGCACTCATACTTTCCTGATGGTTCCTCTTCCTAGTCATTCAGTCTCTGTAAAACCTCAGTGTTTTAGTCAGGGTTGTCCAGAGAAACAGAATCAGGAAGATATATGTATATCTTGAATCAGCAAGATATAGATATAGATATTGAAAGATTTGTCATGGTTTGGATCTGGAATGTCCCCCAAAGTCTCACATGTTAAGGACTTGGTCCCCAGTGCAATAATGTTCAGAGGTGAGATTCTTGGTAAGTAATTGGACTATAAGGACTCTGACCCCATCAATGGATTAATCCATTGATGAATTAATATTTTTATGGCATTACTGAAGATGGTGGAAATGTCAGAGTCAGGGCCTCGTTGGAGGAAGTAGGACTTTGGGGACATGCCCTGGAAGTGTATATCTTGTCCTCAACCCCTTCCTCCCACTCTGCTCCCCAGCCACCATGAGATGAGCAGCTTTGTTCTGCCACGCCCTCGGCCATGTTGTACTGCCTCATCACAGGCCCAGAAACAATGGAGCCAGTGGACCGTGGACTGAAACTCTGAGACCGTGAGCCAAAATATATCTTTCCTTCTCTAGGTTGATTTGCCCAGGTATTTTGTCCCAGCAACAAAAAGCTGACTAACAGGGATTTATTGTGAAAGATTAGCTCACAGGATTATGCAGACTGAGCAGCTGCCATCGAAAACTGAAGGCCCAGGGAAGCCAGTGAGATAGTTCCAGCTCAAACTTGAAGGTTTAAGAACAAGGGGTGTCAATGATATACAACCTAGCCCAAGAACAAAGACCCAAGAACCAGGAACGCCATGGTCTGAGGTCAAGAAAGGAGGATGTCCACATCTAGCAGAGAGCATTTTTGCCCTTCTTCCGCTTTTATACCCACTCTGGGCTCAACAGATTGGGTGGTGCCCACCTGCATTTGTGGGGATGACCTTCTCTACTCAAGTCTATTGCTTTACATGCTGATCTCTTCCAGAAACACTCTCATAGGCACACCCAGAAATAATGTTACCAACTTGCTGAGTACCCTTTAGCCCAAGTCTATTTGACACATGAAATTAACCATCACACATACGAAGGCATAGCAAGGAGGTACTGAGAACAATGAAATGATGATGATGATGATGATGATGATGATAAAATAATATACAGCAGTTCTGGACACTATTCTGGGTTCTTTACCTGAATGGCATTGACCTATTTAGACTTCATACACCCTTATAAAGAAGGCATTAACATTATCCTAAATTTTTCAATGCAGAAAAGGTTAAACAGTTTTCAAAAAGTCACACACCTAGTAGTTGATGGAGCAGGGACATGAGCAGGGACATGCAGTCAGCCTCATAATATCTACTCAAGATCACCAAGGAAAAGTTATGGAACTTGATGCTTCTGATAAGAATCCCCACTTCACCATCTGTCTGAACAACGTTCAACAATTACTTCATCACCTGTGAAATGGAAGTGCTGGTAGAAAACCTTACCTTGGAGCATCATTATGAGAAGCAGATAAGACCAAACCTATAAATCTCGCGCCCATGATTGCTATTAAACCACAGCAAGCATTGCCCCTCCATCCCACTCTGTTCCTCACAGCCGCAAGAGTTATTAGTTTATCGTGTGCCATCCCCAGTTATCAGTGCCATCCTCAATGATTACAGAAAGCATGTAGAAAGCTGGGACATCTTCTTCTCCACTTTCACAAGTCCAGTTGTCATTTCTACCCCACTTCCCTTCAAACTAGTGAACCAAAGACTTTCTATCTAGCCTTCTGGTTAGTCTCCATTTCTGCAGAGATGAGATGGTCATTCATTCAACAAAATATCCATCATTCATACCATGCGCCATGTACTTCATATGGGGCCAGGGTCTAGGGATGAGCAATACAGAGTCAGCCCTGAATACACAAAAACTTACATCCAACTGCCAAAAACAGGCGACCTCAAGGGGAAGCTAATGAGCAGATCACTATACTCAGTGCCTAGGAAGAACCAAACAGAACACCGAGCCAAAGCTTGCGTGGTCTGGGAAGACCACCCTGGGGCAGAGAGATGAACCAGGAGAAGGGCAGAGAAAAAGCATTCCAGTCCCCAGAGAGATCCCTGGAAGATGCTCTTCCAACACCTTAAGCTCCTCCAGTGACATTCAAGTGCAAGGTCACTAAGCTCCAACGCTCAGCATGGATCTGGCTTTCCCACTTACTTTGTGACTTGAGCAAGCCACCTTTTCCTCTTTGTATCAGTTTTTCCATTCTTACAATGGTGTGACTATTTGCTTTTTTTTTTTTTAAACCAAGGACAGTTATTGCCTGGAAGGCTTAGCTAGCTGATGTCATCTGTTATCATTGAAGAAATCATCGCTTCTTAGTGTGCAGAAGGCAAGGAGGCTCAGATCCCCACGCAAGCCCCTGTTTAGGCTTCCTTTTACACTGGGCTTCTGTTCTCATCAAACATTCTTACCTAAGTGACCCAAAAAAAAATACAGAAAAGCTTTTGGTTGGCTGAAACGTATTTTTGTGGAGATTCTGATAGAATGGCTCTGCACATCCACATCCTCATTATGAAAATGGCGACCATCTTCCCCAGGTCCATCTCCCCAAACCGACGCATAAATTTGGTCAGAGTGCCATAGGGGTGGGAGGGCCTGAGCTCTCAGGACAAAGGCCGCATTCAAATCTCAGTTGTCTCGCAGGCAAGGCTTAGCGGAGAGACCCAGGGCTGGGAGGCCTCTCCGTGCCTCCCGAGGAGCTGAGGGGGCCACTGGGACCTCCCTGGAGTCCTTGTCGTGTTCTTTTGTTTGAGCTCCAATAGCACTAAAGATTCCATTTCCTGTATTTACCTTGGTTCCTGTGTTTGGAAAAGAGCCCAACCTCAGCCTCCACCTTCCTTTCCCCTCTGGCAGCTGCTGACCTCGGTTTCTACCCAACGGCGCTGGCTCTCCACCACCGACAGCGCACTGTGGACGCCAGACGGACACCAGCCCCTCCCTGGCTTGCCAGCTTGGAGGAAGCGCCCTCTGACCCCCACTGTTATTATTGCTATTATCATCATTACTCTTATCATTATTATCATCCTGTTCCCGCCCTGCCTCCCAGCTCCTCGCTGCCCCCGCCCCATTGTCTGCGGCATCCACAGTCACTCGTCTGGGGTAGCCACTTCCCCTCAGCCCGCACACATCCCGTACCAAGCCGTGGTGTCACCCGAAAGACCCTGAGCCATCCTCGACCTGTGTCCTCCATCTGCGTTAGCTGCAGCCTGTCTGGCTTCCTGTCCACACACAGAGCCTCCGCCTCTGATTCACTCTTTCCCTTCTCAGCCTCTTCCTGCCCTGCGTCCTGGCTTCACCCCCACCAGTCTGTCAAAAGGAACTTCCTACCGGCTCCTCATCCTCCCGTGAGTTCACAGGGGAGCTGGAATCCCCACCACAGCCACCTCATGTCTTGGCGTGTCCCCTGCTGGGCTCCGCTCCTCCAGGACTTCTTCCACAAGGGCTACAGAAGGATCTCCCTAAGACTCAAAGCTGACCAGGTGACCACCCCTGGTCATTGAAACCCTTCCGTGACTCCTCATTCTCTACAGAACAGATTATTTAGTATGAAAACCAAGTCCTTCATACTTGGTTCCCACTGATATCACTAACATTCCAGCCACCCCCTCGCTGTCACAAACATGCTGAAATTCTTACTACTTGTGCACACTGTCCTCTCCCGGTGTCCCATGTCCATCCATACCTTTGCACAAGCTACTTCTTCTGTCAGATAACTCTGACATTTTCCGCCTGGCAAGCTCCTGTTCATGTTTTGGGCCCCACTTCAAAGCCGGCTCTTTACAGGAAGGTCTTCTTGGTTGCACTCAGCACGGGTGGGCAAGTTTTTCCCCATGAAGGTCAGGAGAGTAGATGCTTTAGACCTTGTGGACCACATCCGTCTCTGTCGCAATGACTCCTCTCTGCTCTGACAGAGTGACAGCCACCATGGAGGACACGGAAAGCAGTAGATACAGCTGTGTTCCAATGAGATTTTATGTATGGACACTGAGGTTTTAATTTCATATAAATTTCATGTGTCAGGAAATAATCATTCAGTTTTGGAGTGCTTTTCCATAATATAAAATTTAGCTTATGTACCACACAACACTGGCCTGAGCACCATGGTTTCCTCACCCCTGCATAAAACCATTAGTAAGTTTCTCCTTTCTCTGCATTTTCTTACTGTCCCATAGTACCTTACGTGTGGATCTTTGGATTATTTAATGCCTGAACATCTCACTCTGAAGCATGCAATGAGCCACTGAGGACAAGAACATATTGTATTTGTCATCTCCAAGCACCTGGGCTCTGAATCTAGAACACAAAAGATGCACAGTCAAGGTTTACTGAATTAAGAATGACCTCACAGGGGTGGGATAAAGTGATGGTACCACAATTCAGACTGCAGGGTCATTTATAAAGTATTTCCTGCCCCTGTCCCCATAGACTGAGACCATCTTGCAAAATTCTATCCTTTGTTCAAATGGCTTTGCTTATTCTTGAGGTGTCACATGGGTCCAGATAGTCATAAAATGCAAGCTGTGAAAAAATCACAATGCAATTACTTCTTATTAACACTTTGTGTCTAAGACGTGCAGAACTGGGGATTTGTCCTAGATCAAGCTCCTAAGAAGCCAACTTGGAGACAGACAGTCTTGTATAGATGTTTATTGAGGAGTGCTCTTGGGTCAACATCTGCAAGGACTATGAGAAGAAAGGCTGGAAGGCAGGGGAGAAATTGAACTGGAATACACTTACAACTGGCCTGTCCCATAAGGAATTCAGAAGCCAAGATAGCCTTACAGAGTTTTCCAAAATTGGACCGAGAGGGCCAGATCATTATATTGCACACTGATCTGTCCTTAGATGTGGGTCGCCCCAGCAAGTGGTGTGACCCTAGATCAGGAGGCTTGCTTTCACTGAGCAATTCCAAAGAAATTGCCACCAGGAGCTTTAAGAATGAGATATAAGCAGCACAGCATTCTAAAGCCACACTGTTCACATGGTCACCACCAGCCACAAGTAGCTATTTAAATTTAAATAAATTAAAATTTAATAAAGTTTCAAAATGAGTTACATCCATTACATTTCCAACACACCGTAGCCACATGTGGCTGGTGGCTACCATATTTGACAGTGCAGATACAGAGTGTTCCCACCATCCTACAAAGTTCTACTGACAGTACTGTATGAGAGAATGGGCCATGGAAAAATACTTAAAATAAAACAAAGATGGACATGGCCTTCTGAGAGGTCAGTCTAGCTGGGAGAATAAGCTACAAACAGAAATAACAATGGCCCTTACGTAGAGAATGGATGGATGTTGACGACAATTCCCAGCCCACCCATCCTACTTGATTAGGCCTGTAGAGTCCAGAATCACAAAGGGACCCAGAATTGCCAGCGTGACACATGATTGCATAATCAGTTGGAATCTCATGTGTGTGAAGAGAATACATTTTTGGCGCTGCCTGGGGTCTCCTGCATAGGCACAGAGCTCTTTTCACACATCACCCAAAATAATGGGCTAAAATGGAAAGTGTTTTCTGTTTGAAATGTTACTTTTCTACATGACAACAAATAACTGGTTTGCCCTCCTCTATTTATAAGTCAGTCTAGAACAGAAGCAAAGAGTAGGTGTATTGATCCTTTGGACTTATACCCATGTGTCCTGTCACTAAATAGTAGTGTGACCTGGATAAATCATGGATATGAAGGTGATAATCCCATACTACCTACTCCATGCCTTTTTTTTTTTTTTGAAGATCAATTGAGATAATGAAGGACAGAGTATTTTTTAAAGCAGGTGTCCAACTAATGTTAAAGGGAAATGATCTGTTTAATGCAAGAGTCAAATCCAACTACTCAATGTTTGTGTCTAAACGGCAGAGTTAGCCAAAAGTGACCCACTCAACGTATGATCACCAGTTACAGTTCTTTAGGTTATAAATCAAGGTTCCCAACCCTCTCTGTTGTTTTTGCATTATTTTTTAAATAATCCAAATTTTAGCATGCAATAAAATCTTCGAGTAGTGAATTTTAACAAGTCAACCATAACAGCAGCACAATCACTGGTACATTGTAACAATGTCTTCCAGTACCTATAAAAGGATCTGCAGTCCCTGGACCATGCAGTCACTCTCCCCTCCTCCTGGTGACACTGCTGGAATACCAGCTCACCATTTCACGCCCCGATGCTCCCCAGGTGACCTTCTTGTGCGTTTCAAGAGAATTCGGTCTTTCCTTGGTATTGGTTTGGCTTCAAGCTGCAACTCCAAGTCCTCTCCCCTGATCCTAAGACATGACCCCCATCATGGTCCCACTCAACCTAACCACCCATGCTCAGCCACAGGCGTCACAAACTCCACCAGAACCAAAATCCTAGGACAGGTGTCACGTTTGTTTGCATGATGGCACATACCTGTGTGTGTCCCTTTGCCCATCAAAATGTGCTTTGAGGAAGTTCATCTCTCATAAAGCCCTGCAGATCCCTATGATCCCAAAACCTCCCATGCTTCCTACCAAGATGCCATTTGCTTCTACGTTCCCTCTGCTCCTCTCAATATTTGTAAAAATTTCACAAGTTGAACTCTTCACCTCCATGGCAATGGTGTTCGGAGGTTGGACCATGGGGAGCTAAGTGATTAGGTCATAAGGGCAGAGCTCTTATATAAAACAGGCCCCAGAGAGCTAGCCCGGCCCTCCTGCCATATGAGGGCACAGCAAGAAGGCACATCTATGAACCAGAAAGCGTCCTGGCCCTACACTGAATCTGCTGCCAACTTATGGTATTTTATTAGCAGGGCCTGGGATTGAGACACTGTCCCTCTTGATCCGCTGAAACCACAGCAGCTCCTTGCTTTTCTTTGCATGTGCCAGACACTCATGCTCCAGAGATTTCCACACATTCCCCCTGCCTGGAATGCTTTTCCCTTCGTTATCCACGTGTCTCACTCCCCCACCTCCTTACTCAAATGCTGCTTGATCCACAAAATCCCCCAACTAAGATTTGTATGCTTCTGCTTGGCATTCTTTACCTGCCCCCACCCTACCTACCTCCCACTTGGCACTTGCTACCATCTGAATACTGCACACAACTTTAATTGTGTTGTCTGTCTTCCCTCACCAAATAAGTTCCATGAACCATGTTTGCCAGTGTCTGTGTAGCACCTGGGAGATTTTCCAGCACAGACAGTGCACAGTCGATATTAGTTGAATGAATGAATGAATGAATGAATGGACAAATGGACGAAAGTCATTTGGCTGCAACACTAACCCATGTCAGAGAGAAATGTGAAGACCTGAGGGAATCAGGGGTCTGCTCAAGGTCATGCTATTTAGCACCAGTCAGGCCTGGATTTGAATCCAGCCAGGGGATTCACAAGCTTCGGGCCTTAGGCCTTACTGGACAGAGCCTACTTTTCTTCCTGTCCAAAATGGGCATGGCTGTCCCCATCTCCAGCCCTCACAAACATCCTGATCAGAAAGTACAGAAGCTGCATGGAACGACCAGGCAGAGTGAGCTGGGGAGCCCTGGGTGGTCTCAAGGAGCCCTGCTGTGGTCAAGCAAGTGAGCCAGAGTCCCTGGACAGGGCACAAAGCTGCCCGCCACACTGAGTGAACCTCAGCCCACACAGCTCTGTGGGATCCTCTGGGTGGAGCCCAGTCCTTTCGCCATTTCTCTGGGAAGCTGTTCTCTTGCTAAGTCAACACTGAGGCCTGGACCCAGGCTCATCTCCACACGAGGCACACGCGGTACAGAGCACAGAGCCAGGCCCGCAGCACCCCCTTAAGCAGAAGCAGACTGACCGCTTTGCCCTACACCCGCGGGGCTGTTTTCCATGGCTAGTTCTCCTGAGGTTGTTATCATTTTCCTTTTTTAGAAATGGCTGAGTTATCATCCCTCCTTTCCAAGTTTCCCTCTTTGGACCAGGGAGTAAGGCTTGGAGATCAGACCTGAGCCGGGCGTTCACCTCGATTTGACGTTTCCCCTCTTGCGCTGGTGTTACTTGGGATGCTGTCAAAAGGGATGAAAGAAAAAAAACATTTTCACTCTGGCTTAAAGTTGGCCTCATTTGCAGGTGCTCAAGTTGCAGCCTCAAGGAAGTGAGAGTTTGGGGTTTGTGATTTGAACTGAAAGGCCAAATGGCTTTTCTACAACTAGCAGGGAAAGGCCCAGAAATGTTGATGCCATGAGAAAAGAAGAACTAAAAATACAGAAAACTTTCAGAAATCAAAATAGCTGCAATATCCCTCTCTGGATGTAATTGTCGTCAGTCTCTTGAAAGTCTAATATTCTTCATTTCAACAGAAATGAAACAATGTGAAAATTTTGATTTGATCCTAGAATATCATTTACTATTTTACCTAGAAAATAAGTACAAATGTACTAACTGAAGGTATTTGTAAAGACTTTAAATTGCTATACCCCTCAAGTTATGTTTTGCAGAACTGTGAAGGAATGAATTCTTTAGATTTACTAATACCTGAAAGCCCAAAAACACGGGGAAATAAGAACAATCTTTATAATTGCTGTTAGAATCACTGCAAAATCACTCAACTTCACATGGACAATTCTGATAGCTCATTCTCACCCTCGTGCTATAAAAGAAGTAAAACATGCCTAGTAACATTTTAACATGCATAAAGGCATCTGATAAAACCTCTGCCTTCTCGAATTCTCACTCAAATGCACCAAAGACCAAGTGAACCCACAGGAACCCAAGTCTGTTCCCACCCTAGAAATATTCTACTTGGGAAGTGAGGCAAAGAAAGATGGCAGATCCCAGTTTCCTCTATCAAATGATAACAGTCTAGAAGGAGAATGGAGAAAACTCAAATAGAAAATAGAGAAAGCTCAACACCCTTAGGGTTAAGATGGGCAAACAGAGCAAGTCAAAGGGCAAGAGGGTGCACCCCATTTGGAGCGCATCCTACCACTAGGGGTCGGCAGCATGATGTTTCCACCACGCCACTTGGTGGCCCCGACCTCTCCAGGACCCATCCATCCTGCAGCAGGTACAAAGGACCTGAGTCCAGAAAGCAGGACATTGATCTAGCAATTTCTGAATACCCTGTCGAACATGGAGAAGACATTGCATGTAAAAATGCTGATGCATTGCTGATAAAGTCCTCCACTGTACCACTGCCAAATTCACTCCTGTTTCTTCCTCTACCTCCTTCTTGACTCAGTAGATGCTTGCCAAGGTTGAGAAGCACTGCTCTGAAGTGTTTCATAAAGAATAAAAGACCCTGAATCTAAGTAAGGACACTTCAATTTTAAAAATGATGGGCATTCAGAAGAACCGAGTTAAATAAAAGACAAGACAAAAAAAGTGTTGTTCTTGCTTATAAGAAGAATTAAAAGAACATTATATTTTTGAAATTCCTGCAGTCAGATACAAAGATAATTTGAGATCAGAAAAAATGCAGAGATAAACCACATAATTATAAAAGTTAAAAAATGAAACTAAGAGATTCTGAACTTTGGGAAAAATGACAGACTAAGTTCTTAAAAGGTACCCCCTCCCATCACATGTCGATGGAAATCCTGGATAAATCATGCAATTTTTAATGCATGTAAGTCCTTGAAAGAAAGGAAAATAAATCCTAGGATTCTAAGATCAAAGAAGGAAACATATGAGCTGGCACTACAATGGTCTCAGAAACTTTCAGCATCAGATACAGATGTCATTGTCCACAGGAGGATGGTAGTATGCAACCCTAGGCCGGCAAAGGCAGAGGTGGGATTAGCAATTCATACAAAGTCAATATCCTCTAAGAACTGTTAAGATCCAGAAAGGGCACCAGGAAATCTCCAGGCATCAGCATGAAGATTCAGAAAGAGGCTTCCACAGTACAAACCCAGCAGCTGCTGGCAGAATGACCAATCATGACTGAAAATGAGTTCACAATCAAAAACCACAAACCAAATGAAAAACAAGGACCACAACTACGGGAAGGACACATAAGAAAATTAACAAGTAATAGCTTATTATCTCGGGGGATAAAAGAGATAAAAAAAAATAAAGAAAGAAAATTGCAATTTAAAAGCTGAGGATGAAAAAAAAAAGGCATTTGGAAAATACTGACTTCCAGACTAAATTCTAGAATTTTTTTCTATTTTTCAAAATGTTATAAAGTTGAATTAAAAAAATTTAAAGAGTTGTGTACATTTACAGTGTACCCTGTGATGTTTTTATACATACATTATGAAATGCTGAAAATCAGGATAATTAATGTATCCACACCTCACATACTTGTCATTTCCTGGTGTGAGAACATTCAAGATTTACTCTCAGGAATTTTCGAGTGGACAATACATTTGTACTCACCTTGTTGTGCATTAGATCTCCAAATATGATCCATTGTGCATGATTGAAATTCGGTGCCCTTTGAACGAAATCTCTCCATTCCCCACTCCCCAGGCCTAGTGCTGAACACCACCGTTCTCCTCTCTGCTTCTAAAAGCTCACTCTGTAAGGCTCCACATATATGTGAGATTGTGCAGTATTTATCTTTCTGTACCTGCTTTATTTCAGTTAGCGTAATGTCTTCCAGATTAACTTCTAGATCTAAAAATGTCAACAGGGGATCATACTGTAGCCTTTTAATGAAAAATAGAAAACTGAATGCAACAACGCGTGTATGTGCGCACGTATATAAAACGTCAGGTTGGACTTGTGCCAAGAGTGCCAGTGTGATTAAACATTAGAAAAATCTATTAATGAAATTCACTCATTAACATATTAAAGGAGAAAAATCATATGAGCATCTCAAAAGATGCCAAAAAAGCATTTGATGAAATTTAATAACCTTTCTTGATTTTAAAAAGACAATGAATGGTCTTAGCATACTGGAAGTTGGAGGGAGAGCTTCCTGATATAGCATATCTAATACATTGAGCTTCAAGGTCCAGTGCACATAATATGGAATGGAGAGAGTCTTCCTGCACTTTCTTTAAATTCAGGACAAGGAGAAGGAATACTGTTATCCTTGTACCTACTCAGCATTATATAGAAGGTTCTAGTCTGTGCAGGCAAGTATGAAGAAAGATTAGGATTAGAAAGAAATAGACATTACTATTAGTCACAATTGCAACATTGAAAATGTCATATAATATATAAAATTATTAGAACTACTAAACATGTTTAGGAGTATTGCTCGGTGTAAGAGATTATGCTAAAAATCAACATCATTCCTATAAACAATTGGAAACTCTGATAAAACTTAAAATGCATTCTTAAGAGCAATACAAAATGTAAGACATTTAAGAATGAGTGCCACAAAGGAAATCCAAAAAGCAAGAACTTTATGAAACTGCATTTAAGAGCACAAAAAAGAATTTTAAAGACAGAGATATATATATCATGTCACCATATAAAAGACCCCAACGGTGTAAATAAAGAAATAAATGTTTCTAATACAACTTATAAGAGGGTTTTCCATAGCAATTGATAAGCTAGTGCTAAAATTTCTAGAGAAGAATAAACTGTCAAAATTTTTGAAGACTGAGGATGGTTGACTTGCCCTACTATCTACCTGACACTACAGCAAAGTCACAGTCACTAAAACAGTGTGGCATCAGGGTAGTAAAGAGAAATTCACCTCCAGAGCTGAGCAAAAAAGCTATTCCAGGACAGTCTTACCAATATGTAGGGGCATTAAAAAATGAGACAAGAAATGATTTATTTAATGATGTTGTAGCAATTCACCATCAAACTTTTTTAATTTTTTAAAATGTTTTAATTTTTTTTATTTTTATAGACTGCATTTTGATTCATTGTACACAAATGGATACATCTTTTCATTTCTATGGTTGTGCACGATGTAGATTCATACCATTTGTGTAATCATACATGTACATAGGGTAATGAAGCCTGTCTCATTCCACCATTTTTCATTCCCCCTCTCCTCCCTCTCATTTCCCACTATGTAATCTAAAGTTCATCCATTCTTCTCACCATTAAAATTAAAAAACAAATGAGTAAAGAGAATTCCTCCATTACACCATACACCAGCACAAATTCTATATGGATGAAAAACCCAACTGTAAGAAGGAAAACTTTCAAACCTTCAAGGGAAAAACAAATCAAAGTATCATTATAACCCAACAGAGGGAAAGATTTTTTTCTTAAACAAAAGATAAAAATTATAAAATATGAAAGAAAAGATGTACAAATTTACTAAATTAAAAGGCTCTTTTGCAACAGAAGATATCATGCACACAAGTAAAAGAGAAGGTGCAAACGTTTACAATCACATAATAGGAAAAATAAATGAATTCATAATACAATGAAGCCCTATGAATCAAGAAAAATACAAACCAATAGAAAACAGGCAAAGGCCATAATCAGAAAGTCATGGAAGAGAAAGCAAGAATAGTTAAACGACAATGGTAAAGATGACCAGCTTCTCCAGCAATTAAAGAAACACAAGATCACAATGAGGTTTGTTTTTTGTTAACGACCAGATTTGCACATATTAAAAGAGTCTGACCATACCCCTTGTTTAGTGTAAATGGTATACTTCAAAAACAAAGCCAGAAAAAGTGCTTTTTTTGCCAGTGCCCTTAAACATGTACAAAAAATATGATTACATGATTAGGCCTTGCTGAAAACCTCAAAACATTCCAAAGGGGAAAAGTCTCTTAAAGACCGTTCTCTGACCACGGCAGAGGAAAGCCAGGGATTCATTTCTAGAATGTGTACCAAGAAAACAGCCTCTTGGAAATGTGACCTAAATATGAAAAGCAGAATGTAAACACTCTCAGGAGAATATGAAATACACAAAACCTCTCCAGATAACGATTAAGTTGAATAAGAAACCAAATCTGCAAACTCAGTGTATTTTGAGAAATATTATAATAAAAAATAGCATAATAAAGCTTGCAAAAATAAAGATGTTAAGTCTTCAAATGCTTGTTTTTCTATGTTGTTCCTTTGGTCTGTCTTTCTATACACATCTAAAAATTCAGTAAAGAATGAACTATTTCTACAAGTACATATTTACATGTGCATTACACACTTGTATATGCACATATGCATGCCTATCCACCTATTTGAACATGTATATGCGTGTATACATGCACACAATGTAATCTCTGTTTTGTATGGGAAGATAACAGAAAAATACTGAAAGGACATAGCAAATAATATTAGTGGTACCTCTTGCTGATAATATTACCAGTACTGCATAATGTTTTTATTGTACATTTCCCTAATTTTCATAATTAAATATACATTCACTTTATAATTTAAAAAGTAAAAATAAATTTACTAATTAGAAGAAGATTCTCGAATCTTTTTTGAAATAGTAGCATATGTCTAAGTTTTAGTTGTTTTCCTTTGTTTTGTTGGTTGGTCGGTTTTTGAATTTTAGTATTTTGGGGGTGTTTCTATTATTGCTCTCTGGTATTTGCAAATTAGAACTTTTCTAATATTTCTTCACCTGAAGTTTTCTTCCATTTTATCTTTTTAAATTTATTTTTAATCGGGGTCAGCTTCATGTCCTGGGAGGTGCTAGTGGAGTGAGGGCCTGTCAATAGAGCACCAACTTTGTCCCCAGTACTAAGATCCTTGAGGGGCTGGGGCTGTAGTTCAGTGGCAGAGTACTTGCCTTGCATGTGTGAAACACTGGGTTCCATCCTCAGCACCACATAAAAATAAACAAATAAAATAAAGGCATGCTGTCCATCTACAACTAAAAAAAATAATAATAAAAAAAGAAAGATCTTTGGGCTTCCTCCCTGAGGCCTGAGACAGGAGCAGCGGAGGCTAAGGCATCCTTAATAAGCACCTCAAGATGGTTTCCTATGTCGTTAACGCCCTCACCTGCCATGTCTTACAATAAATCCCTATGGCCAAGGCTCTCTCTGCGGTCCTTTCCCTTGAACCTGCTGCAGGAATGTGCTCCTGATCTCCATCTCCACTTGCTCCTCATTTCTATTGTACACGTTCTGATCTCTTTTCCAACACTATCTGTTACATGATTGTTGGATTTCCTCCCCAGTCATGATCTGCTCTCAGGTGATGTTTATCTCTTGTCTTTTGGTCCCATGTTATGGAAGAGTTCTGCTGCCACTCCTTCATATTACTGACTCCTTTCTCCATGCTATAGGATTAATTATTTTGTGTCAATCCCATTATTATGCATTTTTCAATTCCATACCATTGTCCCTAATCTGATCCATCTCTTTCCATTCCCAGTGATTTTGCCCAGGTCTCCCACTTTCTGGAATTACTTTTTCCCTATTCATTCATGTCTATTCTTCTGTGAAGCCTTCTTTGGCTTTCATGAGTTAATGAGTCAAGATTACTCTTCAGATCCTACTTACCCTGAAGATGCTCCATTGCTACCATGATCATAAGATTTGCAATCATCTCTTCACAAGTTTGCTTTTTCAACTGGATGGTAAATCCCTCAAGATCAAGGTTTGGGTCATGGCTACTCTTGCACTGACCCAGAGAACATTCTCATCAATACTTGGTATATAAGGCTTTTCAGATTTTGCAATTCTGATGTTTGCCACTGGTCCCTATGCATGTGATTACTAGAGATATGGTACATGTTATCTTCCCATTCTTGTTACTGCTTCCATGAACTTCTGACAATAGCTTCCCCCTTTTCCCTCTTCCTTTGTCTGTCTTCTTCTTACTAATTGGTAGGAACTCATAATGAATTCTGATTTCATTATATAAAATCCTCTGCCATTCTGTACATGAGAAATCCTTTTGCCATCTCTGAGCCTCCTCCTCATTTGTCCTTATGTGTCCTTTTCTACACAAAAGTTCTGATTTCATTTAACTCACCTTATCAACATTTTGTTTTATTTATGAAAACTTTTCCTACTGACAGATCTTGTATATATTCTCCTATATGATCTCTTGAAATATTTGCTTTTTATATTTAGGTCACATTTGCAAGTGGTCATTGTGGTGAATGTCTCTGAATTAAGGAGACAAAGAACCTGCTCCTTGGGAAATCGGGGGTAGGTTCAGACAAGGATTTGGCTCTGCCTCTCATCGTCAGCTTGCAGGTCCTGCTGTGTAATAAACAACCCTCAGATCTTAGTTGGCAGAACAAATCTTTATTTGTCATTCACAGCAGCTCCAAGCAGCCTGTGGTTCTGAGGCTCTGCCCCAAGCTGTGAGGGAATCATGGATCTACTCATTATGGGACCAGGCTCAACGTGCGAACTGTATCTGGTTGGAACTCCCTGGTCTCACGGTAGAGGGACAGAATTAAGAGGGATGAAAGAAACTTATAATGTCTCTACAAGTTTCAAGCAAGTCATATGATAGCTCCACAGTTAAAGAGATAGGGAGGCTATTTTTGCCTTCAGGGAAGATGGCAAGGCACAAAGAGAATGAAAACTTGTAAATAAATAATACGATCTACCATGACATCTCTTTCTCAAACCACACGACAAAGGGTCTGTTTAGTACCACAGAAGTTCAGATAGTTATTTGGAAAAGATAGTTCCAAAATAGAGCTTACTATCCACTGCACTCTCCTGGAAATGTGGATATGTTGCAAAAGGGCAAACTTCCTGTTGGCAGCTCCAGCTTAGTCCACCAGCAATGGCTCTGTACACACCCATTTCTGGTGCAAAGGAAGGTGAGGAGACCTTCCTCACCCCAGGCCTTGACCCATTCCAACCTCCAGTGTGTCCAAGGCTCTGCCACCACATTCTAGCACCCTGGTCCCAATCCTGGCCAGGCTGGTATTGGTCACAGAGCAGTTGGTTCAGTGCAGAGGATAATAAAAGGTGAAGAAAAAGGGAGAGAAAAGAAAACAACAACAACAACACACATGCCATTGGCAAGGGAAATATTTCTTGGCTTTCAAAATGCAAAACAGTTCTCCCATACTTTGGCTTCACTTTCTTACAAAAAAAAGAAAAAAAGAAAAAAAAAAAGAATCTTGGCCTCACATGCAGCCATTCACGGCCTCTACCTGGCCAGCTGTGCCCCAGCTTTGTTCTGTTCAGGGCAACAGATAATGTGGCTGGACAAGCCCAGGCGGTCTCGTCAGTGTTCCCAAGTCAGTTTCTCAAGACCTAACCCAAACAGCAACGCCTCCCACAAAGCAGTGCTGCTGGCTGCTTGTGACCACACACTGCCCTCAGTAATTAGAATGGAATCTGAGCTCACCCTGGAATGCATGGGACGTGCAGAAAGAGCCCAGCCACATGGGTCCTCCAACCCTATGTCCCAGAAGAAAGGCACGAGGCGGGGGGGGGGGGGGGGACCGTGCACTGGGGGAGCACCAAGCCCTCGCATTTGCCTGCACTTCTCTCCATGCCCATCAACGCAGAGGATTCACCCAAAACAGCACTCCTGAAATACATAAGCATCATGGTCCTTCAACACAAGGAGTGCTCTCAGCATGGTCCCTGGACCCAAAACATTGACCTCGACCAGGAAATTACAAGAAACACGAGTTCTCAGATTCTACTCCGGACCTGCTACATCCAAAGCTCTGAAGATGGACCCATCATTCTGCATTTTAACAAGTCTTCCAAGTAATTCCCATGCCTGCTGAGGTTTCAGGACCACAATACCAAAAGGTGAACAACCCCGGGGGTTCATTCCATTGGGGAGCATTTATTTCATGGAGGAAAGTCACTTTAATTATAGCCCCCCAATAAAGTCTGAGATCAAAATCCCTCATTGGCAAACTTCACCAACAAATTCAATCAGTGTAATTCGATCCAGAAGTCAAGGGACACATGCCACAGTGAGGAGAGGCAGCAGCGCCATGTGGTTACGAGCGTCCGCTCTCCGGGGCAGATTACCTGTGTTTGAATCCCAGTACGACCATCTTTCATATGACCTTGAGAAAGTCACTCGAAATTTGTAAAGCTGCTTCTCTGTGTAATGAGTACAGTATCTCATCCTCTTAGTGCTGATGAAACGCAGTGGTTCTCCAAAGATGGTTTCGGAGCAGGGTCATCAGCTCCACCCGGAAACTTGTTAGGATTCAGATTCTCAGGTCCCCACCCCAGATCAACTGTATTCTCTATTGTTTTGTAACAAAATTATCCCAATCTCAGCAACTATAAGCAACAAACATTTAACATCTCACAGTTTCTGGGTCAGAAATGTAGACGCCATGTATGCGTCTCGTGAGATTGTGAAGTGGTCAGAGGGGATGTGGACTCCTATGAAGACCCAGCTGGGGCTTGGTCTGCTGCCAAGCTTACTCATGTGGCCATGGGCTCACTTCCTGGCCAGGTGGGCCTCTCCACAGGGCTGTGTCATGACATGGCAACTACTTCTCCCAGAGCAAGTGCTCTAACAGAGAGCAAGAGAAAACACGCCCAAGATAGAAGCCAAGTATTGCTTTAACTTAGTTTCAGAAGTGACATCCCATCCCTTTTGCTGTGTTCTTTAGAAATACATCAATAAACCAGTGAACACTCACAGGGAGGAGATTACACATGAGCACCATCTTAGGGAGGACCATTTAGAGGCTGCCAACCACACCTACTGGAGGTGGGCACTAGACACCTGTGTTTCAACAACCCTTCAACACCTCCAGGTGATTCAGATACAACTTGTATAAGGTTTGTATGAGATGATGGAGACAAAGCACCTCACATGATACCTGGCACAAGAGTACTCAAGGATTAGTCATTTAAGTTATTATGATAATCACAGATGGCATCATCTAAACATGGTACTCAATCTTTCTGCCTGCACCCAAATATCAAGTCATATACATCAACATTTCTCAAACATAGCTGAACCTTAGCATCATCTGTGTAACTTTTAAATATCATGCATGGTCTACCACCCAGGCAATGAAATCAGAATCTCTAGAGATGGGGCCCCTTCATCAATATTTTTAAAGCTAATTCTAATATGCACCTAAGATTGAGAAACACCTGGAATAGAGTCGGGAAACTGGTATCTCAATGTTTTCGTCACTGTAAGTCTACCTTCTTGGAACTAGAGCATTGGCAAAAGAATCACTGATTTTGGTTAAAAAATCAAAACAAAAATACAAAGGAAAATAAATGACAAAACTCCGACATGCACATCTTGTTAAGTCACTCCACATCCTTCCTGCCCCTTTGTCTAACAGTCCATTCCCATTTTACTCTAACCTCTGAAAAGAAGCTTTGCTGTCCTATTGACTGAGCAAATAGAGAGGCACACATGGCGTGCACATATTTGCACCACAGCACATGGCTCAGATGTTAGATGGGGTGCTTGCAAATCAGAGCCCTGGAAGAGAGGAGGACCCGTGTGTTCTCTCCACTCAGGGAGGAAAATCATGTAGTAACTTAGCTCCACCTGGGGCAGCTGGAAATCATGCTGTCAGGCAACAGGGGCAAGGCCATTGGCCCATGCAGAACCTGGAGCAGTAGGACCATTCTTGCCATAAGACCTGTACAGAACTCAGATCAACCAATCTGCCCTTCTCCTTCCTGGCAGGCAGAATCCTCAGGCTGCCAACCCCTGGCCTAAAATATACCCTGATACTGAGCTTATGTAAGGACAGCCTCTTTACCCGCCCCCAGCAAGGCCTGGAAGAGAGCTCAAATGTGGGCTCTGTCCCAGACACCTCCCCGGTCTTCCCCTACGGGTTAGGTTTTGGGAATCTGAGCTCTGGTGGTTCTGGTTAACATCAAAATCCAGCTGTGCTGACCAGGGAATCATCAGATGCTCAGAAGCTGCTCCAGAATGTTGTCCTTGGGAGTTCCCAGCAGAGGACTAATTAGCTCAAAACTGTACCTTTCGCAGGACTGTTTAGATAGAAATAAAGAGGACACAAGAGAACTGTATCCTAATTTTAAAAATAAATAAATAAACCTCTTCTCCTGCAGAACTCATGAGCCAGCTCAGTCTCTGATGACTAGCCAAGGCATTCAGGACCCAAAACTCACTGCTGACAGCTGTGGGGCAGCAGGACAGGAAAAACCCTGGGGGTGGGAAAGGACAGCCGGCAGGGCCACTGATGTCATGAGGCAAGAGCTTCAGCTTCAGAGCCCTGAGTCTTTCCCTGGTTATGTCACCTTGGCAAGTCCCTCTGTGGTTCCCTAATCTCTGAAAATGGGATGGTAAGGGTGAAGGTTGTTTGGGGATCAAGTAAGATGATATATGTAAGAGGACTTAGTAGGTGTTTATCACAGAGTGAGTTTCCTTTCTAGGACCAGCAGAGGAGAGGAGAAGGAGAAGAAGCAGAAGGAAGTGGAGAAGGAAGAGGGGGAGGAGGAAACAAATAAGATGATGTCTAAGAGGCAGCAGCAGGAAAGCTTTCCTCTGGTGGGAGTGGGGATTCCACAAGAGTCAGGAAGCATGCCGGCCGGCTCTTGGGGACTCTCAGTTTGGCTCATACAATACAGGAGCCATTTCTGTCCTTGCTCATCTCCAAAGCAGACACCCCTGAGTTCTCTCCTTTGGGAAACCACTAGCAACCATCCAGAGTGGACACAGGGCAGACATCTACACACAGTTCTGGGCCTGGGTGAACGATTCAGTAATGAACCTCTCCCAATTCAGGCTACTTACCATCCAAATTTCTCTAAAATTTTCTCTGTAACTTTTAAACCTGAGCCTTTATCCAAATTATTTCCAAAATGCATCTCAAACTTAGCATCCACACAACAAAAAGCCCCGTTGGTCGGTGAGGTGTTTGGCCAGTCCTATGACCCTCAACTGACTTCTTTCACCACTGCCCATCTCTCACTTGACTGGGATGTTCCCTCCAAGGAAATGGTTGCATCTTCACGGACTGCCAGGTTGGGCCCCTGATGATTTCAAAGAATACAATGTTAACTGTGGAGTTGCAATGCAGGTCAACTAGTTTCAAGTGGTATTTTTCTCTCTCTCCCTCTCCAACATTCTCCTTTCATGAACTCTGTCACAAAAAAGGCTGAGACTGACAGTTCCAATGCAATGTTCAAACTTCCAAGACCCCAAAATAAAAGAATTTTTTCCAATTTGACATCTGTAACAATTTCCTACACCAAAACTGCATCAGCACACACGCACTGTACAATTAAGAATAAAATTGGGTTGGATCTGCAAACATTTGCAAACAATTCTTTATTTTATTATAACCTCTTGTTTAGAAAGAAGCAAAAATGCTTCCATGACAAATGTTTGCCTCCTGGCTGGAGGTGTGCATCCAGGAAGCACCGCCTTCCCGCTGCCGAGGGGACCCGGATGGAAGGAGGCCTTGGCAGGCGGAACAGGCCCTCCGTGCCCACTTGTAATGAACTGTAGGAAAGGACACCATGGCCTACTTTTTAGGAAACCTGCTGCCAAATCCAAATGTGGAAGGAGGGGGGCATGGAGAATAAAAGGAGCTTTGATTCTGGAAATTATGACTTGATGACATTCTTCTTCTCTTTCCTTATAATCTGTATAACTGTAGACACGACCTTAATTATAGATGGGCAGGTGGGGTCAGGCCAAGAACAGGGCTGCAGATAGAATTTGTGGCTGTGGAATTGCTGGGTTGGGAGGATCCAGCTTCTCCTTGCACTTCAGCTGCTCTCCTGGCCTCTTTCAGATGTGCAGCCCCTTTGGTGATGAGGTTTCAAATGCCAAGTGCACAACAGGATTCCCTGCCCTGACCAAAGGATCAAAGATCTCAGATTCTGAGAAATTATTACCCATGGAGAGTGACCTGCAACAAAGCCACTTCAGTGTCACCTGAATCCCAATGAGTCCCCATTCTGCTCATCCTAGATACACCCACACAGTGTTAGGAAAGGAAGGAGGAATGAATGACGTCATCGGGGAACAGCTTCTCAATCAGGCACTGCATTGGGCTGGTTCGTTTTCTCATTGAATTCAGGTAATAATCATGCAAGGCAAGGTGATTACCTTCCATTTTAAGGATCAGGAGAGACTGAAATATTGGCTGACTTCTCCGAGGCTGCCCATCTGCAAAGGGAAAGGACCAGAATTGGAAACTGGGACTAATCTGTGTTTCCACTGACTGTTTGGGGCCCATTTCTTTCCCATTTCATCTTTTGAAGTCACCCCTCTGCCTAAAATCTATAATGGTCCCTCTTGCCCAAAGAACAGAGTCCCAAGTTGGCTTGCACCTCTGGCAGGGCTAGGGACTGAGCAGGGGCGATGGCAGGGGCTCAGTGATATGGAGCCAGGTAAAGCTATGTGTGCCCCGGTGGATGATCTGTGAGCTACACATGCATGCAGGAACCTGAGGAGGAGAGTTCAGCACCTGCCCAAGTACTTATCCATTAACCACAAATGAAAATGCAAAAGGGAAAGAAAAAAGGAGGGACGGAGGGAAGGAGGGAGGAAGTTGCTGAACATTTAGGGATTCTCCCCAGTACCTGAGCCTGGGTTTCCAGCAGTCCCTGTTGTGTGGAACCAATCTACCTTCTGCATTAATTAGGTAAAGACTAGGAGAATTGCCAGGTAAGGTGGTGCACAACTGTAATCCCAGCAACTCGGGAGCCTGAGACAGGAGGATTGCAAATTCAAGGCCAGCCTCAGCAACTTAGTGAGGCCTTAAGCAATTGAATATGAGATTCTGTCTGAAAATTAAAAAAAAAAGAGAGAGAGAGAGCAGGGAATGTGATTCAGTAGTAAAGCAACCCTGGGTTGAGTATCTAGTAAAAAAAAAAAAAAAATTAGGAGAATGAAAAGGTTGAGAAAGTGACCTCCTCCAACACACACACATTCACATGCACACACACACACACACACGGGAAAATATGCACATATACACACATATGCAAACACATGCACACACACACAAATACACACACATACACAAATATACTCACACACACACAAAAACTCACACACACACATACACAAATACACTCACCTACTCACACACATACACATAAACTCATGCTCACATACATACATGCACTCACATACACATGAACACAAACATTCATACACACATATATGCACATGCACACACATGTACACATTCACATGCATATACACACACAAACACACATGCAAGCATGCACACATACACACACACTGCCTAAAAGAAGAGCAGATCGTGTGGGTTTTGACGTTGGAGAGTCCTTACTCCTCACTGGACATGCTGGAGACGAAGCCTGGAGGACTGGAAGGAATTCCTACGCCTTCAGGAGCACCCGCCTCCCTCCTCGCCTTCCCTCCATGCTCCTTCGGCTCCTTCATGCGTGGTTTATGGAGAACAACCTGGGAGCAGGCTCCCAGCTCTCCGCCCAGGCTCCTGGGTGCACACGTGTAGCTCGCAGGTCATCTGTCGAGGCGCCGTGCAGGACCACGGAAGAGCAGATCGACCGTACCTTGAAGACACGTCCCCGTGGGAAACCATCTCCCACCTGCCGAACACCACGTCCGTTTCATCACGATGCTTCGAAGGGAAGAGCAGCGTCCACTGCTACGCTCGCCCTTGCCGGGCACGCCCCGTATGTCACCCGCTCCAATTTTTCTAACAACCTTTGGGGAAAATCTTATCATTCTTCCTCTCTCCCACAGTTAAGGGAATGGAAAAACAGAGAAAGTGAGTCACTTGAATAACATCAGATAGTAAAAGACCAAACTAGGGTCAGAACCCATCTGCCTACCTCTACCGCCAGTTCTAACCTGGGTGACAGAGCTCCATCCGGGTTCATTATTGGAGATTGGCTTTAAAAGTCCATCCACCAAGTTAAAATCAAAGATGATGCCGAGGAACCTGAAAAGGAGACATTCAGCAATTTCAGGGTTCAGTGACAATGCAGAACCTCGAAGAACAAAGAGAAATAGAGTCAGGAGATGAGGCTCTGCTGGGATGGGGACTCAGAAGATCTACAGGAAGGTGAGAATTTGGGTAAGAGTGTCTTTACCTCGTAAGTGTCCCAAAGGCAGAGGAAGAGCGACCTCCAGGGTTCGGAGATAGAAAATTCCTAAGTGGGGGGAAGTTTAAAAATAACAAAGAAAGGGCTTCAGGAACTACAGCCATGAACTACAAGTACAAATCCAGAGAAACCCCCCAAATCCTTGCTACGTCCCTACTTTTTCCTTCACTGATCATTCAGCATTCCGTGATTTATTTTAATTGAGCACCTACTCTGAGCCCTCACTGCTCTATGCATGATGCTGGTCTGTGACCGGAGCGGTGACGTCGCGCCACTCCCAGAGCCCAGGTTCTCATGAAGGAGCCAGGCAGGAGCAGACACATAAGTACAAGGAGTTGTCCGGAGGGGCTCCGTTTTGGGGTGGAAAATGAATCTGACGTGGCGGAGTCATCCTTCGGGTAAGGCGGTCACTCTGTGACATTACACTGTTTTTTTGAGAAGGTTGCATTAAGCAAAATGTGAATTAAGCGAAGAATCAAGCCAAGCAACTTGTTGCAGGGCGAGGATCCCGAGGTAGGGGAGAGAGATGACGGATGGAAACACCTGAGATGAGAACTCACTTGACCTGCTGGAGGGCGAGCGGCAGAGTGTTGAGGCAGAGGAACATGAGGCGGCTGGTAAGGGACGGGGAGGGGGGGATTCGGAAGTGCCTGTGGATCATGGAAAGGAATATGGATATGATTTTAAGTGCAGGAGGAAACCATTAAAAACCAAGACCAGAGAAGTGATGTAAAGAAGTGATCATCCCACAACCCAGCCTGCTCTCCCCTCACGAAAACCCAGGTGTGGCAATATGAGTAAGAGTGATTAGTGCCACGCTGAGGACTATCATCTCCGCGTTGCAGACACTATGCTTCCATTCATATGACCTGAAATCTCATAAGCAATGTTTGCCAGGGGGATTTCCCATTTTTGACTCAAAATGACAATTTCCAAAATCACAATCCTTTTTATCTGAGTAACTGCTTAACTCTGTCCCCCCTGTTCTGTCCTGGAACAGGAGCATTCTTTTAGCTGAAAATTTGTGCCTGGTACTTTCTGCCATAACAGATTCTGTACACTGTGCCTTTGCTCATTTCTATCACCCCGTGTCTTTTTCTGCCTCGCTCCCAGTGTTTTGTCATTCAAATGTCCTCTGTCTCCTCCTCCAAGGGAGGAATAGAGGTGCCCCATGGAACAGGACCAAGGACAAGGGGATGGGACTCACCAGTGGAGACCTCTCTCCCAGGGCCAACAGCCTGTTTTTGATTGACAGTTCAAAGAACAGTAAGGACCTGACAGATGTGTGTAGAGAACGCCGTCAGTGTTGACTGTGATGGACGATCATCATTACCCTTGTGATTTGTCTTCTAATCCGTATTTAACCTTCTTGATGTCGGGTTTTACGTGACACGTTTCTGGTGTGCAGTTGATCTCCCAGATCCTAGCAACGCACCCACTCTGGTCTCTGTTGGTCCGCAGCAGAGTCAGGAGAGTGGAGGTGCCCAGACAGGACTTTTGGGCAAGCACAGGCCAGCACCCGCGTCATTCCATCCTCCTTCCTGAGTCTGCACCCCAGCTCCTTTAACCATCGCTCCTGGAAGCTCTTTTTGAATGCACAACAAACTCATCGCCTCTGTTGACAGGTAGGAGGACATGTGACTCCTTTTCCAGCGCCCCTGCCTTTCCTTCATCGATTCTTTCAGAACTCCTGAGCAGCGTTCCCGGGTCTTAGTCCTAAGTCCTCTTGGAGCCAGAGGAACCCTGAGAAGTGAGATCATGGATGGACGTGCCATCCTTCCTTCCTGCTGCTTCTGCTGGGAGGTGCGTGCCCCTCACCCTCATGGACATCGCCCACGTTTCCAAGGCTTAGATTCTCCGATTCCCCCTCTTCCTTCACACACCTGCTGCCTCTTCTAGAGATGACTTTAAAGCTGGCTTCTCTTTCCTCCACCCGTGAACCCTGGGCTCCCGGTGAGCTGCCCCTCCCCGACAGGCTTCCCGTTCCCGGTCACTCCTGTTCAGTTCTGGCTGCGAGTCCTCCTTTCCACCTCCCTGGATGCCTCTTTTGTCCTGGAGTTCATCATGGAACTCCCTGGCTCTGGTTACCTCTCCATGATTTTTGTCACTGAAAAACTTCACCCAGGCCTAACTATACTTTGGGGCCACTTTCAGCCACTGTCACCCGGCTGCCTGAAACCACACCCTACAAATTCAAGCTGACTCTTTTCCTTCAATGACTTGAAATCCACCTTCCTGCCACTTTACGGTTTCCAGTTTTTAACTTCTCACTCTGTCACCTCGCCCAAGGTCCCCGTCACGTCCATTCTGTCAACCGATGCTCTTCTTGTTGGTGAGAATCCAGCAGGGCAAACCAGTGACCTAAATGGCTTCCTCCACCCCATGGAAGATTACCTCTTCAGATGGGAAAGTCATGAAATCATCAAGCATACTGCTTTTAATTCAAGGAGACTTTTAGCAAGAATCTGGACAACTCAAGTCCCTGTCATTGCAGCTATTTTTTCTTGCTGGGATGGTCTTTGACCAGCCCCTGAAATGCATTTTCCATTTGCTGCCTTGCATTTGCTAGATGGCCTGTAGTTTACAGCATGCAGATTCTACAAATACATTAAGGTCACCCCTCTGTGCAAAACCTGGACAGATCCAGGTCAGGGCTGCACCAGCCACTGAGTGCAGCAGTAAAATGAAACAGAGTAATTGAGCTTGAAACTCACAGGGAATTGAGGTAAAACAGGAATTTGTCTCCATTTTCTTCTCTGTTTTCTCCATGGGTTCTGCCTATTGTGAGTTCACTTTGCTGCCAAAGGAGATGGTTCCAAAGCTTATTCAGTTTAATCATCTGTAAAATGGGAATGGGACTATCTGCCTACCTGCTCATAGGAATATTCTCTTGCTCAAATGAGGGTGAGAAAGTTTTGTCAGAGGACTGAAAAGTGCTCAATAAACATGATGAATTTTGTAGCATCCTTTCCCCAAGTGCTAGAATTGACTTAATACTCTCTGTGGTCAGAGAATTTGCCACAGGAAAAAAAAAAAAACTAATGCCTTGTGAGGCAAATTAGACTAAGAAAAGTCAAAACATCATTAAGCTCATTAAAGGTCTTATGCAGTTTTTATATTTCCAAAAATGAAGCTCTCAAAGCAATGGAAGAAATAGACAATTATGTTTTACCTGTTTTGATTTATATTTGCTGAATGCTAAAGGATTAATATGCATTTACTTCTGATGCTAAAATTACTATGAAGACAATAATACATAGCACTTACCAAACACTATCTGCCAGGCCCTGAGCTAAGATCCTTGCAAACATATCTCACCTAATGCATGCAGCAACCCTGTGAGCTGTGGGCCATTATAACCTCCATTGACAGATGAAACCATGCTGAGATGGCAGAAATTGAGGAACTCTCCCAACTGACAAAGGAGGGGCTAGAAATGCATGACTCAGAAAGAGGACAGATGCTTCTAGACCCAGCCTACCCCCACTCAATTCCAGTTGCTGTCTCCCCACAAGCTCATCTTTATTTTATTTCAACTTTCAAACTGCAAACCTGTTCTTGTGACCAGAGAACACTGAACAATTACCAGCACACTTTGGCAAAATCTCATAAAAGCTTCCAAGCCTTTCCCCAATATTCTTGCCCAAGACAAACAATAGCTGGGGTTTATCTATCCTAGGTCAGGTGTCAGGAACTGGGGTTGAGGGAAATCTCGGGGGTATGACAACTTGAGAGTTCAGAGGTGAGAAATTTCTTTGAAAAAAAAAAATTCTGCTAGTACTAACAGCTTGAAAATGATCAGTAAAGTGTTCATAAAAACAAACACAAAAAAAAAATGAAAACGAGAAAACAATTCATTTGCTGCCTTTGCCTGTTAACTTATCAGTATAATTCCTTCACTATTTAATTTTCCCTAAATCAGCTCATTTTTAATTAAATGCCCATTTTAGCCTTTCCTTAACAATATCTATAAAAATAGATTCAACATGCTCCCTTTGTCTGATATGCATATTTAAAATGAATATACAACTATTAAAATTTAATTTTTAAAAATAACCTTTCTGTGTGCTACTTCCAATCATCTTGTAAACCAACCACACTATGATAAATGGTGACATAATTTATTAGTTTCTAATGCCAGCTCATAGACACCAGGATAATTTCCACAGGAGCATCCAGGGAGATGTTTTGAAAATAGAGATTATCTAGTCCCACTCCCAAGATGCTCTGATTTAGCAGATATTGAGTAGAACCCATGTATGAGTAAGTTTTGGGTCACTGTAATGAAGTACCTGACACAGGTTACTTATAAAGTAAAAAGTGGCTCATTTGGGCTCATGGCTCTGGAAGTTCAGGTCTAAGATTTGGTAACCCCATTGATATGGGCTTCTAGCAAGCGCAGCACACCATGGGAGGAGTGTGTGTCAGATTGAGGACACACAACGCAAGCTAGGCAAAAGAGAAAGGGAGGAAAAAAGAGCAGGGTCCCACAATCCCCTCTGAGGGCAGACACCCAATAATGTGAAGACTTCCCAGTAAGCCTCACTGATTAAGATCCACAGCAGCTCTTATTAGTGCCACTCTGGGGACACAGTGCCTCCCATCAGTGCCACCTTGGGGACATATGGATCTTTGGTGGAAACTCGCCCAAACCATAGCCATCAGCTAAACTCTTTTGTTTTGTTTTTACTTTGTTTTTATTATTCTAGTTTTCAGTAACTCCTCTGGTAGCCCTGGTATATAGATGATTAGGAAACAGCTGGTTTAATCTAGTTCCCCCAAAAGGGCTGTTTTGAGAATTCACCTGGGTAAAGCAAACTAAGGGCTTAGGAAGAGCCTATTTCAGAGAACTCAACTTTTCCTGGTCTGTTACTAGACTATGTGTTTATCCATGACCTGAAGACAAACTCACTTCAAGGTAAGGTTGAAGACGAGAGGTTCACTGGGAGCTGAGAAGGATTCTGGCTTCTCTTGGCCAAGCGACGCATGGTGGCCTCCTCCAACCCTCCTCAGTTCAGAGCTGGGGCAAGGCTCAAGGGCAACCGTGGACACGTCCTTGGTGGCTCTTCCTGGCTGCCCTGTCAGTCTGTGTACACATCAACCTCTTACGCACCAGGAGCCTCAGGCCTTTGCCATCGACCTGATGGAAGCCAGATATTCTGTCAAAGGCGTTTCTCATCCTACTCATCTATCTGGCCCATCACAAATGAGAGCGCTTGGTCTTTTCTGTCCTGGCAGGTATTTCATAAACTTCTTCAAGAAAGAACGAGGAAGCTGCCCTGATGTTGACCTGCCTGAGAAGCACCATCAACTCTGGGCATCGAAATTCGAAGTGAGGCAACAAAACATGGGAACAAGCCATCAGAATCGTGAGAGGCCCTAAATCCATACCAATTAAGGAATTGCTGATGAAGTTTGGCTCAGAGAAGATTCTGGAGTGTCAGTTTGCATTTGTTCCTAAGCAGGGGGAACGAGACTGAGAAAAGGCCATCGGGTGAGAGAAAGCTTAGCACAGTCAAGGAACATAAAGCACAGAGAGGACACGGAGAGCTCCTGCTCCCAAGGGCAGGAGCGGTTCAGGAGGAAGTCGAGAAGAGTTGAATGTGGCTTCTCATCTAAGCCCAGGGAGGAACTGTGCAGAGGTGTTTAGCAAGACAGGACATAATCCGGTTTGTTGGGAGAGAATCACTTCCACTGTGTGAGCAATCTAGTTTGGAAGGGGCTAAGTTCACTGGAGTGATCATTACCACCAAATACTCACAGGTCCCTGAGGAGAAAGAAATGGCTCCATCCCATTAATACCCACAGGGCACAGTAGGAAGTTACAGAAAGGCCTATTCCAAATCCTCTCTCCCAAGGATCATAGTTGACACACAATGAAAAGGACTGCTTCCAGAGAGAATAAATACCCTGGCGTTGAGGGTTGTATCAGTCTGCCATAGCTTTATTACAAATCATCTCTAAAGTGGGTGACTTAAACCTCCCACCATTACTGCTTGTGGCGGGTTGACTGGGTGGTTCTGCTCATCTGGGCGTGGTCTGGTTGATCTTGGCTGGGCACATACATGTGTCTATCCTCAGCCTGCAGGTTTGCCAAAGGAGGACCAGTCTGAGATGGCCGGGGTGGTTACTCTGTGTGGTCTCATATCGTTTGGCAGGCCACAAGGGGCTTATCCTTAAGGTGATTAGAGAAAAGCAAAAGAAAGGAAGTAAAACTCACAAGTGCTTTTCCACACTTCCGCTTACATTAAGTGTGCTAATATCTTTTTTACCCTAGAATTATATAAATATTTGATTTTTGTACCTCAAACTATTCCAAGCCTTTCTCTTCTTTTTTTGATTGGCCTTTTTTTAGTTATACATGACAGTAGAATCCATTTTGACATAATCAGACAAGCATGAAATTTGTCCTGCTCTAACTCAGACCCCAGTACCTCGCCTTCCCCTGTCCTCTCCCCACCTCCTGCTCCCTTGCCTCTGTTGATCTCCCTGCCATGAACCCATTGGAAGTTTGCTAGTATCTTCATGGCTGAAGCAAGTCATGTGGCCATGCCTGGAGACCCAAGTGTGAGGGGTGATAAAGTGGGAGTACAGAAGGCATGGATCTGGGGGGCTGTTCATCAACACAATCTACCAGAAGCAGAGTGATCATGTATGAGAGGAGACTTCTTGGTCTAGACTAGAATAGCCGACCTTTATGAAGCCTCATCACACCTAGGATCCTATTTGGAAGAACCAGTAGGGTTCTTTCTACGTGGAAAGAAAGAGTCAAGCTACAGCCTGTGTCCCGTGAGTACACAGGCTACTTCGGTTGGAGTGTTACCAGGATAGGGAGCCGACGGAAAGTGCACTCACAGGCTGGACCCTCTTGCTCCCTGAGGAAGTAGCAGTTCAGGTTCTGGCTGCTCATCTCCCCGCTGAAGAGCCACCTTCTCCGTTCCTCTGATGACCTGAGTTGTGAGAACATCCACGGAACTCTGGGACGGACTTGTTTCATTCATCCACACTCAAGATGCAGGATCATCTTACAACTGGGATATTAACCATGGGGGAAAAAAGCTGCCTAAGGAAACCACTCTGTTCCAGGTCTGAAGCTCATTTCTAAATAAAGATATTAACTCATAAAGGCTTCAGGCCTAACTGAAGCTGACTTATGGAAACCAAGGGAATTAAACACATGCACACATATTCACGCAGTCACAGAAAGTATTTAGAATTCAGATTTTAAAAGGCCAGAAATATTGAAAATATAAAATAAAACCAGCCATAACTATAACTACAAATAAAGTTTGCATCTTGCTAGCAAATGTGGACTATAAAAATTCCAAGTTTTTGTGGTCTGGTTGAGGACAAGCCTATTTCCAAAGCTTCACACAGTGACAGATACACAATTTACATACACATAAAACACACACAAACAGCCTCCTACAAACTCACATATATAATAGCACAACACAAATACATCCACATACACACCAGCACTCATGTACGCACACACAACAGGACATTAATTCCTATATTTTCACAAACACACTCATAAATAATCAGGTTCACATACACAGGTATTATCTTGGAACAAATATGAGAATACGTACTTATAGACAAATACAAAAAAAGTATGTGTGTGTACCCTGGAAATTGAACTACTTTACCTCTGAGCTCCATTTAGTTATTTTTATTTTTTATTTTGAGACAGGGTCATGCTAACTTGCCCAGGATGGCTTTGAACTCGCCATCTCCCTGCTTCAGCCTCCTGAGTTACAGGGAAGGGATTCCAGGCATGCACCATCACACCCAGTCAGAAGAGTTTATTTGGAAACATTAATACAAAGACCCTTATATACACACAAACCCACACACACAGAGGCACAGGCATACAGATACACTCATCAGCAAGTTGCAAACACATCCCATTCAGTACCATACCATCAAGTGAACACACACACAGAGACAGGCTCTCCTAATGCTACGGCATCCATGTGCACCAAACACTCACCCCTATACACACGTGTCCATCCACCTCCCCACTCTGAGGGGCCATGGTTGATCTGGTCTCTCCAACTTCATGGAGCATCCCTGGTCCCTCCTCTGGTCAGCTCTCTTTCCATTCTAGGAAATCCTAAGTTCTCCCTGTTCCAACACTTTTGCACATTCTCTCCCCTAGATCATCACATGGCCAAACTCCCTGGGATCCTTCAGGCCTCAAATTCAAAACCACCTTCTCAATAAGGCTCTCCCCAACCACTGCACCATGTGGGTAGGATGCTTAGCTTCTCCATCACATACCATTTTGGGGTTATAATAGTGCTTATCTGAATTTTGAAATCATACTTTCCCCTGTGATGGTTTAATATCTTTCTTTCCCACTGGACTGTGAGCGCCATGTCTGTTTCGCCCATTATTTACATCCTAAGTCTAACACGGTGCCTGGCAAACAGTGGGCAGTCCATAAATAATGAATGCACAAATTACTCAGATGGGAGTCAATACATGATGTGCTTTTAAGACAGCTACCAGAGTGAAATTCTGGGAAAGAGTGCAAGGCACACCAGAATTATATTACCTTGGGAACAAATGATTCAGGTTATTTATGTACCCATGCCCGAGTGTCATTGTCCAAGGGCTCTTCCTGGAACTGGCCTGCTGGGCAAACACACAGAATGGCCTTTCAGGGTTCTGAGTTGGAGGCAGGGAAAAGCCCTTAGGCACACAGCTGCAGAGACTGGCAGTTAGGAGTCAGACACTCTAAAAGTCAGGGTGGAGGCGGGACACCAGTTGTCTCTACCAACTGGCAAGGTGGATTGAAAACCAACAGAGAGCAGGTCTGTGGGAAAGCGGACACTGCTGGCAACTGTGGATAAAAGTGAGAAGAGGGGAAAACAGCTCTTTCACTGGTAATAATACTGCCCAAGGGAAACAGGCCTGGAAACACTGAAGTGCCAAAGATAATGTCACCATCCAGATCAAATAGATGAAACCAACCACTATGGCTGGTCTTTAGGTAGGGGTAGCTCAAGGCAAGCCAACCCCAAAAGCGGGGAGATGAGCGCTGCCGGAGATATGACAACAGCCCTTGGAAAGTCCCAGGCCCTTCTGACTGAGGCTCACCAGTGGCAGGAAGGGAAGTCCTGTGGTTGGGACAGGGTTCTGCAAACAACTCTAAGCCTTTGAAATACATGTGCAAAGCAAGAGTCATCTGAGGATGGAAAATGTCCCCGACTCATCTGGTCTTCTGGAGCCACATGATGTGCTGTAAGGTGAACTCTCGGCAGGAGAGCGGGCGCTATCGCTGGGGCCTCTTTTCCCTGTCCATCCACCACACCTCCTGCCTCTAACACCAGTGTCCATGCCAAGTTCAAAGTCGGTTTGTTAAAATAGCAACAGAAGTCAGGTCTATGGGCACAGTTGTCACCAGAGACACAGACTAGGTCATGTGTTCAGATGGCCTGGGCTCCTGAGATGAACCACGGGAAATGTCAAACTTAATGAGATCGTGTGGTGGGGAGGATGCTCACTGAAGAAAGGCTCTTCTGCCCATATTGACCCGACGTGTGTAAGAACAAGTTCTGATGTGCTCCAATTAAACTCCTTCTAAAACTCATGCCATAAACTCATGAAATCCAGTTCTGGGGGAAGGAGAGTCCTTCTTCAGAACCTTCTGTGAACAGTGGAGTTTGGGCCTCGTGGCTCAAAGTCTCGGATCTATGACCTAGATTCCACCACCCCTCCAACAGTGATACACCTGCTACCCAAGAGAGTCTCCCAATAAGTGCTGCACATCAGTGGCTCTCACGGTAACTGGCCAGCAGAATTAGATCAGCATCCCCTGGGAACTTGCAGAAATGGAAACTGTCAAGGCCCACCCCAGACCTTCTGAATCAGGAATTTGGGGAGTGAGTCTCCACACTCTCTTAATGGGGTATTTTGAAAAATGCAAATTACTTATTTTAATTAAGGCCAATTTGGTAATCTCTATTTCATTTGTTCTAATTAGTTATACAGAATAGCAGAATGCATTTGGACTCACTGTACACAAATGGAGCACAACTTGTCATTTCTCTGGTTGTACACGATGTAGAGTCACTTCATTTGTGCAATCATACATGTACATAGGGTAATAATGTCAGTCTCATTCCACCATCTTTCTGACCCCCATACCCCCTCCTCCCCGCTCCCTCCCCTCTGTCCTATCCAGAGTTCCTCCATCCTTCCTTTGCCTCCCACAATTATGGATCAGCACCCACTTATCTGAGAAAGCATTTGGACTTCGGTTTTGGGGGATTGGCTTACTTCACTTAGCATGATATTCTCCAACTCCATCCATTTACCTGCAAATGCCATAATTTCATTCTTCTTTAAGGGTGAGTAATATTTCATTGTGTATATATACCACAGGTTCTTTATCCATTCATCCATTGAAGGGCATCTAGGTTGGTTCCACAGTTTAGCTATTGTGAATTGAGCTGCTATAAACATCCATGTGGCTGTATCACTGTAGTATGCTGATTTTAAGTCCTTTGGGTGTAAACTGAGGAGTGGGATAGCTGGGTTAAATGGTGGTTCCATTCCAAGTTTTCTAAGAAATCTCCATACAGTTTTCCAGAGTGGTTGCACCAATTTGCAGTCCCACCAGCAGTGAATGAGTGTACCTTTTTTCCCACATCCTCACCAACATTTATTGTTGCTTGTATTCTTAATAATTGCCATTCTGACTAGAGTAGATGAAATCTTAGAGTAGTTTTGATTTGCATTTCTCTAATTACTAGAAATGTTGAACATTTTTTCAACGTTTGTTAATTGAATATATATCTTCTTCTGTGAAGTATCTGCTCAGTTCCTTAGCCCATTTATTGATTGAGTTCATTGTTTTTTTGGTGTCAAGTTTTTTGAGTTCTATATAAATCCTGGAGATTAATGCTCTATCTGATGTGCATGTGGTAAAGATTTTCTCCCATTCTACAGGCTCTCTCTTCACATTATTGATTGTTTCCTTTGCTGAGAAGAAGCTTTTTAGTATGAATCCCTCCCATTTATTGATTCTTAATTTTACTTCTTGGGCTTTAGGCATACTGTTAAGGCCCTCAGACAATATGATAAAGATTTGGACCTGATTTTTCTTCTATAGATGCAGGGTCTCTGGTCTAATTCCTAGGACCTTGATCCATTTTGAGTTGAGCCTTGTGCAGGGTGAGAGATAGGAATTTAATTTTGTTTTGCTGCATATGGATTTCCAGTTTTCCCACCACCATTTGTTGAAGAGGCTGTCTTTTCTCCAAAGTATGTTTTTGGTACCTTTGTCATATGAGATAACTGTATATTGGTTTGTCTCTGTGTCCTGTGTTCTGTACCATTAGTCTACATGCCTATTTTGGTGACAATACCATGCCATTTTTGTTACTATAGCTCTGTAGCATACTTTAAGTTCTGATATTGTGATGCCTCCTGCTTCACTTTTCTTGCTAAAGATTGCTTTGGCTATTCTGGGTCTCTTATTTTTCCAAATGAATTTCATGATTGCTTTTTCTATTTCTATGAGGAACATCATTGGGATTTTAATTGGCATTGCATTAAACCTGCATGATGCTTTTATTAGTATTGCCATTTTGACAATATTAATTCTGCCTATCCAAGGACAATGGAGATCTTTCCTTCTCCTAAGGTCTTCTTTAATTCCATTCTTTAGTGTTCTGTAATTTTCACTGTAGAGATCTTTCTCCTCTTTGTTAGATTGTTAATCTCTCCTTTTTTAATGCTGTAATCTGTCCATAGAAACAGAGCAACTCTGTTATGGTTTTGATCTGAATGTCCCCCAAAATCTCATGTGTTGAAACCCTATTCTCCAGTGCAGGATCATTCAGAGGAGGGGATTTTGGAAAATGATTGGATCACAAAGGCTCATCTCATCAATGGATCAATCCACTTTTGGATTAATAATTTGAATGGACTACTGAAAGCGGGTGGAAACTGTAGGCAGATGGAGCAAGGTTGGAGGAAGTAGGTCACTAGGGATGTCCCCTTGGGGACTGTCTTGCCTGTGGCCTCTTCCACTCTTTCTCTTCTTTCACAGGCTAAGTGGCTTTCCTCCAGCATGCTCCTCCACCATGATGTTTGACTCAGGTCCAGATCTATGGAGCCAGATGACTTTGGACTTAGAACTCTGGAACCATGAACCAAAATAAATGTTTTCTACTTTAAGTGGTTTGTATCAGGTATTTTGGTCACAGTGATGGAAAGTGGACTATCACAAACTCAAAAGTCATGAAAATATCCCCAAATTTATCTTTACAAAGTTTTACTGCTTTTCTTCACCTTTTCTATTTAGAACTAAATAGGATTGATTTTGTTTATGATGTGTGATACAATTCCATATTTAATTTTTCCATATGAACATCCAATTGACCCAACATGACTTATTGAAGGACAGCCTTGAATAAGTGAGTCTTCTGAAGGGAGCACATAGCTAGATCATGTCTTTTATCCATTCATCCATTTTATGTCTTTTGTTTAGAAAATATAATTGATTTTCATATTGACTTTTTATTCAACAACCATGCAAAATTTACCCATCAATTTATAGTGTATCTACAGATTAAATGGAATTTTCTACATGTACATTCTTGTCTTCTACAAAAAATGGTGGTTTTAACTTCTTTCTACCCAATACTTATGCCTTTTATTTCTTTAACTTGACTTATTGCATTGGATATCATATTAGTCAGCAGTCCTTCACTGTGACAAAATACCCGAGATAATCAACTCTATAAGGAGGAAAATTTTGGCATTGGAGGAGGGCACTCCTCCAATGTATTCTCTCCCTTCCATTAGGCCTGACTTCCTAAAGGCTCCACTGCCTCCCAGTAGTGCCACAGCTGGCAACGTAGCCTTCAACACATGGGCCTTTGGGAGACATTCAGTGATCCAAGCAGACAGGCTCTCTAGTAAAATTTTGACTAGAAATAACTATAGTGACTATCTTCAGCTCATTACTAATTTCAGGGAGAAAACTTTCCATGTATCACCATTAAACATTAATGCAATGTTTGCTCTATGATTTTTCACAGATATTATGAGATTTCGAAAATTTTCTTCTGTTCCTAGAAAAGTTCAAGATTTTATAATAAGTAGATGTCGAATTTTTCAAATGTTTTTACTGCCTCTGTGGAGATGATAACTTTTTTTTCCTCTTTTATGTCATTGACATGGTAAGTAGTATGACTGCTTTTAAATGTGGAACCACCTTTGGATTCCTGGAATAAATCCAACTTTGGCTAGGTTCATTTCCCTTCTTAGATAACAGTTCAATTCCATAATTCTCATTTTAGGATCTTGCATCTATACGGAGAAATTGATCTCTTAATTTCCTTTTGTGTAATGTCTTTGTCAGATTTAATGTCAAGGGTATTTTTGCTTCCTAGTAAGGATGTTTCTAACTTTTTGAAAAGTTTGTGTATTGCTATTATTTCTTCCATAATTCTTTAAAGTTAACTGGTAACGTGTACCTAAAGACTTTAAGTTCAAGTTTAAATATCTTTATTTTCATATAACTATTCAAACAGTTTCTTTTCTGGTCAATTTTTATTAGTATTTTTCTTGGAATTTTCCTTATTAATTAACATTTTAAAATATATTAGCATAAAGTTTGCATTACATCCCCTATATGTATATGATCTCTGCTGGTGTATCTTTTCCCATAAATGTACTATAATTTGTGCCTTGTTTAATTCTTGTTGGTTAATCTTGCCAGAGATTTATCTACTACATTAGTCTTTCAGAGAACCAATTTTGGATTTTTTAATTGTCTCTATTATATATTTGTTTCTAATTTATTAATTTCAACTCATCATTTTCTGTATTGCATATTCTTTGGGTTTAATTGGGCTTTTTTCAAAGTTCTTGAGATGAATACTTGAATAATTAATGTCAACCTTTTCTTATTTACTCATATGAGGATATGGGAGTATAAATTTCCTTCTAACACAAGTTTGACTGTATTCCAAATATTTTTATATGTCATGTTTTTATCATTATTCATTGCAAAATGCTATCTGTTTTTCAGTAGAATATATTCTTTCACTCATAAAGTATTTAGAAATGAATTGTTTAACTTCCAAATATTTGGGTATTTCTAATTTTCTTTTTGTTACTTATTTGTAGCTCCAGTCCATGGGGATAAGAGGACATACAGCTGACAAGTTTTAGTGCATTAAATTGAGTGAAACTTGGCAGGCATACTGGCACATGCCTGTAATCCCAGCAGCTCAGGAGGCTGAGGCAGGAGGATCGTGAGTTCAAAGACAGCCTCAGCAACTTAGTGAGGTTCTAGGTAACTGAGCCAGGCCCTAGGTAACTAAGGGAGAACCTGTCTTGAAATTTAAAAAATAAATAAATTAAAAGGGCTGGGGATGTGGCTCAATGTTTGTGCCTCCCTGAGTTCAATCCCTGGTACCAAAAAGAAGGGAGGTGAAACTTGATTTCTGTCCCAAAATATATCCAATTTTACTTAACAGTCCCATGTGTAATGTTAGTAAGTATTCTGTTAATATTCAATTAGTATACAATTAAGTCAGGTTTATTCAATGAAATAAATTAGACTTGTTGATATAAATTAGTTTGAGTGCAATGTATCTTGTTCAACATTACAGATTTTCTGTTTGTTCTCTCAGCTCTAAAGCGATCATCTTAAAAAGTCACCCACAATTGTGGACTTACCTGTTTGCTATGTTTTAAACTATGCTAATTGAATACATATGAATTTAGCATTGTTATGTCTTCCTAAAGCATTAACCCTCTCGTCATCCTAAAATGCCCATCTCTATCTCCGGTGATACTATTTTCCTAAACTAGGCTTTGTTTCATGTAAGAATAATTACCCAGTCATCTTTTGGATAGTTACGGCATTCTTTTGAATTTAATTTATATGTACCCTTATTTTTAAAGCAAACCCTTTGTAAGCATATGCTTTTGAGAAAGAAATATTTCTCTTCTAATTACAGAATTTAGGCCACATATATTTAATAAAACTACTGATATATTTGGGTTTAAATTTACCATTTTACTATTTGTCTTTGATTTTTTTCATCCTTTCTATATGCCTGTGTTTCTTCTTTCTTACCTTCTTGAGGATTAATCAGATATTTTTATTTAGTCCATTTTCTACTCGATTACCTTTTGAACTATGTATGTATTCTTTTTCACTTCTTGTACAAGTTACTAATGCAAGTGAGTACTTTTACTACTCCCCACATATTTTGAGAATCCTGGAACACTTCCACTCTATTTATATCTCTTTCTTTTATTATTTTTACAGACTGCATTTTGATTCATTGTACACAAATGGGGTACAACTTTTCATTTCTATGGTTGTACACAATGCAGATTCACATTCATGTAATCATAAATATACATAGGGTAATACTGTCTGTTTCATTCTACTATCTTTCTGTCCCCCACTTGCTCCCACCCCATTTTCCTCTACACTATCCAAAGTTCCTTCATTCTTCTCTTCCTCCCTCCACCTTCCCTCATTATATATCATCATCCACTTATCAAAGAAAACATTTGGCCTTTGGTTTTTTGGGGCTTGGACTATTTCACTTAACATGATATTTTCCAACTTCATCCATTTACCAGAAAATGCCATAATTTTATTCTTCTTTATGGCTGAGTAATATTCCATTGTGTATATATACCACAGTTTCTTTATTCATCAACTGAAGAGCATCTCAGTTGGTTCCACAATCTAGCTATTGTGAATTGAGCAGTTATGAACATTGATGTGGCTGCATCACTGTAGAATGCTAATTTTAAGTCCTTTGGGTCTAAACTGAGGAGTGGGATAACTGGGTCAAAAATCAATAAATGGGATAGATTCAAACTGAAAAGCTTTTTCTCAGCAAAGGAAACAATCAATAATGTGCAAAGAGAGCCTACAGAGTGGGAGAAAATCTTTTCCACACACACCTCAGACAGAGCACTAATCTCCAAAGTTTATAAAGAACTTAAAAAACTTTACACCCAAAATACAAAGAACTCAATCGATAAATGGGCTAAGGAACTGGGCAGACACTGCACAGAAGAAGATATACAGGTGATCAACAAATATCTGAAAAAGTGTTCTCTGGTAATTAGAGAAATGCAAATTAAAACTACCCTAAGATTTCATCTAACTCCAATTAGAATGGCTTTTATCAGGAACACAAGCAACAATAAGTGTTGGCGAGGATGTGGGGAAAAAGGCACATTCATACATTGCTGGTGGAGTTGCAAATTGGTGCAGCCACTCTGCAAAGCAGTATGGAGAGTCCTCAGAAAACTTGGACTGGACCCACCTTTTGACCCAGCTACCCCACGCCTCTTCTGTTTTAATGTTGCAGTAATGGAAGATTCTCCCCCAGTGCTTCATGCAGTCCATTTCACGTACATGTGCTCACCTCTCAACACTTCTGTAGCTCTGCCCTGCGTCCTCATTTCCTTATGGGATCCTCTTCCTTTGGCCTACAGAACTTCCTTTATCATTTCCTTAGTGAAAGTCGACTGACGCAAATGATTTCTGGTTTGGTTTATGTGAACTATATTTATTTCACCATCACTTCTAAAGAACATTTCTCTGGGTTTACAATTCTAGGTTGGCAGTTATTTTCTAAAACATGTTGAAGTTATTGTTTCAGTGTGTTCTGGCTTACATAACTTCTGCTAAGAAGTCAACTTTAAATCTTATTTTTGCACTTTGGAAGGTAATGTGCCTTTTTTTCCATTGGTTGCTCTTATGATTTTTCTCCTTAGCGTTGATTTTTCAGTAGTCTTTTTGTGATGAGCCAGCTGTGGATTACTTTGGTTTTACCGTGTTGGGTTCATTACACAACTTAGTGTCTTTCATCATATTTGAAAAACTCCCAGATTATTCACATCTTCAAATGTTGATTCTACTCTATTTTCCCTCTCACCACCTGGAATTTAATTGGACATAAGTATTTATCATGTCTCATAAAATTCTTACTCTCCTCTCTATTTTCTATCTTCTTTGTCTTCCTTCTTTCAGATCATCTCCTTCCCCTGAGTGATGTCTAATCTGCTTCTAAATCCATCTTCTGTGTTTTTTATTTCACTTATTCATGCTTCCGGTTTAAGAATTTCCATTTATTTTTATCATTTTAAATTATTGAGATTCGCTTACATATTATAAAACGCACCTATCTTCAAAAGGTACATGCTATGTGTAGTTGAAATGCAATTTTCTCCTGCCACAATTCATGTTGAGGCTTGGTCCCCAGAGTAGTGCTGTTGAGAGGTGGCACAGGCTTTACTTGGGGCCCAGATTAGTCAACTTTTTAATCACTGTGCCCAAAATACTTCCCATAAGAAACTTAAAGGAGGAACGATTTGCTTTGGATCATGGTTTTAGAGATTTCAGCCCATGGTTGGCCAGCTCCATTGCTCTAGGCCTAAGTTGAGGCAGAAAATCAGAGTGGAAGGGCGTGATGGAGAAACACTTCTCAGCTCATGGCAACCAGAAAGCAGGGAGGGAGGGACAAGGTAGAGTCCTTAAGGAAACACACCCAGTGACACACTTTATTCAACCGTGATCCACCTGCCTATAATTCTACCACATCCCAGTAGTCTATTCAAATCATTAATCTGTCAAATGGGTTAATCCCACTTATGATGTTAGATCCCTCATGATCCAATCATTTCCCCAAAGTTCCACCTCTGAATGCTGTTGCATTGGGGTCTAAGCCTTCAATACATAAGACTCTGGGGAACATTCTAGATCCAAACCATAGCACGAGGGATCTATCCTCATAAATGGATTAATGCCTTTCTCATGTAAGTGAGTTTTCTTAGAACTGCATTAGTTATCTTAAGTACAGATTATTGTAAAGTGGATCATCTCCTGGTGCCCAACCTCACCTCACACAAATCTGATCCTTTCCTACTTTTCACATTAAGATTCTCACCAGAAACTTACAAGATGCAACTACCCAATCTTAGTAGCTTTCAGAATCAGAAAAAAAAATAAGCCTCTTTGCTTTATAAATTACCCAATCTCTGGTGTTTTGTTACAGCAACATAAAATGAACTAAAACAATATAGTTTTATCAATGTGACAGTGTATATATTTGGGTAATAACACTCCAATCAAGATATAGAATAATTTGCATTTTTATCAAGAACATAAACAATAATAGATGTTGGCATGGATGTGGGGAAAAGGGCACACTTTTACATTGCTGGTGAAGTTGCAAATTAGTGCAGCCACTCTGGAAAGCAGTATGGAGAATCCTAAGAAAACTTGGAATGGACCCACCTTTTGTCCCAGTTATCCCACTCCTCGGTTTATACCCAAAGGACCTAAAATCACCAAATTACAGTAACACAGTCACATCAATGTTTATAGCAGCTCAGTTCACAATAACTAGATTGTGGAACGAACCTAGATGCCCTTCAACAGACGAATGGATAAAGAAACTTTGGTATATATACACAATGGAATACTATTAGCCATAAAGAAAAATGGTGGAACAAGACAAACATCATTACCCTATGTATGATTACACGAATGGTATGAATCTACATTGCGTACAACCATAGAAATGAAATTATGTACCTCATTTGTGTACAATGAATAAAAATGTAGTCTGTAAAAAATTAAAAGCTAAATAAAAATAATAATAATTTTTTAAAAAAGATAATAGAATACTCCCATCACCCCAAAAGAGTTTTCTTCTTCCCTTCTGTAATCAAGAATTCTAAGAAAGGATGTCGAGGACTTGGAGATAAAGAATAGTTTTATGTGTATTCTTGAGATCCTTATAATGTGATAGTGGAGAAATACAGAGGAGGAAAAACATAATGCGAAGTTACAAATGCTTAAATGGAACATGAACAACATGCTATAATGTAACATGCTATATAGTAAATAATCACTGGTGGTTTCAAAAAAATGCACACAAATTCTTCAGTCCTTCTCCCTTCAAGGAACTTCCCCCTTAGTGACTTTCTATGAATGGATAAAATATGGAAGACTGATATTATGTCACTTCCAAGATTAGGTTATAAAAAGACTGCTGCCTCTCTAGTAGGCACACTCTTTATCTTTCCAATTTGGCTCACTCAACCTACAAGAAACCAGATGGAGAAGTTCATGTGGTGAAGGATAGAGGCCTCCAGTAAACAGCCAGTGAAGAACTGAGACCTTCCAACACTTAGAGACTGGAAGTAGATTCTCTAGCCCCAGTTCAGTCTTGTGATGACTGTATCCCCAATTCATGTTTGACTGCCACCACATGAGAGATCTTGAACCAAAATGACTAACTAAACAACTTCCTTACTCTCTCTACTCCTTTTCCTCTTATCTAAAATGACTATAATAATGCTATTTCATAGGACCGCTCTAAAGAAAATTGAAGTAACATATGTCAAAGGCTTAAAATTAGGCCTCTCACAGTAAGTGCTTAATAAATTATGACTGCCATTGTCATCCATTTTATTGAGCAATCCGATGCCAGCATAAACAAAGTAAAGGGACCCAGTATTTACTGAGTGCCTGCTGTCCAACAAATACAGGCTAAACAATTCACTTAAGTCTCATTTTTTAAGATGTTGGCACCATTAATATTGTTCTTTCCTAATGATAAAAATGAGCCTCAGAATTGCTAAATAACTCACTGGAGTTACTTATCCATTATCCATTATGCACATTATCCATATTTAATGCTTCTGGAACTACTTCCCCTACTTAAACACCAAGCCAGAAGTTAAAATAGGGGCAACTGTAAAGACTGACTACTGGGTTCTCTTAACTTACCCAACCAAATTCTGAACACAACACTGTCTCCAGGTTAAACAAATCTGAACCTCAATTCTGAATCCAGCCTGCCTCTACATTAACAAACTAAACCTAATCAAGCTAGAGAGAACACTAAACCTAGCACTATACCATCCTTACCCCAAACTTAAAAACCAACCTTGGTTCTAAACAAGAGTCAAAATATTTCCTTGACTCTAAACTTGTCCAAAAAAAAACCCTCAAAACTAGCTATAACTATGAACCAAACCTAAATATGATCTAAAATATCATTCATCAAATCAAGTTCTCCTCCACATCCAGACCAGATCACTGGCTCTATCAGTACTGACTCCCATCAACAGGCAGTCACTGTATAGAGTAATGTGTCGGGAGTACCTTGTATTCACATCTGGGCTCAATAAGCATTAGAACTTTAACTGATCAGTAATGGCTTCCATGAATGAAGGATGGGAAAGGGGCAGAATTTATATCCAAGGGCTTGTCACTTTTAGTCCCAAGCCTACCTCTAACCAACTTAACCCCAAATTTCAACTCTTGCTTGTATAAAGATGAGTATCCAAAGTCCTACTGTGGAATTTTGAAGAACGATTGGCAAAGTCCCTAAACTGTTGCTCCAAACCAGTCACTTAAAAGATAAATCTGAATTACTTTTAAAATTCTTTTAGTTGAACCACATGAAACTGAAGGTATTTGACTGTTTTGACCTACAAAAATGTTACTTGTATATGGTTCAACCTAATAATTTATGCTTCCCAGACCTGGCTCCCTGAGTTGATGCTGAAGAACATAACAGAGGGTATTTCAATCCTACTAAAGTGAAAGATTTTTTTATTGCTAACCCTCTCCTTGATGTGGTAAAAGCTGTGGGGGCAAAGCCAGGACTCAAGAAAGCAACATCTGGAGGAAGCAGGAGGGATCAATTTTTCTGTGGTCTTATGATAAATTAGCAAATGGAACCTCAAGAGTCTAGGACCAAAACAGCCTCTTCTTCCTCTGCCTTTGTGCCTCGCTTTCTCCCCACGCCTTCTCTCTCCAGCATCCTGCCCCAATCCACCTCTTTAGAGGCTGGTTCTAGCTCTCTAGGGACTCGGAGGAGTCATGCTGCATTGTCTGGAATTCCCCAGCATCTCCGTCTGGTTTTCATAACGTCTTCACTTTATAACCAGCTCTGTGGCTTGTTCAGGATTCACAAGAGTAGTATTGCAAAGAAGAGCCCCTAATTTGGGGGATCCTCTGGGGGCAACCCATGCTCAATGAAGAAAGCCCCCAAATCTGAGGCTAGAAACAACCTAAGTATCCGCCAACAGGGAAGTAATTAAGTTACATTCATACCGTGTGATGTTATGCAACATTTAAAAGAAATGAGGTAAAGCTATAAGCACCACAAGAAAGAAATTCCAAAACATCTTGCAAAGTGAAAAACGTGCATTGTGGGTCAATAGGAACAGTGCACATGCACACACTCATGCACACGCACACGCATGTGAACGTTCTAGATCCAAACCATAATATGAGGAATCTGTCATCATAAGTAGACTAATGCCTTTCTTATGTAAGTGAGTTCTCTTAGCACTAGACTATTTACCTTAAGTGCAAGTGCAACCTCCATGCAGGACTACGCTGACCTTGGAAGGAGAAGCACCATAACCATCCCCAGCGGAGGGGCAAGGGAGCTGGGGTATTTATACATCACACTCTGCTACTCATGGGTGGAGGGCTGCTCCTGAGGAGCACTAACTCACTCCCTGGCCCTATGGACTGCCACACAGTTGGGCCAAGTGGACCTTGGTGACCGTGGAGAACATTTGAGCAAAGAGAGGGAGAGGCTGACAATCAGAAGTCACCTGGCATGCATTTAAATGGTCAGGAATGAGGAGATTCAAGCAGCACATGCTCAGAACAACATGCTCAGATATGCACTTCCCTCCCACTGTGGTTGGGAGTTGTTCCAGCAGCCCCGGAAGTTCTCTCTGGATCTGAGCTGGGTGTCACCTTTCAGGAGGAAAGGCACCTCTGACAGAGGCCTCATGGCTGTTATGTCCCCTCCAGGGAGACCCAATTGGCCAACCTCCCTGACTTCCACAGGAAGCTCATCGGTCTCACTTCCTACAGAAGCAGCAGTAACACACACAACACAATTCCTTTCTTCCGGTATTGGTGATGGATGAGTTTGATGAAAATCCTCATGAAGACTGAGTGTCACTTTCTATATCATTCAGCATCCAAGGGACCATACAGGGTGGCAGACTCAAACTAACCCTTTCCTAGTCGTATGACATCTCTGAGCCTCATCTGTGAAATTTCTGTAGTGGAAATGCTCAGGTGATAGTCTTATGCAAAGTTCCACATGCACACTTAGAAAATATGCATGAACACTAGGCACGATTCTGGGCACATGGTTACTGTTCAATAAAAGTCAGTTGGTCCAGATGCTGAAATCTTAAAATTGCATTTAACACCTGCTCTTCTCCCAACTTTGTTCTTGGTGCTGTGGGAAAGAAACAAAGGGAAAACTTCATCTCTCTTAGAGCAGTAGAATGTGTGCTCATGAGTCACAGGGCTGTGAGTCCTCAGACAGGAAGTCAGCTCCCCTGGGCTTTGGAGAGGCTGCCATTGGGATGGAGCCCAAGGAGAAACTGTAAACGCGGGTAGCAGGGAGATGCCCCAGGGTCCTCCCGTGCCCAGCCCAACTAATCTGAGTGTGGAGAGCCTGTTTCTATTGACCAGCCTCGCTCTGATTTAAATTTCAAACAGCCCCTGGTTTTATTCTTTCCCCACCATCCCTGAAAGCTAACCATTATGGATTTTACAGGCCTCGAGCCTCAGCTCACACACTCGAAGTGCACAATCTTTGCATAAGGAAAAAGCCAGTCGATGCAAACTGAATTAATTGTAATTGACCATAATATGCTTACAGAAATGCCAACGAGTTTTCATTAGTAGATAAGCCCCAAAGTATCTGCCGGATGATTTACATCTGCAGGAACACACTGCATGGCCACAGTTAATTACGAAACCTGCCACAGAAGGTGCTTCATCAAACCCTGGCAGAGGCCCTCCTCAGGCCACTGACACCTCCAGGGACCGACACATCTTGACTTGCTTCCTTTGAAGAGCTTTGAAGCCACTGCCTGAGCTGAGGAAGACCATGCTGCACCTCTGGAGCCCGGGCTGGGCCCAGCTTGGCCCCCAGCCTCTGGGGCTTTCTTCCTCCCTCCCTGGGAACTCCCAGGGGTGCTCACCCCATGCCACAGCCTCAGTCCTTTCCTATCACCCGTGCTTTCCATCATTGCTAAGGCTGGTATTGAACTTGTGCCCTGGTTCAGATCATGGACCTTTGTTCAAATATCTCCAAAGTGCTTCTCATGCCACAGTATCCATGCTCTGGGACACCAGGCAGATGTGGACTCTTCTCATGGAGTTGTCTAGAGTTGGACTGAGAAACTGGGTGAGTTTCAAGGGTTGATAATGAGATGAGTGTGAAGGTGTGTTGATTGGTGGGAAATGGTGGCTTTTTATTAGGGAGTAGGTATGGAGAAGATTTCTCAGAAGTGATATCAAGTGCAGATCTGAAGCATGAGAAGCCACCATTCAGGGGAGGTGTTGAGGCAAGAGTGTTGCAGGTCGAAGAAAGTGTGTGCAAAGGCCCTGAGGCAGGAAAGCAACTGGCACATTTTAAAACCTAAAGGGAAGCTCATGTGTTTGCAATAATCCAAATGGAGTAAAGAATGGAGGAAATGAGACTGGAGAGCAGAACATGCTGGACCCTCCAGGCCAGGCTATGATGACCTTAGATTTAATTCCAAAAGGAATGGAAACTATGAAAGGTGTTCAAGTGAATTCCTTTGAATAGACTCAGGTATTTAAAAAATCACTCTGACTATTAGCAGTGGCAGAAGAATAGATTCTAAAAAGGCCAAAGTAGAAGCAGGGAGATCAGTTAGGAAGAGACTGAGAGTCATCCAAGCAAGAGATGATGGCATCCACTGTAATGAGACGGAGACAGTGGGGAGGGTCAGGGCCTCTGTCTACTCACGGCCACGCCTGAGAGCCTTTCTCTGCCCATCCCTCCAACAGGCAGATGTCATCCTTGATCTCTGAATCCTCTGTCCCTGGAGACTGCAGCCTCATCCTTGTGTCCCAAAAGAAGCCAGAACTTCCAGGGCTGAGAGTGAGTCCTCTAAAATAGCACCCACCAAAGGAAATACCATGGGACGCATAGGTGACTTTAAAATTTTCTAGTACACTTTAAAAACATAAAAAGAAGCAGATGAAATGAATTTAATAGTATAGTTTATTCACTTCAACAGATCCAAAAGAGTATCATGTCAACATATAATCAATGTAAAACATATTAATGAGTATTTTACCTTTTTTCATGCTAAGTCTTCAAAACCCAGGGTATGTTTTCTACTTGGAGTTAGTTACTTCCCTTGGACTAACCACATCTCAAGTGCTCATCGCATGTGGCTACAGACATCCTTATTATGCAGTACAGCTCTGAATCTGCTCAGCTGGGAAGTCCTTCACCAAACACTGCCCACCTTTGGGAAAGCTCGATCCTTTATCTGTCTGGCCACATAGTCCCTAGAACTCTATGAATGCTGGACCTTTTGATTAACAGACCACATCACCTCCAGGTCCCTGAACAAAAGATCACATGATCATAAAAGTCATGACTTCCAAATTATTTTACTGCATGCTGCTTCTATGCTTTTCCAGTTGTTTAGATCTATTTCTCTGTCCAGCGGGGGGTTGGGGGGGGAGCACTGCATAATGTGTGCTACCGTCCACCTCTCCCAACTTCGCATTCAGTGACAGCAAATTGGTAGCTTCAAATGGGCTATGATGTGAGTATTTACAACATGGAAGTATCAAGTATCAATATCACAAAGTAGGCCTTGGTGCTTTGAAGAGCTGGGCACCTGACACTTAACAGTCTACCACCCTTCAGGATGCAAACGGTGTATCTTTCAGTCTTGCTAATCATAAAATTCTGCCAACCAGCAGTGATCTCAGCCTCCATCACTAGGAGGAAACGAAGGGCTACTTCACAGTGCCAGTTGGTCCCTTCATGACCTAGGGCTTCATGAGGAAAGCAGAGAAGTGACCTTTGGAGGACCACGTGCCAAACAAAGCCTCCTTTGAAGATGCCCTTCCTCCTGCATCCACAAGCTCCTCACCAAGCCCAGTTCTTTCAGAGGTGCACATGTCTTTTTAACCTTTCTGGAGGGGAGGCCAAAATTTCATTTCCAAGGCAATTTGTGAATTCAAGGTAATTACTATCAAAGTCCAAATGGAATGTTTTTTTAGACCACATGGAATACAAAAATGAGCCATTTAAAAATGATGGAATAAGAGAATATATGACTTGGAAATATATGACTTATTATAGGGAGTAGGTTGAAAATGAAATTTGGAGTATGCTCCCATTTTAATCTTTAAGATATGTGTGTGCATGTGTGTCTGTATATATATAATATATATGCATATGTAATAGATATACTATAATGTTATAGAAATATATATAATGCACTGGAAAAATAAGACTGCTAGTAATTGAGTCTCTAAGTGTAGCATCATAATTAATCTTTTAAAATGATTTTTCCTATTTTCATCAGGAAGGTAGAGTTTTGCACTGCCAGAAAAGTAGGATGTATCAGATTGACCTGGGTTCACATTCCTTATCTACCTATATGTGTGTGATCACAGACAAACCACTAAACCTCTCTGACCCTTGGTTTTCTCATCTGTAAAATGGGGATAATATCAGTACCAGCTCCACAAAGCCACTACAAGTGCTCTAAGAAGCAAAGCACTTAGGAAAGTGCCCACCATGCAGCAAATGCTTGGTAGGTGTTAACTGATGAGAAAGCAGGAAGGAGGAAGAGTGGGCAGGTGAATAGATACACTACTGAATCTTGGCTTAATACCAAGTTTCAGCTACAATGAATTCCAATTCTTGGCAGCATGCTCATCTGTGACCCTTAGCTGCATTTGCATAAGAGGAAAAAGTGAAGAACAAAGGAGGCTGTTTTGTGTTTTCCTAAAAAAGAAGAGAGTGTTAAATGTACAGTAGCCCCTACCTTCCTTGACTCTCTCCACCTTCTTCCCATGTCCAGCACCAGAAAACCCCTCTCGTCCCATGTTGCCCCAAAGCTGGAATCCCTTAGCTCCAGTGGCAGATTCAGCCCCCCTCTGAAGCAACAAATCAACAAGAAGGCAGGAATCAATACTGAACGCACCATAAGCCCATTTCCCCAGACTGATAAAAGTTCAGATCCAGGGCAGGTGAATATTCCAGAAAAGGTTAAAGCTTCCATCCTGACTCCATCAGCCAATGTGTGCTAACTACTTTTAACAACTACAGTTAACCCCTTTTCTGAGTTGTAGTAGAAATAAATAAAGAAAGTTGCAGTAGAATTTAGCTAAGCAAACTACATGCTGAGTGACTTCTTGAAGCAGGTGCAATGTGAGGAACAGACGGGGATAAGAAAAGAGAATCTGCTGGTCTTTGGTGCCCAGGAATGGTTGCTCAGAGTCACAGGCTCCAGGATAGACCGGTGGTGCAACTCAATGCTGTGGAGACACGGGAATGTCTTCGTCTCCCCACCACCCCATGCACCCATATAATTTCATCTGCATGTACTCCCCGCTCCTCCTCATCCTGACGAGCCTCACTCACACATGCAAAGACAAGCACATTCATGCATGTGGAGTGTGGTGACTGAGATCAGGGTCCCTGATTACTTCAAAGCTGTGACTTGCTTGCTGCCTGGGAATGTTTCTGTGCTAGGGTACAGGATGCCCAGTTGCTATGGTGACGCCCCGTCCAAAGAGGCCCTGTGCAAGAGTCTTATCAGTCTCAACTTTGATCTCAGGCACCTAGCTCCCAGGGAGAAGGAATTCTGATGATAAGACAACTACCGAGATGCCATCACTAAGTGACCCTGCCCGACCACCATGCCAAGGTTGGACACCTTCACTGAGCGACCCCATCTGACCCCCACACCGAGGTCGGACGTCATCGCGGAGCCTGCCTGCCTGTCCCCCTACTGCTGAGGGACACTGCAATTGCCTCTGTGCTGACTCAGTGCATCCTCGCTGGGGCTCCCCAGCTTCTTTGGAGGCTGGTGCAGGCATTTGAAATTATTCCCGAGGTCGTGGCCATCATCATCGGAAGGGCGGCTCCCTTCCTGAGACACCTGCTAGAGACTGGAGGACCTTTGACAGGACCCAGGAGTCAAGAAGAGGAGGTACTGAGAGACTTGGGACCAACTCAGAGCCAACGGGTGAGTTTCTCCCACTGGGCGGATGGGGCAGCAGTCCCAGAATGCAGGGAACTTCGTGGAGTAGAGTGGCCCAGTGAGACTCCTCTGCTGGAGCTGTGAACCCAGTCAACCAGGAGCATTGCAGAGGAGGGCCGCACAGCAAGAGGCTTCGATGCAGAGTGAGGGTCCCAGGCCCAGGCGGCAGGACCAGACCACAGGCAGCTTCTCGGAGGAGGGCCGCACAGCAAGAGGCTTCGGCGCAGGGTGAGGTTCCCTGGCCCAGACGGTAGCTCCGGTCCCCAGGGAATGTAGCAGAGGAGGGCTGCGCAGCGAGGGAGTCCCTCGCAGGGCCAGGCTCCCCAACCAAGGTGGTAGGTCCGGACCCATGGGAACACTGCAGAGGAGGGCTGCCCAGTTCAGGCAGTAGTTCTGGACCAAAGGGAACTTCTCAGGGGAGAGCTGCCCAGCGAAACGTCCCCACTGGGTGAGTCTTCCCCCGGGCGAGGCTTTCCCACCAGGGCAATAGAACCAGAGACACAGGCCCAGATCAGACGTGCCCCAGTCTGCAGCCTAGTCCCCCTTTGACTGACCATCAGTCAACAAGTGGAGGCGCCTCTGCCCACTGACAGGGAATATACCCACCTAAACGCCACCACCCCTAGAGGGGCAGCTTCCTAGTGAGCACCGCACTATCAAGTTCCTCCAAGACTTCAGGCTACTGAAGGCTGAGAGGTGAGTTATTGGAAATCTACAGAGACAATATTACTCAATAGAGGAAATCTGCAATATCTCAGAGTTTCACTACTAGAGGAGTAGATATCTGAGCAATATGAGAAAACAAGGGAAGAAAATGTCCCAAACAAACCTAGATGGTATAGCAATAAAATCCAATGACAGCATGGCAGAAGAAATGTCAGAAAGGGAGTTCAGAATGTACATAATTAAAATGATCAGAGAAGCAAACAATGAGATGAAAGAGCAAATGCAGGCTTTGAATGATCGCACCACTCAACAGTTAAAAGAGCAAATGTGGGAAGCAAAAGATCATTTCAATAAAGAGTTAGAGATATTGAAAAAAAACCAGACAGAAATCCTTGAAATGAAGGAAACAATAAACCAAATTAAGAACTCCATAGAAAGTATAACCAATCGGATAGAACACCTGGAAGACAGAATCTCAGACATTGAAGACAAAATATTTAACCTTTAAAACAAAGTTGACCAAATAGAGAAGATGGTAAGAAATCATGAACAGATTCTACAAGAATTATGGGATATCATGAAAAGGCCAAATTTAATAATTATCGGGATAGAGGAAGGCACAGAGAAACAAACCAAAGGAATGAACAATCTATTCAATGAAATAATATCAGAAAATTTCCCAAATCTGAAGAATGAAATGGAAAATCAAGTCCAAGAGGCTGTTAGGACTCCAAATATACAAAATTACAATAGACCCACACCAAGGCACATTATAATGAAAATACCTAACATACAAAATAAAGACAGAATTTTAAAGGCTGTGAGAGAAAAAAATCAAATTAAATTTGGAGGAAACCAATACGGATATCAGCAGATTTTTCAACCCAGACCATAAAAGCTAAAAGGGCCTGGAACAACATTTTTCAAGCTCTGAAAGAAAATGGATGCCAAACAAGAATCTTATACCCAGCAAAACTTACCTTCAGATTTGATGACAAAATAAAATCCTTCCATGATAAACAAAAGCCAAAAGAATTTACAAAAAGAAAGCCGGCGCTACAGAACATTCTCAGCAAACTATTCCATGAGGAAGAGATGAAAAACAACAATGTAAATCAGCAAAGGGAGGAACTACCCTAAAGGAACAGCCAAATAAAGGAGAAACTGAGTCGTGTCAAAAAAACAAAAATGAGCCAAATGACCAGGAATACAAATCATATTTCAATAATAACCCTGAACGTTAATGGCCTGAACTCATCAATCAAAAGACATAGACTGGCAGGTTGGATTAAAAAGAAAGATCCAACAATATGCTGCCTGCAAGAGACTCACCTCATTGAAAGAGATACCCACAGACTAAAGGTGAAAGAATGGGAAAAAACATACCATGCACATGGACACAGCAAAAAAGCAGGAGTATCCATCCTCATATCAGATAATGTGGACTTCAAGCCAAAGGTAGTCAGAAGTGAAAAAGAAGGACATTTCATACTGCTTAAGCAAGACTTAACAATCATAAATATCTATGCCCCAAACAGTGGCTCATCCACGTACGTCAAACAAATCCTTCTCAATTCCAGAAATCAAATAGACCACAACACAATAATACTAGGTGATTTTAACACACCTCTCTCACCACTGGACAGCTCCTCCAAACAAAAATTGAACAAAGAAACCACAGATCTCAATAACACAATCAATAATTTAGACTTAACAGACATATATAGAATATATCATGCAACAAAGAGTGAATACACTTTCTTCTCAGCAGTACATGGATCCTTCTCTAAAATAGACCATATTTTATGCCACAAAGCTAATGTTAGCAAATACAAGAAGGTAGAAATACTATCTTGTATTCTATCAGATCATAATGGATTGAAATTAGAAATAAATGACAGAGTAAAAAACAGAAATTACTCCAACACCTGGAGATTAAACAATACGCTATTGTATGATGAATGCATAACAGAAGACATCAGGAGGAAAATTAAAAAATTCTTAGAGGAAAGTGAGAACAAAGACACATCATATCAAAATCTGTGGGACACTATGAAAGCAGTTCTTAGTGAAAAATTTATTTCATGGAGCGCATTCAACAAAAGAAGAAAAAAATCAACAAATAAACAACCTAACACTACAGCTCAAAGCCCTAGAAAAAGAAGAACAGAGCAACACCAAAAGTAGTAGAAGACAGGAAATAGTTAAAATCAGAGCTGAAATCAACAAAATTGAAACAAAAGAAACAATTGAAAAAATTGACAAAATACCTAGTTGGTTCTTCGAAAAAAATAAACAAAATTGATAAACCCTTTGCTACACTAACAAAGAGAAGGAGAGAGAAAACTCAAATTACTAAAATTCGGAATGAACAAGGAAATATCACAACAGACACAACTAAAATACAAAACATAATTAGAAGCTATTTTGAAAATCTATACTCCAACAAAATAGAAAATCTCAAAGACATCAACAGGTTTCTAGAGACATATGAATTACCTAAACTGAACCAGGAGGACATACACAATTTAAATAGATCAATTTCAAGTAATGAAATAGAAGAAGTCGTCAAAAGCCTACCAACAAAGAAAAGTTCAGGACCAGATGGGTTCTCAGCCAAGTTCTATGAAACCTTTAAAAAAGAGCTCATTCCAATACTTATCAAAGTATTCCATGAAATAGAACAGGAGGGAACCCTCCCAAATTCATTCTATGAAGCCAATATCACCCTGATACCTAAACCAGACAGAGACACATCAAGGAAAGAATATTTCAGACCAATATCTTTAATGAACATCGATGCAAAAATTCTCAACAAAATTTTAGCAAATCACATACAAAAATATATTAAAAAGATAGTGCACCACAATCAAGTGGGTTTTATCCCAGGGATGCAAGGTTGGTTCAACATCCGGAAATCAATAAATGTAATTCACCATATCAACAAACTTAAAGTCAAGAATCACATGATTATTTTGATAGATGCAGAAAAAGCATTTGGTAAAATACAGCATCCCTTCATGCTCAAAACACTAGAAAAAAATTGGGATAGTGGGAACATTCCTTAACATTGTGAAGGTCATCTATGCTAAGTCCATGGCCAAAATCATTCTGAAGAGTGAAAAACTGAAGGCATTCCCCCTAAAAACTGGAACAAAGCAGGGATGCCCTCTTTCACCGCTTCTATTCAACATTGTCCTCAAAAATCTAGCCAGAGCAATTAGACAGACCAAGGAAATTAAAGGGATATGGATAGGAAAAGAAGAACTCAAACTATCCCTATTTGCTAATGACATGATTATATATTTAGAGGAACCAGGAAATTCCACGAGAAAACTTTTAGAACTCATAAGTGAATTCAGTAAAGTAGCAGGTTACAAGATCAATGCTCATAAATCCAATACATTTTCATAAGTGATGAATCCTCAGAAGAAGAAGTTAGGAAAACTACCCTATTCACAATAGCCTCGAAAAAAATAAAATACTTGGGAATCAATCTAATAAAAGAGATGAAAGACCTCTACAATGAGAACTACAGAACACTAAAGAAAGAAATTAAAGAAAACCTTAGAAGATTGAAAACTCTCCCATGTTCTTGGATAGGCTGAATTAATATTGTCAAAATGGCCATACTACCAAAAGTGCTATACAGATTCAATGCAATTCCAATTAAAATCCCAATGATGTACCTTACAGAAATAGAGCAAGCAATCAAGAAACTCATCTGGAAGAATAAGAAACCCAGAATAGCTAAAGCAATCCTTAGCTGGAAGAATTAAGCAGGAGGTATCGCAATACCAGATCTTCAACTATTCTACAAAGCAATAGTAACAAAAACGGCATGGTATTGGCATCAAAATAGACAGGTAGATCAATGGTACAGAATAGAGGACATGGGCACAAACCCAAATAAATACAATTTTCTCATACTAGACAAAGGGGCCAAAAATATGCAATGGAGAAAAGATAACCTCTTCAACAAATGGTGCCGGGAAAACTGGAAATCCATATGCAGCAGAATGAAACTAAACCCCTATCTCTCACCCTACACAAAATTCAACTCAAAATGGATCAAGGACCTTGGAATCAGACCAGAGACTGTTCATTTTATAGAAGAAAAAGTAGGTCCAAATCTTCAACATGTCAGCTTAGGATCAGACTTCCTTAACAGGACTCCCACAGCACAAGAAATAAAAGCAAGAATCAGTAACTGGGATAGATTCAAACTAAAAAGCTTTTTCTCAGCAAAGGAAACTATCAGCAATGCGAAGAGAGAGCCTACAGAGTGGGAGAATATCTTTGCCACTCATACTTCAGATAGAGCACTAATTTCCAGAATATATAAAGAACTCAAAAAAATCTACACCAAGAATACAAATAACCCAATCAACAAATGGGCTAAGGAAATGAACAGACACTTTACAGAGGAAGATCTACAAGCAATCAACAGATATATGAAAAAATGTAGAACATCTCTAGTAATAAGAGAAATGCAAATCAAAACTACCCTATGATTCCATCTCACCCTAATTAGAATGATGATTATCAAGAATACAAACAACAATAGGTGTTGGCGAGGATGTGGGGGAAAAGGTACACTCATACTTTGCTGGTGGGACTGCACATTAGTGCAGCTACTCTGGAAAGCAGTGTGGAGATTTCTTAGAAAACTTGGAATGGACCCACCATTTGACCCAGCTATCCCACTCCAGGGCCTATACCCAAAGGACTTAAAATCAGCATACTACAGAGATACAGCCACATCAATGTTCACAGCTGCTCAATTCACAATAGCCAGATTGTGGAACCAACCTAGATGCCGTTCAGTTGATGAACGGATAAAGAAACTGTGGTATATATACAATTGAATATTACTCAGCCATAAAGAATAATAAAATCATGGCATTTGCAGGCAAATGGATGAAACTGGAGAATATCATGCTAAGCGAGATAAGCCAATCTCAATAAACCAAAGGACGAATGATCTCACTGATAAACGGATGATGACACATAATGGGGGATGGGAGGGGGACAAGAATGGAGGAAGGAGGGACTGTATGGAGGGAAAAGAGGGGAAGGAAAAAATGACAGAATGAGTCAAAAACTATTACCCTGGGTAAATGTATGATTATACAAATAGTATGCCTCTACTTCATGTACAAACAGAGAAACAAGATGTATCCCATTTGTTTACAATAAAAATAAATTAAAAAAGAAAAAAAAAAAAAAGACAACTACAATGTTTCACCAGCGCTGCTACTTCCAAACCTGCCTGCTTAACAGGAACTTTAGACGATGGGCTTCCTGAGTGCTGCAGGAAGCCCCAAGCATTGCAACAGTGAAATAGCTCCAAGAATGTTTCTAGCCTTGTAATTTCTAATGCATAAAGAACAATGCCTCTATAGTCCTTTACTTCTTGATTATGAGACCCTGTATAAATAAACCTGCTGGGCCAGCTCTTTATAGAGTCTGCTTCTCCATCAGAGCACAGTGTCTCACCTAATCCCATTTTCCTCTATATCTGCATGTGTGTGTTTCTTGATCCCCCATCACCCCTTGCCAGTACTTTGGGTTCAGCCATGCAGGTCACAGCACATGTAAACATGTACTCCTCCATGTATGTGCACATACACCCAGGTAAACACACATGGACTTGCAAGTAGCCTACACAATCACATGCATACCACTACACTCAGGCTGTGAATGGCACTGTCCATCACCTTATGCCAAGTCAGAAATTTGAAAGATATTCCCACCATTTTCCTCTCTCCAACCTATCTCCAGGTCCAGTTGATCCTATATCCTTAATAATTTTTGGAATTCTTCTCATTTTCTTGTAAATAACCAACACCTGGTTCCAAACCCAATCCACCATCTTTTCTCCCCTGGATGATTGAATCTGCAAAATATACACATAATGAGTAGGTATAGTGTACCAGGGTTAAAGGTATACTTATGGGGCACTTTAAGAACCAGATTAGGATACAAGTTCAGAAATAGGGTAACCAAGGACAATAAAAAGTGGAACTTGGAGGGTATAGACTGAAAGACAAAAAGAACAAAGCTTAGGAAAAAGAAAATTAATAGAAAGCCAGGGAAGTTGGTACCTGCCTAATCCCAGCTACTTGGGAGGTTAAGACAGGATGATCTCAAGTTCAAAACCAGACTGGTCAACTTAGTGAGACCCTCCTATTTCAAAACAAAAAATAAAATGGTCTCGGAGTATAGCTCAAGTGTAGAACATTCCTGGGTTCAATTCCAAGTACTGCCAAAAAATAAAAATAAATTTTAAAAGGAAATATAGAAATTTTCTAAGAAAGAATAATCAAGTACAAAATATTTCAGGGAAGTTCAATAAGAGGTCATAGATTTGATCACATAGAAACCAGTGTTGATTTTGACAAGAGCAACTTAAGGGGGCCTCGGAAGGAATTTGGAGGAAATAGAAGGTGGAAAGTGGGGTGAGGAAATGTAGACTACTTTTCAAATAGATGGCTTTGCAATGGCACTAACCACAAAGGAAACGAAACAGAGAACTGGGGATGCTGGGTAGGAGGGGCCCGGGGTTCCTCCTCCTTGGTGGCTCTGTCTTCCCATGACAGCACTCACATTTCCACAGGGAACTCTCAGAACCCCAAAAAGGAGCTTCCCAGCTAATACAAGCCAATCAGTTCCCCTGGCAACAGCACCTGGTCCAAGGATAAACTCGTGACCCAAGTTGAGCCAATGGAATTCTTCCTTGCATTCTGTATTTGTTGAAATCAGATGACTATGGCCCCTTTTCTCTTTGATCATAAACTGAAAGGGTTTGGTCTGGCACTACCTACAGACGAGATTCCATCCCAGAGGAAAACTGAACTGAAAGAACAGTGGCAGGACAGGAGGGGCGGGGAGGAGGAGACAGTGGTCACATACAGAGTCCTGTGGTCCCCGCGGCCAGGTCCACTCACCTCTTCCTCCATTTTCTTAGGTATACAATAAAAACTGCTTACTTTTCACTGAAGCTAGTTTGAGTCGAGCATTTCTTCCTTCCTTGAGGCAAGTGGAAGAATTCACGTGGAATGTTCATTTGGAAGAAGGCAGGATTGGCTACCTAATTTGTGGGGTCCCTTGTTTGAAAGCCGGCGACAATCTAGAATTTCAAGCCGGCGACAGCAGAGCACCAAATCAAACAAGGAGCCTTTCCAAATGAGGGGCCCTGTGTGGCTGCACGGGTCACATGCCCACGAAGCCACCTCCTAGTGGTGAGGTCAGGAGGGATTGAAGCACCTGGGTGATGGAAGCACCTGGGGTCGCAGGAAGGAAATTCAGGCAGAGCCGCTGTTCCCCTAAGCCGAGGTAGATCTACCTGCTGTGGGTAGAGAGGTTGGGGTGGGCAGAGGGCGGAGAAAAGGTAAACAGACACTGAAAGATGAACCAGGGGGCTTCAGAAAATTGATCAATTCGTAATGAATCCTCTTCTCTGAAAATGCGCGCTCTCCAGTAACAGAGTAGCCAGCAGCAGCGGAGGCGCCTCCGAGATCGCGCGGGATCCGATTGCACACCGCGGCATGCCTGCCGGCTGCTAGCCTCCCTGCACAACTGCTGTTTGTTATTTCAGTGCTTCCTGGCTATTCTCTAAAAATCAAAGCTTCACTAACAACCATATTTAGCATTGAACAAGCACTTGGTATTTCCTGAGGACTTCACAGCAGTAATTAGTTAATAACCCAACATTGTCGCAGAAAAGGCACAAAAGTCTGCAAGAATCAAGGGCCTCTCCTGTTCATGGTGTAGGGAAGGGTCCTTACACAAGGCACTGGGGGATTGTGAGTATATGTGTCCGCTGTGCGTGTGAGTGTGTGTGCGTGCGTACATGTGTTACATGCATGGGTATGTACATAAGTGTGTGAATAAAACACCCTTATGAAAGGTCCTCATAGGGACATCTGGGCCCCAAAGAGGAACATATCACACTGTAGAATGAGCTTAAGGAATATATTCAAAAATTCTGGGTCAGGACCCAGGATCAGCCACCTGCTGGTTGTCTGATCTTGTACAAATTATCTCCCAACCTGGACCAGCTTTGTCTTCCATAAAATGGGGAGGATACCTTTCTCTTGAGAAACTGGCATGAGATCCTGCAAGTAAAAGTCCTGGCACAAAGTCAGAATCCAGCAGGGTCTCCCTCCGCAGCCACTTATTCAGCAACTACTGTGTGGCTGGCACTGTTCTAGACCCCGGGGACGCAGGGAGAGCAGAGCCCCTGCCCTTAAGTGGTTTACATTCTGGTAAGTGAAGACGGGCGTGACCAAGGGCCTGTGGCAGATGACAGTTGGCGCTATGAGAAAGGTACAGGAGGACAGGGCTGGGGGGCCAGAGGGGAGCGAAGCTTCTGTTTTATAAGGAGTGTTCTCGAAGGGCCTCCCTGAGGGCTTTAGCAAAGTCCTGAAGGAGAGAAGGAAGCACGCTTCATGCAGGAAACAGTGGGAAAATCATTTTTGGAAGAGAGAGGAGCAGAAATGGAAGCCCTGAGTTGGGAACATGGTTGGTGTTTTGAGGAACACCAAGGATCTTTCTGATGCTCTCACCTTACAAGGTAGAGGAGTCCCCTGCATGATGCGACAGCACATTTCCTGCAGTTCAAGTCCATCTCTCTTCACTAGGATTGGACAGGGGAGTTAGACCAGGGCTGTGAGTGTGCGCACACACACACACACACGCAGACACACACGCCCCAAACCCCTAATTTTTCCTGAATGACCGTCAGAAAAGTGGGCACTTGTTTAACTCTGCTTCAAAGACTCTACTGGGAGAGAGGCACTTTGGTTCTCAAATCCATCCCGGTCCCTACGCAAAGCTTTCCCCATCACATTCGAGGAAGAGCCTGTATTCCCAAGATCCCTTCGGTTATCAACTGCTGTGGACCAAACCACCCTTCCATTTGGTGGGTTAAAGCAACAAGCTTTCCCTTAGTCTCTGTTTCCTGCCTCAGTTGCCTATCCAGTCTTCATTATGGTGACCACTACGCCAGCCTCAGGACATGGGAATGGGATTAACACAGTGAGGGAACAGCGCTTGCAGCCGTCAAGTACCTGACCTCCTCTTCAGGAATTCAAGTTGAAGGAAACAGATGTTACCACCCCAAAAGAGTGTGAGACAGCTGGACGTCCCTGAGTCCACCACTGTCCAACATGGCAATGGACCACGAGGGAAACCTTGAAAGTGAAGAACAGATCCACACAAGAAAAAAAATTGGTAATCAAAAGGGTGCCAAGACACAAGCTTTGCAAACAAATGGAGAATTGGATGAATGGCAGTCATCAGTGAGGAAGATGATGGGGATGAGAGCGTGCACACCTACAAGACGCAGGCGTGGCAGGAGCAGGGGAATCCGTCAGGAAGCCCACACTGGAAGCAAGGACAGTTCGCAACTGAGGTGGCTCAGCTTTGTGTGAAGGAAAAGCCACAGGTGTGGAAGACTAGGGAAAAAGTAGATCATCGGAAACAGATGGAACAACTCCAGATGAAGGAAAGGAATAGAACCTTGAAAACGAAAACCCCGAATTGGAGGTCAAGATGCTACTTTGCAAACCAAAACTTTCAGCCTTTGCCACCACGTGAAGGAAACAGTGTCCACGGAAAATCACACTCACCTCCCACCACCTCCTAGGAGAGGGCGGAGAAAATCGCCGAGAATTTTGCAAAAAGAGAGGAAGAACTTTCTGCAAAAAAATAAAAAATGAAAAAGTTCAGGCACATATTCTAATTTCCTTGACATGTGTTCAAACTGCTATTCTGATGATAGAATATGACAATGCAAGACACTTCACAATGTAATCAGGGGTGCATAGGATCTATACTAATTATTGGTTCTAACCTTTAAAGAAGCAACCCATAGATGTAACAATTCCACTGTCACCAATACATAATTTCTGTAATAATGGAATAGAGGTTTATGCATTAAATTTTTAAATGTTTTCCTACACACACACACACACACACACACACACACACACACACGCACAAAGCTGTGCCCTCCTGTTGACAACCTTACAGATGGTCTCCTGTTTTGTGTTTCTTGCCTCAGTAGAGATGCTTTCATTTTGTTCTCTATTAAGGCAATCTTCCCTCTTTCCTGCAGTCTGCTGCTGTCTCTCTGTCAATCACTGTCTTCGTGTGGATCCTGCATTGTCTTTGGTCTGCTTCACGCTTTCAGCTCTGAAATCCTCTGATGAAGATAAGGGGGACGGGGAACCAGTACCCCAGCCTCTCTGTCCACCGTACCCCTCCATGTGACTGAGATAGATTTTGGCTTTAAGACTTCCCCCTGAGAATAGGGTAGAGGATTGATTAAAGTGGTCAGTGACTGACAGTGGCAGATCGGTTAACCATGCAAAATTCTATCCTCGAAATCAGGCACAATGGGTGACATGGCTCAGTGGTAGAGGGTTGGATTTAATCCCTAGAAGTGCAGGGGAAAGAGAATTGACACAAAGTTAGGCACAAACTGGATTATCTATTTTAAATAAGAAATAAATCCCTGTAGTGACTGTATAGACTACAGTGACAGACACCACTAATAATATAAAATCCTGAAAAATACAATGTTTTATCAAGTAGCACACTGATACACATCTATAATAATTTGTCCTATATCTCTTCCTGCATACTCTTAGTCTTCTCTTCATACAAAACTGAGCTGGTAATGTTATTTTCCACAGAAAGAAAAGAAAGGGAGATCAGACTTTCTAAATTGTTTCACTCTGGAGTGGAGGAGTAAAACTCGCTTCTTTCAACTTCCCAGTCCCATTATTGGCAATGCCACCTAAATTTTTATGACTGTAGACAAATTTGAGAAATCTTTTGTCAATTTTGTTTTATATATGAGCTGTGGGATTTTAGAGCATTTACAAAGTATTTCTTGTGAAATCCTGTTTGAATAGACAGAATTCAAGAAGCAGAGTCTTGGAAGGACCCCGTTAGAGTGAAAGGTCCTAAATTTAAATGCAATTAGCTGCTCCATAAATCCACATCTGAATGTCTTCCAAGGTCTTGCCTGGTCAGTCCCTGGGTGCCTCTCTACCTCACTACCTAGCAGATCCTTCTTATTCAGTCTTCTCCAGACTCTCTACCTTCCTTCATTTTACCTAATGTTTTCTTTCTTCCCATTTCCAAGTTTTTGCACAGGCTGTGGCTGCTGCCTGGAATTTCCTTCCTACCACCACCTAACTCTTTTCATTTCACCAACTTCTTCAGCCCCCCTGTAATCTAACCATCATTCATTCCGAGTATCTTCCCTTGCTATGTCAAGTGCCCTGTCCTAATAAACTCTCTCAAAACACTAGATATGATTCACATGCAGTTGTAGGATTTCCTAATTAATCTCTCCATCCTGAGAGAGCACAGGAAGATGGGAACTATATCCCGTTTCATTCTAACCCAGCACCTAGTTCATGAATGGGCTCATAGCAGAGGTTCAATAAATATTGACTGATTGAGTCTGGTTGACTAAAGAAGAGTCATTAAATTGAAATTAATCAGTGATCTCCTATTTCCTAAAAGGGCGTGGGGAGTTTTGGTTTCCCTTAGGCTTCATTTCACCTGAGTCAACTGCCTGTTGGTGAATCACAGCTCTCTGGCCAGGCCATTTGAAAATATCTGCATCCTCAAACATACTCTTTGCATTTTGAGAAACCACAGATGTTGCTATAAATACCAAAGTAGATCAAAATTTGAAATCTGAGGTGAAAAGAAATATGGATGAAATAATTAATAAAATATTTCAGGACAGGAAACAGATGAAGCATAGCTTTGGAGAGAAGTTGAGGTTGAACAGCTGTGTTTTCCAAAAAGATCAAATATCCCTTGCCCCATCTTAACAGGCTAGTCCAAACTCCACCACTACAATATACCATGTGAACTGACTTTGGCCTGTATGTATGGTGAGGATACTGGTTTCCCAAAGAGTCTCCTACTCAGGTTAACCGTGTATCCTGTTTCCACCATCAGAAGTACATCTCTTTTCACTGGACCCTGTATTTGGAAGAGTCTTAGACACGCATTCTTCAACACCATGCAACTCTGCACTGTGCAACTCTGCCAAAGCCAGAACTCAAACACAGGCCAGTCTGCCACCAAAAATCAAGACTCTTCAGTCACAGCTTATCTCTTAAGGAATAGCATGTTGGAACCTGAAAGGGCAGCAAAGTCCACAATCTGGCCTCTGCTGGGGTCTCCCCCAGTGGTTACTCAAACCTCAGCTCCTCTAAGTTCTTTCCAGAATGGTTTTGGGATTGGAGCAGCTTCACTAATAACCACAAAGAGATCTCCAGAACAGTGGAGTGAGCAGTCTTTGGGATGTAGTTTATGTGAAAAGCAACATGCAGAAGAACAAAAAAGTATGCCTTGATTTGGGTTACCCAGAAGTAGAGCAAAAGGAAAATATTTGTGTACAAGTAGCTTACACAGAACTGTAAGTGAGCACAGAAAACAGGTAAAGCTATAAGTAAGTGAGATGGGGGAAGGAAAAGCAGCCAGTAAGTGTGTTTTCAAGCAAGTTTTCACTGTAATTAAGCTTAATATTACATTATGTCAGTGCAGAATGAACTGTTTTGTGAATTTGACTTTAGTACCAGATACATTCATAATTATAAAATGTGCAAAATATAAAATTATTTAAAATTAGTTTTATACATGAATGCATATTAATTGCACATAAAATTGCACTTTTCTAGATATAATTTAAAAGACAATCTTTTAAAATTGAAATAAAATTAAATCAATGAATAATCTATGAATTGAGTCTGTGGGTTGAGCACACAGAATATGTCAAGTGATTTTTATGATACAGGAATCTGACTGGACATCCCTAATGGGATATGCCCAGCCTAAATGAATTATGAAGGAAAACATAAATTCTGAAGCTGTTTTCAAGAACCGTATCATTGGGGGAAGTGTCAGCATTGCTCTCTGAGACAATTGAGTGTATACAGGGCCATAAAACAAATGCAGTTGCTTTTGGGAACTGGACATTCAATAGAAGAAAGAGAAAATACAGATGTAAGATCAAAGAAAGTAAGTGAAAATACCATAGCTTTTAAATTTTGGAGTGTCCATATAAACTTAAGATCTGTTTTCTCTTTTAAACAAAATGTGTATTTCCTACCTGAATCCATGAAAAAGCCCTAAGAACAACGGCCAACCCCGGACACCTCAAAACCCAAATTCTGGTCCTATAAATGTCATTCTCCAAAGAAAGAAACAGGGCTGAGTCCAGATTTGAAAGACAAAAGGTACAAGATGAATTTGGAACATATTGTCAAACCAGACAGCAAGAAACTATAAAAACCATGTGATCATGTTTAAAAAAAAAAAAAAAAAAAAAAAAAGTCATTCAGGAGTCAACTCTTGAGTCTCCATGAGTCAGATGCAGGAGGAATTGGATCTCAGTAAGAACAATAGCTAAAAGGGATCAAAACTCATCAAGAACCTAAAAATCTATGAGATGAAAAAGATAGTAATCATAAAATTAGTTCCTTGATGTCCCGGATAGAATACTAGAGAATGAACCTATTCATCATTTTGTAAACTAGAAAATCAAGGGAAAGAATCAAGTACTAACTGTGTCTTTCTGATATAAACTATATTCCAGGAGGACAAATAGTTGAGTTGATAAGGGGAAGTTTTTCTTTAAAATATGATTCAGATAATAAGTGGAAAAGGAATCATGAAATTAAAATTACAATTGATTAAAACACACACCTATGATGATTAGTATAAGGAGAGTCAACTGGACTTTCAAACAGGAGTACACAGTACCAACCATGAAATATTCTTGCCAAAAAGCCAAGCCTGAATCTGATCAAGTTCTAGATCTAACTACTAATTTATAGGAAATATCAGTGGCAAAAGAATATGTTAAGCCACACCATTAAAACACAACCACCAGGTTGCAGACCATGGGAAATTCTTTAACACAAACCACCCCAGCTTTTCCAATAAATAAGTATTAAGGGGGAAAGTAGACTAAAAGAAAATTTAAAAATCTATCAACCAGTTATAATATATTGACCATATTTGAATCCTGGGTTGAACAAATAAATCATTTTCAAAATTACATAATAAAATTAGGAAATTTGAGCAGATCAGATAGCAAAGAATTATTATTTGGGAGACTATAATCAAAGTATTCGATTGTTTTGTAAAATAGTCTCTGAACTTGATACTGCTGTATTTAGAGATGAAATGATATAATGATATGATATTTGAAATTTGCTTCAAAATAATATGGAATGAGAAGGGAAATAGGAAGAAAGATCAGTCAATAGATATGTTTTAAAACCAAGTGATGTGTACGCGAAGGTCTACTATACAATCCTGTTTACCTAATCTCTGCTTAATTTTTTCATTAAAAAAAAAAGTTAAAAGTTACACACAGTAAAATTCAAAAGTAGTTGCCAATTTTGCCCGGAGGGGAAGGAGGAGTGGAACTGAGCTCAGAAAAGGACGTCTGGAGAATAAAACCAGAGCATCCTCTTCCTCTGTAAAAGAAGCAGGTTCGGTGCCGTCCACACTGTGAAGACCTCACGGAGTGAGGGTCACCAGAGTCTGGGCCTTTGTCTTAGGCAGGTCACCCCAGCTGTGTTGCTAGGTAACACAGAGGTGGTCCAGTGTTCTCACCTGATGAGCAGGCGTCACAGTGGAAGCCACCTCATCCGTGGTGGAAAGGGTCAGATGAGCTGGTGTGTGGACAGGGTTCCACAAACTCCCTGGCTGGTAGCTCATAGTCATTCACTGGTAACCATTACCTTCACCTTCCCAGTGAGCCTCACGGCCTAAGCAGGTGATGTGGGCACAGTGACTTAAGTGCACTTTACTCTGGACCTGTCCACATCTCCCACTGGTCATCTTTGCACCTCCTGCTACACGAGCCAGTTAGAAAAATGAATAAAACGTCCATCTCAAATGATGATTTTCCAGAACCTTCTCTCTTGTCCTCCTTCTCTTTCTCCCTCCCTCCCTCTCTCCCTCTCTCTACCCTCTTCTTGTCTTCCTTTCCCCTGTTCTTCCTTCTTTCCCCAAAGCAGCACTTTCCACTGTGACAAGTGAAGCAATAATCTAAGCAGTAATTTAACTCCTTGCTTCCTACTTAAAAACCCCCCTAATTACTGGATAATGGGTCCACAGAGGTAGCTAGGCTGGGTGAGCTCTGCCCTGCAGGCACAGCTATAGTTCATCTGTCCGCTCCCTAATAGCACTTTAAAGTTCACCCTTATAAACATGTCATGGAGCCAGTAATTGAGTGACTGGTCATTAGGTTCCACGCGTGGTACCTGTGGGTCACCGATCACTCAGGGGTGATGGATCTTTCTCCAATACCTTGGCTGGGCCCGCCTCAGAGCTTTCTATCACTCCTGAGCAGAACATGACTCTCTGGGAAGACTAGTGGGAGCCCCAGCGGACCATCCTAACAACAGCCTTCATCAGCAACGACCAGACAGAACATGCACGCCCCTCACTTACTTCATTCAGTGCCTTGCCCGGAAGCCTCTTCTGGGAAGCTCTTCTAGGACACACTCATGCTAAAAGACTCCATGAGGCAGTGAAGATTCAGAGCAAGAATAATTGCACCGTGGAATTAAAGGCTATTTGGGAATAGAGGCACTGCTGGAAGACCAGTAAAAAGGATTGGAGCTTCATGTTACCAGATACATCTTAATGAACTAGGAAACAATTACCTCTGGGCTGTATCCTTGAGTAAGTTGTTCCTGGATTTTCTCATTCATGAAATAGCGATGAATAGTACCTCTTCCCTGCTAGGGTTCTGCTCAAGATTATCTGAGATAACACATATTAAAGTGCCCAATCAGGCCCAGCACCTAGTAGTTAATCAACAAATGCTAGATCATGCTAAATAAATCTACCATTTCCCTCTGCTTTCATCAGAAATGTTATTATGCTATTTTTCCCTCTTTGGTGACGATGGAGGCAGAATAACATAGTGACTTGGGTTCAGGTTCTGAAGTTGGGATGACTAGAATCAAATTCTGACTCTTCTATTTGATCACTGCATGGTGTGACCAGAGGCAACTTACTTAACCTCTCTGAGTCTCAACTTCCTGTTCCATAAAATGGGAATATTCACAGTAGTCAGTAGCTACCACATGGAGTTCCTGTAAGGATTAGATAAACTAATGCATGTAAAACATTTAGTGTAGTCATTGGCAAGTAATTGGAGGTAATCTTCAGAGCAATATTAACTTTCATGGAGTCCCTGTTGAAGGTAATAAGAAAAAAATTTTTATTCATACTCCATCTTTAAATATAACAATCTTCAGTTTAAATTGTCAAGGCATTTCAACTTTTTAAAAATTTAAGTATATCTCTAATTTTACCTCCTCAAACAGTTGAAACCCATTTGAGGGAATGGGATTTGAGTTAAGAAACAGCACATCCATCTCTTGGTTGGTGATAAAAGTGAAGTCATGTCTTGTTTGGCACCAGCCTGGGTGTTATAGAGCAGAAATGCTGCTACACGGGTCTGAGAAGGAACATACAGGTGTGGTGGAGGGAAGAACCCAGGAGAGGTGAGGGCGAGCTGGGGAAGGCAGCATCCAAGGGAAGGCCTGGAAGCAGGGACGTGAGGCATCACATTTCCAGGAGGGCATGAGGAGCCTGGTCAGCTGACCTATAGCATCTGTGCTAGGAAGGAGTGAATAAGTAATTCAAAACGCAAAATAGTTGCATGAACGTCTATTCTGTAACAAGCACTAGGTTAAGTGTCTCATGAATCCCTTACCAAACTTACTGCCATTTGCAGAAAGTCTTCAACTTTTATTCCTAAGATAGGTAGATGGCTCACACTTTCAGACCATTTTTGCTGACTACTCCTAGTCACCTACCTGACACCAGCTTTGGGTTCTTGAACACTGAGAAACGAAATGGTCTCACCAAGTGGCCAACAATTCAGCTTGAACCACATCACTATCTTCATCCACACGCCAGGATCTGTGTGGAACTGCATGGAATATTTCATTTTGCTTTTATTCTTTTATACTATCAAGTGATAAAAAGGGGAAAACATGAATGGTGATACTAACTGTAGCTGTGCACAACTATAGAAACAAAATGATGTACCCCATTTGTGCACAATGAATCAAAATGCAGTCTGTAAAAAAATTAAAAATTAAAAAATAAATAAAATAAATAAAATGACAACTTGGAAAAAAAAAAAAGTTAGTCTACTACTCCTTCTATCTCCTTGGCACAGTGCTTCCTTAATAGTAGATGCTCAAGAAAGATCCAGTAAATGATTTTTCTGGAAAAAAAAAAGAAAGAAATACAAGCTTCCAAAAGGCACAGCCATTGAAACAAAGATGGAAATATTTAGGCATTTCCCGGATGGCGAATCTTCCAACTCAAGTGCTCAATGGCCTTAGGTCAGTTGACTTAGTGTTCAACTGTGAAAGAAAGGATCAAAATATGTTTAACAAATATTTATAGAGAGCTGACTGAGGAGGAGGCATTGCTTCAAGCAATTTCTAAATATTAACTCATTTGCAATTAAAGAAATCCATAAAAATTAAAGAAACAAATTAGATAAATGCAAGTTGAAGAACAATTTACAAAATAAAGAGCCTTTTTAAAAACTATCTGGATCAGTTAAAGACAAAGACGGACTGAGGAACTATGCTAGTCTAAAGGAGACTAAAGAAGACAACAGTGAACCAGGTGTCTCTGTTTGGATCCCAGATCTCAAACTTCTTTTCTTTTGCTAGAGAGGACATTAAATTGACAATTGGCAGAATCTGAAAATCTGGAGAGTACTTAATCATGCCATATTAGTTCTAGCAAGTTTCCTGATTTCGATAATGTTTCTGAGGTTATCTAAGAGAATATCTTTGCTTTTAGGAAATGCAAAGTACTGTATTTAGAACTAAGGTGTTGTGTTTACTTCTTACTCAGAAGAAATGGTTTATAAAATAAAATGTACAAAGAGAGAAAACATGATAAAGTAGCATAAAAAGTTTATTTTTAGGAAGCTTGAGTAAAGAAAGTTAAGAATTCTTTATATTGTTTTTGCATTTTTTACTGTCTGAAATTATTGAGCAAAGCATTTTTAAATCATATAAAATACATCATCAAAAATATATCTAGGACTGGGGAGATAGCTCAGCTTGTAGAGTGCTTGCCTTGCAAGCACCAGGCCCTGAGTTTGATCCCCAGTACTGCAAAAAAAAAAAGAAAAAAATATATCTAAATGATATGATATCATTTTAAGTCTTAGAAAATATTTTTCTTGTTGGGACAAAACACCACTTAAAAGTTTAAATCTATTTGGTGTCACAAATAGATTTAACTAAATTAACTAAACAGACACTTCTCAAAAGAAGACATACAAATGGCCAGCAAATATATTATAAAATGTTCAACATCTTTAGCAATTAGGGAAATGAAAATCAAAACTACACTGAGATTTTATCTCATTTGGGTTAGAATGGCAGCCATTATATATGATCTATAAAAATGAATAGATGCATTCAACTGTCATGTTCAACTAATTAGAACAAAAAATAAAATATTTTTAAAAAGAATATAAACAATAATAAATATTGGAGAGGATATGGGGGAAACAAAAACTTTTACACTGTTGGTAGAATTGTAAATTAGTACAACCAGTACAGAAATCTGTGTGGAAGTTCCTCAGAAGACTAGGAATGAAAATATCATAAGACCCAGCTATATTACTTCTCTGTATTTATCCTAAAGAATTAAAGTCATCATACTACAGTGACACATGCACCCTTGTGTATAGCAGCACAATTCACAGTAGCCAAACTATGGAACCAGCCTAGGTGTCCATCAATAGATGAATGGATAAAGAAAATGTGTCATATATACACAATGGAGTTGTGAAATTCTGTGATTTGCAGGAAAATGATTACCTTGAGAGTATTATATTAAGCAAAATAAGCCAAACCCAGAAAGCCAAGTGTTGTATGTTTTCTCTCATTTGTAGAAGCTAGAGAGAAAAAAGGAAAAGAAAGATGGTGGGCATGCTTATGAAAATAGAAGAGAGGTAAGTAGAGAAGAGAAATGGATGGGGGTAGAGAAAGGGGACATACTAGAGAATGATACTGACCAAATTATATTGTCGTATCATGTGTCTGTATGAATATGTAACATGGAATTTGACTATTATGTATAATTATAATGTACCAATAAAAACGGAAAATTTTTAAAATCTATAGGGTGATTTTTGCAAGTTCAATTTTTATATATGTCTGTAGACAGGTATTACATGAAAAAGCAGGAGAGAGCTTTGACAGTGAAATTCTTCCATAAGAATTCAAGTGGGAGATGAGATTGACCTGAACTAACAGGACCATCAAATGATGGACTTTGGGGGTATGTCTTTTCCCCCCTGAAAAAAACAAACCTAACACTTTTTCTCACCTCCTCAGATGGTGAAGATTAAAGAATAGCACAAAAGAAATTAAAACAGCATAAGTAAATTTATGAATTAAAGACAGGATTATCTTGAAAGAAAACAATATTCTATTCACTATTTTCATTACCCTATGTACATGTAAGATTACATGAATGGTGTCAATCTACATCATGTGCAATCATAGAAACAAATAGTGGTACCCCATTTGTGCACAGTGAATTAAAATGAAGTTTGTAAAAAATTTTTAAAAAACAATTTTAGCACACATATGTATTCGGTCAAAACTATTATTGCTTACTTTTAATAAAGAATTATCATACAGTGGTTATCTGAGAACTTAAAATAAAAAAAACAATAAACTTTCAAATTTAAAAAAAATGAAAATGGTTGAGGATTCATACAATGCCCGGAGCAGGCAGTACATGGAACACTAGAGATTCTAGTTCCTTTCTAGATTGAGGATTTTTAATCTCTTAATGCCCATGACACCTGTTCCCCATCTACCCATAAAGCTAGGTCTGATGTTTGCCAAACAGGTGCCTTTCTTCTGGGACATAGTGCAAGAACCCAATATTGCATCTGCCACTGTCTATGAGTATATCAGGTTCAGCGGTATTCTTGAGGCAGAAGAAAAAAATTTCTAAGAAAAAGGTATTTGGATAACATTGCAATGGAGATATGAAAGTAGACAAATTATTTTCAAGTGGGAGGGGAGATGAAGATTAAAGATAGTTTCATAGGAAAAAATAGAATGTCTTTACTCCACTACTGGAAGTCAGATATTTCTGATGCCTTTTCCGCACCTATTTTAATGAGTTTTTATTCTTTGGTCTGACAATAGTATAAGTTACATTAATACACTTTGTACTATTAAACCATCCTTGAATTCCTATGATCAACTATACTTGGTCATGGTATGGTTTTGTTGTTCTTGTTGCTACTGCTGCTTTCATTTTGCCAGATTGTCTTGTTGATATTTTATTTAAGTTTTTCTCATCTATATTCATAAGTGACAATGAACTATAATTATTTTATCCTTACTCATTTTGGTCTTAAGTTTACTTAATGTCATTAATTTAATAAGTTCAAGAACTGTCCACATTCCTTTTTTTGTTGCTCTAATTAGTTATACCTGACAGTAGAATGCATTTATGCATTTTGATAAATCATACATAAATGGAGTATAATTTCTCATTTTTCTGATTGAACATATTGTAGGATCACATCAGTCATATATGTACATGAGATAATAATATCTGTTTCACTCTACTATCCTTCTACCCCATTCCCCTTCCCCTCCTTTTCCTCCCCTCTACCTAATCTAAAGTAACTCTATTCTTCCCTAGTGCCATTCCCATTGTGAATTAGCATCTGCATATAGAGAAAACATTCAGCCTTTGGTTTTAAGGGTTTGACTTATTTCACTTAGCATGATATTCTCCAACTCCATCCATTTACCAGCAAATGCCATAATTTCATTCTTCTATAAAACTGAGTAATATCCCATTGTGTGTGTGTGTGTGTGTATGTGTGTGTATACATTTCTTTATCACATTTTCTTTATCCCTTTCTTTTTTTCTTTATGCAGTCCTGGGGATCAAACCCAGGGCCTTATACATGCTGGCCAAGTGTTCTATCACTGAATTATACTTCTAGACCCTTTCATGTTTCTGTATTCTCTGTAATATGTGTTCAGTGAGGGTTTGGTAAAAGATGTCCATAAAACTACCCATACTAATGCTTTTTTGGCAGGGAAGTGGGGTACCGGGGACTGAACTCAGGGGCACTCGACCACTGAGTCACATCCCAGTTCTATTTTGTATTTTATTTAGAGACAAAGTCTCACTGATTGCTTAGCACTTTGCTTTTGCTGAGGCTGGCTTTGAATTTGTGATCCTTCTGCCTCAGCCTCCAGAGCTGCTATGATTACATGCCTGAGCCATGGTGCCCAGCCATACTAATGTTTTTGTGGGAAGAGTTTTTTGTTACTGATATAATTTATTTAATAAATATGGGCTTATTCACACTTTCAATTTCTTCTGGAGGTAATCTTGGTCACCTATAATTTTTCAGAAAATAGTACATTTTATCTAAGTTTTCAAACCAATTGATATGTCTTATTATTTTCTTGTTGGTAAGACTCGTTTTAGTCTAGGGATACTTCTTTTGGTTTTTTTTTATTCTTTTACTTTTATTTTTACTTTATTTCTCTCATGCCTAATCTTGCCTGAGAAACTGTCCATATTATTAGTCTATCCAAACAGAAACAAACAAAACTTTCTGCTGATCCAGCATGGTTTTGCTAAAACAGATAAAACCATTTCCTACAGTAATAAGAAATGTAACTATTTTCTCATAAATGAAAATGACAGTAAAGTTTACTTCTGCTTCTTACAACTGGCTGTTCTCCCCTAGCTTTGGGGAGTAAACCAGAGCCCCCACATAATAGTGACTTTGTCAGAATCAGCATTTCCTACACGCTGTGCTGTCCCCTTCTCAGGACCCAAGGGAGCTCATGATTTGAAATCAGATGCATCTGGGTTCAGGTGTGTCCCCATCCTGGGTGGATGACTTTCAGGATGTGGAAATAAAGATACTCCCCCCCCCCTAATTTTTATCATAAAAATTACATGGACACATCGAGCTGAAGAGTCAGGATGGACCTGTGGGTGAGAATGTGGAAACTAGAGCTGGGCAGACCTCAGTTGAAATCCCTGCTTAATTACTTGCCAGCTGTTGATCAACGGTGTCACTGAGTTTATAAAAATGAGACAAAAATGCATGAGTTGTTGGGGACAGGTGAAGTCTATGTGTTTAGTATAGTGCTTTACACAAAGTAAATATCCAAGATTTGCTGTTGTGACTACCACTACAATTGTTACCAGCCTCATTCAGGTGAAGTCCTCTGCTCGGGGCCAACCAGGGCCCAGACTCCCCTTTCCTTCCTTCATTTGGCTCAGGCCAGGCACTGATGACCACAGAGCAGCCCTGGCAGGGACAGGATCAAGCTAGGCCCTAGCCCAGGAGAAAGCACAGTTCATCCTAACAGCTGCTCCCAGCAAGTGAAATGATTCATATTTTACAGGGTAGAAAATTTGGATTTGAAAATATAGAGTGTCATAACTAGTGATTCCCAGACATTATGTCAAAGCTCTCAAGTAGAATTATACCCAGGGCTAGTGAAATTATACCCTCCGTCTGCTTGTAGAACATGGTGGTGTTTAAATCGGGCTCTCCAAATGGCGTAGGGATTCCACAAACCAAACCTCTTCCCTACCACACACTAATGGTAGACAGAACACCCTGCCCCCACTCCAACCTCAGTTCCCCCAAAATTTGGGACAGTGGGTATTAGTAAAAAGCTTCATTTAAAGAAAGAGTCATATAGCTTAAAGCGGTGAGTCTCAGTGTTGCTGAGTCAGGATCCCCAATCAGCACCCTCGACCCCTTTGTCTAGGATGTTTTAGAGGAAAACATCGCCAGCTCCTGTGGGGGTCAGTATAAAGTCACAGTGGCGAGAACTCACAGCACTTTATAAACTGTAAAGTCCTGTACATACCTTTAGATTGCTTTCACACACACACACAACAATAATTCTGTCTCCTTTTGGCCCTGCAACTGAAGACACACCTAGGTTGTCTAGAGAGATTCTAACAAAATGAGGAAGGTTGGAAGGGATGGCGAGAAAGAACATAACTCTGTGGGGAAGGAAGTCCAAGGAGGAGTCACAGAGACACCAAGAAATAGAAGAATGCAAAGAAAGAGAACAAAGCTACAGAGGGAAACGTTAAAATGTCAGAGCTGAACAGCTCTCAAGGGTCTGGGAGTTTTTCCCTACCTGTTTTTCCCAGTGGAAATCTCTGTCACCCTTGCCTACACTGGAAATGGCAAAACGAGATCTTCTGCTGTACAGAATCATTGTGACCAGCCCAGACCCGGAACTGTGTAGCTGGGGCGGCAGTTGCCAGATGTTCTGGTAGACGGAAGCAGCAAGGCTACTTCTGTGATTGGCCATCTGTCCACAAGAATGGTGCATCAGATTACTAGGAGAGTGGACAAAGTGCCTTCATCTCACAGGCAAACTCAACTGATGGGTGGTAGCTGCATGGGACACGGCACTGCAGACTAGCCCCATGATGGAAGAGGGACGTCAGTCATGGGCAAAGGAGGGCCAAGGGCAGTATCCATGCCACATATTTGATACGATACCTAAACAGAATTAAATCTCCTTTTCCCTTCTCCTATGTGTCATTTGCATAGAGGATGTATTTTTATAGGAAGAACATTTCTAAATTCCTATTTTGTACCATTACAATGGTATGCTTAACTTATTTAACCTGCCCAAAACAGTCATATTGTAGTAATGTTTTTTAAAGTCCTTGTCTTCTAGAAATGCATCTGAAATGTTAGCAGATGAAATACAATGCTTCTGAACCTTAGATTTTATTCCCAAGTGTCCAATAGTACTAGTAGGATATAGCTGGAACAAGGGTAGCCATGAATTGGTAGTTGTTAAAGTTGATGATCGGGTCATGGAAGTTTCATTATGCTGGGTTCATTATTTTACAGATGTTTATATGTTTGAAATTTTCCATTAAAAAAGCTTTTATGAAGAAGAATGAAATTATGGCATTTGCTAGTAAGTGAATGGAACTGGAGACTATCATGCTAAGTGAAAAAAGCCCATCCCAAAAAAACCAAAGGCAGAATGTTCTCTCTGATATGTGGATGCTAACTCACAATAAGTTGGGGAGAAGGAAGAATAGAAGAACACTAACTGAATTAAACAAAGGGAAATAAAGGGAAGGGAGAGGGGATGGAAATAGGAAAAACAGTAGAATGGATCAGACATAACTTTCCTATGTTCATATGTGAATACACAATCGGTATAACTCCACATTGTATACAACTACAAAAAATGGGAAGTTATACTCCATGTATGTATGATATGTCAAAATACATTCTCCTATCATGTAGAACTAAAAAGAACAAATGAAAAATTTTTTAAAGTCAAAAAATCAAAAAAAGTATGTACAATCTCATCAAGTTGTACATCCACAAGAATGGTATCCTAATTAGAATAAGATCTACTCCACGTTTATACAATTATATCACAATGGATTCTACTGTCATGTATAACTAAAAAGAACCAATAAAAATAAGAAGTATCATCGAGATCCAAGATGGCAGACTAGAGGGAGGCTGTGTTCCTTGTCGCTCCGTAACTCCAGTTTCAAGCAGAGGATATCTGTTTCTTGGTGAGGCAAGTTTTGCTGCTTATTGATCCCCTGCTGTTTTCCCCATTTGTCTGCTGTGACCACCTGCAGTCTGCCAGCATATCGACACCTTTTTTGAGTGCAGATTGCTCACTGTCAGGTGCCTACCATCTGCCATTTGCCTGCCTCTCGCCTGTCCATTGCCTGCCTTAAACCTATCCATCACCCAAGCACGAGGTTCACCTCCCAATCCCGACAACAATCAGCAAACTGATCTCCGACCACCAGTGGAGCACCAGCTGCCTGCTGTTGCCTGGAAGTTCACTGTGACAGTACCTGCAGGTTTGATTACACGTGGCTGCCACCATTTTGAGACAACAGCCAAGCCCCATAGGACCCCTGGCCAGACTGACTGAGCCCCATCTCCAGGAGCCCTCACCTCGACCTATCACTCCCTGCCTCTGGGACCCTCACATCGACTGACTATTCCCTGCTGCCAGGACCCCCAGACCAACTGACTGCGCCCTATCACTGGGACCCCAGACTGACTGATTGCAACCGGCCTCCAGGATCCCGCAACCACACCAAACACACCCGAACTCCAGGACCCCCTACCTGACCAACTGCATCCCACCTCCAGGACCTCCAGCTGACCACGTCCACACCCTGAGGGGCAGCTCCCCATTTGCCAACACATTTGGAAGCCAGAGCAGCCATCTTGGGTAATCCTGGAAGCCGGAGCTCCGATCTTTGGTGGGCAAATTTCATCCTGAGACACCTGCTGGAGACTTGAAGCTCATTGTCAGAAATAGAGCAAGAAATCATGAAATTCATCTGGAAGAATAAGAAACCCAGAATAGCTAAAGCAATCCTTAGAAGGAAGAATGAACAGGGGGTATTGCAATACCAGAACTTCAACTATACTACAAAGCAATAGTAACAAAAACAGCATGGTATTGGCACCAAAATAGACAGGTAGATCAATGGTACAGAATAGAGGACACAGACACAAACCCAAATGAATACAATTTTCTCATACTAGACAAAGGGACCAAAAATATGCAATGGAGAAAAGATAGCCTCTTCAACAAATGGTGCTGGGAAAACTGGAAATCCATATGCAGCAGAATGAAACTAAACCCCTATCTCTCACCCTACACAAAACTCAACTCAAAATGGATCAAGGACCTTGGAATCAGACCAGAGACCCTGCATCTTATAGAAGAAAAAGTAGGTCCAAATCTTCAACATGTCGGCTTAGGATCAGACTTCCTTAACAGGACTCCCATAGCACAAGAAATAAAAGCAAGAATCAATAACTGGGATAGATTCAAACTAAAAAGCTTTCTCTCAGCAAAGGAAACTATCAGCAATGCGAAGAGAGAGCCTACAGAGTGGGAGAATATCTTTGCCACTCATACTTCAGATAGAGCGCTAATGTCCAGAATCTATAAAGAACTCAAAAAAATCTACACCAAGAATACAAATAACCCAATCAACAAATGGTTAAGGATATGAACAGACACTTCACAGAGGAAGATCTACAAGCAATCAACAAACATATGAAAAAATGTCCACCATCTTTAGTAATAAGAGAAATGCAAATCAAAACTACACAAAGATTCCATCTCACCCCAATTAAAATGGCAATTATCGAGAGTACAAGCAACAATAGGTGTTGGTGAGGATATGGGGAAAAGGTACACTCATACATTGCTGGTGGGGATGCAAATTAGTGCAGCCACTCTGAAAGCAGTGTGGAGATTACTTAGAAAACTTGGAATAGACCCACCATTTGACCCAGCTATCCCACTCCTCGGCCTGTACCCAAAGGACTTAAAATCAGCATACTACAGAGACGCAGCCACATCAATGTTCACAGTTGCTTAATTCACAATAGCCAGATTGTGGAACCAATAGATGTCCTTCAATTGACGAATGGATAAAGAAACTGTGGTATATATATACAGTGGAATATTACTCAGCTATAAAGAATAATAAAATTATGACATTTGCAGGCAAATGGATGAAATTGGGGAATATCATGCTAAGCGAGATAAGCCAATCTCAACAAACCAAAGGATGAATGATCTCACTGATAAGTGGATGATGACACATAATGGGGGTGGGCGGGGCCAAGAATGGAGGAAGGAGGGACTGTATAGAGGGAAAAGAGGGGTGGGAGGGGTGGGGGGAAGGAAAAAATAACAGAACGAATCAAACATCATTACCATATGTAAAAGTATGATTCCGCAAATGGTATGCTGTTACTCCATGTACAAACAGAAACAACATGTATCCCATTTGTTTACAATAAAAATAAAAAACAAAAAAAATTATCAGACAAAAATAATTAAATAAATAAAAAGAAGTTGTATCATTAGGAATTTTAAATTCAATTATTTAGACTCTCAAAAGATATTTTCCATAGATACTATGTTACAAAAATTGATTAGTTCCCAGGTTGATATAAAAGGCTATAAACTAACAAAATTCTTTTTTCTTCCCTCTAGGTACAGTAGCTAAACTAAATTTCCCAAACTTCCTTTTAGTTGAGTGAAGTCATGTGATCTGACCTGTATAAGGAGGGTGAAGTGTTACATATGTTCAGTGTTACATATATCTTTTACAAAATCCTGATCCTCTACTCTCTTTTCCTTTATATACTGAGTAGAGATAGTGGAAGTTTCCAAGATTCTAGCCAGTAGTCTGCCTATTACATCCTCTGGGCTCTTGTTTTTATAAATAAAGATTTATTGCAACAAAAAAAAGTCAACAAAAGGCCTTTCAGAACACTGTTAGATATTTATGACTCTGAGCTCCATTTATGTACATGAAAACTGGGCTCAGAAAAGTCATTGCATTCCTTGGGCCAAATGGCTTACAGGCAGGGTAGATGCCAAAGTGAGCTGCCAGGACACCCTCCACTGCTCACTGCCCGTCTTCTGGGAGTCAAGAGATAGACTTCAGTGGTCAGCTCCTCTGGTGTCTGTCTCAGCCTCAGAGGCCCACCTCTCCTGACCTGCCCTTTCTAAAGAAGCCAGTGACTGAGCAAAGCAAGGTTGTAAAGCCCCAGCCATTGTGGACTCAGGACAATTCTGATAACATTCAGATCCATAATCATTCCAGACAACAGTGATCAATAATCATTCCAGAGATCTCTTCTGGGTTGGCCCAGAATTTGTTGGACCTGCATCGCAATGTGCCTTTTCCTTTGGCCCAGTCCTGCCGTCCCTCCTGCCTTTCACAGTTGTTGATCTGGAACAAACACCTCCCATCCCAAGCTCCATCTCAGCATCTCTTTTGGGGACCCCAATCCAAGACGCAGGGAAACTGATATTTGAACCTGGATCTGTCTGAACCTAGAGCATGAGGGAGTCTGCCAGGAAGAGGGTGGGATCAGGTGCTTCTGGGAAGCTGCTCGATCGTCCGTGTTCGCTGGGCACCTGATCTGCTCCCCTAGCCCAGTGCTAGAGAGACTTGCATAGATTGGGAGCTTGAAAACATTAAGAGACAAAATATAAGACAGGTCCTGAGTCCAGGACCTTCTGAGCAGCGGGAGAGCATCACTGCTAAGTTCAGAGAAGACCTTGCTGCCAGCAGCTCCCTGCAGACCCAGCTGGATGCATCTGCACGAGAACTTTGAAGGCAGCGGCTCATGCCCTGACCCGGAAGGCCTCCCAGCAGCCCGACCTCAGAGGCCAGGCCCATTCCCCAGCACCTCTGCACAGAAGCGAGTCTGTGAGATGCCAGAGCCAGCAGGTGGCTCCGAAAATGCCCTATGTAATTAGAAATCTCATTTCCATTCCTGGTCTCTGGTTTGCATGGCAAAGAGAGCCGTTTTTCTGGAATGAATTATCCCCTCCCTGCAGATGTCTTCAAAGGCTTATAATCCAAAACGGGCTCTTGGAGACCCAGCCTCCCAGGGCCGCCCCTGCACACAGGAAGTCACTCCTTTGCGGGCACAGATGGGCTTTTGAAATGTTCAAAGTGCTGATGTGGCAGAAAAACACCAGGCCATGAGGGCAGGAGCCGGTGTTCCTGAGGCCTGCACGTTGTGGGACCTCACCCTCACCTTTGCTTGGCATGCGCTCATCCTGGTCGCCTGGGACTGACTGTGCCACCTTCAGCACTTAATGTCTCCTGTCCAGAAAAGCCCTTATTCCCGGACAAACTGGAGTCCACTATTTACCACCACTGGCAGTTTATGGAGGACTCAGAAGGGGTTAAGCAATGTCAGCTCCAGTGATCAATTTACAACAAAACCCTCTCTCTAAGTCATATATGATATATGTGATACATATGATATAAATATATAAATATTCCATATATATATATATTAGCTCTGTAGCTCATCATTCATCTCCCCATTTATTTTTAACAAATGTTAAGTTCCTACTATCTGTCAATACCAAATAATAACACAGATTGTAGATTTCTCAGTCTAGTGTAGGGATTCTTTACCTAGAAGGATTCACAGAACATTCCCAGCAGGTGCGGAGATGTCTATAAATGCTCTAAAATGACTGCAAAATGTCCTGTGTTGAGGACTCCACAGTCTAAAGAAGTTTAAGAATACCTGAATGAAGAAATAAATGTATTAACCGTTACAATACAGCAGTGTGTTTCCCAAGGTGTGTTCTTTGGAAATGCAAATTCTCTGGCCCTACACCAGACCGACCGAATCAGAAGCTTTGAGATTTGTTGTACATGAAAATTTGAGAAGTTCTGGTTCTTGTGATAGTTGTCACATGAAGGCCCCCAGCAAACCACCTTCCAGTGGAAATGATACTATGCAAGTTTCAGGCCTTCCCAAGACTGAGCAGCTTCTGGTTTTGCACTCTTTAAGATCTAAGGCTACATAGAGAAAGAAAAGAAAGAAAGAGACCCAGAATCCCAACTGAGTCAGCTGCAACCATCCTACTTGCTAAGTTTAGCCTCAAGAGTGACATCCATCAAGGACTGCCCAGCAGAGTCCAGCTAGATTGCAAGTTGTCAGAGAAAAGTTCAATGCAGTTTAACCATGTAGTTTCAGGGTCTCTCCTGATCCACACAGCCTCTCCGTCATCTCTCCAGAGAATAGCTGACTTCCTAAGTGACAGCTCAGGGCTCCCCAGAGTGCTAAAGCAGACATTGCCAGACATTTCCTAAGACTTAGGCACAGTGTCATATCCACTGTATTTTAATAACTAGAGCAAGTCATAGCCCAGCCCAGACTCAAGGAAAGAGCGTGAATATGGGGGTCATTGTGGGTTGTCAATGCAACAGACTATCAGAGTTAACTGTACTACTTAACAGACTTTCAAACTTAGCTGCTGTGCATTAGAATCCTCTAGAGAGCTTTAAAAAGTGCTGCCACCCAGGCCCTGCCCTTCCCCCAGAGACTCTGACTTGATCTGTCTGGGTTGCAACTTGAACACTGAATGCTTCTAACTTCCCTAGGTAATTCAGATATGTATCAGTTTGATAACCACAGATCTAATATGCTGGCTAAAAAGTACAGGTCCCTGCACCTCAACCCTAACTTACTGAAACAAAGGCTGTCCTCTAAAATGGTTCCCACTGATCTCTTCCTCCCAGAATCCATGCTCCTGTGTCATCTCTTCCTCTTGGGTGTGTGCAGGACCTTGTAATCTGCCTCTGACAAATAGATACAGGAAACATAAAATGTTGCTGCTACAATTCATCTTACACCCCTCCCCCTCCTTCCTGCATCCACTGGCTATTCACTGAAGCAAGATGTCACGGAGCCTTTTGCAAAGAGGCTCAAATGACAAGGAACTGAACCCTGCCATTAACCACGTGAATAAGTCTGGAAGCAGATTCTTCCCCAGTTAAGCCTTCAGTTGAGACTCCAGCCCCAGTCAGACCCTCGACTGCAGCCTTCTCAAAGAACCTGAAGCAGAGGATCCAACCAGAGCCCCATCTGATTTTCTGACCCACAGAAACTGTGATCTAATGTAGTAAAGGTGGGTTGCCTCAAGCTACAAAATTTTGAGATATTTGCAAAGCAGCAATAGATAACAAAGAGAGGGTCTGAGAATCTTTTCAATTGCTCTCCAGAGACTCCTGTGTACCTTGCAGGTTCAGAATTACCACTGTGCATGGTAGAAAGTGTTCTAATAGAGACTAAATGTCTGGAGACTTTAATGAACATATAGTGAACCTGGCATCGTGGCATTCAGAGTGGGGAGAATTGTGAGTTCAAGGCCAGCCTGAGAGAGAGAGGGGAAGGAAGGAAGGGAGGGAGGGAGGAAAGAAAGAAGGAAGGAAGATAGGTTTTAAAGGATGAGTAAGTGATCTCCAGGTGCAGAAGAGGCAAAGATGTTTCTGGAAGACAGAAGAGCATTTTTCCTCAGTCTAGAGCATGCTTCCCTCCACCTCTTTACCTCAGATTCATCTTTCAGTGTTTAGCTTGGGTATTAGTTTAGTTAAGAGGCCTTTCCTATCCACCCCTGGGACCATGGCAGGAGGCATGTTAGATGCATGAAAAGACCCATATCCTGCATTCTCCCTAAAAGTTATACCTGAGACAAAGGTTTGCAGGCAGGGAGCTCATTTTGGGAAGTGATCTCACCAAACAGTAGAAGGGCACTAGGAAGAATGAAGCAAGGGGGTCAAGTGTCATGTGCATATAGGAACATGTTGCAATGCACTACATATAATTATAATGCACCTATAAAAACAAGGAATTTTTAAAGCTCATTAAAGTTCTATGGGCAACTAGGGCTCAATCCTTCAGGGGTCCTTCTTAAGAGCTGCACTAAATGCTTTTCAGAATTCCCACCTGAGGCACAAAAATGAGGAGTCCTGTCCCCCACTTGAAAAATTCTTCTTAAGGTGCTAACATCCTGCTCTTCCAGAAATTCCAAGCTTCCAAATTGCTGCCCATTTCACACAGGCCTCCTATGTTGCGGTGGCAGGAAAGATCCAGGTCAGACAGGAAGAGGCTCAATTGAGACAAGAGGCTGTCATGTTACACATGAGCTCAATTGATTAACCCAGCAATGGACAAAGTGGAGGGGAGAGGTGGCATGGGAAGGTGTGATGTGATAGAGGTATCAGAGGCCACCCTACTGACAGCTTCCTAATGGATTCCTCCATGACTAACTTTCTCAATAGACTCTAAGCTCTGGGAAGGGTCTTGTTTCTTAATGTGCCTCATGACCCCTGCACAGGACATGCAGGGCACATATCAGGGCACCATGAATATTTCATGCGCTAACCTCAACAGCATTGCTTACAAGGACGGAGCCTCCCGGAGCACTAGCACATGGGAAGCGGTTTGGCCTTGGAGTCAGGCTGAGCCAGATCACCTCTGCAAGCTGTGGTGGAGATGAGGAACCGTAGTGACCTTGGAAGGTCTAAATGGCTCAGAAGTCTCCACCAGGTAATTCAAGTCTGTGAGGCTAAATAGACCCCAGAAGAGAACTGAGAGAGCACCCCATCAACCAGAAGAAAAGGAGAACATGATAAGTCAGATGGGTACCCCTCTAGGAAACCCTACCCCACTCACTTCCCCATCACCACCTGCTCACAGCTGCTCCCTTCCCTGAAGAGTCACTCTTGATGACTAGAACCCACTGTGCTGGAAATGCCTAGGAACTTATGCCCTCCTTCACACCGAGGGAGGTCTACCGACAGCTTTATGATGGATTCTTCCACAACCGTCTTTCTCAATAGACTCTAAGCTCTGGAGGGACCTAGGGACCTAGGGACCCAAGGGAGGTCCCTAGAGCACATGGGATGGATTCTCTAATATAAATGCCCACCCCTCCACCCTAAGGCGGGAAAAGCCCATAATGCCATTCATGCTCCAGGGTTCCACAGGGGTTCAGGTTCAAGTTCATCTCCAGACAACCCACATCTTGGCCTAACTTTTTCTCCTGCCCCTTTGGCCTCACCTCACCTCATCATGGGCTTGTGGAGAGCATTCCCTCAACAAATCATTTTCACAAGAATTCCCATTTCAAGATATGCTTCTAGCAATCTTGACCCAAGAGAGCAAATGTCCAAGATGTTATCTCCTCAACTATACCTGAAGGAAGAACAGTCCTGGGGAGAGCAAGAGCCAAACTTCTGGGCACCTTAAATCTCTGAAGAACTCAATTAGTTCATAAGGATACTAGAGATGCCTACAATGCGTCAAGCCCCACCCCGGGAGATGGACCACATGGTGCTTTAATTCATTCTTCCAACAATATCCAAGCTAGGCATGCATATTGGTTTTCTATGCTGCATAATCCAGTGCCATAAACTTGGCAGCTGAAAATAACAAATTTGACATCTCACAGTTCATGTGGACCAGGGGTCCAGGCCCAGCTAGCTAGGCTGGGGCTCCCTGTGGAGCTCCGGGTCCTCCTCCAAGTTCACTCAGGTTGTTGGTAGAATCCAGTTTCCTGCTGTTGGATGACTGCGGTCCTGTTCTCTTGCTAGCTGTCAGGTATGGGTCACTGTCAGTTCACAGGCCACTCTCAGCTATGTGGTCTCCTTCATAGGCAGTTTACAGTATAAATTGTTGCTTTTCTACACCAGCAGGAGAGTATCGACTGCTGCTGTTCCTCATTTCTAAGGACTCACCTGATTGGAGTAAGCTCACCCAGAATTATGTATCTTTTTATTAATTTTTATTTGTTCTAATTAGTTGTACATGACAATAGAATACGTTCATACATTTTGATAAATCATACATAAATGAAGTGTAATTTCACATTTTTCTGTTGTATATGCTATAGGATCACATCAGTCATGCAGTCATAGATGTACATGAGGTAACAGAATTACATATTTTTTAAAACTCAAAATCAAATTAGAGACCATACTTTCATCTGCAAAACTCCCTTTGCCATACATCATCATGGGAGTGACATTCCATCATATACGTGGATTCATCCCACACCTGTGGGAAGGAGAGTTATCTGCCAGGGAGTGGGAATCGTGAATCCCATCTTGGAATTCTGCCTATCACAGTATGATTATCCACCCTTCACAGACAGAAAATCGAGTCTCAGTGCAGTGAAGCCATTTGCTTTGGATCACGTAACATTTAAGTATGAGACTGGCTTGATCCACTCTCCTGCTCCCCTGGACTACATGGCCGATGCTCATGTTCAGATCTCTCTACCAGCCAATGATTTACTTCTTTTTCCTCTAAGGAGCAGTACTCACAATAGAGTGAACAAAAGTCAAGGTCACAGATACACCAATTCTAATGTCTTTAGGGGTAAGTCAGGAAATACAAATGAACCAAGCAACCTTCCTATGAGGCAATAGGGAATGGAGGTTAGTGTGGTGCCCAGCCTAAAGGCACTTAAATTCAATTAAAGTCATGTGCTTGCACACATAGACACACACACACACACACACACACACACACACACACACACACAGCCTTCAAAGAAAGCAAAAATCCGGGCTGTAGCAATCTCTCTAGCAACAATTTGCAAACCCAGAGACAGACTACTTTTTTCCCATAAGGACTTCACTAAAATTACCTCAAGGTAGAGAAAAGGCAGAATTAGATGTCTAGTCCATTTCAGGGCCACCCTGACAAAACTTGGAGTCAGAATATCTAACTTCCCACTTTCCTGCTAATATGATTAGAGAGATGCAAAATGTACATTATATATTTTATATAAATGTACATTCATGTATGTATATACATGCATAAAACTGGGGTTGGAAAACTTTTTCTGCAAAGGGCCAGATAAAAAATATTTTAGAACTTGTGAGTCATATTGTTTCTGTCACAATTACTCAACATTGCTGTCAGAACACAAAAGCAACCACAGACAACACATAATGAGTGTGTGTGGGGTTTCCAATAAAACTTTATTTACAAAAATATCAGGTCAGATTGGCCCATGAGTCCTAGTTACCTGACCACTAGTATAGAGCACAGAAGTCAGAATACCTAACTTCAATTGCTCACTCTTCCTCGTGCTATTGGTGTGACTCAGAGAAACTTACTAAACTTTATGAACTTCTGCCGCCTTACTTTAAAAATAGAAAAGACAAGTGGCTGATGGTGCTAGAGACCATCACATGGGCTTCCACCTCCACCAGCTTCCCTTGAAGTTGGGTGAGGCTTTGGCTGAGTGGGCAGAAGGGATGTCAGCCACCTCCAGTTCTGGCTCTTAAACACATCCTAGGGAAGTCTCTTGATCTCCCTTCCTCATCTTTGATGACTTTGAGAACCGCATGTTCTAGATGGTTCAACTACAGCATGGAGGAGGGCCCCCAACTCCATCAAACTGAGCCAGAGTAAGAAATAAAATCATCCCATGGGAAGCCACTGAGGTTTCAGAGTAATTACTGTAACTTATCTATAGCCTGGGGTCTTTCTTAAGAGGAAATGGGACTGGAATGTCGGGTACGAAGTCTAAGACCTGACACAGAGAAGGCCCTCAACACAGATTAGCTGCTGTGATTACTTGATTATACAAGGCATCACACTTGATTTACAGGATTTTAAAAAAATAAAACTCTAGGAACTTCACTTTTCCAAAAGATCTCAAGCCACCGAAATTTTTAAAATGTTGAAAATAACATTTTGATAAGGAAAATGCTGATTCTATACATTTTACCTCAAAAAAGACATCATTTATTAACTCTCTCTAAAAGAAGGAAGGAAGAAAATACCCTCTAATTTTGGCTGGTTATTCATTATTCCCTCTACTCAGCACAAGTTCCCTGAGTAGGCCATTCTGCGGGGGCCTTGGGCAGGCTGCTATTCTGCCATAGTTAGGCTGCCGGTGATCAAAGAAGGTCGTCCCCAGGGTTCTGCCCAGGGTTATCAGTTCAACAAAACAGGGAGCTTCATGCTATAAGAAAGGGGGGTCTCAGGTTCTCCTGGAAACAGTTAAGGATAAAACCTGATGACGTGTGTCAATGCAGTCTCTGCCATAAAAAGAACTCATTTCCGATACTTCAACATTTCAAGTTCAAACTAGTGGAGGAAAAAAAAAAAAAAAAACAAATTCTGTAGTCAAAGGAGAGTTCATGTGTTTGTGAGCTAAAGACAGATTCAGAGAAGTGGATTTTGAAAAGACAACACTGGGAAAGCCTAATGAGGGGAAAAATAGGGTCACAAATATTTCTGAAAACATGTCAACTGATAAGGGGAATCCCTGCTCCTGTGGATGAGAAATGTCACTGATCAATCATTCCACAATTGTATACATTTATCAAAACATCATATTACACCTAATAAAAAGATATATTTTGTCAGTTAAAAATAAAAATAAATAAAAATAAATGAAATGCAGGAGAAGACAACCAACAGGCCATCTTGCAATTCATGCAGACAAGCTATGAAGTGAATCTGCCCAGGCTGGAGTTAAGTCCAAATTGAGGCTGGTCACGATCTCCCCTCCTCATTACTGACCTTTAAAGGACAGCGGGACCTCAAGCTCTCAGCGTTCTGTCTACACACCCTCCTGTTATTCAAACTCACCACAGGCCTGATAATTAGGCATGTTATTATGTGTTCGCCATCCACAGATTATTTATGAAATCATCAAAACTCAGAGAATATCAGTACATTTATTTCCCTGGGTCATACAGCCATTCAATGACAGAATCAGGATTTGAACACAAAGTAATCTTCATCCAAAAATGAACAACTTAACTACCAGGCTCGAAACTCTCATAACCAACATTGACCAAGCACCGCCATTTTCTAAGCTTTGTCCTAAAGCTTAATGTAACTCATTTCCATTTTCACCACTCCATGAAGTTGATAATTGTTATCACTGCCATTTTATAGATGGGGGAACAAAAGCTAGGAAAGGTCAGGTGGCTTCCCCAAAGTTATAGGGCTCATACTCAACAGTGGCCCAGAGTCTAAACACTTCCAGGTATGGGTGGTCAACCAGGGCTCCCTGGGGCTGGCCACTGTCCTTGCCAAGAATCCTTAGCCAGGATCTCTGCCATTTCCTCTGGTCGTTGGAGCCTGGGTTCTGTGACGTGCACACACCTGACTAGAAGACCAGGCCCCCAGAGATTTAGTGAGTGCCATTCTAGTTGAGTATGACCTTCGGCGCATGCCAATTGACTTTAGCGACATGTAAATGATGGGCTGTAAATCAGGAGGCAGGCGGGCCGACCGTGAATCATCCATTCTGAACCTCATCAAGACAGACGTGCATAAATTCTGGGTAGGCTGTGGCAGGTGCTGTCCTTTAGATTTCCAATTAAATGAGCCCTAACTTTTCTCTCCTCTCAGTGGGGAGGTTGTGCATTAATATGCTAATGAGCAGTGCGAGAGGTGTTCCTGGGAACCTCCAGGTGCTGGTATGATCCATAATCCTCTGCCCTTTTATCTTTTTTTTTTTTTTTTTTGCAGGGGGTGCAACTATGGATTAAACTCAGGGTGCTTCACCACTGAACTACATCCTCAGCCCTTTCTATTTTTAATTTTGAGACAGGGTCTTGCTAAGTCACTGAGGGTCTCAATGGCTGAGGCTGGCCTTGAACTTGTGATCCTCCTGCCTCAGCCTTCCTTCTAAATTCCTGAGATTATAAGTATGAGCTACTATTCCTGGCTCCTTCTGTCCTGTACAAAATGGAGCAGACCAGTCAGGAATCTCAGGCAGGTAGGTCTATGAAGGACTGGAGATTGTGGAGTGCGAAAGGAACCACGTCACCCCCATCAGCAGGGAAGGGGTTTGGGGATGCTGGATGTACCATCATCCCGTCATACAGCCCAACACAACTTAAGCATCCCTGGGCCACCATTGCACCACCAAGGGGTAAAGGCCACAGCCTGCAAAGCATTTTCAGACCTTGTTTTCCTAACGACCTTGTTTGGATAGCAAGACACATTCTTACTGAGGAGTGACGCATTGTCTTGGACTAAGCATGGGCCTTGGGTACCAGTCCTGCCTCTAGTGCATTCGCACTGTACATCCATGGGCGATTTCTGTCCAGGCTTCGGCTTGATCATGAGGAAAGCAGAGCTGTGGAATGACTGTAACACAAAACATCATAATTAAAACAGAACAACAGCACAATCCATAATAACAGCAAATGTTTTGGTTTCACTGGGTTGTTACCAGTTTCTTTTCTTCTAATCTTGGCAAACTGCTTATAGAGGCAGGCCCTTCTTCCCCTGCTGGATGGACATCTTACCAATTCCTTTGGGGTCCTTGACTTTTATACAGATGAGAAAATATGAAAGATCTTTGGTAAGACTGGGAAGATAGTTCAGTTGGTAGAGGGCTTGCCTTGCAAGCACAAGGCCCTGGGTTCAATCCCCAGCACTGCAAGAAAGATCTTGGGTAAGGAGAAGGACAAAGAGAATTTTTCAGCATAACAACCCAACTCAACATAAGGAAGTAAAGGTTCCACGGGTCTTGTGCATAGCCTCACTCCAAGACGGGACCTGATGGGCCATTTCCTTCCTAACAGCAGAGCCTGGAAGACCCAGAATCTGCATCCGCACCCTTCACCCAGCCCCTCATCCACTGAGATGAAGTGAATAATAGTTGGTGTCTGGGGGTGAGGAAAGGGATAAAGGGAGAGAGAAGAAAGAAGAAGAGAGGAGAGAAAACAAAGAAAACAGGCTCTCCTTGCTCTGTACGGCACTCTGGCTTCCAAGTAATTGTCAGTACACTGTTTTAACCATAAAAACTTCTTTCAGTTATGGATCATACCGTCCCACCATTCCATCCAATATGAATAAAGTCATTAACATAATGGAGCCAATTTCATCAAAGAAGCCATAAAAATCCCTCATTAGCATACTTTAATCCTCCCAGGTTTTAAAGTCGTAGTATTCTAATCTGTTTGGTCCAAAGGGCAACAAGGTCTTTTTGGCATCATCTCCATCCTTACTGAGCATAAGTGACCTTGGGGTAAAAAGGAGGAGACTCTAATCCAGGTTTGGAAGGACAGAAAATCCTTCCTGGAGAGGGTAAAGTCTGAGCTGAGTCCTAAAGGGCAAATAGATGTTGATCAAACAAAACAACAGAACAGCATGTGCAAAGGCCCAGTGACAAGAGCATCCAAGCAAGTTCAGGAGACCAACAAGTCCACTTAGATGGGAAGGGAAGGTAATAATGGATTAATATGAGGTTAGAGGGACATGCAGGAACCAAGTCATGAAAGTTCTCCCAAAAGTCCTTAATTAAGAAACAGCTACATTATCCAGAAAACACTGAGTAGCCTTTGAAGACTCTTAAGCAAGTGAGGAAACAGCTCAAACGTGTGTTTTAGAAAGGTCGCTCTGTGTGAACGGCTGGTGCAGAAGCAAAAGTGGAGGCCAGAAGCTGAAAGGAGGGTATTGACTTCACCTGCAAAATGAGAATGTCAGGCCAGCCTTAGGTGACAGAGGTGACAGTATGCCGAGGAGAGAGAAGGCCAGGGTTATGAGAGAGAACCCTCGGTTATATGTGGTAATTGGATGCCTTCCAATATCCAGATATGGCTTGGGCACTGGATGGAAAGCTGTGTCATTTGGTGAGCTAGAGGACACAGGAGGAGCCCTGGAGGAAAGTATTGCCCTCCCTGTAGGCCGGCGTGCTGCGTTGGAAGTGACTGAATGGTGTCCGAATGTACACTTTCAGGAATTTGGAAATTTTCGCCAGTAGATGTTAAGCCTAGAAGCAATATACAGAAGTAATTTGAAACCATGAGCAAGGTCAAGGTCAACTGGGGAAAGATGGAGACGGAATGAGTGCTGGGCTTCAACGAACTTTCAACAAGCTTTTTTTTTTTTTTGCGGTGCAAACACTCTACCATGTGAGCTATATCCCCAGCCCTTAACAACTTCTTTATAAACATCCTTGTACATTTGGAGAAGTGAGCTCTAGAGCCAGTCTCAGAATCTTGGCTGATCATGTGATATAATAAATAACTTAGTAATCAAGTCATTGTCTAGTAGACAAATGTTAAGACCCACTGGTGAATCCCAGGTCTCTGTGGCTGACTTTATCCCACCCAGCATTTTTTATCAGCTATTTGGGTGACAATGTAGACTGTGGATGTGAATCCAAGAGGAAATGAGGGAATTCAAATGCAAGAGATAATAACACATTGGAATGAAGGGTCAGACTAATCAAGGAATATTTGATAGAGACACTTGCCAAGTCCTACAATAGGATCCTAAAATTATGGCAAAGCATAGGATGGAGAAGACATGATTTGGCAGCTGCTTGTATGAAATTAAAAATAAATACACAGGACATGTTGGAGCATGGACTCATGCTCATGGACTGGTGGTATCTTTTCTGATACCACCAGTCGGCAGCTAGGAGACGGCTTTTCATAGTATGACTGTTTGTAGTGGTAATGGAAACATGAGGTTCAAAAGGAAGGAGTTCTAGTCTCACCTCTGCATCTGAGTGAGAAAACTGCACTTTGTTGGTTCAACTCTGGGCATCAACCTCAAGGAAAGGGGCTCTCTAATTGTGGAGCAAATCCACCACGGAGCTGAGAGAGTTTAGGCTGAAGAATGCAAGAGAGAAAGTGGACATAATGCATACTTCCTAAAAGTCAGGTAACTGCCCTACGAGAAAAGACATAAGATCCATGGACGGAGGTTACAGAAAGGTGGATGCCTTTCAGCCCCCAAGACATTCAACAACGGACTGAATGGCTTTGGTGGGAGGATGCTTCAACCCCTGAAGAGCCCGGGTATACGGCAAGGTCAACTTCCTGGAACAGGAGAGAATGATTCAGGAAGGCATCAGAAGCAATCCTCTCTAAGGCGCATCTCAATCTACCTCTGTTCCCCAAAAAGGTGATATTCCAGCTGAAAAGCACATACATTCAAGATGAATTCCCTCTCTAGATTAATATTTTCAAAAATGTGCTCTTTGGACCACCCACTCTAGAGGATGCTAAAAAGGGGCAAGAGTTCTGTGGTGGAACCCTTTGAGACTGAGATAAAGGTGTTTCTTGGATGCAGGACTTTTCAGAGTCTTTAATGTGCCAATGTGCTTTGCAAATCTCTGAGACAGGGTGGAGATGGACATGTCCTTTTCCCCCAAGCTTATTTCATCATGGAACTAATGTTTCTTCCCAGTGTAGAATTGAGTGGAACCTCAGGGCCACCAACTACAAACAGCTTAGAAGGTGCTGATAGAAAAAGAAGACCAACATCACCAGTGGCTTAGGGCTTGGAATAAAATTGGAATCCCTACCATAACGTGTATACACTATTGATGGAATCAGCCCTCTTCTGGGAGCCTTGACTTTGTCATAGAATGGACAATAGTACTATTCACTAAAAGGGTTATTGTATTAAACAAGATAATGCGCTGAGCTCGTTGACCAGTATCCATTAGGACTTGGTAAATGTTTGATATTCTTATTATTGTTGTTAGTTTCCTTTTGGTTCTAGCCTTGTAGAGAGGTGGCCTGTTCCTCTTCTGCCTCATTTGTCCTTCTTTTCCTTCCCTCCACAGCCCACGGACAAAGATCTGGTACTCCAAGGTGTTGTTGATGAGCCTATCAGTCAGATTCTAAAAACCATCAAGCATTTTAACAGGAACTTTGACGTCAACAATTTGTCACACGGGGTGACAGAAGAGCTGAGAAGCCCAAGAGGGGCTTCTGAGTCCACCTGAAGATAAGCAGCAGCAGGAGTCCACCACCACCTCTGGGCCAGAGGTCAGAGATGGGGCGGGACTGCCCGAAGCAAGAGTTATCTGCTGGAAGACCAGGGAGCCCTCCTGTGGGATCAGGATCCATGCAGGGACCCAGCTGCTCCTGGAGACATCATCTAAGTCAGAGAACTAGCTGCTCCCTTCTCCAGCCACCCTCAGTGCCCAGTGTGTCCCATCAGCCAACGCTCACTGAAGCCTGCTGACCTGCCTGCCTGGGAAATGCAGCAGCCCGTGGGAGCCAGGCCCTGCCAATGAGGTGAACAAAAGAGCCAACAATGGGCACAAAGTGTCCCTGAGAGTGTGGGGCCACCTGAACAGTCAGAGGGCAGGTTCCCCCCACTAGAACAAAATCCGTGGCTCTGTTGGTTCTGATCTTCAACAGCTGTGCGTGGAGATAGATAGCATCCCATCCTCCCTGCCTTCCTGAGGATGGGGCTACCCTGCCCTTCCTGAGAAATCTAGCTGGGCAGCTGAAGAAGGCTGGGCAGTGGTCAGCCCCATCCAGAGAGACCCTCCTCCAGGCCCCCTCAGGCCTTCCCTCCCAGCCTTGCTGGAAGAGATGCTCCTTGACTTCAAGGCAGGACCAGAAAGGCTGTGCCCATCTCAGAGTTCCTCCAGCACTTGCTACTCCGGAGTTATTTTTATATCTCATTTCCTCACATTATGGCAATTTACATACTTCAGCAGAGCCTGAGTGTCCAAAACACACACCAAGAACAATGACACATCACCAGGAGCCTCGCAGAAACCCCAACCCAGAGGAGATTTCGGAAATCAGTTACTAAAACAAGTGGTTCCCTCATCCCGAGTGGGAGAATTCTCAGCAACACTTGACAATAAGAGGACGTGATGAGGACCACACAGCGCCGTAATTCCTGCCGGATTGCACATTGAGAGCTGCATTCAGCGCGCGCAGCCCATCAGAGCGGCCATTGTTGAGATGAATACGAAGGGATTGCCGTGTGAATTGCTGCTTCATTGCCAAGTGCTTCCGATTCCCGCTCCTGCCATCTGTGTCCTCCGGAAGACACGCAGAAGCAAAGGTCCGAATGGGAGGGCTGGCTTCAGGCTGCTGGGAAGGGAGCCTCAAGGAAGAAGGCGGAGACGTATTTGGGGGTCAAGGAAGTCCAGGGGTCCAAGGAAACTACACACACCCGCAAGCATTCACCCCTCACTCCCAGAAAGCTAAACATCTGCACTCACATGTGGGCATACACATATGCACACACAGCAACATGTGTACACACGAACACTCCTGCACGTTCATTAGTTAATGCATTCAGCTGATAGTGAGCACACTTTGCACAGCAGCAATGCTAAGCCTTCCCGGAGTTTATATATGTACACACATGTATTGTGCATATTTACACAAAAGTACACTCACATATGCACAACAGACATGAGCACACACACTCACTCAGAGACACACATAAAGCCACACATACAGAGACACACATCTACACACAAATGTACACAGGCAAGCATACAAGAGCTTGCATATCACAAACTCACATGCTCATGTTTCCCTGCAGTCCAACTCACTCACACACACACACACACACACACACACACTTTACACACGTGCACAACTAAATACAACACCAGTCAGAGAGAAGATGATGAATGAATCAACTGCTTAGCCAGTTGTTTAATCCTGAAAGCTTGACTCTATAACTCAGAGGTCCTCAACCCAAGAATATTGTTCTTACCAAGAGCTTGGTTTGTCTTTGGTTTATCCATTTCACAGTTATGAGTTTAACACTTTCAATTGCTAATACCTCCAGTCTCCGTTTAAAATACTGCAGTGATATGCCACCTGAGGATGGAATATTAGCTCAGAGGGCAAGCATCTATGGTGCAATGTAGTGTAACAGGACACCAGCTCCTTGGCTGTGCCCCAAGTTCTCCCTTCAAATTCTGACAGCAGCAGCCAAAACAAAACTCATGGTAACTCACACTGATTGAACACCTCCTGTCTGCAAGGCAGTGGACTAAATGCTTTACAGGAAGCATTTCATCTCATTCTCCCAAGAATCCCATGGACAGAACACCATTACTATACTTATTCCGCACCTGGTGAAACTGAAGTTCAGCAAGGTTAGGAGACTTGTTCCGAGGACACCAGCTAACTGGTAGCAGAGTCAGTATTTAAACCCAGCAAATGGACCAGACAGCCCGAGTACTTTCTGTATCAGTTAGCTGTTGCTGCCAAACAAATAGCAGAACATTTTGATCACGCTTGTTTCTTCTGGGTGCTGACTGGGATCAGTCAGGCTGCTTTCGTTTAAGGTATCTCACAATCCAGGACTAGAATGAGGCAAAATTGGGCACAGATTTTTAAGGAGGTGCCAAAAATCTCAGTAATGAAGATAAATGATATTTTAAGTAACACTTCTTAAAAATCAAAATTAATGCAAAATACCCATGATTAGGAATATCAATATATTAAAGACAGGGTCAGAATTGCTGGTGTTCCCTTTTGATCTAGATTGTGATGGGATGTAGCTCAGCACTGTTACTGATTCTCTATGCACTCACCCCAGTCCTGGTCCCTTTTCATGGGTTGAGACACCTGAGTTGGACTGGCTCACTCATGGCAGGTGTACCTACTGGGAAGACTTGAAAGGCTGGGGTGTGGGACGACCAAGGTTCCTGGGGCATCTTTCTCTACCTCTATGTGGTCTCTCCACATGGTCCCTCCAGATGGCATCATCAGAGTACCCAGACTTCCTACATAGAAGTTCAAGGCTCCAAGAGGACCAAGTGTCCCAAAACACAGAGTCAGGTGGAAGCTGCATATCTTTTATGACCCCGCCTCAGAAGTCACAGAGCATCGCTTCCATAGCATGCTACGCATTAGTCAGAAGTCACTAAGATGAGCCCATACCCAAGGAGAGGGACAAAGACTCCAGCGCCTGATTCGATGGGACAGATGTTCCGCAGATTGCCCTCTGAGCTGATCTTCCATCCTCAGGTGGCATATCGCTGCAGGAACACCCTCAATCCACTGCCCTGGGAGAGCAAGTCTCTCCTTCCATGCTGCAGCCCCAATAGGGAGCTGCCCTCAAAATATTAACAGGGTGTCCAGTGAGGTCACGTGGTATGTATGTGTCTGAGGGGTGTATCAGTGGAATTTTCCACACGTGTGACTACATGGCTGTACAACAGTATTTTAGAGTGTGACATTGACCTTTCAGGGCTGTCTACACTCTCTGAATTTCCCTGCTTCCTTCCACACCACGATTTGAAGGTGGAAATAATTTTTTCAATCTACTTCCTTAGTCAATAGCTATTGCACTTGAGGTAAACAGAACAGGGAATTTTAAAAATTGTGAGTGACGGTGGAGAGGAGGGTCTTCCCACTTTGAAGGGTGGTAAAGAGTGTCTTTGAACTTCAACGGGTCTAAGCTAACTCTCCCTCTATACCACTTCCAACAAGGACCTGGAGATGATGTAGCTCTTAAGTCTTCCTTCGACATCTTACTCTCAGGGAGTCCCCCGCCAAACTGAGCCCTGGTTGCCCAGGGATCCCCCAATAAGACGCTCAACAGTGACTTAACACTCCTCCCTTCCTCTCTCCTTCCCATTTGCTGTGCTCCTTGGGATCACCTCCCAAGCAAACCACCTGTCCCCAAATCCTTATTTCAGTGTCTGCTCTAGGGAGACCCTAAACCAAGATATGGCTCCCCCAGACTTTTCCCCACTCCACCTCTCTCTCCTTGGGGTAAACAAGAGCAAGAAACCATTCTATCCAGTCAGGAGTTCACCCCCTCTGTAGTGGACAAACAAGGGCAGCCTGTCCCAGGCAGATTACACAGATGCCCAGGCCCTGGAGTGTCAGCAGGCTGCAGCGCTGCCCCTCCCCCAGTGAACACCTTGTGGACGCTTGAGAGGACACCCTGGGGCTACCTCTGTGTTGGGTCAGACACCTTGGATGGCTCTTCCCCCAACGAAAGAGGAAAATGGTGTGTACACACAAAGAGCTCAGCGGGATCCCCTGCAGAGTCAGGCTTCCGTCCCTGCAAATTATTTTTTGCTAATCAATATGTTTAATAAATAATATTGCAGTTGATTTCATTACTGGCAATACACAAATCAATAGAAGGTTATTGCATGATAACTTCCCATTGATATTGTAATCCTCTTGATTTAATAAATGTTGCTTTTCTGAGGACTGCTGTTTGCATTAGGAATTGAAGGAAAGAAGACCAAAAAAAAAAAAAAAATAGTAATTCTATTGTGCAACTGAGGCTGCAACTTAATAAAGTGCCATAGAAGCAAATGGGGGCTCCCGGGCTTCTGTCTATACTAGCCTCACCCAGGCTGTGGCCCAGCACTGTCTCTGTTAAGTCTCCAGTGCTGGACCCCAAAGCAGGATGAAATTAAAGTCTGGAACAGAAAGTTTTCCAAACACTCTTTAACAGGGGTTGGATCTTTTCTTTTCTTTGCAAATTCTGGCCAGAAACTTCTCCATGAATGAAAATCCCAAACAGGAAGAAGAAAAATGGTGTCAAATGATAAGCTGAGGGCTCCAAATTTTCTCTCAAATCCCTTGTCAAAGGGACAAGGAGCTTCAGCAGTCGTCTAGAGCGAAGAGTCCCAATTACTAGTCCCTGAGTGATGGCATTGGAGTCACCGATGACACTGGTTAAAATGCAGATTTCTATAGTCTAATCCCAAAGATGATGAATCTGTAGGACTCAAATAGAGCCTGGGAAAATGTATTTTTAAAAATATTTTATTAAAGCATAACCTATTATTAAAGAGGAAATTTTGAAAGGCAACATAATCATGAGTCTTACACAAATATAAAATGAAAATGTGCTGAAGACTTTATTTAACTTGTTAATTAGCCAGGGAACCAGTGAAATGTTCCAATAGGTTTAAAGGAGAACCCAAAGCACCACACTTATAGCAGATTCCTGCTGAATTGAATTTACAAACAGATGTAAAACTGACTTTGGCATGCAGGAGAGGGACCCGCCGCCACTCCCCCACTAGGTAGACTCTGCATGCCGAAGGACAAGCATATTTGCATTGCTATCAATTAACCATAATTTACAGAGGTGCAAAATAGCTCAAAGACAATAAAAGGCACTGAGCCCTCAGAGTATCAGATCACCCACAAGTGTGTCAGGATGCAATTCTGGCAACAGCTACTTGGGCTTGGGTCAGATTTCTTGGGTCAAGGGCACTGTCCTGAAAATAACTGCCCTCACTTCCTACACCAGCCATAAGCTCAAAGATTCTGGTGTCAAAACACTGACCAACTAACTGGCTACCACTTCAGAGGTTCCCTCTTCTCCCTTAGATTCAATAACTCCCTGAAATGACACACAGAACTCAGAAAGACGCCACACTTATGATGACAACTTTATCTTGATACAAATCAGGACCAGCCAAAAGAGACCCATAGAGGGGAGTCGGGGAGGGTCCGAACACAAAACTCCATGAGTCCCCTTTCCAGCACATGGATGCACATTGCCAACCAGAGCAGCTCACCTGAGCTCTGGTACTCAGTGTTTTTCCTGGGGTGCCATTATGGATTGACGGAATCACTGGCAAGTGATTGAACCAACCTCCACCCTCTCCACTGCCCCAAGGTCTAGTTCACCCCACACCTCCATTCAGGTAACTTCCCAGCTCCTGTTCTGTTCCCATGGAGCCCGGATAAACTCTGTGTCTTCTCCCAGTTTTCTGCAGAATCTGTCTATCTTTAGGTATTTCTGCTATTGGTATCTCGATTCACTTGGCCAGGCTGATGCCCTTATGCCCTGGCTTCTGTACATAAGGCCAGCTCCCCTGCCTCAAGATGGCATCAAGTCTATGAAGCCATTTATACACCAGGCTGAAACTGGTCTCCACCCAAAGACCACACGTCCTCTTAGCTCCTTTCCCTGCCCTGTCCTGCTTCCTTCACCCTCTTTTCCCAAAACTACTTCCTCCTTATATGCTTGCACAAGAATCCTTGCCTTAGGATCTGCTTCTCGGAACCCTGAGCTAGAGACACATCCATAACTTCTCTCCTCACTTCAGATGTTTTGAGGGGACTCTATCTCCTGCCACTTCAGAGCCCTCGGGTACTTCTTTAGTTAACAATAGTAAGTTTTCCTTCCAAATCCTTACGGGACAGTGTCTCCTGCATCATGAAGGTAATGACTTCATGGTAATCCATTGTCTGGTTCTATCAACATTTATTGAAATATTTGCTTACTGTTAAAAATATAGGCATTTACAATTTTCTGTATGGAGTATTGTAATAAAGATTTAGTTTTTAAAAAGTAAAATAATTCTGTAAATAAAGTCTCATTTAAGATATTTGGTCAAATCAAAATTCTAATATCTCCTTGAGGTCTTATCTGTTCTCTCAAAGGGGTGACTTTCCGTATCCATCCCACCCTCATATCCATCCCAACCCCATCTCAGACCCCCACAATTGTCCAAGGGATAGGTGAGAACAAACATCACCATGACAGGGCATGAGCCTCTGGTCTGGTTCTGGAGCATTCTCTAGGGTGCGACTGGTCTCTCCTGTACTCTGGGGACTTCCCGCTGATACCCTTGGCTGAGGTGCTCTGCCTCACTGCAGGACCTTTGCCCTGATTCTAGACTCTTCATGTCCAAATGTGCTCTCAACACACGAGGGGACCTGCTGGGGCTTACGGGGCTTACGGGATCTCTCAAGTGTCCCAGGAGCCTGGGGTGGCTCTCCTGGGGCTATCCACCCCCCCCCCAGTCCTTCCCTTTCCCATTAACAATCCACCCACTTCGCAGTTTCAATACCTCCAATTCCTTGCTGAATTCAGGACTTCTTAAAGGGGTGTGAAAACCTCCCAAGCAATACTAAAATCCTTGATGAATAAGTCCCCCTGTTCCTTGATACCCCATGGAAATGTTGGGTCCTTTCTGTGACACACTGGGTTTTCTACACCTGCTCTTCAGACTTCTTTATTGTAAATTGATCTTCTGTTTTTTAGAGAAGCTTCATAGCTTAGCCTTCATGGCACAAAGTTCCAGGGGAAGAAATTGGTGAAGAAATAAAAGAAAAACATTACCTAAAAGAAAAAAAAAAAGAAATATTGATGGAAAATGGTTTTTTTTAAATATTAAATCTCATTTTCATAGCCATTATCAGGACGATTAAAAGGGTCACCATTTATTGACTATTTACTAAGTGTTCACTCTATACAAATGTTATCTCAAGTCCTGAAGTTCTTATATCCCCATTTTACAGATGAGAAGAATGGAGTTCCGACGGTTAACCAGCTCAAAACCACACACCCATTAGACGAAAGTTCCAGAATCAAATCTAGACCTAACGGCCTCTAGCACTCTTCAGCTTCTTCTTTGCCCTGCTTCGTGGAATGATTAGGATTTATTTTAACTGAATGTTTTATTTTAATGTTTGAGCAGAAAATGTAATATTATCTTGGACACTTAAATGGGAGTCAGGCAGAAAAGACTTGCCCTGCCCCCAAATTCTCTACCTCTACTACTCTGGTCACCAGGTGAAATAGCTCTTCTTTCACCCAAAGGGGTTTCCTGAAAGGGAGTCCTGGATTACCTGGTCAAAGGGGTCTTTTAGTCGTTCATCCCACCCCAGAGTCAGAGTGAATATAGTACAAAAGTCAGAATTGGAATCAATTCAATAAAGTCCTTCAGAGATACCCACAGGGTAGAACTCTTTGGAAGAAAATTGGAGGTCCCCAGGGGAACTTCCCTGTGGGTTATTGAGAGAGTAACAATTTGTCATCCAAACTGGGACTTCTGAGAAACAATTAGGATTGTACTGGGACAACCCATGTAACCTGGGATGAACGCAGGCTGTCCAGAACCAGCCACAGAGGTAGCGCTCTTGAGCCACAAGAGCAGAGCTTCCCCTGTAACACATTAGCCATCAGCAGAACATTCCTCCATGGAACTTTCCCCCAACTATTAGCATTATTATTGCCCTTTAAATATGTCATAGTCAAAGATTTGCTTCATCCTTCAGTGTGATTGCCATTGATTTTTGAAACCCACATCTTCTTCCCCAGAGAAACACATCTTCAGCAGAATGATAGAAGGAAATGGAAAAGAAGGATTCCATTTATAAGCGTTCATTCTACAGGCACCGCTTTAGGGATACAGCTGGTCTCCAAGCAGCGCTTCTCAAAGGGTGGTCCAGGAACCACCTGCATCAGAATCACCTGGGAACTTGTAAAAATGCTGAGTCCCATGTTCCAATGCAGACCGACAGCCTCAGAATATCTGGGGATGGACCTGGGAACCGTGTGCTTTCAACAGGTCTGTGAGAGCTTATGTACACATCCACATCGGGAATGACTCGCCAAGGGCCACAAGGCCAGGAAATCCAGGTGGCAGGTGAGCAGGGCCTGATTTTGCTCCTCACGCATCAGACTGTACAACCTCAGGGCCGACATGCCTTGGCAAAGGCTTCAGAATGAGATTCCTGGCAACCCCCAGCTGGGGTGTCATGAAGAGACCCACAAGCCCAGTGGATAGGCCAGCCCTGGTTTAGCTGTGTGCAGACAGGAGACTGCCCGGTCTCAGAGTGGGCAGGTTCTGAGCTGTGGCATCAGCCAAGAGGAGCTGGTAATAGGCCTGATTTATGACGCTCAGCATGGGACCTGGCTGCTGAGCTCAATCACTGTGGCTCCCCACGGTGGGGTTCATGCGCTGTAACAGGCCTGGAAATTGGAGAGGAATTTACCTCCTGCTGCCGAACATTACATAACAATCAAGGGAAACAAGCAGAGGCAGGAGGGGGCCTCCTCCTCAGCTGGCACTGACAGCCTGGCACAGCTAAGGAGGTAGAACTGGGAGCTGTCTGCTGGAGTTCCCGTGCCCTCAGCAGCCTGTGGGAGTGGGTTCCAGGGTGGCCCAGCCGGAGCTGGCATCGGAGCAGGCCAAGACATGTATCAGCTCAGCCACTAAAATGAATGGTAGAACAAAACCTCAGGGTGGGGGAAGTGCCGCTGTCTACACCTGAGTCAGCAGACTCCGGCTCCTGTTCTCGCAGCCAGGTATGAATGGAGGCCTCCCCGTTTGCCACGGGAAATAATTCAAATAGGACCTGAGATTGACACCGGCAACGTGAGAGGGCAGGGAGACGGTGCCCAGATCAGAGCAGCCTCATAGGTCCTGGGGAGGGGTCCAGATGTTTGTACAAGAGGCCTGGAGAGTCACACAGGAGGGGTCTCTTCCCAGACCAGTTCCCTCCCTAGATGTACGTAAGGCATAGCAGGGGCATGTGGCAGTGGATTAAAACTGTGTTCCGATGGGCTCACGCTGAACACAAGTTTTTTTCATTTTTTTTTTTGTTTGTTTTGGTTTTGGTTTTGGTTCCCCCCCCTCCTTTGGTACCAGGGATTAAACCCAGGGGTGCTTAACCAGTGAGCCACATCCCCAGCCCTTTTTTATATATTTTACTTAGAGACAGGGTTTCTCTAAGTTGCTTAGGACCTCGCTGAATGGCTGCCTTTAAACTTGCAACCCTACTCCCTCAGCCTCCCAGTCACTGGGACCACAGGCATGCACCACTGTACCTGGCAGAACATAAGTTCTTTATTTATCACAGCAAAACCAGCAAGGTGCACAAATTGGCAATTTGGGGAGGCACTGACTCACCGTTCAGTACTCACTGAAGGGTGAAGAAATTTCCATTCTGGCAAAGTGGGATGGTTGGGCCATCCGAGCCACTGAGACTGGACTCCAAGTACCACTCTTAGCTGCTGACTTTGTCTCCAACGAAACATGCTGGCTCACAGAACTGCCAATGATTTTTCAATAAGGAACTTTTGTCTTCTGGTAAAATCGTAGAAGTCCAATGTGTAAATGTTTTTAGCACCATCAAAATGAATGATTCCTCTGCCGTCTGGCCCTGAGTGGGTGCGTACTCCTCCAGGGCAGGGAGCACACCTGTCTCCTCCATACTTGCATTGTTGGTACCCAGAAAGTATCTAGCATGTGATGGACATGCTAAACATTTGTCTCATCTGGAATAGGAAGGACTCAGGTCAAGTGCCCTTCTAAGGCATGGAATATTCAGTGAGTACCAACTGTATGCCAGGCCCCACAGTAAGTACTGGGAGGTAATGGTGACAAACCCATTGCCAATTTGTCCCCCTATTTTGCTCAGATTCTAAAAGGAGGACATGAATATTAAGAGATGTAAATTTATTGAGGTTAGTGGAGGTGTGTGCGATCACACAGAGGTACACAGGGCTCTGAAATTGTCCTAGTCAGAGGCAGATCAGGGAAGGCTTCCTGCAGCGAACGATCTTTCAACGGACACTTAAAGAAAATGTTATACTTCACTAGGAAACTGGGATAGGGAGGATGAAATTGCTTTCTACCCCTAAAGAACAGCATCTCCAAAGCCCCAACAAAGGGAGCGTGACTTTCTGACCCTGTCTGTCAGTCCTAGCAACTCCACCTTGGTCTGGTTTTGCACACTGGGTCTCCTGGATCACATTCCTTTTGAAAAAAGCATTTGGAAACTAAAATACAAATGCTGGAAGCTAAGCCAACAAATGACCTCAGAGGGCCTATCAGCTCTTAAAATCCATGTACGGACTCAAGGGAGTGAGCAGTGGCCTGCACGCCTGGGTCAGGGCCAGAGGTCAAGGGTCAGAGGTGACTGACCAGACTCACACCCCTGAGTGGTGAGCTGTAGCTAATGAAAGAACAATGCACACTTGTTATTTGCTTGTTTTTCTTTGCTCTGCGTTCCAGAAGCACATTTTACTTTTCTGATTACCTTGCAATGAGCTCAACATCTTAAAGTAGATTCTCAGAAGCAGGCATTTTTATTTTTTGGCCTTTACAGTTTACAAGATACAATCTGTTAATCTCACTTCATACATTCGTTCACTCATCAAATATTCACTGAGAATATATTTTAAAGCATGTCCATCATTAGGCATGTGATATGAGGGTAAATAGAACATGATCTCTGCACCCATGAAGATCAAAACCGTACACGCTTCACAGAGATTTTATGTGGCAATATTTAACACAGATTGTGTACTTCCAGCCAAGTATTGTACTAGACTCTTGAAACACTTCATTCCCTGAAATCCCTAGCCCCATCTCAGACTTGAGTTTCAGAGAGGGTAAGCAACTTACCCAAGGTCAGACAGCTGGTAAGTGGGGGAATCAGGACCCAAATTCAAGTCCACAGCCTGTATTCATGACTGCTTCAGTCTGATGATTCAAATAAGGAGAGAGAGAAAGAAAGTAAAGCCACAAAGAAAAGAAACCATAAGTAGATGTTTACCTGATCTTGTGCTGGGAAGGGTTTCAAAGTGTAGCAGAAAAGGGAGAGATCAGGAGGAAGAAGATTGATAGCAATAGCTACATAAAACATCAAGATGTCTGCTTGTCAAAAACACCATGCAAAACTTTGGAAGATAAATGAGAAGAGAAAAAAAACTGCAACATGTGTGATGGACAAAGCCTTAACAGCCTCACTATAAAAAATTGTTGTTAAGTTGGCATGTAAAAAAAATGATTTCATGCAATAGAAATTTTTTTTAAAAGATATAAGTTTCAAAGGAGAAGAAACAAAAAATGGCCAATAGACATTTCTATTTACTGCTGAAGTGTTAGTAATTAAAAAGCAAAATGAAAGTCAAGATTCAATGGTATGTCCTACTTTCTTTTTACTATGAAACTGGCAAAGGTTAATAAAATAAAAATAATCCTGGTGTTGATGGAGGTGTCATGACATTAGCCTGTGCATACTCTATATCAATGTCTAGCGAGCACTTGACAACATGAATTAGGAGCCTTTAAAAAATTATAACCTTTAACTCAATAATTTTGCTTTAGAAATTTATCAGAGATACCGACAAAGATGCATATAGCAAGATGTTCACCACGGCACTATTTATAGGATGGAGAAGTGATAAATCACGTTGAAGTCCAACAATAGGTGGAGAGTGAAATCAATTTCGATGCGTCCAGATGGTAACACGCAGCTATTAGAATCATATTTTTGAAGATCATTTAGCAGAATGGTTCATCTATATCTATCCAGAAAGAAACAGACCAAAATGTACTATTACAAAGGCAACCAGTGGTAGTGGGATTAAAAAAGGTTTTATTTATTTTTATTATTCTTGTCTCCATTTTCCAAATTACCAGCAATTTATCTGCATTACATTTACAATAACAAATACATAGGTATTTCTTCTACTTTTTAAATACACATGGATGTCTTCTCCTCTCCCTTTTCTTTCCTCAGATTTGACTTGCTTCTCCCCTTTAACTCCCGCTTACAGTTGGCAAAGAACCTCAGAGTCACCTCTGACTGAATGCACTCTCTCTCTCCGTTTTTTCTTTTTTCTTCTTCTTTTTGTTTTGGTCTGGAGACTGAGCCCAGGAACACTGGAACACAGTTACAGTCCATTTTGTTTTTTTCTTTTGAGACAGGGTCTTGGTAAATTGCAGAGGCTATCCTCAAACTTGTGAACCTCCTGTCTCAGCCTCCTAAGGCACTGGGATTACAGGCATGCATCACCCAGCCTGGCTCTGACTGCTTTCATCTGTCTCCACCTTGACATTTCTACCATTATCTTACTTCACTTGGGCTCTTGTGGCCTTGTGGCTAGACCATGACGATCCCCCTCCTAACTGACACTCTGGTTTCTAGCTCCCAACCCGGCCCCTGACCTCTCCTCCAATGCAGTTTACATTCTGATGCCAGATCAATCTCTCTATAACAAAGATAGCACCCTGCTCCAGAACCTTCAGTGGCTCTCCAGTTCCTAAGAATAAAAATCCTAACATCTTTAATCCAGAGCTACCAAAAGAGGAAAAGATTTAGATTAGAAATATCATGGGCTCAATTTTGTATATAAAATTCTGACACTAAACTGATTTTTCTTTTTTAAATTATAGGAAACTACTTTGCTCCTGGACTTGATCTTTCCTTCCACCTGTCTCTAGCACTCTAGGAGTTAAAGGGGAGAAGCAAGTCAAATCTGAGTCCACCCAAACTCCTCTTCTCCCAGCTTTTCACACGGCCGGCTCAGACACAGTAGGGCTGAGCTGAGGTTCAGGGTAGCACGGAGGTTCAGACCTGGACACAAGCCAGCACCCCGGGACCCTGGCCTCGCAGTCTCTCTTCCACTCTAATTTTGTGATTCTCTCTTATTTAAAGGATGGTGAAGGGGCTATGACCTGAAAAAAAAAAAATCAATGACTCTCCGCTAATAAAGGTTCTTATGCGGTAAATGTGCTCTGGGGAAGCTGGATCCAGCCCTTCTCCACGGTTTTGGCCTGATGCCCTGGAGTGATTTACTCTGCGGTAACATGATAGAGCCTCCACCATGGAAGGGAATTAAATAAAAATGCAATAAAAGAGGACAAAATCAATCTGCTTACAGTTTTGTTTAATAAAAATGCATGAAGGATGGGCAGGCAGGCCCATAAGCAATGGACCAGTTCTGCCAGGGGCTGGCTGGGGACACTCACTCAGGCTTCAGGCCCGGGGCGGAGGCTGGGCAGAAGGCTGGCTGAGCAGATCCCCCACGGTACAAGCTGCTGTGGGCCAGGCAGGTGGGGTCCTTCTGCCAGGTCCCTCTGCCTCATTGAAAGAGGGGCAAGCCAGGTAAGGACATGTGGATGGAAGAATTCTCAAAAGCCAAAGAAGGATATGAGATCTTTTTTATGGGATTCATCTCCCTAAAAACCAAAGTGTTGCCTGTGTTCTGGAATGACCTAAACTCTCAAGCCTGACCCAGTGTTTCTTATAGTGGAAAGCATGTCTGTTGGTAAAACATTTCTTTACATCATGATTATATACCCAAAATTCCACATCTTGGCATGGAGTACAAGCCTAAAACATCCAATGATCTAGAAGAGGTAAGCTCAGAATGGTCAGCACACTATGGCCTGCCAGCCGTAACTGCCACACCACCTGTTTTTAAAAATAAAGTAGTTGTATTGGGTGTTTTATTACAATGCGTGTCTATGTTATACTGTAGTGACAGAGTTTCATAATTGTGACAGAGGCCTGCAAAACCCAAACATTCACTATTTGGTCCTTTAAAAGAAAAGTTCAAGACTTCATTGTACACGAATGGGCTCCATCATTTCATTTCTATGCTTGTGCATGATGCAGATTCATACCTTTCACATAATCATACATGTATGCAGGGTAATGACATCTGTCTCATCCCACTATTTTTATACCCCCGCCCTCTCATTTCCCTCTAAATCAGAAAACGTAAATGTAGTCTAAAGTTCTTTCATTCTTCTCTCACCCCTCCACCCCCAATAATATTATGGCATTTGTAGATAAATGAATGGAATTGGAGAATATCATGCTAAGTGAAAGAAGCCAATCCCAAAAAACCAAAGGCCGAATGTTTTCCCTGATAAGTGATTCAAGACTTCTGATCTATAACTTGATGATTCTCACTCAACCCCCTCACTAACTCATTTGTCCATTCAACAAAAAACATTATAAACTCTCATCCAGGCACTATCCTCAGACATCAGAGAGAGCAGAGATGAATAAGGTCTGAGTCCCTGACTTTTTAAAGTTTTTCTACTGTTGCATAGCAAATCACCACAAGTTTAATGGTTGAAATCAATGCCCATTATTGTTTCATAATTGTGTGATTTAGAAATCCAAGGGGGATCCTTTGGGGGTCTCTGTTCAGTGTCTCACAAGACAGAAACGAAGGAGTCACCCAGGCTGAGCTCTTGTTTTGAGGCTCAGAGGAAGAATTTCATCACTCATTGAAGTTGTTGGCAGAATCTAGCTCTCTGCCATCCTAGATCTGAGGTCCTGATGTCCTTATAGACTGCCAGTCAAGGGCCAGGCGGCTCTCCTGCTAGAGGACCCCAAGCTCTTGCTCATGAAGCTCTTCCATCTTTAAATCAATAACAGCACGTTGAGTCTTTTTTCTGCTCTGAGTCTCTCCAGCTTCCCATCCTGCCAACTGCTAGAGAAACTTCTCTGGTTTTAAGGGCTTGGGTGATTACACTGAATCTACCTGGATAATCCTGGTTAAGCTATTTTAAGGTCAATTTGCTACATAACATCACATAGTCATGGGGGTGATATCTCATCATGCCAGTCGTCAGATCTGGATATGAGTGTGGGGCATGTGGCGAGGACATTTCAGAAATTCTGCCTACTACAGGGAGGAAGTAATGTGTTTGGTAGGGTAACTAATTTTTTGTGACAAATAGACCCCCAAATTTCAGAAACTTAAAACAATACCTATATTTACTCTCATCTCTCATATAACCATCCAGAACAGAGGCTCCAAGTAAGTCAAATTCTGTTCTGTGCATTCATTCAGAAATTCAGGATAATAGTGGCCTTGTCATCTTCAGCTCATGGCTTACAAAAGCATCCTACTTACTACCATAATTGGTCCAAAGGGAAAGAACACAGAGAAGCATACATGTGATGTTTTAAGGGAAAAGGCAAAAGTCCTACTGTTCTACCAGTAATAAATCAGTTCACATAATCACAATGAAGTGAAGGGAAAGTAAAAGCTATAGTTGAGGAACCACACATTCAGCACCTCTATTACAATGGAGGAAAGAGAAGACGGATTCCGATGGTCAATAGCTATCCCCTAAGCAGGTAAGAATAAAGGCACTGATAGCTGTAAATTGACATCTGATTACAGCTTTGGCCACTTGAACTGTCTATGTTGATATATTCTAAGTTTATGAATGTTTTTCATTGCATTTTATTGCACATCCAAGTTGGTTCTGCTTAAGGAATTAATTTAAAAAAAAAATGTCATGTGCCAAAGTGGCTAGATTTAAAAAAAAAAAAAAAAAAAAAAACTAAGTAGTAGAGTCAAGCACAATGGCACCTGTAATCCCAGCAACTTGAGAGGTTAATGCAGGAATATTGTAAGTTTGATGTCAGTATAAGCAACTTAGCAAGACCCTGTCTCAAAATAAAATAAAAATGTCCAAGGATACAGCTCAGTGCTACACATTTGCCTAGCATGTACAAGTACCTAGGTTTTCAAATTTTTTTTAAAAGGCAATAGATACCAAAAGATAGGTAAAGTGAGATATTGTGATATTATGAAAAGTAAAGGTGAAATTATTGTCCTTCAGTAAATGAGGGAAGTAATGGTCTGAAGGATATTCACTCTTCTGGGAACTCACTCAATAGCAGAGTTAGAGTTTTACCCAGATCTGACTGGGTACAGAGTCCATGCCTTCCACTCCTGGGACCCTCCCCGAGGAAGGATTCGGGAAGAAGCTGGCATTTGTGCTATCATACCGTAAAGCATCCGAGTGACACAATTCCAGCTGGACAACAGGAAGATGGATTTGGCAGGCAGCATGTATTGGATGAATAGAAAAGAAGATTTGGACAGGACAAATGTTTGTGGCAGTGAGGGTTTGGACCACAGGAGGGGCGAAAAGGAGAGGAGAGTATACGGTGGGGACACTGAGAAGCTTGCAAATCAGATTTTTGGATTAGAAGAAAATAGAAATAAAGAAAAATAATCTTAATATTTAAGCCAGGGTGAAACTATTTTTACAGAAAGAGTGAGGCAGAAGGCTAGAGCTGACATGAAAGGAAGACCCTGGTTTTAGTTTTCAGCATGTTAGATTTGAGGTGCTGGCCAGGCTGTCCCCAGACAGCTGATAAGTACCAAAGAGAGTTCCACCCAATTCTCGGTTCCCAAAAGTCCTTCACTGGGAGCCGTTTTCGGAGGTAAAGGGGGAAGCTGAGGAGAACCAAGAGTGATGGGAGAGACTGAAGGGGAGCAGAAGAGTGTCCTTGGGGCAGGCCAGTGTGAAAGAAGAGCCACCAAGGAGGAGGAGAGGGAGGAAGTGACAGAAGAGTGACATCCCAGGGCGTCAGAGGTCACAGGACTCTGAGAAGAGAGCATTTGGCTCTATCTAGTTTGGGAAACAAGAAAATAGTTATAACCTCAGAAAAGGATATTTCTGGGAAAGGGTAAAGGGTGAAGATTTGGGCCAAATGTTACGGAAGATCACTATGGAATGAGGAAGCAAATACAAGAATCTAGAAATTGCCCAACTTAGAAAGCACTCATTTCTAACTTCATGGCAACTAGCCAGAGACCCACCCGCTGCCTGCCTGAGAAATCCCTTCTCCGAGGAGCTTCACATGTTCATTCTTTAACAATCTACTCTCTTAACAACCTACTGAAGAGGACCTGGGCCTAGGGGCTCTATCTTAAAAAAAAAAAGAAAAAAGAAAAAAGAAAGTCAGCGCGTTCTCGGTATGAAGACAACAGAAACAGGTGTGTCTCCAAGTGCAGCTGGAGCGCCTGGCCCGGCTGCCCCCTCAGACTCCTCCAGGAGCTGACTCTGCAGGGGGTCTTGTGAGTTTTAATGACTCCTCATCCTTGTGTGTATATGGGGGGGTGGGCTGGTGCACTTGCTTCCATGTGGTAGGGAATGAAGGACCCAGGCCTTTTGGAGGACAGGTAGCAGCTTCAAGGTGACTTGTCTCACTGGGCCATGGACAGGGCCAGTGAAGCCAGACTAGGAGCCCCTGGACCTGGGCTTGGGCTTACTCTCTCCCACTCTACTAAGGACTCAGAGGCAGACAGACTAAGCCTTGCTATAAAAAGCACCCAGTGTGGGGACAGAAGAGTGAAGATTCAGGTACTGTCCACATCCGGGAGTCACTCTCTAAAAGAGGATATCAAAGGGGACATGGCCACATTAATGCCCCAGGAACAATGAAGGTAGGGTTCCAGGTGGCCAGAAGAAGAAAAACCTAGGAAGGTGTCCCAGGTGAGGCGACAGGTCCTGGGCCCTAGGAGCAGGGGTGTAAGAGAGGCAGAGGTGTTCTCAGAGAGGCAAGGGTGCTCTCGTGGGCCAGAGCCCAGATAGCCTGTGTCCAGAGAATGAGGAGGAAGCTAGCTGGCCTTGGGGGCGGCCTGGGAGTGGCCTGGGGAAGAACAGGGAGGAGGAGGAGGAGGAGAAGCCTGGGCCAGGCTGGGGCCAAGAGCCTTCTTTTCCTCCTGGATCAGGCTCAGCGGTTCGTTTGATTTCTGCATCAGCGTCGGGCTGGTTTGTCTTTGGCAGGAGCTCCGCGCTCTGGAGGGCCCTTGCAGCGAGAGCCATCAGAGGCTCGTTTGACTTTGTCCAGAGCTGGCTCGGGCGGGATGTCTCCTCCAGCCCAAGGCTTGCGTCCTCATAACTCTACCCTGCCCGCCCTACTTCTCCCGAGGGTTTTGTCCTTCACAGCCTGTTTCATTTAAAGGCCTGAGGCCTGGACAAAAGTGCCCACCGTAGGGGGACTCACCACAGTGACTTGTGTGACATCCCAGGGCTCAGCTCCCTGGGTTGGACAGGCATCATCTGTCCTTCCCCTTTCAAAAACCCTCAGGGATACCGGAGACTTGCCTACGAGGGGACATGAATAAAGGAATGAAGAAGGAAATGCAGCCCCACGCCCCTCACCTCAAGGCTGCATCCACAGAGGAAGGACGCCACTGTCGGATTGGCGAAGGAGCCACATGGACCAACCACAGCCCTGGCTCCTCTCCTTCCTGGGCCCCAGGCCTTCCTGCCAGAGGCTTCCAGCGGGATTCCCCTAGGCCTCCTTTGCTTTCCTGGGCAGTTGCTTCGCAAACCTTAGCTGCCCCCATGAGATCTGGGAGCCTGTTAAACAGATTCCTGGGCCAGAATGTCTAGTTCAGGCAGATTTGGAGCCAAAAACGTGCCTTTCTGACATGTTCCCAGAAGATACTCAGGCTGTTGGCCCGGGGTCCACACTCGGAGACGCTGTCTTAGCTACTCCCCTGGCTCAGGGAGGGCTTGAAGCCTCCTCAAGGGCACTCTCAGGGCCCTGCGCGGACGCAGGGCTCAATCAATACATATTGATTTTACCGAGTGGAGGCAGTGAAGGGGAGATTGTTGATTGACTCTGGGATCCCATGAACAACTGGCTCCTTTATGTCCAGAACTATTAAGTTAATGGGAAGCTCAAGGGCACAGATAGCATCAGACGTGTGGGGTGTGGGGGACAAAGCCTGACAATCTGCAGAGTTGAACTTTGGAGAACTGCCTATCAGATATCACAAAAATAATCATCGTAGTGACCGTTGGTTAGTCCACTGCTCTATACTGGGACCCATCCTGAGCTCCTTGGGCAGCCATTCTGACAGATTTCTGAAGGGGGACTTACCAGACATACAGCTCTCAGGCCAAGGTCCCATGAGGCTCCAGCCTTCAGACCCACCTCCACTTGCCTTCCAACCCCACAAGCTTCAACTCCATGCCAAGCCCTCCCCAGAGAGATAAAGAAAGCTGAAGGTCAGAAGTAGCTACACTTTGGAGAATGAAAGGACCAACCTAAGAAGAGAATCAGGTCTTTGGGCTCAAAGAGTTTTGACTCCTAAATCTCTGCTTGCCATTGACTGGGTGACTCAGTTCCCTGTACAATAAAATGGGAATAATTCCATCCTGGAGGAATATTGTCAAGTTGAATGAGAAAGTATACAAAATACCCTGCAAGGCACCTGTCCCTTAATAAGGGTCCAATAAATGTTAGTTCCTCTCAAAGAAGTCACCTTTCTATGCCAGTATATATTCTGAAGTGACAACTCAGAGCTGAATTTAGAAGCTTTGCCCAACAACCTCGAAGGAGGGGAGGAGTTAGGGATGGAGAGGCAGATGCAGGGATCTACAAAGGGTTGTTGCTGCGACCTAGTGAGCCCTCAGTCAGTAGGGTGGGGAGGAAGATGTGCAGAGAACTCACCTGTCCCATAACCACTTGCAGAATCCATTCAAAGGGACCCAGTGCCAGGAACCATGTCACTGGAAAGGGGAGGAGGGTCTCTGTCCTGGAAATCCTTTCAGAGAATGGCCATGCCTGGTCCCAAGGGTGGAAGCCATATTTAAAGGATGCCACATTCAATCCAGCAACTCCAATTTGCTGAGCCTCCTTCTGCAGAAGCCCTCTGTCCAGGGATTCCTTGGGCCACCCAGAGGGAAAAACCACTTGGGAAGTCTCTGTGTGGCCTGATAGACAAAAACCAATGTAGTGGACACTGGAGGGAGACCCTCTTGGGTCCAGAATCACAGTGCTAGCATCCACTAGCTGTAACTCCGCTTCTGTGAGCTGCAGTGTTCTCCTCCATAAAGTGGGATGACGACCACCTCACCATCTCCAGGGTAGTTGTGTGTGGACGCACGCGGAGCCTTTACCATGACCACCTCTCACAAAGTGGGCTCTTCTAAATATGTGCTGCTCTTATCCCTGTTATCATTACTATGGTTATAGCCACACCTGTGAGATCATAGGTACGGTTTTAAATGACTAAGTCTTTAAATGACTAAGTCTCATTCATATAATGAAAATGTTAATAGATGATGCAATTGATCCAAAATTTAAATGAAATCATGCGTGGCAAGCACCTAGCATACAGTAAACACTCAATAAATAGTAAGGATGAATTCTAGCTGGAGGCACAGTTAGGGGGATCAGTTGTCCTGATTGGTTAGAGACAGTCCAGTGTTAGCATATCCTGGAAATCTCTCCACCCAGACAAACCAGGACAATAGACCACCCTATAACAGCCCACCTGCCTGAGACCTTCCTTGAGCCCCCAGCAGAGGAGGGAGGATGTCAACCTGCCTCTGGAGACTAAGCCGGATTCTGGGCTGCACTCAAGGTCTCTGTGGCCCAGGATTCCAGGGCCAGCATTTTCAGGACAAAGACTGAGAGAAGCTCAGAGACAGGCCGAGCTCACATTTAAGCTCCCAGGACAGCAGATCCCAGGCAAGACCGTAGAGAAGCAGAGGAAAGGGAAAGCAGATAGTCTCGGAGGGTCCGGCTAGACTCTAAGAAGGGAGAGAATAGTATTCCCCTGCGAAGAATAATGCAGCAAGAGGAAGCCAGGGGCAGGAGGAGCCGCTGCTGGGCCCCCAGCCTGTTCCCGGCCAGGCTGCTGCTGAGCAGGAAGCCTCCCAGCTGAGCCTGGGAAGCAGTTATCACTGGTGGGTGATTAAGTTACTAATCCTTCAGGGAGAAGACATTTAGAGGCTCATATTAAAGCAGTGCGAGGCAAAATTACATTCCGTTTCAATTTAGTTTAGCAATTCCCGTGATTTAGTTAAATGAAAAGCAATTGTTCCAATTAATAGTATTGAATGTTATTCATCAAAAGTGTCAAAACAGCTCTGTGGCTGCATTTGTAACCCATTCTCTTGTCAGAGATATGGATAATTCCCCAGGATAGAATGGGGAAATAGCGGGATATGGGGACTTTGGGGAAAAAGGTCAAAGTCAGAGAAAGTATTTGCATGCACATATATGCACACCCATAGGCTCATGTGCATGTGACCTGTGCACAAGATAGAGCACACTTATCTTGTAGGCATGCAGATCCCAGCTGTGCCCAAGTGCACATATTTGTATGCAGTTATGTGCACATGCCAGTGCACTTGAGTGACCGTGCATGTGTGTGTACCCGTGTATTTCTGGGTATGCATGCATGCATGTGCAAATATGTGTAAGTGCCTCATATGCCCATGTATATGTGCATATGTGAATTCATGTGCCCATGCACACAAGTGTCCAGATAATTTTACATTCATGTGTTGGTGTGTGTGACCAAATGATCCTGAAGATGTGTTACTGTCCAAGGGGACTCATGAGCATACACAAAGGTAGGCACATTTCGGAGAACATTCATACATATGTGTCTGTATGTACCAGGACACGGCGTAGGGAGTTTGCTGCCTTGGTGGCTTAAGAGCAAACCCATCTGTTTTCATCCTTAGGTCATTATTAGGATTTGAATCATCACTGGGATGCTGCCATTCAAATGAGGTTGCATGAGGTCTGAGACTTTTCTGTTCTATATCTCAGGATCCAAAAGAAAGCCTTGCACAGAGTAAGCTTCCAAGATACATCTTCATACAATAGATTAATGGATGGTTGGAGGATGGATGGATGGAAGGATGGGAGACAGATAAGGATGGGGGCATGCATGGCAGGATGCATAAATAAGTGAACTGATAAGTGGGTGGATGGACTGATGGGGGAGACGGAGGAACGGATGACTACAGGCTCCTGGGTCTACCAGGCCTCCCAGTGGGGGGCGGGTTCCCCAGTCTTAGCTCCTCAGTATGAATCCCAAGTTTCTCTGACCTTCACAGCTGTTCTTTAACACATCCTTGGAAAATTCCATCCTGGGCAGGCAGCAGACTCCGAGGGCTCATAAGTCACTAGAATCAACCAAGGCTAAATACTGCAGAGCTAAGAGCAGAAAATGGCAGGACTTCTTTGGAGAAACTGGAAAAAGCTCAGCATTGCTAGACTGAGAGCAAGCTGGCCTGGCCAGGATACAAGCCAAGAAGGACCTTCAGAGGCTTATATATCCCCAACCCAGGTCTCCTGCATCTGGCTTATGTCCTTGGGCTACAGTCACCTGCTCCTGGCTCTGTCCCAGCATGCCCTCCTCTGTCCTTAATGCTTTTCCTAGCTTGACACCTTCCACAGAAGGGGAAGCCACTGTCCCTCCCTGTCCAGATGCTGAGGTCGCTAGTCGATACCCCATTACTGTGGACCAAGATGTAAAGGGAACCTACACGTGGCCTTCCATCTCCACAATCCTCACTTCCCAGAATGCCCTGGGCTGTAATTTTCTCTGGAGATGATCCTCAAGACCCAGGGCGGGCCTCCCTGCATGGCTATCGGTCCTCCCACAGGCATTCTGAGATGTGACAGGGTTTAGCCTGGCCCACCTGCTGTCACGGTCTGCCCCCTAGTGGCGAACTCTGGCCCATGCGCTGCCCCCACCCAGGGCACCAACTCTAAGCCTGCCGCCCCCTCAGCCAGCCTCAGTCAAGAACGGACCTCTGAGTCCCTGCAAAGCCCCACAATGGCCCCACTTCCTCCTTGTCAGCCACAAACACCCACATACACACCACGGGGCTTGTCTGCCCAGAGTTTGTTCCCTGATCAACTGTCCATGCAAGCACCATCCATCAGGACGGTGATTAAGCATGAAGAGGAAGTGTTAGGATGTGATCCCTGAACCCACCAGGATCATAAAGACAATAGCTAGAACCCTGGCAAGAGGCACCAGGCGTCCTGTCTATTTTGGGGAGGCCCAGAGCCTGACTGGCCAACACCAAGGGCATCCTGGGGCTCATTAATCTGTGTGGGAGTGATGGAGACAGGATAGAGGGTCCGGGAGGCCTTCCTCCAGCTGTTTCCTCCCAGCCTGCCGGCTCTGCTCAGTACTCCACTCCCGGAGCCCCTGGCCTTGGCCTCTGGAGACCCAGCCTTGCCAACTCTCTGTGGTAGACCAGCTACCTTCCTCTCCTTTCAACGTCTTTCACTGAGAGATTAGAGGCCCTGGCCTTTCTGAGATCCAGTCTTTGTTCTCTCCCTGAGGGTGGCAAAGGAAGAAGTAAAAAGCACCTCAGCCCATCCAGGTTGAGGCAATGGAGAAACTGCCTCGAAATGTCCTGCCGGTGCCGTTCCCACGCCCCGGCCTCCTTGGAGTTCAGGAGAAGCAAAAGGTTAATTGCTGAGTCTTGGGCCCAGCTGTGGGCTGGAGCCCCAGAGCCAATTGTTAAATATGCAGCCTTTAAGTATTCTGCTCTCCTCTCTCCTTCTCTCCGAACTGTTAAACGGTTGGTAGCTTGAAATCTGCCACTGTGCAAGTATTTACATCAAGGAAATTGACAAACACTATAAAATAAAGCAGTACCAGCAAGACAGGCATGGAGCCTCCTTCCTATTTCCTGGAAGTCAGACATGCCAATGACTTGTTTGGACACCATTACCCATGATAGTTTTAGGGTTACAGTGACTTGAAGGACAGAACAGATGTGTAGTTACCAAGACTGATTCCGTTCTTCCTGCCCTTGCAGTCTCTACCCTGGATAGTACAAGGACATGAGATCAATCCTGAGTCAGGGAACCTGGGTCCTACCTGTGGACGCCTCCCTGATCGTGTCACCTCAAGGATTCTGCATTTTTTCAATAGTAAGATGAGAGCAGTAATATCCATCAAAGCAGAGCTAGAACTTCTTAGGAGGGTGGTGAGAACTGACGAAACTGTTACATGCAGTGCGTTTAGAACATTAGGACCATCATAGCACCTGGTTATTAATTATTCAATAATATCAGCTGTTGTTACTATCACTGTTCTTATCATTACTTTCTCCTTATAGCACTTTAAGGCTGAAATTAAAAGAATAGTTGTAAAAATATGTGTATTACTATTTTTCTTTAAAATGTTTCCAGTGCAGTCCACCAAAACTAGCTTGGTGCCTTCTTTAGTTTCACCTGTGCCCAGGTCTAAGCACAAGGCCTGGCAGAGGGTAAATGGTCAGTGAATGGCAGGTAACCAAACTTACAACTTATCAACCTTAGGGGACATGACATTTGAAACACAATGAAGGAGTCCTGGTCCTTTTCCTTTTCACTTGGGGTACATTGCAGGAGCTTAGCACCCAAGGAGGACCTGAAATACGACATCCACTCAAATCCTCAGAGAAAGGAGGACATAACCACCTGCATCTCTGGAGTCGTGTGGAAAGCAAGCAGCAAGGTCAGGAAAGGTGATCAGCCTTGAAATGTCCTGCTGGTGCTGGCTTCCCCAGGAAGCACCATCTCTGATCCTTGACTGAATGGAGCATGTCATCTCTGCTCTCAGCCTTCAACCCATAAAATGCCTCTCGGGAGTTGAGAGGCCTCGAGGACCACTGCGGCTCTGCCACCCTCTCCTAGCTGCTCCAGCAGACCCTGGACGTGGAAGATCCCACAGAGAGGGATGCCCTACGGAGAAGCAGAGATTAAACAATGCAGGAGACGCTTCTGGGCTCCAGCCCAAATCTGTGCCAGAGGAGCATGTGCTTTCATTTCTTTGGGCCTCTGTTTTTGCCTCTGCAAAATGGGAATAATCATTCTAACTTCAAAATGCTGCAGAAAAAGTTTATACAGTGATATAGAGGAAAAGCCCTGGTGCATAATTAGTGCTGAGCATGTTTGCTTTCAGTCCATACGGAGTTTTTTACCTGAGGACCCAAAAACATGATACTAAGCTAGAACTCTTTATTTATTGCCCCAGCAGAGGTCTGGAGTCAGGAAAGCAAAAATCTGCTTCTCGGGACTCACTTCGGCCTGTTGCTATGGAATGCATAGTGTTTCTCTTTCTATTCTACAGAACTTTTATAAGCCCCGCTAGCCAGTGTACATCAGGGAGGTAACGTTTCCTAACAGCAGCCAACCCATACAAGACAAGATGCTGCAAACAAGAAGAGAGTCTCAGAAACCTCAAATCTTTGGACAAGATTAAAATGGTGAAGACCTTACTATGAGTTCTTGAGGAGAGATGGACTAACTGAATTCCCAACATTTCCTAGCATGTATGGAAGTACCTGTATTGACATATAAACCTATATGAATGTACACATATAGAGAGATACACGTCCATGTATATTTTCATATACATATACATATATATACATATTTACATACATATATACATGTATAGTACACGTATATATATGTACATTCATATAGGCATGCATATATATATGTACATGGAAAGATGTATGGATGTGAACTTCTTAAAAGAACACATGTTCTGTGTACCTGTACTTCCTGGAATAGGTACATTTACATATGTTTGTACATGCACGCACTCATGTGTGGACCTGAGCGTACCCCTGTGCCACGTGCTAGAAGTGGGTTGTACTCGGGACTGAGTGAAGGAAAATAGCCACATTTCCCTAGATGTGCCTCTCTGGCTGCAGGTGAATGAATGTGCAAATGTGTACAAATGTACTTGTGTATATTTTTATGAACAAATAGTACAAATAAACTGTGTAAACAAGAAGGTTCAGAGGTGGGGGTGGTTTAAATACTTAGGAAGACAAACAACCCCCACAAGGACTTTGGAAGCACTCATTATGTACAAATAATGTATATGCTAATTACAAATTACTCTTTTCTGCTCATTAAAGCAGAACTGCTGCACTTTATTAGTTCAGTTCTTGTTACTCTACACACTTGAAAGTAATAAAAATGACTTTGGGGTCAGGCAGACACCCTCAAGGGGCTCAGGGAGCCATCTCAGGCAATGCGAATGGCCACCCAGGGCAAGGGCCAGGGCATGGACATGGACTCCTCCCCACCTAGTCACCCCCATGTTTAATTGGTCACCAAATTCCGTCCAACCTGCCTCTTTTCCTGTACCTTCATCAGCACTGTGCTAATTGAGCCCACCTCTCCCCTGACAGCCTCCTGGACGGCTGCCCCAAGTGCCTCCCCGCTGGTCTCCCTGACTTGAGTCTCCTTCTACTCCAAAGCATCCCCCAGACGCTGTTGGAAAATCTTCCCACCTAAAAGCCCCCACTGCTGTCACCTCACCACTGAAAACGACGCAAATCCCATGACCTGCCCCAACACGACCAACCCCGCCGACACTTCACATCTGTCAATGTGGACTGACTCCTGGCAGCTGCCCAAGTCCATCCAACATCTGGCTGATGTCTCTGGGTCTGGACGCACATTCTTCCTTGGTCCCCACTGCCCTCTTCCCCCTATTCCTGCTCCACTGGTTGGACTGCAACCAATAGGGAGGCTCCTATTTCATCTTGCAAACCCTGATCTCAGAAGCCATACCTTCACGCTCCTAGCCGATTACTAAATCCTCCTCATGTCTTCCTCTGCTCTTGTACCTCAGCATTTCTGTCTGCTTATTGCCTATTTCCCTTCCCCACAGAGCTGCAGGCAGGGGCTTTGCTTTGTTGACTGCTGTACATACGCTCAGGACCTAGAAGAGTTTCTGGCATATAGGAGACATTCAATAAATATAAACTGAATAGAAAATTAATTAAGACTTTCATTTTACTGCTTAACACTCCACATTATCACTGTAAATAGCACAATTGGCTTCCTCCCCTTGGGATTAGGTTTTTTGAATTATGATGAAACACAGTCTTGAACTCCCCTTTACCTGCTCTGAGGACTGTCTTCTAGTCCCCTAGGACCTCTGTTCTTCGCTAACTCCCAGTTCTGTTTAGTAAGTCCTGCTCTTTTCCCAGGCTGAATCGGCTGGAACTCAGGTGCACCACCTAGAGGCTTCCAGGTGAAACAACTCAGGAACAGACAGCACCAGAGAGGTCTCCTTTGAGAATGCAGGGGACAGTCACAGCCATCATTCTTTCCAGAGCGCTTCTCTTTGGGTCAGAAGAAGTTCCAGTCATGGTTCAGGTGATGTGTCCATAGCCGGTCCTTGTCACACATTACAGGTCCTGGTTACAAGTGCAGGCTCTCCCCACCCCACCCTGTGCTGTTATCTTCTCCCTTTGAGTCCCTTCCACTTGGCTGAATTCTGCCCTACTCACTTTATTCAATCAAAAGCATCCTTATAATCTGGAAAACCAAAAATTTGTTTCTTCTCCCATGATTCATGACCCTACATGAATATTTGTTCATCTTCTACTTTCAAGTTCCATATACTGAGAGGTGTGGACTTTGTGAGCCTTAATTATTTGTCAGTTACAACCTCTCTTAGAGCCAATGATTGACTTCTCATTGTATCTTCCTAAGAAAAGAGCCCACCCAAGCTTCCTTCCCGGAGATCCTCTCAAAAATGATTTATGTCCCCTCCCTACTACACAGATTCAGAGGTCAACTTTTAAGGGACAACTTCTTCTATTTTTTTTTCTTTATCCTATTTATTATTAAAAATGTACATTTCACTAAAGGGGCGGATTTTTTCATTAATACTATAATAATTTACTTACCTGCAACTAACTATTTAATTACAAGTTTCTAGGTTTGTAGATTGTTTATAGGTCTTTAAAACACACCAAGTTTCTTTGAACACAAGATTTGTCCCATCAATTTTTATATTATAAGCTTCAACCAAAGGATTTTGTTGAAAATCTGGCACATTTGAAGGAAAGGACACTACTTTCTTTATCCTCTTCCAAGTTCAGGAATCCAAAAGTTCTTGGAGTTTCCAAAAGGGTAAAATCTTCATTTGAAGGTAACAAGGAGCACAAGAGAAGGAAAAGCAACTCTCAAACTAATATAAGAATAGGAGTGATGGGCAATTGACCCTAGGGAAGAAGACTGGGGAAGGTCATGTGACTTTCTCCATGAGGAAGAAACTTGGCAGAAACCTGAAATTTTCAGCACCCTGAAACTTGGCAGAATATTACATAAAGAAAATCCAAGCAAATAGAAAGATATACCATGTTCATAGATGAGAAGACAATAATCTGAGGATGGCAATTCTCTCCCAAAGTAATCCATCAATAAGTTCAATTAAAAATCTGCCAGGATAAAAAAATTGTGAGATATAACATATTGATCCTAAAATTCATAAATGTGGGCAAAGACCAAAGAAGAGATACCATAATTTTGAAGAAGGAGGAGGAATAGATGAAAGAGAATATTCTTTATATATTTACTTCATATGAAGATTAATTATTCCTAGAACTCAACATTAAAAGACCCAGTTTAAAAATAAACAAAGGGTTTGAGTAGAACTTCTACAAAGAAGATATGTAACAGCCAATAAAAACATGAAAAGATGCTGAACATCATTAGTCATTAGGGAACTGGAAATTAAAACCACAATGAAACAACATTTTATACCCAAAAAGGAAGGCTATAATTTTTTAAAATGGAAATTAACAAGTGTTGGCAAGAATGTGGAAAATTGGATTGCCATATTCTGTTGGTGGGAACAGAAAATGGTTCCTCAATAAGTTAGTTACCACATGTCCCAGCAATTCCTCTCTTAGATATAAAGCCAAGAGAATTAAAAACATATGTTCATACAAAAACTTGTACATGAAAATTTATAGCAGTATAATTCATAATAGCCAAAAAGTGGGAAAATCCAAGTGTCTGTTAAATAATGAATATATAAACAAATTATGATGTGTCCATACATAGGAATAATATTTAGCCATAAAAAACAAAATGGTACTGTTGTATACTTCAGCACTGATTAACTTTAAGAACACTATCCTAAGTATAAAAATCATCCACAATAAGCAAATCTAAAAGTACAGAAAATAGATTAGTGGCCACCCAGGGCTTGCAGTAGATACTGAGTTTGGGGATGGATAGTTTAAAAGCTTAGGATTTCTTTTGAGGTAATAAAACACTCTAAATTTGATTGGGGTGATAATGGCACAACTCTGACATCACACACACACAAAAAAGTCAAATTACTATCTTTTGAAGGATGAACTTTAGGTATGCTACTTACAGTTCACCTTTTAAAAGAGTCATTATATTCTCCAATTTCATCCTATCCCATTTGTTTACAATAAAAATGAATTTAAAAAAAGAGTCATTATAAAACTGTAGTAACTTAAGTATGTAGTACCAGTGTAAGGATCAACAATTAGAAGAAAGGAAAAGAATAAAAATCTCAAAAGTTTATTAGTACTTAGAATAATTTAGTGCATGTTGGAGTTGGTATTACAGATCAGTGGGGAAATTATTTAGTCAATAAATGGCTTCGTACAACTCAATATCTACATGAAAATTGAAGTAAAATTAAATCCCACAGCCACACCTGAATACGCATAAATTTCAGATAAATTAAAGATCCCAAATGCAAAAAAAAAAAAAAAAGGAAAGAAAAACTATAAAACTTTCAAAACACAGCACAACAACTTTATCACATTGAAGGACATTTTTAAACAAGACCAAAGGGCACAAATCACAATGGGAAAGATGGATACATTTTTCTACAATAAAATTTAAAACTCCACAAAAAGATAAAATATCACAAATGAAGTAAAAGCAAAGCACATAGCCAACAAAGGATTGATTTTTCAAAACATATAAAGGATTCCTAAAACCAATTTAAAAAAAAAAAGCAAATTATACAAAGGATATGAGAATGTACAAGAGTTGGGAACCTGCAATAGACAGAAGACATTAAGGACCAACATGAAAATCTCTCAAAATCACTAGCAACGGGGAGACACAGGTCAGAACCTCAAGGCACTATCGCGTTCCCTCTGGCCGCAGAGAGAGACACGACAAACGTCTGAAGCTTTGGAAGTTTATTGTGCACAGTCTTCCTTTCTTTCCCTCTTTTCTAATCCCTTTCTCTCTTTTCTTTCTCTCGCTCTGCTTAACTCTCGCCTGCTCCGGTCGCTCTGCTCCTCCCGCTCGGCTCACACCTGCTTCGGCTGCTCCGCTTCTCCCACTCGGCTCTCGCCCTTGCTCGCACTCTTCTTCCTCGCTTCTTCTCCTACTCTCAGCTTCTTCTTCTCTCAGCTTCTTCCTACTCCCAGCTTCAGCTTCAGCCGCCGCCTACTCCCCCACCCACCAAGCTTATATACACTTCAACCAATCAGGGGAGAGCACACGAGGTAAACGCGCGGACAGCTGCAGGCATAGAATATGTACACGAGGTGGGCATGCTCTAATCACATCGTTAACTAGCCAATCATTGGAATTCGCTGGTTGTTTACTGTATAGCTGGCAACTTTTGGCTCAGCGCCAGGCGCCATCTTGACCGTGCTCAAGGCTGGGGGTCCCGGGAACCCCGACAAGGCACCACTTCTCATTCTTCATATTTTCACCATGAGTTGAAGCAAGGATGTAAGAAAATGGAAATTCTGAGAAACTCTTAGTGGAAGTATCAATTTGTACAACCATGGTACTGGGAAAAAGAATTGGCAGAATCTGGCAAAGATGTTATTATGGTCTGAATGTTTATATCCTTCCAAACTCCTCACCCTAAGGTGAGGGTAGGGTAAGAGGAAGTGGAAATTTTGGGAGGTAATTCAGCCTCCATAAATGGGATTAGTATTCTTATAAAAGAGACCCAAGAGAGACCCTTCGCCCCATCTGCCATGTAAGATTAGAGTGAAAAGAAGACTGTCTATGAGACCTCAAATCTACCACAACCTTGATCTTGGATTCCAGAACTATAAATAAATTTCTGTCATTATAAATTACTGTGTCTGTGGTCTTTTGTTAGAGTAGGCAGAACATATGGAGACAGATATTCACCACCATAACTTTCAAATATTCTCATTTTCACCTGAACCTTGGAGAGGAGAGAAACACATAAATGTACAAGTTTCAATGAATAAGCATGCTCATTGAAGTACTTTTTATAATAGTGAAAATCTGGACATAACCAAGGATAGAGAAAGTATGGAACATAACTGCAGTCCAACGCAGCAGTTCAAATGAATGAATTATGACCTCAATGTCTCAACACAAATAAAAGATAAAATATCTCAAAGATATCACAAAGACTTAATATTCACTAAAAATTTTCAGAATGAAACATGTAGTAAAATAAGATTTATGTAAATTTTAAATATTCAAAATAGGGCATTTGTGGATACATATTTACATATGAATGTTTTAAACATGGAAAGAAAGGATATATATAAGCTTACACTGTTAATTACCTCTGGGGTGGAAATATAGGGAAGAAAAGAATGGAGTGCCCTTTCTCTAACTCTATGAAAATTTTTCAACTAATAAAATCAAAATAAAATACTGTTGTTGGAACTGGGCAGAGTGGTACACACCTATAATTCCAGCTGCTTGGAAGGCTGAGGCAGGAGGATCTCAAGTTCAAAGCCAGCCTCAGCAACTTAGCAAAATAAAACAAAATAAAGGGCCGAAGGTATGGATCAGTGGTTAAGCGTCCCTGGGTTCAATCCCTGATAACAAAAAATGATAACAATAATAGTTGGTTAAATCTAGGTGGTAGATGAATAGGTACCCATCTTATCATTCTCTCTAGTTTTCCGTGTGTTTTAAATAGTTTGTAACTAATTTTTTTAAATAAAAAGCTTATAGAAACCTCAAGAGTAGAATTAGACCAGTTAGAAGCCAGTAGCAGAAGGCAGGGAAGAGATGGTGGAAGCGGGGACATCAGGGGACCTGGAGGCCTGTAAAGGGATGCGTTGGGAGCACAGGGTGACTAGTAGGTGGTACTAAGAGAAATAGAACACTGAAAGAGGGAATCAGTAGAAGAAATAAAAGAGTCAAAATGCAAATTTCAGCTGAGGCACCTGGGTGAACTCTTGGACCCTGATTTGAGGAAATGTTGGTGTTGACATATGGAGCAAACAGACAGTCTACGGCCCAGAGGTCAGAAGCAAGAGTTGGCCCTTCTTAGGATGTAGTCAGTAAATGAAGACTTGGACGGTGTGGAGAGTAGAAAGAGGACAAAGCACGGAACCCTGGAGAACCCCAAAATGCAAGGTCTGGGAGCGAGAGAAGACTCTGCAAATGTGACTGAGAAGTGACTAGAGAGGCAAAAGGAAAACAAGAACATGGGGCCTCAAGAATAACCAAAAAGAGAAGGTTCCAGAAGTGAATGGAGAGCACAGTACTATCTGGAGCTCCATCAGGTGGAATCAGATCCCCAGGGTTGCCATTAGAGGTAATGGCAGGGAGGTCTTCACTGGCCCACAGTGGGGGACCGTACTGTGGAGCAGAGCTGGAGGTGAGGGAGCTGTGCAGGCAGGCCTGGGATTAAACTCACACCGCCATGTGCCCTTGGGGAAGTTCACCTCTCTACACCTTGCTTAGGTGTGAACTCAACTGGCACTAAGTTATCCCCGGGTTATCGTAAAGATCAAATATATGAATACCAGGCAATTGAGGATGTTCACTATATATTGTCACTACATTGACAAGTGCCAAGAAATGCAAACCCCCTTTATTATGACATCCAGTGCGATGGGGGAAAAGATAGGGTAGTAGTTAGAAAACACACTGGACTAAATGAAGATGGGTAAGAGATATTAAATATGTTAAGAAGCTGATGAAAAACCAGAAGAGAAGAGAAGATTCAGGAGAAGGAGACATGATTGATGGACAGGGTTACCTGGAGAGGTTTCAGGGTTGGAGTCCAGGTCCCGGTGGGGGAAAACAACCTAATGCTAGAGACAGGAGACGTCTTCTACATGGCAGGAAGGAGGACTGAGGGGATGGATGCAGGGAGAGATACATGTGAAGGTGGGCAGCCAGGGAGAGGGACAGAAAGCACAGAGGATCCACCCCTCTGACAGCTTCCATATTTTCAGTGAACTCTTTATAAGGTTATCTTTCCACTCTAAAAGAGAAGAGAGATTGAAGATCTGAAGACATGAGATACCACCAAGGCAAGCACTTTGGAGAATAAGAAAGAGAGCACAAAGGAGAGGTAAAGATTTCTGGGTAGCACTGGGAGCCCAAGTAGGTGGGGACCAGGAATTTGCATGTATCAGTGTTTTGATATAAGGTGTCCCCAAAAGCTTGTTTGTGAGACAATGAAAGAATTTTTAGAGATCAAACAATTAGATTATGCAAGTTGTAACCTGGATGGTAGCTGAGTGGTAGCTATAGGCAGGTAGGATGTGACTGGAGGAAGTAATCACTGGGGGTGTGATTTTTGTCCCTGATGAATGAAGTTCTCTCTACTTCCTGGTTGCCATGTCCTGAGCTACTTTCATTCACCATGCCCTTCCGCCATGATATTCTGCCTCATCTTGAGCCCAGAGCCATGAAGTCAGTCAACCATAGACTGAACCTCTGAAATCATGAGCCAAAATAAACTTTTCCTCCACTCTCTAAGTTATTCTTGTTGACTCTTTTGGTCACAGTGACCCAAAGCTGACTAAAACAATCAAGGCAGGATCATTCAATTGTCCAAGCAAACACTGGTCTCCCAATGGTCTACTCAGAACTTTCTGCCCTCTGATAAGTGAGGAGACACTGGAGCAGGCAAGACTCAGGCAACCATGCAGGTACCATTAGGCATCAAGTGGAGGGGGAATATGGACACTGGGCAGAGGAGCAAGAACCAACACTGAGTCACAAGGCCAATGCACAAGGGCAAGTCCTAGCCAGACTACTCGATTCTGAATTCCAGAGCAATGAGCTGGAGATGTTTAAGTCTATGCTGCCACAAATAGGGACTGATCCAAGAGTCCTCATTTACACCCTTAGAATATACCAGGGGAACTAATTAGACATACAAATGTCCTCCTCCATTGCTTGAAGTTTCCAAATCAGTAGGTTGAAGATAGGAAATCTGCATTCTGACTCACACCAGAGTTTGGAAATCACTGCCTTGGATACTGGGGCCAAGCTCATTCTGCAGGGAATTTCAAGAGCCATCAGCTGTGCAGAGGCCAGAATCTGACAGGGTTTGGCATGCAGCACCCATTCCAAAGCCCTGAGGGACTGAGGAAGCTGGTGGATCCCAGCATCTTCCAAGACAGGAAGGAGTTAAGAAGGGCACTGGGAACCTGCATACTTTTATTACATTATAGAGATGTTATTGCATTATAAATAATGCCACAGGATGCATTATTTATACATTTAATATTGGGCTTGCTTAGAAGTCAGATCTCTTCACTTTTAGATAAATACTCTGTCTGCAGCCCACCTCTAGCCGCTACAAGGCACGGTGCGCTCTGCTCTCTCAGACAGCGGAGGGAGAGCAGACACATGTCAGAGACAGCAAAAGCCCCATGATGGGATGCAGATAATGTCTTTATGAAAACTAACAGATGGCTCTTTTGAAAGCCCTTTCAGTTCCCCTCTATTCTGATAAGAGCGGGTAAGCAAGATACACTGGAGAGAGCTTTATAGGTTTGTACTTATTGTCCTAAGAGCCCTGAGAGTAGGAGAAAGACCAAGAGCATGCGGATGGGGTGGAAGAGCAGGAGGGCAGATGCCTCGCTCCTCCCCCGGCTCTGCTGCTGGTGTGGATGGGGCCCTGAGCCGGACTGTTAGCTCAGTTGCAAAATAGAAGCAATGATAGTTGCTCTTCCTCATTTGTTCAAACATTTTTTCACTCAGAATATTAACCACAATGGCTCTCCATGTGCCAATTCCAGGGCTAAAGGAGATCCAGAGACGGATCAGCCCAACCTAGTCAATGGACTGTTCCCCAGTGTGAAGTCAGGTTTACCCAAATGTGGTGGTGACTCAGGATATGGAGCAATCTGCACCAAAAGTCAGCACAGCGAGTTGTAGAGGTTCGGCCACGAGACTTCACTATGATGATCATCACAATCATCTCAAATCAACATAACTGCTGTCACTTTCAGGTCGTCATTCTGCTACAAACATGTATTGAGCACCTATTTGGTGCCACCCTCTGTTCCAGGTACTGGCATCGCGGCAGAGGCCAAGACAGACTGTGTGGGTCGCTGCCCTCTCAGAACTCACATGCTGGTAGGGAAAACAGGAAACAGGTCAACCACCAGGAACATTTTAGACTGAGAGAAACTAACAAGAAAACAACCCAGGAGAGAGGAGAATGGAAGCAGGGTACGAAGGGCTCTCCAGGGAGGGAACATCTTACCTTCATGATGACTCATGAAGAGGGGACATGCTAGGGAAGGGGGACTCTTGAGGACTTGAAGCATGGGGAGAATGGGCACATGGAGAGTTAGAGGAAAGCAGTGTTCTACCTGGAGGGCATCAGATGAATACAGGCGTCTGTGGAGGAACAAGGTCAGTCACTTAAGTGGCACAGTTAAGGTGCAAAGGAAGATGCCAGAAAAGGGAGACACTGGGGCCTGCAGAGCACTCAGGTGTGCTAAGAGCAAATCTGGCCCATGGGGTTAGTGTGGTTTGAAGAGCAGGCCGAGGATGAGGCTGGAAGTCCTTCACAGAGCTACCCTGACTGTCTGAGAGAAGCCCACTGAAGGGTACTCAGGACTGTCCTTCTTAGGACCGAGTCATCACATCTAACTCCCACGCTATCTCCCTAACTTTATCTCCAACTCAGGGGTGCCTTCAGTGTTGGGAAGAGAGGAGCAAGCTTGGCAATGTTTCCTCAACTTTTCTATCATACCGCTTTGGAGTCTTAGCAGTCCGTAACCAAGAACTAGACACCCGCACGCGAGAAACAAGGACTGCAGTTCAGTTAATGGTGTATTCCATTGTCGACTTCCTGGATTTGATCATGGGGGCAGTTGGCGAAGTTGGGAGAACAGAAATACTCCATTATTTCTGCAAATTCAATATGAGTGTAAAATTAGTTCGAAATTTTTAAAAAACTAGGAAAACGATTCAACAAACAAAAACACACAGACTTGGTAACTCTGGTCCTCAAGCAGCAACCTCCATGGGCAAATAAGTGACAAGTTAAATGTCGCCTGGTGGGAGACGGGTGTCTGTGAGCTACTCCAGCATCACCTAGCTCAGCACTTGAGCCTCTCCGTTGCCACTCCGTTGACTCTCAGTAGCCAGAGTGACCTGTGTCCTCATCAACCTGACTTTCACGCACTCCCCTGGCTTCCTGGTGCCCTTCAGGGACCTGCCCCTCAGGCCAAGTGACCAGAGTTCTCAGCAAAGTTTTAATGCTCCTGATGACTTGATCTCGCCTACCTCATCTCACTCGTGGCTTCTTGCCCTTGTTGCTCCAACTCTTCGTCCTTTGTTTCTTCCCCAGGGGTCTTCGCGTGGCCTAGGTCTTGTGCCTCGCATACACCATCTCTGCCCCACTGTCACCTTACACAGCTAATGCCCTCCACTGTGTCTCCTCCACTGCATGGCTCACCGGCGCCTCGACCTCCCTGGCAAGGATGCGTCTCCCTACCTTCTGTTGCCATGACACGTGCCTCCTTGCCGCTTTTCCCCGAGGCAATTCCGCACACTTCAGTCGCTCTTCCAGTCTTCAGGGGACTGAGGAAGAGAGAAAGAAAGGAAGAAATAGAAGGAGGGAGGGAGAGAGAAAGAGAGGTAGGGAAAGAAAAAGGATGGAAGGAAGAGAAGGATGCAGTCATGGAGAAGAGCAGAGGCAGGAGGTAAATACCACCCTGGAGAAGCAGGAGGCAGCCCAGCCCTGAGGGCTCCAGCCACAACTAGAAGCAAATGCCAAATGGGCAACAGCAAGAAGAGTGGGAAGGAAGGAGCAACTGCAACAGCAAGAGTGCCAGGGCCTGGGGGTGGACAAGACCTTGGCCTTGGGACTCCTAGACAGCTCACTCCCTTCCAGGGGCAGCTTTGGGGTGGAATCCATGTGGCCCGGGTTCCAACAGGAATGAGCTGGGAAATGAACGGCTCTCAGTGAGAACAGCTGCCTGTGGCAGTCCACTGCACAGCCACAGGGACACTCGAGGCTCATCTAGAGATTGGGGTGCAGACACACAGAGAAGAAGACTGGACGAAGACAGAGAAAAGGTGCCGTCTCCGGCCAAGAAGAGAAACCAGCCCCGCGGACACCTCCATCTCGGGCTTGCAGCTTCCAGGATGGTGAGAAAACGAGTTTCTGTTTCTAAGTCACACCGTCTGTGGTGCTTGGTGTGCAGCCCAAGCTAACGGATGCCAGTCCCCAACCCGTTGCCCAATGTACCTCTGGACACTATCTCCAAGGAAGGGACCTGAGAGGCCAGCAAACAGCGCCAACTGCGTCAGGGGCTGGTGGCGCTGCCGTCGTCACAGGTATTGTGGCTATTGTTTTCTGATGCTAAAAAGTTTATTATATATTACAAAAAGAGAGCGGGAGGGACCCAAAGAACGCTACTCAGAGTTTTAGAGGAACTCGAGGTCACCACTACCACCACTTGACCATTAGCCCTGGGACCCGGGGACCCGCTTGGCTCCTAGGAGTCCTGCAGTCCTGGTGTACACATGAGAAGAAGGGAGTGCCCTGGTGTTCAGCCCCCCTGCTGCCTGCAACCCGAGTCCTGATCTAATCGAGAGAGGCAGGACCCGCACCTTGCTGACCTCTGGGGGGAGCCGCCTCCCTTCCTCGGAGAAACTGTGTACTGTCTCCCCAGCTGCCCCAGCCCAGATCAGCACCTTCCCTCAGCAAATCATGGTAATAAATATGGTCTGAAGCAACGCCAGCTCTTACAGCCCTAATAAATGGGTTACCATAGTGGCAAATTCAGACACGGAGAGCATCTTTTCAATAAAGGCTGAGAGGGTTATTAATAACGTTAATGTAGTGCCTCCGGAGTCACAGCCTCGCAGAGGAGGCTCCTCGCCCTCCTCCCCAGCCCATCCCTCCTGGGATTGGCCAGTGAAGCTACCCTGCTGTGGCCACCATGGGGTGGTGATCCATGAGAGACAGAAACCCCACAGCTGGAACAAGGTGGCTGGGTCAAGGGCAGCCAGACCCCAGGGCAGGAGTTGGCAAGGGATCTGTTCCCCATTTGGCGTTCCAACGACCTTGCCAGCACCCTCCTTCCGTAGGCATGCGGGGTGGGGTAGCACAGCATAGTGGTGCAGAGGATGTCCTCTGAAGGTGGACAGAGCTGGGCTCAAATGCCAGCTGAGCGCTCACCTGGCCCCAGTCTGACTGCTTTCGTTAGCACTGAAAAGGCCCCAGCAGCCCCTATCCACTTACCCTATAATGGAGGTCCCAAAGCACAAGTGGTCATCAGAGCGATTTGCAAATATTTCTCGCTCTGCACCTCCCAAGACAGTGGCAAAGCTAAATTCCTTACTATCAGGGGATGTGACAAATTCTGAGCAGAAATAGCACATGTCTCTCCTGGGCCAGGCATTTAATGGCCCATAGGGGACACTTCAGAGGCCTCCTTTGCCTGGCAAACATTGAGGTGGTGGGCATTCCACCAGCCTGGACCCTGTGTGACTGATAGACCATGCTCTTGGGCCAGCCCAGAAGACAGGAAGCAAGGGCAAAAAACAAACTTTGGTTGTTTTAAACCAGGGGTCACAAATATTTTCCAGCCTCAGAAGCCAGACGGTTCCTGTTACAACTACTCAACTCTGCCATTGCAGAACAAAAGCAGGCCTAGACAGTACATAAACAGATGGTCTGACTGTGCCCCAGTAGAACTTGGTTTACAAAAATAGGCAGTGGGCCGGGTCTGGCCCACGGGCCACACAGAGTTTGCTGACCCTAGCTTTAAACCATGCCTGTCCTGACTGATGGGACCTTATCCCCTTCCAACACCCCAGATTGTTTATTCATTTAGTTCATTCATTGTCCACCTTTCCCAAATAAAATGTGAACAGGATAAGGTCAGGAGTCTACGGTGTCCCGAACTGCAATAAAGTGTCTGGAATAGAATGGATCAAACAATTTTCTAATAAATAAGGGTTAAATTATTAGCTTGTGACCATAAGTAAGTCACTTAACCTTCTTGAGCCTTAGTTTATTCAACTGTAAAAAGAGGGAGAATAATAGGACTGGGCTGCTAAGGATGCTCCGTGGGTTCACGCTGTGTTAAGCGTGTGACATATAATAAGTGTAAGTGGTAGCTGATGTTTTTTGCCATGTCTGGAGTAACAGCCTGCTGAGCCCAAGTCTGCAGGAACCTCTTGGTCTACCCATGGCTCAGGGCTCACAGCTGCTGAGAGACAATGTTAATTAAAGAGAATGTGACTTGGCATAGCAGAAAGACTACTTCCTAAGACTAAAGCCTCTTCATCAGCAATTGACAATCACCTGTGATGCAAATCTGTGGTTCCCTGTTTTTTAAATAAAGTTTTATTGGTACACAACCACATACATTTGCTCAGATATCTTTATGGCTGCTTTTCCACTATGGTGGTGGAGTGGAGTAGTTGCAACAGAGACTATTGGTTCTCAAATGCGAAAATATTTACTCTCTGGTCCTTTACAAAAAGTGTTGCCAACCTCTGCTCCAAATAACTATGGAATCAAGAAGGACAAGGTTAAGTTGTCTTTCTCTCCAAGATTGCATTTTTTTTTTAATAATCCCAATACAGTGGTTGACAGTTTGGGCTGTCAAATTTTACTTAGTAAGCAGAGTGGCGTCACCTAGAAAACTTCTCCAGTCCTAGCTACTGTGCAATAAATTCTATCCTGCCCATCTGTGTCCCATCCATAATGGGACTGCAAGGCCCTCTCTGTCATTCAACCATCCATTTCTTCAGTCATTTGGCAGATTTGCTGAGCAACTATTATGCCACCATGTACAAGACAAAGATCCTACCCTAGTGGCAATCTAGTCTAATAGGCAGAACAAGCATTGTACAGCACCAAGAATCATGTGAAGATGTGCAGGGTGCTCTGGAAGGATAATGGAACCCTGCTCCATCCTATGAGACATATTCTAAATCCATCACTAGAGCAAGGGATCAAATACAGATTTGAATAACTTCTCATTGGAAGAATTCTTCCTGGCTGATACAAACCATGGGTTCACTGATCTCTTGGTCACTCAAGGGAAGGGGATGGATGGGTGGAAAGTAACTTTTACCAGGCACCCATCATGTGCCAAACCCTGTGCTCCATCCTCCCAGCCAAGGAGAAAAGCAAGAAGCAGAACTTTTGGAAACCTCCACCAAACACAGAAAGGTATTACAGCGAGGTTACATACCTTGTCCAATTGTAAGGAGGTGGCCCGGGATTCCAACCCAGAGTCTGTCACTTCTCGTCCGCTCCATCACGGTGCCTCCTGCTAAGCCAGCCACGCCAACACCTAGTGGGAGAATCGTGCATGCACATTTCTCTACTCCTCAAGGACGCAGAACCCGATCCAGTTACGCCATTCATTCCCTCACTGGCTCATCCGTTCATTCATTGTACAAATACATATGAGAAGACGGCTCGGTGGCAGTGATGACCAGAGATGCGACTCCTGTCTTCACGGGGTTTGTTATGTGTGGCATATAATAAGTGCTCAACAAATACATGTGGAATAAACTAATTTCCCCAGTGCCCTGCAAGGATCTGCATTCACTCTGGCCATGCCATTTACCTGCCCCAGTAGTGCCATAGGGCAGAGTCCTTTAGAAGCAACTAGACATTAAGCAAATGGTCTCATCCCTGGCACATGCCAGCTACGTGTTAGGAGAAAAGTCACTTCATGTCTCTGAGCCTTAGCTTTCCATCTGCATGATCAGCACCATGGCAACCACCGACACAGATGCGACAGGGATGACACGGGACTGTGGTGTGTGCTGAGCAGCCCTGGGCCTCAGAAAGGTCTAAGACAACAGGCAGTCATAAGAGTAGCTAATATCTATCAAGTGCCTGGCGGGTGCCACGCACAGTTCACGGCACTTCCGTATATGGGTTTAGCCAATCCTTACCACCAGGCTATGAGGTAGGAGCCATGATCACCCCGGGGTACAACAGGGAGAGACGGCAGAGGAAGACTGAGTCACTGCCCAGCTCTCGCAGCTACTTAGTGCAGTCAGCCAGTCAATCTCAGCCTGCTTCCTCTCGCCTTCCCATAGCAGCTGAAGGAAACCCCTTGGGACTAACCCCTCTGCTGGTTCTCAAAGCCCCATGTCCCTAAGGGTCTTCTTTCACAATCCTTCTAGAATTCCACCTGACCCCACAGCGGTTCACTCTGCTCCAGTGGTTTCACACTGGGTCATGGAGACCCTGAGGTCCTGCCCAAGTGCCTCTGGGGACGGCATGGGGCAGAAGGGGAGGCTGCCAGGGTGAGGCCCAGAAGGGGAGGCTGCCAGGTTGAGGCCCAGAGGTTCATTTCCACTTTACCCCAAGCCTCCCTGTTTTCCTGACGTTCATGGACTGTGGCTGTTTCTGGCAAACCTGCAGGACCCCAGCTCTGTGGAGATCACCGGCTGACCTCAGGCGTCTTTTCTCCAAACTGCTCAGGAACTGGAGTGTGACTTCTGGAGCCCTTGGGTGCCTTAGGGATGCCACCGTTCTCCCAGCAGCCTCATCCATCTTGGAATCTAGTCCCACCTACTGCCCAGGCACAGGGAATGTGTGCCTCCTGGCAGGAAAGTGCCAACGCTGGAGCCTCCAATGCCATGTGACCTTGAGCAAGCAGTTTACCTCACTGTGCCTCAGTTTCCTCATTTGAAAACCGCAGGCAATAGCACCAACCTGGGGAAACTCCTGTTAGTAATGGAGCACCTAGCACAAGCACCTAGCACAACAGTGTTCAAAGAAAACAATAGTGGTGCTTAGAGCTCTTGTCTCTAAAATATTACTTTCATGTAATAATATTAGAAATGAAAGTGACAAGACCAAGAGCTAACACTCTATGCCACACACTTTGCTAAACTCTTTGCATGCCACTTTCTCTTTTTCTCTTCCTAGCAACCCTTTAGGATAACCTCAGTTGTGGTTGGGCAGGAAATTGCAGCACAGAGAGGCCAAGCAATTTACCCAAAATCACACAGCCCACAGGTCATAAAGCTGGTATGCAAAGCCCAGCCTCACCTAACCCACAACTAAGGGACTGACCACCCCTCTACACCACCTCACAGGCCTGCATTCTCCCTGAACCCTCCCACCCGCACCCTCCTGAGTGCCCAGCCTTCCTAGAGTCCCCAGGACCCTTCCTGTCTGGCCTGGCACCCTTTGACCTCCTCCCTCTGCTTCCTGAGCCAGTGCCCGAGAAGTGACCCACTCCTTGCAGAGCCCCTGCAAAGCCCTCGGCCTGACCCCCACGTAATGAAGGGAATTAATATGGCCAAGCCTCCAGCCCAGCCGAGCAGCTTCCCAGCAGCCCCAGCCAGGCCTCTAATTGATTAGGCCATAAAGCCTGGGCACTAAATTGAAAGGAGCCGCACTAATTCTCTTTTATGTTAAATTTCTGTCTTTCCCCTTTATCGAATCCCCCGTCCAATGTCCCTTTCCCTCCCCACCGTGGGCTTGCTATGGGCCTGTTTTTTCCGTGCACAGATTAAGTACCTAATCAAAATCTTGTCTCCCCTAATGGCATAAAATTGAAAGATAGATATTGCACTTTACACAGCTGATTAAACACTCGAATGTGGCTAAATGCTTAAAGGGCTTGTTACATTAACTAACTCTGTCATCTGCCCACTGTCTTATAATTGCATGTGCTGGAGCTGCTTGGTGGGGAGGCACAGCAGGACAGCTTGGGGGCCACCTCCCCATGGTGCCCCCACCAAGTCCTCCCTGCCAGGAGCCTCCTCCTCCAGAGCTGCTGCAGAGAGAGCACAGGGGTGGCCCAGAGCTCCCTCGTGCCTCGGGTGGCAGGCCCGGGTGGTCAGCCTCCTCTGCTCCCAAGCCCTGAGGACCCTCCCCTCCCTTGGCTTCCCCCACCCCACACAGTGTTCCTGGGCAGCAGACCCTTGCCACCCCTATTCCCTAAGCCCTTAGCGCCTAGCTTCCTGCCTCCTCCCGGAGTATCAATATCCTCCAGCCCACCTCCAGAGGGACAGGGGCCATGTGGCCAATGGAGACCTGTTGTCAGCCCGGTTTCACCTTTGGCCTTTGGCATCTCTCTCCCTTCACCTTCTCCAGGTGAAAGTAAGGAACCCTGGTGGCCATGACATGGGAAGATGGCGGCCGAGGGCAGGGGAGTGATTGACAGACAGTCCCACACTGCCGGGACTCCTGCCTCTGTCACTCTCCTAACTCATCAGCCTCCTGGCTGGTGGGGGAGGAGAACCAGGCAGGAAATTGGCCTAAGTTCCCACAGCAAGCGAGTGCAGGGCTGGGTCCTGACGCTGCGGCCGGGTCAGGGGGCCAAAGGCGGGGCGGCCCCTGCTCAGCCCGGTGGGAAGCAGCCTTCTCCGCCACTGCTGCCAGCCCAGGAAAAAGTGCTTTTCCACAGAGGCCTGGGGCTCCGGCGTTGCACCAGAGGCCGACACAGCCTTGCTGTAGTGACCTGTTTATTCGGTGCTGTGGGCAAATGCCTTAATCCTTCCGTGCTCCCATTGCTTCCTAGGTAAAATGGCGACCCAGCACGCATCCAGCAGTACACACCAAACTCCCTAACGCCATCTGTGAGCCCAATTCCCAGCTACGCACTGGTGGCTCACAGCAAGGCCACCAGTGAGTGGAGTTTACTGCCAGGAAAAGAGATGCACGTCATCAGATCCCTGTAGACCCAGAATCCTACAAATTACGAAATTGTGATGAATGCAAAGCAGGTAAAAAACTAGCAAACTATACAATCAGCAGCAACCCCAAGGTGCTCAGTGACAAAACCATGGGGTAGAGTCGTCACTTTAATTAGGATGATCAGGAACGTTCTCAAGGAGATGACACTGAGCTGAGACCTGAAGGATCAGAAAGAGCTGGCCCACTGCAATCAGGGAAAAGAGGTTTAGGCACAAGGACAGCAAGTCCAAAGACTCTGGGACAGGACTGAGTTGCCCCAGGCTGGCAAGGCTGGAGAGTACTCATGAGCTGGGAGAGTGGTTTTCTGTCCCACCTGTGTCCTCTCAGGTGTGGGCCTGGGGGCATCTGTCATTGGGGCAGCCTCAGTTTCCTCAGCTGTGAAGTGGGAACATAACACAGGGCCCTGCGAGGATCCAGTGAGAGATCGTCTGTCCTGTGCCTGCCGTGGCAAACACTAGATGCCCAAGACACGCCAGCCAGAAGCTCAGGCCGGAAGGGCCTCGAACTCATTCAGACCTGCTCCACTGAAGTGGGAAGGAAACCAGGCTTCTTCTCCTCTTCCTCTTTTCTGCCTCTTCTGACTCTGTCCTCTGAGCCCCACTTTGTTCTGCTGTCGCTTTACCCCGTCTTCCAGACTGGCTTCTTCCACCGTCTGCTTTCTGCCCGCCTGTCCCCACCGTCACCCCACGTGCCACCCAATAATTCAGATAGATCAGTTATCAAGACACCAACTCCAGCCCCAGCTGCAGGGGACTTGGAGCTCACAGGCACGCCACCCACCAACTCCTGTCTGTATCTCTGAGTTAAATTCTAAGGGAGGATCTGATTGGCCCTCTTGTCTGACAGCCCGCGATTCTCCGTCCACAAGACCCACCTCCCACCGTCTGTGGGAACTACTGCCCCATCTGTGGAACCTTCCACCAGCCCCCCGCAGCCCCTCCTCACTGCAGCCTCTGCAGAAAGCGTCCATCTCCCCAATGGGCCTTCTTTATACAGCTCAATTGAGGGGATTATGGACTCCTCGCTAAGTGCTGCACATTAAAGATTCATAAGGCACAATATATATTTTAATAAGGCAGGTTGTAGAATACCGAATTCAAACCTATGCAAAGCACATCACTAAGAACTCGGGCCAGAGCACCCCTGGGAGCTGCAGGTCCCATGGTCAGGTGAAAGGAACGTAGTGGTTCCAGAAACCTCCTCTCTGGGTGCCCTGAACTCCCCACTGCCCCCCCTGACAGGGCCCAAAGTAGCTGCTTGCTCAGAACGCATGGCTCTGTGTGAGCAGATAAGCACATGTGTGCACTTACACTTACCCTCACACACACAAGTATATATATTGACATAAAAACATGTACGTTCACGAGGCATGAACACAAAAAAATTGCACGCATTCATAGATGCACACGCTAACATACACACCCACTCCATAGGAGGGCACTCGGCCCCAAAGACTAGAGTAAGAACAGCAATAGTAATCACTACTGTGAACTGAGAGATGGCTGAGCGATGTCTGTCTAGATGCACTGTCTCATTTATGTTCCTGATAAAGTGTCCTTTCATCCATTTTATCTGGAGGAAACTGACCCACCCAGAGCATAAGTTCCTTGGCCAAGATCACCCAGCCTCTAGAGGTCGGGGCAGGATTTGAACCCAATTCATCCAAACCTAAAGTCCAAGCTCTCAACCACTCAAAGCATTGCCTTTCCACAAAGAAAGTGTCCCACAGACACCTTAGGTCCTTTCTGGAAGCACAGAAGGGAACAGAGGAGGAGATAAATACATCTGCATTGAGACATCTGCGAAGCCCCAGGGACTCCTTCACAAATGGAGGCACACCCCTGGGTGGATCCACCTTGTGAAGTATCACACAGTGAACTCCATCCACTGGCACAGGTCCAAGCACTCACACGTGCACACTCACAAGTGCACACAAGTACACGTGTGCATGCACACACACACATTCACTCCTGCACAAAGAATGGATGATCACCCTTCCACCAGCCTTCCCAGGACCGAGAGGCTTCCTGGAGCGGGGACTTTCCGTCCTGAGTGGGTCAGCCTCCACCTGGGCACACACGCAGGCACTCCACATGCCACATCTGCATCCCCACATTCATTGTCACACGTCGGAGCTGCACTGTTTGCCTGCTCGGTGCACCTGCTCTGCCCTCCCTCTCCCCTGCCCCATCCAGTTTGTCCTGCACATGGACATCCAAATGCTCCAGTGCCATTTGTTTAAGAGCCAGTCCTTTTCCACTGAATTGCTTTTGCACCTTTGTGGAAATCAGCTACCCCTCTATGCATCTATTTCTGGACTCTTATTTCTGTTCCTTTTCTCTAATCGTCTATCCTGATGCCAAATTTGGCTACTGCAGCTTTATAATAAATCTCGAAATCAGGTAGCATTAGCCTTCAAACTCTGTCCTTTTTCAACGTTATTTGGAATAGAACCAGGTCCCAAGTATTTCCATACAAATTTTAGAATTAGCTTGTCCATTTTGATTGACATTGTGTTAAATCTGTTCATCATTTTGGGGAAAAAAACTGACTTCTTAACAAGATCGAGGCTTCTGATCCATGAACAAGGTATTTTACTCTATTCAGATTTTCTCTTTATTTCTCTCAGCAATATTTTATGGTTTTTGAAGTATACCTCTTTCACATTTTTTTGTGAAATTTATTACCAAGTATTTTATATTTTATTCTATAGGAGATGGTATTGATTATCAATTTATAATTATAGTTATTCACTACTTATAGAAGTACTTGATTTTCATACACAGTATTGATCTCATATCCCATAATGTTACCAAGCTCACTTGTTAATTCAAATAGCTTTTCTGTAGATTCTGTGGGATTTTCTAGAAATCATGTCTTCCTTTCCAGTTCAGAAGCTTTTATTCTTCCTTGTCTAATTTCACTGGCCAGAATTCCCAACACAGTGTTGAATCAAAGAGATGGGAGCAGATACCTTAGGGTAAACGTTCAGTCTTCTTCCATGTTCTGGAAGAGTTTGTGTATGTTTAGCATTATCCTCAAATGTGTGATGAAATTCACTAGTAAAGCCACCTGGGCTTGGAGTTTTCTTCATGAGAATGTTTTAAACTATGAATTCGATTTCTTTAATAGCTATTGATCTATTCAGATTTCATTGATTTTTCTCCATTGTATTTTTTGTTTCATTGATTTCCACTCCAAACTTCATTCTTGCCTTTCTTCTGCTTATTTGGGTTAAATTTACTTTCTTCTAATTTCTTATAGTGGAAGCTGAGGTCATTGCTTTTCTAAGATAAGCACTTGGTACTATTAGTTTTCCCCTGATAAGTGATAGCTTCGTTACACAAATTCCACACATTATGTTTCGTTCTGATAGAAATACTTTCTTATTTCCTCCTTTGATCCATGGCTATTTAGACCTATGGTATTTGGTTTCCAAATATTTGGGTATTTTCCGGAGAACTTCTCATTGTGGATTTCTAACAATTCCATTGCAGTCAAAGAACATACTATACATGACTTGAATCCTTTCATATTTATCAAAACTAATAGACTCATTGATTCATTTTATGACCCAGAATACAGCCTATCTTGGAAGGTGTTCCATGTGCACTTAAAAGAATATGATTTCTGCCTTTGCTGGTTGAAATAGTATACAAATGCCAAATAGTTAAGTTGTTGGTTGATAGTGTTAGTAGTGATAGCATCCCCAAACAGCAGGATCCCAAATCACACTGAGGAAAACATTCCTGAGAAGCCATGAATCAAGAACTCATCTTTGGGTTGGGGTTGTGGTCCGTGGCAGAGCACTTGCCTAGCACATGTGAGGCACTGGGTTCAATCCTCAGCACCAAATAAAAATAAATAAATAAAATAAAGTTATTGCATCCATCTACGACTAAAAATATTTTTAAAAAGAACTGTTCTTTGTCTAAATAAGAAATAGAATTTTATTACCTTGTACCAAGGAAATCCAGGGTTTTATTTGTTAGTGCAGCAAAACTGAGCCCATAGTAATAGAAGAACTCACTCCCGAATGGCATTGTTCTAATATCTTCTATCCTCCAGTTGAAAACTCAGTAAGATGGGGGAGGAGAAAGGCATCTTTTTCCCACTGGAATCCTATAAAATTAGCAATGGCCAGACGTAAACTTTAGATCAGGGTGGTTATTGGTGGTCAATAAATTCTTATTTAAACATCAGTCTACTTTTCTCACTTGATCATGTCTCTCATTCTCATTTTTATATAAAATTTTTTATATAAAATTTAATATAAAAATTCTCATTTTTATATTAAAATTATTAATAATTTGTTCATAAAATTGGCAGGATGTTGATTTGGCCCAGTGAGAAGTTTATGAAGGCATATGTTAGTACTATTTTAGTTCTATTTTGCATCATGGTGACCAAAAGATCCAACAAGAACAACATAGAAAAGGGAAAGTTTATTTTCACTCACTGTTCCAGAAGATGAGTCAATAGTTAGCCAACTCTATCACTCTGGGCTGAAGGTAAGACAGAACCTCAAGGCAGAGGAAAGCAGCCCAGGACATGATAACCAAGAAGCAGAGAGCCCTGCTCAATGGGGACAAAGCATAAACCCCAAAGGCATACGCCAGTAACCTACCTTCTTCAGTCACACCTTACCTGCCTACCATTACCCACCACGCCCATTAATTCATATCAGTGGATTAATCCACCGATCAGATTACATCTCTCAAAATCTAATCATTTCACCTCTGTATTAGTCAGGGTTCTCTAAAGGAACAGAATCAACAGGATTTATTAGGTTGGCTTACATGACCAGAAGCTGGATAGTCCACAATGGCCGTCTGCAGCTGGAGAGCTGGAAGAACCAGTAGCTGCTCAGTCCAAGATACAGAAGGCCCAGAACAAGAAGAATCAACAGTGCTACCCTAGTCTGAGACCAAGGCTTCTGGAAACTACCTGGAGAATCATGGCAGAGTCCACTTTGGAAGAGTGAAGAAGTGAGGGTCCGATACCCTCAGAGGATCGAAGCAGCGATCAAGAACTTGTCCAAGAAGAGCTGAGCTTGCACCTGCATCTGCTTCCTTGTTCTTCCAACTTTTATTCCAACCGATTGGGCGGTACCACCCATGCTTAGGGTGGGCTCCACTTCAGTTCACTCTCCCACATGCCAATCATTCCTAGACACGCCCTCATGGACACACCCAGAAGCCTCTTTTTTTTTGTTATTCTTTTTTTTTATTGTAAACAAATGGGATACATGTCATTTCTCTGTTTGTACATGGCGTAAAGGCATACCATTTGTGTAATCATAAATTTACATAGGATAATGCTGTTTGATTCATTCTGTTATTTTTTCCCTTCCCCCCACCCCTCCCATCCCTCTTTTCCCCCTATACAGTCCTTCCTTCCTCCATTCTTGCCCCCCTCCCTAACCCTAACTCTAACCCTAACACTAACCCCTCCCACTCCCCATTATGTGTCATCATCCACTTATTAGCGATATCATTCCTCCTTTGGTTTATTGAGATTGGCTTATCTCACTTAGCATGATATTCTCCAATTTCATCCATTTGCCTGCAAATGACATAATTTTATCATTCTTTATGGCTGAGTAATATTCCATTGTATATATATATACCACAGTTTCTTTATCCATTCATCAATTGAAGGACATCTAGGTTGGTTCCACAGTCTGGTTATTGTGAATTCAGCAGCTATGAACATTGATGTGGCTGTATCTCTGTACTATGCTGATTTTAAGTCCTTTGGGTATAGGCCAAGGAGTGGGATAGCTGGGTCAAATAGAGGTTCCATTCCAAGTTTTCTAAGGAATCTCCACACTGCTTTCCAGAGTGGCTGCACTAATTTGCAGCCCCACCAGCAATGTATGAGTGTACCTTTCTCCCCACATCCTCACCAACACCTGTTGTTGCTTGTATTCTTGATAATCACCATTCTAATTGGGGTGAGATGGAATCTTAGGGTGGTTTTGATTTTCATTTCTCTTATTACTGAGATGTTGAACATTTTTCCATATGTTTGTTGATTGCTTGTAGATCTTCTTCTGTGAAGTGTCTGATCATTTCCTTAGCCCATTTGTCGACTGGATTATTTGCATTCTTGGTGTAGAGTTTTTCGAGTTCTTTATAGATTCTGGAAATTAGTGCTCTATCTGAAGTATGATTGGCAAAGATTTTCTCCCACTCTGTAGGCTCTTTCTTCGCATTGCTGATAGTTTCCTTTGCTGAGAGAAAGCTTTTTAGTTTGAATCTATCCCAGTTATTGATTCTTGCTTTTATTTCTTGTGCTATGGGAGTCCTGTTAAGGAAGTCTGGTCCTAAACCAACATGTTGAAGATCTGGACCTACTTTTTCTTCTATAATCTGCAGGGTCTCTGGTCTGATTCCGAAGTCCTTGATCCATTTTGAGTTTAGTTTCGTGCAGGGTGAGCGATATGGGTTTAGTTTCATTCTGTTGCATATGGATTTCCAATTCTCCCAGCACCATTTGTTGAAGAGGCTATCTTTTCTCCATTGCATATTTTGACACCTTTCTCTAGTATGAGAAAATTGTATTTATTTGGGTTTGTGTCCATGTCCTCTATTCTGTACCATTGATCTATCTGTCTATTTTGATGCCAATACCATGCCGTTTTTGTTACTATTGCTTTGTAGTAGAGTTGAAGATCTGGTATTGCGATACCCCCTGCTTCACTCTTCCAGCTAAGGATTGCTTTAGCTATTCTGGGTTTCTTATTCTTCCAGATGAATCTCATAATTGCTTGCTCTATTTCTGTAAGGTACGTCATAGGGATTTTAATTGGAATTGCATTGAATCTGTATAGCACTTTTGGTAGTATGGCCATTTTGACAATATTAATTCTTCCTATCCAAGAACATGAGAGATCTTTCCATCTTCTAAGGTTTTCTTTAATTTCTTTCTTTAGTGTTCTGTAGTTCTCATTGTAAAAGTCTTTCACCTCTTTTGTGAGATTGATTCCCAAGTATTTTATTTTTTTCAAGGCTATTGTGAATGGGGTAGTTTTCCTAATTATTCTTTCCAAAGATTCATCACTTATGTATAAAAATACATTAGATTTCTGTGCATTGATCTTATATTCCGCTACTTTACTGAATTCACTTATGAGTTCTAAAAGTTTTCTGGTGGAATTTCCTGGTTCCTCTAAGTATATAATCATATCATCAGCAAATAGGGATAGTTTGAGTTCTTCTTTTCCTATTCGTATCCCTTTAATTTCCTTGGTCTGTCTAATTGCTCTGGCTAGAGTTTCAAGGACGATATTGAATAGAAGTGGTGAAAGAGGGCATCCCTGCCTTGTTCCAGATTTTAGGGGGAATGCTTTCAGTTTTTCACCATTTAGAATGATATTAGCCATGAGCTTAGCATAGATGGCCTTTACAATGTTAAGGAATGTTCCCACTATCCCTATATTTTCTAGTGTTTTGAGCACAAAGGGGTGCTGTATTTTATCAAATGCTTTTTCTGCATCTATTGAAATAATCATGTGATTCTTGACTTTAAGTCTGTTGATATGGTGAATTACATTTATTGATTTCCTGATGTTGAACCAACCTTGCATCCCTGGGATGAAACCCACTTGATCATGGTGCACTATCTTTTTAATATGCTTTTGTATGCAATTTGCTAAAATTTTATTGAGAATTTTTGCATCGATGTTCATTAAGGATATTGGTCTGAAATTTTCTTTGCTTGATATGTCTCTGTCTGGTTTAGGTAACAGGGTAATATTGGCTTCATATAATGAGTTTGGGAGGGTTCCCTCCTCTTCCACTTTATGGAATACTTTGAGAAGTATTGGAATGAGCTCTTCTTTAAAGGTTTTGTAGAACTCGGCTGAGAACCCATCTGGTCCCGGACTTTTCTTTGTTGGTAGGCTTTTGATGACTTCTTCTATTTCATTACTTGAAATTTGTATATTTAAATTGTGTATGTCCTCCTCGTTCAGTTTAGGCAATTCATATGTCTCTAGAAACCTGTTGATGTCTTCGAAATTTTCTATTTTGTTGGAGTATAGATTTTCAAAATAGCTTCTAATTATGTTTTGTATTTCAATCATGTCTGTTGTGATATTACCTTGTTCATTCCAAATTTTAGTGATTTGGGTTTTCTCTCATCTTCTCTATGTTATTGTGGCTAAAGGTTTATCAATTTTGTTTATTTTTTCGAAGAACCAGCTATTTATTTTGTCAATTTTTTGTATTGTTTCTTTTGTTTCAATTTCGTTGATTTCAGCTCTGAGTTTAACTATTTCCTGTCTTCTACTACTTTTGGTGTTGCTCTGTTCTTCTTTTTCTAGGGCTTTGAGCTGTAGTGTTAGGTCATTTATTTGCTGAGTTTTACTTTTTTTATTGAATGCGCTCCATGAAATAAATTTTCCTCTAAGTACTGCTTTCATAGTGTCCCAGAGATTTTGATATGATGTTTCTTTGTTCTCATTTACCTCTAAGAATTTTTTAATTTCCTTCCTAATATCTTCTGTTATCCATTCATCATATAATAGCATATTGTTTAATCTCCAGGTGTTGGAGTAGTTTCTGTTTTTTACTCTTTCATTAATTTGTAACTTCAATCCATTATGATATGATAGAATACAAGGTAGTGTCTCTATCTTCTTGTATTTGCTAACATTAGCTTTGTGGCATAATATATTGTCGATTTTAGAGAAGGATCCATGTGCTGCTGAGAAGAAAGTGTATTCGCTCTTGGTTGGATGGTATATTCTATAAATGTCTGTTAAGTCTAAATTATTGATTGTGTTATTGAGATCTATGATTTCTTTGTTCAATTTTTGTTTGGAGGATCTGTCCAGGGTGAGAGAGGCATGTTAAAATCACCCAGTATTATTGTGTTATGGTCTGTTTGGTTTCTGAAATTGAGAAGGATTTGTTTGACATACATGGATGAGCCACTGTTTGGGGCATAGATGTTTATGATTGTTATATCTTGCTGATTTATGCTTCCCTTAAGCAGTATGAAATGTCCTTCTTTAAACCTTCTGACTAACTTTGGCTTGAAGTCCACATCATCTGAAACGAGGATGGATACTCCAGCTTTTTTGCTGAGTCCATGTGCATGGTATGTTTTTCCCCATCCTTTCACCTTTAGTCTATGGGTATCTTTTTCTATGAGGTGAGTCTCTTGCAGGCAACATATTGTTGGATCTTTCTTTTTGATCCAATCTGCCAGTCTATGTCTTTTGATTGATGAAGTCAGGCCATTAACATTCAGGGTTATTATTGAGATATGATTTGTATTCCCAGTCATTTGGTTCACTTTTTTAATTTTATTTATTTATTTATTTATTTTTTGACACAACTTGGTTCCTCCTTTATTTGACAGTTCCTCTAGGATAATTCCTCCCTTTGCTGATTTGCTTCTTTGTTTTTTATCTCTTCCTCATGGAATATTTTGCTGAGAATGTTCTGTAATGCTGGCTTTCTTTTTGTAAATTCTTTTAGCTTTTGTTTATCATGGAAGGATTTTATTTCATCGTCAAATTTGAAGGTAAGTTTTGCTGGGTATAAGATTCTTGGTTGGCATCCATTTTCTTTCAGGGCTTGAAAAATGTTGTTCCAGGCCCTCTAGCTTTTAGGGTCTGGATTGAAAAATCTGCTGATATCTGTATTGGTTTCCCCCTGAATGTTATTTGGTTCTTTTCTCTCACAGCCTTTAAAATTCTGTCTTTATTTTGTATGTTAGGTATTTTCATTATAATGTGCCTTGGTGTGGGTCTGTTGTAATTTTGTGTATTTGGAGTCCTATAAGCCTCTTGAACTTGATTTTCCATTTCATTCTTCAGATTTGGGAAATTTTCTGATATGATTTCATTGAATAGATTGTTCATTCCTTTGGTTTATTTCTCTAAGCCTTCCTCAATCCCAATAATTCTCAAATTTGGCCTTTTCATGATATCCCATAGTTCTTGGAGATTCTGTTAATGATTTCTTACCATCTTCTCTGTTTGTTCAACTTTGTTTTCAAGGTTAAATATTTTGTCTTCAATATCTGAGGTTCTATCTTCCAGGTGTTCTATCCTATTGGTTATGCTTTCTATGGAATTCTTAATTTGGTTTATTGTTTCCTTCATTTCAAGGATTTCTGTTTGGTTTTCTTTCAATATCTCTAACTGTTTATTGAAATGATCTTTTGCTTCCTGTATTTGCTCTTTTAACTGTTGATTGGTGTGGTCATTCAATGCCTGCATTTGCTCTTTCATCTCATCATTCAATGCCTGCATTTGCTCTTTCATCTCATCGTTTGCTTCCCTGATCATTTTAATTATATACATTCTGAACTCCCTTTCTGTCATTTCTTCTGCCACACTGTCATTGGATTTTATTGATGTAACATCTAGATTTGTTTGGGGCATTTTCTTCCCTTGTTTTCTCATATTGTTCAGGTATCAGTGGATCATTAAGATATTACAGATTTCCTCTATTGACTTATAATGTCCCTGAAGATTTTTAGTATATCCCCTCTTAACCTTCAGTAGCCTGAAGTCTTGGAGGAAGTTGATAATGCGATGCTCCACAAGGAAGCTGCCTCTCTAGGGTGGTGGCCTTTAGGTGGGGTATATTCCCTGCTAGTGGGCAGAGGTGCCTCCACTTGTTGACCAATGGTCATCCAAAGGGGAACTAGGCTGCGGGCTGAGGCAAGGCCTGTTTGGGCCTGTGTCTCTGATTTTACCATCCTTGTGGGAAAACCTCACCCAGCAGGGAAGACTCACCTGGTGGGGAGGTCTCGCTGGTCAGTTCCTGTCCTAGAGGTTCCCCTCAATCCACAACTACCACCTGGGCTGCGCTGCCATCCTCTGCAATATTCCCAGGGGCCCAGACCTACCTCCTGGGCCTGGGAGCCTCACCCTTCGCAGATGAGTCTCCTTAGGCTGCCTCTCCTCAGAGAATCTGCCCGCAGTCCTGGAACCTTCGCTCTGCCCCTCAGCTTGTCTCTGTGCGGCTCTTCCACCAAGAAGTTGCCTAGGTCCTGAAACCCTGCTCTGCACCTAATCGCCTGGCTATGCGGCCCCTCCTCTGAGCAGCCACCTGGAGCCCCGTACAGTCACTCTGAGTCCCAGTGACCCGACGCACGCCTCTTCCTCCAGGCAGCCACCTGGTTTTCCAGTGCGGTCACTAGGAGTCCAAGCAACTCACTGCGCACCTCCTCCTCCCGACAGCTGCCCGTAGCCCTGGTGCAGTCACTCCGAGTCCAAGCGACCCGCTGCACTCCTCTTCCTCCTCCGGGCAGCCCCCCCGCCCCGGTGTTCAGGAATGGTCGCTCTGAGTCCAAACAGCTCACTGCGTAGCTCCTCCTCTGGGCAGCCGCCCAGATCCCCAGGGGTTGCTCTGAGTCCAAGCGCTGTGCTGAGTGGCCTCCTCTACGATGCTCCCAGTTGTTCGAGTTCACTGCTCCAGCGGGGGGAGGGGTGTCTTGTTGGGCAACTCTACTTCACAAAGTTCCCTGCGTTCCAGGACTACCGCCCCATCCGGGACGCCTCCCCAATGGGAGAGACTCACCCGGCGGCTTTGAGTTGGTCCCAAGTCTCTCAGTATCTCCTCTTTTGAATCCTGAGTCCTGGAGCAACATGAAATGCAGCCACCCTCTAGTCCGCCATCTTGAAACCCCCTCCCAGAAGCCTCTTAATACAATCAAGTTGATAGTTAAAACAAGCCACTACAACCTCTGAAAATTTTTTTATTATCTCACACATGAACTTTTTGGGGGACACCATACCTAAACCATAAAAGGGACCTTAGGTCAACTAGGGAAAACTTGTTAATATATGTGAACTCTCTCCTTTCACTTCTTCTCAGTTTGTCTCAGAATGAACTTTCAGACTGGAATTCTTTGGGGCTGGCTGGCTGAATGGATGGATGGATGGATGGATGGATAGATGGATGGATGAATTAGGAGTAGCTGCGTCACCCATGGGAATCTTCCTGAGTATAAGTAGGTTATAAAAGGTCCCAGTCAACCCCTGTGATACCATGCTAGCCCTATCCAAAGTTAAAGAAGGAATGGGAAATCACTTTGTTCCCGAAGCAAAGAGGTGGGGGTGACCAGTAGGAATATTTAGGGAGCCAAAGCAGAATATTTTCATTGAATCCAGACTACACCAAACTACATGTTTGTTAAGATCAAACATTTTCCAATCCCTGTCTATTTATAAGACAAGGGCCTATGATCCCCTGGCTGGCTGTTCTTCCTGGGTTTCACAAAAACAGGGTCACCAGTGGACTAATGCCAAAACTGTGATGAGTGAAGGAGAGTTTAGAGACCCTCCATCTGTCTCCATTTCCTCTCCTAGTCATTATTCCTGTCCAGTACTCAGCTGAGATAGGTTCCTTGGAAAATTTTTGGAACAGAAATCTGACTTCAGTAATATGGAAAATTAGGTATTGGTATTAGCTTCCTTGCTGAAAAAAAAAAAAAAAAAACTAAAAAATGAGTCCAATATATATTTTTTTATATTTTTTAAAACCACAAAAAAGCTGAAAGAAATTATCAGACCAAAATCTAAGTGGAGGTTGGACCCCAGAAAGATGTGGAAGGTCTGAGGGGTTTATTTGCCAAACCTGGACACCTCGAGCTTCCATTTTCATAGTCATGAAATGTTGGGGACAGAAGACAAAGCTGAAGGGTCTACTCAAGGGTATGTGTCTTTTAGAAGACCCTCCTCAAGCCATCATGACCCCCAAAGATCTACTATGTCTATGAAAGAGTGAAGCCATCTTCGCTCTGCTAACCCTCCACCTTCCCCGGGAGACCTGAATTTAAAAATTGCTCAGCACTGAACAGAGCAAGAATGGGGGAAAGTCTTAGAAAAGTGGTAGCCACAAGATAATGCTCCACTAAATGCGCAGCTCAAAGGAAATCTCCTGGTGGTCCAAAAAAGAAAAAATCTCACCAGTATTATTAAATCTAGCACTCAGTGACATTTTACATTTTTTACATTGGTCGTGCCCCTACTTGGCAGAATCATAGGCAAATATTCATATTCCCTGGAAGGATGCTTCTACAGCCTGAGCTGCAAATATTCTCCGGAAATAATTCTTCCAAGAACATCCCTAGGACAGCACTTGCACACCACACCTGTTAGTCCAGAAGTTCCAACGAACCCCTGATCCCCTAGTCGACTGCAATGTGTCTCTCTTGCCCCTCAGCCAGGGTGGAGTTCACAAGGAGGCTGAGGCTGAAGACCCACCACCTCTCTGATCTGCAAAGAAGAGGTCTGACAGAAAGTTATGGTGGCGGCAAGACTCGGGGACATGATTAAAACCACCCCAGATAGCACCTTCTGAATCACCCTCAAGTATTCCAGAAGTACCAATCACTTAAATGCAATTGATATGCTGATTACAAATCATTCTTATTTATGGATTAAAATAATAAGCAAATCTTGGTTAGCCTAATTCTGGTTACTATATATATTCACAGATAAGAAAGCTATATCCATGTAATATAATCAATAATTATATTTCTGTACTAATTCAGACTTTTTAATGCAATGTGCCATATGCACACGTGTGCTAGAATCCAAACCAGGTCTTACACCACAGACAACACACATTTGCCCTAGTTTATGAAACTCCCTAAGTTTGTTTTTAAACAAACCTTAAGGCTAGGATCCGGATGCAAGCTATTTATTAGGAAGGTGCTTTCAGAACAGCACTGTGAGCTTTGTGAAGGGAGAAGAAAGGGGAGGAGAGACCCTCCCTGAAGAGTGTATCAGGGAGAAAAACCACTGAGGCTCCATCCCTCAGGGCTCTTTGTGACCCTGCTGGGAGCACACCCCAGAGCTGTCCCCTGAAGGTGAAAACACTTGTCCTGCACTGATTTAGGACTGATCCTGAGGTCCTTACCCTGCACTTCAGAGGGGTTCTGTCTGCAGACTGAACCACTCCCTCAGGCTAGGCATATTCCCAGGCAGAGAGAAACAGGAAGCCCTTGGTGTAAATGGAACTGTGTGCAAGTGACTTCTGCAGGAGGCCACAGGGATCCGGACAAGCCACCAACAATATCCAGACAGCACTTGTTCACTAAATAAGTGATCTACCAGGGAATAGGCCCAACCTTCACCCAGCTAAGCCTGCCATTAACCTAATGGGAAGCCTACTGTGTGCTCATTCGTTCACCCAGCCAAAAACGGCTCTGCAACCCTAGCCCAGGGGCTTGACCAGGCACCAGAGTGGAACTAGAACCGAACCTATGTGGCCATGGACTCAGGTATTTTTACTTCTAGCGGATGCTCCTCAGGCTCCCTCACTTCAGCCTGAAACCACGGATGCTGGGGTTAGGTGGTGCCATGGTTCAGATCCTCAGCCATGGCATCAGCATCCAGGAGACAATGGAGGGGACCTGGGGCAATTTACGGACCTCATGGAGCCTTGTTTGTTTATCCATAAACTATTGGGAAGACTAAAGATGGCAATTCCTGTAGAGTGTTAGGCACAACACTGGAGCTCTGGCACTGGAGCTGCCGAGGAAGAGAAGGAGGAGGACGAAGATCCAGCATCTGCCTTCGAGGAACTCATAGGAAGAAGGAGAGAAAAGCATGTTTTGCATCACAAAACAGCAGCGCAGATCCAGGTGCTGTGGCTTTGCACAAACCCCCGGAAGCATCACAGTGGATAGCAACTCCCCGATCATGCTCGTGTGGTCTGTGGGTCAGAAATCAGGCAGGAGCTCAGGTGGGCTGACTAGAAGGGTGGGACTGCTCAGTGGCTGGGACAGGGAGCCTCAGGAGAGCCAGCTGGCAAACTGCAGGTCAAGACCCAAATCCGGTCACGGCCATGCATTTCCCCATTGTCTAGAGCTACTTTTGCACTTCGAGGGCAGTTGTAAAGGGTTGAGACCGAAATGTGTGGCCGCAAAGTCAAATATATTTACCCCCTGGCCCTTTATAAAATACATGTGCCAACCCCTCCTCTAGAAGTATTTTGTTCTCATGATTGACAGGTGATGGTGACTGCTGGTTTGGACCCCCGCTGTGTGGTCAGTTGGATCAGTACGTGTGACTTCTCTATGTGGCCTTTCAGCGCATGTTAATTTGGGTTCCCTCTCAGCACATTGGCTAGTTCTAAGAGCCAGCATCCCAAGAGAACAAGGTCGAAGCTCTGTGGTTTTTTATGACCTAGTCTTAGAAGTCACGAGGTACCACCTCCACACTATTCTATTGGCCAAAGCAGTGATGAAGATCCCCCAAGTGCAAGAAGGGAAGACTTAGACCTCACCACCCACTGAGACAATCCCCAAAATCACATTGTAAAAGAACATCTGGGATAGGAAAAATTATAATATTTCATATACAAGACCTTTTAAAAAGTGGATTGAAGCAGAAAGGAGGACACTTCTCAGGAATGTCTCCTGGAAAAGCTGCAGCTCCAGCTGAGGCTAATGCAGGAATGAGAGTCAGCCAGAAAAAAATGTTTTTATGTGTGGTTATGGTCAAGACTTCTCCATAGTGATAGAGATTCCAGATGTCTTGTTAGGGTTTGGATGTGAGGTGTCCCTGAAAAACTCATGTGTGGGACAATGTAAGAAGGCCAAGAGGTGAAATTATTGGGTTATGAAAACCTTAAACCAATCAGTGAATTAATCCCCTGGTAGGGATTAACTGGGTGGTAACTGAAGGCAGGTAGGGTGTGGCTGGAGGAGGTGGGTCATTGCGGGCATGCCTTTGGGGTTTATATTTTCTGTCCGGTGAGTCTCTCTCTCTCTCTCTCTCTCTCTCTCTCTCTCTCTCTCTCTCTGCTTCCTGGTCATGTCCTGAACCACTGTCCTCACCTTGAGCCCTGAGAAATGGAGCCAGCTGTCTATGGACTGAGACCTTTGAAATGGTGAGCCCCACATCAACTTTTCCTCCTTTAATTGTTCTTGTCAGGTCTTTTTAGACACAGCAGCAAAAAGGTTCCCCAAACACATCTTTTGGTGGGAACTTGTCCCAAACATGGTCAAGTGGAGAGTATAAGTAGTATCCTCCAGTCCTGGAGGATTCCTACTGAGTCAAAGAAAAAGAGACCAGGGCAGATGCCAGGAATATGAATTTAGATTGATATGGGTTCAGAAGAACAGTGGCACTGTGCCTGAAATATTTAACAAATTATTATAATCATAATAAGAATAACAGTATTGCTTGAGCCCTTCCTGTGGGCTGAACACTATTTGTGTTCTTTTCATGCAATGGCTCATTCGGTGCTTCCAAAATCCAGTAAGGATTTTTGGGTTTGAGTTTGGGTTTGTTTTCTGTTTATATATATATATTTTTAAATGCTATGGAAAAAAAAATCGTGAAGATTTTTGTTTCAGGGAAAACACATTGCAGGCCAATGCTCTGACTCCAGTTCTTTGGGCATCTCTGGACACAGGGCCTCCTGCTAATGGAGCAGTCCAGGGACCACTCTGACAGCACTGTGGTATATCTCCCCCTGCGGCCGTTAGACACAGCTCACAAAGCCAGGCACGGCCAGAGATAAAGAGTGTTGTTTTTCACGCCTGGGAAACTAAAGTGCTTGACTTACAGGCTAAGTTCCCCTTGTAGCAACTCTTCTGAAATACAGCCGCAGCCTGTTCGCTGTTAGCACAGGGGGACTTTCACGTGGAACAAGGAAACCCTCCTTCTGGCTCCAGAGGAGAGAAGTAAAGCCAGGTGACAGCTCCAGCTGCTGGAGATGGACCATCCAACCAGGCTTCCCATGGCCTCAGACCTTGCATAGTTGCTCTGGACCCTCACTATACCGTCCCCTGGAATTCCCAGCCTCGGCTGGCCCTGGACACCAGGAGCACCTGTCTCCACCTCCATGGGCCTGGGCTGGGGGCTGCCTGTCCCCATTCTTCAAGCCAGGAAACCCTGGGGCCAGGAAGGCCACCCTCATGCCTCTGCATGCTGAGACGGGGTTGGCCACTGCCCATTCTGCTCTTCCCATGCTGTCAAGTTTATATTCAAAGCTTTGGCCTTAAACCTTGGGAATCCTGGGCGGGGACTGGCCCCTTCAATGCTTGTTCCTGCCATCTGTCCTGGGGTACCTGTGCCGTTCATCTCATTGCAGTGAAGAAGAGGCCTTGGAAAACCAGAGGACTCAATGTTCCTTTCCCGTGGCCTGGAAGTGAGCAGAGGCCCAACGCTTGCAGCTGGATACCTGCCCACACCTGGCATTTAGAACTCTGAATTTTCTGTCCAGTGAGTCAGGTTGGGCACGTGCTGCTGGGAAGAATCTTCACTGAGCATACCGACCCCTGAGCCTGTTCACGTAATTCATGATGCTTTCTGAAAATCAATCTTAAAGGGGCTCAGACTGCATCAAAGATAACTCTGTAGGCCTCTGACCTGAAACTTTCTGTAGAAGAGATGTCAAGCAGCTCCTCATTCCCACTCCCTCTGCAGGCCTGGCCGCTGCAGGCTTGTCTCCCCTCGGTGATCACTGATTGGACCAGGCGCTCCAAATCACACATCCCATTCAGAGTGGTGACAACGGGGCCAGGTAGAGAATACCACAGGCCTTTCCTGTTTTGGGGGTGTCGGGGGGCGGGTACCAGGGATTGAACTCAGAGGCACTTGACCACTGAGCCACATCCCCAGTTCTATTTTGCATTTTATTTAGAAACAGGGTCTCACTGAGTTGCTTAGCATCTCCCTTTTTGCCAAGACTGGCTTTGGACTCTCCATCCTCCTGCCCCAGCCTCCCGAGCTGCTGAGATTACAGGCGTGCACCAGGCCTTTCCTTCATGGGAGTTATCTCCACTTGTAATTCTACCCATAACTCCATGATTAACTGATAAATTAATGAATCACTGAATTAATAGATGAAGGAGCAGCTGACCTGCAAGTTCAGGGCAAATTGAGGCTGGAACATGGACAGAGACCTGAGAAGCAATTCCTTACAGCCTCAGAATTTGAGGCCTTAAAAAGGCAGCAGATCTCCAAAAAGGGCAATGTCACATAGATGCCAGAGCAGCCCCCCTGTGTTTCCCACAGATGCATCTGCCCAAGTCATCAAAAGGCTCCAGTACCTCCTCTGTCCGCCTGGGCTAACTGAGTCCATTTCCATCCCCTGCTGTTGAAGATTTCCTACAGCTCTCACTGTAGACGTCTCTGAAAAACAAGATGGGAAGAAACACAGCCTTCCCTCCAGAAAGTTCGGGTCCTCCATGAAGACACCAGGCATGGATCTACACTAAGGAGAAGAAGGTCAACAGAGCCCACCACTCAGCTGGCTGACCAGGGATGTCCTGGGAGCCTATGAACAGTTTCCTTCAGATCTGGACTCATGCCTCAGGGGAAGACTGGTCTCTGCAGTGTGTCGTGGGTATCCCGTTCCCACAGGAGGGGGAACCTCACCTACCTCCCCGGCAGGCCCGCGGGCTGGGGGCCAACGGAGGCACCGAGGCTGCCCCTCCGATCTCATTAGCTAAGCACACCTGATGACAGGTGTCGCCGGCACTCCTCAGGAGGAATTCAGGCTGCATCCTTCACCGCTGGAACAAGTCATTCACACCAGATCTGTCTCCTTGCACCAGCCTGCCACTCCGTGATGGGGCCGCCGACAAGTGAGGTGGGAAGATGTTCACACTTGTGTTTGCAAACTGTCACCTTTATAAAACAGGCGGCATTTTTCTATTACAATTAAAAACACCGTGTCAAGTTTTTGCTTTTAATTAAATCCTGTGCCTTCAGCTTGCTAAAGAGCATCAGGGGACGTGTGGCCTGCATGGAGCTGGAGGAAGATGAGAAAACCCCGGAGAAGCCTCCAGGAGCGCTGGAAAGCCCGACGGCGGCCGACCCTGGGGGAATGTAGATCCGGCACTTCACTCCAGCCGGGGTGACAAACACAGCCCTTGCTCATCCCACCTTCATTTCCTGTCAACAAAATCCCAACTTCATTCCCGGATCAGGCAGAGGTTCTTGGGCCCCAGCATATCATTCCACCCTAACCCGTAGAACCCAGAGGGATCAGCTGGAGGGAAGTTTTCTCTTATGAGAAAGCAGAGAGCCAGGTGCCGTGCCGTGGAGCATGTCTGTAATCCCAGTGGCTTGGGAGGCTGAGGCAGGAGGATCGCGAGTTCAAAACCAGCCTCAGCAAAAGCGAGGCCCTAAGCAACTCAGTGAGACCCTGTCTCTAAATAAAATACAAAATAGGGCTGGAGAGGTGGCTCAATGGATGAGTGCCCCTGAGTTCAATCCCTGGTACCCAAGAAAAACAAAGAGGGGAGGGACTTGAAGAGTAATTGTCTGCTCACACACTGCTCCCTGCTTCCTGTCCCTGAACCTGGTGTAAAGGTGCAAAGCATGGAGCGGGCTATGGCAGCTGTTTTTTTACCATGAGGGAAAAGCCAAGAGAATCCCAAGGAGGCCATCCTGGAGATGTGTCCTTGCCGAGCTGCTGAGCCAGCGCCAGCATCCGTACACCTCTAGACAGACTGTTGGGTGAGAGAAACACGTCTTTCCTTATTTAAGACAGATGAGTTCTATTTCCTGTTGCAGTCAGTCCTGTGGTGCAGAGATGTTTCAGTCAACGTGGACCATGTGGACTACAGTGGACCCCCAGGATTATGTCACCTGGTGACACTGTGGCCACCTTAGTATGTGTATGTACACTCTAGGATGTTCACATGATGAAATTGCCAAATGATGCTTTTCTTAGGAAACGTGGCCGGGTGCAATGGCACATGCCTCTAATCCCAGTGACTTGGAAGGCTGAGGCAGGAGGATCACAGGTTCAAAGCCAGCCTCAGCCATTTATGGAGGCCCTAAGCAACTTAGTGAAACTCTGTCTCAAAATAAAAAGGGACTAGGGATGTGGCTCAGAGGTTAAGCACTCCTGGGTTCAATCCCTAGTAACAACAAAAAAAATTAGAAAGAAAATGTGCCCCTTGTTAAGTGACACATGACTGTCCTTGCAGCTAAGAGCATTCTTAATTAATGCAAAACATGAATGAGAAGCTGAGTTCACAGAGGGAGGAGGCAATGCAGCACAGACTGCCTGCTTTCAACTGCAATCAGCATACGAATATAAACCTCTTTCCTGGTCTACTTTCTGAATACTACATCACTCCTCCCTGTCTGTATTCCAGTCATTCCAGGTTCTTTCTGTTCCTCTGGTACATCGTATTTGCCCTTACCTCAGGGCCTTTGCACATGCTGCTGCTCCCTCAATCGGAAATGCTCATCCCCTGCAATGTACCTATCTTCTTCCCATATTCCCATAATTTGGGTCTCAAATCAAATGCTACCTCCTCCCAGAAGATTTTCCTGATAACCCAATCTAAAGTAGCCTCAACTTCCCTCATGGGACATGTTACTCTCTGAGACTCCATTTACTTGTTGATATTCATCTTTGGTCTCTCTGAGGGAATTCTAAGAGCTTAGAGAATAGCAGCCCTGCGGTCCTGACTTGAGATACATTCCCCATGTTTAGCACATGCCTGACCCATTGTAGTCCATGAGGGTTACCATGCCAGTCCCTTTACATACGTGAGCACATTGTGTCCTCTCCACCAGCCCAGAAGTTGAGGATGCTTTGTCCATTCAATAGATGGCAAAACCAAGGCTCAGAGTCTTTAAGAACTTATCCAAGACCACATGGCCAGTAAGTGATGGGCCACAGCTCAAACTCTGGTCCTCTGGCCCTGCAGACTCTCCTCTGCATCCCAGCTGCTTCCAGCTGAGTTCTGTCGGCCTCATCAGGTGACAGTCATACAGCACTTCTAAGCTTGTCACTGAGGAACCCTGAGCTGGCTAGCAGTTTTGGAGATCAATAGTAGGATGCAAATCCTCCACGAGCAACTGAATGCAAGCACCGAGTTCGGATTAGGACGCTGGAGAGCGCAGAGCTAAGGGGGTTCTGCCACAGGGCCAGGAGCCTCTGCGGCCCCCAAGGCACCCTGAAGCCCCACTACTAGGGAGGCCAGCAGCCACCACTAAGAGAACCCGTTTCAATAGCAGTTGGGAATGTTTTTCCCATAGCTTTAATGTCATGTTAAAAATGAAATTCAAAAGTTCTAGTCACTGAAGTCCTGGAAGCTTATAGATCAGAGATCAGCAGCAACTATATATAGAGTGTGGGACTGGAGGCCAGTCTCTGAGTCAGGGTATATACAATAAAATCCAATTAACAGAAATGCTAGGCAAAGGGAAAAAGGATGAAAAGAACATCTGTTAAATATCTAATATGTGTCAGGCCCTGGGCAACAGCATTTGATAAGTATTAGCACATTTCATTGGCACAATCATTTATCAAGGCTCTAGGTAATCCCTTCCACCTCCACACACATCTACACATTTTATAGATGAGTAAACTAGATGGTAATTGGCTCAAGATCACACAGCTAATCAACCAGAGATTACGGGATTTCAAACAGATTTCAAACAGAATTCAAAATAAATAAATAAATGTGTTAGCTTTCCAATGCTGTGACAAAATATCTGAGAAAAATCAACTTATCAGTAGGAAAGGCTTATTTTCACTCATGGTTTCAGAGATTTCAGTCTGTGGTCACTTGGACCTGTTGTTGGGCCTGTGGCCATAGGAACACGTGGTGGGACAGGCCAGCTCATCTCATGGTGACCAAGAAGCCAGAAGAGAGACACGAAGGGGCCAGGTCCCCAATACTCCTTCAAGGTCATGCCCCCAATGACCGAACTTCCTTCCACTAGGCCCCGCCTCCTCAAAGTTCCACCATTCCCAAAAGTGCCACAGGCTGGCACCCAGATCTTCAGCCCATGGGCTTTGGGAGAAATTCAAGATCCAAACTATAGCGATAAATAAATAAAAAGATAAAACGTTTTATTTAGTAATCAAGAATCTCTCCAAAATACCTAAATCTACCAGACAATTTCCTGTAAATAAACACGCTGATTGGGAAGACCCTGGGAATATAAGGCTTATGTAATGCCTCAATGGCAGCTCTACTCTAGGCCCCCAGGGACCTCTGATCTGCCCTGGAGATCATGTGGCAGGACAAACTAGAGTTTAGACTTGATGCATGTCCACACCAGACACCCACGACAGGGACTCAGCAACCTAAAGTGTCCGTGAACTGTTGCACAGGTTTCGCACTACACAAATCTCAGAGGTGCCAGCCCAAGTGACTATGATACAAGTCCCCCACCTGCACCCATAAGTTATGCCAGGCAAACTTGTCCCAACCATGCACGGCATTCTTGAGCCTTAGAACCTCTGAGGAATTTGTTGGATATAGATTTCTGGCCCCACCCCTAGATATCTGGACTCTATTTTTCTAACGTGGAACCTGGGAATCTTTCCGTATACAAATACTGCAAGTGCTCATGATGCAGGGTGTCTGCAGTCAACCCCCTGAGAAGCCCTCCTGGAAACGGTTGTGATTGGCATTTACAGTGAATTCAAGATAGGAGTTGGTATCCCTGAGCTCCATTTCTTTCTCCAAAAGAGAAAGAATGGAAAACATTCTTAGGAATTTAGGACCAACTACTTACATCCTGGTGCAAAAGAGAAGCTTCATTCTGGACCCTGCAAGTGAGAAGTCAAAGTTTCCTGAACATGAAAGAAACTCTCATGTCCAGGCCAGTGGGGTAGCCTCCGTTTCAGGGAAAACCCTAGAGTTGGCAAAGTCCCCACAAAGTGACTCTGTGGGAAGGTGGCTGCTAACAGAGGCCCACTCGGCCGGCTGAGCAGGGACAGCTGCTGTCCACATCACAAGGATTGACTGCTTGCGGCCTCAACTCCTTTCTCATAAATATGTCCTGCTCAGTCTGCTGGAGGATTTTCTCTCCCTCCTGTAGATATATGTCTTTGACTTTCTAATGGAAGCCAAGTGGAATCCGGATTTGTTTCCAGCCATCTTGTTTAATGGATCCTGATCTGTACGGGGGAGGGACTGTGTTGTTCTGCTTATTTGTACAGGGAGGAGAGATGAACTCAAAGGGTTCCGCTCTTAATTCTCCAGTCCTTCATGTCACATGTCCCTGACATTCACGGTGTGTTTCCATTCCCCTGTTGACGACGCTTCCCTGAATGGAATCGATGTCCTTAGACCTGCCTCTGCTTCTTGAAATCACCCTTAATCTTTCCAGTACATGGGTACTTGGCCAGAAATCTTCCCAGGTATACCTGCCAACAGGTCACCGCTTGATCCCTGGCTCTCTGATGACACAGTGTCCTCAGCCTTATCATGATCTGCCTTCATGCATGACCAGCCGTGTATATATGTGGTCGAGTATGTGCTGCCCTGGGTAAAGCCTGTACCTGGGTTGGCACCAAGGAAATGCGTGTTGAAGGCGAGGATGCCGCATATGATTTCATGCAACTTTTAGTGATGTGGCAACGCGATAGCATCTTTTTGTTTTGCGTTAATTTGGGGAGAGCCAAACAAATGAGAAACTTGGGTAATTTAAAAAGAATGATATCGTATCTACTCTGGAAGTCAGTTAGAAAGTCAGATCAGCTCAAGGATATTCCAGAGAGGTCTTGCCTTCTGAACGAGTTAAGAATGTGTTGACTAAAGTGTATCGATCAGGTAATAGTGGGTTCCCTTGGGTTGCACAGCCTAGACAGGCAATCGGGCTTAGTGACGTAAGAGCCAGCGTCTGAAGTCAGGTGGATCCAGGCTTCAGTTTTCACGGAACCACACACCAGCTGCTTAACTTTCTAAGCCTCAGTTTTCTAGTCTATAAAATGGAAATAATAATAACTTCTTCCCAGGGCTGTTGAAAGAGGAAATGATGTCTGTACCGCGTGACCCACTGTGGTGCACACAGTGTAAGTGACCCCACTACTATGATAATCACCATTTAATCTGCAGAGGAAAGTGTTTTCTAAATTTGATAACAATTTTGACCCTGCACTGCACCTGTCCTGAAAGGTAGGAGATGCTCAAACCTCAGGACCCTGGATGTGAAGGTCCTATATGACCCTCTCAGCCCAGGAGGGCAGGCTTGCAAGGTGACAGCTGGCAGTGTAGTCCCCATGCCTCAATGTCCTATTTTCCAATCACCAATGCCATTCAGAAATCGGACAGATCAGCCCCCTCCCTCCAGGGCCCTTCTAAGTGAAAACCAAGAGAGTCGGAGTTGGCTTCACCCAAACACGAGCTTGCAAAACGCAGACGCTCCCGCAAGGGAAGTGCGACTTAACCCAAGCCCCCTCCTCCCCGGCCAGCACATTTTAAAGATGCGAAACCAATCAATAGGCAGCGTTCAGACCATCACTGCCAGTGGCTAGAAGAGAATAGATACCAAGAAAGTCATAACGATGATAAATCCGGGCTCTGCTCCTCTCTGACTAATGCAGGCACTAAAACACGCCATGAATATCCTGCTTTGAAACGTGTCACGCTTCTGAGGGACCAATCAATCTCCGGCTCTCGGTGGACCACATTAAAATAAATTTGTCACTGTGAGTTTATGAAATATTGATGGTGTTTTTGAGTCGGGGTGTTAGGAGGTGGAAAGGTGTATCAGAAGAGGGAGGCAGGGAGCGGAGTGCTTTAATGAATTATCTCCAGGCTGGGAAGGGAAACATACGCAGGGTTGGGGTGGGGGTGCCCAGACGGAAAAGCCGGGACCTGGAGAGCAAGGGGCTTCAGGACGGGGAAACCAGGGCAGGGACACCTCAACCGGGTTCCAGAGAAAACTAACCCATGGGTAGGGATGGAGGTTTCCTGGTAAAACAAGTTTGGGAGACTGTGCGCTACATCCAGTGGAGGCACACACACACGGACACATGAAAAGTTCTGAGAAGTCCAGCCATAGAAAAAAAGCTCATTTGACTTTGTTTAACCTAATATTTCCTATTTAACATGGTAAAATAAACATGTTGCCGAACACTAGAGTTTTGTGGAAACCAGTTTGGAAATATCAGACTAATCCCTTGGGATGCTAAGTGTGGCCCATGGACCATCAGCGTCAGGATCACCTGAGGGCTTCTTAGCAGGCCCATCCCAGACCTCAATCTGCCTTTTAGGATCTGAGGTGATTTCTGTACGCTGGAGTAGAAAAGGGACTGATCTAAGTAGCTTGCCTGGTGACTAGGGCTTCTGTGTGTGATCTTGCACGGCTCACGCTGGAGAACCAAAGGGTTGGCTGTCCTTGTCCAGCGGTGGGGCTGGAAAACTTTTCACTTTCAATGGCAGAAGCTCAGAAGCCGTTTGGGAGTGGCCCTTCTTGAGATGAGAGAAAAATTATAGAACCCAGTGGTAAGTTTGCAATGGCAAAGCCAAGAACCAGGAGCTCCTCCCAGTACCAGGAAAGCTGATCGGAGGTTACCAGCCTCTGCCCCGTGGCCTCCAAAGATTCGGTGGTGTCTGAACATGGGAACCAAGATGCACAAAGGACAGGGCGATCAACCAGACCACCTCTGCCATGTGGCGAGGGACAGCGCTGACTCCAAGGGCACCTCTAGTCCGGCAAGCGACTTCCCCTGTCAGGGCGCTGTGGTCTTGGCCGTCTTGTTCACCATTGTGTCCCAGCATCCCGAGCACACCTGGCGCAGAGGCTAGCTGAACACGCCTGATGCAGGTATGTGGCACGGGCGGATCTGTGCCGTGGGGACAGCCACTCTCCTACCTCTTAGACAGAAGTCGTGCAAGTGGATCTGGAAGCTGTGGAGCGGACTGTGGGGACAGCACCTTGCACTTCTTCTTTTCTGCACATGCTCCTGGCAGCCCAGTCTGGCTCTGGGCTTTGTCAGTTAGCGATCGGTTCCCTGGGTTTGAAGGAGAGGGCAGAACAAGATTCTGCACCCTCGGGGAGCTTCAGAATGTCTTTGTCCCCCAGAAGGGCCATGATGGGCAGGAGCCGTGCCCCGCCCTGCAGACCAACCCCCTCCAGCCTCTTGACCTCACTCCACTTCCCTCTAGATCTTCCCACTTCCCTGGAAAGTCAGTGGGGGAAGTATCTTGTTCCACTTCATATGCACTAAAATAGTGTCAAGATGATAGCAGCTATGGGCCCCAATGGGGTGGCCTCTTCCTTCGTTTTACGCACCACGTATCAGAACAGGACCAGGGCTCAGTGTGCTGCTGGACTTCTCTGCTTCTTCCCCAGCTGGGACATGTCGGCTTCAATCCCTTCTGCACCCTAATCCCTCCGTTAACGATCCTCTCTGAGCCTCAGCATTCTCCTCTCTATTATGGGGAGAGTGAAGTCCTCCAATACGGTTGTGACAAAGATTAAAATGATTGTTACCACTTTCTGATTTTGATCAATGGATACCTTAATGAAAGGGGGCTCACGTGGTGATATTAATGATGTGCTTGGGTGCTGTCATCTTATGGATTCTTTCTGACATCAGCAGGTAGCAGAGAAGATGTGCAATAAAGTTTGTCGGAGAAAAGGAGGACCTAACGCATTACCATACAATAGAACACACCGTGTTTGGAAAGTAGAAATAAAAAAGAATAAGAATTAGCAATTATCTAGCATTCACGGTATGACTGACAATGTGCCAAAATAATGAAATGAGATAAGTACCATTATGATCCCATTTTACAGACACAGACTCTAAGGCACAAATTGGTTAGGTGATTTGTCTAAAACCACACAGCTAGCAGTAGAACAGCTGGGACGAGAACCCAGGTCTTTCTGACAACAGAACCTGAGCCCTGGATTCCAAAGGTGTATCACACGATGCTTAATAGCAACTAAAACTTGTCCAATCAGTTTCCTATACAAAACTAAAGTCAGCACCTAAAAGATTCAAATGACTAGAAAAACAAAAGGGACCCAAATGTCCTGAGATTGCTCAGTCATCACCAGCTACCCCACAAACCAGTGGTCGACCCTCTAGATGTTGGTACACAGAAAAAGTGGTCAAGGGGACAGGTGAGTTTATGTCCGGGATAGGTGGGTTTGTGTCCTTGTCATCTCCTGGCAGTTTTGAGACTTGGAGACAAGTGAGCAAATCTGTCCATGTCCATTTCCTTATACAACTTAGAGTCATGGTGAGAATTGAGCCAGCTGTCTAGTAAATCAACCATATTCCTGTGTGTAGACTCAAGGTCAGGGACAATGGTGAGCTCCTGAAATGTCAAGTTCAGCAAGGCAATCTCCTTTGCCTGGCAAATTCACACACCAGCAAGTGGGGGATGCTATTGGAACAGCACAGGATGGAGCAAGCGACTCAATACTGGGGGTAAGAGGAGAGCACAGTAAGGAAGGTTACGTCTGAGAGGGCTCTTGAAGGATGAATAGGAGTTCTCCAGGTGGATGAGACAGGAAGAAGCACTTCCAGGGAAGACCATCAGTGTGAAGGTGTTTGTAAATGGTAAATTGTGACTGCAGCGACAGGCCAACAGAATGTCATGAACAAATTAGTTTAGCCCATGCATCTAGGTTTAGAAAACCTGATTGTCATGCAAGTGTGACCTTCGACCCCACTGTGCAGTTCCTTCCTGTAGCCTTACTATTGTAACGCTACGATTTCTGACGTACCAGGGAAGCAAGTTATGCTAGTTGGTTAAGCAGTAGACAAGCTCCACCAATTAAGTGACAAGATCAGCCCAACCAGGCGACCGTCATGATATTAACACATCAAGTAAAACTGCTTGACTTTTCAACCAAGCATACCGTGACACACTGCATAGATGATAGATCGATCTAGTCCCTTCCATGCTTGAAAGCTTTAGAAGGTGTCCTCGTGGAAGTTTCCACGTGAGTCATAAGTGTGAGCGAAAGCAAAAGAGAATCAAAGTGGCCCTTATCAGCTCCGTCTCAACACAAGCTTTGGGAAAGTCAGAAGTCTAAGTGAGCCAAAGCAGAGTATAGATCATGTACCCCCCCCCCCTCGGGCTGGTACGTGGAAGAAGAAAACTGAGGGAAAGGAGGGAGGGGAAATGGCAATATTTGTAACCGGTAAAGACCAGCTTGTCCAACTTGCCCACTGGGGTCAATGGTATTCTTCCCAGGGAAGAATCATATATTGTCCATTCCACTGAGGTTGGGTTTGGCTACATGACCTGTAATAACTCCACAGGGTTGAGATCAAGAGTGCTCACATGACTTGTCTTGGCCAGCGAAATGTGATCAGGAGTACCCAACATCAGTTCTAAACACAACTTGGAAGACCCAGTTCATTATTCACCAGGTTTTTCCTATCCCTAGGTCACCATGTCTTATTGCCCCATTGGAAGCTTGTTCATCAGTCTAGATCCCCAAACACAGAACATATGAAGGAGAGACATCAACGTGAAATACTTTCAACACAAGCAAGAAATATATATGTGTGATTTTAAGGAACTGATATTTAGGGAATGTTTGTTACCACAGTGGAACTTACACTGAACTGACTGAGACATCTGCTTAGCAGCATGGAATGGAAGAAAGAGAATGGAAAAGAGTGACTACATGAATTTTTAATATAAAAAGATGTCACCAACCAGTAAAGGAGCCGCTCAGCAATTTCTCTGCATTTAGAGCAAGCATTCTATTGTTCCTTCTGGGATATATGATAATGTGCAGAAATATTTTTGGTGATCATCAGTAGGAGGATATTACTGTGATCTGGTGGGTAAAGACCAGAGATGCTGCAAACATCCCACAATGCACAGGACATCCTTCCATGACAAAGAGTTATCCAGCTCCAAATGCCAGTAGTGCTGAGCCTGAGAGTCCTTGTTTCAGAGGGCACCTGGAGGGAGAAGAGGGCTATATATCTTAGATAATAATAGAAGCATGTAGCATCTACATACCATTATTGAACTTAAACATTGTTTGCTTGTACCCTCTTTGATTTCACCTTTACGATCCTCCTGAAGGATGGTATAACACCATTTCATGGATGGGGTAACAGAAACCCAAGCGAAAACTACTTAGGGCACATTTCCAAATGGGGGATCAGAATTCTAATCCAGTGCTGCTGCCCTACTTCCGTACTGTATCTCATTAAGCCCTGGCTTGTCACAATGCCATTTCCTCCAGAATGTAGATCGGTATCCGGTCCCTTATTTGAGTGCCTAAAAGACAGACTTGGTTAATTTCTAAATCTTTCTAATCCCTTTGAAAACAGGTTCAGCCAAACAGGCACAAGCTGGTCGGTGCATTTGTTTTGATAAGTGTGGCTTTGTTTTAATTATTTATGATAATACCAAGTGCAGACTAGTCAATTACCCTGGCATATCTTGTCAAGGTAACGATGCCTTGGAGAAGTCTCTAAACCACCAACCTCTTAAATCTTCACTGAGGACAACAGAATCACTGCTGAGATTTTTGGTGGAAAATCATCTATGGCCCGACCTCTTAGGCCAGCCACAATGCTGAATGCTCTCTATCTCTACTGCAGCCGTCCAGTGAAGCATGAGTCTTCTTGTGAGGCTCATCAACAAAGGCTGGCAAAGGCAAGTCAGTTGCAGGAAAACAGCCATCCAAAAATACCAGGGCAAGCCCAACAATTCCTCACTGACAAAAACATGTTGTACAGCTCCTATCAAGGTCCCACAGCTCATTTGTGCAGAGTACAAAATAGAGACCATTCACATTAGTCATCTGTGCCCTCCCATCGCCAGGACTCAGGCGAACCTTCCAAATCTATCCAAAGGCTTCTAACTACTAATCCCTAAGAATTAGCCACAGCCCGAAGGCTAGTGAGAGACACATGGAAAGATAATAATCATGATAGACAGAAACCAATAAGGATTCTTATGTTGGTATATGGCTAAAAATAATTCTTCATCAATATAATTGTCTATCACATTTTGCAGGGATTGCTATGATTGTTATTACATTTGGAGGCTGTTTTATGGCAATGTGTTCATTACTAGAAATTAAAGGACTGAGCGAGGAGCACATGAAACACGCACGACCCAGGATTATGTGTGAACATAAACTTTGTAAGCAACCTATTCGTGAACTTGATTTCCAACAGTGGTTTTGACACAGTAGACAAAAAAAGGGACAAGATGAAGTGGGCAGAGTCCACTTGGAGTTAGAAGACTGGTAAGACATTGGATCTTCCATCAATTTTCTGGAACAGTGTTTAGGCAGCCTCCCACAGAGATGGAGTCACTCATTTGTATAGTGGATGAATAGCTTCCTCTGCAGCAGATGCTATGGATGCCCACCCCACATCCGCTTGGCCCAGATGGGTTACCTGCAGTGGCAGATGGAGATATTTCAGGGCACCGGTACTTCCTGTCTCTAGTGTCTGTATCTGCATCTCTAAGGTTTTGTCCAGCACATCTTATTCTGGGTTTTTTTGTTTTTGTTTTTGTTTTATGCAATACTGGGATCCAGCCCAGGGATTCACACATGCTGGACAAGGATTATACCCCTGAGCTACACCCCCAGCCTTTTCTAGTACTTCTCTAATGTGCTCACCACCTGCAAGCGTAAATCCTCCCCCAAGAACCTCCAAACAAGGAAGTAGGGTAGTTGATGGATAAATGTCCCCGCTCCTACCTTCCAAAAGGATGAATGAATGGAGAAAGAAAATGTAGAGTATATATACTTGAAAGAATATTATTCAATGGTGAAGAAGAATGCAGTCTTATCATTTATGGCAACATAGATGCAACTGAAGCACATCATGTGAAATAAGCTAGCGGGAAGATCTTAAGATATACATCATACAGTACCTCCATGGGCCTCCAGCAGGATTACACCCCAGTTGCCCACAGCTATAACCTTACCCTGCTTAGCATGTCACTTCTTTGCTTTTTCTTCCTTCTCTATCCTGCTTTTCCTCTTTCCCTATTTTCCAGGATCACCCCACTCCCTAGATTAACAAACAAGCTTGCAGCCAAGTCCTTGTGGGGGATGGGGGGAGTGAACTAAGACCCTAGTCTCCAATAAAATAGAGAGCAGAACTCCTACCTCCTTGCAGTTTAAGGACCTAAGAACACACAGGATAAACTCAGGGGAATGAGAATAAAGTCAGAAGGCAGGGAGGAACCATCTGAGGGTCAAAGGGAGCTTGGCTCTGTGTGGGGGGATGAGGCTGATTCCAGCTTTCCCTTGGACCAGTGCACTACCTGCCCAGGGTTCATTGCTCCTGCTAGTTTCCTTAGGGGAAGTGCCAGTCTTCACTTGCGCATTCTTGGTGGGAGGGTAATTAGAGGTGACTACCTTGCATTTGGGAAGCCAAAGGGAAGTAAGTGATCCTGCTCCCTCCAGCTCAGCATAGTCAGGAGTACAGGTAGGCCTGTGGCTGAAGGTCAGAGGGCTGTCACTCTCCCTGAGGGCTTTAAATCAGGAGAGAACAAGGAAGAGGTGGAAGGAAATGGTCGGAGTCCGCTCATTGCTGCAGAGCATGTGGTGTAGGTGGTACAATCAAGTTCTTTCCTTCCACAAGTCAGTTGCTGGGCTTCCTGAATCTTATATATACAGAGCTCTCACCAGACTGATCTCCTGACTTCTAAAAATTCTGAGATCCCAAATATCCTTCCAACAGATTTCTTTTTGCTTAAATTTAGTAAAAGTTAATTTCTGTCATTTATAACCTGGAACCTTAATTGTTGTTTGCAATACATGAGCACCTTTGGTAAGAAACTCTGGGGTCAGGGGACAGAGAGAGAGAAAAACTCTAAATCAAAGAATGAGAACCATAAGATATTTTTGGAGTTCTGCAATGAGGCATCCATTGAGTGGTCATTGATGAGCAGGAGGAAGTGTTCTGTCCCTTCCACCTCCTCTAGTTATTATTAACTGGGTAGTTAAAGAGGCAACGCCTTTTAGGAACAGAGAACTCCAGAGAATTAATGGGTCACAAAGTCCCAGTGCTGCCAATCAAAGCATTTAGCTGGGCTCCTGTAGTGCAGGAAGAGGGCAAAGAACCCAGCGCTAGAGGTGCCCACCAAGCAGCTACCCTTGGGAATGGTCCTGCTGGTGGCACACTGGGGGAGATGAGACAAGACGCTCTAGAGTCAGGGTGTGACTTAGTCATCCCAGTTTGACTGGCAAAGGGAGAATGACAGCAGGGCTGATTTATGAACAAGTGTGCTCTCTAGAAATCCCCCAGGCCATTCGGAAAGCAGAAGCATGGGAGACTGGCCTTCCCACAGTCAAATAGGTAGGACTCTGGTGCAGTCCAGCTCTTTGCTGTACTTTCATCCAGTAGACCAGCCAACACAGAGCCTTCTGGGTCAATCCCAAAGACAGAGTTCTTGGGTAAATTGCCTTGCTCTTGAGCTTCAGTTTCATATTCTATGAATTGTATCTCTACTTGCCTCATTAGGCTGTTGTGAAGTTCCTAAGCGATAACATGTATGTATTGGCCATGTTACACATAGATGTATTATTTATGTAAAATACACATGGTTGGCACTTTGGTAGAGCTGCACATCAAGTATGTGCCGAACTAAATCTTAAATTGATTGAATATTTACAATGTAAGGGTGGAAATTTTAAGCTCAGAGTAGAGGGTTAAGAATGCAATATCTGTGACACATGCCACCCCAAGACCACCAAAGTGAGACAGATGACCAAATGAGTGGACAGTAAACAATCTTCTATCGCGACTTCATTTTCCTCCCTCCTAAAGCTGTGGTTACGTGCAAAGAGGATCTCCTTTCTCAATAAAAAGACATTTATTGTCTTCTGATCTTCTGTCAAAGTTAGATAAGGAGCTCACGGCCAAAGCCACCCAAAATTCTAAGTTCAAAATTGAGATCGCTATTGATCTGATCACTGTATTTCTTAATAAATGCAAAGAAATGAATCTCAAAGATCATCAATAGATCTAACTATAAAAATTTGAGAAAACTTGACCTACTATAAAAATCACACACAATTTTTAAGAAAAATATTTCCAACATATAGGTTAATTAATAATCTCAAGATTTTCTTATGAGTTGGATCACTCTGATGAGCAACAGGAAGACAAATATCAAAATAGGAAAGTACAAACCAAGGAGCTGCCAAAGAAAGTTCATGTAAGAAAAGTATAATGGCAAATAAAAGAGATTTAAAAGGCTCAGTTCACTAATAATCAAAAGAAGTGATAGCAATGTATTTTGTTTATGATCTATTAAATTTGTAAAGATGAAAGAAAACCTGATACTGTGACAGTTGAGCAATCAAAGCAGTCCTGTACTGCAGGTGGAAGTCTGAATGCCTACAAATTCCTAAAGGGTAATTGGCAATCTGTATCAAGAATGTTGAAAATTATTCATACCCACTTAAGGATTTTATCCTGGGGAAATAATTGGAAATGTGAACAAATATTTATTTACAAAAGTGTTCATCATAATATAACTGAGGGTGGCAAACAAATGGATCGACCTGACTATAAAACAACAGGGAAGTAAGTAAATAGCATATGGCGTATCCATATTGTGGAATATGATGAAATCATTAAAGAACACACTTTGGAAGACATGGAAAAAACAGATTACAAGACAATATGTAATAAGACCTCACTGTGTAAAAATAAAGTTATATTTATGTATTTTGCATAGAAAAAGACCTGGTATCTTTTGCTCCAAAACATGAGTTGTGGTTACACCCAGGGGTGGGGTCATAGAATTAGTAGGACTACAAACTCTACCCTGGCCGGTCTCAGAAGCAAGAAATAAGGAGGACAGACAACTTTGGATCTGGTCAAGTGGGCGCTCACAGCCTTCACAATGCAGTGACTTCTTAATCAAATCCTCATTTGAGTTACACAAATTTAAGAATGAAAAGGGGATGTGAGAGTAACTATGAGGGAGATTTATGAATAATACAGAAAATGATGCATGCTATATACAAATGGTCTTGAAAAAAACACTCTACGTACTTTTCTAGAAAAATTGCCTCATTATAATGACCAAAACTGATTTAATACATATTAGGAAATCTAAAAACATTGAAACTGATAGAAATTTTAGCCAGTGTAACAGAAATAAGAGTTTTAATACTGAAAAGAAAAAAAGCAAAATAGATATTAGTTATAAATGTTACTATAAATGTGCATAACTAAAATGAGAATTTGAAAAACTAAGAATAGAATTTATTATATCTCATTAGATGATAAGATACAATATATATAACAAAAATATAAAAGAATAAAAATATATAATATTTATGTGTGTGTATATGTGTGTGTGTGTGTATATATATATATATATATATATATATATAGTTTTCCCAGAGATTAGCAATATACATTTGTGAAATTAAATGAAAATGCCTATTCATGGTAACAAGACAATTGAAAATCCTATTTGGTGCTCAAAGGGCCTTCTGAATGCATCCTTCCTGGTCACAGAACATCAACGTGATGTTTTGCTTCCCTTAATTCTAAGTTCCACATCCTGGCTATTTTAGGACATTTAGGTGTAACGTTATCATGTGAAACATATTGAAGAATATCAGGGTTTTGTCTATATTTTCTTTTGGTTAATCTCAAAATTTTCCTTTTTGCTTTTTTTTAGTAGAATTTCATATTAATAGAATCTGAACACTAGGAAACCAGTCATTGCTTTACTTAGATATTGCATATCTGGGTGGTAGTTCTCTAGATCATTGGAACTTGTCCCCCTGTCCTTGAAAATCCAGTGATCTATTCTAGGAGCGTGCTAAGATAACAACTCTGTCACAACCCACTCTTCTACTGTGGCTGGACATTGCCTTTTGGCCTTTCTTATTTATTTATTCATTTAGTTTTTTGTAGCTTACATTCTGAATTGAGAGACATTAAGACGAAGAGGTGTGAAGTGTGCCTCTTAGAACCAGGGGAAAGGAGTTATCCAGGAAATTTCACAAACACCAACTTATTTACAACTCATGAATATAAGAACGTCTGATCAAATCTGGCTCATCTATTGCACCAAAGATGGACCTGTTTTGTGATAGAGATGATGGTGATCATATTAACGATGCTGGTGACCGTGGAGGGAATGGGTAGGGAGACTCAGAGACGGCTGGGAAAGGGACGGAGGAGGGCCCTGGTTGGAGGGGTGAGGACAGAAATGAAGCGTGGCAAAGCAGTGTTGGACTGGAGTAGGGGTGGGGTGAGGACAGGCGTTGGGATGGGCGCGGGGATGGTGGTCAGGAAGGGAGAGCTCAGGGCACATCCCTGCCCTTGGGGGAGGTGACAAATGACCTCATGAGAGCCTGAAAGAAAGGGAAACTACCCCAGGCGTCACTGTCCCACGGTTAAGCACAGCAAGTGTGTCTAAAGAGAGTTTAAGCTTCCAATTTTCTCCCTGATCTTTGGAGCAAATTTCTCAAATCAAAGACTCCTCTCACCCCAGATGACCCGCGAACACTTGCGACTTGATCTTTCTGATACAATTTCTGATCCAATTCCAATTCTGGTAAATAGGTCAGGCTTGTGACTTGCTTTTCCCTTGGCCTCAGTTACAGCCAGCAGCAGTGACATAGAAGTGAGTGAATATTAAGTTAGGCCACTTGCAGAGACATTGAATAACAGAAAGCTTAAAAGCCTCATGCAGACTTCGGATGATGGTTACAGGGAGGATGGACACAGAGGAACTTTCGTTTGACACCTAATCTGCAAAGGTCCTGCTTTCTGTATTTTGTATACATTTTCCCATTGAATTCACCCAACAAACCCATGTAATAACGAATACCCCCATTTAACAGATGGGTAAGTTGAGACACATAGCCTCTCTTGCTTTCCCACGCACGTATGGAGACAGGGGTCAAGACCATTTGCATGCCCTTCTATCCCCAGGGTCCAGCTGTGGCTGGTTCTTAGTAGGTACTCAGTGAGTCCTCAACAAGAGATGATTGCAAACTAAGAACATCGGTCAGCAAATGGCAGACCGGGACTTCCTCCCAAGTCTGACCCACTCCTGTGCTATATTTTCAGGACACTGTTGAGGATTTTAGAGTTCCTTGGGGTTTCAAAGGAAATTTTTATCAAACCCGAATTGTTTCTTCCCGCTCCCTCTGGAAGCATCCTGGGATGCTTTGAGAGGAAAGGCGCACCGGGAAAGATGAAATTGAACAGCAGAAGCAGCTCCAGACATGACTGAGGTCCCCACAAATATTCCCCGTGGGCCTCATTACACATTTGAGCAAACATTACCTTCACTCACAGCTAAATTTCCTGTTTGCTTGGCTGATCAATTCCTCATCAAATTTTAATGCGGGGTTCAAACCGTCTGTGGTGTTTTAATTAGGCCTAAGATTGCAAAGCGTCTGAGGCAAGGCTGAGCCTCATCCAAACCCCCCTTCCCTAGCCGTGCTGCCAGGAGGGTGGGGTGCTGAGCAGAGCCGGCTGGGCCAGCGCCAGGCACTCAGCAGACCCTGTTCCTAGGTGCACTGTGCTCTCTAGTGGTGGCAATCTGCAGACCAATGAGCTGCGCAGCCCCAGGGGCTTCGGGTCCTCTCCTGATTCCTCCAGCCTTTAAGAACCTCCACGTTGCCTTGCCTCCAGCTGCCCTCGTTCCTTGCTGCCTCCTCTCTTCCTTTCCTGCAGAACAGAGCATCGCATTTGCTTGATGGAGCCCACCAACAATGACCAACACAACTGTTTGCCTATTGCTCTGTGAAGAGGGGAGAAGAGAGGAAGAGAAGGCACAGGACCTTCCCTCAGAGGCTCATAATGGACACAAAACTGGACATGCTGGGTCCTGTGGCTGGGACGTGCACGTGGTATGGGCACAGGCTCCACGGGCACAGCCCATGCCCAGGTCGTGAGAAGGTCTGTCAGGCCTCCAGAGCATCAGTAAGCAACGCAGTTCTGAAAAGAAGTGAAGGTGAGACACGTAGTCAGGACCTAAGATAGAGAGGGAGATCGATCGACAGAATCCATGACCAGAGCCTGCTCTTCAGCACCCTCCTCCCATGGACCCACTTCCTCATGCTGACCCCTTTCTTAGCGCACTTCCTCAAGAGGCTGCTTCAAGCTTTGCTTCTGCCCCTGACAAAATAGATCAGGATGTCAGAAGCCAACCACCCAGAAACCCTGCCCTTTGGGAAGCCTCTCTCCTCATCCAGCCTGGGTTACTTGCAGTTGCTGGTCATTTGCATTTTAGGATATCCAATGTTCACTATCATATTCAAGACTTGGAGCCGTCCTGCAGAAAAAGGACCTGAGCACAGTGTATCGACCTGCGTTCTCCAAGCTCTTTGGTTCACAGGACTCTAGCCAACATCCCCTCCAGCATTAGTGCTTTTGGGATTTAGGGCCTGAACCAGAAGACCTTTGGCTGGTTGGGATGAGCCACACTTTCTAAAGAACAGGTTGGGGTAAAAAAGCACCCAGCACTAGAGACAATAATAGGTCTGAATCATTTTTAATTTAATAGTCCTGATAGGAAAGACACAATTTGATTTAAAAAAAAAAAAAAAAAAACTACTCTGAAGGAAATCAGTTAGGGAAGGCTGCCCAAGTTCAACGGAAGTAGTAAGAAAACTTGAAGGTTTGTGGACGGGTGTTCTTATTAGATGTAGAGAGGGAAATGGTGAAATTCATGTATTATTGAAATTAACAATCTATGTTTCTACGGCATTTACTAATAACAGAATGCAATTAGCTGAATGCAGTGGTTTCTAAACTTGGCCGAGCTTCAAATTCACCCAGGGCATTTGCTAATCGTGCCGATTCCTGGGTTTTCTCCCTCGGTATTTTGATTCCATAGAACCGAGTTGCACTGATGCAGCCAGTTGCAAAAACACATTTGGAAAGGATTGCTATACTTGACCATTCCCCTCGACTGTGTTCTGTGAAACAGCAGCTCCACAGGATGCCAACACATCTGATCCAAAAATGTTCCATGCTAAAAATGGTATGTTCTAGAAATCTTAGGAGGAGAGATAAAGATGACAGAGAAAGGAGATGATAGAGATAGAGATAAGAACAGGGATGGGGATGAGAGAGATGATCATCTCACTTGATGCTCACACTCATTCCTAATGAGACTACTTCCCTCCTCTGGATAAGGAAATCACAGAATGGAGAGATCGATACCTTGCCCGTGGTCACACAGTAAGTAATAGTACCACTCCTTGAGAGGCCAAAGATGGTGGTCAACTGATGGCTGATGAAATGGTGGTGGGTGTTCACTAAGACAGAAGTGGGAAATTAGGCTATTACAGGGAAGAAGGGAAGGGGGCGGTATACTTCATTTCAGAGATGCTGAGTTTGGGGTGCCTTGAGACATCCAGGTGAAAATGTCCCCCAGGCATTTAAATATATGAGGCTAAAGTCCGCAGAGGAGTCTTGAGTTAGAGTTAAAGAACCAATGTTTACAGCAACTCAATTCACAATGTCTAGATTGTGAAACCAACCTAGATGCCCTTCAACACTTGAATGGATAAAGAAACTGTGGTATATATATACAATGAAATATTATTCAGCCATAAAGAAGAAGAATACTATGGCATTTGCAGATAAATGAATGGAATTGGAGAATATCATGCTAAGTGAAATAAACCAATCACAAAAAACTAAAGGCCAAATGTTTTCCCTGATAAGTGGATAATGATATATAATAGGGGTGGAGGGGGTAAGAGTAGAATGGAGGAACTTTAGATTACATAGAGGGAAATGAGAGGGAGGAGAGTATGAAAAATGGTGGAATGAGACAGACATGTACATGTATGATTACACAAATGGCATGAATCTACATCATATACAACCGTAGAAACAAAAATATGTACCCTATTTGTGTACAATGAATCAAAATGCAGTCTGTAAAAAAATAAAAAATAAATAATTTTAAAAAAGAATTAAGAGTTGGCAATATGTAGATGGAGTTAAGATATTCTGGACCTCTATTTTCTCTTCTTTGGAATAGAGGTTGATAGTTATCTTCAATATGTTTTATACAGGTTCCTTGATAAGTTAAACACAGAATTACCATATGACCCAACAATTCATTCCTATATATAGCAAATAATTTAAAACAGGTGTTCACATTAAAATTCATAAATAAACATTCATAGCAGCACTATTCACAATATCCAAAAGGTAAAAACAACCCAAATATCTAAAAAGTGATCAGTTGACAAAAGGTGTTCCGTTCATGTAATGGAATAGTTTTCAGCCATACAAAGGAGGAGAGCTCTGGGTATCCATAACCTGCACCAGTGGATGCTAAACTTTGAGGAGTCTTGAAAACATTATGCTAAGTGAAAGAAGCCAGATACAGAAGGCCACATACTATATGACTTTGCTTTGTCTGACATGTCCAGAATAGAGACATAAAATATGTTAGAGGTTGCCAGGAGCAGAGAGTTAGGGCAGGAGTGAGGAATAGCTGCTTAATGAGTACAGGGTTTCCTGTTGGGAGCAATTAAAGGTTCTGGAACTAACTAGGGAAGACAGTAGAATGACTTTCCTGTTTTCACGTACGAATACACCACCAGTGAAACTCCACACCATGTACAATCCCAAGAACGGGGTCCTAATTAGAATAAGTTATACTCCATATATGTACAATATGTCAAAGTACACTGTACTTTCCAAAAGAACAAATAAATTTTAAAAAGAAGAATAAAATTATGGCACTTGCAGGTAAATGGATGGAATTGGAGAATATCATGCTAAGTGAAATAAGTCAATCTCCAAAAAACCAAAGGTTGAAAGTTAAGTGGATGATGATACATAATGGGGGCGGGGAGGGGTAAGAGAAGAATGGAGGAACTGTGGACTACGTAGAGGGAAACGAGAGGGGACGGGGGTGGGGTATGAAAAATGGTGGAATGAGACAGACATCATTACCCCCTGTACATGTATGATTACACAAATGGTGTGAATCTACATCATGCACAACCACAGAAACGAAAAGTTGTACCCCATTTGTGTACAATGAATCAAAATGCAGTCTGTAAAAATTAAAAAAAAAATTTTTAAGTTTTGGAACTAGTTCTGGATTGCTAATGGTTATACAGTACTGTGAATATTCTTAATGCCACTGAATTATAGACTTTAACAGATTAAAATGTTAAATCTTATGTTATATATATTTTACACAATAAAAGTATACTTTACATAGAAGCTACAAGGTCAAATGCAAGTTGCAAAACACACATGGGGGAGGACAAGACTAGTAGTTAAGACTTCAAATGAAGAGGACCAGCAATTTTAGATGCCACTCTTGACAAAACAGCCTGGTTCTGATATAGAATAATAAGCTGCATTTGTGGTTTATATAAAAACCTTATGTGGGGTTGGGGAGATAGCTCAGTTGGTAGAGTGCTTGCCTTGCAAGCACTAAGGCCCTGTGTTCGATCCCCAGCACTGCAAAAAAAAAAATATATATATATATATATATATATGTGTGTGTGTGTGTGTGTGTGTGTGTGTGTGTGTGTGTGTGTGTATGTGCATGAGTTGGGGAAGAAGAATGAATGTTCAAACAATCTTCAGTCCATGAGTGGCCCTCCTGCAGCTGACATTCCAGGGGACAGCAAGCGAACACCTGCCACCTCTTCACAGCTTCCCTCCTTGTAAAAAGCTCCTGCAAAATCTGGTTACTCAAGTCAGAAATCAGCATCATCCATGTCGACTCGGTCCCTGTCACCTCCAACCCCAATCTATTAGTGAATTCTGTCAATTCCACCTCCAAAATCTGCTCATGTCCGACCTACTTCCTGATGTCACCCCGTGGTTGTCTTGCCTGGAGAGCATCAGCCTCCTCAGGGACTCCGGACTTCATTCTCGCATCTGAACATCCATTCTCCATGCCCAGTAGCCAGAGTAGTCTTTTCTTCCAAAATGAAAATGCCGTCAAGTTACCGTCTCTGCTTAGAAACAGCCAATGACTTCTATTTGCACTTAGAATCCCCAATCCCCAGCCAGGTACAGTGGTGCATGCATGTACTTCCAGTGGCTTGGGAAGCTGAGGCAGGAGGATCTCAAGTTCAAAGCCAGCCTCAGCAAATTAGCAAGGCCCTAAGCAACTCAGTGAAACTCTGTCTCAAAGTGAAAAATAAAAAGGGCTGGGGATGTGGCTCCATGGTTAAGCACCCCCTGGGTTCAATCCCTGGTACAAAAAAAAAAAATCCCCAGTCCCAAATTCAGCCCTGTGTTTCTTCCTAGTAGAGAAGATTAGGCTCAATCTAAGAACAAACTTATTGCACCAAAGTGCATTACCCACTTCCTGTTTCGCATCCTAGCTTGAACCACAAGGGCAGAGAGCAAAGGGCATGTACCCATAGTGGTCATGTGCACAGACTCAAAGCCACACAAGTCCTTTGTGTGTGTGTGAATGTGAGTGTGTGTGTGTGTGTGTGTGTCTGTGTGTGTGTCTGTGTGTGTGTGTATTTGTCTGCTAGGACTGCCATAACAAGTACCACATACTTGTGTGGCTTAGACAAATTTATTGTCTCAAAATTCTGGAGCTTGAAGTTCAAGATTAAGGTGTGGACAGGGCTGGTTTCCTCCGAAGTCTTTCTCCTGACTTAAAGACGGCTGCCTTCTCCCTGTGTCTTCATGAAGTCTTCCCCCTGTACATTTTCTCTGTCCAAATTTCCTCCCGTATGAGGACACCACTCAGATTGGATTAGGACTCACCCGAAAGACTTCATTTAAACTTAATCACCTATGAAGTCCTGATCTTTGAATAAGTCATATTCTAAGGTCCTGAGGGTTAGAGCTTGGACATACAGATTTAGGGGGTGAAGGGAGACACAGTTCAGCCCACAACAGTCTAAAGTATAATCACTGTGATAAGTAAATCGCTCAAACACTCTAGGCCTAAGCCGTCCCTACAAATGAATGCTACCCACCTCCCCAAGTGTCAAAGATCAGAGATCACACATAGAGGGCACCCGGCTTGTGCATAGCAAGAATCACCACGTCATCTGCAGAGACTTTGGTTCAAGACCATTGTGCCTGGAGGTTTCCCTGTGATGAGGCGTCTGTGTAATCCAGATCCACAGCCCACTCCGCCAGCTTCAAAGGGTTAAGGCGGCAAACAGACTTATCGACTGGAGCTTCTTGGCGGGCCCAGGGAAGCGTGACTGATTGGAAGCCTGTTCGAAGGAGGAGCCCACTTTGTGGGCCCGGAATAAATAAGGGCCTGTCAATAGCTCAGATCCCTGAGCATCGACAAAGTCTGCAGTCTCAATAGGCAATTAACACTTTACAGGGACCATTACCCAGCGGCCTCCCCACGTTTTACTGCACATTTTCTGCCATCGGCTCTGGTATTGAAGCTTCTAAATAAAAACATAAAAATGAGCTAGAACAGGCCAGCGCTTTGCCTGGCTGCAGTCACAGTGACCACACGCAGCAAAGAGATCATATTTCTTCTCTCCTTCTGACTTATGCTCTAATTTCTCAGCAGTCCCAGTTCTGCACACTTGTGTTCACACACACACACACACACACACACACACACAAACACACACTCATACATGTAGGGCATCTTCTGCATGTCATGGAAAGCACCAGAGCATGGTTACTGGGAGGATGGGGTGAGCTGGAGTCAGACGACCTGGATTTAAATCTGACTTTGACACATTAGCTTGGTGGCCCTACCCAAATTGTGAAGCCTCAGTTTCTTCCTCTGTAAAATGGGAATAAGAATAGAATCAAGGTCATAAGGCAACTGTGAAGTTTAAATGCTTTTAGTATAATGCCTGGCACCTGATAAGACTTCGAAAAACATAAAAAGGATCAGTAGTAGGGTTGTCATTATCATCAACAGAAGAATACCCAGTAAGCATATCTGCTCAAATCATCTTAATGCCCAAATCAACTCTGCCTCTGCTCCTTTCTTTCAGTTTCTGCTACGATCAGGGTGTTGACTGAGCAAGGCATGTGCTCACTCAGCTAAATGGAGCTCCTCACTTCTCCTTGGGCTGTCCTGGACAATCCACTCCTGAAGTTCCCGCTCAAAGGTAATCTGGATCACAGAAGTTAAATTCATGGGCATAAAACCAGGGGCACAAATTCAAAGCAAGTACCAGAAACTCCATAGGGTTCCCATCCATGAGCACTTCACTGCAAGTGTGCAATTTCAGGGTCAAATAAACTTTACTTATTCACATGGATGGGAAATGGACTCTAGGCTGTGTCTAAGACCCCAGTGGTAGCTCTGTGGCCAGCAACAAAGTGAACAATGAGGATCATCCCACCTAGACCCCTATAGAGTCCGTTCAGGTACAAGGAGTTGCTAGGTAAGGTGGAAATTTAATTCTTTCACAAGAGCAGCTAAGGACTCTTCCCTGCCAAAGTGGACCAGTAAGACACTCCTCAGCTCTCTGCCTTCGTAGCTCTGGGAACAATTATGTAGGTAGCCTTCTTGGTTATGCAAATTAGGTGAGAGGAGACACTTTACTCTGGAGACAGATGTAGCAAGGACCATCACCTGACAGAAAGGGACAACTCCCAATGGTCCTAGGAATGCAGAAATGTCTTATTAAAAGGGAGTCAATCTAATAAGAAAGCAAGGCTTCTCCAGGAAGGAAGGGATTGGAATCCTGAATTGGAACCTAGGAATGAGAGTCTACATTATTAGAATTATATGTGAGTTGATTGCAATGGTCTGCCCGTTTGTACCAACTATAATAATAATAAAATAAAGCCTTCCAAAGATGATTTACCAAAAAAGAGAGAGTCTCTGGACTGGTGGCCCAAGTTCAACACCAGGCCTGAAGTTTGGCAATTCTGGAATACGAAACCAAGTCTGGAAACCCCTCTGAACCCAGACATTCTGGTATAGCTTCATGAACAGGGATAGACCATGTGATTGCTGCACACTCTACCCCCACTCCACGTACCCTCTGAGCTTCTGAAGGTCAAAGCCAAAAATAATAGCTGCTGTTTCATTTCTACCCTCTAAATCTTGCCTGAAACTGCCTTTTGAGATCTATTCTAATAAGAAAATTCAGGAAGGGAATCTCTGAAAATGTAGTTCAACCTAGCCAAGTTGACATAATGCAAAGCCAAGCAAAGATAACTCACAAAGAAACATAGCCAACACGCTAATCAAACCATGCCTGCATAGTTTAGATATGAGGTGTCCCCCAAAAGCTCATACATGAGACAAGGCACAAAATGTTTAGAGGTAAAATGATTGGGTTTTGAGAGCCTTAGACTAACCAGTGTATTAATCCCCTGATAGGGATTAACTGGGTGGGAACTTTAGGCAGGTAGGGCGTGACTGGAGGAGGTGTGTCCCTGAGGGCATGCCTTCCACGTATATTTTTGTTCTTGAGTAGTAGAGAGCTCTCTCTCTCTCTCTCTCTCTCTCTCTCTCTCTCTCTCTCTCTCTCTGTCTCTCTCTCTCTCTCCCTCCCTCTCCACCCCCACCCCCCACCTTCCTGGTGCTTCCCATCAGCTTTCCTCCACTACCCTTCCGCCATGATGTTCTACCTCACCTCAGATCCACGGAATGACGTTGGCCATCTATGGACTGAGTCCTCTGAAACCATGAGCTGCAAATAAATGTGTCCTCCTCTATTTTTTCTTGTCAGGCCTTTTGGTTGCAACAGCAAAAATGTTGGCTAACCCAATGCCTGAAGTATGGTATCTGAACTCATCAGTTACATGAACCCATGGACTTTGTCATTTAAGCTAGTGTAAATTAACTGTCATATTATTTTCAACTCAAAAGTATCATAACTGTTAGAACTGAAGGAAAACATCAAGGTCCAGCATGGGTTGGGAAGAAGAATGGGAAATCTGGATATCCCATGCAAGGAAAGGGGCACAGAATGAGAAAGACTGAGCTAGCTCTTACTGTGATAGTTGAGCTGAGGACCCTGTCCTGGGAGAATCTATAGGCATCTGTGGTCTCTGGCATTAACTGCTCCAATTCATAGAGCTCATCCTGAACTCTGGAGACATGAGAAAATGATGTCTGACTCACTCCTGGAGTCCTTCATCTGTCATTTCCCCATGGCCCTATGACATTTTTTAAACTTTGTCCTCTGTGATTGTTAAACAAGCTTATCCTCATTTAACTGTCCACAAGGGGCTCTGTGACTATCATCCTTGAATGAGGTTCAGTGGCTTCTCTAGGTGTTATAAAAAATAGACCTCAATAAACAGTTTTAAGCATCAAGGAGTGATAGTTAAAAGCATAATCTCTGGAAGAAATTAAAACTGCATCCAAACCCTGTCTCCACCACCTCCTGCATTTAATATTGAGACCCAAATTACTTATTTTATCTGAGCCTCAGTTTTCTCATCTGTAAAGTATGGTGGTGACTTCTACTCCACAGGATTACCCAGAGGATTCAATAAGATAATGCACAAAGATTTACATAATGCTGGCATTTATTAATTTCTCAACAGATATTATGACTATTCTTTTGACTTCTGTTTTCAATGTTCTATTATTCCAACTTTGAATGTTCTTTTTACTCTTATGGAAGAAATAAACTGCATTACAAATTCTTAGGCAAATACAAGACAGTAGGAATTCTGAACTGTGTGAAAAAAGCAGCAAGTCCATCTATATGTCAATCTTTTGGAAAGGTTTTTTAAGTCAGCGAGTTAGGAAAATAAGCCGATTGCAGAACAGCCTATCAGCTTGCGTTTGTGTGAAACTGATACTTAACATAGACATTCACTTGTATTTACAGATACATCTTTCTAAGTGTGCAGAACAGGACTTGAATAATACAAAAGAATCTGTTACCAGAGACTGCATCTGACAGACACAGTGAAGACAGGGTGGAACAGGTCTGGGGAGTGCAGAGACATTCATATTGATGCAATCTGAATTTTTTTTTTTACAAGAAGAGTGTGTCCTGAATATTTATTTCACAGTTACAAGTTTTGTAAATGTAAACATTTAATATTCTTTATTCTCTAAAGAGCAGTAGTCATCCAAATGTGGTCCTCAAATCATCAGCCTCAGCATCCCCTGGGAACTTGCTAGAAATGCAAATTCTCAGGTTTCACCAAGGACCTGCTGAACCAGAAACTCTGGGTGTGGGGCCCAGCTCTATGGCTTAGCCAGCCCCCAGGTGATTCTGATATATAAAGTCTAAGAAAAATGACTTTAATTGGCTTGGCTTGGCTACTTAACCTCCCTTTTTTAATTAGGAAAACAAAATTTGTTGTTATCTACTTAAAACAGTCTCTTCTAGATCTACGACCCGATTGCCTTGAGATTTTATTCACCTTCCCCGGCTTCTCTTCTCCCTGGGGAGAACCTGAGTACAGAGGAAGCTCCTCTGGTGACATGGTCCTGAAGGTAGGCAGGGGGTGTGGGTCCGTGGTCTTCTGGGTCAGCTCCATGAGGATCCCTCTATTCCCTCCTCAGTCAAGCATTGATTTTCCTCCACACTGGTGGTCCAGTCTAACCCACTTCCATGACCCTCTGGACCACAGAGAACATCAGGATGGTTCCCCACTTCCCATCAATGTGCAGAGCACATGACGCTGCCCAGCCCCTCCCTGGGGCCCTCCACTCCACCTCCACCTACATTGTCTGAAAGGGTCACATTGGCCACAGGATTTCTTTCTGAAACTTTTCTCAAGGTATATCCTACAAAGCTGGATTCTCCACATTGTGTTTGGGTGGTCTACTAGGAATTTTATTGTTTCATTAAGTTTTCCCAAAATTCAGTCTGTGGGCCATAGCACCAGGCCCCTTCTGAGAGACCAGAAGACCTGAGGGACCAGGGTCTTCCATGAAGACCCCAGTCCACCAGGGGGAATCCTGCTCTCTTGGCGATATTTATCTTCCTCTGGGCAGAATAACTGCTTCCTTGCCATTGCCAGACTTCCTCTCTCCTCACTGTATGTCACAAAGTCGAGGTTCTGAGTTCTTCGGCCTCTGGTTAGTGGATTCAAAGCATCATTTTCTCTCCCGATTTCCTGGCCTTTGCAATTGAAAGCCAAACCTGTTAACTATAGTGTGTTTGCTAAAGACCTGCCAATGTACACGAACTCAGCCTTGAATTTTACTATGTTCTCTGAACCACTCCTCCCCACCCCACTTCACCCCTATGATAAGTCACGTAGACAGCCTTTGCTGCAAATTAAATGGGGCAGGAAAAGAGAACAGAAAGGGAATTCTCTCAACACATATACACATAATGAGGGAGAAGATATCTGCAAATCATATATCTGTAAAGGTCTGGGATCCAGAATATATAAAAAACTCAACAGCACAACAATAAGAGAGCGACAACCCAATTTTTAAATGGGAAAATAATTTTAATAGACATTTGTTCTTAGAAAGTAGACAAATGAACAAAAAGCACCTAAAAAGATGCTTCATGTCATTGGTCATTAGAGAAAAACAAACCAAGGGCTCAAACCAAAACTCAGCCAAAAAATGTTATAGGAGCACTTTTCAAATGGACCAAAATGTAAAAACAAAACAAACGTCCATTTGCTGGCTAGTGGATAAACAAAATGTGGTACGTCCACACAACTGATTATTATTTGGCCGCAAAAAGAACAGAGGACCAATACATGCTGCTACAACATAGATGACCATTGAAAACATATACCAAGCACAGCAACCAAACACTAAGAGTAATATATTCGATTACATTTATATGAAACATGCAGACAGGAAAATCCATGGAGACAGAAAGTAGGTTAGTGAAGAGAAGAATTGTGGAGGCTGGTAAGGAATATAGACTGATATTTGGGGTGTCAGAATATTCTGGACGTATATGGGATGGTTGTAAAACATTATGAACATACCGAATTCCACTGGAGTTCAAGCTCACTTCCCAGGGGACACTGACCGGAAGCGTCACTGACTTTAGCACACTGCATCCTCTCCCTGGGCACATTGAAAGACTACTTCTCCCAGACTCCTTTGTGTTTAAGTTGAGACCACGTGACAAAGTTCCAACCAATGGGAATGTGAGTAAAAGTCTCACATCCCAGTCCAAGAATGGTAAAAAGAGGCGTGAGTTCTCCATGCTGAGTCTGCTTGGCTGGAGAGAAGAACTTGCAGAGAACAGAGTTACAAGATGGGAGCAGCATTGCTGCATGCAATGCCTAGCATATGCCAAATGCCTCATAAAGTGTAGCCACTTTTGTTTTTATAAGCAAACAAATTACCCATGGCCCCACTGTCTTAGCATGACCACCATTAATGTTTTGTTGTCAGTGCTTTTCATATTTTCCCCAGACATATTTTTACATAAACAATTAAAAATCAACACAGTTCTATATCTTGCTTTGTTTCTTCCTCGGTGTTTGATAATAATCGTATTTTCATGCTGTTACATAATCCTGACCACTGTTATCACTTATTGCAAGCACTCAGTGGGGAAGAATTGAGGAGCATCCCAGACATCTTAGGACTTTGTTATGGTTTAGACATGAAGTGTCCCCCAAAAGCTTGCATGTGAGACAATGCAAGAACTTTCAGAGGTGAAATGATTAGATTATGGGTTGTGTAACCTCATTTGTGAGTTAATCCACTAATAGATTAACTGGGTAGTAATAAGAGGTAGGATGTGGTTGAAGGAATTATGTCACTAGGGGTGTGCCTTTGGGGTTTATATTTTGTCTTTAGTGAGCAGAGTGCTCTCTCTCTCTCTCTCTCTCTCTCTCTCTCTCTCTCTCTCTCTCTGAGTTCTGGTTGCCATGTCCTGAATTGCTTTTCTCCACTACACCCTTCTGCCATGATGCCTCACCTGGGGCCCAGCCACGGAGTTATTCAACCATGGACTGAACCTCTGGGTCAAAATAATCTTTTCCTCCTCTAAGTTGTTCTTGTCAGATCTTTTGGTCACAGCAAAAAAAAAAAAAGCTGACTAACACAGGCTTCCAGCCACCCTTTCTTCACTTGTTAATTGACCTATTATCAGTCCTCAAGTCCTCCTGCAAAATAAGACATTCAGGGCTTTCCAAAAGTGTGTTATCTGACACTAAGCAAAGCATGTGCTATTCGCTGCAAAGATTTCAAACTACTGTCAGGTTCTTCTAAAGATAAGTGTTTCTTTAGGAACTAGCTTGTCCCTTGTGAAGCCTGCATGGTGTTTCCAGAGGTGAAACCTGCTCTAATTGCTTTGCCTGCAGTATAATTTGTCCTCTGTCAAGTTCCAGTAGTTCTTTCATCTTAATAAAGGCATGAGTTGGAAGATCATATTTATGTGTATGCTCATCCTGGCATATGAGGCATTGGGTTCAGGACCCCCTATGGATACCAAACCCCTCAGATGCTCAAGTCCCTTAAGTGAAATGGCATAAGATTTGCATATAACCTGTGCATATCCTCCTGTATACGTTACCTCTAGATGACTTATAATATCCAATACAATGTAAATAGTTGTACTACATTGCTTAGGGAATAATGACAAGAAAAAAATCTGTACATGTTCAGTACAAATGCAATTTTTTCCATATATTTTCCATCCTTGATTGGTTGAATCACAGGATGCAAGAGCTAGGCTGTGGAGGACTGACTGTATACATGTATGGATGTTTATATGCATGTATTAAATACGCATATATTCATTCATGTATTCATTCATTCACGCATTCACTTCACAACAATAGTGGCAATTTTTCTGTATCAAGTGCTAAAAACACAGAAATTATTTATTCTCCCTACAGAGGGTGGAAAGATAGGGCTCAATGACATTCCTCAGAATTCAGAATAAATGCCAAAATTCTTCCCATGTTGCCTAACACCCTGCCTGACTTGTCCCTGCTGCCCGTCTCCCACTTCAGCTCTTACCAGTCTTCCCTGGCTCTCTGTGCTCAGGCAGGTGGATCAGAGGCAGGGTCAAGGTTAGGGTCAGCACCAGAGTCAAAGTCAAGGTAGGGGTTAGGGTTAGTTCTCTGTGCTCAGGCAGGTGGATCAGAGGCAGGGTCAAGGTTAGGGTCAGCACCAGAGTCAAAGTCAAGGTAGGGGTTAGGGTTAGTTCTCTGTGCTCAGGCAGGTGGATCAGAGGCAGGGTCAAGGTTAGGGTCAGCACCAGAGTCAAAGTCAAGGTAGGGGTTAGGGTTAGTTGGATTGAATAAATCTCAGCTTTTTTTTTTTTTCATTATCAACCCTTAAAGTGTCTTTTCTTCCTGATTGCCTGCTCCATGAAATTTTATACCACAGATACATGCATATCTATTTACATAGTGCATAAATAGTTGTTTTATACATAAAGAGTCCAAATTTTCACACACACCCCAGAATCCATTCTTGCCTCTTTGAGGGCATATTAGTCCCATTGAGAAGGCAAGGGTGAGACTCAGGATTAAAGTGGATGTTAGGGTCAGGACCAGGGTCAGAGTTAGGTTGGGAGCTTGAGTCAGGGTTAGGGTTTGGATTACAATCAAGGTCGGCATCAGCATTACTGTCAGGTTTAGGATCAGTATCAAGGTCAGGGTAAGGGTAAGACGTAGGGTTAGAGTCAGGATCAGGTCAGGGCGAGGGCTGACCCACAGGACAGGCCCTTCATGCCTTTGGTACTTGCTGCTCCTATGAACTGTAGGGAGCCTTCCCCACAGCCCCTTCACTTAGACTCTGATCCTTCATATTTCACCTCACATAAAATGTTCTCGTGAGCCTTCCTTAACCAGCTCACACTAATCATGCCCTGTGGTGATTTTCTCTCAGCACCAACCCCTTCCCAACTGCATCCTTTAAGTGCACCCATGTGACCCTTTGTTGGTGTCAGTGGGCCCCACAGAACATGCACTTCCCAAGGGCAGCAACCTTGTCTATATTTACTTACCATGATATATTTGGTGGCATTTTTGTGCCTGGGACACATCAGTGCTCAAGAAAAGGAAGAAGGAGGGGAGGGAACAAGAGGATAGTACTTTTCCCTCCATTTCAAATAGAATAGATTGGCTCTTCCAAGAGTAACGCTCACATGGAAAATAGAATATTTGGTCAAATCCAATGCGTGTGTTACCTGAACAGATGCAACAAAATGACCTTTTTGCCTCTGCTTTGTCTGTCAAGGCACATTCTGGAAATAGTCCTATTAGAAAGTGTCATTGTATCAGGTCCTTCAAAGAAACAAAACTAAGATAGATAGACGATAGAGATTCTATATGATAGATATCACATAAGTTCATGTACATATAAATGTAAAAAGAAGAGAAGGAGATGGGGGCATTTATTATAAAACAGTAGCTTACATGATTATGGAGGCTGAGAGTCCCACAGTCTGCTGTCTGAAAGTTGGAGACCCAGGGGAGCCAGAGCTATAGTTCAAAGGCCTGAGAACTGGGGGACCATGCTATGGATTCCAGAGAGAGAGGCCTGAGAACCAGTAGTGCTGAGGACAGGAGGAGATGGACGTCCTAACCCATGCCATCAGGCAAAGGGAGGGAGATTCCGACTTTCCTCTGCCTTTTTGTTCTATTCAGCTCCGGAGACATTGGATGAGGCCAGCCACACTGGAGAGGGTCTACTGCTTAACCCAGTGAAGCAATTCAAATGCTGATCTCTCTGGAAACACCCTCACAGACACACCCAGACACAATGTTTAATCAAAATTCTGGGCATCCTGAGGCCCAATCAAGTTGACACACAAAATTTACCATCACAGTTATTAAAGATGATTTCATAAGACCTGATAATCTGTTCTCCCCCAAGAGGGTCTGGGTTATGTGCAAGTTTCATAAAACAACAACAACAACAAAAACAGAATCCCCGATGACCTTGGGGGAGGTGCTTCACCTCCTTTTTCTGGCTTATGTGTTGTTCTCTGCCTTATCTGGATGGCTACAGAGGCATCTCTGTTGGTTCTCTCCCTCAGAGACTTCCAAGAAATATGTAAGATCAGGAAATTCTTGAAGTCCTTTGTTCCCACAAGTAGCATCTCCTCTGATGTTACAGAAGTCAGGTCAAAAGTAGCTCAAGGAGACTTATTTTAGGACACAACATGTACAGTTCAAAGTTTCTTTGTAGGGCCAGGGTAAGTAAGAATCATCTCTCTGTGCAAACTGACTCCTATAGAAACAATTCTTGTTATATTAAGACATCCTTTGGGGTGGTCCAGAGTCTGCACTAATAAAGCACTCACCTCAGGTGCAAAATTTAAAAGGACACCAAGAAAAAAACAACTCAATAACCAACATAAATAATATTCATGCAATTTTAAACATCAAAATAAATGCTAAACTATCAAAAATACATAAAGACAGGATGTAGTCTCAGAATTGAATGCTGAATAGAGAAAAGATTCAAAAGAACAGATTACTCACATAATAAAGCCGAAAGACTGTGAATTTTGTTAAAATATTAGGGAGGGAGAGAGATGAGTCAGGTCATGGATGTATTAGCCATTAAGCCTACAGAGGCCTGGGAACTAAATGGAGAACATAGCCAAAGAAAGTTCACATTATTGCAATGGACAAAGAACTCTCAGAATAAGAGTATCACAAAATGAAATTGCAATTATTTGTGTGATACACTAAACATTCTGCACAGTTCTGATCCCTAAGAATTTCCAAGCAGGTTAAAAAAAAAAAAAAAGAGTCTCCATTAGTACATTTGATAAGAGTGAAGTTATGGATTTTGTGGTAGAAGAATCATGACTCCCAAAAACATCCACATCCTAATTCTCTGAAAATGTGAACACATAAAGTCAGGCAAGATGAAAGTAAGGTTTCCAATGGAGTTAAGATTGCTAATCGCTTACACAAGGAGAAGATCCTGAGCTATCAAGATGGACCCAGGGTAATCACAGGAAGGGGAGGAGGAAGGCAAAAGAATCAGATCTAGAGAAGTGGCATCATAAGAAAAAAAACTGGCCATGCATTTCTGGGCTTGAAGAGGAAAGGAGGCCATGCGCCAAGGAATTCAACAGCCTCAAGAAGCTGGAAAAGGTAAAGAAATGTATTCTCCTCTGGAACCTGTTGAAGGAATGCAGCCCTGCCAAGGCCTGGATTATTGCTGCACCAGACCCTTTTTAGATTTCTGACTTACTGAACTATGAGAATAAATTTGTGTTGTTTTAGCAAGCAATCAGGAAACCCATACAGATTTTGGTACCTGGCATTGATATAACTAATCCCTAAATATGTGGAAGCTTCTCTTTCTAGACAAAGATACAGAGTTTTGGGTGACTAGAGTATAGAAAGGAGGGAGGATGGAGGTACAGACCCCAGCTGAGAAATCTTAGGGACCACGGTTATTGCTGCTTAGGAGTAAGTCACACTCTTCCCTGATAGCATCCAGGAAAAATGCTTCCTGACAACTGGGGTTATCAAAATGGCCTCCACCCTGAGCACAGACAGGCCATATCGTCTGACTTCAGGACCTGCTGCATTTACACAAAGGAATTCTGACTGTCTCCCCATTACACATGCTGGGGGAGGCATGGCGTGGCCCATCTGAGTAAGAAAAGTGTTAACTTCCTCTTGGACTAATCCAAATGTCCCCCCATCTCTCTGTGGAGGCAAAAATCAATGAAGCCTGTTTTCATCCAAGTAAAAATATATCTTAATCACCTTTGTAAAGAAGGAGAAGACAAGCAGTCAGTGTTCTAAAAATGGGCTCCCTATTTAACAACTGTTAAGTGCTATTTCTTGAATAATACCAAAGATGACCTCATACAGGTGATGGGGGTATCCTCAGCTGCAGATTAGGAAGCAATGGAAAGGGGAAGGAAAGTAAATGCAGATCTATGAATGGGTTCAATGTCTTTTGTTGGGAGAGCTCTGTGATGTATAAGGCAAATGAGAATGAGCAAGTCAGTAACTCCTTTCTAATACAGTAAGACTGATACCAGAGGACGTCAGGTACCTCCACTTCCTCCATCACCATGTCCTATGCTGCATGGACTCTGTTACAGACCCATGAGGTCATGTGAAACCATAAAAATCCACATCCCAACTGCTTTCTTTATATATATGCCTTTATTTTATTTATTTATTTTTATGCAGTGCTGAGGATCAAACCCAGTGTCTCACTAGTGCTAGGCAAGACTCTACCACTGAAACACAACCCCAGCCCTCCAAATGTTTTCTACCCTTCTTCCCCTACTTCTACAGGTCCCATGCCTCCTAAAACCTTAACACTATAGCTTCCAACTTTATTCCCCTCTGCTATCAAAAACTCCTGTTGGAAGGCTCAGTGGCTTCATTTTCTATGATAGATTATATTATCACTGGAATTATGTACTCATCCATTACCTGTAAAGGGGGTGCACTTTCCCATCCCATTGACTTCAGTCATGGCCCTGTGACTTGCTTTGACTAATGTGACTTATGTCCTATCCATGTAAAAATTAAGATGCTCTTCCCTTGGTCATGAGAAGAGCATTTCCTAGATTGAGTTGACTTTTCCTACCTGTGTTCCAAAATGAAAAGCATATTGAGCTGAGCTGCAGCCAAACTGCAGTTGCTAACATGTAACATGAGAAAGAAAGAAATGTTGTTGTTTGGTAAAGCCTTTGAGGAGCTGTTTGTTACTATTACACAGCCCAGAGAAAACAGCAATGCCCAGCAAAGCCCAGAGGAGGATGAAATAACCGACAAAGTTTGCTTTCAAGCAAACATAGGACACATCCTGGGACTCCCAGGAATGCCCAAGGGGAGGAGGACAGATTCACAGGGGCATTAACAGGTAAGGCTGGTGTAGCAGAGGTTGCTGATTCCTCGTCTCTACGCTTTGGTACAACCTCAAAGGTCACCTGCTGCTTCAGCGGAGGAGAGTTTTCATACTGGCCAATAGTTTTGGAGGAGAGTTTTCATACTTGCCAATAGTTTCCTGCCTCGTGTACCTCCCTCTCTCTGCCTGAGTGCTTCATCTCGCCACAGGAGCAAGCTAAGCTCACATGGGGTGTTGAGGGTCAGGCCAGAAAAGCCAGGGAGATCAGGCCCCTGGAAATAACCCTCAATCAAGGAGGCACTGGAATTGGAGGGTAACGACCAGCCTCCTCCCTGTTCGTAGGACAATTATAAGGTGTGTTCCACACAGGTCCTCAGAGTGTCTGGGCCTGGTGGTTCTACCAGACTCACCAATATAGCCTTAGTTGCCCGCCTTCCTTTTCTGGTCTCACACTCCCACTCTCTCACTGTGCTTCCTGGAAGCATCCCCTAAAAATACAACATGCATCAAATCCTTGGCTAGGATCTGTCTTGAGAGAGAGAGTTTCTAGGTGAGTTCAGGCCCAAACACCAGTGTTCTTAGCCAGTGTTCTCCCAGCACCTGTATCTGGAGAGATCACTTTCTACCATCCCTCCCTGGAAGCCTGAACCTTTCTAGGCTGCTTCAGCAAGTGGAGCTGAGCCTACAGAGTCAGACACATGGATTCAAATCCAAGATCTACTTTACATGAGCTGTGAGTCTTTAGATTAGTTCCTCTTTTTTCCTCATTTTGATTGGTGCATTGTAGTTGTACATAATGATGGGGTTTGTAATTACATATTCATAGATGCACACAAGATAACAATATAATTTGGCCAATATCACTCCCCAGCACTTCCCCCATCCCTCCCTGTCTCTCACCCCTTGGTCCCTTTCCTCTACTGATCTCCCTTTGATTTTTTTTAAGAGATCCCCCATCTTTGTTTTCCTTTTCCCTCTCTAGCTTCCCGATAGGAAAGAAAACATATGATCCTTGACCTTCTGAGTTTGTCTTATTTCACTTAACATGATGGTATCAATTATTCTTGTTCCATTCATCTTCCTGGAAATGCCATAATTTCATTTTTCTTTTCTTTTCTTTTATAATTTTTTATTTGTTCTAATTAGTTGTACATGACAGTAGAATACATTTAAAATTTTTGATAGATCATACATAAATGGAGTATAATTTCTCATTTTTCTGATTGTATAAATTGTAGGATCACATTGGTCATGCATATATGTACATGAGGTAATAAAGTCTGTTTCACTCTCTCCTTCCTACCCGCATACTCCTTCCCCTCCCTTCACTCCCCTGCTACCTAACCTAAAGTAACTCTATTCCTCCCTAGTTGCCATATATATATATATATATATATATATATATATATATATATATATATATATACCACATTTTCTTTATCCATCCATCTGTTGAAGGACACGTAGGTTGGTTCCATATTTTAGCTATTGTGAGTTGAGCTGCTATAAACATTGGTGTGGCTGCATTAGTTTTCTTTATGGCTGAATAAAATTCCATTGTGCATATAGACAACATTTTCTTTATCCATTCATCTGTTGATGGATATCTAAGCCAGTTCCATAATTTGGCTATTGTGAATTGTGCTGCTATAAACATGAGTATGCTGTGTCACTGTAGTAAAATGATTTTAATTCTTCAGGGTAAATACCCAGAAGTGGTATAGCTGGGTCATATCATGGTCCCATGCCTAATCTTCTGAGGAATCTCCATACTGATCTCCATAGTAGTCATACTAATTTACAGGCCCAACAACAGTGTAAAAGTGTTCCTTTTTCTCCACATTCTCTCCAACTTTTATTAGTATTTCCATTCTTGATAACTGCCATTCTAACTGGTGTGAGATGAAATATTAGAGTAGTTCTGATTTGCATATCCCTAATTGCTGATGATGTTGAACATTTTTTCATGTTGTTTCCATTTGTATTTCTTCTTTTGAAAAATGTCTGTTTAGTTCATTTGCCCATTCATTAGATGGGTTATTTGATTTTTTGGTATAAAGTTTTTTTGAGCTCTTTATACATTTCAGATATGAATCCTCTGTAAGAGGAGTAGTTAACAAAGATTTTCCCCATCCTTTGGATTCTCTCTTCGTATTCCTAATAGTTTCCCTTGCTGTGCAGAAGCTTTTTGATTTGATGTTGTCCCGTTTATTAACCCTTGGCTTCATTTCCTGAGCTTTAGGAGTCTTACTAAGAAAGTCATTGCCTGTGCCTTCTAAAAGCTGGAGTGTTGACCCTACATTTTCTTCTAGGAGTTGCAAGTTTCTAGTCTGATTCCCAGGTCTTTGATCCATTTGGGGTTGATTTTTGTGCAGAGCAAGAGAGAAGCATCTAGTTTCATTCTTCTGCATATGGATAAGCAGTTGTCCCAGCACCATTTGTTAAATGGTCTGTCTTTTTTCCAATGTATGTTTTCAGACAAGTTCCTTTACCTCTCTGAACATTGATCTCATCTATCAAAATAAAATAATAGAGATTCCCTCCTCATGGGGTTAAAAGTAGTTTACGCACAAGCTCCCATCTCAGCATAGAGCTTGTCACCCTGTTAAGTTCTCCATAAATGTCAGCTGCAGTTGTCGTGTCTGGTTTCAGGGGCTTAACCTAAACAACCAAGCCTTTACTCCGTGTCATTTCACAGGGCCCCCTGACTCCAAGCCCTCATATGAGCAGATGTCAGAAACCACAGCCCAGGATCGATTATTTCATCTTCCTGAAGCGCAGCATCTGGTGTGGAAGCTTTCCCTGAAATGCCTTCCTCTCCCAGGTGTTTTCATGGACCCCTGTGGCCCCTCGGCAGCAGAGAGGCTCAAAAGGACTGTGGGCCTATGGACCGGAGCCCTTCCACCGTCCTCCATCTGCCAGCCTGTTAGGACTCCCACAACAGCCCGTAGATGCTCCACCCTCAGGCAGCTGTGGAGGGAGCTGGCATCTTTCTGCCCCAGCACACAGCAGCTGAGCCATCTGCTCACACCAGGGGAACAGGAGTTCATCTGGGGGGCAGCTTCCTCAGTGCCCAGATTAATTCACTCATTCCAAGGACAGTTATCAGCACCTACAAAGTGACAGACCCTGAACTAGACTGTAGGAATACATATTTTGCCCTAAAGAGGCTCACAGCTTGATGAGGCATACAGATGATAAAGCTGGGAGGGAGGATTATGAGCTAATGTAATTGGTGCTAGAAGGAAGGTAGGCATAGAAGCCTTTGGAAATGAAAGGAAGAGATACCTAAAGCAACCCTGGTAATCAAGGAAGAGAAGACTTCCTGGAGTAGGTGATTCCTGTTGAAATACAAAGAGTGAACAGGATGGAAAGAAGGATGGAATTTGCTTTGGGCAGAAGACACAACATGAGCAAATATGTGGAGGTGCCCTGAACTGACATTGGAGCTGTGCATGAGTCTTTCATTGTATTGTCTGCCTGGTACCAACCCTGTCCCAAGACCTGCCACACCCACCACACTGTTTCTAGAGGATGCCGCTGCCTCATTCCAAATTCATGGAATTCAGGGATTTCTATCTGAGTGTTTTGACTTAAGACTGAAACCCAGGTGATGAGCTCAAGAATTGTCACAGACCAGATTTTCAATGGAAAAGCATGGTGACTTTCAAACCTGATGCGCCTCTCATCAAGAGATGGACTTGTGGTACCTCCCCTTGAGCCTAGATAGTCCTCTTTACTAACTTGATGAATAGACTGGCAGATGCCATCCAAGGTTTTGTTACAAAAACCACCCACGTTCACCCACTTTCTCTTGAGATACCAGCCTTTGGAGTCCTGAACCACCACATAAGAATTCTGGCTACCCTGAAATTTCTATGCTAGGGAGTTCACATGGAGACTCCACATAGTGGTAGAGAGATGTGAAGAAACTCCAGTTATCCCATCCACTAGCCCAGACACCAAGTGCATGAGTAAAGAAGATGGCATTTCCTGCAGCCAACATCAGCACAACTGCAACCACATAAAAGGCCAAGAACGAACCAACTAGCTATGCCAATTAACCCTCATCACCATGAGAGATAACAATAAGTGGTTGTTGATTTATACCATTATGTTTGAGGTGGTTGGTTATGCACCAATAGATAAATGGCACAGAGAAAGGTCTACAGTGAAAGAGAATGGAGCTGACACATGGAAATGGATGGAAAGATGGAGCTGCTGCTTGAGTCCTGGGTCTAGTTGTTCCTGGAAACCCTTCCTCCTGCCCTCCCTGCAGCAATCTCTTTAGATTCTGTGAGTCAATGAGCTTTTCTTATTACCTAAGTTAGTTCAAGTGGGATTTCTGTCACTTCAACCAAATTAATACAGGCGATTTTGGGTAAATCCAAGATCTTGATGTGTTTAGGGCACAGGTTCTGGAAGGTGGAAGTAACAAGAAATGAAGAAAAAGATATAAGCCCAACAGATCATTGAGGAACTATATGCCCCAGCAAGGAATTTCTTTAATTTTTATTACATATGTCCATTTCCACAAATGATTCAGGGAGACAACCGAGAACTTGGGGCTTTATTATAAGGACAATGAGGAGCTCATGAACAATTTTTATCCAAAGACTAACCAGCTCAGACCTGCAGAGTAGAAAGGTTAATCCACCAGTTTGGATGATGAGTTGGAAGTAATTGAACTGGTCAAGAGCCTATTACCTGATGCAGGGAAGAAGTGATAAGGGCCAGAACCAAGGTCAGGCAATGGGAAGTGATCAAAATGAGAGGTGGAACAGACAGGTCTTGCGGTCTTCTATTGGAATGAGGAGAGTGGGAAAAGATGAACATGATTTCCAATTTTTTAGTTTGAGCAACTGAAAAACTAATGGGCCTTCACTAAAGATGCAAGAGGAGGACCTAGTCAGGAGACAATTCTAATGGCTTGAACTTGTGTAGAGATTGAGGTGTCTGTAGAGCATTGGGGGGGGAAATGTCATTCATAAATGTGCTTAACACATTTGTTGAGCACCTATTATATTCCAGGTTCTGGCAGGGTGTTGGTGAGAAAAATGGGTATGGGGTTTACCTCATAAATTGTCCAGTGGAACAGATGGAAATTAACTGAACACACAAACTTTTGAAGAATGCTATGAAGAAAACACTTTGGAAGCTATGACAGAACATTATAAGGGAACTTGATGGATTCTGGAGATAAATTAGTTATGTGGTAGCAGAACAGATAACTCCAAAATTCGATGTCATAAAACAACTGTAATCATTATAGTCAGGAATTCCAAAGATGCACTATAGGATCTACATATACCTGTTTCATGAAGTCTGGAGCCTCCACTGGAAGACTCAAAGACTAGGGGTCTGAAGTTGTCTGAGAGTTCATTCATGCTCATGTTTGATGAACAATGATGGCTTTAACAGGGTCCTAAATCCCTCTCCAAGTGATCCCACTGCTTGAGCTAGTTGGACTCCCTCACAAAATGGTGGTGAGTACCTTGGACAGGGTAGAGAGAGCAAGTCACACAGCATCATTTTTGCTACATTCTATTGATTGAGGCAGTTACAAAAGTCCACCCAAGTTCTAGATGGGGAACATGGACTTCCCTCTTAATGAAACAATGTCAACATCACATCATAAAAAGAGCTTGAGGGATGGGAGATTATTAACCTGACCTCCTTTATAAAATACAATCTGAGAGAAGAAGTCAATGAGGACTGTTTGGAGAAAGTTATATTTGAGTTGAGATCTCAACAATGAACTCGAATCAACCAGTGATAGGATGGAGTGAATAGAGTTGGAACAGTATTCCTAACGGAGGGAACAATATGTGCTGAAGTATGAAAGAGTACGATGCCTTCAAGAAGCTGAAAGAAGGTGAAAGTAGTTGAAATGAGTTGAAAATATGAATCTGGAGAGCTCAAGAAAAAGTCAGTGCTGGAAACAAAACTCTGGAATTCTGAGATTAAAGGAGTAAACAAAGAGATAGAAAAATGAACCTCACAGAAGCTTGAGTTTTCTTGAACTTAACACTCTCTACCAACTTCCTACTGCTAAAAGGCATCCAAGTTCAGGACTTGCCTTCATTCTCTCAACCAAGAGAAGCTGGATGCCTTGCTGTTCTGATTATGCAGATGTTAACAGCCAGCTTCCAAGATGGCCCCAGGAATCCTTGCATAGTTCTCTCCCACACTGAATCAGGCTAACCTCTGTGACCAAAAGAACACTATAGAAGTGACAGGGAATGACTTTCAAGGGTTGCTCATAAAAGATATTTCAACTTCTTTTGTGGATTTTTCACTCTCAAAAGACCAGCCATTAAGCTGTGAGGACTCAAGTAGCTTTCTGGAGAGATTTATGTGGAGGAGGAACTGAGGCCTCTTGCCAATGGCCAACACCAACATGCCAGCTATGTACCTGAGTCACCTTGGAAGTGGATCCTTAGCCCCAGGCAAGCCTGCAAATGATTTTAGCTCTAAATTCTCAAGTCAAAGCCTCAGACATCTTGAAGTAAAGACAAGGTCTCCTTGTTGTTCCCTGACCAATAAAATCCCAGTGATAAAATAAATAATTGTTGTTGTTTCATGTCACTGAAGTGCTGTGACTTGTGGTTTGTTGCATAGCAATAGGTAACTACTCTACTAGCCCTGATCCTTTGGTTATCCACCAGACACACACACATGCACACACACACACACACACACACACACACACACACTTCATATTTTTCCTGAGTATAACTGGTTCCAGAAGACTCCCTGAGCTAGAAGAGATCACCCTTTCAAAGTTTGGCTCCAGTAAGGTTTTCCAAGCAGGTCAAAAATCATTTGCAAGTTTCTAGGGACAAGAGTATTCGCTACTTCCTATTTCACCGCCTTGGAGGTAGTAAATTTTCTGCCATTCCATTGAGTACCAGGCTCCCTGTAACACCATGGGGAAGTCTTCCACCCTGGTCCCTGCTTATGAGGGTTTCCCAACTTGCTGGGAGCTGTCCCTGACCCAGTGCTGAAACCTGACCCCTCAGCCACCCCTCTCCATGCAAAAGATCAAATTACATTCCAAAAGGCATGCTTCACTTGGAAACATCAGCAAGAAAGTTCCATTTCCCTGTATCTCTAGATGGAAAAAGCCTCCTTGTCAGTTTGGAGCAATTAACTGTGGGAGATGATGACGGAGCAGCGAGAGTTGCTGCCGAGGGGGCAGAGTGGCAGCGGAAGCCCCGGCTCAGACAGACACGCCGCAGATGGCACGACGAGATAACGCCTTTCACGTTTCAGAAATCACATTGTCAACAATGTTTCCAGACTCAGAAATTAGCTGAAGTCATCAGGAGTGCCTGGCAGCAAGCAGCAGGCGCCTTGGTGGGGGCCCCTCATTTGACGTTATGCATTGGTGCAAAGAGAAACTAGCAAGATTCACAGGCAAGGATACAGGAGCTCCTGCCTTCTGAGGCTGTAGGAAGGGCAAGCCTGGAGCATTTCCAGGCATTTACTTAGGGTCAACCTTCAATCTGCTCTCTTCTGCTGTCCCGAGAGTAAGCGATGAAATCCGGATCTCAGAATATGTCCTCTTCTACTCTACGCCCTGTGAATGGACCTCTTCAGAGGGTTGCCAAAAGCAAAACTGAAGATTTAATTACCTTCACCTTCCTGTTAAACAAGAATTATATTATTTTCCTTGTTAAAGTAAAAAGAAAAAAGAAAAGAAAAAATATATATATACACACACACATACTCTTTGCTAAAGATACAACCCTATCTGGGTCAGTCAATACCCGGTGTCTGACCTTTCCATTACAAGGATCTGCCTCGGGCATCCCCCAGCCTTAGGAAAGCCAGGAAAAGGAATTGGAGGCTGGAACCCAGCTGCCAAGGATACTCTCAGTAGCTCTTGTTGCAGTCCTGGTTAGTAATACAAGCAAGCACAGGATACAAGAGGATTTAGGATTACACATACCTGCATAAGAATATTCTAGCAGAAAATGTATTCTTACCTTTTCTGCTGAAGCTCTTTCTTATGTTTGTTCTGGAGGAAATCAGGGCTGCTTGCCTAATTTCAGAATCCCATCTGCTAGGGCACAGGAAAGGAGCACATGATTCCCCTTGGGAATTCAAAAGGACAAAAAAGAAGCTTGAACATGTGCCCATACATAGTCTTGGAAACCAGGCGTGTGGCTGGTAACAAGTGGGAAGTACTGGGTGGAACACTCTCTGGTGGTTATAGTTATACAAATCATTGGAACTCAGCTTGAACTTTCCAAGTGAATCCATCCATTTTTCAATGAGTGTAAGCCCCAGCAGATATCTGAAGCCCTCATCTCCTTCTCAGGGCTTCAGAATATTTGTGGACCCCTTTGCCTTTGTGAGACACCAACAGCTGTTACACAGCTCTGGACAAAGGGATAAAACCCTCAGGAGGTCAAATGAGACCGAACAGGAAAGCTGGGGACCATGTCTTTATAAGTGATGTGAGCAGCCTCCATGTAGGTCAATCAACTGGGACCCACCAGGCCAGCTCCTGATACTGGCAAGATATGAAAGGAGTAAACTCTAAGGGAAGACAGCTCTGCCCCTGGATCATGTGGGGTTAGGGACCTGAGAGAGAAAGTCTTTTATCCTCAGCCAACAGTGGGTTTCAAGAGAACAGTGGTGTAGTTTGGGGTTGAATATCCCCCAAAGGTCCATGTATTAAATTCTTGGTCCCCTCAGTGATGCTATTGGGAGGCAGTGAAACCTTTAAGAGGTGGGGCCTCCTCTGAGGTCTTTAGGGCACCAGAGCATGCCCTTGAAGGGGACTGTGGGACTCTGTCCCTTCCTTGTCCTCTCTTTGCTTCCCGACTGATGGGGTAAGTGGTTTCACTCTACCATGCACCACCGCCATGATGTGCTTGCCTTGCCACAGGCCCAAAAGCAATGGGGTAAATCAATCATGGGCTCCAAACTATGATCCATGAATCTCCAAAACTAAGAGCCAAAATAAATCTTTTCTTTTAGTAAGTTGATTATCACAGGTATTTTATTATAGTAACAGAAAGCTGACCAACACAAGAGTGATGCTACTGAGTTATTCCCAAGTGATGCAGAACTCTCTGCATGGCTTCTTCTGGGGCTCAACTGCAGCCAAACCTGATGAAACTTGTTGTCAGAGATGAATAGGGATAAAACTAACCTCAATTAGGCACCCTCGTAAGCCAGATCTTTTGCATATATTATCTCAGATTATCCTCCCAAAGGAATTTGCCAGAGGACAACTAAAACAATAGGTATTTTAATGGAATTACAGCTGTTCATATTGCTCTCATAGAAATCCTGCTTTAGTCACACCTTAAAGGACTTTCATCAGTCACCAGAAGGTCCTGAACTTTTCCCTGATTTTAAATCTAGGACTACCCAGGCAGGCTGAGGAGACAGTGAGAAAAGTAAGCAGGAACTAACATGGCAAAGAAACCAGGAGAACCCAGATTTCTGCAAATTCCAGAGAGCCTTAAGGAGAGTATTAACCTTTCTCTAAAACAAAGTGTAGTCCTTGGGACCAGTAACATTGAAATCACTTGGGAACATGTTAGAAATGTACATCCTGGGGCTCTAGGGCTAATGGCTCAGAAACTCTGGGACTGGGGCCTAGCAATTTCCACTTTTAAAAGTCATTCTGATACATGATCAGGTTTGAGAACCACAATCTAAACCTAGAAGTTCAAGTTAATCCCACCTAGATCTGGGGGGGCACTGGTCCCTAGAGCCGGAACAGTGAGAGCCCTCAGGACACAGGCAGGCCTTCTTCCGACTCGTCTTCCATACGAAGTCGCACGCTGGTCTGGCTGGACCACACCCCAGCCCTGCCAGGCCCTCCTACCCTCATCTGTGATGAGAACGTGGGGAACATTACAGTCTCCGTGGAACTATTGGGGAATGCTGAAGGCGTCACCCCTTGGGGTTCCTAACCTTTCTTGGGTGCTGACAGTGGGAAAACAGGAGCGACGTTTGAGAGGCCCCCCTACTCCCTGGACGGACCTGCACCTCAGTCTCAGGTTTTCTCTCCTAAGAGTGGAGGCTTCCACCACCCCTGTGAACGTCCTCCAGAGGCAGACAGCAGGCCCGGCCCTCAGGCTCTGAGTGGTGGTCCTGTCACACCTGAGGAGGCCCAGAGGTGCCAGCTCAGCAGCTGGGCCTGGGTGGCAGTGCCGCTGCCAGCTGATGAATCACTTTCCAATGAGGGTGCCGTACAGGCTGCCAGCTGTGCTGGTACAGGCTCCCGATCAGCCTGGCTGCACCCTCCCCACCGCTCCCACATAGGCAGGAACAGGGAGATGAGGAGACATCACCCCTCGGGCAAGCAGCAATTAATCTGTGTGGAAGACAGGCCAAAGTCGGGAGAGGGGGACCACCAACCTGCCAAGGGGCCCTGGCTGCCCTCACCAAAGGGTTGGCTGGGCTATCTAGGCACTCAGTCCACCCAGCATCGGATGCATAAGCCCACCTTCCCCTGCAGCCTGTGGAGAGACGACATGAGTGCTCTGGTGCAGTGTAAAGAGCATGGATCTGAGAGTCAGTAGAGTCAGGTTCGAATCCCTGCCCCCACTTACGTACTGTGAGACCTGAAGCTTTTCCTGAGCCTCCTTCTCCACAATGCGAAGCACAGTTGCAACTACTCAGGGCAATGGTGAAGAGTGAATGGAATGATTTGTGTGAAGTGCCTGGCAAACAGAAGATGTGCAAGAAATAGCAATTTTGCTCCCCAGAACTCAGCTGCCTACCTACACCCAGAGAACCCACCTAGGACCATGAAGCAAACACAGAACACCTCTCCCAGGCCAGCAAAGCCCCAAAAGTAAAGGACAAAGTGTGAGGAGGTAACGATCCATGATCATCCAATCAAGGAAGAGCTTGATGATGGAAAGAAAGAAGAAGCAACCCCTGCAGGGACCCTGTGTCCAACTGGTCTCCAGGCCCCAGCCTTACCCTGTCCAGCCAATAAGCCCCAACACCCCAGACCTTTAAAATAGTTCTGACCAGGCTATTGTTAAAGCCCCAGGTGGCTCCTGAATTGCCAACAGAGCAAAGAGAAAAATTCCTCAGCTTGGCATTCAATACAGGTTCCAAATCTGCTACATCTTACCCTTCACCATGAACCTCACTCTTCCAGTCACACAGAGCAGCTCCTCATTCCCAGAATATACCAGTATCCCATCAACTGATATGTCCTTTGCAAAGGCATCTTACCAGCGTCCCATCTGGCAATCAACTGTGTCCACACCTGCTCAGTCTCACATTCCAAAAGTTGAGCCAAGATGTAAAGAGATGCCTCTCCTTTGAATAACTTCATCAAATCTACGACTCTGTGTTTGCAGACCCAGTAACTGCAGACCTAGGAAGCATAAGGGTTTGGGGAAACTCAAGTTAGGAATATATATCACAGGTTAGCTTCTGGGATCTAAGCAATCAAGACCATTCAACAGGCATCTGAGAACAGAACTAGGAGTTGGGAATCTGACTATCCAAGCTCACATCACTTGATTCTTCACTTATCTGGGTGACCTTGGGACAATTTACCTACCTGCTCCAAGTCTTGAGCTCTTCGTGTTAAGAGAGATAGTGATCGCCAAGTTGTCATGAGGATTCAACTAGGAAATACATAAAAAGTCATAGTAATCTCCAAAATGTCTACAGCTGTGCCAATCACAATCATCATTACAAATAATTATTAATATTCTTCATCCAGTTGCATTATAGGTTTCAAACAAAGAAATCTATACCCAGAAAGTATGTGGGGAAAGGCAGTGGGGTCAAACTGGATATTTATTTTACTGAGAACTTTTGACAAAATAAAACATTTCTCCTATCCATGCTCCATCCTTGCTAGTCCAAATGCTGAATGATGCTTCCATTTAGGGCTTTCCTTCTAAAAATAAATGATTACCAACTATTGAGATGGCATATAGTCATAGGTGGGGAAAAATCTATCATGACTTTTAGTGAGATTTTGCAGTTGATAAAGTCTCTTCCAGTTAGGACCAAGTTCTTATCAAGCTCGAGATCCCTGGGTTTGATTTTACTACAGGTTCCAAGGGTTAAATATACTGTTTGATCCCCATGGCATGAATTCTGCAAATCCACTTTGAGAATCCTAGGCCACCAGAGCAAGTCACTCAAGTGTCCTATATTCATGGAGAGCCCTTTGAGATAGAACTGGATTTGGAGGTTTGGGACTGAAACTCCAAACTTGCAACTATGCTGGATCATCCATGTCCTGGATTAGAAATGAACTGAATTAATTTCTGCGTTAAAAGGAGATTTTTGGTTTAATGGGCATGTTTAAGTATCATGCAGAGTCGTTTCTAACTGAGCAAGCTAACAGTAAGAGGGCCAGCCTCCAAAGTAGTCCTCAGTTTAAGAACAGTTTCAGGCACACAAAGCAAGGATGCAGAGACCGCTGACAGGCCACCAAGGAGGAGCATGCATGTAAGCGCAATGGCTGCTAAGAATGTGTGTCCCTGCATTTTTCAAAGAAATAGAATTATGAGACTCAACATCCTAAGGATGCTACTGGATGGGAGACTAATGGCATACTATTGCAATTGTTTCCTGTGCTCTGTTTGTCTGTGTACACTTACCTACCACTTATCCCCTATCACCCCTGCATATATTACGTTCGTCTCTGAAGACATGACATTCTATGCATCCCCAAACTACTGTGACCTGGAGAAGCTAAGTACATTGTGTTTGGTCCTTTCAGACTAATCCGTTTTGTTGGGGAAATTCTCTACAATTGCCATTCACAGAATCCCAATCTGATCTAGTATAAGTCAAAAGGGAATTTGCTATAAAAATTCTACGAAATCTCATGAAATCCAAGAACAAAAATAAAGTGGAGCTTCCATCAAAACAGTAACCAAGGACATCAGCACCTCCAAAACACTCTCTTCCTTCTCTGTTTCTTCCATGCATGGGTTTCGTTAGGCTCCTCTGGACAATAGGCTCCTCTGCTCTGGAGTCCCCTGTGACCTTCAGCAAAGTCAGAAACCCTCTCCAGAGCATCTTCTTTCCAGCCATGACCACAGAGACCCTTGTGATCTGGAGAACTGTAAATCGAGCCCTGGAAGTTCAAAGGGTCTACACTACCCAAGAGCCAAGGTTAGATGCAGTGCAGCACTATGGAATTTTTTTTTTTTTTTTTTTTTTTGTGGTGCTGGGGATTGAACCCAGCGCTTTGTGCATGTGAGGCAAGCACTCTACCAACTAAGCTATATCCCCAGCCCTAGTACTGTGGAATTTTAAAATGGTCCCAGGAGATCCTTCTATCCCTCTTCTCTTTGACCACCCTACTTCAGCCATTTTCCCTAAAATCCACCACATTCTCCTTCCTCAGGACCTTTGCACATGCTGCTTCCTTTGCTCAGAAAGTTGTTTCCCACAGATTGGCACATGGCTCATTCCCTCCCTGCATTCAAGTCTCTGGTCAAATATTACCTCCTTGGGAAATCTACCAAAGGAGTCCTTATCACCACCAGACTTATCTTTCCAATTTCTGCCTCTGTCTTCACATTACTTCTCCTCTTCTGTATGACTGAAATCTCCCTCCACTTCTCTCTTATGGGAACTTGGATTTAGAACTATCCCAAACTCCCAGCTCATCACTTCATCTCAACATTAGTAACTTAATCAGATCTGGAGGGGGGAAAAACCTTCTTCCAAAAAGGTAACAAGTGCAGGTTCTGAGAATTAGAACATGGACTTATCCTTGGGAGCATCCGTCTATCACAGTCCAGGGGTGAAGTAATTTTACTGCCCCTCTTATTACGACTTGGTCATCCTCACCGTACAATTGTACAGCGAGTGGGTCCTATACACATACAGGTCCCTCTTCCCTTTTCCCCCTTTTTCCAGAGAAGTTGTATTTTTTATCTCAGCTTTTTTTCCCATCAGAAAAGCACCTGGGAGACTGTAAGGTACAGAAAGTAACCGCATGGCCTTGGGTTTGGGATTATGGGGCCGCCATTTGCTAGCTACTGATTGTGGACAAGTCATTCACCCTTCATGGATTCCAGAGGGGAGGACTCAGTGTGTGCCAGCCTGTCTTCATGAACTGGCCCCTTCATCCTCCCAACAATACAGTGAGTTGGGTACTCTTTTCAAATCATCCATTCATGTATGTTTTATTTTGGCACAATTCCAGCACCGTGGGTACAGCAATAAACGGGTAGGCAAGACCCATGCTTTCATGGAAATTATTTTCCAACAAGTGAAGAAAGAGATTGAGGAAACAAAGGTAATTACAGAAAATGATAATGGCTGTGAAGTCAATTATTTAATGTAATAATATGAAGACAGAGTGGTAAGGGACTCCTTCAGGTAGGGCTGCCTAGAAAAGCCTCTTCCGGCAAACGCCATTTGATCTGAGATGTGGATCATAAGAAAGCATCATGTGAAGATCCAGGAGAATAACTCTCTGGGTGAAAACAAATTAATGCATTCATGGGATATAAGTGACGAGCAGGTCAGGAAACCCAGGTGCTGAGAGGTGAACGCCTTGCCTAAGATTGCTGTGCTGGTAAAGACGGAAGCTGGGACTTGAATGCGGAAGCCCTAACCCAAGAGCCTGCGCTCTTCAGCACTCAGATGGTCTCTTACCTCCCGCAGTCATTGACATTGAAATGAGGACTGACAGCGATGCTATCAGTCATGTTTATTGTCTCCATTGTCCGTTTCCAAATGACCAGAAGAGCCTCCAGGTCAGGCCCTGGAGAACAAGGGACAAGAGGAGATGTCCACTAGCCTGCACTCGTCTCCAAGGGAGGATGTCAGGGAGTTAGTTCCCACCTGGTCCTTCTTGCACAGCCGTCCACCTGTGCAGGTCTGCAGTGGGCACAGGCTGGAAGGAAGCCCTGACTCTTGACACTGCTCCAGAACTGCACAAGCCTGAGAGGATTGCCACCTTAAATTCAGCACCCTGGGAACCTCATTTGCTTGCACTAGTCCCCGTCCTGGCCCCTGACCCAGCTCTTCAACAGGATGTTGTCACTCTGTGGCCTTCTACTACCCTTCCTTGCCATCCCTCAGCTGTGTCTGTTAAGTCTAGGTAACCTGGGATCCAGCCAGGCCCAAACCCTCTCCCCTGGGGCTGAAGTCCCAGCGTACCCAATGCCCCAGCTCACCCCAGCCAGGACCCAAGTCTGGCTGGCAACTCCTCCACCCAGGTGGTCGCACCTGGTCATGAGCTTCCAAGGATGTGTGTGTCCCTCAGAATGACAGCTCTTTTATCACTGGGTGTCACCCATGAGTCAGGGAAGGGATCAGGTGATAAGACTGTAAAGTCATGTTTCCAGAAAGGCCGACCAACCTTCTCTGACACCACACCTGGACTGGCAGCTCCTTTGCCAACTTCTCCACTGTCTTATGATAATGAGCAACATGCTCATTAATAACTCTTCCCCTCCCCCCTTCACGAGTCACAGCCACAAGGGGAACCAGCAGGTGCAGGGGGCTCACAATTATCCTTCATAATGCATGGTTGGCAATAAACCCACTCTGAGGCTGGAACAACCCGGATCCTGCTCTGTGCAATGTCTGCAATCACTAGAGTAATTAAGGGCAGAGCCACAGGGTGGAGAGAAAGTGTGTTAACCCTTGTGAAACCACTGAGCCCACAATTCTTGGGAAGTTGGAAAATTCAAGGAGAGATGCTTCTCATGCACTAGAGGAAAATGGTCAACTTCCAGTCTCGATGTTCCTGCCTGTATCTCTAGTATTTCTCTTCAAAGAACCATACTGCCATTACTGCCTCTGTGAATACTCCTCAAATCTCTGTGTTCCATCCTATCCTCTAATCCTTGCGTTTCTCCCTGGTTCCTGGATTCCACTGGCATCCCAAGTCAGTCCATCAGTCCAGAACTGAGCTCATCTGAATATAGGCACCAGACTCTTTCCCAAAATGGAGCAACCTGGGTTCAAGAGATCATGAGGTTAGAAGTAGCAGCTGTGGAGGAAAAGAAATTCTTAACCACGACTGAGCAGAGGGGACCATCCAGGGTCATTAAACAGGTGTGGAAATCATAAATGCATAATGAACTCGATCTTCACAGCTGATTAGGACTGGCAAGAGGATGTCACAGGAGCAGGACATGACCATGACACCTAGATAGGGCATAGAAGAGAGTAGATCCAGGAAGAGCTGGTAGACTGCGAAGAACAAGCACATAAATACCAATGGGGTCAGAATGAGGTCAAAAAGGCAAGTCAATGAGAGTGAGGGAAATCAGGAGGAAGAGCCGAGCAGGAGCTCTTAGAACCTAAGATTTCAAAGGCCGAGAGTTCAGGTCCACGCTATGGCACAGACAGGAAGTTGTCCACAGGGACAACCCTTGAGTACCTCCGAGAACACCATTCTTAAAGAATTCAATGAAATTGAGCAATATGGCGGCCCTGCTGGATGAAGAAGAGTGAATGATGGTGGGGGATCCAGGCTAGAGAGGAAGCCTGCAGTGTGGAGGAAGTATGACCTTGGTCCCAAGCAAGACTGACATCCCAAGCCCTACTCCACCTATTAGAGTGTGTTCCTAAAGCAAACCTCTTAGCCCCATACTTCAAATAGAACTTACAAAACTTTACACCAAAAATGCAAAGAACCCAATCAATAAATGGGCCAAGGAGCTGGACAGACACTTTACAGAAGAAGATATACAGGCGATTAATAAATATATGAACAAGTGTTCAACATTTCTAGTAATTAGAGAAATGCAAATTAAAACAACTCTAAGATTTTATCTTACTGCAATTAGAATGACTATTATCAAACACAAATACGATACTAGATACTATTATCAACAAATACAAATACTATTATCAACACAAACGATAATAGATGTTGGTGTGGATGTGGGGAAAAAGGTACACTCATACATTGCTGGTGGAGTTGCAAATTGGTGCAACCACTTTGGAAAGCAGTGTGGAGAATTCTCAGAAAACTTGGAATGGACCCACCTTTTGACCTAGTTATCCCACTCCTCAGTTTATACCCAAAGGACTTAAAATCAGCATACTACAGTAACGCAGTCACATCAATGTTTATAGCAGCTCAATTTGCAATAGCTAGATTGTGGAACCAACCTAGATACCCTTCAACAGATGAATGGATAAAGAAACTGGCATATATACACAATAGAATATTATTCAGCCATAAAGAAGAATAATACTATGGCATTTGCAAATAAATGGATGGAATTGGAGAATATCATGCTAAGTGAAATAAACCAATCCCAAAAAACCAAAGACCAAATGTGTTCCCTGATAAGTTAATGGTGATATATAATGGGGGCAAGGAGTGGTTAGTGAGAGAAGAATGGAGGAACTTTAGATTATGCAGAAGGAAATGAGAGGGAGGGGGAAAAATGAAAAATGGTGGAATAAGACAGACATCATTACCCTATGGACACGTATGATTACACGAATGGTATGAATCTACATTGTGTTCAACCATAGAAACAAAATGATGTACCCCATTTGTGTACAATGAATCAAAATGCAGGCTGCAAAAAATAAAAAATTAATAATTTTTTAAAAAAAGAATACTTAACCTCAGTGCGGTGGGGATGGGAAGGACAGTAGAATGAGACAGAAATTATTACCCTATATCCATGTATGATTACACTACTGGTGTGACTCAGTGCCATGGACAGCCAGAAAAATGAGAAGTTATGCTCCATTTGTGTACAATGTGTCAAAATGCATTCTACTATCATGTATAACCAATTGGAACAAATAAAAAAAATTTTAAAAGAATACTTAACTTCAGGGTGGTAATGAACATTTTAAATGACGGTTTTCTGTGCAGTTGGGAGCTGTTCTGTGATCTGTTTCTACCTCTTACCCTTGCTCAGCCCGCCAATGTAGAAATTGCTGATCTCTGACTTTCCTCCAAAGTCAGCCAGCTTCCAGAAAGGCTAGGCCGGTGGGAGGCCCTAGTTGGAGATTAAAAGGCAGGAAGAAGGAAACCCGGGTGCTTTTCCTACTTGCTCCCTGCAGTCTACCTCCCCGTAATCTGCCAGGGCAACATCTCCAGCAAGAGCAGACTCTCCTTCGTGACTTTCATTCCCGTGAATCAGGCCTTTCCAGGTTCAACTTCTGTCCCCCCAACTTGATAGCTCCATCTCTTCCCTTTGTCCATCCCTGGGGACCGCAGTGACTTCCCACCATTGCATGAACTTATTGCCTTAACATCTCTGATTCACCTCTCAACTTTTCCTTCACCTGTGTAATTAAGTCCCTCTGTTTTATGTAGAATGTTTCTGTTTTCTTTGTTGGGCCTCTGTGTGACCAGAGCTTAGTGTCGTGCTTCACAAAGAGGAGGGATTAAAATAGCTTGTAATTGTTATAATTATGTTTAGATTAATAATATTAGTACTTGGTTTACCAAGATCTTTGAGAACGTGGTACTTGTTCCACAAAGATGTGAGCAGGATGTGTACAAGGTTGTATAATGACCCACCCTGTGCTTCTAAGGACAGAGGTGACAGATCAACAATTGCAGGTGGGTTCATTTTCTTGGATCTCTGAATCTCAGTTCCAGGACAGCATCTGAGTGCTTGAGTATATCCCTAGTGCCTGACCCAGGGCCTGGCACAGAGCAAGGCCTTCAATAATGGTTACTGAACTGACCTGAAATGTTTCTGGTTGAGTGGTCAGAATAGTATTGAAGTCTGGAGACCCTGAACTCAGGTTGCAGGATCTTACCTGCGTATACACAGAAATTTTAGAAATCAGGAATGTATCAGGAAGGGTAGGATTAGGACAGAATGAATGAGACACTCACCTCAGGCACAAAATTAAAAGGAATGCCAAGAAAATCCGGCAATCAGAATAAATAATACAATACAGCAATATTTTAAAAACCATAATTAATGCAAAAATCCATAATGAACAAAATATCAAAATTTGAATAAAGACAGGATTAGTGTTACTGATTTTTCCTTTGCCTCAGGCTCCAACATAGCTTGGCACATGTTGACTAAAACTGTGTCGCTGCTTCCAATCATTCCTTTACTGAAACTTCAGGGAGCTTATGGCCCTGGGTTAAACATCTAAATCCCAACCCCCTAAACACACAAGCTGCTGTCCAAGGTCTGCATGGAGGTTGTGACTGTCCAGTTTCCTATTATCAATTTAGCACTAAAACTATTTTTACAAGTAGAAATTTTTTTTCAAATACATAAATGAATGAACAAAAGACCTCTTCTGCATTCTGGAGATCCCAACAGAGTCACCGAAAAGATATTTTAACAATGCACTTTTCTTAGGGAAAAAAAAAAAATAGGTCAAACTCTAGGAATCAGAGATGTAAATTGAAACAATGAAGTTCAATTTTTCATGCCTAGAATTAGCAAAGATTTAGGAGATTGACAATACCCTGTATTGATGTGGAAAACAAGAAAGGACATTCCTATGTATTATTGCTAAGACTGAAAATTAATACAGTGTTTCTGGATAGCAATTTGGCAACATGTAACAAAAGACCTTGAAAAGTACATTTCTTTTGATGAGCAATCCCACTTCAAAGAATTATTCTAAGAAAATAATTAGGCAAGTGCCAGAATATGTATCTTCCAAGGAGTTTCATCACAGTATTGTTTAGATCTACAAAAACTGAAAAATAGCCTAGAGGTCCAAAATTATTGGGTTTATTATTATTAAGAAATATTAATAAAAATAGGGACTTTGTATGAAGGCACACCATACAACCTTTCAAAATAATGATGTAGACCTCTATTTACTTAAAGCAGAAGAATATCCCAAAGGCCTTAAATGGGACAAAAGATCATGAAACAGTGTGTATGTAATGTAATCATCAAATTTAAGAGTTTCCAGAAGGCTGACTATAGGTGGTGATTATCTCTAGGTGGCCAAATCTTAGATGATTTTAATTTTTTGGTCTTTCATTTCTCTGAATTCTCTAAATTTTACACAATGATCACATAAAACTATATACTTCAGTAACCTCTGTTGTATTCTGCATCTTGAGTTTCCCAGCAAGAGTAAGTTCAAGTTTTCATTATCACCTTTAGCTACTGTGGGGATTCCTTTGTTATATAAATTATGTCATAAAATACTATGCCCAATTCTTCTCAACAAAGGAGAGTCTGTTTGCTTTCCCTCACCTAATGCCCCAACACTCTCCAGAAATATCTCTGAGACTGAGTAACCAGCTTTGCAGACCACTCTTGTAGGGAAGTTCTCCAAATGTCACTTGTTTTCCATCAAAAGGTTGATCCCATTTACTTACAAAAGATAAACTTTCCAGGTCCCAAGACTATTTTGTTATTTGTGGAATGGAGATAGGTATTTCCCTCACAGGTGGACCAAAAAGACAAAATTAGTGAAAGAAACCAGCACGAAGTGCATCAAGCAGGCTAAGTCAAGTAATGCTGCAATAATGAACAACCCCAAAATCTCCAGGCCAAACAACAAAGTTTTATTTCCTACTGCACAAGAGTCTGTTGGGACCTCTGCTCCACATGCTCCTCCCTCAAGGACCCAGGCTGAAGGAGACTCCATTCCCATGACAAGCAGAGGGAAGGAAACGTGGCACCTAATAGACCCGTTTAAAGCTTCCACCCAGGAGTGATCCGTGTTGCTTTGCTCTCATCTCATTGGCCAAAACAAGCCACATGGTCACAGACCAATTCAAAAAGAAAGGGAAATTTAATGAGACCATATGTCTAAGGGTCCAAAAACAAGAAATACTGATGAGTAGCAAACTCACCCTCATAGTAGGCTTTCAAAAATGCTTTTTGCATAAGAAGAAATACATGAAACCCAGCTCAAGGGCAAAGGCCTCTGATGTGTGTCAGGATTGTGCTACGTAGAACTTACAGTGAAGAATCAATTAAATAAATTTTAGCAAAGCCACTCTGCTAGTCAGGACAAGAGCTGGGAGTTTATGTGAGAAATTGTGCCCTATCCATCACGTCCATGCCTGCTGATGCTACTCTGCGTAGCTCTGTCTTTACAAGTCTCTTTCTTCCTCATCTTCCAGAAGCAAGTACTATTGACTGCTTGAGGGGGATAAGGGGATTGGAAAGTCCCTGCCATGTGCATAATCAATGTTCCTGAGGTGCACAGCAAGGTTGGTCCAAGGACCAGGAAAAGACAGTACCTGGAAAGGCTCTGGAGCCGCCTTCTCCTGTGTGCACGAGATGCAGGGGTGGAGAGAATAGGAGAAAGACATGAACCAGAGAGATCATATCCTGTAGAGGTCAGGAAGAGGAAAGCTTGGCACTGGGAACGGAGTGTCATCATTTCCTTTACAATTATAAACTGAAATGCCTTGCTATCAACTAAATCATAGATCTGGTTTATCTTAGGTTCTGTTGGACCAAGAGAAAGAAGAAATGCTGTTTAATCAGAAAAGAGAACAAAATGATAACTTCAACTTTGGGGCCTACCGCACCTTGGAAGAGATTTCCCAAGAAATGGATAACCTCGTGGGTGAGCACCCTGATCTAGTGAGCAAAGTGAATCTTGGCTCTTCTTTTGAAAACCGACCCATGAACGTGCTCAAGTTCAGCACTGGAGGAGACAAGCCAGCTATCTGGCTAGACACTGGAATCCATGCTCGAGAGTGGGTTACACAAGCTACTGCATTGTGGATAGCAAATAACATTGCCTCCGATTATGGAAATGATCCTTCCATCACCTACATTTTGGATACCATGGCCATCTTCCTGCTGCCAATCACAAACCCAGATGGATATGTGTTCTTTCAAACCCAAAATCAGATGTGGCGAAAGACTCCGTCCAAGGTCTCTGGAAGCCTCTGTGTTGGTGTAGATCCTAACCAGAACTGGGATGCAGGTTTTGGAGGACCTGGAGCCAGTAGCAGTCCTTGCTCTGATTCATACCATGGACCCAGGGCCAACTCTGAAGTTGAAGTGAGATCCATAGTGGACTTCATCAAGAGTCCATGGGGAATTCAAGGCCTTCGTTACCCTCCACAGCTATTCCCAGCTGCTCATGTACCCTTATGGGTATAAATGTACCAAGTCAGATAACTTTGATGAGCCGGATGAACTGGCCCAAAGGGCTGCCCAGTCTGTGACAAGCCTGCATAGCACCAAGTACAGAGTGGGACCAATATGCTCAGTCATCTACCAAGCCAGTGGCAGAAGCATTGACTGGTCCTTTGACTCTGGCATCAAGTACTCATTTGCCTTTGAACTGAGAGACACAGGCCACTATGGCTTCCTCTTGCCGGCCAAGCAGATCTTACCCACAGCTGAAGAAACCTGGCTTGGTTTGAAGACAATCATGGAGCACGTGCGAGACCACCCATATTGGGGCGCTGTGGAATAGACAAACACCATTAAAACTCTTTGGTTTAAAGCCAAAAAAAAAAAAAAAAAAGATGCAGGGGTAGAGGGTCCACGTATTCTGCAGGACACACCCAGTCCCTGGGCTAAAGTGGAGGCCACTCCATTAGAGTGCCTGTCCCTTACTCATCTTTTGGAAAATGCATGTCTACTGGCCCAGATACTGGAGAGGATGTGTCCTTATCCAAGTGTAGAAGACAAGTCCTGACACACCCATCGGGCTCTCCTCACCATCACACACAGGCACCCTGCACACACGTGCACACACATGCAGTCACCTGTACACAGCCCACGCCCACTTGCATTGCACATCATTAATACACCGTATGAGTCTGAGCCACAGGCAGCAATCACTTGTGCAGCAGCCACGGGCACCTGACCCAGCGACGTGAGTTACGGTCATCCCTGGTGCATGTGTTTTGCTAAACTATGTGAAATTGCTCTTTCACTGGCAGTTTCAATTGGTTCAAACCAATGCAGGCACAGCTACTTAAAACCACAGCTATTTCATACATGTACACACACACACACACACACACACACACACACACACACACAGAATGCACCACCACACATTCAACTCCACCTATTGTCCTACCCAGGCCATAGGCTCCTTGGCAGTGAGTTCAATCACTGTCACTACCAAGGCTGCAATTAAAGCTCCACTCTAACCATCCAAAACATCAGTCCCTGGGGCTTGGCCTCTGTGGCCCTGGCTTCACTCCAGCAGTTGCGTTCAACGTCTGCCCCCACCCGTGGCCTGTCCACTTAGCCTCATCCTTAATCGCAGAAGCACCAGTCTCCCTTCAGGCAAAGGCTGCCGAGATGGCACGCAGCCTCGCTCTCTGTCTTGGAACTCCAGCCCCAACCTAAAACACCACACAATCAAGGCACTCCTGCTAGGGCGCAGGGGGGAGATTCATTGACCCAGAAGGCCCCAGGACTCAGAACTGCCAAGGTGACCTTGAAAGTAGTTATCGAGCACTAATTATATGTGTCTTAAGCCATTTTCTGCTGCTATCATAAAATATCTAAAACTGGAAAACGTATAAACAAAAGAAATGCATTTCTCACCGTTCTGGAGCCTGGGACACCCAAGAGCAAGGACCAGCAGTGGGTGAGGCCTGTGTGCTGCATCACAACATGGCGGAAGGGCAAATGAATACACGCAAGAGAGCAGGAGGCAGGGGCCAAAGCCAGGCCCAGTCAGGAGCCCACTCCCTCCATAACAACCAAGTCCCACAATAATGCCATTAATCCTTTCATGAGGGCAGAGCCCGAGTGGTGGTCTCACGAACCCATCTCTTAAGGACTCCACCCTTTCAGACTGTTACAATGGCAATGAGAAGACAGAGTGAGTTTTGGAGGGAATGTGGCCGGGTGGTTCACACATTCAAGGCAGGGAGGCAAACATTTTTTTCTAAGGCACAAATAAACATAAAATTCCAACTCTGAGAAATAGTATGGAGGAGAGGTACACAATGCTGGAACATTTGCCTCGGACTCTTTGACTTCAGAATAAAATAATGGCACCAACCTCACACAGCTGTAGTGAGCATTAGGCCAGTGTGTAAAGTACTCATGAGAGGGCACCAGGCAGTGTTAGTTCTGTCTTTACTGTTAGATTATTCCACAGGGAGGGAGTGACCTAATCAGAGAGATGAGTAAGGGCTTCCACGTGAAAATGGCAGCTGTGGATACCTGAAGGGTAAGTACGAGTTGACAAAATGAAGGAGAAAGGACAATGGGACTTGTGCAAAGTCCCTGTGGCAGGAGAAAGCGTGGGCCATGACAACAACAGCTAAAGGCACCCATTATTTCAGTGTAAACAGTGACAAAGTGGGCATCCAGCATGAGACTGGAGGGATTGACAGGCACTAAATCAGGCAGGGCTTTGGAAGGCAACATAAGAAGTCAGCATTTATAGAACAAAAGCTAAACCCAACTAAACCCAATGAAAGGTCATTACGGAGTTTTAAGGAGGACTCTGAAGCCAAGTTTAGGCTTAATGAGAAAGAATGTTGTGACTCTCCTGGACACAGAAGGTAGAAACCAGTGCCACGTGCTTCAAGGACTTACCACTCCTAAACTATGAATGTATTCATCCAAACTCTTGTGGTTGGAAGTGACGGAAACCCAATTCAAAGAAGCTAATGGAAAAAAAATAATAATACCACATCAGATGATACAGTTGGGAAGTTGAAGGCTCATCACTGGTCTAAGGCACAGTCAAACTCAAGTGATCTTGTCAGAACTCCATCCTTCTGTCATTTGACTTTGTTCACCACTTCTTGGATGTATCACTAAGTGAGCCACCCCCTCCAAAAGGTGACTATGATGACCCATGGCAGCCCCAACTCTGTTCTGTCACTAAAGCTCACATTGCTAAGATGTCAATTCCACCTTTCCTGAGGTAGCTGGCAAAATCCCAGAAAAGACTCTGATTGGTCCAGCCAGGATCACATGCCCACCTGAGTGAGAGTGATGTCAGTTTCCCACAAGCCATCAGGGCTGAGCAATATCTTACTAGACAAGGGGACAGCAAGTGTTAGTTCCTACAAGAATAGCAACTGGGCAAACAAAAGAAAATATGTGTCCATATAGGGTTTATGTGGCCTGTCCACAATGTCACGAGCCTGGCTAATTCCAGGCTCACCCTTGAGCATGTCCACATGTTCCTTCCTGCAGAACCTGCTCAGCCAGTGGAAGTTTTGCAGGGCTTGGAATCATGGAGACAGAAACTCTCCCAGAGCTTCAGGGATGCCATGGTTGAAGGATAGAGAGCTGAGAACTGGTAGAAAGAGACCCTTCAGAGGTAAGAAAAGGCAATTGTAGCATGTCTCCAAACCAAAGGGATCAGAAGCAGAAACGGCAAGGCCAGCTTGGAATAGGCACAGGGGAGGAGAAAGCAGAGGCTGGCCTGGAGGGAGCAAGCAGGTGGGCAGTGTGGGTGATGTCCTGGGAGAGGCACTGATCTCTTGGCTGGGTGTATCCCCCTGGAGCACTCCCCGACTCAGGCCAACCTCCCTCCTCTCTTGAAATTTTTACCTATCGTGACTCCTCTGAGGCCTATTCTGCCCCAACAGCTCCCATAATCCTGATTCTTTTCACTCAACATACAAAAGTAACTCAAGTGTCTTCATTTCTTTAAAAAAAAAAAAAAAAAAGTCCTTTCCCTGAATCTGCATTTCCTCTTATCTGAGTAACACTTGGTGAGTTATGTGAGGCATGGTCTACTCAAAGTGAGGTCCACAGACAGAGGCTGTCCACAAACTGTTTATAATCTGTAACAGCTGAAGGCAGAAATTGAGCAGAAATGGTTAGAAACCTTAATCACAACTTTTTTTTCTTTTACAGACTGCATTTTGATTTTACAGACTGCATTTGTACACAAATGGGGTACAACTTTTCATTTTTGTGGTTGTCCACAATGTAGATTCACACCATTTGTGTAATCATACATGTACCTAGGGTAATGATGTCCATCTCATTCCACTATCTTACATACCCCCGCCCCTCCCCCCTCCCATTTACCTCAAGACAATCCAAAGTTCCTCCATTCTTCTCTTACCCCTACCCCTGCTCCACTCCCAGTTATGTATCATCATCCACTTATCAGAGAAAACATTCAGTCTTTGGTTTTGGGGATTGGCTTATTTCACTTAGCATGATATTCTACAACTCCATCCATTTATTTGCAAATGCCATAATATTATTCTTCTTTATGACTGAATAATATACCATTGGGTATATATACCACTGTTTTTTTATCCATTCATCTGTTGAAGGGCATCTAGGTTGGTTCCACAATCTAGCTATTGTGAATTGAGCTGCTATAAACATTGATGTGACTGTGTTACTGTAGTATGCTGATTTTAAGTCCTTTGGGTACAAACTGAGGAGTAGGATAACTGGGTCAAAATGTGGGTCCATTCCAGGTTTTCTGAGGAATCTCCATACTGCTCTCCAGAGTGGCTGCGCCAATTTGCAACTCCACCAGCAATGTATGAGTGTGCCTTTTTTCCCACATTCTTGCCAACACCTATTATTGCTTATGTTCTTGGTAATAGCCTTTCTAAGTGGAATGAGATGAAACCTTACGGTGGTTTTAATTTGCAAATCTCTAATTACTAGAAATGTTGAACACTTTTTCATATACCTTAATCACAATTTGACAGACCAATGATATATCCATTTAATCTAATAACAAAAGATGGGTCTGCATTTTGCATGTCTTTTTATTTCATTTTTCCAGTAATTCATTTTTAACAAAACACAATATTTGTACATATTTATGGGGTACAGTGTGGTAGTTTAATACATGTATATAATGTATAATGCTATAATCAGGGTAATTAGCATGTCCAGTAGTTCATTTTCACTCTATGCTACAAAAGTACCAGCCTGCGATAGGACGACAATTTTTAAATACACATACACATATATACACTCCTCTCCAGCAGTGATCTTGGGCTTCCTCGCAGCATGGTAGTCTCACGGTAGTTTAACTTCTTGCATATTAGTCGTATAGGAGTTGTATATTCCCTCAATTCAAGTGTTCCCCCAAAATAGAAGGAACCAGTTTTCTTAAAGACTAGCTAGACCCTAACAGGGACAGTACCATTTCTTCCCAGACTCTATTATCAGTCATGAGGCTAGGCAGTCCATCTCTCAGAGGAAGAATACCATCATCATCCACCACCAACTCCTGGCAATAGGGCAACTCCTAAGTGGTAGAGATCGGGGAGAACAACCTGAGTTTTTTTTTTTTTTTTTAGCTTTTAATCTTTTACAGACTGCATTTTGATTCATTGTACACAAAAATGGGTACATCATTTCGTTTCTGTGGTTGTGCACGATGTAGATTCACACTGTTCGTATAATCATACATGTACATAGGGTCATGATGTCTGTCTCATTCATCATTATGTACCTCGTTTGCTGTGCTCAGTCCTTTTTATCTATTATCCCATTTAATCCTTGCAACAATTATTCTCATTATGTAGAAAGAGAAACTGAGGTTTAGAGGGGCTAAATGGCATGCCCAAGGTCACGCAAATAGTAAGTGACAGAAATAGGACATAAACCCAAGTCTCCATGACTTCAGAGCTCAGTCTTAACCACTGGCTTGGCCACTGCCTGGCAGCTATGATTCACCTCAATCATCACTCACCCCAAATGTTGTTTGACCCACCCTTCACTCATCCCCAGAAGACTCACCTGGCCTGCCTAGGTTTCCAACCATGAAGCCGATCGGCCAATATCTCCTCCATGGATTTTTTTTTCTTAAAAAATAATGCTCCGTTCATCAGCAGTGAGTAGGGAATGACTTGGCAGCTCAAGAACTGCAAGTCATATTTCTGCAGGAAGCTGAAGAGGGACTGCCAAAGTACCTCTCAGCCCTGGCCAGGGTGGACAGGTAATTAGATTGAATCCACTCTTTGGCTCAGTTTCCTTCCTAAGCAGCTCATCCACTGAGCAATCCATCCTCCAGGCACCAATCCATCACCCGGGAGCACTGGGCCGTGATGGACGGGCTGGGCCATCAGCAGAGCCCTCGATGGATGGGTGTCATTCATCAATGTGGGGAGCCAATAGTCCTGAGTTACTCAGGCTGTGGCACTTCCACCCCCTTTTGGGGGCCACAACCAGGAGGACAGGGGCTGGGGGGCAGGGTGCAGAGCTAAAGGACTTCTCTGGGAGATGAGCCAGCTACCACGGGAACATTCTGTCTGAGCCACTCCAAAGTAGCAAGATGCTTAATGGGGTTTGTTGTCTGGACAAGGAGCTTATAAGAGAATGAGGATGTCATAGATAAGATCACAGACTTTGGAAAAATCACACTTGCCTGATACATTTTTGTTCTGCCTTCTTTCCCTTGCTGTGAAGGTCAAGCACGGTATTCACCTCTCAGCTACGTGTCCTATCTCATTCCAGATGTTTGCCCACACTTTACAGCCCTCTGTATTTAGGGTCATGTGAAGAGATCTGGTTAATGAAATATATGTGCAAGTAACAAGTATCATTCATATGTGACTGTGGCAATTAAAAAGTCCCTGTGAGATTCAGCAGCCTCTCCTTTCTCCTGCCACAACAGCCTAGAGACCTCATGTTATGATATTTGAGTTGCAGAATCCAAACAGCCTGGATGGCTGATCACCTGGAAGACAGATGCCCTGGGGGTTTGCACAGATCCACAGCTGATGTTACCTCAGCCAGAGACAAACCTTTGCTAGACTAAGCCATTGAGGTGGAGGATTGTTTGTTACTGCAGCACAACCCAGCCTACCCTGACAAATACTCTGTATCTGGGGTCAGCTAAGAGCCAGACAGTAAATACTTTTGGCTTTGTAAGCCAGATGTTCTCTGTATCATTTTCTTCATTGTTTTAGTTTACTTTGCTTTGTTTACAACTCTTCAAAATGTGAGAAAACATTGTTCGCTTACATGCCTTACAAAATAGTCCAAGGGCTAGATTTAGCCTATGGACTAAAATGTTCCAGCTCCTGCCCTAAATTATCAGGGTGTTGTAAAAATTAAATGAGATGATGAGCATGAGCAATTTTTTTTTTTTTAATGTTAGCTTAAGAGTGGTGATAACACTTGTCTAAAAGTAGTAAATATGCCGGGTGCTGCTGTGGGCATTGATGGTTTCACAATGAACAACAAACATCAGGGAGCTCCCATGTGTCGGGGAAGGGTGGTTGTGTTTGTCGTTGTTGCTGCCGCTGCTGTTACCGTGATGTCAGTGATGGTGGAGAGAGTAATGGGGGATGTGGGATTATAAAAGTTTAACCCAAATTGCAGCGCCTACACCCTTGTTTCTGCTCTGAACTGAGACAGTTGTCATGACCAGGACTTGAAAGATGCATCCCCATGATTTCCAAGGACCAAGTCATCTGGTTATTCCATGTAACTCAAGTATTATCAAAACTATTTGGTTAACCCAAGTTCGCACTGAATCCTACCTAGGATAAATGCCCTTGCTCTGCCACAAATGACCCCAAAGTTGTGCTCCCAAAGACCCTGTTAGCTGCAGAAGCCTCAAAGCTGCCTCGCTCATCTTGGTGTAGACACCCAGTCTGGATAATGTTCATGCCCACAGTTTGCTGGGATCAGGATAAAACCTTCCCTAATGTCTATGGATTTTGGATGTGGTTTCAGATCTCTATAATCAATCACAACCCACATTTCCTGAAAACCTGATATGCCCCAGAAACAATCTCATTACTAAGTAAGCTAAGGGTCGCATTATTCCTAAAGGAGGAAGCTGAGGCTCAGTGAAGTGATAAAACTCCCCCAAGGCTACATGGTGACTTAGTGGTGACCAAGGCAAAAAAAAAAATATATATATATATATATATATATGCAGCTCTAGCTGAGTCCAGAGTGAACATGCTCTGCCTGTCCAACCACACTGTCTTCCTGGAAAGAGAAGACTCATCAACCGTGCATCGGAGAAAGCTGCCCCGTGGAGGGAGTACTGCTCTCTTCTACTTCTATTTTTTTAAATGTCACACGAATTTTGATGAGGATAGCAATGAATCTGCAGATCCCTTTGGGTAGAGTGGACATTTAAACAAGAGTAAATTTTCCAACCCATGAACCTAGCATGTCTTTCCATTTTCATTTATGTTTCCATGTTCATTTATGTTTCATTTGTGTTTTCTTCAATTCCTTTCACTACTGTCTTGTAAGTTTTAGTGCACAAATCCTGCACTTACTTGGGTAAACTTATTCCTTGGTATTTCATTCTTTTTGATGCTATTATAAATGACATTGTTTTCTTAACTTTTTTCAGCATATAGAAATGGTAGAATATAGAAATACTGCTAGTACATAGAAATGCAACTGGTTTTTATGTTTTACATCCTGCCACTTTATCAAATTTATTAGAACAAAATACTTATGCATCCTTTGGGGTTTTCTACCTATAAGATCATTGCATATGCAAACAGAGACGATCTTACTTCTTCCTTTCTTATTTGGCTGTCTTTTATGTCTTTTTCTTGTCTAATTTCTCTGGCTAGAATTTCCAGTACTATCGTAAATAGAAGTTGTGGTGGTGTGCATCTTTGTCTTGTTCCTAATCTTGGAGGAAAAGCTTTCCTTTTTCACCATTGTGAATGATTTTTAGCTGTTGCCTTATATATGACCTTTACTATCAGAGTATATACAAGCAAAATAGAGAAAAGAAAAAAATCAACAAAGCTAAGAATGAGTTTTTGGAAATATAAATTTAATTGACAAACCTTTATCTAGAGTAAGAAAAAAGAAAACTTAAATAAAATTATAAATTAAAAGAGACATTACAACTAATGCAACAGGTACAAAATTATAAAAACTGCAATGAGCAATTATGTAGCAACAAATTTAAATAACCTAGAAGAAAATTATAGATTCTTAGAAACAAACACCCTACCAAACCTGCATAATGAAGAAATGGAAAACCTAGCATTTCAATAACAAATAAGGACATTGAGTTGGTAGTCAAAACCCTCCCAACAAACAAGTCCAGGACCAGATGATTTCACTGGTAAATTCTGTGAAAATTTTTAAGAAGACCTAATCTCAATTCCTCTCAAACTCTTCAAAAAAATTTAAGAAGAGGGGACATTCGAATTTCATCTTACAAAGCCAGTATTACCCTGATACCAAAACCAGATAAGGACACCACAAAAAATAAAACTATAAGCCAATATCCCTGATGAACATGAATGTAAAAATCCTCAACAAAACATTTAGTAACACATTAGCAAGATCATATACCATAACCAGGTGGGATTTATTCTGGAATGGTTCCGCATAAGCAAATCTAATTGTGTGATACGACACATTAGTAAAATGAAGAATTAAAAGCACATGATTATCTCAATAGATACAGAAAAGGCATTTGACAAAAATCACTTTCGTGATAAAAAAAAACTCTCAAGAAACAAGGGATAGAAAGAATTTAACTCAACCTAATAAAGGTCATATATGACAAATCTAATTGACATCATTCATAAATGGTGAATTAGGAAAAAGACAAGGGTGCTCATTGTCACCACTTCTATTTGACATAGTACTGGGAGTCCTAGCCCAAACAATTAGGCAAGAAAAATAAATAAAAGGCATCCAAATTGGAAAAAAATTATCTCTGCTTGCAAAGGACACAATCTTTTATGTAGAAAATTCTAAAGACTGAAATTCTTGAAAGTAAGGATATTTGATTCATTCCTGAATCTACTACTACCTGTGCAAAGCCAGGAATGAAAGGTGCTCACCCAGCACAGGACGTAGCAGACTCTCGGTACTTTCTGACTGCAGGTTAAAGACACACAGACTTCTCCTTGGGACTCCAGGGATGAGGAGAATGTGGTTAGACCTGTGATGAGGAAGGCTGGAAACCCATCACTCACATCCAAGTGCATCTGGATAGTCTTGTTCCTCCTATACATGGCCCTACAATCCATCCAGGTGCTTGAACTGGAAATTGACCAAACTCTCAAACACACAGGAGAGTCAGGCACTTCTCTCCATCTCGTCCACCTCCACCCAACCCCAGCCATCACCACCTCTTCCAGAACAACTGCATGAGCCTCCTCCTCATTCTCCCTGCTTTTCCTCTTGCTCCTTTCCAATATTTTTCCATGTTGTAGCCATAAAGATCTTTATAAAATGGAAATAAAACCTTGCTATTCTTCTAAAATTCTTCCCACTGCTTTTAACAGAGTGCTGATGTCTTCTCATTGCCCACAAGGACTTGGGTGGCCCGAGTCCTGCCTACCCCACCCCGCCCACCTCACCTGGTGCCACTCTCCTTCCCACTCACTTGACTCTTGATTTCTATGACACACCGAGCATCTAACATCTTGCAACTTACGCCAGTGCCTGGAATGACCTTTCTTTGTTCTCCGTGCCTAATTCCTTTGAGGTCCTTGGAGAGACCTTCTCTGGCCCCTGATCTAAGTGGTTCTTCTCACTCCACCTTGAATCTAATCACTACGTTTATTTTTTTCTCAGCACTTACCCTTTTAATTTGTTTACATTTGCTTATTACCCCTACTAGCCTATGAGCTCCATGAGGACAGGATCTTTGTCTGTCCAAGTCACAATAGTGTCCCCAGTGCTCAGCATACTGTCTGGCACACAGTACAATCTCAATTATTAGTTGAATGCATGATGCACGGCAAGAAAACCTTCCAAGAGGGACCACGAGCTCCCCAGGCCCCCTCTGAAAGAGCCTCGTCTCACCATGTCCACTGTCCACCGTCCACCTGATGACATGATCTCACCACACCCAGTTTCATTGAGCCATTGTCACTTTAGCAAAAGCTCCTTCCCACTGCACACTGACTCCTCAGAGAACGCTGAAGCAAACAAATGGCCTGCTTTACCTTCCTGTCCTCAGGCTGAGGACAGACTGTGCACCTGGCAGGTGCAGTAGGGAAGGTTGATGAGGATGCAAAACCTCCACTTCAAAACAACATCAGACGAGCCAGGAGGTACCAGCAGAATCTGGCTGATGTCACCTCAAAGTCACATGAAGGATCTTTGATAAATCAAGGAGAAAGTGAAAGATTACAGAAGATAAATAACATATTGATTTTCCAAGAAAAGGAAACAGTCAGATTCAATCCCAAGAAAAATTCTAGACCTTCTTATTAACCGGTCAGTTGGCAACTAATTTAAAAAGAATGAGGCAATTACCAAGATCTAATATCCATCCCCAGAGAATGTCAGATGAAATTATTCTAATTTTCTTTTTGATGAGGTTCTCATGTTTGGAACTGATAATATCTATATTTTAGATAAATATTCATTCATATTTATAGAGGGGTCTCCCTCTGCAGGCCCTGCGCCTCACTGTGAATGTAGTGTGACTAAAATCCTCGTCCTCAGGGAGGCCGCATGAGGCATGAGGAGGTACTGTGTGTGGTAGGATCCACGGTGATGAGAGCTAGGGAGAAACACCAAGGCAAGGCAGTGGGAGGGACTGCCAGGCAGGGAGTTTGGAGCACTAAACAGGGTGGTCTGGGGAGGTCTCAAGAAGGGGATATTTGAGCAAGACTGAAGAAGTTCAGAGAGAGAGCCATACAGATTCCTGGGGGCTGCTGGAGCCTCCCAGGCAGAGGAAGCAGCATGAGCTGACACTAGGTATGTGAGAGCAAGGCTGGGTGAGGGACACAGGCCCCGTGGCTGAAGCAGACACAGGGAGGAGGAAAGAGCGGCAGATGGAGGTAAGGAAGGGAGGTACAGAACAAGTAGGCCTGTGAGGATTTGGCTCTAACTGAATACATAGGCATGTAGCTGGGTCCACCTTAGCGCAACACCTCAGAGTTATGCAAGACAGGAGAACATGCCCTTTAGGTGACTCTCGAAGACATCAATGAGGTAAATAAGTGAGTGAGAGAATAGGGTAAAAGACAATTTTTAAATCAATGACCTGAGTTCAGCACGCAACTTCTTCAACCCAGAAATTCCACTCCCAGGTATACATCCAACAGAAAAATTCACTAGGTTCCCCTCCCCCAAAAAACAAATCAGGTTCTAGATTGCTCACAGAAGCACTGTCCACAATTTCCAAAATGTCCATCAACGGAAGAATGGATAAGTGTTCTCACACCGTGGAATACAAAGCAGGGAATGAATGATATGCAACCTCATGTGAAAATACGTATGGATTTTTAAATGAAAGAAGCCAGAATCAGAGTTTTATACTGTATTATTCCAGTTATATAAGGTCCAAAAACGGACAAAACCAATCTAGGCTATCAGAAATGAAATTAGTGGTAGACTTAATAGGAAGCGGTGACTGAGAGGGGGTTTCTGGGGTGTGTTAGACCCACTTATTGACCTTGGTACTGGTTATATGGAAATATTCTCCTTTTGAAAAGTCATCAAACTGTGCACATAAGATGATGAGCTTTTCAATTTATATGCAACACTTGAAAAATTCCTAATTATAAATAATCTAAATGTCCTAATTATAAATAATCTAAATGAAACCAATAAAATAGTAAGACTGAGAAGAAAAAAATAATTTTTTTATTTATTTTGGGCTGGTTCAAAGTCTATTCCTTATTAGCAGCAGGGCCTGGGCAAATCTCTGAGTCCCAATTTCCTTGTCTTTAAAGGGGAGGCTCCAAAACCTATTGAGTCTACCCACAGAAATAGTGTAGAATCTAACGAAAAGTGACAGAAATGACCTCCAGAAAATGACTCCCGCGACTCAGTGGTAGCTGTTGCTGATGGCACCTCCCCGGGGGTGTGCTCAGGATGGGCACAGTGTCTGCCGATGGCCACAGGTTCAGCTCTTGTCTTGCTCTTATGACTTTCCAGATGTAAAGATGGGAGCTCTTCTCTTTCAAAGGTTGAGAAATAACCGATGTCACAGAATTAAAATGATGTCAACAAATGTGAAACCCGGGACCAAAGCAGCAAAGGAAATTCAACAAGGGGAGAGTCCAGCTTCACACTTTGATATTCAAAGACAAGCACACAATGGTTGTGCCCGGACTCCAGGCCAGGGGAAAATCTAGAATCCTGAAGACCCTCTTGTATAATGTAGCATTGTTTTTTGACAGAAGTAGAAACACGGATCATAAGAGAGGACTCCTCTTCAGTTCCCTCTGCTGACCGGAGTATTTCTAGAGTCATGTCTACTTTGGGGACCTTCCCTGGCTTGTCCAGAACCTGAGACTCACTAAGACTTGCTCTCTCAGTCTACTGGTAACCTTTGAGCACAGATATATGGCCAAGGCTAAGGAACCCTGCTGTCTGTGGATCACTGCAGAAGACCATGACCTGGTGGTCACCCCGCCATTGAAGCAGCAGGTTGAAGGCCAGGGAATAGTGGAAGTACATTTGGCAGAACATTCACAGGATGCTGGCATGAGTGTGGATGTTTTCCACACCTTTAATCCCAAATCTGAAGGTGAGGATGTGGCCCTCGGGCATCATTGCCTGTCCTCAGCATAGGAGTCCAGGAATCCGTCGCCCTTCACCAAAGTCTAAGTGTCCTCCAGCAGAGGGGGTCTGTGGGGAGCCCCAGGGAAGACTGAGAAGGAGGGGGTTCTTACCAGATCCTGGTTCCAGTCCCAAGGGAGTCAAGCAAGACAGAAGGCCTGGAGACTCAGGGAGAGTTGGGGCAGGCAGGAGACATGTGGGCTGGAACAACCAGACATGACCTAACTTCCATCCTTAACACCACTTACACTGCCAGTTTCGCTTAGGGCCATGTCGTTAGGGAAAGGTGAGACTTTAGGCTGCCTTTGGAGACACACCTGCTGAGGTTACTGGAGACCCAGCGACTCACACAGAGCTGTACTTGGCATGGCCTGGCCTGAAGCTCTCTGAACCTCAGCAGGAGGGAGATGGAGAAGAAGGGAAAGCCAAGTCTGGCAGGCCAAGGCTGGCCACCTGGCAGTGACCCTGGCCCCAGGATGGGGAGGTCAGCCACCCAGCATTCAATGTCCGAAGAAGGATAGTAAACTCAGTTCCCTTCAATACCCAGATGTGTTGGCTCAGAGCAGGACACCAGACCATGACTGGAGACAGGGCCACAGAGTCCAGTGGAATAGGAAGTGTCAAGAGAGGGTCAGGCAGGGCCAAGCACCAAGCACAATGGGGTCAGAACCTCTGACTTGACGTTCTCAGTCAATAGGTAACTTCAGGGGGAGTGGGCCACCCTGGGGATTGAGCCCAGGGGTGCGTTACCTCCTCAGCCCTTGTCATTTTTTATTTTGAGACAGGGTGGCCTCCAATTTGCAATCCTCCTGCCTTAGCCTCCAGAGTCATGGTGCTACAGGTATGTGCCACAGCTCCCGCCAACAGGCAACTTTTGAGTGCTGCTACGTGAGCAAGCCAGAGGAAGCTTGCTATCAGTGGGTTCCCGTGGAAGACCATGAACTGCTGGACTCAGGTCACCCCAGGCATTGAAGCAGCAGGCTAATGGACTGGGGATAGCAACAGTGCCCCCGCCCCCAGCTGACCTGCTCACACCCAGTCAGAGCCTCAACAGGACCTGCCAGATCTGTCTGAGCTTCCAGAAACGACAGCAGCCCACAGGCCAGGGACCTGACCCTCTTCCTCCACTCCTCACCAGGGCTGTGTGCACACTGCCCTCCAGCTAGTGATGCAAACTTCCATCCAGGAAACTGGTCATTGCAGAGAAACCCTGAGTTGCATCTGTGGGCCAAGGGCAGGAACTCTTGGAGCAGGAACCCTGGGAAAGCCGTTCTTAGAGGCGGAGGTCATACAAACCTCTCTGCCGTTTCACAAAGCCACCCTCCTCTGGCTCCCAGCATCCGCTCCCCCTGCCCAACTCCAGCAGCTCCGGGGCCCCGTACCTGGTCATCTCTCCCTGCTTGTTCTTTAAAACTCACTCCGACTTTTACTTTTTTTTAATCCCAACTCCAGGGCATTTCCCAAACTCACTTTTCCACATCGGTTGCTTTTGATGCTGTTCTCCCAGGTGCCCATTCCGAAGGAAAAGCTCAAGACCCACCATTTCCCCTGGACATCAGGCCTTGGGTTCAAGGTTACTCTCCGCAGCAGTAGATGTTGCTGTTGTTTTATTTTCATGCATGTTAAAATTTGAAAAATCGTAACAAAGCTTGGCTTCTGCGGCTGCTGGGGCTGGGGCCTCACAATGCTTGCTGTCGGAGAGGGGCTGATTACCCAACTCCATTTATCAAAGTGTCACTTCTCTGACAGGCCCTAATAAATATCCTGCCAGAGACCCCGCACCTGGCAGCCGTGCCACTCGGCAACACGCCGCTAACCTAATTTGCTAATTGCTGCTTTCCCCATTAATTTTAGTCCTGTCTTGTTTGGTGTTGACATGGAGGGAAAAGAAATAGGGTGGAAAAAACAGGCAAGAAAGAAAATATCTCGGGGTCCCCAGCAGCCACCCCACCCACCCACCCTTCCCACACAACCACTCATTCCCACTCACACCTCACGACCAACTTCCTTCCCCTCTCTTTCCGCACCATGGCTGGGGGAGATGGAACGTTTAAAGAAGCAGGGGCCGTATTTCCCAGAGCCGAAACCAGGACCCATGCCCGCTAATAGGACATAATGTTTTGAAAATGGAGCAGTCGTAGAAAGACAAGGGACCTCAAGTCACTGTATCTAAAGAACTTTGTCAATATCTAGTCAATATTGTTGTCTTTCAAACAGAGAAGAGATCCACGGGCAGGAAGGGGTTAACAAGTCCAGCCCACTGGTCTTTCCCACGGCCAAGTCCCAGAGCCCTCACGCCCCAGGGTCCTCAGGTCAGCCCAGCACCCCTGCATCACAGGTGAATCGGCCTCCCTCTTGGCCTCCCTCCAAGCAATGAGGTCCAAGTGAACATCCCAGCCGCCCAAGGGGAGGCCTTCGCAGCCAGGACTACCTTGTCCGGCTCTTTAGCTCCTGATGAAAGACCCCAGCAGTGCCGAGGTTCCAGTTCAGGGTGCTCATCTATAGATTATTATTGTTGAACCCACTGGGTTCAAAAGCCTGTTGAAGAAGCAGCAAAGGCAGGAATGGAAAAGACGTCACCAAAAGCAAAGAGGGAGGAAGACACAACGTCTTATCTGAGATGAGCAAAAGTCCCCATCTATAAAAGGTGAATGGGTGTCTCACTCTCCAAGGACCCGAAGAGGCCCTCCTGTAACATCTTGGTGCTTGGTACTTGCTGGGGAGTTCAGCTGGTCGGTCCCACACTGGAGAGAGTGGAGCAGGCCACAGATTCTCTTCCTCTGGAGTCCTTCCTTATTGTAGATTTCATTCTAAGTAAACCAGCGACACCAAAGTAGACAGTTCTGTGGCCCTGGAATTTTTACTTTTAAGTTGACAAAGATAATGCGTGCTTGTTGCAGAAAAATTTACACCTTCCAAAAGGTGCAAAGAAGAAACCAAAAATCTCTCAATGCCCCATCATTTGTCACTCGGAGACTGTCTCCCACCAGCATGCAGACATTTTACTGTTTGCACAGCCCCCAGGACTCTGTTATTCTGCATAATTACGCTACCACATCACCTTTTTTTTCAGTCACATATAAGTACTGTTTCAAAGCCACTAAGCAAATCTGCCCAACAACCTTTTTAACCACCTTATGAGAATTTATTTAGCTATTCACATATAGATGGACCTTTTCCCTTTTCCACAATGCTGTGGTAAATAGCCTTGTGCCCACATCTTCGCACATTGTTCGGTTATGACCCGAGGATAAACAGCTAGAGGTAGAAGCCCCAGTTTAAGTCCTGTGCATGTTTACAATTTATATAAACTTTCTCACACTGTGCTTCCAGAAAAGGTGCATGAATTTACCCCTAACCGCATGGTATGGGAGACTTTATTTCCCTACTCCTTCAAGTTAATCAGTTCTTTTTTATTTTTGGATCACTGTCAATCTTAACAAATGATCTGCTTTTCTTTGCATTGCTGGATTATTTGTGAAGTTCAAGATGTTTTTATACTTGTAGGACATTCAAATATTTTTGCAAATTACCTCTTCTCCTCAGTCTTGCCCTATCTTTCCATTAGAGTATTTGTCCTTTTTAAAATTGATTTGCAGAAGCTTTTTATATATTAGGGAAACTATTCTGTGCCAGGTACAATTTTTCCTATGTCCTCCCTACCTTAACCAGTTTATTATTTCAACTTTCCTTATAGTGTTTAATATGTGGTAAGGGAAAATATCAAAAACATTTGCCTATAATGGAATTCATAAGAAAACACTCAAGATAGCCGGGCACTGTGGCACACACATGTAATTCCAGCCAGTGGCTTGGGAGGCTGAGACAGGAGGACCACAAGTTCAAAGTCAGCCTCAGCAACTTAGCAAGGCCCTAAGCAACTTAGTGAGATCCTGTCTCTAAATAAAATACAAAAAGTGTTGAGAATATGGCTCCTCAGTGGTTAAGTGTCCCTGGGTTCAATCCCTGGTACCAAAAAAAAAAAAAAAGAAAGAAAGAAAATACTCAAGATATCCAGAACCTATGGACATGTCCACTCTATCCAACTGTTCAGTGCTGGCTGGGAAGTCCTCTCCTTAGACACACTGGGACTTCACTGCATAAAGCAAGGCCAAACACTGTCCACCAGACAAACACCCAGGGCTGCCATGTTCCAAATGGAGAAGGTCATCTTCAGGTCCCTGGAGAAGGAGACAGACCTAAAATCTATCATCCCCTTCTCTCTGGCCTTATGTCCACCTACCCCTTCCCTAGGCAGACGACAAGATGTCCAGCTGCTAGAGCCAAGGACAGAAATTGTGCTCAGACAAGACTGCACGAAGAGGAACCACCCAGCCTTCCGCTTCTCACCTCGACAAGAGTGGGCTCTGAGACCTCCATCACCCAGCTCCAGATCTGTGTGCCCAGGTCACAGCCGAGCCATGTGTCCTCACTAAGAAGGGGTCTTTAGTTGGGAGAGGGGTATGACATAGGGAGAGGAAAAAACCAAGGAGAGGCTACGATGTGTCAGTTTGTCAACAACCCAAGGATCCCGAGCCCCGTAGGCAGGTTGCCACTGAGGGTAAAGGTGAAGGTGAAGGACAATGTCCATAGGCGCGGGGATGTGTGATGTGTGTGTGTGTGTGTGTGTGTGTGTGTGTGTGTGTGTGTACGCTCAGCCTCAGAGTGTCTGCAATCACACTCACTGTGGGTTCAACGGTGTGCACAACAGTGAGGACCAGGCTCATGCAAGAAGGAACAAGGTCAATATGAGCATGTCCCAGAACATCCCTGTAGAAGCGTCCTGTGTAATTGTCTATCTGCAGACCATGCCGGGGCAGGGACATGGAGATGAACCTCTTTGCACATGCAAGCCAGGTTGCAATGTCTGTCCGACCCTACAGCAGAGGGGGATCAGACTCCGGGCGGTCGCTTTCCTAAATGTTTTCCAGATTCCCACGCCTGATCCCAGAGGGACTAGACTACAGCAGGACTGAGACCACATGCTTGGAATATTCCCGTCTTTCTTCATAAACGTAGTCTGCACTCACCGGGCTTTGACTTAGAAACTTTCAACTTTATTATGGTGGGAAAGGGCCACATAGTCAGTGAAAACTGCACTTCATAGTTTGCATTGTAGGTTAAACTCTTGTAAGTTGAAAAGCATTGACACACCCAACCTACCCGACATCTCTCTTACTGTGCCTTCCCTTAAACACACTCAGACATCCACGTCGGCTTACCGTCTCACATCACGATACTCCCTCTGCATGCCCCTAAGCCAGGGAAGAGCAAAATGCAAACTATGAAGTGCGGTTTTTACTGACTATGACCCCATCGTAAGTCAATAACAGCTGCATTGGAAACTTCCATCCTACCCCAAGGCCCAGCTCACCTGTCTCCATCCCGGCTACCGAAGCTCCATGAAAGAGCCCGTCCTAGGGTCTCTGTTCCGTAACTCTTTTTACGCCACACTCCAGTTGTCTGTGGACATACCTTCCCCGCTTACTAATCAACATCCTCTGGTCAGGGCCGGAGGGCCTGGGTCTTACCTGTCCCATACCCACAGCAGCTGGTTCCTGACTCTCTGCAGGGAGAATAAGCATTTGTGGAATTGGTCTTGAATAATGGCTCTGGTGCCCAGGGTTGGGCTCTAGGATCCCCTGGGATCCCGTGCTAGCTGGGGCACACAGTGGACGTCTGGACGCTCCCACTTTGGCTAAGCCAGTGACAGCAAGACTAGTGGCAGCTCCCACCAGGCCTGCTTGGTGAAGGCAGTCACTGAAAGCACTCACCCAAAGGCATCAAGCAGTTAGGACAGGGGACCTTCCTTAAAAGGTCAGGGAGTAAATGATGCTGGCTTTAGGGTGATCTGATTGACTGGCTTTTACCCAGCTTGCTCTCTGGAAGCAGTCACAGACAGGGCTAGAGTGCATGGGCATGACTGCAGTCCAGTGAAACCCTGCCTAGAATCCTGAAGCGGAGAAAGAACACTCCAAGGACATCCATGACCTCTAGTTATAGAGAACCTAACTCGTCAGCACCCCTTCTGAGAACCCAAAACCAGGCTCTCCACTCAACATTTAATATCATACTGGAGATAGAGAAGAGCTACTTCATGTGGCTGTCCACGCTGTGCACTGCACAAATTCAAGCAATGTAGTTCACACACACCATGATATGAACGGTGCACCCCATGATATGGGCAACGTGTCAGCCCTGCCTCAGGGGAACCAAGAAGTTCCACTTATGTAAAGAAGAGTCACTGACTGGTGGGTGTCCATGTGGACATGTGGGCTGTTTTTCCTTAGTTCAGGTACCTAATGAACAAAGATATCCCGCCCAAGATAGGGGCCCTGAGCCACTGCTTCTCTGAAGTGATATGATGGGGGTTTTTTCATTGCATAGACAGCAAGGGTCAGGACTCCAGAGTCCCTGAAAGTAGTGGATCCAGGACAGTAGGGGGCAATAGGGACTAAGGAAAGGCTGTTCCTATTAATTTAAGAGAATGCAGTGTGGGGACGGAGAACCACCTGGCCCCAGCATGCCCCTGCTGCAAGTCCCCTGCTCTTGGCCCCTAGCTACTTGGGGATCCAGGAGTCAGCAAGGTCCCTGGAGTCACCAGCCCCTCACCCACCTAAGGAGCATGGACGCCAGTCCTGGGAGGAGAAGGAATCAACCTCCACCCGCAGCAGCTACAGACCCCACCCCACTCCAAAGGCTGCGGAGCTGACCACAGCTGCCCCCTGATCCCTCCCAGGAAGAGCCTCCTGCCCGGATCTCGGCCATCAAACTCCGCTGAGCTTCTTTTAGATAGCTACAGTTGAACAAAATATTGCCCTGTTCCCGGTTACGTTAAAAGGGCCTAGTAAAGAATAATGGCAAAGATGCTCGCAGCCAAAAGCTGCTCTTGATGGCCCTTTAAGCGAGATTTACAGCCGGCATTTAGCAGTGTCCCTGGAACGCTCGCTGGCACCGATCGGTGGGAAGTGTGTGTGCAGCGCCTCCCGGGGCCAGCAGGCAGGCCATCCTTCACTCCAGCGGCTCTGCCTGCCCCCTGCGCTGCGCCGGCCCCCACGGGCCCCGCCCAAGTCCATTAGTCCCCTGCCTGGGCTGCCCACTAATAATCCCAGCTGTCAGTGCCTCAGGACGAGGCAAGCAGGGAGCCCGGGGAGACCTTGAAGTGTGCGGAGATCCGAGAAACTGAGGCACGGCAAAGACAAAGGCCTGGGAGACAACAGCGGAGGTCCCTGCAGAACGGAGGGCCCCGGGAACTCGTTCATCCAGCGTGCGCTTACTGAGCCCCTCGACAGGCCAGGCAAACAGGGCAGAGAGGTGCTCAAAAGAAGCCCAGCTGCCCCCCCACCCTGTGAAACTTAGAGGGGAAGAGAAATTTCAAGATAACAAAAACAAGAAAACACAGTAGCTGTTTTCCTAAGGGGAGCCCGAAGTGGGAGTAAGTAGGTCCAGGCTTGGGGACATCTCTGAGGACATAGGTTTTCCTAAGACATCAACCTGTGCTGGCCGGCAGCTATTAAGTGCTCAACGTGCGGCCCATGCAAACCCAAAAGAGCCGCCAGTGTGGAACATACACCCAACTTCAAAACCTTGATACAAAACACAAAAGAATGCCAACTAGCTCGGTAATTTTTATATTGATTACATGTTGAAATAAGACTTTGAATATATTAGACCCAATAAAGTGTATTATTGAAATTAATTTCACATTTCTTTTTACCTCTTTGAACGTGACCACTGGAATATTTTGCAGCACATGGATGGCTGGTTTTGTGACTGGCTTCACGTCTGCTGGATGGCGCTGGCCTACGTGATGAATAGGAATTTACCAGGTGAGGCAGGAGGGAATGCGGGCCCACAATTGAAGATTTAGTAATGACATCCATCCGAGCATGAGAAAGCCAACAGTCAGGACCCCTGATCAATGAGCTGGGCTCCCATAAGGGAAACTGAGGCAGAAGCCCCCCTACCATCTTGTGCAAACACATTGGATGTCTGGGACAGGCTGAAACCAGGCTGATGTCCGAAGCCACACTGGGACAGGGGGTGCGTGGTTGTACAGCTCACCCCAGGTCCAGGTACCAGGCCTGCCTCAGTTTCCCCTTACCTTCAGACTCCATCCCAACCTTCGAGCTGCCCCTGAGTTAGTTATGGGCTAAGTCTTATTGGGATTCCTTTAGTTCTGCATAGCAAGACCCCACAGGAGTGGCTCCCTCCTATCAATAGGATGAGCAGCTCTTCTTATTGTTACCTTTGCCAACCACAGAGATCTGAGGACTCACGGTGAGCCTGCCTCTCTGCGCTGTACTTCACCTGCATTCCCAGGGACGACTCACAAAGACCCTGTGAGGTGCTCAGTGATTAAGCACACAACAGAAACACGTTTCCCACATGAAGGTATCTAGGTTTCTGTTGCCTCTTCTCAATCCCCAAATCCAAAGAACACCTAGAACAAAAATGGTCGCTAGGTGTCATTTCATATGCCACCTCCAATAGATTCAGAGTGACTGCCTAAAGCGGTGTGTTGAGAAGGATTCAGAAGTTTAACAGAAAAGATTGGCCATGATTGATTAATAAATAACATCTACCATGGAAGTACGCATGCTTGCCAATCTTGATCCAAGGATAGGTCAAACCTTATAATTTCTGGTAAGACCATGTCCAAAGCAGATCTGTTATGGAATTTAATTTATATCCCCAGTAGCTCATGTGAGTATGTAGGGATTTCAGCAAGGAGACATCATGATATGTCCCTCCAAAATGTCCTGGGATCTGAGGCTGTATTATTAAGAGGGGTTACGGGGAGAGATGCTAGTGCTGTCTACCATCAGACCACACCTGGGCTGTACATTATAGAGAGACTTTACTCTCTTGAATACACTCCAAAAAGGCCACCAACAGGGAGAGGGGTCACAAAACTGCATTCTGTGAAGGTTCATGGAATGAACTGGAAGACTGGGGAGGTAACTCAGTGGCAGACTACTTGCCTGTCATGCACCAGGTCCTGTGTTCAATCACCAAAACCACAGAGGGGAAATGAAATGGAATGAACTGGGAGCGGAACCTGGAGACTCGGGTGGCATGACCATCCCCTTCACTATAGAAGCAGATTTCACTAATTCAATGAACACTGAACTCCACTACGTGTCAGGCTCTGGGCATACAACAGCAGATATGGAGTGTCTTCTGACCCCTCCAGATCCACATCAGCCCTCTCCTCCCTGCTCTGTACCCCCAGAGGATAACCTTGATGAAATGTCAATGGACCCTCTGTCCCTCTTGTTTCCAGCCGGGACCAATCAACAGTAGATGGGAGGGCAGTTGGAGAGCGCGGTTGTGGTGCCTGCCCCATGCTGCCTGTGTGGACTTAATAGAAGGCCTCAGCTCCCATAGGCAGTCCTCTCCTCTCTGGGGTCCAGTTCTACTTCCTTCCTTCCGCCGAGGGGTTGGTCACAGTTACATGGCGCTGCTAACCTGGCGACTGCACCTCCCCCTGTGATTCCCCTAAAGCAGCACAGGCCCATGCAAAGCGTGACTCTATTCAACTCCAACTACGGAATTCAAGCACAACCTCCATTTATTTCCAGGACCCTTCCTGACTATGTGACAGCTTGGTCCCTCTTCTCAATAGAGCTTATAGTCTGGTGTGGGAGATAAGTGACAAACAGGTAAACAAGTAAATATGACATCAGTCATGGTATAAGAGAGATAACAAGCTCAATGCAGTGAGCATCAGAGAGCAAGGGGTACCAAATAAAATGGGGTGGTCAGGGAGCCCCCAGAAATGTGGCATTTCACCTGAGATCTGCGGGGTGAGAGTTAGCTGCAACCAAAGGGGTGGGGATGAATTTGGTTCCCCAAGCTTCTCAACTAGACGGGAAGCTGACCAGGAGATAGCAGGCTCGCTTCTTGATGCTCATGCAGAGATGGGAAGGCTCTTTGGCAGTGGTTGGGCCAGAACAAGGATGAGGTTCCTGGAGAAGTGGGGAGCCAGGGCTGTGCTGGCGCTGGCCTGTCCTGAGAGGGTCTCTCCATCTCCCATAGGCTCAGCCTGAGTCTTGGTTCAGTACATACTGCCAGCCATGTAGGTTGGGAAACCAGAGAAATAAGAGCACTAAATTGCTCATAGGAGAAGAAGATGGGGAAGTTTTCCATCATTTTATACCAGTTCCAGAGTGGCAAGAGGAAGAAACAAGGGCCAAGTCTGTGAGTGTAGAACAGTTTCAACATGAGTCGATCTGTCCACTGCATACAAGGACCAGGCGGGTTTCAGAATCTGTTTCCATCACTAAAACAAAGAAAGAAGAACAAAGAGAAGTCTATGCTCTTGAAGAAGAGAGGTACAGGATCCCCTTCTTCCTGAAAGGTGGGATCCCGGGGTCCTCAAAACCACGGATTCAGTTGGACACCCATTCAGATCACCTAGAAGACTTTGAGAAGCACTGATGCCAAAGCTCTGTGCCCAGAACCCCTGAGCAATTGGTCTTGGGTCACATGTGAAGTACAGATTGAAAACCATGGTCAGCAAGGGTTGAAAGGGCCAAATCCAGCACAGAGAAACACAGGCACCCATGGGACTGTTGAATGAGGTTCTAGCACCAGGAAGAGGCCCTAAGCTACTGTCAAACTTTAAGTGAATCACAATCGCTGCGGTGCTTGAGGCTCATGGATTCTTAATCTCTATTCCCAGAGACTCTGATCCCCTGTCTTAGATGGAGTCTGGGAATCTGCACACCTAATAAGCTCTCAAGTGAGTTGGGGCAAGCACTGCTCTGGAAAAAGTGCTAGATGCCCACCTTGCTCCCGGGCATCTCCCCTTAACCACTAACCCCGGCTTGAGAATGTGGAGGGAATCAGGACCCTGGACAGAGGCAACTGCCGGGCAACAGCATCCTGCATACCACCTTTGGTCTTGGGAGATGAGGGTCCGGGCTAGACAGAGAAGCAACCAGAAAACTGGGACAACTGGTTCGTGGAGGATAGAAAGAGGTGAAATGGGGAGCATTAGAGTTCTGGGACTGGAAGAATAAGAACTTTAGAGTAACGAAATCAAAAAAGGAGAATGTGAAAGTTTATGCTGTAACCTATTATAGTTGTCTGAGAAAGCAAGTGGAGAAAGATGGGCTTTGGTCATTGAAATTCAGAAAGGGACTCTGGGGACTTACTCTTTCTGAGCATTTTGGATTCATTTAATGATGTAATTATACCTGTACTTTATAAAAGACAACTGAGACTCTGGGGAGGGGGCTGGCCTGCCCAACACCACACGGCCAGGATGTGGTGGTTCCTGGAATTGGACCAAGATGTGCCATCTGCACAACCAGTACTTCCTCACTGGATCCCATCAGCCCCTCTCAAAAGGAATTCTGAGGACTCAAAAGTGAACTTCTGAAAGACGCAGTCATTAGCTTCGTAAAGTTCACATCTAGACCAAGGATGGCAAATTAATGACATTGGTGCCATCCTGTCCCCCTTCACGTGCCCCTGTCAGACATCACTAATCAACCCCAGCATCCTTTCTACTGAGTCCAAGTTTGGCCTCAAAATCCTTTTCAAATAATCAACTGGAGACAACCTGTAGAAAGAAACTACCATTCCTGAGTTGAACTTTTGGGTCTAAACAAGTGTTCTCGGTCCTACTACACACAAACACTGGGAATTTTAAAGTGTGGTGTCCTTGTGTCACAGATGAAGAGATGGAGGCCCAGGGAGCCCTAGGCTAACAGGGCTCTGGAATGACCCAGGTCTGCTGGAAGAACCCTTCATTGGTGCTTGGAATTCAGGAGCAGAAGTAAAGGATGGAAGAAATAAGTTTTTTTTTTTTAATTTAAATTGTTTTTTATTTTTACAGATTGCATTTTGATTCATTGTACACAAATTGGATACAACTTTTCACTTCTATGGTTGTACGCAATGTAGATTCATACCATTCATGTAATCATACATGTACACAGGATAATACTGTCTGTCTTAGTCCACTATCTTTCCTTCCCCCACCCCTTCCTGCCCCATTTTCCTCTAAACCATCCAACGTTCCTTCATTCTTCTCTTCCCCGCCTGCCTGCCACACCCCCTCATTATGTGTCCTCATTCACTAATCAGAGAAAACATTTGGCCTTTGGTTTTTTGGGCTTGGCCTGTTTCATTTAGCATGATATTTCCCAACTTCATCCATTTACCACCAAATGCCATAATATTAGTCTTCTTTATGGCTGAGTAATATTCCACTGTGTATATATACCACAGTTTCTTTATCCATTCATCAATTGAAGGGCATCTAGGCTGGTTCCACATTCAAGCTATTGTGAATCGAGCAGCTATGAACATTGATGTGGCTGCATCACTGTAGTATGCTGACTTTAAGTTCTTTGGATATAAACCAAGGAGTGGGATAGTTGGGTCAAATGGTGGGTCCATTCCAAGTTAAGAAATAAGTTTTAAGAGCACGTTAGAGACACACTGGGGTGAATCACTACAGGCGGGGCTCAGTGGGAACCCAAGGGCCTCGCCCAGGCTTCCCAGCTGCCCAGTCCCTGCCCTGAGTCCCTGCTTCTGCGGTCCAACGCTCCTCTGAGCAGCTCTGAGAGGCACGGGATGAGAAGCCGACCGCAGCTTCTATTCCCGCTGCAGACACCGACCCGGAGCAGAGAGGGGCCCTGAGCCCCTGGAGCTTGGGCTCCCCAGGCCGCGTTCAGCCCGGTCTCTCAGCCAGGCTGGCGGCCAAGCCCCGTGCCTTCCACTGCGCCTGCACCCCCAGAGCGGGGCTTTCCAACGGTGCCGCACACCAGGGTGACCCGGGGAGCGAGCGTGGAGAGCTGCACTGCCCAGCCCGGCCCAAACCAGTTCCTCGCGGGCCTGCGGAGGACGGAGCAGCCAGCAACTCGCTCGGAGTCGAGTCAGCGCTGCGAGGTGATGTCCGAGGCGGAGACAGGAGGCCGCCCTGCCAGCTGCTCGCCCTCCAAACCCCATCCCCTGCCAGGCCTGCTCCCCAAGGCGCCGGGTCCTCCAAATGAAAGCAGGCGGCCGGAGTTCAGGGCCCGCTGGCGTTCTCCCAGTAAGCACCTTTTGTTCCCGGCTCAGAGCTGTTAATTAAAGAGCCGTGATTAATGAGGAAGCGCTCCTGGTCCCCATCTAGGATGAGAGGTCCTGGGGATGCTGACTTTGCTGGAGGAATCTGCAGTCAGATTCCAACTGGAACTATTTATAGTCCGGCGCCGGTAGGGTCGGGAGGAAGGCGCCCCTCCTCCCCCTCACCTCTCCTCTCCCCTCCCTCCCCGCACCACATCACCCAGCAACGTGGAGGTGGGAATATTTATTGAGGAAGCGTTTTTAAAGGAGTGACTCTTAACACTCATGCATTCGCATTAATTCACCCCGTCCATTCATTTCCACAACATATATTTATTGCGTGCCTACTAAGCGCTGGGCTCCAGGCCAGTTGTCAGGGTCTCAGCTCTGATTCAGAGCAGCATGGCCCCTGTTCTGGTGGCGCTCACACTGCACGGGAGGAGTCACCACCCAAGAATCTGTAAGTAGAGGCCAGCACTCTGCAGAAGAGGACCAAGTCTCCCCAGGTGTGTTGAAGAAAGGATTCAATAAGCCCTCCCCAGAGGCTGACTGCTGGCCGTAGGTACCCATCATCCTCCCCTTTAATGAGGAAACAGGCTCAGACATATTAAAGCAGTTAAGGTTCCATAAATGACTGGGCAGTCTCCAGGTGGCCAGTAAATGGATGGAACTGGAGAATACCATGCTAAGTGAAATAAGCCAGGCCCAAAATACCAAAGGCCGAATGTTTTCTTTTATATGTGGATGCTAACCCACAACAAAGGAAGGTGGGGAGGAGAAGAATAGAAATCCACTGGATTAGACAAAGGAGAATGAAGGGAGGGAGCGGGAGGGGAATAGGAAGGACAGTAGAATTAATCAAACTTAACTTTCCTATCCTTATATTTGAATACACAACCAGGGTAACTGCATCATGTATGACCACAAGAATAGGATCCTAATTAGAATAATGAATACTTCATGTATGTGTAATATGCCAAAATGCATTCTACTGTCACGTATATCTAACAAGAAGAAATTAAGTGTGGCTGAGACTGCTATGACTTTCCAAACTCATTTCCTCTTCTTCCTGTGTACCTGGTTTTCCACGCTCCTTTAGAGTCCACATATAGGCAGTGGGACAAGAGTGAGGCAGACCACTCCCATGGGTGGTCCCCATCAACACTCCCATGAGTTAGTTGGTGAAATCCAGGGTGACCTTGGAAGCCATGGTTAAAATGAGTCTCCCTGAATGGCTCCGTGGAGCAGACCCTCTCCTGATCCTGCCATCAAGTAAACTTTCTGCAAGCAAGAAATAAACTTCACTGTCATGAGTCCCTGGGCTATCAGGGCTTACCTGTTACAGTAGCTAGCATTACCTAAACTGACATAGCAGATCTGCCTGCTCCAAGTTCTTATTTCCTCTATTGCCCCTGAGAAAGCATTAGTGAATCCTGTTAAACCCAAACTGTGAGGCTAAGAGCTCTATGAAGTAAAAGGGTCTATTGAGCCATTATAGAAATTGGAGACAAAAAATAAAAATAAAAAATAAAGGACTAGGTCCTGGGACCTGACTCCACTGCTCCCAGCAGTAAAGCTAAGCCATCACTGGGATTGTGTCCACTGAGCCTACAAAGTGGGAGTACTCTCATAGTGACATTTGGGAAATAAGCATAAGTTCTTGACAATGAATTCACCATGGATGTTGATGAAAGGGGTAGGATAATCCAAAGTGGGGGGAGACCACTAAGCAGAAGTATTTGGCACTTCAGGATTGGTTGAGGTGAAGAGTCTAGAAGGTTCCTTGGCAAACTGAGAGCAGCAGCACCTGATATTCGGGGCCTGGCATCTGAGTCAGGCTTTCCACACACATTCCTGTAACTATTCCCAACCCCTTTCCCTCTCCATCCTCCAATCCTTAATTTAAAATAGGACATCTAAGAATTTTTCTCATCACTCCCTAAAGCCCTCTGGGAATAGGCACCCCTGGGAGAAGGGCAAGGACACCCAGGGTTCTCCCAGGCACCTTCTCAGTCAGGTCTTGCTCACGGTCACCGGCAATCAGCCCCAAGTTGCACCCCCAGTCCTGGCTCTCTTGTGACTGAAGCCAAGGTGACCTCTCCCTGCACGAGGGCATGTGGGAGGATGGACAGAAGAGATGCCTTCCAGGAACCAACCAGAATCGTGGCAGGAGTCGTCCCATGCAGACAAGGCCTGGCACTGGGGTCGGGCCCCACGGAGGAGACGGAGACCTGAAGTTAGACCGAGAGGACCGGCACAGTCCTGGGGCTCAACGCTCTCCTCCATAAAGTGGGTACAGGAGAGCACGGAGGCACGGCCTCTGACGCCTGCGAGCCGGACACACAGGGGAGCTCCGCACCTACTTGCAAGCAGGGCACTTCTGCACTGGGGAGGGCGGAAAGGCCCCGAGACACTGAGCAGCCGCGGGGCTGCAGAGCCAACCGGCCCCAGAATCACCTCAAGCACAGGCATCTCGAACTCCAAACTAACAAACTGCACTCGCCGCTTAAGAGGATTTTAACTGAGTTTTTCATTACTGTAACAAAAGCATTCTGACTCATCTATAGACGAGACACATAACTTCTCTGTGATGCTTTTTCTCAACCATAAAGTGGGAACATCCTTTGTTTTTCGGTGAAGATTTAGCTAACAGGACGATCATAATAATCGCATTTGTGCATGGTTGAGGTGGGCATGCATTTCTAAGGAGCTATTCAAACAGCTCAAAAAGGGCAATTTGCAAAGATCCTTCTCTCTCTGCAGAGCGGTGGTGTTCTCAGAGTTCATTTTCCTCAAGTGGCCTTCACATCATTTGGAGACATCAAATTCTGTTTATGTAAATGTTACTCAAAAGCCCAGAATCTCATGCAAGATGATAACAGCTTTGCTATTTCTCGGCCCAGCAGGTTTCTAAGGAGGCTAGCTCAAGGGAGAGCCTTGTCCAGCTTTGCTCCACTGACCTTACAGTGGTGCTGGATATGCAATCTGTGGAAGCTGAACCTCTCGTCCCACTGGGGAGTTAGAGGACCTGAGATCTGAGGAAGGGAAGAGGGAAGGTTGTGCAAGCTCCAAGACTGAGACTTGTGACCCTCTCCCCAGCACCCCAAAACTACGGTAAAATGAACGCATCTTCTCCATTCTTAGAGGTCATATGTGAGGGCAAACAGAACTCAAAGCAGCCAATCTCAGAGGCTGAGAGGGTTCAGAGAGGTGCAGTTACTGACCCAAGGTCACACAGCACAGCTAGGATTCAAACACAGTTATGCTGATTCCAATGTACTGTTCTGCATGCACTACTTGCAATGTACTTAGTAAACACCTGTCACTCCAACCATCCACCCTGTTTCCTGCATAACTTTGCAGAATTGTCCTCAGAGAGGCCTCTTATCCCCATGTTTAGGAATGGAGAATCCATAGAGCTATAAGACTAGGTGAAGAGGAGCTGGGGAGAGAAAGGGGAGGTATTGAGGAATTAAATGGACCAAATTGGTTATGTGCATGTCTGAATATGTAAAAATAAAGCCTACTATTGTGTATAATTATAATGCACCAATTTTAAAAGTTTTTCTTAAACACAGGTGAGCCTCTGCCCTGCTTACACAGAAACTGTGTGTGGTATGTGATACATTCATCAGACCCATGCACACATTTTCTATTATCTCTCTCTCTCTCTCTCTCTCTCTCTCTCTCTCTCTCTCTCTCTCTCTTTCTTCACACACACACACACACACACACACACACACACACCCCACAATCCTTCTGGAGCTGCTACCCCGCAGATCCAGCCCTGGACACGCCTCTTGCTGAGATGGACCTCTCTGATCTGGACTGTGTGGCCCCAAGCACAGATTTTCCATGACCACTTCCTTTTCAAACTCCCAGCTCCTGTTTTCTGGGCAGGTGAAGCATGGTCATGGGATCCCAGTCTTAAACCAGACCCTGAAACCAGGATCTGAGAGCAAGTGGTTTCTTGGGGAGGGGGTCCCAGGAAAGCTCCTGTCACGGGCAAGTGAGATGAGCAGGAAGGACAGCCAAGGAAGGGCCCTTGGTGAGCCAGTGACCCCTGTGGGACTCTGGGGCTCCACTGGGAACTTCTAGGAGATGGGGTCAAATGAGACTTACCTTATCCCACTGAGGAGCAAGGAAGCTGGGGAGCTGGGGTATTTATCCACAGTCCCCAGGGTCATTAGCTGGGGCTGCTCCCCAGGACATTAACCCTCTGTACTTCCTGTCTGCCCTGCATGCAGCTCAAAAAAAATGCCAAGCTGGATTTAGAGTAAGACTTTATCACTCAAAGGCAAGATGGAGAGAGGACACATGCACAGGGCACAGAGCTCCCTCTGGCTTCCCATCTCCTTCCCTTACCTGCCAACCTGGAGCTTCCTGAAAGATCACCCACCCCATCCTCTTACCTACCCCAGACTCCACCAATAAGTAACTTCATGCCTAAGAGTTGGGATCCAGAGACAGATTTCCTAGGTGCAAATGCAGCACTTACAAGCTGTGTGGCCTCCAGCATCAAAGCCTCATGAAGCCTGAGCTCCCTTCTCTGCAACATGGAGTTAATGATTCCTGGGTCAGGCCATTGCTCACAGGGCTGAGCAAAAGAGTGCACCAACCCTTAGCACTGTGCCTGCACACAAAGAGCACCGGGAGACGTTGGCTCTTGCCCTGGGCTGTCATTCACAGCTGAATGTTGACCCCTGTACCAGGCACCCAGCCAAGGGGGTGCTAGGCCTTGCACAGGGGTGCCTGATCCACCTTCCCTGGACCATGCATGTCCATGCAGCTGCATGGCGCCAGATACAGAGTGACTCCTCCTCACTGGGTACCAAAGGTGACGCCTTTCATCACCTATCTGCCTCGTAATGCTTCCTGGTTCCAATAATCAAAAGTTGCTAACTGAGCTACTGGTGGCCCTGAATATCATTATTGGCATTATGATGATTGCAACTATTATGAGCTAATTAACTCATGGAAGGTGTCTTTTAAAGGTAGGAAACATAGGCTAGTGTTTCTGTCAACAACTGCTCTGTCTGACCAGAAGCCTCTCTCCAGTAGAACAGGGCAACTTAAGAAGCCGGTTCAGTGGAGGACTCTCCAGCCCTCTGCGTGGAGGGGACTACAGCACATCTACCTGCTTCCCAGCCCAGAGGGCTGGGGGAACCGGAGGCTCCAGGAGCACATAGGAGCTCTATGCCGGCTCCTGAGCTGACAAAGAGGAAGCTCTTCAGTGAGCCTCCCAGGAAGCAACTCACCCAGGATCGGGGGACAGATCTCCTCTCCTGGTTCTGCACCTTTGGTTTCCAGGGACACTCAAAAGTCTTCGGAAATGGTCTGAAGAATGGAGAGAGAAAGGAGGACACAAGATCAAAGTGTTTTCCTTGTGCCACCCTCTCCCCGTTCCAGTGGCCCCCAGCTCTCCCTGCCTGACCAGGGTGCTCTGTGGGGACTGCCCAGCCCGGGACACAGTCTCCTTCCTCAGTCATGAAGGGCTCGCCAGGCTTGTCCATAGCCCCCAGGTCCCCGGCCAGGCCCCTCCAGTCTGTCTGTGCCCAGCCTGTGTTCATGGTTCAGGTGTCCCAACAGGCCACACTGCCTCCGAGAGCAAGCATCACAAATGTCTTTGCCGCCAGCCTGAGACCCGAGCTCATCTGGGGTTTAAAACTTAGGAATCCCACTTTGCAGTTAAAAGAGACCTTTCCATTTTCTTGCCCCCACCTCCCAAGCATGTTCATTAACCCGTCTCCCTCAGCGCCCCCAGGAGAGCTGCCGGGGCCCAGGAGACTGCCTGAGCCCCTCGCCCTGAGTACCTGTGGAGGCACTGCCCCCCTCCAGCGCCCAGCCCTGACCCCAACCCTGCACGTCAAGGAGACCAGAGAACACAGGGGAGGCAGAGCGCGCATCCAGGAAGGCCAACTCCACCCCAAAGACTATCCACCCAAGGCCAGAGCCAGCCTCCCACTCTGTCCCTGGACCAGCAGACTGGAACAGCCTCCCCGCTCAACCCAGCACGGCCAAGGGGGCGTCAACCCAGCACGGACAAGGGGGCGTCGGAGCTGGGCTGAGCTCCTCACTGCCAGCCGCCCCCTGGACCTCTCCCCGCAGCCTCCGCATTCTTCCCTCCTCTGGGCAGACCCTCCAGTGCAAACCCAGATGTTACCTGGGGCTGGCACCGCGCCGGAGCCGTTGGTGTACGCATGCTCACTTACACTGTACACACTCACACTCACAACTGCACAACCAGGAACACCCACAACACGCATCTCCACATCATGGTGAAGCTCTAGCCATAGGAAAGGACACAGTCACAGGAGCCTGCACCTCTTGGGCACACGGTGGCTTTACCCCCCTGCTCACCACGAACACATGGCCACAACAGCAGAGGTGTGTGCATGTCCCCAGGAATCTATATACACACAGAGATGCTAGGCACACAGGTGGGAGCTCAGCCGCTCAGGTGCACAGGGCTATACACACGCCCAAACTCGTGGACACACACCCATGCACACACCACACACATGCCCCGGGCACACACACACACACACACACACACACACTCAAGCATGCCCTGTAAGCTCAGATGAAGAGGGAGCCCCGCTCCAGACGGGCTGGGAAGCTGTGCACGTTCCAGTGGAGACTCAGAGCAATTAGCTCTTTAATTAAAGTCCTGCCCACTCACTGGCCACCAGGACCTGCACACCAACACCTGGCTTGGATCCTGGGCCCTCAGAAGCTGCAGATGGGCCAGTGCTGCCCCAGGGCTCCGTAATTAGGGACAGGGACTCAGCTGAAGGGCCACAGCCAACCTGCCGGTTCATTTGCTCTTCCAGGAGAGAAGGTCCTGCCAGCTCTCAGCTCTGCTCCAGGTCCTCATTATTCCTAGGATCTGCCCCCTCCTGGGGCCGCCTCACCCCACGTCCTCAACGCACTCACACACACACACACACACACACACTTTGGAGGACTGGGCCAGGGCCCCAGGCCAGCGCCGGCCAGCAGCTTCCATCCCGGCCTTACCAAGGCCAAAATGAGAACTAGCCTCAGCGCCTCTGCCCCTGACTCCGGCACTTCCCCCCCAGCCCCAGCCCACTCCTCGCTCCAATGGAGCCCCTGCGCAGCACCTCGTCCCCAAGCTCCCAAGGCAAGCTCACTGCCTCCAACCTGCCCAGATTCATTTCCTACGGCTGCCTTAGCAGAACCCCACAAACTGGGGGCTTAAGCACTTACTTTCCCACACTTCTGGACCCTAGAAGTCCGAAATCAAGGCGTCAGCAGGCTTGGTTCCTTCTACGGACGGTGAGGAAGACTGCAGTCCATGCCTCTCCCAGCTTCCAGTGGTTGACCAGCAACTCCTGGCATTCCTTGACGGACGTGCAGACACATCGCCCCAACCTCTGCCTTCATCCGCACACAGCGTGACTGTGTGTGTCTCCAAACTTAACCTTTTTATAAGGACACCAGTGGTGGTGGACTAGGACTCACCCCGTGACCTCCTTTGAACTCGATTCCCTCCGTGAAGGCTCTGGCAGTACCAGAGGCTGAGACGCCAACTGTGCATTTTGCCTGAGGACACTCTCCATCCCTAACACTGTCCTGTCCTCAGTCAACACGCTTGGTGACCCAGCCTGCCTGGCCTTCCCGACTCACACTATTGCTCAGACTCGGATAGGGGCAGCGCTGGCCAGCAACGGCAGATGCCTTCTCCCTAGAACGTCATGGGGAATGCGTTGTTCATTGCTTTCTGCTCCTTCGCTCGCTTGTTCAGTATGAATTTATTGAGCACCCTCTGTGTGGTGGCACCGTCGTAGGGAACCCAGGTAAGAAAAGACCATCAACACATGTGCACATAAGGAGAATGATTCTAGGGCAGAGGAGCCAAGTGCTGAGGAGACACACAGGGGTGCAGAGATGGAGAAAAACAGGGCCAAGGGGGGAATTCAGGATTAAGTGGTCAAGATGGTTTTCCAAAGAGGAGCTGTACCAGCTGAGACCTGAGGGATGGAAGGGGCCCACCAAGCTCCCTGAAAAGTGTCCCAGGAAAACAGGGGATCACGAGACTGAAGATTCCAAGTCCAGAAAGTGTGCCACACCTTGGGAAGAGAAGGGTGGCTAAGGGCTGCACCGGCCAGGGAGCTTCATCCAGTGCAGGAAAGGTGGCAGCCAGTTCCTGAGGTCCCCAGAGCAAGTGGGATGGGATGAGACCAGAGGGCTGGGCAAGGACTAGACCACAGGAGCCTCGCCAGCCACAGCCAAGAGCTCAGATTTGCTCCTAAGAGCAGAGTGGGGCACAGGAGCCCTGCTGCACTCTGACTTTTCCATGGAAGCTGCATTAGCAGGGGCCAAGGCGGAAGTGAACCAGCTAAGCGCACCGGGGCAGGGGCCTGTGTCACAGGTGAGGTCATGCTCCACAATGTCTAGTCCCTTCGATGCTCAAATGAAAACATTGCAAACTCTGTCACATTGAATGCCAATCAGCCTTCAGCCCAGTCTGTAAGAAAAGGACTGAACATGGGATTGAGTTGACTTCCTGGTTCATCTAGACCTTCACCAGCCAAGCCTCTGGGTCCACAGAAGTTTCTAAGAGTTCCACCAGGCACCTGGGTATCATGCAATTTTTTTGCAAACTCCAGGCCCACACCTGAGAAGGTGGGGTTGCCCTCACCTGTGCACCAGCACACAAAGGCTCTCTCTTCTCCCAGAGTGCATCAAGTCTTCCCCACCACGATGCCTCTGCACTCCACCTGCTGTTCCGGAAGCCAGGAACGCTCTTCCAGTGGCTGCCCTGGGCAGGCTCCTTCTCCTCCTTCAGGCCTTCCCTGTCCCTGGTCCACAGGTGACCCCTACGCTATCCTCCCTCCTAGCCACCTACATAGCATTTATCATCATTTTTCTAGGTCGCACCTATATTGTCTGAGAGTCTCCCAATCAATACGAATTCCCTAAGGGCTGGCCATGTAGCTGTATAAGAGGAAGAGAGAGGGAGGGAGGGAAAGAAAGAAGAAGGGGAGGAAAAGAATGGAAAGGAGGCTGGAGGAAGACCGAGAGGGAGAGGGAGAAGGGAGGGGAGGGCAGATGCTTGGTGTGGGAGACTCATGCGGTCGAGGACAGGGATTCTCAACCCCGGCCCTGTTCACATTCTGAGCCAGATAATTCTTTGTAGTGGGGGACTTTCCGGTGCCTTCTAAGATGTTTAGCAGTATGCCTGACCTCTACTCACTAGATGTCAGCACCCCTCTCCCCTAGTTGGTGCACCCAAAAATGTCTTCAGTCATTGCCAAATGTCCCATGATGGGGGACCAGGGGATCACCTGATAGATTTGTTTTCAGCAAATCTTATTTCACTCGTGATTTTATATAGAAGCCCAAAGTATAAAACGCGTTGCAGTGGAGCTGTCTAGGGCTCCATACCTGTCAGTCACAGCTACACTAATGCCAATCACAGATGCCCCAGCACCCAAGGACTCCTGACCTGGTGATGAGCACCTCTTATGCTCCAGGTCCCCAGGGTATTTGGGCTTGGCTAAGGGGAAGCTCTGCAGCAAGCGGGAAGGTGGCTGGTTGTGACTCCAGGCTACCAACTGGGTCCGGGTCTTACATGCTCCTTCTGGGGCCAATGTGGACATGCCCGTCATGACAGCAAATCGACCGAGTGGTCCCAGGAGCACATGAGCCAGACACCACAAGTCTATGCACAGCTTCTTCTCCTCTGCTAATGTTTCATTGTGCAAAGCAAGTCACAGGGGCGAGGCTAGAATCAATGGGGCAGGGAAATATGACTCTTCCCTGCCAAGGGGACATGAGTGAATATTTGCTGAGCAATAATTCATCTGTGCCAAGCCTGAGAACACAGTGATCCAGAGAGTTGAGGCTCATGGGAAAGAGGAAGCGAGGCACCCACACTAACCTTTCTCCAAAGCCTTCCACCATTTTTGTTGCTGTGAAAAAAAACACCCGAGAATGAGCAACTTATAAAGAAAAGAAGTGGATTGTGGCCCAGCGTTTTGGAGGCTGGGAAAGCACTAGCATTTATCGCTCAGCTTCCACTGAGGGTCTCCTCCAGCTTCAACTCATGGCAGAAAAAGTGGAAAAGCGAAGTGAGCATGTGCAGAAGAACGTGTGTAACAGATACCAGGGGGAGGTGCCTGGATTGCCCAGTATAACGGGCTCCCTGGAGAACTAATCCAATCTCTCGAGAAGAACCTGGCCCCTCCCTCCTAAAAGCCCCACCTCCCAACACTGTTCCATGGCCAGGAAATTTCAGCTTGAGTTTTTGTGGGGACAAAAGACATCCAAACCATAGCATCCAGCATCAGTGACTCGCTGAGCCTCTGCTCATGGATGCATCACAGGGCCCTGAGCCACAAATCTGGGACGCCTGAGCTGTGCCCAGGCCTACGTGCTGGCCATAGCCACTGCCCCAGCCTCCTGAGCACGTGGAAACAGGGCTTCATCCAGCCAATATTCTTCCATGGTCCTCTCCATGCCAGGCACTGTCCAGGGCACCAGGGATGTGGTGATGGTAAGCCCGGAGCATCTGGCCAGGTGGGGCGAATGATCCCACTCCCCATGGGTGACCCCAACACCCATGCAGGAGACCACAAATTTCCTCTCTCTCTAATGGACTCCCCTGGCATTAATGTCTCTAGAACCTGCATTGGGGAGGCAGAAGGACCCTTTTCCTGCCACCGCCCTGGCCCCTCAAGCAGGCATCCTTGTGATGTGGGGACTTGTCTCATCGAGATATCATGTCCAAATCGAGGCTGTGTCAGCAGCCCCATGAAAATGAATAATGGCCGCAATTATGACCCATATAACAGCCCAATAAAACCTAATTAAAATGATCCACGTCCCATCTGCCAAGTGCGGGGCAAAGCAGCCAGGGGAAGTTGAAGGCCCAGTCAGTTCAAGGAGAGTAAGGAATGTGAATAATCATAATAATATTCATATTATTACAAATATATAATATTAGCATATAATAATGTGATAAGATTGTGACACATCATTGTTACTACTATTATTGCAGTTAACATTTATTATGTTTCCTGTGTGCCAGCCCCGTGCTAATTGGGGTCATTCCTGACTCACCAGACACGTGTTATCTCATTTATTTCTCACTAGCATGCCATAAATTCAGTGCTAGCATTATCTGCATTTTCCAGATGAGGAAACTGAGGCACAGAGAGGTTAAGTAACTTGCTTAAAGTAACACTGCTAACAAGGAGTGAATTGGGAGTCAGGCTCCAGCACTGCCCGGCGAAATAGACACTCAGTGCTTAGGTGCTTAGGTGCTTAGGTGGATGAATACGGCCAAGAGTTTATGTCAGATCACCCAAGATACCACACAGGCAACCAAGACACACTTACTCAGCACCAACCAAAATCTAGGCACTGTGCTAGAGACCAAGTGGGAGAAAGATGAGCCAGTCACTGTTGTGAAGTGGCGCCTTGTCACGGGGGAGCTAGGTAGACCCCACAGGATGCTGAGTGTGGGGGACAACTTAATTTTGCCTGGGAAATCCAGGAAGACCCCCCAGAGGAGGCTCTGGAGCTGAGTTGGAAAAGACAGATGGAAATCTGCAGACAGACCAGCAGAGGAAAGCCTTCCAGACAGAGGGAGCCCCTCCTGCGAAGTCATACAGGGGCCAGGGACAGCATCTTCAGGGTCACAAAGTCACAGAGAGTGGAGTGGCAATGTCGCGGTCTGACTGGAGCGTGAAGTGAGAGCCAGGGAGTCCAAGGAGGAAGCTGGTGAGGCCAGCAGGTCAAGATCATCAAACTCCTCTTAGGTCGGGCTCAGAAATGTAAATTTTGCCCATCAGCAATAGGGAGCCAAGGAAGATTTTGAAGCAGGGCAGTGATATGCAGATTTGCTCATTAGAAAGGTCCCTCAGGGAACTGGGCAAGGACTGTCTTGGGGAGGCGGGAAGCCCAGCCCTGGGACAGTCATCTGCAGCGTCCCCTGCAGGAGGCGGAGTGCCAACCCGTTTAATTAGGGACAAACTCCTGAACGCGCCCCCTACAGGCAGATGAGGGGACGCGCACCTTGCCTCCCAACAGCCCCAGAACGATATCCAGAATTGAACTGAAGTCTGATCTTTTTGCCTAAATAAGGAGTGGAGCGCCTGGATCATCTCTAAGCGGTTTTCCATGGGCCTCCCCTGTCCTCACCCATGGGGAAGACGACTTTTGTATCCTGGGCACCGTGACAGGTCCCTGCTGCAACAGAAAGTCAGGAGAATGACACTGTCTCCTGTCTCCAGGCCTGAAGATCAGGAAGGAGCCGACTCCCGCAAAGGGACCAAGCTGAAGAATACCCCAAAACACTGAAGCCACAGGCACGTGAGAAAGATTGGTTCAAAAAAAAAAAACACAGTCTGTCATTGCCTTTGTCATTTCAAATGGTGCTGCCCTTTGACCCAGGAAGAGGTTCCAAATGCATAAATAGAGCAATAATCGCCAGCATCAATGTTTTGATAAAATGAAAGGGGGAGAATACATATTCTAAACACCACCTCCGGGAAGCACAGTCAGAAAAAGTTATTAAACATTCTGTCACAAGCTTGGCAGGCAGCACTGTCCACCCACCCCAGCTCTGAGTTCCTAATAAAGGCGGCATCTCAGAATTTGTCACTCTGGAATGCATAATTCACCAGTCAAAAAGCAGCGGTAATACACTGCATTTTCATAAGGGGCTCTGAAGCTGTCTAATTTCCCCAAGCCGCAGGACGGCGGGAGGCTGTGGCCATTGCAGAGGCCCCTTCATGCATTATGGATAGAGACTTTGCAATGCAAAGTGACAGCTCAGTCTGCCCATCGCCCAACCCCAAACCCAAGATCTAATGGAAAGACCTAGGACTCAGGAATGGGTCTACTCCTAAAGCCTACAGCCATTTTGTGTCTAGAAATTGTGTGTGTGTGCACATGCACATGCACATCTGGCCTGTCACTTGATGACATATATTTGAGATAGGGCAAAGGACAAGAGTAGACAGAACCAAACAGCCCCGTGCCACATACATAACGTCAATGTCCTCTGTGGTCCCAAGAGTTAGACAAACACTGTTTTCCTGCAAACTGGGTTAGCGTCTGTAGGCACACAGCACTGTCCATCGTAGCAGTGGTTGGGAAAGTCTTGGTATCTCCTGGCTCTGCTCACAGAGGAGGCAGAGGTAGAGGTAGACAATCAGGCAGGGCTAGGGACAGTCCTGGGCAGGGAGTGGGCGAAAGGGTTCAGGCCGGGATGCAGAAGGTCTCTGGTTTAGTCAGCATTTTCATCTCTGTGACCAAAAGACAAGAACAATTTTAAGGAGGAAAAGTTTGTCTGGGGACTCACGGCTTCGGGGGTCTCAGTCCTAGGCAGCCGGCTCCATTCCTCAGAGCTCGAGGTAAAGCAGAACGTCAAGGCAGAAGAATGTGACAGAGGGGATCAGCTCAGACATCTCACCAAGAAGCAGAGAGAGATCCGCTCATCGAGGGGAACAAAATATACCCCAAAGGCACACCCCCAGGGACCCAACTCCTGCAGTCACACCCTAGCTGCCACAGTCACCACCCAGCTGACCCCTATCAGGGGATTAATGCACTGGTTAGGTTAAGGCTCTCATAACTCAATCATTTCACCTCCAAATTTTCTTGCATTGTCTCACACATGAGTTTTGGGGGCACCTCATATCTAAGCTGTAACAGAGTCCCTCTAACCCCAGCCCTCATTGTAAAAGTATGGAGCCCAAGACAAGACACTCAGTCTCCCCCTGGCATGGTGAACTGTGCAGTGTGTTAGAAGGAGCTCAGGACAGGAGTGGACAGAGCTGGGTTCACTGTTCTGCCTCTGACTCACCTGTTGCAGGGGCCACTAGAACCCCTGGACTTTTCTCTATCACACGCCTTTGGCCCCAATGGCCAGGGTGGACCCCAGTCCCCTCTCCTCAGGGACGAGGGTTCAGCCTCTTCCTTGCACCCTGTCCTGCCTTTTATGCAGAGGATACAGAGTTGAACTGACTGGGTTCAAGTCTCAGCTCTGCCCTAACATTGCTAGGCCTCAATTTCCCCTTCTCTAAAGTGGGAGTATAAATATCGCCCTCAAAGAGATGCCTCATCTAGGTAAGGCAGAGGTGCCAGAGAGGACAAGGATAAAAAGCGCTTCTTACTGCTGAAAGGAAGGAGCAAGGGAGGGTTATAGAGGGCAACATGGAAAAGGGAGACCAGAGACAAAATGGCAGCCAACAATATTGGATGAAGCTCTGGTGATGGAGTAGCTTGGAGGCAATGTAAGCAGATGGTTTTCCTGTGGCATTAACTTCTCATCCCCAAAACACATCCTCGCTTGAGTGCTACTGCGTTCAACATGCTCACGAGTGCTTGGAGGGAGCTGGGTTGCTCAGGGGCCTCAAGGAAGGGACTGAGTCTCCCATGGGTCTCCAAGTGTTACTTAAAGTCTGAAATTCCAAAAACAGGACACCCAAGGCCCAGGTGTCACTAAAAAAGTTAAGACTTGGAAGAAGAGGGAGAGAAGTTGGGAGGGTTTTAGAAAAGTTTTAGACATAAAATAGGAGTTCCACTCTTATCTAGAACTCAAAGGAGCAGGAGATGTCAGTTGACATCTGAGTATCCTCAGATAATCTCTAGGAAGAGTGTAGGTCCTACCATGTACCCAAGGTTCAAGGGGAGCAACGGGGAAGAGCAGATAGCTGTGCACGTGGACCTCCGCACGTGAGTGAAAGCTGTTCAATCTATAAGGCCATTCACTCCAAGCAAAAGAAAGTTAAAACACACACACACACACACACACACACACACACACACACACAGGCATCATGCTTAGGAATGGTGGCATCCGGGGAGGACCTGGATGGTAAGGGGAACAACAGGCAGGCAGAATGTGGAGCCTGGAGTGTCAGGGAGGGGGCGGGGGCAGCCAGGACAGACCAAACTAAGTCTCACTGAGGAGTTGGAACTTTGTGGGGAGCCCTCCAAGGACTTTCATGAGTGATCTGTCACAACCAGATCTCTGTTACAGGAAGCCAGAAGAGAGTAGAGACTGGAGGCACAGAGGCAGCAGGTGCAGGAAAGAGAGGTAAGGCCCTACGGTGGCAGCAGCATCCTGACAAACAAACAGTAACCACAAAAACAAATAGACAGTCAAGGCACAAAACAGAGCATACAACTGGACCCTGAGCAACCAGAAACACCTTCAATATCATTAGCCATCACAGAAAGGTGACCACAAACAATCACACACCTCTTAGGGCAGAATAACAATGCCAACATCATGCTAGTGTTTGTTCTGGGAAGAAAGAAAGGGAACAGCATCAGAGAGGGTCTGGGGACTTCAAAGGGGCCCTCAATGTTTTAATGTTTTAAAGAAAACCTGGCGCCTACCTAGGCAGTGGTAAGATCTGATAAAGCTGACCAGGTTCTGGGTATGGAAGCATTCATTTTATTACTCTCCAATCTTTCTGAATGTTAAAGTTCATAGTAAAAATATTTTTAAATAGTAGTCATGAATCACTTTTCTGCTCATTAAACTGGCAAATGTCAAAGTAAAATAAATCCTAGTGATGGAGAAGGTTGAGATGGTAAAATATGAATTAATAAATTTCTAAAAGAGATGGTTACCTATAACCATCAAAACTGTTGAATGTTTTTGAACACTTTCATGCACCAATTCCACAACTGGGATTGTTTCTCAAGGAAACAATCTCACAGATGTACACCAGAACCAAAATTCATAAAAGAAAAGTTAGAAGAAATATAAATGTACAGAAATACTCTTTTGCCATAGAAAGGGTGTAGAAAGATATTGAATGATATAGAGAAAGAGACTTTAAGTGTTAATAACAAAAGAAGAGCTTGAGACATCAGCTTGTACATACAATTCTCTTCTTGAAAAAACAGATAGATGTCAAAAAAGGACAAAAAGACATATACCAATCCTTTGCAGGCGGGTTCATGAGAAGTGATATTCACTTTCTCCCTTTTACCTCTCTCTCTCTTTTTTCCTATCTATGCCTTATATTACTTGAACAAATAATAACTGTATAAATAAAATTGCATATTTCTTAAAATTCAAAACTAGTATCTCTGCTCTTGCATTGATCAGCTTGAGCCACCATATCAAAATACCACAGATTGGGTGGCTTAAGAAATTTATTTCTCACAGGCTGAAGTCTAAGTTCCAAGTGGCAGCTGATATGGAGTCTGGTGGAGGCCCTCTCCTGGGCTTGGTGATGGCCAACTCCTGACTGGGCCCTCACGTGGCCTTTCCACACTCCCACCTTAGGACCTTGTCTAATCCTACCTCCTGAAGGTTTCATCTCCAAACAGCATCATTTGGGCAAGTGGTGTTTCAACATATGCATTCTGAACACATTCAGTTCAGAGCATCCCAAACCCATAATCTGAATCTAACCAAGAGGGGGGAAAGTGAAAAGCAACTGAAGAACAATCTACAGGACTTTCTTGGGGCTTTTCAAAAATGTCAATTTCCAGAAAGATAAAGAAAGGGTAAGGAAATAATTTTAAGTAAATAAAGAAAAGATACAAGACAAAGAAATATATCATACAGTCCCGCCTCAGATCTTAGATTGAAAACATATATGTATTGATATAAGTGACATAAGGACAATAAGTGAAACTTAAATATAGGCCGCAGATTAGATGATAATACTCTATATGGTTATATAACATAAAGATTCTAGGAGTTGATGGTGAAGTTCTCAGGAATAGAGTCAGGTGTCTGGTATTTACATTCAAATGGGTCAGCAATACTGACAATAACTGTATATATGTCGAGAGATAAAGAAAGCAGTAAATTTGATAAAATGTTGATAATTGATGAATTGAGATAAAGGGAATACAGGAATCTAATTTACTAATTTTCTGTAGGTTTGAAATTCAATTTAAAAAATAAAATTTAATAATCCTTCCCAATTTAAAAAATAAAGTGAAAGGAAGGACAGAGGGGAGGTGTGCTCACTCCTGTTGGCTTTCAGGAGCTAATTGTTAAGTTTCAGCCATAATGGCTATTATTAAATACATAAATAACCAGGGCCGAAGAGGAGGTAGAGAAAACAGAGAACTTATGCACCATTAGTGGGAACGTACACTAGTCCAGCCACTATGGAAAACAGCATGGGGGTTCCTAAGAAACCAAAAAGAGAACTGCCATGTGCTCCAACTCTCCCCCTCCTGGGTGTGTACCCAAGGGAAAGGAAGTCAGCATACAAAGAGACACCCACAGGCGGGCTCACAATAGCCCAGTTACAGAATCAAGAGGAGAATGGATAAAGAAAATGTGGTACATAGACACAATGGAGTATTATTCAGCCATAAAAAAGAATGAGATCACATTGTTTGTAAGAATATGGACAGAAGCAGGGTGTGGTGGTGCAAGCCTGCAATCCCAGGGACTCAGGAAGCTGAGGCAGGAGGATCCCAAGTTCAAAGCCAGCCTCAGCAACTTAGCAAGGCCCTAAGCAACTCAGCAAGACCCTGTCTCTAAATAAAATATTTTTAAAAGGGCTGGGGATGTGGCTCAGTGGTGAAGCGCCTCTAGGTTCAATCTCCAGTACGAAAAGAAAAAAAAGAAAGAAAAGGGATAGAAGAGGAGATTATCCTACTAAGATGAATAATCCAGATGCAAAAAGACAAGTAGCACATTTTTTTCTCATACGTGGGAACAACAACGACAACAAAAATTGACCAGAAAGAAGAGGAATTATTAGAAGGGAAGTCAGGAAAAGGGGAAGAGAAGGGAGGGCAAAGAGGGCAGGAGGGAGGGTAGATGAGTTTTAAACCTGATACACGCAGGTCTGGGGATGCCACTGTGTAACCCATTAACTTGTACAAGAAATGAGTTAATATTGCAATTTTAGAAGCTTCAGGAATTTGGCAAGCCAATATTCAGTAGCTTGAGATCGGCCACGGTGGGAGCATTTAGACCTCAGAACTTGGCAAATGTTACAAATCAAGATTTTTTTTCTTGTTTTTCCAGAAAGCCAGTTGTTAAGCCTTTACCCAAACACCATTGGATGGGGCCATTCTCTGTAGCTGGTAGAGAGAGAGACATTCTTCCCAACTGGCCCAAGCTCCTTCTGGGCCCTTCTACCCTGTGATGTTCCTTTCTCCTAAGCAGCTGTTCGTTTAATATTGCTTGCATGGTACTTGGCTTAGCTGAGTTCTCTCTTTCCCCAATATCTGGAGGTCAAGTCTCTTTTCTGATAAAAGTCGAGGATGACGACAGAGAAATGCGATATGCTGATCTTCACACCCCACCAAGATCTCTGCTTCACTGTTTGATCCCCAGAGCCAAAACCAAACCGTCAAGTCTGTGGTGTTTTGTTACAGCAGCCACGGGAAACTGACACATCCAATCAGACAGGCAGAGGACCCTCCTGGGGCAGTAATCATCTGCATGTCCAACCTTCCCCAGAAACAGCAGCAGAAAATTCCTCTGAAAGAGTCGCACGTATTTCCAGGAGGATGCCAGCTAGCACCTTCTATGAGGATGAATTCCAAAAAGACAAGCAGGCCACCAACCTCAGCAGCCTGGGTGAACATGGTCTGGGTTGGGCTGTATCACATCATCGACCCTTGGAGTTAGACAAGGCGGTGTGGGGCAGGGGGGTCCTGGCTGGGCGTATGTGGGTGGCCCCAAGTTTAGGTCCTCACCCTTCTGCCAGGGAACAGATAAGACACCAGGTGTCAGAAGCAAAAGCCCCAGGGAGTCCTATTTTCAAGGGTCAGTACGCTCAGAAGACAACCGAGGAGGGAGTGGGCTGTAGCATAGGATTCAGGTGAGAAATGACTTGTGCTCGCAAACCCAGCCTCCCAGCTTAGACCTGCCCTGGGTGACACTAACCAACCTCTAGGCTAAGGCTCTGAGGAGAAGAGAGGGCTTTCGTCTCCTGACACCCCAGTTGTGTATAAGTGTTGTTGATCAAATAAATGTAGGTGAAGCAGGAGCAAGAAAATTAAAACTGGAGAAGATGGCCACCCCAGCAGCGTCCCGGCTCCCGGGGCAGATGCGATGCTTCGGTTCATCTGTGGTCAGACCGTTTACCAAGCTTGTGAGGCATTGAAGGTCGCTACACCACTGCCCTTGATCCTGCGGCATCTAAACAGAATAAACTGGAACAAGTAGAAAAGGATTTGTTGAGAGTAGACAACTCCTGAAGGAACCCAAAGTGGCTGCTGCTACCCTGAATCCCTACATTAAGCGTTCTGTCAAAATCAAAAGCCTAAACGACATGACGGCAAAAGAGAGGCTCTCCCCCATCACAGCTACCTGATCAGCTTGCTTGCTGAAAATGGTCGCCTAGACAATACCCATGGCATCATCTCTGCCTTCCTGACCATCATGAGTGGGCATCGTGGAGAAGTACCTTACACAGTGACCACCGCGTCTCCTTTACCTGAAGCTATTCTCTCTGAGTTAAAGACCCTCCTGAAGAGCTTCCTAAGTCAAGGCCAAGTATTGAAATTGGAGGTTAAGACTGATCCGGCAGTCACGGGTGGCATGATTGTCCGTATTGGAGAGAAATAGGTTGATATGTCTGCAAAAACCAAGATTCAGAAGCCGAGCAGGGCTACGCGGGAGAGCGTCTAAGTGTCGATTTTCTATCATTGTGAAAATTTCCAGACATGGAGCAACAATAAAATGCTTCCTGAAGAAAAAAAAATCAAAACCGACTTACTCTTCAAGCAAGGAATATTATGCAATGTTCTCCATTTTGTTGTTGTAGGTTTTTTTCCCAGAGCATCTCATGGGGTTTGTTTCATGAAACACACGTGGGAGAAATGGTCCCCCATTAGCTGATCAGACGGGACACCGCAGGGCCCCAGGGAAAGGGGGAGGCTGTGGAAAGTCCAGAGGCCTGCTCTCTGCCCAGGTGGGGTGTTTCCAGTGGCCGAGCCCCTGGCCTGGACAGTCTTGTCTCCTTTACCTTGTCTCCCCCACCCCATGAAGAAGGAGTTGTGGTCCATTTTACAGGTGAGCAAACCGAGGTCCTGACAAATGCCCAGGCTCCTGCTCCCTGGGCAGGGGCTCCAGGGAGTGGGGCAGGGAATAAGGAGGTGAGCTGCACTGGATGAGTCCTGGCCTGGCCTTGGGCCTCCACAGGCTGACTCACAGCTGGGAATGAAGGACCAGAACAGGTTTGACATCCTGGCTGAGTGAAGACAAGGAGTAGAAAGTCAGGGCGTGGGTCCACACCATTCCTAACTCCTGCCCCGCCAGCACCATGCAGTCAAACAAGCCCACCTGGCCAAGCTCACTGGCGCATGCCTGTAACCCCAGCACCTCAGGAGGCTGAGACAGGAGGATCGCAAGTTTAAAGCCAGCCTCAGCGACCTAGCAAGGCCCTGAGCAACTTAGCAAGGCCCTGTTTCGAAATAAAATATTAAAAGGGCTGGTATGTGGCTCAGTGGTTAAGCACCCCCAGGTTCAATCCCTGGTACCAATTTTTTTTTTTTAAAAAAAGACTCTACCTGCCTGAACACTGTTTGCTCTTCTTGGACCCAATCTGCTTGAGCCAGGGGAACTGAGATTGCAGGGAGGTGTCCAGCATTGTGGGGCTTCTCACCTTGACCTCTGCTGGCCTGGTCCCAACTCTGCTTCATCATCAATGAGTCACGTGTGCCACTGGTACCAGGGACTGGCAGCCCAACCAAAGCCTGCAGGCACCTGAACCTGTCACTCCCCCGTCACCTCACCACAGCATCTTCCGATCATCAGTGGATTTTGTTAAAGATGCAGCCACCTGGTGAGAGGCGACCATGCAGTGAAGCTAAGCCACGCAGCCAGTGGAGACAAGAATCCTCCAAGCCTGGTCCAGAGAGAATACGCTTGCTGGATTTGGCTGAGATGCCCGGGAATAATTAGACCCATAGCAGCAGCCGAGGTCAGAAAACCATGGGACAGCCAAGCTCCAGGCTGGTAAGAAAGGTGACCCCGTGGTGGCGTTTTAGGCAAGGGCCACAGAGGAGAGCTGCCACCTCCCAGCGTCCTGCTACTCTAAGTGTGGTCCCCGGACCAGCCCCACCAGCATCACCGGGAAGCTCATTGGAAATGACAGTCCCTCTCTAGACCCTCTGGACTTTAACAAGATCCCCGCAGGTCATCATGCACATGTTCAAGTGTGAGAAGCTGCCCTGGCACAGCTAAGCGTCTCTTCCAGAGGCATAGGAGGCAAAAAGGGGGCAGGAGGGAAGGAAGGATCTCTGTCTCCTTATAAAGACTTTCGGAGCTGACCAGTGATCCCGCACCCTCTGCTCACCTGGGGAAGGGTGGAGACCACAGCTGGGACCCTGAGGGGTCTCTCACCAACGATGGGTTCAAGGGTCCCTGGTCGCCACCACCAGCCCACTCTGCACCAGCCCGTCCAGCCCAGCCCGGGCGGCTTCTAGACCCCCTACCTCTGTCTGGAAAGAGGATGGGGGCAATCCCTCCACCCCAAACTTTTGTGTCTTTGTAAAAGTGTTTAGTGAAAAACTGCCGACTATGTAAATCAGAGATCATTAGAGGTTGGGTTTTTCCTTAAAGGATGGATTCAGCAAAACGCTGTTTTCCTCCCCGGCTCTGGGTCTCTATTTAGGGGATTGGAGCTGTGTTTATTTATTTATTTATTTATTCATTAGCTGGGCCCACAGTCAAGGAGAAGGGAGCAGGGCTATTAATCTTTCCTGTCAGCCATTCACAGATGTGGAGTTCACACCACAGCAAATGTGAAGTCAGCAGTACACAACCACAAGGTGGAAATTCCAAGAGAAACAAGCTTAGAGGAATAAAAATAAAATAAAATAAAAGGCGAGCGGGGGCGGGGCGGGGGAGAGCAAGATGCAGAGAAGGAGCACATTTAGAACACAGCGTCTGTGCCTCCCTGGGCGCTTGTGTGTGCTGAGGGTAATCTTGTTCTCAGCATGCAAGTGCCATTGATATGTTAATAATAATTTTCTTTTCTCTTCATCCTAAAGAAATGAAGTTTGCAAACTGATTCTGATGAAGTAGGTCTGACTTCGTGTGTGTGGTTTACACAGTGACTGAGACACGCACACACACTCCCTTCTCTGCCCATTTATGGCATCCACTTAGTAGATTCTGGAAATCTCCTTGGAAAGACGAGAAGTCAAAGACATCCCTCTAAGAATGGTGTGACTGCCGGCTGTTGGGGAACGGACATGTCTGCCAGCCTGAACTGCAAGAACCGTGCATTTTGCTGCGGAACAAACTTGGCAAAGTCACAAGCGCCTCCTATACTGAGTCCCAGTGTAAGGGTTGCCACTGTCCAGTGTCCCGGAACTAATGCCTGCCACCGAGGGGTAGACCAGAAAGACCAGTCCTCGCGTTTCCTGCAGCTGCTTCCTTCCAAAGCCTGGTGCATCTGCAGGAGTCCTGACACAGGCCATCCACCCCGTCAGAGTCAGGCTGGCTCCTGCCCTGCCTCAGTTTCCTTCCTGTTCCATTCCTGTCTTGGAGCCTGAGGTCCTGATACATCAGCTCTTTTCTAGGCAGCTCTTTCCCCTCTGTGCCTGGAGTAGCTGGTTGGCCAGAGTCACAGAATGCATGTTCCAGAGACCTGTTGTGGTACCCATTGCTCAGAACAGATCACTGACCCCAGCCTGGGGCACCTCTGACCCCATCCCTCACCTTGAGCTGTTGCCATTACCATGGGGAATGTTCATCCTCTCCTCCACTGGTCTGAGATGCTCAGGTCCTGGCCACACGGCCATCCCCAGGCATGGCCCCATCTCAGCTGGGGACGGTTAAGTCAAGCTCAGCCTGGAATGTTCCCTGCACAGCCCTGAACAGCAGGAGACGCCCTCCTCAGAGGAAGCTGAAGTCAATGACTTCTCTCATCAGATGGGAGCTCCTTAGGGCGTAGAGGCCATGTTTATTCATCTCTGCTCCTTGACACTCAGTGGATTCTCCGTGAACATCTGTTGAATTGTGTTGAATCCTGGGTCAAAAGCAGAGGTGAGAAAAGTCCGCCTCCCGAGGCAGTGGGTAGTTTGGTATGGAAAGTTCTGCGTGAACTGCAGCTTTCTCCCAGTGGAGGAAAGGCTTTGGAGTGTGAGGCTGATCCCATGTTCAGCAGGCTTCTGGGGCTGCATCTAGACACAGCAGGAAAGCCTGCAGATCCTTCGGGAATCTGCCTGGGCTCCAGAGGGGACAGCCGAAGCTTGTGCCTCACACTGAGCATCACAGGGTAGCTGCCTGAGTCACAGAGGTTTCTCCAGGTGAGTATGGATTTGCAGATCACACCAGGATCAGAGGAGCGAGGGCAAGGGACACAGGTTAGATGAGCAGAAAGGGGAAGAAGGGGCAGAACCTGGAGCCGAACCCACAACCCAAAAGCCCTGTCATAGATGGTGCCCCAGTGGGAAGGCTGCATGTGGGCACTGGACAGCCTGGGACTGGAACCGTCTGGAATGCATATCACAGGGGCCACGAGTGAATGAGGCCAGGCCCAACCTCCTGACCAGACCCTGCACTCACAGGATGTGACAGACACACACGATCTTCCTTCCAGAAATTCCCTGCCTCTATAAATGCCAGTTCCCTTACTGCTGCGTCTGTTTTCACATCTGGAAAGTGGAAATGATAAAATGCAGCCCTAAAAGGAATAAAGGAAATCGCGTGCATGTCATTAGCATAATGCAGAGCACCCCCCACTGCTGCTAGATGCCGGTTCCTGAATGGCAATCAGAACCCCATGCACCTCCGACAACCTCTTCTCTTGCCTCCAACCTCACTCTCAGTTCCAGTCACATGCTCTCTCCTACCTCTACCCTCTGTTCATGCCTTTCTGTGGATGATCTCTCCCCACGCCTTTGCCTAAATTACCAAACTCAGCCTTTAGAGCTCAGATTAGACATTGCCTCCTCCAGGAAGCCTTCCCTGATCCTCCCCCTCCCCCAAAACCATGCCCTTTTTTCCGTCATAGTTATTATCATGCTATGTTGTCACTGCCTGTTTATCTGTTTGCTTTTTTCACTAGAAAATGGACTGGCAAACTTTTTCAGTAATAATAATAATAGTGAATAGTTTAGGCATCCCAGGCTCTGGGGAGTAGAGTTGGGTCCAGCCCACTTGCTGGGGTCTAGCCTGGTCTGGCCAAGATGAGTCAAGCCCCAGTCAACCCCCAGGCCCATGAGGAAGAAAAAGCAATGCTCCCAGCTGTTGGCCACTAAGTTTGGGGTGCTTTGTTATGCATAAATATTATAACAGTAAGTAAAACAATATAGCAGGAGACTTTCTTCAAGTCTTCCAGCTTGGCCCCCAGGGACTGGTTTATCAACTCAATAGAATACAGAGGGGCCCCTGTTTCCCATGCTCCCCAAAAATAGCTCTGTCCATTTGTGCCCTGCGTTTATTCAATGACTGGGAAGGCTCAGAGCTTTAGAAGCTGTTATTTCTTGGTTGTCTTTGACTTTCTGAGCTTTTATACAGACTGTGGAACTCTGCCCCTGAGGCTTCAAGGGAGGGTCTGGTTTGGTGTCTTCTCAAGTTGATACAAAAGCCCATCACATAATGCCTCTCATTAACAGTGCAGGGCCACTGGACAGAGCTGAGAGCTGACCTTGAGTCAACCGCTCATGGCAAATGAATGTGGAATTCAAGTTCCTGCCGTGGTTCATGCCTCAAAGAACCATTTATTTGAAAATATCCACGGATTTTAGGGGGGAAATTCTGATTTGAAATCACTAGGTGAACAGTCTTGACTCCACGATTCCCAGAACCATTTAGTTTTGCAGGCGTGAACCAGAGTCTTTGAAATTCACAAATTGGGTGAGCCCATCAGAGCAAATCTCAAAGGCAAATTCTTGTGTCTTATATGAAAACTTGTTGAAATGTGATGACAGATTTTTACCAAAAAAAAAAAAAATGGTAACTTTATCTTCCCCACATCCATCTCTCTTTGCATTTTGACTTCACAGACCTTCTCACCAAGAAATGGAGCCTTCCCTAGCTTTTAAATTTGGACTGGGCCGGTGATTTGCTTTGACCAATAGGATTCAGAGGAGGGAATATTGTGCTCCAGCTCATTCTCATGGAAGCCTGCCCAGCCTCCAGGTGAACAAGCTGGGAAGCACCAATGAGTCATCCTAGCAGAAGTCATCCTACACAAGCAACCTGCAGCTAGCCCTAGATGCATGAGCGAGTCGGGCCAAGACCAGAAGAGCCACCCAGCTGAGCTCAGCCTGTACCGCCCACTCAGAACCGTGAGCTGAGTAAATGGTAGTTGTTTTAAGCCATCACTATTGGGGTGGTTTTTATGCAGCAAAACTGCTATCATTGTCTTTATTAAAAATACATCAGGATTGCCTCCCATCCATGGCTACTATCCAGAAAAAGAACAGAAAATTAAAAGTATTGGCAAGACTTGGCACAGTGGCTCATTCCTGTAATCCCAGCAACTCAGGAGGCTGAGGTCGGAGGATTGCAAGATCAAAGTCAGCCTCAGCAACTTAGTGAGGCCTCACGCAACTAGAGAGACCCTGTCTCTAAATAAAACACCAAAAAGGGCTGGAGATGTAACTCAGTGGTTAAGTGCCTCTGGGTTCAATCCCCAGTACTAAAAAAGAAAAAGGAAAAAAAAGTATTGGCAAGAATATGGATAAATTTTAACCCTTTCACACTGTCAACGAGAATGTAAAATGGTACATACAGCTGGTATGGAAAACCATGTGGCAGGCAGCAACTCAAAAAGTAAAAACAGAATCACCATATGATCCAGCAAGTCTTCTGAACATATACCCAAAAGAATGGAAAGCAGGGTCTCAAAACCATATTCGTACACCCATATTCATCGCAGCATTATTCACAATAGCTAAAACATGGAAGCAACCCACACGTCCGTCAATGAACAAACAGATAAGCAAAATGCAGTCTACACATACAATGGAATAGTATTCAACCTTCAAAAAGAGGAGATTCTGACACATGCTACAACATATATGACCCTTGGGGACATTACACTAAGGGAGATAAGATAGTCACTAGAGGAAAAATACTATAGGATTCCAAACATGAGATGCTTAAAGTAGATAAATTCATACACATAAAGTAGAATAATGGTTACCAAGGTTCAGGGGGGTGGGGAGGAAATGGGAAGTTTTTGTTCAGTGAGTAGAGTTTCAATTTTGCAAGATGAAAAAGTTCTGGAGACTGGATTGTGTGATATGGCACAATATAAATAGAGCTAATACCATTGAATCACTTAAAACATGCTAACATAGTAAATTTTGCTGCATGCATTTTATCATAATTTTTTAAAGATAAACATGTTCTTATGGTGCAGGAAATCTCCTGGAAGTAACTGGTGTTCAGAGAATCCTCAGTTGCTCTGAAAAAACCTGTCCTACAGACAGGGGAAGGGAGGCATTAGAAAATACTGGAAGGGTCGCCGGGTTCAGAGAAGGCTCAGAATGAGAGTCTGTGGTGTTAGGTTAGGGTTAGATTCTTTTAGTTGCAAGTAACAGAAAACTAACTCAAACAAGCCTAAAAAAAAGAGCAAAATTTATTCCTACTAGAGCTGGAAATAATACCTGCCTGGGCACCTCGTAGAACTACAAAGGACCTTACCAGTTAGACTGTGGTCAGGTCCCACCTCCTCGTGGGATCTCTGATGGTCTTCGTTCTCTGCTGGAGTCCTGGCTTTGAGAAGCCCTTACCTCTTTCCTGTCTCTTTCCCCAACTCCCAGCTGAAATGTCCCGGGAAGCCACGCCTTGGGTTTCACTCTGTCACTGCCACTGCTGAGAAGTCCCTACTCCTGAGGTCTTAATGCAGTAAAGAGCCCGAGCTATGGGCACTGTTAAACAGGGCCACCGCCCACAGCCCCGTCAGCCTGGACAAGACCTTCGCCTTTCCCAGTTCTGGTCTCCTCACTTACAAAATGGACTCAGTGCTACGTGGTTGGTGTGAGGGTAAAAGAGGGGCATGCTGGGAAATTGTTTCTCACTAGGTCTTGTCTCATCTCAACACCAAAAATTAAATGTGCCACAACAGAAGTGGTAAAAGGTGCCACCGGCCAGCCCTGTGGAAGGCGATCTCTAGGACAGAATGGTGTTCTTTCGTTCACTCAGGCCTCGCCTCAGCACCTCTATGTGGCCTCTGGTTACCTCCAGGACCAGAACAGAGAGATGCGAGTGAGGAGACCAGGATGTGAGCTTTAAGGAAGCGTGGGCTCTCGGGGTCACGCAGGTGTAGGGTCAGCGCTGAGAGTGAGCTTGAATTTTATGGTCTAGACTCAGTCTAGGCCCAGCTCAGCTCCTGCTTAAGAATCATTTGGGGACCTTGTTAAAAGTGTGTTCTTGGGTGAAATTCAGACCTGCCGAGTCCCTGTGAGGAACCGGAGGTAAGCCTGGGACTTTGAGGAGACCTCATCTCCAGCCCCGGCCTTGCAGGACGGGGCTGTCCAGGGTACTGACGGAGCTCTTTTCAGAGTGTGACTGTCGAGCCTCAGGACTGATTCCTGCAGAGACGCCTCAGGTCGCCTCAGGATGGAAGAGCAAGGGACAAGTGAGGCACCTGTGCTTATCCCCAAATACTTCAGGTGTGTTCAAAACAGGTACATACGGAGCGTCCGCTTACTTAAGGTGGTACTTGATGAAAGAGTTCTGTGGTTCTAAAAAAATTCTGGATGAGAACACCTGAGCTAGACGCGGAAGAGAGGTGGCGGGCTGACTCCGTGGTGAAGCACCCGGCCTGCATGAGGCCTGGGGTCAGTCCCCAGGACCATGAATACATAAACAGGCAAATGGCACCTCTCCAAGCTGGCCCCTCGTGCTCCACCGCTCTCCCCTCCACTCTACCCTTCCCTCCTTTATCCCTAAACAAACACTGCCTTGGATCTGAGGGCCACCCCTGCCCAGCAGTGACAGGGGAAGCAGGGGATTGACTGGAGCTTTGGGGCTTCTGCACCAGCCCTCACCGGGCTGCAGCCAGAGCTGGCTTGTCCCTCTGCAGAGTCCTCTTCCTGCCCTCTACCCCACCAGCTGCCCCTAGGGACGGACTCCACTCAGCCTCCCACCGCCGGCCTTGCTCAGCTGTGACTCCGGACTACGCTGGGATCAGGGCAGGAGGAAAGACCAATTTGCCACACCTCCTCCTCCTTGCCCCAAAGATACCTGGCTCCTGTTCCTGTGGGGAGTCCTGTTTCCACCAGCTCAGTGCATGCAGCGGAAGAGAGACAGATCTGGAGGCGAGGGAGGGTCCCTTCTGAGTCTGAAGGGGGCCCAACCCAGCCAGGGCTCTTTTCCCCTGTCATAAAAAGCCAGGAAGAGCCAGGGGCTGGGGCACACACCTGTAACCCAGCACGGGGTCAAGGTAGGAGGATCCCCTGTTCAAGGACTTAGCAAGGTCCTAAGCAACTTAATGAGACCCTGTCTCAAAATAAAAGAATTCAAAGGGTTGGGGATGTGGCTCAGTGGTTAAGCACCCTTGGGTTCAATCCCTAGCACCAAAAAAAAAAAAAGCTAGGAAGATAGTTCAAATGAACCATTCTACCATGTATACATATTTTAAAACCTTGTTTTGTACATTATAAATACATACAAATTGTACATATGTAAACATGTACAATTTTTATTCGATTTAAAATAATTAAAATAATTTAAAAACCCAAAATATTTACCTGTAATCTTAGAAATAGTCAAGTTTGTTTTCTCATAAAAGAAGAAAATTTTCCTAATTTCCCTTTGAATTATTCTTTTTTAAAAAAAAAAAAAAGGTGTTAAAATCTCAACATTTCTAAACTGTGTCTCAGAAAAATCACATATTCTCTCCTGCACATCCCTCCTGATTTCAATGCTCCTATTTTGGAGAAGTACTTTCATTTCTGCAATTCAGTTTAACCCTCTAGATAAATATATAAGGATTTTACAATGGTCGTTAGAATTTTGATTGTTCTGTTTGGATTTTTAAGAAATTTAACTCCCCCCCACAAAAAAAAGTCAAGAATCACAATGGAAAAATGTCTCTTCCACAAATACCAATGACAAACCAATGCCAGTATCATGCAGTTCCAAACTGCAAACTCCAAAAAGGAAAGATCAGCTCTAGAAGCCGACAAAGCTACCCTGTCCCCCCACCAGCTATAATCGCTAACATTTAGATGGAATCTTTTTAAATATTAAAACAGAAATAGATAATATCTAAAGAACACGAAAATGATTTGATGCTATGTATATAATTTAATTCAAATCATAGACCCCTAATCAACATTTAATTGATGCAATAATGTTTTTCATGACAGTAAATAAACAAAATGTATAAACAGAAACATCTTCTTTGATGTTTAATGACTACTTAGCAGCTATTTGGGCCAGAGTTACTGAGCCCTAATAAACAAATGCTTAATAATCAACTGAAATGCATTTCTCTGGTTATTGCTTTATTAAATCAGAAGCCAGCATCCTCTGTGGAATATTCCTTCCAGTGGGAAAAAAGTGGTTAGAAATGGAAGAGTCTGTAATGACAGGTTCCATCACACCCTGAAAGTTAGCAGGAGGGTTTTTTCTGTCCATTCCTATAAGCAAAAGGACCCAGCTTGCAGGTACCCTGGGCCTTACTGTCCCAAAACGAAGTCTGCCTCGTTTCCTGTCTTGGTTTCTGTTATAAACCTCTTCCAAGAGCCACTCTGTGGGGTAATCCATGCAGTTGATCATCCACGTGAAGTGCCTCAAGCAGCACCTGGCATGTAGTAAGCCCTCAGCCGTTATCCCTGTTATTGTCATTTGCTACCAGCGTCATTATCATAAGCCTAACTTGCCTCTGCTCTCTGAGCACAAGTGGAATTCACTCTGGTCGCCTCACCATGTTCTTTCTTGTAAAGTAAGCCTCACTTTTCCATGCCCGAATTGAGCCACACTCCCCCAGGCCCAGCCTGGAGCCTGCTCCTAAACCATGTCCGTGGAAAGGGCTTGGTGCTGTTGCTCTGTGGCCAGAAGCCCCTCCTGCTGGAGCTCTGAGCCCTTGCTCCTTCTCGGGTGCTTCTCTTGATGCCCCCTCTGATACCCATGCTTCCCAGAGGAGAGACCTGTGTTTGGCCCCATCTGGACACCTGGGGTTGTCTGCCTGGGGTGTATAGTTGTCTCATGGTCAGCTTTCCAGGTAGAGATGAGGAAGAGCAGCAAGGTGGGGAGGGTGTTTGGGGGTGGTCATGAGAAGGACGACAGTGACAAGACAAAGCGGACACACTTTCTTGCCAGTGGAACATTTAAGGGACATCATAACCACCAGGGTGACAAGAGGCCCAGTGGAGAGACTGGGCCTGTGCGTGATGGTCCCAGGGCGCCATCGTGTGGCCAGTGTGTGTAATGGCCAGAGGGTCCTCCCCGGCTCTCCTGGTCTTGGCTGCTGAGGTGTCTGATCCCTATCCAGGGAATAGTCGTGCTCACTCCTCTCCTTGCACCTCAGAGATCCCATGATTCATTCTCATAGAGAAATAGGAATGGAGGGAAAACCAGGAGGAGAGAAAGGAGGCAGAAGCCAGAGGGGACGGACAGTGAGGCCTACTAGGCAAAAGCTGGTCCGAGAAGACGGAAAGCTCTTGGAAGAGTCCAGAGCAAAGTTCCTCGTGAACAGGAGAAGCACAGCGACAAGGAGGGAAACCCAGGGGTCTGCCTGGAGAGCTGGACCCCAGTGCCTTGGTGCTGGGAATATGGAGAGCGGGAGGACAAACAGCTCCCCCACCCACTCCCCCAACCAGACACAGGCGAGGGGAGTTCAAAACAGCTCCTCCCTGGCCCTAGACAGCTGCCCCGAACCCTGTGATCCTTTGGCCAGGTTTGTGCAACGCCCCATTATTGGAGAGGAACTCGATGTATTTCTTTTGTTCCAAGGTCACGTGCTGACTTTTGCTGAAGACTCAGGCTCGGAGATCAGACTGGGTACCTTGGTATCTCCACTCTACACCTTTGGTGACTGTGTGAACTTGGACAGGTTTTCCAACATCTCTGCACCACTATTTCCAGATCTGCTAAATGAGGATGTTATATTACTCACTTCCAGGGGTTTCATGAAGGTAAAAAACAAGGCCATGTACGTATGGCTAGACACTTTCGTACACAAGACCTAATTCTGTTCCCAAAACATCCCAGGAGTCATGAGTACCATCATCTCCCATTTCACAGGTGAGAAAACTGAGGCTTAGAGAGGCTGTGATTGGCTGGAGGTCATACTGACAATAGGAACAGAGATGTGACTCAGGTTGGTCCACATTCAAAGGGTCCACTGACTAACTCTCCCCATCTGACTGGGAGCTTTAGAAAGCAGATGTCTCTTCCTGGCTGACATTGTCCTCTCCGGACTTAGTACAGTGACTGGCCTGTGGCAGGAACTCAATAGATATCTGCTGATTGATTGGTGAACCAGAGAGAGCGGCATGGGGTCCCCGAGTATCCGGGGCTTGCAGGGCGAGGGCTGGGGCACTGAACCCCAAGACCACCTCTTGTGCAGGCTGCCCTGAACCTGCTTCCCTGCCTTGGCACTGGCCCTTCCCTCTTGGCTCAGCTTGAGAGACTGCAAGACCCCAGGTCTCTGTCCCCTACTCTTTGAAGGCTTTCCTGGCCCCTCCAGGTACAGCCAGGCTCTCAGGAGGACCCGCCCAGACCTGTGGATCAGCTGGCAGGGTTGTCGCCTGTCTGCCTGCCTGGTTCCCTCCAACTGGACAACTCCTGAGAGGCCAGGACCAAGCCTACGTCCCTGTAGCCTGGGACACTGAGGAGCCCTAGTGGATCCTCAGCAATGGTGGGAGGGAGGCCAGAGGAAAGAGAGGGAAGGGAACAGGAAGAGACAAGGAAAGAGGGAGGGAGGGAGGGAGGGGAGGGGAATGGGGACAGGCACAGGGACATGAGGAGGGAGGAAGGGAGGGAGGGGAGGAAGGGAGGAAGTCGCGGAGCTACTGCCACAGCTACTCCGTAGGTCCTCTTTCCTGGCCAGGAGAGGCAGCCCTCCTGGAGGCAGGTCTGGCACCCTCATGCCAACCTCCTGCCCTCTCCCAGGGCTTCCTTCCCACCAACTCTCTCCTGCGCCCGAGGCTGGTGCGGGCACCTGACTCAGGACTCCCTCCTAGTCGGCCCGTCCTCCCTCCCGTGCTGGGGCGCGGCAGTCTGCGGAGCTCACACACCTGCCAGTCCTGTGCTGACACGCCGCTTTTCAGAAAAGAAAAGAGAAGAGGAAAATGGCCCGGATGACGTTGGGGTGGGGTGGGCCCTGCCAGCTCCCCCAGCTCGAAAGGAGGATTTCTGGGGATGCTCGAATGGGGGTGTCCACGGAGGATTCGGGGGGCAAATGCCCTGACCCTGCTCCTCCTGCAATGGAACAGGACAGAGCGCCTGCCCCCTGCTGTGTGGGTGCTGCGCCGCAAAGGTGAGGAAGGAGCTGCTGCCTTGGGAGGAATGCCAGGGGGGCCCTTCCTCTCATCGTCTGCAACAAGACCTCCCAAAATACTGCTGGGAAACAGCAGCGAGGTCCAACACCCCAGAGCAATCTGACAAAATAAAATGACCCTTCAAAAGCACCCTGTTAGCCTACCGGCCCTTGGTGCATGGTTTACAGGGGTTATGCTAAAGCACCCCTGGTGTCCTGTCTTCCAGGAAGAGATGAGGGAGAGTTTAATTCCAGTAGCTCTCAGGGAAGAAAAAGAGAAGGGACATCCCCAACCAGCACCCCAAAGCCTGCCCCTCACACCTCAGCCCAAACCAGCAGGCATGAGAGCCAGGAGAAGCAATGGCGATCATGGCCTGTCCAGCAGTTGCAGGCCCTTGATCTGAGGCCAGATCATTCAGTCCTCTTCCCTGCAGGAAGCTGTTGACCCGGCTCCACAGAGGACAGTTCAGAAAAGTGAGTTAAGTTGCCCAAATTCACACAGCGAGTAAAGGATGACTCAGGATATAAACCCAGCTCAGGCCCTAATTTTGGATGCTTTTCCTCTGGAAAAAGTCCACTGGTGTGAACTGCCAAAGATAAGTCTAGGGAAAAGGGCTTAACAGTAATTAGGAAGGCGGAGATGGAACCAGGTGGAAAAGGAACCCAATTAACTCCACACTGGGATGACCAAGGTGACTGCTGGCTACGATCAGTTTGCCATTAGCTGTGTCTCACCCCTCCCCTTCCAGGCTGGCAGTCCCATGGTTCTCTGCCACCCCAGGCCTGGTTGCAGACAAAGGATGGCAGCAAAGCTAGCAAATAACTGCACTTGGTACCTAGTCTGACCAGAACCACGGTGAGGTCAGAGCAAAGCAAGGCCCACAGACTCGGCCAGGAGCTAGAGGCAAGCTTGGGCCTTCCCAAAGGGAGGGGAAGTCAGGAGGAACTGCCTTCGCTAGACCTCCTTAGGTGAACCTCCCAAGAGTCAATAGCCACACTTCTCCCCAAGAAGGTAGCACCCCACAGATAAATGGTAGCCTCTAAGCCAGCAGAATCAGTAGCAGTAGCCCCCAGAATGGGCAATCCTTCACCGCTCAGACATGAAATCCTCAGCTGCTTTACCCTAAGGCAAGGATAATCTTATAGAAATTGCACACCCATTGCTTTGGAAAGCAGTGTCACATTGACTCTGGAACACAAATTAATTTTATATGTCATCTGTAGTCTACTGGTAATGTCTGCTCAGAACAGGGAATATAAAGGGTGCAGGGAGCTGCCTGCTGCCCAAGAGCACACACTGAGATCAATTAGTGATGTCTGCCAAGGACAAAGACGCACAGAAGCTTCACATTGCATTCGACCACTCTTGCCATCATCCCACCAGGGAGGATTGAAGGGAAGGCACGTGTAGAAGAGGTGGAGTAACAGATAACCCAACGACCATCCATGCCCATCCCATGGGTAGGGTCACTTCTATGGGTCCCTGTATCGTGGTATCACTGGTTTGTCCAAAATTAATAAATTCCTTTGCTGCTTATATTAATCAGATCCATTTTTTCCAGTCAGAAGCTAAAGAATTCTAACTGGCACACATCTTCTTCCTACGCGCCTCCAGGATAGCATTAATAAAAGTCTGTTGGACTTAAGAATCTTATTAAAGTTTCGTGGGTAGGAAAAACAATTCAAGGACAAAGAACAACTTCTAATTTAATGCTGGACATGATGGTTCCTAAGAGCATACTGGCCATTTCTTGCACTGGGAATTTCTCATTATTCACACCCATTCCGTGGACCATGACTACTTTCCATAGTCTGATAATCTCTCCCCCACACCCCATCCCTCCCGCCATCTTTCTTCTGCTCTTTCACACGTACCCTGCCTTCTCTTCTCTTACACTGTTCTCTAGGGTTCTCATAAAATAATCTTCTTCTACCACCTTTAACCATCCAGACTGACCCACATGAGGTCCTTAGCTGTCTCAACCATGAGGAGCCATTAAATTTGCCATCCACAGCCCACATTTGAGATGAAGGCAGCCTCTCCCCTAAAATGCAGAAGCACAATCATTTTATTTTTTAAATAGCTTCTTGCTTTTCCTTCCTGCTACACTAGCCTGTCACCTGGTAAGAACACAGTAAATCATAATTATTACTGTGGAGCCCAGGGAAGGGCGGGCACAGAAGCTAGTGGTTCTAACTTCAGTTGCATACTGCGATCTCCCAAGGTTCTTCCAATAATCCAGGTGCCCAGGACCCATGCCCAGGGATTCTGATTTACTTAGTTGGGGTAAGGACCTAGCAACTGCCCAGGTGGATCTCCTGTGAAGCTCTGTGCTGTTGGCATCATGCAAAGGGAAAGGGGCATGGCAGAGAGGACTGTATTCAGCAGAACCCACTTCCTCCACCTGGACAGCATCCAGGTGGACTGTATTCCACAGGGTCCTAGGTGCAACTGGGTGTGGCCAAGTAACAGAATTCAGGCCAATGGGAAGTGAGAAGTGAAACCAAATCCCATCCATCAAAAGCTCCTGCACGAAGCTCAACACTTTCTTCACTGCCCAGCAAAAGGGAAGGACTCCAGGATCCTAAGGGATGGCAGAGCTGCCAGGTAAGAGATGCCTGGATCCCCACATCACCACGTGGAAAGCTGCCTGTCAAACACAGGTGTGAGCAGTGAGCTTCTGAGACATCGAGGGGCTGAGGTGTGGAGGATTCTCTATTACAGGAGCTAGAATTACCTGAACATTGGTTTCCCTTTCTGGAATATGCCCCTGGAGACTGGGACCAAGATCTCATCTGCTGAATGGAAGATAGTGGGTAATTCCTTGGAAGGCAAATAACCTTCACCTAGCTCCTTCTAGCACTCTGCTAACTCCTACCTGGAGGACTATTCCTTCAGTGGGGATACAGAGACTGCCAGAGGGCTCATCTAGACATCTGCTCCACCTGATTGGCGCCACACCCAGGTGTTTTCTGAAGATGAAGGCCCCTTTTGCCATTGGTCCTCCAAGTGCAATGACATTGCTGTGTTCCTTGGACACAACCCTCTTTCCTGCCCCTGTGCCTTTGCACTTGCTGTCCCTCTGCTTATGATTCTCTTAGCCAAATGCTTCTCATGGCTGTGACCGCCTCCCCCAGATCCAGCTCAAATGCCACATCCTCAGAGAGGCCTCCTCTCACTACCCTGCCTCAGCGGGCTCTCCCCTCACCTCTGCTTTCTTCACAGTACTGGTCCCAAACCTTAATCACACATTCATTTTCTTGCTCATAGACTATCTCCCCCAGGGAATGAGATGCTTCTCTAGAAGGAAGGGATCTTTTCTTCTTATGATTAAGCACAAAGCCTGGCACAGAAGATGCTAAGTCGTGATTTATTGAATGAATGAATGAATGAATCCTCCAAAGTTAGTCTGGGGTGCAAGCTTCCTCACAATGCCACCCCCACATCTGGAACTGCTGATGGAGTCACAATGTCAAGAACTTGAAAACCACAATTAACCCCCCACTGGAGGGGCACCAGGGCCAGCAGCTGGGCTCATCATCAGAGCCAAAAGCAGACCCAGGACTAGTGCAGTCGTCTCTTGGGATGTAGTTCAGATCACCAACCATGAGAAGGGTGCCCCTGGGGCTGTGTAGGGCACAGTCAAGGTGACTATACATGACCATCCTAGACAAGCCCCGGGTCTGCCTGGGCTCCCAGACAGAGCTCTGTGGAGCAATGCCACGGGAACTTGGCTCAACCCTTTCCTCAAACAAAACTGTACATGAAAATCAACACGTAAAGGTGGAGATGCTTTGGCTAAAGTAGGACAGTCTGCAAATCCTGTCACAAGAGGTTTCAGAGCTCTCGAGGCCAAGGAGGGTAAGGACACTTGGCCCCATGGACAGAGCAATCATGACCCATGGATAAGACAACTGTGCCCATGGACGGGACACATATACACCATGGTACAGACAACTGCATGTTTCCCTACAGACTGAATTGGGTCCCTGTAGATACAGTGGTTCAGACATGAAGAAGAGACCAAACCAACCCTGGGCACAAGACAAGACACCTGAATTCCTTCCTGGACCACTGCCAGACTTCTGTCCCCAGCACCCCTGTTTGTTTCCCAAGCAGGTGTCTCCAACCCAGAGGGAAAATGCTGGATTCCTTCGGTGGGTCCACTCTGCCTACTACCCCACTGGAGCTCAGAGGAGACCCAGAAGAACTCACAGGAAACTTCTTTGAATAAAGGGCAACATCTCATGGGATGAGATATTGAACCCACTGTTCTTTACTAAAAGTACCTCTTTACTTGCTTCTGTCTATTCCACACCTTCCTGTGTGATTCGGATAGGTGTTCTGCTATGGGAAAGCGTTTACAAATGACACGTGGACAGATATCTACGTACCTCTTCACACATTATGGAGTCTTTGTCAATAGCTTTTAAACCCAGCTGACTCATTTTTACCATCCCCTTGCCCTTCCTAGCTTCTTTATTTCCATAATCTGCATCTTCTTCAGGTCATTTCTCATCTGGGCCTCTTAATATGGTCATAGACTCTGTAATTCTGTTCCCCAAAAGAGGACCCCAATGTCCCAGATCTGCCCTTCCCCTAAGTCCCCTCGACAAGTCCTCAGAACCTCCACTTGTTCTGCCTCTGGCTCCAAATCTAGAAACCAAGGCCAGTTCTGTCCCAAAGAACTTGATGTGACCTTGAAGTATCCCCTCCCTCCCTCCACTCACAGATGGGAGTGCAGATATTCCACACAACATCTCTTCCTTGTCCTATCTCCTTAAGGATAAAGTTTAAGCTCTGGAGTCAAATTCAAATCCTTTCTTTGCCATTTGCTCATTGTACGACTTTGAACTAGTTTAAAGAATCTCCCAGAGATTCAATGTAGCAGGTCGAACAGTGTTCTCTCCACCTCCTCCCCACACAAAAAAAGATATGTCCGTGTCCAAGAAATATATGTCCCTGGGACCTGAAAATGTTGCTGTATTTGGAAAAGGGTTCTTTGCAGATAAAATACAGAGTTTTTTTTGTTTGGGTTTTTTTTTTTTTTTTCCTCCAGTGATGCTGAGAATTGAACCCAGGGCCTTGTGCATGCAAGGCAAACACTCTACCAACTGAGTTATATCTCCAGCCCAAAACTCAGAATCTTTAGATGAGATCAGCTTGGACTACTTGTATGGGTTCAGAATCCAAAGACCCGTGTTCTTAGATCAATCAGAAGAGAAGACACATGAAGGAAAGTGTGGTGTGAAGATGGAGACAGAAATCACAGCCTTGTGGCCACAAGCTGAGGGAGCTGAGGAATACTGACAGACGCCAGGAGCTGAGAGAAGCAAGGACACGTCTTCCCACTGAGCCTCCAGACAACACCTTGTGTTCAGACCTCTGGCCTCCAGAACTGAGAGAGAATACACTTCTATCACTTTAAGTCATCCATTTGTGGTAACTTATTGTGGCAGCCTCAGGAATATAATACACGGGGCTAAGTCTTCTATGACACAATCCATGGAAGGCCCTGCGTACAGAGCCCATTATCCAGCAGGAGTTCAAAATGTTGGACGACACCATCACCATCACCAATACCACCACCATCACCGTCTCCATCATGGATATCACCATCACCATCACCACCACCATCACCATCACCATCATGGATATCACCATCACCATCAACATCACCATCAACATCACCATCGTGGATATCACCATCACCACCACCACCACCATCACCATCACCATCACCATCACCACCATCACCACCACCATCACCATCACCATCACCATCATGGATATCACCATCACCATCATGGATATCACCATCACCATCACCATCACCATCACCATCATGGATATCACCATCACCATCACCTTCACCATCACCATTACCATCACCATTACCATTATCATCAACACCACCATCACCATCACCATCACCATCACCATCAACATCACCATCAACATCACCATCACCATCATGGATATCACCATTACCATCACCAATACCATTAACATCACCATCATCACCATCACCATTGTCATTGTCATCACCTTCATCTTCCCCACGGCCTCCTCATCCTCATCCTCATCATCGTCATCGTTATTTCTGCATCCACTGAGAACATCTCCCACTAATTAGTAATTTCCACGTGGAGGCCTTTAATATGTCCCTGGAGACAATTTCCCCCGTGTCCTTTGCTCAAGCATCTTCTCCATGACTGAGAAGATGACCATATTTTTGTACCTGGCTATTGGGCCTTTCCTGAGAGGATTCTGCTTCATTCTGATGTCATGTCCCTCCCTTGGTTTTGTCATTAAAATATCCTTTCTTTTACGAAATGTTGAAAGAGATGGCAGTTGTTTTACAAAGGTCCTCATTTGGAAAAGGCGTGACCTCCTGGTGGGTGTCCTGTGTGTGTGTTTGTTTCATTTTACTGGTCTGTGGAATGTAGACGTCTGAAAATCAGAACTCTACTGTGGTTTTGGTTTTTGATGTTTGTTTTGTTTTATTCTGTTTTTGTGGTGGTTCAGGGGACTGAACGCAGCAGTGCTCTACCACCAAGCTACGCCCCCCACACTTTTAATTTTTCATTTTGAGACACAGTCTCACTAAGGCTGGCCTTGACCTTGTGACCCCCCTGCCTCAGCCTCCTGAGTAGCTGGGATTACAGGTGTGCACCACCATGCCCAGTTCTAGTGTCTTTTTATGTCCCCCACAGCACCAAATGGTACCTGTGTGTCAGGAACCTAGAGACTCTAGATGGGGCCTGATACCGGCTTGGTATACCCGGGAAAAGGAAATGACATTTGAATGTGGGTTTCAAGCCAGACAGGAAGTGAGTCAGTCATGGGAGGGGTCCAGAATTGAGATCTCCAAGTTCCTATGAGGAGTCCTAGGAAACCCCAGGCCACCCAGCCCGCAGGTGCCCCCGACCTGTTTTTCTCCCTCTGCCAAAGGCAAGGATCCAGCACCTCTCGCCTGCCTAATCCTGCACGCGCCCTGGAATTCAGGGCTAGCTTATTATTCCAAGAAACCCTGTGCCGTGCCAGGCATGTGATCCTGCACAGAGGAGCTTAGCAGCGGGAATCGGTTCCCTGGAAAAACAGTGCATTGAAAAGAGAGTGTGTTTGGTTGTGTCTCCTGCTTAGAGCTCTGGCAAGAAGCACAAGAGTCACATGGTCATCCCCAGCCACATCCCAGGTAACAAAGAACACAGACTTAACAAACCGCATAACAGACAGCACCAAGAGCCCAGCATCCTATAAAAACCCTCACAGGCCTGTGCTCAGCGGGTGGCTTTGCTCCTGCCAGCAGGCCACTTCCAGTTCTGCCCCAGGTGACTCACACACTGGGACCAGTGACTCACTGGAGCATCCCTTCCTACAGCACACGGAAGGAGCGCAGGGGAGCGGAGCAGAATAGTGACCCGTCCCAGCCCCACGCCTGAGGCCCAAGGCCTCTGAGCAGCCCTTTGGGCTCCTGCTCCTGGCCACCTGGATTCCTCCTAAACATGCCCTCTGCCCAGACCACTCCTGATCCCCCTCCCGTGGACCCAAAGGCAACCTCAGGGGCCAGCAATGCCCATGGGCCTGCTCTGCTCAGCGGAGTCCCTGGGCCCTGGGCAGGAATGGGAAATCAGTTTCCCCACCTCCACTGGGGGGCGCCTGGAACACGCCCAGGCCTGTAAGGGAAGGCGGCCCCACCCACGCACCCTGACCCTGGGTCCCCAGCACCCAGAGCCCCTCTCAGAACGAGGGGAAGCTGGGATCTGAAAAGCCATGCTCCAAACACACCAAGCCCAAGAACTTCCCGATTTGGGAACACCTGGGGGAGGGGAGGGGCAGGACGGGCCCCGCGGCTTCCCGCGTCCTTAATTTGAGACTCCGAAAGGGAGAAATAATAACAACAATAACCAGCCGGGTGCAGCCCCAGCTCTTCCCGCCCGTTAAGGCGTCCGAGAAAGTGCTGACGGGGACGGCTGACGAGCCGTGTGTATTGTAATTCACACCATAACAGCATCTCCAGGGCTCATGGATTTCTCATTGAAAAATTATGTGATGTCTTTTTGGAAACCCAATACTGAGTTATTGATATCGCGCAGGCAGCCGGCCGCCACTTCCAGCTTATTAGCTTTGTACTTTCTGAAGGACCTTTTTTTCTCCTCTAATTTTCAACTTGGTTTTCCCTTTTCAGTTTAAATTGGATCACTGTGCTTGAGTGAGTGTCTGTGAGTGTGTACCCGGGAGGGGGCTGTTCTGGATTCCCGGGGACAGGTGTCCTTAGAAGTGTGTCTAGATGCATGTGCTTCTCTGCGAGGGGTGAGGGTCCATGCAAGCATCTCTGAATGCTCCACCTGGGGAGGGCTCTAACTCTGCACACTTGGGGGCAGATCCACGTGCAAACGTGTGCATGCGTGAGTTCCGTGAGTACTTTTGGGTCCAAGCAGCCATGTGCACTGGTGTGTGTATAAGTGTGTGTATAGGTACATGTGTAGGTGGGGGTGTCAGTATATATGGGTGTGTTTATAGGTGTATCTTTACGCCTGAGTAGCCACATGTATATTGCTGTATATATAGTTGCAGGTGTGTGCAGGGACACATATAGTGTGTGTGTGCATGTGTACATGTAGGTGCATGTGCATGCGAACATATATGCAGCTGTATATTTGTGTCACACAGGAGCCATGTGAGTGTGGTATGTCTGAATGTCTAGCCACACTACCTACATGGGTCTCTATTTTTAAATGCACATTTGAATATGTGTCTCCACATGTCCGCGTGTCTCCACGACTCTTCTATGAGAGGCAGAATTGCCAGGTTGTTGAGAACCGGGCTCTAGGGCCATGCAGCCTGGGAACAAACATTAGTTTTGCCTCTTGCCAACTGTGTGATTTTGGGCAGTTTTCTTGACCTTTCTGGGACTTGATTCCCGGTTGGCAAAGTGGGAGTAACTAGCTGGTTGAGTAGAGTTGGTGGGAGGATAAAGCATGACATCATAGCACACATGCGGAAGCTCTCACGCAGCAGGTCTGCAGCCCAGAGCCCAGTGTGCATTCGAACCTCGGCACCCCTCGGCACACGCGTCAGAGACTGCAGCCCACGCTGAGCAACCCATGGCCAGCTCTCACCTGCTTGACCTCCCAGTGACTTGAGTGTTCCATGCCTGGCACCTCCATGCAGGACCCTTGCCAAGAGGCCTGTGGAAATGACAGCCTGGACCCACTCACTGTGAATCGCACTGCTGGGTGTCGGTCATATCCCTGTCCTTGGGCAAGGAGGATGCAGAGGTCACCAGGGGTGTGCAGCCAAGAAGGGGACAAACACACAGGACGCACAAAGTGCTCTCTGGCCCCTTGGAAGAAGCCCTTGGCTCTAACCTTTGACTCTCTAAACTTGGGCATCAGGGGATGGAAAGGGGTTCCACGGAATCCTGGGGTCTCAGGAAGAGGGAGGGGCTTCTCTGCCCCTCCAGGCCCTCTCCGTTCCTTGGGGGTAGGCAGGCCCTGGTGCTGAGGGCTGGAGTGGAATCCCGGCGGCAGGCGTCTGGTGAGGCTAGGTCAGAGTTTATGATCTACGTGGCCCAGCGAGGGGAAGGGATCACATATCTGAGGTTGGACTTCCCATCAATCTAGTGAGGATCCACTCCAAATTAAATGGAAGAGATAAACTTGACACTCAGCTATTTGCACCCCAAGGACACCACATCTTCCAAACCTGGTGTGTTTTACACTCACAGTGCACAATTCATTGAGCATGGCAGGTGCTCAATGGTCACATGTGGCTGGTGACCACCATACTGGACTGAGCAACTCTAGACATCCAAACCCAGAGGCCTTTCTACAAGGAAACCTCTTGAGCAGCCTCCAAATGCCCAAGTTCCACACCTGAGGTCAAGGGCAGCACAGGGAAGTGCAGGAAAAGGGCAGGACCTGGGTTTAGGCCTTGGTGCTGGGCCAGCCAGGGGCAGGGGTTGGGGGGTTGGGTACAGGCCTGAGAGAACAGGGAGCAGAGCCGGGCACAGTGGCACATGCCTGTAATCCCAGTGGCTGAGGCAGGAGGATGGCAAGTTCCAAGCCAGCCTCAGCAACTTAGCGAGGCCCTGAGCAACTTAGCGAGGCCGGGTCTCAAAATTCAAAAAGATAATAAAAAGGGTTGGGCATGTGGCTCCGTGGTTAAGTGCTAAATGGTCAATCCCTGGACCAAAAAATCAAGGGAAGGAAGGAAGGAAGGAAGGAAGGAAGGAAGGAAGGAAGGAAGGAAGGAGAGAAAGAGAGAGAGAGAGAATGGGGAACAGAGGGAGGAGGTGCCTGAAGAGAGCTGGCTGATAGGGCCAAGCCACGACAAGGTCAAGGGCTGGAAATGACATTCGGAGCAGGTCTATGGGGCTGCAGGAAGGAGAAGGGGAAGAGACCTGGGAAGGGAGGAGGTGGAGGAAGTTATGGAAACCCCGCGGTGCCAGGATCTTGGTGTCGCCAGGCAGATTATTCTGTTTAGCCCTCCCAGCACCCCTCTCGATCCACTGAAGGAGGGCACCGGGAGCATTTGGGGATCTCCCCATCACTGAGGAGCACATGGGCGTGGGAGGGTGGGGTACCTGCCAGGCAAAGCCACAGAATGTCCCACTGACAATGCCAGCAAAGCCACCTGTTGAGAAACACTTTGCAGGACTGGCCTCATTTCACAGGTGGGGAAGCTGAGCCTCCGAGACCTCAGGTGAGTTCTAGGCACAGGACAGATGTCCAGTAAGTACTGTGTGAATGAATGAATAAAAGTGGCACCGGCCCTTATGGGGACCTGGGACAATTCTGTACCTATTCCTGGTCACCTCCCAGAGGACATCTGGGTCTGTGTGCTCCTTGGCCTCCTCCACACTGATGACCCTCCCCTCCATCCCATCCTGTGGTCACAGCTTTCTCCCTCCTGCTGAGGCTGGAGGGGCTGTGGAAAGACATTCTCAACTTGCAATCAGAGAACATGGGCTCAGGCTCCCCTCCTGGGGAGGCGACCTTGGGAAGGGCCATCCCACCCCACCCACCCCGTCGCCCACGCTTTCATTCATTGGCCCGTGCACCCATTCAGTCTTTAGGCAAGTTCTGGTCCAGAGCAAGTACTTGCAAATGTGACAGCTAGGTCCTGCCCTGCCCCTTGCTAGGTAGGTGAACTGGAGAAAGCTCCCTAATTTCTGAGTCAACATGTCCCCTCCCATAAATCAGGTAGTAAGAGTCCCTCCCTCCTCAGTGAATGGGAGAGAAGATGAAATGGATGCTCAGGTAATGCGTTAGCCTAGGATTTATCTGTCAGTCTGTTGGGTAAAAATTATCCAGTGATAATAGTGATGGGCTGGGGGTGTGGCTCAGAGGCAGAGCACTTGCCTGACATGCCCACGGGCCTGGGTTTAATCCCCAGCACCACAGAAAAAAAAAAAATCTAGTGAGCATCTATGTTGTGCTGCAGGGCTGAGGACACAGCATGAACAGGACAGGATATGTACCCCCACCTCCACCCAAGGAACCAATGTGCTAGTGACAAGAGTAGAGGGACCACCAGGGTGCAACTCAGCCTAGGCACTAGGTCAAGGCCTGATCATCTCCCAGCATCCCGTGTGTAAGAGGAGGCACCTTCATTGCCAAAACTCATAACGGAGGCCAGTGGCAGGTGGAAAACAGGTTCTTTTTTTTTTAAATATTTTTTAGTTGTAAATGGACACAATACCTTTATTTTATTTATTTATTTATTTTTACATGCTGCTGGCGATTGCACCCAGTGCCTCACACGTGCTAGGCAAGCGCTCTTACCACTGAGCCACAACCCCAGCCCGAAATCAGGTTCTTTGACCTGAAAGTGAGACAAATGCTTTGGAATCAGGAGGCTCTGAACCCCACGAGGGTGGCCGCCTCCTCTGGAGGGACACCCAGATACACCTTGTTCATAACCCACTCCCCAGAGCCCGGAAAGAACCAACTTCCAGGTAATCCAAGTCCACGTTCCCCTTCCTGGCCACCAGGTCTTAGCACCAGGCTCAGCAGATCGCGACGGCCATCAGGTTCAACTCTTCCAGAATATACAGCTGCCCCTCTGCCGTGCCGTGTGTTTGATATCACAAACATCAGTACGAGAAAAGAAAAAAAACGCCCTTTTTTTCAGTTTCCTACCCATGTGTCTGATGGGAACACACACACACACACACACACACACACACACACACACAATTTTTCTTTCTTTCTTTCTTTCTTTTTTTTTTTTTTTTTATCTAACAGGAAGAGAAAGGCCCCAAGCATTCCGTTCCAACCCCTCTCCGTGGAAAAGGTGTTCCGCGCAGTGCCCAGCAGGCCTGTGTGACTGAGTTAAAGTGTGGTCTTTTTTTATTAGATGAATTGCATCATTAAATTACATTATAAAAGCTAAAAATGCACCATTAATTTTCAAAAACAATAGTAAATACATCTCATTTCTAATACATGATTCTGCATTTAATTTTTGCCCGGGGCCTTGCCTTTTTTTTTCCCCAGCCTCACTGTCTCCCTTTATGCAGACTATATAAATGGAGCTAAATTGCCAAAGAAATTTTTGCCAAATGTCCGTAATGTGAAAATAAATGAATTTCTAATTGGCTGTTGCAAAAAGAAAAATTACTTTTTGATCTCAGCTCAGCCAAGCAAAAATCTACCTAGGCGGAGTAATAAGATGCAGGCATATTGCAGGCAATGAGCAGAGACACAGAGGCCCCAGAAAGGGCTGCCCAGGATGGAATCTTTCTCTCCTCCCTGCCTCCTTCCCGCCCTCCAGGAAGCCTGACCCCCAACCAACCCAGAGGAATGGCCGTGCTCGGTCCAGCCTCCACGGGAGTCAAGCTCTATCCCTTCGGGGGAACCCTGGGGTCTGGATGGATCTCAGCACGATAGGGTTCAAGTTCATCTGCCCCTCCACTGGTTCTCCAACCCTGAACTTGACCTCTCTCAGTCTTGAACTCCCCATTTTTAAGATGGTGGTCACTTCTTGCTTTTGCAGGTCTATTAGATGGTACTCTCTTCTTGCGTTTCTGCTACTATGGGTTGAATTGTGTCACCCACCCCAAATTCATATATTCGAGTCCTAACCCTGAGGACCTCTGAACTTGATCTTACTTAAAGAACTTGAGGTCATCAATATCGGGCCTCAATCTGAAAAAGAAAAGGAGGACACGGACATGCACAGAAGATCCATGAGCCAGAGAGAGGGGCCCAGAGCAAACTCCTTCCATCTGGCCTCAAAGAAGCCAACCCTGATGACAGACACCTAGATCTTGGACCCCCGAAACGTGCGACAATTCATTTCCACTGTTCAGCCACCCAGCCTGTGGCACCTTGTTAGAGCAACCCTGACCAGTGCTGGAGATTAGAGACGCTGACAATTGTCGCAGACAACTGTATTAGCAAAAGCAGCATCTGGCGTCCTGTCGTCCCAGCACCCTCCCTCCCAGGACAACCCAGGAAGGTGGGCTTTAGGTCCAAGAGCTTTAACCTTTGCTCCCAGGATTGGAGTCTCGGGGGCTGTGCTGCCTCTTGACCACTGAAGTCCTCTCAGACCTTCTCTGGTCCCACCCCGTATCTGACCGTACCACTCCCTCCTCTGGGTCAGGTCTTCCCCAGGGGACAGCCTGAGGGCACCCCAGCAGATTCAGGCCCAGCCACCTGCCCTACCCCAGGCCTCCGTCCATCCAGGCTGCTCCAATACAACACCACAGTCTGGGGCTGGTAAGCAACGGGAATTTATTCCTCACAGCGCTGGAGGCTGGAAGTCCAAGATCAAGGCCCGGCAGATTGGGCGCCTGGCGAGGGCTGCTTCCTGTTCTGTAGATGGCGCCCTCTCACCGGGCCCTGTCAAGGAGGAAGGGGAAGGCAATTCTCTGTGGGCTTCCTTCACAAGGATCCTAATCCCATTCTGACCCAGTCACCTCTCAAACGTCCCCAACTCCTAACACCATCACCTCGGGGACTCGGGGACGTTTGGGGACACAGACATTCAGTCCACAGCACCCATCCCCCACACCACAGAAGGCAGCATCCTTTTTAGAGATGAATTATTGTTGTGTATTAATTTTTTTCTCCCCCGCCCCACCTTTTTTTCCCTCTTTGCCTTTTGGGCTGGTGCCTAGAAGCTTCTGAATACCTTTGCCCCAGGACTTCATAGAACAAAACCGAGCCCCACCCATGCCTGTCCCAGGGCGTCTCCTACAACAAGCTCCCTGCTGCGGAGGAGAACGGAGAGGGGCCCGGACAGGAGGGTCCCAAGAGGACCTCGACCCAGAAGCAGAATCTCTTCTGCCCGAGTAGACAGGACGGGCGTTAGGACGCGGACCCCGGGTCATCCTCCCGGGAAGGGAGAACTGGCCAGGGCAGTAAGAAAGGACCGGGGCCGGTGTGGTGGCACACGCCTGTAATCCCAGGAACCTGGGCGAGGGAGGCAGGAGCATCCCAAATTCAAGGCCAGACTCCTCAAGGACCCCTGTGGACTCAGGGAGGTGCCAACAGGACAGCCCCCCAGAGAGCAGATGTGAGGACTTCCCCACTGACCCAAGCCACCCGAGCACCCTGGATTCCAGTAAGACCTCAGAAGGAGCAAGACCTTGGAACGGACTAATTTCCCACTAGTTCCTGGGGCTCCAGTGTAGGAATTTGAGCTAAATTTAATCAATTTAAAGAAAAGATCTTATCGGACACTTGTTTCCTACCTGAGTTTCTGCTGTGAGCTTCAGAGCATCACCTCCCTCTAGAGCACACGCTGGCTCCTTGTCACTTCCCAAACACAGTTAGTTCTTTCCCTTCTACTTTGCATGAGCTATTCTTTCTGCCTTGAATTATGTCCTTTCCTCTCGAAGAACTCCTATTCACCCACAATGCCCCATTCCCTACGTCCTCTCCCATGAGTGCTTCCCTCGCTGCCCTAGGCTGGGTCTACTACCCTCCAGACTTCCCAAGGAGCTTCCAGAAGGCTCCAAGAGGTGAAAGGACTTGGCCAGGATGGCAACCATTAGGAAGTGGTGAGCTGGCATTCAAACAGGGCAGCCTTTACCGGCTGTGAAAGAATTTGTATGCCAATGGATCATTCCAACTGCTTTCTGTGGGGTCCAGTGAGGAGCCCCCGGGATCCTAACTGCTCAGGCCCTGGAGGCAGGGGGTCTGGAGAGGGCAAGAGAGTGAGGCACCCAACAGAATCAAATAAAGGCACTAAGAACAGATCTCACTCCCAGCCCGAAGTCCAGTGCCAAAACTCCCCTGTGTGTGGCTCAGATCACGGGCTTTGGGCGAATCTGTTGAAGCAACAGTGCAGACAGTGGCTGGAGACATGGGGCCAGGGCTCTCAGGGAGGAATCGTGGACCAAGACTGGGCATGGGTGCCCGGCTGCAGCGCTGAAGCAGGAGAGCTGCCCAAGGTCGATAAGCAGAGGGCAGCCAACCAGGCATCGGGGCGAGATGGCAGGCAGGTGCCAGGTGGCAGGGTGCGTGCTGGACAACTTCCCCCAGTACCAGGGAACCGCTTCTGCTCAGGAGGGGCCGGAGGTGGCCGGTGGGGAGGCTGAGCCTCTCCAGGTTGCCTCAGGATCATATCACCCCCTCCACCCCTGCACGGGGGAGCCGAAGACCCAGCGTGGGGAGTTTCACACAGAGAGCAAAGAAGGGCAGAAGAAGGGAAAATGGAGAAAGAAAGAAAGAAAGAAAGAAAGAAAGAAAGAAAGAAAGAAAGAAAGAAAGAAAGAAAGAAAGAAAGAAAGAAAGAAAGAGGGACACAGGCTGTCCCGAACCTCTACCCTGACCTCAGTGGCCCTTCTGTAGAAATGCTGGGAGCTCACTTGACTTGGATTGCTGTCCCTTGCAGCCACTGAGGTCCGTCTAGTAAACCAGGCTTGAATGGCCTGCTGGTCGCTGTCCCTTACAGCAAGCCCCCCAGGGGCTTCTTCCACCTGCATCACAAGCACTTCAGATCAAGCCCAGACCCCCACGCCCTGCCCTGAGCCCCCGCCCAGGAGCCCCACCCCCACCTCACACTGACGGCCGGCCGCTGCTCCCAAGCTCCCGATGACTCTGGATTTTGAACCACGAGTCAGGCGGTTTGTAAAAACAACTTCTTTTCCCTTTAATGTGCATATTAATTACCCCGAAACAGGTGCAAAATCAACCTCGTTTATTATTATTTCTTTGAGCCCATAATGGCAGTTGCTGCAAATAAATCCCGTTAACCCAGGGATAGGATTTATGGCCCCAAATTTACACCAGCAGCTTAATCATAGCACCTTTGCCGCAGACAGACTTTCTCGAGAACAATTTGCCCCACGATTTGTCAATGGGAAAATGGCCTCATATAAACGTTCAGAGGAAATAAATGCTAATCCAAAGCTCAGTCTTTCATTCTCCTAATTGCCCAGGGAATTTAAAGGAGACAAACTTATTTACTCACAGCAGGAAGTCAGCTGTAATAAACCATCACCACTGGGGGCTGAGATCAGTCCCCAGCGCAGAGGAAGGGGGAGGAAGAGTGGGGACCGAGGAGGACGGGTGGGGTGGGGACAGGTAAGGGGCCACTGGGTCATCTCATGCCCAGGGGGCCAAAGACTCTCCTGCTTTTTATAGAAGCGGCCTCTTTAAAAAAAATTGGATTTAAAGCAGATGAATGGCTGGGCAGACATAGCGATCCCTCCCTCAACATACCCCGGGCCCCCGAGACACCCAGATTGGCTGCAGGAAGGATTCCCAGGGAAGGGGGGGAATTAGGTCACCTTAGTGTCCCCAGAAAAAATGCAGGGAGGCTCAGAGACCAGCCAGAAGACCTGGCTGGACAGTTACCTACAGTAAGGCTGGAGGCCAGGCCCTGAAATCCAGCCTCCCCACAGGAGGCTGAGCCCGCCCCCGAAGCCCCAGGGTGCAGCCTGTAGAGACCTCACATGGTGCACAGGGAAGGACAGAGTGAGACCACCAGGTTCTCACACACGGGCCCTGTGGGGAAGGAGACCCAGACAAAGCTCAGACCTCTACTTCATTTCCCAGGAGTCTGGAGGGCCTACTGTGGGCTGTCCATTTCACATCTCTCTCCTGCAGAAGGTCAGAATAGTTGTTCTAAGGTGGAAAAGGCCCTTCCTTCCCAGGGGCATCATAGCCAGGCCTGCCAAGAAGCCACTCATCATGCAGAATGGGAAACACATAGTACTTTCCAGAATGCTATTCTCATGGATGAATATGCCATCTAGAGTTGTGCAGCCCACAACCTGGGCAACTGTTCAGTGATTGTTCAGATACTGTCATGGGACAGAAATACTCAAAGTGTTTCCCACACATTCTCTTCTCCATCCCTTCCTGCCTCCCTGGGGGGAGGAGGATCTTCTCCAAAGGGACCAAAGACAGGAATATCAGGGTCCTACCTCCAGACTCGTAGCCTCTCTGGCCAGCCTCTGGACTCCCCGCATCCCTGGTCTTCCCAGCTGATTAGGCTTATTGTTGCAGATCGCCCTCAAGTGGCCGAGTGTCTGGGTTTGAATTCACACACAGCCACTAACCAACCAAGTGGCCGTAGCACTTTCATGACCCTTTTTCTGTGCCTCTGTCTCCTCCTCCATAAAATGGGACTCGCAATGTCGTCCAGAGATGCGGCCGGATTGAAGGAAATTTGAATGCAAAGTGCTTGGCCAGCGAAGCTCCCTGGAGGGTGTGTTCACGCGCTGCCACCACCAGGGGTCCCAGGAAGCTCTCTGTGCTCTGGTCTAACTAGGAAGATGGTTAAAAAGTCACCGAGATTGGAGGGACGGTCTCACCAAGGAAACAGGACAGCCCCAGGCAGCGAGAGTTTGGGGTGACGTTTTGGGGTCTCAGGAGCAGCAGCACCTGGCCTGGGGGGCAGCGGGAGGCCACGTCTTCTGAGACGGCACTCGGGACGACGCAGAGGACGCCTGCGCCCGATGGAGGAGGACTGGGGCCCAGCGGCTCCTCTTCCACACACCTACGAGGTGCTGGGCGCTCCGTTGCTCCACCTCCGAGCTCGCAGCGCGGTCTACACGGTCTCTTTTCTTTTTCTTTAACTTTTCCTCTCTAGTTGGCAGACATCATGTGATGGGGCGCAACTTAAGAACAGACCGATCGCCACTGAGAAGTCCACATTTGAGAGTCTTTATTAAGCTGGCCGGCTGACTGTCTCACACAATGCCCCAAAAAATGGCTATTGTGAGAACAGCCCCGACCACAGGGTTGTAGGGGTTCTTATACCAAAAATCACATCAATCATAAGTGTCTGTTGCTATGATTCGAAATTACACATTAACATCATGAGATCATCGACAGAGGGGGAAGTGGGTCAGAATGACCCTTACCTAGGTACAAACTAAAGAATGGTTGCTAACATCCACACAATCACCGTTCACGTGGTACATTGTTTAGGAGCAACAGGGATCAAAAGAGAGCAATTCTTTACTACATAGGAGTTGCCATTGTATATTATTAAACATGTCACACCAAGTAACTGATGATGGGCACAGAGGTGGGGTGTTCCCATGGGAGAAGCTTATTTCCTACATAACATGGAGTCTCAGAGCAAAATGGAGTCTGTTTAGTCATTTCCCTTAGAGTCTGGCCTAGAACATTCTCATGGAGCCAGATCTGCCAGCCCATCACAATCATCACAAGCCAGGGACACTGTCTTGCTCCCCCAGATCCCTAATGCAGGGCGCAATGCCTGAACCTTAACTAGGTCCCGGACGACGATTCCCCGAATAAATTCATGAATGAACCCTGACAGGAAGTGTCAGCATCACCTTGTGACAGGCGTGGCTCAGACAGGTAAAGGGACTCACCCCAGGTCACACAGCTAAGGAAGCATCGGAGGTGGGGACAGAACGTGAAAGCCCTTCACCTCCACGTGCACCTCTCTGTGCCCCCGCGGCGGGGGTGCCGGCCCGCGTCCCCCAGTTTGCTCTCCTCAGTCGCTCTGGGGCCAAAACGCTCCGGTCCCCATTTCACAGGAGGCACCGTTTGCAGGGGGTGGAAGTGGCTGGCCCAAGAGGACACCACCTGCTGTCCCCCCATCCTGCATCCTCTGCGTCGTCACACCGGCTCCCCATAGAAACCGCCCGGGGCAAGACAGCCGTGCTGCCAGAGGACACGTGGACGGTGGCCACACGGGCCAGTGACGTCTGTCAGGAGCCAGGCAGACCCTGAGGCCCAGGGAGCCCCCAGCTCTCGGAGGCAATGACAGTGAGGGACGGGGGACGCTGGGGAGGCCGTGGCCAGTCAGCATGGCAGGAGACAGACGTCAGCCCCCGGGGGCACAGGGGAGTCGGGAGGGCGAAGCCATGGCGTCCCATGAACGGTGCCAGGCGGGAGCAGGTCAATCCTGGCTCAGACCCGGGGTGTTTTCCCTTAGCTTTTAACCCTTTTAAATTACATAATTAATGTGCGGATATAGTCTCACCTTTAAAAAGGGAGACATAGAAAGTAAAAAGATAAAGCTCCATCTTACTCTGCTCCTATTCCTCTCCCCTGAGAGGTGAGCCGATTTCCAATGTGGTCCTGTTTCTCCATTGTCTTGTTTGTTTGTTGTTTGTTTGTTTTCTGTACCGGGGATTGAACCCAGGCGCGCTTTCCCACTGAGCTGCGTCCCCAGCCCTCTCACTGTTTTGCTTTGAGACAGGGTCTCCGTAAGTTGCAGAGACTGGTCTTGAATTTACAATCCCCCTGCCTCAGCCTTCCGATTGGCTGGGATTACAGGCGTGTACCACCACACCTGGTTCTTCCTCTGTTGTTCTAAAGGTCTTAACACACACCTGAGGGTGTGCACACGAGCACAGACACACACACATGCACACCCACCTACTACCCACGCTGTGTCCTTATATTTTAAGATAGTGGTACCTTACTGCAGTCACGGTGCAGCAACTTGTCTTCATAACTCAGTCGTGTGCCTTGGAGATGTTTCCATCTTGATAGAACCAGATCGACTTCCTGCCTTTGAATCACCAGCAGCCACTTCCACCAGGTGTGCCCTAGTTTATTTAGCCAATACCCCACCCACAGCCGGCTGGGTGGTTTCTAACATTTCCCTCCCCTCTTGAACTAGTGCACATCACAACTCCTGAGTGGGAAAACAGGCCCTGTTTCTTTTTTCTTTTTCTTTTTTGTTTCTTACAGACTGCATTTTGATTCATTGTACACAAATGGGCTACATCATTTTGTTTCTATGGCTGTACATGATGTAGATTCACACCATTCATGTAATCATACATGTACATGGGGTAATGTCTGTCTCAGTCCACCATTTTTCATACCCGCCCTCCCTCTCACTTCCTTCTACGTAATCTAAAGTTCCTCCATTCTTCTCTCATCTCCCACTCCCCCACCCCCATTATATATCATCCACCACTTATCAGGGAAAACATTCAGCCTTTGGTTTTTTGGGATTGGCTTAGCTTATTTCACTTAGCATGATATTCTCCAGTTCCATCCATTTATCTGCAAATGCCATAGTATTATTCTTCTTTATGGCTGAGTAATATTCCATTGTGTACATATACCACAGTTTCTTTATCCATTCATCTGTTGAAGGGCGTCTAGGTTGGTTCCACACCTAGTTATTGTGAATTGAGTTGCTATAAACATTGATGTGACTGTGTTACTGTAGTATGCTGATTTTAAGTCCTTTAGTTATAAACCGAGGAGTGGGACAACTGGGTCAAAAGGTGGGTCCATTCCAAGTTTTCTGAGGATCCTCCACACTGCTTTCCAGAGAGGCTGCACCAATTTGCAACTCCACCAGCAATGAAAAAGTGTGCCTTTTTCCCTACATCCACACCAACATCTATTATTTATTGTGTTCTTGATAATCAGGCTCTGTTTCTTGATGGGACAGACATCAAGATACCCTGGCCGTGAATTCCATTTTACCATGGTCCACTCGCTGCTGCGATTCCTTCCGTGCCTTCCACTCATGCCCCCCCCAAACTCCTCAACCCATTTTGGCTTCATGCTGAGGCTTGAAGTTCTGGCCTGGTTCTAGTCTCAGTCAGCTCGGGCTGCGGCAAACGGTACCACACACTGGGGCGTAAACAGCAGCATCATGGCTTGGATCTGAGGTGTCCCCAGAGCTCCTGTGTTAATGAGGAGTGCTCAGGTGAAATGGTTAGACTCTGAGTGGGTTAATCCACTGGATGGATTAACAATCTGAATGGATTGCTGGGGGGTAACCGTAGGCAGGCGGGGTGTGGCGGGAGGACGTGGGTCACTGGAGGGCGCCCCTGGCTCCTCCTGCTGTTTCCTGGCAGCCAGGAGCTGCTCCACTGGGCCTTCCACCATGGTCTTCTGCCTCACCTCAGGCCCAAAGCAATGGAATCAGCTGTGCAGGGACTGACCCTCTGAAACCGTGCGCCAGAATGAACTTTCCCTCCTCTACGTTGTCCTTGCTGAGAAGCTTGAGATGAAAAACTGACTAACACAGACAGACGCGCACTGTCTCGTCACCTGGTCTGGAGGTCAGAGCAGGGCGCCAGCAAGGTCCTGCTCAGGCCATCTTCCGGCCCACAGGAAGCCTCCTTCTTGCTCTGCTTCCCCAGACCTTCCTTTATGGCGTGAGTGTGAAGGTGGAGGATTCCTCTCTCTTCCTTGTTATTCTCTGGTTTGTCGGTTTGCTTGCGGTGCTGGAGATGGAACCCGGGGCTCCCACGGTGCTGGAGATGGAACCCGGGGCTCCCACGTGGCAGGTAAGTCCTCTGCACTAAGCTGCCTCCCAACCCTTCCTTCCTCCTTGAAGCAGCTGAGGACCCCACCCCATGACCTCGTTTAACCTGAATTACCTCGCGAAAGCCCCGTCACCAAATGATCACACCGGGGTTGGAACTTGAACGTGAGGGTTTAGCGGGAAACACAGTCTGGCCCAGCACTCGAAATCAGGGCCAGAAGCAGATGAGGTCACAGGCCGCAGCGCCTACTGCTCCGCACACCCAACGAGTAAAGGTGGAAAAGGGACAAGATACCCTCCACAGCCAAAGAGAGGAGGAACGGGAGGCGCTTAGCCACCCCAGGAGGCGCTGAGCCACGCTGGCTTTTAGCAATACTGAAACACGGCGCAGCGCATGTTGCGATACCCTCTGCTCCCAGGAGCAGGGAACAGCCCTGAGGAGAGCTCCGCTCTGCTCCTGAGCAGTGGTTCCCTAGCCCATTGTTCTCCACACTCTTCTCTCTCCTGTATGGACTCTTGATTCTCCCCTCTTGCCTCTGGACTATTTTCTCAATACTTCCTGCTCACAGGAAACTGGAGACTGAGAAGCCTATCTTGTTTTGAACAGTAGTAGTCACTTTACATCTCAGGTTTTAGTGTTTCTACCAATACAACTCTCTTGAAAATGCTATGGGTTTCCTATGCATCCAAGTGAGGCTGGTTCCAGTGTAAATAGCACCGATTCCTGTGGAACCCTGTGATTCTTAGAAGGCCTTTTGTTTAGCTGAGAGGTCTGCTAGCATAAACTAAACCTTTTGGAGTTTTAAGGAGTCTTGATAGCAACACCTTGGATCTGATCTTTAGTCCTAGGTTTCATCTCTCTCAGAGAATTTCTTCCTGGATGGGTGATTGAGATAAGAAATCAGCCACAAGTCCCAGGACTTCCATATCTCTCCAAAATGCAGGCCCTGGCTGTGGTCAGGACCTGTGTGGATGCACACGGCCATGTATGATCCTCTGGGGAAAAGGACCGGCCCCTCCTCTTGCAGGGGTGTACACTGAGGTCAGGGCGTGGTCCCAGCTCATAAAGTCAGAGTGTCAGAGCTGCAGTTCCCACCTTCCCATCCACACCTGTCAGAAACACCTGTTGAGCCCGACCTGAGTGCCCTTGCCAACACCGGGAACAAGAGCAAAGAGAAGGGACGCGTCCTGTCCTGTCCTCGTGAAGTCTATGGTCCTATTTAGCAAGAAAACAAATATATTGCAAGTCAGATGGTGGTTGGTACCAAAAGCAAGTTAAAAGTCACAAGGTAGGTGCAGGTGATGGCGTGTCCTGCAGAGGCACGGGACGTGCTGTTGGCTGGGGAGGGCTGGGGGAAGGCTCCTCTGACACTTGGCAGCAAGCGAGAGACCACCGCGCAGGTATCTGGGGGAAGGTGTCCAGGGGAGGGAGGCCCGGAGGCCTTTGATGAGGAAGAGCAGGTGAGTGGGCGGGAGCGGCCCTGCCAGGGGAGCACGGGAGCCAGGTCAGAGGCGAGGAGAGGTGGGGGCGGTCATGGAGGTCTGAGAGGAAGAGCACGCAGGGCCTTGGCTTTGCCCTGCCTGAGAGCCAGGGAGGGCAGGCTCTGACCTCCACTTGCACAGGATGCCTCCGGAGAGCCTACCGACAAGTCAGGACGCCTCTCAGGGACAGACGGGAGCTCTGCGTTCAGGCGGGATGGGACCTGCTCCCAAGCCCACCCCAGCGGGACACCGCCTCCCCTCCTCTGCTCTCTCCGCTCTCCCAGCCCATCACACACCCTCCCTCCCCTCCTCCCTGGAGCCATTCACTTCCCAAGACAAATGGCAGCTCCTTCCTGACCATCCATCACTGCGCCCAGGCCCATCCATTAGCGGCCGCTCCCCCGTCCTGCCCCCAGCCCCATCGTCCTTGCTTGGGGATGGGGTCCATTGATCAGAGGCCCATCTGCCGCTTGTCACTTCCTGGCGGCCCTGACAGCAGGAGACAGAGCTGTTGCTTGGCCAGGCCAGCCTGGGGCCAAGGGAAGGAGGAGGCTGCCCCACCCTCGGGCCGGGCTAGGGAGTGGGCGGTGGGGAGCCAGGTGGCCCCCAGCCCAGAGGTGCCCCCCAGGCAAAATGGAAAGTGAGTCCACAGAGCAGGCTTCCAAAGGCTCCCAAGACCCTCGCATCTGTCCCGCCCAACCTGGGCACGCAAGGCCCGCGGGGCAGGGAGGGAGCGGAAATGTCCAAGGCCTCCCTCCCTGGATCCAGGTCCCCCTCGGCCTCCATCTGCCTGATCACCAGGCTAGACCTCCCCCAACCCGACTCCCCCAGGTCTCTCTCCAACGCCACTAGCCTCCTGGCCTGGTCACAGTCACGGGCCCCTCCAGGCCCACTTGCCACCCTCTCCCACTGCTGGTGACCAGGGAGGAGGCCTGTGGGAACTGCCCGCCTTCTGCTTGGAGCTGGATTTGGACAGTGGGAGGCACTGGCAGAGACGGGAAGGAGGAAGGAGGGACCTGGGGTGTGTCCCTGGGCCCTGTGGTTAGCGGGAGTCAGCTCCTGCCTCTACCCAGCGCCCCCTCCATGCAGTCTGCCCAGCTCCTTTGCCCGGAGGTGGCCGAGTCCCCACAGCTTCCCCCCAGCCCCTGCGCCAGCTTGCCTCCCCCTCCCCCTGCTTCCAGCTGTGTAAAGGGTCCCTTCATTAAGAGACTCTCAATCACCTGCATGAGACCAAGACCAAGGTCCCAGCGGGTGCTGGGTGGGGGTCCAGACCCTGTCCCGGGGAGACGGTGAGAGCCGAAGCGGGTGTGGACGAGGCCCAAACCCCTGACATACTCCACTGTCCTTCAGACTTCGATGAACACGGATTCAAAAATGAAATTATTGGGAATTTCAAATCAAGGACCTCGGAGCTCAGGGACTTTCAGGGGGAGGGTCCTGCGAGGCCATGTGGGCAGTGTCTTCGGGAGGCCAGTCCTGTCTCCCTGCCTCCTCGCCCTGCCTCTGGAAGCAGCCCTCCCCTCGCACTCTGAAGATTTGCTCCCTGGCTCAGGCCTCTGTCCCCCAAGTGCTGCCATCATCCCAAGGGAGCCCCTCCCACCCAGGTCACCCACCCGTCACCCCGCTGCCAAGCATTCCTACCTCTCATCCCCACCTTCGCTCCATGTCAGCCAGCCCTTCCCATCGTCAAACCACTACACCACCCAGCCCAGTCAGGCAGCGGTGCTTTTAGACATCTATTCTCGACATCAGCTCACATCTGCATGCTGTAAATTCCTCAAATTACCCTCAGCAATAATACGCAGAATACGTTGACTCTCTCAGATGTGTGTCCACGTGGGTTGAAGGGGGCACATGACCACAGAGGCAGAGTTGGGGTGAGTCCTTCAAGACGGACAAAGGGCCCAAGGGCTAAGGAACGGCCCAAGACACAAGGAACGGAATCTCCTTCTAGAGCCCTGAGAAGGAGCAAAGTCCTGCCAACACCATGATCTGATCCCACAAGACCTCTTTTGAACTCATGACTTCTGACACTAAGATAATATATTGGTGTTGTTTTGAGCCACTGAGTTTATTTTGTTACAGCAGCTTTAGGAAACTAATACCAATTTTGGTCTGGAGACACCGTCTTCTCCAAACTAAGCCTTGACCTCTCTGAGCTTCAGTTTCCTCATGTTTAATTGGGGGTGTCTACACCCACCTCGTGGAGATGCTCCACTTATTGATAAGTCAATAGACCTCAAATAGCAAGAGCATTCGGGTCAAGTGCTGGAAACATTGAGCACTCAAAGGCAGTGTGCAGATACTATTGTTGGGGCTGTTGCTTGCTGCTCGCTGGAGCTCAGTGGTTTTCAACCAGGTGCATTTCTGGCAAAGTCTGGAGACACTTTTGGGTGTCCCAGGCGTAGGACTAATGCCATTAGTGGGTAGAGGCCACCGACCGCTCTACATCCCACCAAGCACAGAAAGACCCTCCCCTTGGCAAACTACTGCTCAGTCCAAAATATCAGTAGTGCAGAGGCTGAGAAACTGCCGAAGTCTTCTCTGTACTATTTAAGCTCGTCGCTCCACCTATCCGGAACTGCCCAGCCTCTCACCTCCCAGCTCATTCCTGGGGAACCCCGAAGACTTTGGAAATGTGTCCGCTCCTACTCCTGCAACTCAAGTTTCTACCACAAGGTGGCGCTTGAGCTAGTGCCTTGCTGGCTCTGATGGATTACTTGACAAATTATTCTCCATTATGCTTTTCTATTAAAATCCAGGCCCTGCAGAATAACAAACCGTGTTCAAAGAGCTCTGAGAAGATTCCTTTTTATACAGCATCTCCACCCATCTCTCTCCTTTGTTCCTCCAAACAGTTCTTAGGCACAGGTATTATTTCCATTTTACAGAAGAGGAAACTGAGACCAATAGAAGAAGTTCTCCTCTCAAACCAAGGGTTTCCCTAGTGGCTGCTGGTTGGGACTTTCCTGCCCTTGGAATTCTGGTTCCACTAGGGTTAAAACCCTTATCTCACAAACTTAGCGTCCAGAAATTTCCTTACATTCGGGGCACTGCCCGACTGCGGGTTCTCTCTGCATTGGTCCACCTGGGATGCTGAAGGCTCATCATCAGCTCCAGGTGTTTCCCCAACAGGCCTGCACGTAGAAATCCCCTGGGAAGCTTCCGGAAGTTCTGGCGCCTGTGTCCCACCCCAAGATTGTAATTTAATTTGGAATTTTTTAAAGCTCTTCAGTTGATTAAAACACGGTAAACCAGAGAACCACTGCATTCACTGACGTCCTTTAAAATAAACTCCATTGTGTGTGTGTCTGTGGTACTGAGGACTGAACCCAGTGTTGCTCCACCACTGAGCTACAGCCCCAATCCCTTTTAATTTTTTATTTTGAGATAAGATCTCACTACGTGGCCCAGCCTGGCTTCAAACTTGAAACCTTCCTCTCTCAACCTCCCCAGTAACTGGGACAACAGTCATGCACACACACCTGGCAATAAGTTTTGTTCATTTTCAAGTACTTAACCACTTAATTTTTCTACACGAAGGGAAGGAGCAGAGGCCTGCCTTCCTCCATCCCTGTGACCCAAAGGATTATTCTTATTCTTCCCTCTTCTCCCTGAGCCAGGCCCAACTCCCTCATTTCTTTATAAATTTTCCAGCCTTGAGTATTTTGTTACAGGCAACAGAAAATAGACTAAGACACACGGCTTAGGCAAAATTCTCAACATGGACAAGTGCTAGATGTTCTAGAAGTTAAATGGAGGCCATGCGGCTGAACCATAGTGATCCAGGAAGCAGGCAGGAAAGAAAATTTGGAGAGACAGGCAGGGGCCAGGCAAGGCCCCAAAAGAAGTCAGAATGTTATTGTACAGACAAATAGAAGCATTTGAAGGCTTCTGGACTGGGGTGAGTGGCAGGATTTTACTCTCAGGAAGCTGCTTGTGCCTGCTGGGTAGACGAAAGGCTGACAGCAACCAAAGACCAGGGCAAAAATAACAGATTTTGAAGCCAGGTGACCTGGTTCAAATGGAAGGTCCTGTCCCCTTGCCGAGGTACCAGAGACTTTGACATGCACATTAACAATAAAGCAAGTCAGCTGGGGCGAAAGGCGGGGAAGAATTGTTGAGGTTTTCAAAGTGTTAGCTGAATATCCTCCGCATTACATGGGGGACGGGCAATTGATCCCAGGGGTGCCTAACCACTGAGCCACATTCCCAGCCCTTTTTTATATTTTATTTTGAGACAGGACCTCACTAAATTGCTAAGGCTGGCTTGGAACTTGCAATCCTCCTGCCTCAGCCTCCCAAGTCGCTGGGATTACAGGCGTGCGCCACCGCACCCAGCTCTGCTGTATCTTTTTAAAACACAAACTTAAATGAAAGTAGAGAGGCTGACTCTCTGGAGCCTGCTTTCCCTGTCTGAGACAGACAGCCAGGAAACAGCTGGGACTGTACCAGTGCACTTGCCACAGTGGGGCCGAAATCCCGGCTGATCCTGGTTGAAGGATCCCTGCACCGCCCGCAGCACGCCACCTCCTCCCACCCGAGGCAAGTGCACCTGAGAGCGCTGGTCTGAGGGCCACAAGTCCCCCACGCTTCCAGCAGGGGGCAGTCCTGCACATCGGGGCACAGCTGTGACAGAGCCTGCGCTCCGGGGACATGCACAGGAAAACCTAGAGCAGGGCAAGCGGGTTCGTGGTGAAGGCTGGCAAGGAAGCCAGAGGGATGGCCAGCCAGGAAGAGCCCCGTCTTGAGGGCACATTAAGAAAACAGGACTGTGAAAGAAACAAGGGCCACTGGTGTCTTGAGAGGGTTGTGGGAACAGAGAGGGACTCGTTTGAAAGCTGGGACAGTCTTGAACAGGTCTAGATGCTGATGGGCAGATCCAAGAGAAAGTTCCATAAATCGGGGGCGTGAGAAAAGCTAGCAAACTCATTGGGGTTCGGGCTTGCTTTTCTTTGATGACTAGTGGGTGAGTCAGGGTTCCCAGAGAAACACACGCAGGTATGACTTACTCAGCTGTGGGGAGCAGCAAGTGCCAGGATCTGTAGTCAGTGAGCTGGGCCCAGGGGAGCCAACAGGCTGGTCCAGGCCCAGTGCCAGGGGCTCAAGACCCAGGGAGCTAGGGTTTCGGTTCAGCTCCAACGGCAGGAACAAAATAAAAAAAACTGAAGTCAGGCAGAAAGAGTTCCGCCTCGCTGTCGGAGGCGAGGGCTTCCGTTCTAGTCGGGCCTTCAGTTGAGTGGATGAGGCCCAATCACACTGAAGAGTCATCTGCTCTCCTCAGTCTATGGAGTCCAATGTCAATCTCATCCAGAAGCACCCTCCCACACACGTCCAGAATCATCCCTGACCACATATCTGGGCACCCTGTGCCCCAGTCAAGTTGACTCATAAAATTAACCATCACAGCAAGTATGCTGTGACTAAAGGACCCCACCAGAACAATTGTAGAGGAGGAAAAGTTTATTTGGGGGCTCATGGTTTCAGAGGTCTTAGTCCACAGACAGCAGGCTCCATTCCTTGGGGCTCCAGGTGAAGCTGAACATCATGGCGGAAGAGTGAGGCAGAGGGAAACAGCTCACATGATGAGCAGAGAGCAGAGAGACTCCACTCTCCAGATACAAAGTGTATACCCCACAGCCACAACAGCCCACCTGCCTCCAGTTACCACTCAGTTAATCCCATCAGGTATTAATTCACTCATCAGGTTAAGGCTCCAACCCAATCATTTCTCCTCCCAACCTTCTTGCACTGTCTCACCTGTGAGCTTTTGGGGACACCGCACATCCAAACCATAACAGCTGGAAATGTGTTTCTGTGCCGAGGAAATATTTTATTCTTTGATGAATTATAAGTTTTTATCCTTTGCCCAGGCTAGCAAGTACTAATGATTTTCTTTATCAATTTACAGACATTAACCTTTTGTTTTCTTCATACAAGTGAAAAAGAATTTGTCAAAAAAAAAAAGTTCTGGTCATCAACAAAAGACTAAATCAAGTAAATAAATATAAGCTTTTTTAAGGATTTTTTCAGTTTAACTTTGGGGTTTTAGTTGGGGGAGTGTCTTGAGATAGACATTTTGGAGGTCAACTCTTTCATTTGACAGTTTCATCCAAGATCATAGACAAAGTCCTCCTCACCCAGAAATCAAATCCTTCTCATTTTCTACTTTCTTCTAACCTTTTGTTGTTTAATTTTTTAATTTTATCTAGTTTTCACAGGGGTGGAGGTCTATGCAATGAAGATCTCACTTGACTATTTTCCAAATAACCAGATTTACAGGTAGCATTTACTGAATAATCCATTGCTCCTCTGCTGAGAGGCGATCCTTCACTTCTCGTGCGCCGGGCTCTGATTCAGGACCGCCGATTTCACTCCATTGATCTGCCTGTCTCGTCTTCTGCCTGCAACATACTGGTTTTATTATTGTAGCTTTATCACACATTTTCATACCTGGTTCGGCAAGCTTAGTGATACAGTCATTCTCAGCTTGATTTTTTCTTTTTTTCAGGTGCACCTGAGAATCAGTTTGATCCCCTCTCACTTGACGTCACAGAGTGGGACCGAGGTCCACGGTGGGGTTGTGCCTGGAGCCGATGGGGCAGGGATGCTCTGCTTCCCTGAGCTGCCCCCAGCTTGGTCATCCCCCGACCCTGAGTGGTGACCTCACGCAGACTGGAAGGCACACACCGTCCACGTGGCTGAGACGGTGGGGAAGAACTGCGTGTGCCTTCCCCCAACTTCTTTAGTGTTTCTGCTAAATAAAAGTCCATTTTATTCTTATAGGAGCTGAGCAGGGAGATGTTTTACACCCCAGTCTTCACCCACCGTGATCTATGTCCCTTTTACAAACTTATCTCTGGGTTTCTGCTCAGTTTATAAGCCAGGGGCAATCTTTCTTCCCTAGAGCTTCCTTCCACCAGAGTCTGGAGGAACCTTGAGATTTCCTGCCGATGATTTAAAGGGCTATAACACTCGCAGGCTAGATTTGTTTTAGTGTCCATAAAACTCAAAAATTTCATAAAACAATTGGTGAAAATAAAATTACCAAAAAATGATATAGTGCCAGCAGACTGTATGATAGTTACGGGAGAAATGGAGACTATGATTCACTGGGGGATAAAAATGACAATGTATTTATTGCAGTGCACTGACAAGAAACTAATTTGTCCCTTTTACTTTTGAGACAGGGCAAGAATTCCGATTTTTCTCTTTTTGCTCTGACTCTGACAGGGAGCAGTAGGTGGTGGCAAATGGTTCTGGGCTCCAGGGACCGTGTGTGTGTGTGTGTGTGTGTGTGTGTGTGTGTGTGTGGGCTGAAGTGAGGGTTTTGATAAAAACAAAACTGTTTTGCCTCACCTTGGTCTATACCTTTTTGAGCCTTGGAAAAGTTTCCTTCACCCATAATAGATGGGTGTGTGTTTGTGTGTTTGTGTGTATGTGTAAGTTTGGGTGTTGTGTGTGAATGTAGGTGAGGGGGGTGTGTGTGGCATCCGCCCATTGTCAGCAATGCTGAAGAAGCAGGTGGCATAGAAGTGGATAACGTTTTACCTGGGTGAGGTGTGCCCTCCAGAAAAAAGGACATTGCCGGAAAAATAAAAATATATGAAAATTAAACTAAGCCACAATGACAGCACCCTCACTCGACGGGGAGGGGCTGGGTGGGAGATGACGGCAAGGAAGCCCCGGGGAACTCCTGGGGTCCTGGACACGCCTGCGTCCTGGTGGGGTGGGGCGCCCAGCTGCCTGCCTTTGCCCAAAGTCACTGGCCTATGAACCGAGGGGCATGGGTTTATTTTATGTAAATTACACCTCAGTAAGTCAGTCCTCAGGTGGGAGGAAAGAAGGAAAGGGCAGGAAGTTGCTTCTGACCTGATGGATAATAGTCAGAAACAGTCTGGAACGTTGCAAAGATTAGAGGGAGCTTCCTGGATGAGTGAGGGGGTGAGTGAGTGAGCAAGTGAGTGAGTGAGAGAGTGAGTGAGCAAGTAAGTGCATGAGTGAGCAAGTGAGTGAGTGAGCGAGTGAGCAAGTGAGTGAGTGAGCAAGTGAGTGAGCAAGTGAGTGAGTGAGTGAGCAAGTGAGTGAGCAAGTGAGTGAGCAAGTAAGTGCATGAGTGAGCAAGTGAGTGAGTGAGCGAGTGAGCGAGTGAGTGAGTGAGCAAGTGAGTGAGTGAGCAAGTAAGTGCATGAGTGAGCAAGTGAGTGAGTGAGCAAGTAAGTGAGCAAGTGAGCAAGAGAGTGAGTGGCCAAGCTCATTTCTCCTCACAGACGGAGCCTACTGTGCAGATGAAGCGAGCAGAGCCAGGCACAGTGGCCTCTGGGGTCCATTGAACCCGCTTCACAGGGTTAGGGTTAGGGTTAGGGTTAGGGTTAGGGTTAGGGTTAGGGTTAGGGTTAGGGTTAGCTGGTCCTTAGAAAGGTCACCTAATGTCAGGACCACTTGTGATCCCAGCGACTTGGGAGGCTGAGTCAGGAGGATTGTGAGCTCAAGGCCAGCCTTGGGCAACATAGCAAGAACCTGTCTCAAAGAAAAGAAAATGCAAAGGGCTGGGGATGTAGCTTGGTGGTAGAGCCCTGCTGGATGCAAACGGAAGGAAGGAAGGAAGGAAGGAAGGAAGGAAGGAAGGAAGGAAGGAAGGAAGGAAGGAAGGGAGGGAGGGAGGGAGGGAGGGAGGGAGGGAGGGAGGGAGGGAGGGAGGGAGGGAGGGAGGGAGGGAAAGAGAGTCACCTAAATTGACGACTGTTCAGCCCATGACCCAAATTCATCACGCCAATGATGAGGGAGGGATCAGGTCAGAGTCACCCTGCTGGATTGACCGAATGTCCCCAGAAGATCAACTTGGCTGTTTTCAAAACAGGAAGTTGTCTCCTCCTGGGCCTCCATCAGGTCTGCTGGCCTCCCGACTGGATCTGGCCATCGGCTCTCCTGGGCTCCAGGGTGCTGCTCCCTAGACAGATCTGGGACTCACCACACCACATAAGCCAGTGCCTCAGGATAAATTTCAGTATACAGATTGAATGCAATCCCCACCAAAATACCAATGACATTCTTCCCTGACCTAGAAAACTCAGTCAAAACCTTCATTTGGAAGAATAAAAGAAGACAATCAACAAACATATGAAAAATGTTCACCATCTTTAGTAATAAGAGAAATGCAAATCAAAACTACACTAAGATTCCATCTCATCCAGAATAGAATGGTGATTATCAAGAATACAAGTAACAATAGGTGTTGGCGAGGATGTGGGGGAAAAGGTACACTCATACATTGCTGGTGGGGATGCAAATTAGTGCAGCCACTCTCGAAAGCAGTGTGGAGACTCCTTAGAAAACTTGGAATGGACCCACCATTTGGCCCAGCTATCCCACTCCTTGGCCTATACCCAAAGGACTTAAAATCAGCATACTACAGAGATACACCCACATCAATGTTCATAGCTGCTCAATTCACAATAGCCAGACTGTGGAACCAACCTAGATGCCCTTCAATTGATGAATGGATAAAGAAACTGTGGTATATATACACAATGGAATATTACTCAGCTATAAAGAATAATAAAATTATGGCATTTGCAGGCAAATGGATGAAATTGGAGAATATCATGCTAAGTGAGATAAGCCAATCTCAAAAAACCAAAGGACGAATGATCTTGCTGATAAGCGGATGATGACACATAATGGGGGAGTTGGAGGGGGACAAGAATGGAGGAAGGAAGGACTGTATAGAGGGAAAAGAGGAGTGGGAGGGGTGGGGGGTAAGGAAAAAATAACAGAATGAATCAAACAACATTACCCTATGTAAATGTATGATTACACAAATGGTGTGCTTTACTCCATGTACAAACAGAAACAACATGTATCCCATTTGTTTACAATAAAAATAAATTTAAAAAAAAAAGACCCAGAAGAGCCAAAGCAATTCTAAGCCAAAAAAGCAAAGCTGGAGGCATCACGATACCTGACTTCAAATTACGCCACAGAGCTACAGTAATGAAAACTGCACGGTGCTGACAGGAAGAGACCCAGACCAGGGGTACGGCATAGAAGAGCCAGAGACAAACCCACACGTCTACAGCCTTGACAAAGGTGGCAGAAATGTAAACTGGAGAAAAGAGCCTTTTTAACAAATGGTGCCGGGACAACTGCTTATCCCTCTGCAGAAGAATGAAAGTAGATGCTTCTCTCTCACTCTGCACAAAAGTCAACTCAAATGGATCAAAGACCTGGAAATAAGCCCAGAAACTTGCAACTCCTAGAAGAAAACGTAGGGTCAACACTCCAGTTTTTAGGCACAGGCAATGACTTTCTTAATAGGACCCCCCAAAGCTCAGGAAAGGATGCCAAGGGTTAATAAAGGGGACAGCATCCAATTAAAAAGCTTCTGCCCAGCAAAGGAAACGATTAGGAATATGAAGAGAGAACCCACAGAATGGGGGGAAATCTTTGCTAGCTACTCCTCTGACAGAGGAGTCATGTCTAAAATATAGAAAGAGCTCAAAAAACTTACCCCACAAAATCAAATAACACCGTGAACAAATGGACGAAACAGACACTCCGCAAAGAAGAAATGCAAATAGCAACACACAAAAAAAAATGTTCAACGTCATGAGCAATTAGGGACGAGCAAATCAAAACCGCGCTGAGGTTTCACCTCACACCCGTCCGAATGGCTGTCCTCGAGAATACAAGTGGCAATAAGTGCTGGAGAGGAAGTGGAGAAAAAGGGACACCTTAATGCCGTTCGTGGGACTGTAAGTCAGTACGAGCACCATGGGGATCAGTGTGGAGGCTCCCCAAAGGCCAGGCCTGGAACCACCACGTGACCCCGCTACCCTGCTCCTCGGTATGAATCCTGAGGCATCAGTCACCTTACAGGGACGCAGCACCCCCATTTCATAGCAGCACAGGTCACAGCAGCCGAACCGTGGAGCCAGCCGAGGTCCATCAACATGGCTGGATGAAGACAAGGTGGTCTATATACACAATGGAGTTTTTTTTTTTTTCGGCCATAAAGAAAAATGAAATTCCGGCACTTGCCGGAAAACCAGAGGCCATCGTGTTAAGCAAAACAAGCCAAACTCAGAAGGTCAAGGGTCATACACTTTCCTATGCAGAAGCTAGAGAGGAAAAAGGAAAAGAAAGGTGGGTGGATCTCCAAAAGCCAAAGGGAGGTCAGTGGAGGAAAGGGACCAAGGAGAGGGAGGTGGGAGGCAGGGGGACGTACCAGGAGTGAGATGGGCCAAATTAAATGGTTCCGTTGTGTGCGTGTAGGAATACGGAACAACAAACCCACCATTACGTACAACTATAATGCGCCAATTTAAAAATGTGGAAAAAAATAAACCTGCTTCGTGTGTGTGTGTCTGTGTGTGTGTGTGTGTGTGTGTGTGTGTGTGCGCGCGCGCGGTGGGCACTGCCTGTTGGTTTCTGATTTTCTGGAGAAACTTGAGTAAAAACAGAGCCCATTGCTGGGTCATCAGGGACAGCCCCGGGCTGCAGGAGCAGGCGGGGTCCCAAGGCTGGAGCCACGGGAGCCAGCCAGGAGGCAGGGACATGGTGGGTCTGTGGTTCACGTCCAGTCCTGCTAATTTTATTAGCACCCTAATTTTTTCTGGGCACCTCCCCTCTCTCTCACTCTCAGACCGTGTCGATTGAGTGGAGCTGGGCCAATACTCAGGGCAAGTACAATACATCCCTGGCCAGGTTAAATGTCATGTTCATGGACAAGTGACTGGCTCACACCAGGGAGTCAGTGCTGGGACTTTTACTGGAACTATCCTCAAAATCTAAAGGTCCTCTTAGCTCCATCGCAGCTCATCAGTTAAGATGTAAGTCCAGGGCTGCAGCAGCTGTGTTGACTGAGAATTAAGAGCCAGGAAAGAAAAGGAGCAGTGAAAGATAAAACAGCAGATTCCTGATGCCACCAGCTGATCTCCTGGATCCCGCTGTTCCTGAAGGCAGTGTATCTCTAAATGTCTCGATTAAACAAGTCAATAAAGTCCTGACAAATACAGAGTTCAGGACTCAGAGTGGGGGTGGGGCAGACAGAAACAGGGCTGAGGCAAAGGGTAGGAGTGAGGGACAAAGGCTGGAAGGGGGAATGTCAATCCTGAGAGACAATCTTCAATGGGGCAGGGCACGGAGGGAAGGAAGTCCTCCCGAGACGTGGGATGCCCAGCTTTCTGAGGATGTGAGCAGGGAATCCACTTTGCCCCTCTTCCCTGCAAGCCACCCCTCTGTATTCAGCTTTTGCCTGCCCTTCTAGAAGTTCAGTGCACAGGTATCGTTAGCACCTCGGAGCCAACCCCAGGTGGGATAGGAGCCGCCACATTCGTTAGCAAATGCCAGGGCCACTCATTATCCCGGTGAACTTGGCAGAAAAGATGCCGCCTACCGCTCTTCCTCACTCCCAGACTCTCTTCTCCTCCTGTCACCCCTCACCCATTCCCGTCTCTAAATCCACCAAGTTCACTCCCTGGCTGTCTCCATCCCCTCGCTCGCCCCAGCCCAGAACCCACCATTTCCCCCAGACCACGAGCAGAGACTCACGCCCAAGTCCACCCAAGGCAGGGAGACTGGACCCCCCAGGACCCCAGGGACCCTCCTGTTCCAGGTCGCCGCGCCGGGAAACCTGACTTCAGCCTTGGGCCCGGGCAGCACACGGAGCAGCACCCAACAGAACAGGGCTCCCGCGTGGGCCTCTCCCAAGGGGCGCGGGGGCTCGGCTTCCAGCACCCACAGCCAAGAGCAGCACGGCAGGTGCTGGGGCAGCGGCTCCCTGCGGGAGGAGGGGTCACGCTGCCCTTGGCTGGAGTCCCGTGCAGCCCCCGGAGGACCGGGACCCTCCCCTCTCCTGACAGAAGGTGTCAGAGAGGCTGGTCCACAGGGCAGGGCGTCCGCCTGTGCTGGGCTGCAGGAGACGTCATCGGGGATCCCATAAACCCAGCTCCAGCCCACAATCCAACACACACACACACACACACACACATGCCTGCTTATTTCTCACTGCTTCTGCAGTGTGCAGGACCCCAGTTTCCTGAGGAAGGGGTCAAAGACCTGAAATAGCAGGCGGGGAGGGCAAGGCTGAATCTGTGAGATGCCCATGGGAGCCCAGCCCTGGGACCCCGGGGACAAAGGGTCCCCCCTGAAGAGGAGACTTGGACCCCATCAATCTGAGGCCAACCTTTTCCAGGTCGGATGCACACAAAAGAAGATGGCTCTCAGCATCTGCCTCCCCTCGGGGTCTCAGAGGGCTCGGCTTCCAGCCACGCGCCAGGTAAGGGCTCCTCCTGTCTGGGGACCTGAAGGTTCCTGTCCCTCCGCAAGCTTCAGGATGCAACTCCTGGAGCCCTGGGTAGGAGGTGAGAGTTTCCTTTCTAGGCAAAATAGCCATGGCTCCAGGACCAGGACCGGAGAACAGACCCCCAGGTCTTTGGAGCCCCCAAGAACCCACTTTCTCTGACATTCAGTGTCTTTGAGTCAAACTCATGTTAAAAGTCTGATCTGCTCCAGCCCGCCGCTGAGCATGAGCCTGCGCGCTCCTGCATGGAGGGCAGCCCCCTCCAGGCCCCACCTCCTCTGCACCGTCCCCTCCCCTGGAACATGAGCTGGACCTAGTGACTTGCTCCTAACAAGTGAAGCAAAAGTGACAGATGTCACCTGTGCAGTGAGGTTACAAGAAGACCAACGCCTCCGTGCATGTGTGTGACATACATGTGACTGCCAGGTTGTCAGCCACCCTATGGAAAAGCCTTCAAGACAAAGAACTGAGGGAGCCCCCGACCACCTCAACCTCGCAACTGTCAGCAAGGAACTGAATCCTGCCAACAACCTGTGAGTGAAGAGGGAAGCTCACTCAGCTAAGTCCTCAGCTAAGGCTGCAGCCCAACAGTGTGACGGTAACCTTGAGCCAAAGGCATCTTGCTAAATCTTGCTCTGGTTCCTGACCCACGGAAAGTATGAGATAACAAACATTCGTTGTGCTAAGCTTCTAAATTGGGGGGTAATTTGTTACACAGCAATAGCTAGCTAATAGTCCTAGCCCAGAGCGATCGATGTCAGCATACACCTGCAGAATAGGCTTTCGCCAGGTGCACAGGCTGGGTGTTCAGTTATTCCAGTGAAGCACAGCCACCATAATGCTGCATAAAAATCACCTCGACACCAGAGATTTAGAAAAACCTGCTGCTTCTGAGGCTGCACAACGACAGGTTTGTTCATTTGTGTGGTCAACTTTGGGTCAGGCAGGGTTGCTGTACGGGTCTCTGCTGGACCCTCACACACGTGCAGGTCAGTTGTAAGAAGGTCAGGATGGCTTCAGCTGCCACAGGTGGACTGTCCTCCCCCTGGTCGCTAAGGCCCTTCGTCCTCCAGCATCCTGACCAGCTTGGTCACTGGAAGCCTGGGTTCCGTCTGGCTCACTGTCCTTTCTCCTCACTCTGCTGTCCAGAGCAAGTTTCAAGACCAGTCCAGGCTGGGGCAGGGGTGGTGACAGATTTCACCTTCTACTGGAGCAAATGAAAGTTTAGAAAGCAGGGACTCGGGCAGGAGCTAAGGAACGGAGACATTTTGCCTTCTATCCCAGCTTCCGAGGTGTGGCGTGCAAACCTCCATCCCCTGGGCCCTCACCCCAGGAGTTGCCGGCTTCGGGAAGCACCTGACTTCAGGGTCTGTTTTCGGTTTTCATAACAATACACACAATGTGTTCATGTGCCAACACGCTCAGAAGTCGACACACAAATGCACGGGTCTCAGTCTCCCAAAGACGAGGCCACTGCCAAAAAACAGAACACAGTCCACGTACACACAGACGCATGGGGTCACACACGTGCGATAACCGCACGTTCCGCAAGGACCTGCGCCCAGGTCCCCCTCGCTTTGTCTACAAAGCTCACAGAGCTTTGTCTGCACGCTCACAGAGTATCACACGGTGCGTGCAAGCAACGCACCCAGGTGAGGCCGCTCGGTCAAACAGGGTCAAAGGTTAGGCAGGTAGTGCACACGCTGTGTGAGGGCCACAGGCAGGCCACAGAGTCAGGGCTCTGGACACGGGTGCTCCGAAAGGTCTGCCCGCTCTGTGTGCTCAAGTCCACGTGCAAGCCCACGCCAGGTGAGCACACGCCGGGCCAGTGTGAGAACACACAGACAGACCCACAGGGACTATGGTATCCCCCTCCACTGGGCTGTTTTCTGCTTCCAGAAAGATAAATGTCCTCCTCTCAAAGATGAGCTGCCGACCCCACAAATCACGGCTCCTCAGCTCCTGCACCCTCCCTCCCCCGGCCCTCCCCCATTACTCATCCAAAGGGGAAATGCAAAGAGTAATAATAATTAGACAAGGACAAATCACTGGGCTTGGCTCCACTCAATAAAGGGCTGTTTCCCTGGCAACCAGGGCAGGTGCTGGCAGAGGGTGGCCCTCGAGGGCCCACAGCGGGCGGGCGTGGAGGACAAGGCCCAGGGCTCAGCCTCCCCGCGGTGACCGGCAGCCGAGGTTTAAGGGTCCCCAGATCTGGGGAGTCAGGTAAATCCACCCCGGCCCCAGACGCACTGGTAAACTGTGCTTCAGAAACACACGCTGCAAGAGGAAGTTGGAGGACCAGCTGTCACGTCTTGTATTCTACATTAAATGGTGCAGAGCCGATCAGTTTTGGGGTTTCCCCCCCCAAAAGCTTACCTTTTGCTTCTAAAGAGTTCAGGTTTCTAAGACAAATATTTTATTTCTAGATACCATTACAAGTGCTTGTTTTTAAATTTTTCAATATCACACAAGTATATAAAATAAAAAGTGGAAGTCCCTCTCCTCTACACCCAGCTTTACTCCCTTCAGGTAGCACCACTGGTTGTTTCTAGAACTTTCTAGGACACATGCCCATGCTGACACAGCCAGTTAGGTAACAGTGGACTTGACTCTTGCATAGAACTTGCTGTGTGCACTATTTTAAGCACTCTATGTCTATTAGCTAATTTAGTATTCATAATACCTCTGTGAGCATGACTATTTGGTATGGTTTGGATGAGTGGCCTACCAAAGGCCCATGTGCTAAAGGCTCGGGCTAAATAACCCCAGGGTGGTGGTACAACCTTTAGAATGTGAGGCCTTGTGGGAGGAAGTTAGGTCATTAGGTAGGTGCCCTTAAAGGGGATTGTGGGACCTCAGTCTCTTCCTCTTCCCGGCTCTCTCTTTGCCTTCTGGTTCACAGTGGTAAGCACTGTGATGTGCTGCCCCCACCAGGAGACCAAGGCAATGGATCCCATCAATCCTAGAGTAGAACCTCCAGAACCCTAAACCAAATAAGTTTCCAGGCTTTATAAGTTAATTGCCTCAGGCACTTTGTTATAGTAACATGAAACTGACTAATATATCCATTTTTTGGATAAGAAAGGTGAGGCATGGAGAGTTAGTGTTCCACAGCCACTGAACAGCAAACCAGGATTCAAATTCAGGCACCCTGACCCAGAACCTAAACTCCTACCTACTACCCTCTCCTGCCTGTTACCGTCCCAAAGACACTCATTTCTACTTTGTTTGCTGTCTTTCTTTTTAGAACCCTTGATTCCCTGAGCGTCCAGAAGGGGAAGAGCTATAGTGTTCGTCAAAGAGCTGGGCCAACTGCTCTGCAGTACCAAGAGGGCTGTGGGGTGCCCTGGGATGTGGCTACTGACTGCCACCATGTCCACGCCTCATAAGAAGCCCACGCCATGGCTTGGCACAAGGAAGCAGAACTTCCCGTCACTAGATGATGCGTCTTGTGGTTCAGGAACTCCAGAAGAGGCCATCTGGGCTGAAATGCAGACTTGCCAAGCATTTGTGGAGCCAGACTGGCCTTTGGAGTTCTACAGTCCCTGCAGAGGAAGGCAGGCCCCTGACAGACCGGCGGGAGCCACGGACCAGCCGCACCTGGGAGCTGGTTGCACCGTGAGCACCCCACACTCTCTGCCCCGAGGCTCCCTCCCCATCCGCCAGTCGGAAGCCTCTGAGGAACCGGCGGAGAGCCAGGCAAGGGGCTGTCCTCTGGCTGGCCCTCTCCTGCCTCCCCTGGACCGGACAGTCTAATGCCCTTCAGACTTCAGCGGGAGCGATTTTGGCCGCTGGTTTTGGGAGTCACTCTCTCACGCTCTCTTACCACGGTGTGGCCCTCGAGAGACCACCGCACAAACACAGAGAGGCACCAAGATTTCCTGGGGTGAGCAGGGCCAACCAGGGACAAACGGCAGAAGGGTCCCTGCTGAGAGGCCCCGCACGGGCTTCCCAGGTTGCTGGAACGGAGCCCACACCCTGGGTCCTTAAAACCACAGGCATTTGCTCTCTCACAGATGTGGAGGCTGGAAGTCTGGGATGGAGTCCGCAGGGCCACGCTCCCTCTGAAGGCCAGAGGAAAACTGGCCTCTGTGGCTCTCGTGGTGGCCAGGATCCTTGACATGCCATGGCTGGAGGCAGACTCCTCCAGCCTCAGCCTCCATCTTCACACGGCCTCCCTCCTTGTGGCTGTGTGACCTCACTTCCCTCCTCTTCTGATACCACTCACGAGGCACCATGGTGCCCACCTGTGATCCCAGGGGCCCCAAACGCTGAGGCAGGTGAATCACAAGTCCAAGGTCACCCCTTCTCCCTTCTCAAAGTAAAAATTTTAAAAAGGGTTGCGATGGAACTCAGAGGTAGAGCACTTGCCTGGCGTGTGCAAGGCCCTGGGTTCAATTCCCAGTACCAAAAACAAAAACAAAAACAAAAACGGTTGTTGGATGAGTGTCCACCCAGATCATGTTGTTGGGGGAACATCCTTAGGAGAGGAAAATGATAAAGCAAGGCAAGCACTCTAATTTCTAACCAACTCAAAAAACTGAACACCAAAAAACAATATCCCAGTCAATAAGTCAGCACAGGAACTGAACAGGCACTTGGCAGAAGAAATACAAATGGTCGACAAATACATGAAAATATGTTCAACATCTCCAGCAATCAGAGAAATGCAAATTAAAACCACAATGAGATTCCATCTCACTCCAGTCAGAATGGCAATTATCAAGAACACAAGGAACAATAAATGTTGGCGAGGATATGGGGGAAAAGGGCCCTCATACATTGCTGGTGGGACTGTAAATTGATGAAACCACTCTGGAAAGCAGTACAGTGATTCCTCAGAAAACTAGGAATGGAAACTCCATTTGACCCAGCTATCCCACTCCTTGGAATACACCCAAAGGACTTAAAATTGGCATACTACAATGACATGTCCACCTCAATGTTCATAGCAGCTCAATTCACAATAGCTAAGCTATGGAACCAACCTAGGTGCCCTTCAACAGACGAATGGATAAAGAAACTGTGGTATATATACACAATAGAATATTAGTCAGCCTTAAAGAAGAATAAAATTATGGCATTTGTTGGTAAATGGATGGAGTTGGAGAATATCATGCTAAGTGAAGTAAGCCAAACACAAAACACCAAAGGTCAAATGTTTTCTCTGATAAGTGGATGCTTATCCATAATTGGGGGGGGAAGGGAAGAATGGAGGAACTCTGGATAGGGCAGAAGGGAGGGAGCAGAGAGGAATGGGTATGGGGGTTGGAAAGATGGTAGAATTAGAAATGTGGTATATGAACACCACAGAATATTACTCAGTCATGAAAAATAATGAATTATGGCATTTGCTGGTAAATGGAGGAAATGGAGACTATCATGCTAAGTAAAATAAGCCAATCTCCAAAAAAACAAAGCCTGAATGTTCTCTCTGATATGCAGATACTAACACACAATACAGGGGGCGGGGGAATAGAAGTTCACTGGGTTAGACAAAGGGGAATGAAGGGAAGGGAGGGAGGATGGGAACAGGAGAGACAGTAGTGTCAGGGACCAAGAAGTTCTCATTCTGAGAACATTCTGACCTTTACAATAAGCAGCAGCGCCCCTCCCCCACTCCTGGCTGATAATTCTGATAGTATGGCGCCTATGGCGCCCATGGCTTCTCTTCCGGGACTTCACCTTCCCGCCAGCGCGAACCTCACCTTCGAGTAGAATGAATGGGACATAACTTTCTGGAATTCATATACAAATACGCAACCAGTGTAACTCCACATCATAACACCACAAGAATGGGAAGTTATACTCACATAGGTAGAATATGTCAAAATACACTCCACTGTCAAGTATGTCTAAAAAGAACAAATTTTAAAACCCCATCTGGAACTATAAATTCTATAATAAAAAATAATAATTTCTCACCAGTATGCTTTAAAAAGTGCCAAGGTCCTAAAATACAAAAACTGCCACAGATTGGAGAAGACTAAGGAGACATGATAACTAAATGCAATGTGGGATCCTGGATTTGATTCTGAAATAGAAAAATACATGAGTAGAAACACCAGAGAAGTCCAAAGTCTGTACTTCAGCTAATAGCACTGGACCCATGCAACTGGGACGTGGCTCCGGAAGACATTTCCACCAGGGAAGCCGAGGGAGGGGTAAAACGGACATACCGGGACTGCCTGTGTTACTTTTGCAACTCTCTTTCAATCTAAAATGATTCCAAAATAATATGATCTTTTTACAATGATATGGCGTGTATTTCTTCCACATCTGCACGTACGAGGGGCAGGGCTCCTCCTTTATCCAGCTACCAGCGTCCCAGGATGTGGGTCCCCATCGTTATGAACCAGTCCCCGTCTGATGGATACTCAGGTTGTGTCCAGCAGCTCGGGATTCTCCCTGGGTGCAGTAAGCCTCCTCGCCCACCCCGGTGAGGTTTCCACACACTCCGCGGCCCCCGGGAAGTCCCTGGGTGGTAGTCATCCATGTGGGAACGTGTTGCCCATTGCTGGGCACTTATTTATCTTTACTTTTTTATTAGGATAAAATATGTCTAATATTAGCCATTTTGACCACATTCAAGTGGACAGTTCATTGAGTTAAGTGCAGTCACAGTGTCGGGCGACCTTCACGTCTATCCACCTCCAAAACTTCTCACTACTCCAGACAAAACTCTGTCCTAAGGAATAATTCCCCACCCCCTCCCCAGGGACCTTCTACCCTCAGGCTCTGAAGTTGCCCCTCAAGATAGTTCACAGATCTAGACTATTGCATTATATTTATATTATAAATATACTATATATTAAGTGACTTACAGAGTGAGATTTTTTTCCTGCAAGGGTGGATTGAAATAAGGAAAATGCTCTAAGCCAGGGGAGGAGAAAGGGTTGGAGAAGGACGAGGTTCAGGTGCGGCCACCCAGCTCAAGGCCAGCACTGAATACGGGACACGGGAGGTGGCATCTCGGATACGTTTGGGGATCTGAAAGAGGAGGCGACCCGGACCCCCTTTCCCACATGCAATCCTTAGTTGTGCTAGCAGAGGGGGACAGGGGAGACGCAGCCCCCGAGGAGCACCAAGGGGGACATCATGTTTCTGTGCACCTGAGATCAGAAAAGCCAGCTGAGGAACCCCCTCGGAAAGGGTGGCAGTGCTACCCAGCAGTGAGCAAATGCCCAACAGAGCTACGCACTGGCCCTTAGACACCCTCGTCGGCAGCATCAGAAGTGAGGGTCAGGACCCAGCCTGCACCTACCAGCTTGGCACCGGATCCCCCCAAACACAGGGCCCCTCCCCAGGAAGAAGTAAGAAAAGAAATTGTAATTGACGGAGGGTCCCCTCAAGTGTTGAGTATATCTTGAATGAACTAGAATTTCCCTTCTGCCTTCTGGTGGCGGGTTTTTGTGTATTTGGGAGGGAGGAGGCGGTATCCAGACAGAGACCAAGTTCAACTGCAGAATCGACACACGCCTTGCCCACTGGAATTCCGAGTTCTAAGAACCCCAGAACCATTTCAGACCTGGTGTCTTTTCCAAATTGCTCCCCGTGAGCAACTCAGGCTCCCTAACACACACCCCCGTGAGCCATCTCCCACACCCACGCCAAAAGCCATCGCCAATCTGAAAGGTGCACTTATAAAAAAAAATAACCAAGTTCACTTCCTGCCAACTGAGCCATCCGTTATGTTCATTGCCCCCGTGCTATTCTGAATCCCGACCGCACCGACTCTTGGCACAGACATGGGAAGAGACCATGAGACCCGTTTTAATGAATCTGGAGCAGCAAGTTCTTGGCTGGGAAAGCGTGGTGCCTCCCTGAGGGATGCTTTCCTTCGGGGGCTGTTGGACCTCGTGTCAAAACCAACCTCCACGGAAAACGACTTTATCAGGAGGAAGCGGGAAGGGGTGCGGTGGGGTGGTCTTCACGGCTCACCGAGGACAGGACTTCCCGTGCTGGGGTCCCCAGAGCCCAGGAGGGGCCCTGCCGGGCCAGATCCCATCATCTTCCGCTCCCTCAGGCCCGTTTCTCTGTCCCACCCTGCACACCGCCACCCTGGGCATCGTCTCTGGGTCCTTTGTCACCTCCAAACCTCTACCTCTCTTTTGCACCAGTGCGTGGGTTATCAGGCCCGAGGCTGTGTAGGCTCGTCAAGCTCAATGACAGGAGCTCCTCAGCTTACGGTGGCACTGGGGCCAGATAAGCCCACCTGGCAGGTCCACGGCTCAGTGGCACCAGGGCTGTGGGATAGTTTGCAGAGACCAAAGAAAGTACCCGGGGCTGGAACCTTGGTTCAGAAATGCCGATGAGGAAGATCCAGTGGTGGTAAGCTGGGCAGATCCACCGCCCTCCCTCCAGAGGCCCCGTCTTCCTCTCGGCACTGTGTCCAGTGACAGCTGCCTGGACCAGCGACCCCTCCTTGCCACAGCGTTCTCAGTTCTGCCCCAGTGCCCCCTGAGAGAGGGGTTTTCCATGTGGGGCCGCAGGGGCTGTGACATCATCAGCCTCCGCTTGCTGAGTTTGCTTGAGTGGCCGGCATCCTGAGAAGGAACCGTCAAGACCGAGGTGACACCTCCCGCAGATGACACTCAAGGCCCTAGTTCCCAGCGTGCCTAAGAAAAAGCCGGTGTCCTTGAAGATCATCTGTGTCTGGCTGTCGCAGCCCAGGCTTGCGCTCGCTCCTTTAACTTGACTAGGCTTTGTGGGGACAGGAAAGGGGCATTCAGGGACACGGTGTTTTCCTGTCCCCTTTTCTCAAAGGACGGTGCACCGTGGTAAGCGGAAGATGCAGCGCATGGCTCCCGCGCCTCAGCTGCCGCACAGCCTGCCTCAGCGACTCAGCCCACTGCAGCGTCTCGGGCGCCCCCGCCTGATCACCGGCTCACTGGGAGATCTGCCACTCGTCACTAGCCTGGGAACAGAGCCCAACCCGGAACCCGGAGAACAGTGTCTACTGAACGAGTATTGCTTGCGTGCCATCTTGAGTGGCACCATCGTCAGCGGGGACCATTGGTACCTAGCGTGCTCAGCCTCCCCTGGGGCCGTGTCAGTGACAGGTGCTCATCTCCCGACAGCCACGCCATCCAGAACCCTGACTCTAGAAAGTGCTCTTCAGGAGGAGCCGGAAGCCCAAGTCTCTAAGTCCCACATTCCTCCCGGGGGCCCAGCCTGAGCAGACCCCTCCCACAGGACGACCCTCACGGCTCAGGGACAGACTCCCATCCCCCAGGATCAGCTCCTAGGACTGCGGCACAAGGTACCACGAAGTTAGTGCCTTAAATATTGGAAATACCCTCTCACGCCGATCTGGAGACCAGTCCAAAATCAAGGTGTCGGCAGTGCTGGCTCCTTCCAGAGGGAAGAGGAAGAGTCTGTCCTGTGCCCCTCTGAGCTTCTGTCTGCCACCTCGGCCCTCAGCCTGCCTTGGCTATGTCACCTGGTCCCTGTCTCTGTCTTCATGTCACCCTCTGCTCTATCTCTCCTCTGTCCATGTCTTCTCCTCTCCCTATAAAGGCTCCGTGCCCTGGATTTAGAGTCCACTCAGATAATCCAGGATGATCCCATCTTGAGCTCCTTAGCTTAATGATATCTGTAAAGACCCTTCTCCAGAATAAGGTCGTAGTCATGAGTTCTAAGTAGAAATACCTTCTGGGACACTTCATTCCATTCAACACAACCCCTAAGGTTTTTATGTGGGCAACAGAATGGCCTCCATCCTTCTGCCATTCCTGAGATGGCAAAATGTGGAGTCCATTCCATTCCCAAGTCCCGTCCCTTCTCAAGGTCTAACTGTGCCAAATAACCAGCACGCATTAGTCCATCTTTTCTACCTAAATGTCACAAGGACACTTGCCAGTTGCCAGTGGACATTTCAAAACACTCTTTATTGAATTTCCCTGAGCTATGAGGAGCAGCACTGTGAAAGGAAGTCATCACTCAGTTTTGGTTAGGCCCGCTTCACTCTGCCTTTCAATGGAGTGAGGTTGTCCGCCACTCTGAGCCTCAGTTTCCTTGTCTAAAAAATGGGCCTGATAATGCCAATCATGCGTCTGAATGCCTGAGCTCTCTAGTAACCTCTTCTCCCGTCTTGGGCTTCAGCGTCTTCTCACAGCATCCTTCCCAGTTCACGGACTCCCCATCTCCCCCCCACAACTGCCTCTGCCCTTTTCAAGCCCGCAGCTCCTCTCTGGGCTATAGATTCTGGCTAGGATGCTACTGACTGAGGAAACGGAGTTCCAGGCAAGCTTATACTCACAGACAGACACTGGTCCAAGACCCGCCAACAAAGCCCAACGTAGCTGCCTTGGTTCCTGCACCTGCGCCAACGCTTCCCAGTCTTGTTCACACATTGCACACACAATACAAGGACACCCCGAAGGCTCAGTGGATAAACAAATGCCGTTCCACCCCAAAGACCTCAGCCTGGGGCTCCACTGTGCTCAGCCTCCCTGACCTCTTCAAGGACAGAAGGATCCACCTTGGGAACCCACTTGCCCTCCTTCAGAGTAAGCGCTGTCCACCCACTGACTTCTGTGTTCGTGTCACTGGTCCTCCAGAGGACGCTGGACTGGTCATTGGCCAGCCAGTGGGTTGACTGACCATGGACCTGATTGCTCTGCTCCCAGACAGATTTCCCCAAGTTTGTCAAGAGCAAGAGAAAGAGCTAAGGAGGAGTTGGCTTCGGATGGGAACCCTGCCGTCCCCGGCATGTCCCCAAAACATGTCTACACTGCCAGCGCTGCTGAATCAGTGTTGCTGATGCTCCCTAAGAGGAGGCGGAGGGAACCGAAGGCGGACAGGAAGATGGTCTGCTTGGTGCGGAATTAAGACAGAACCGTGTTCTCGCACGCCTGCCGGCTCCGCTGGTCCCGGTGCGGGGCTGACCAGCAGAGCCTGGGTTTGGTTTTATGTCACATCCGACGCTTAGGCTGCAGGCTCGACATCGAGCAGCACCTAGGCACTGGCGCTTCGCAGGCCCCGTCGCCTCCCCCAGCACAGCCACCTTCCTGGGCGGCTCTGGCTGCTTGGGTGCAAACCTCACCCCCAGAGGGCGTCTCCGCTGCGGAGCAGACGGACAGGACAGCCTGCGAGCACAGCGATGCAGGCAGCGGGCCTGGGCTGTGCTCTGTTAGGCACGCGGCATAACATCCTGCAATATTTATACCAAGTGTCACTGAATTTACACACGCACACATGCAGCGAGTGTCCATGCAGCACAAACAAAATAGTAAATAATAAAGTAGAGACGGAGGATTAAGACAGAAGGGGGGCCAGGTGTGGGCATGCCTATAATCCCAGCAGCTCTGGAGAATAAGGCAGGAGGCTCGTGAGTTCAAAGCCAGCCTCAGCAACTTAGCGAGGCCCTAAGCAACTCAGTGAGATCCTGTCTCAAAATAAAAAATAAAACAGGGCAGGGGATGTGGCTCCGTGGTTAAGCACCACTGGGTTCAATCCCTGGTACAAAAAAAAAAAAAAAAATGCAAAGGGTGTTATTTTAGGCCAGGTGGCAGGAAAGATCTCTGAGGAACTGACATCTGAAGAGAAACTTAAAGGAGTGAAAGCGTGAGCCACAGAAGATCTGCAGGGAGAGCATTCCTAACCCGGAGAACAGCAAGTACAAAGGATCCAATTAGAGTACACGGAAAAGTTGCTCAAGACATTTTTAAAATACAGATTCCTTGGCCCCAGCCGCAAAGATTCTGGTTCAGCAGTCTGGGACAGACCAGGGGTCTCCATTTTCATGCACCTCAGTAATTCTGAGTTAGGTGATCCAAGGACCACATTTTAAGGAAATGCAGTTTTATGTTTCTCCGCTGGTTTAGATCCTCAGACATTCTCAGTGAGTCTGCTATATGTTTTTATAAAACCCCAAAGCTTTAAGGTTTAAGATCTACAGATCTTAAAAGCTACCAGAGCCTGGCAGGTCCCCGGAGCCCCTTCCGATGATGCACCCGCTTCCCCTCAGCAACGAAGACAGAAGATGGTTCCCAGCCAGGGCTCCTGGGACAAGGGGCGGGCCAGGCAGGCTGAAGGTCCCCTGGGTGAAGGCTCCTCGCCCTTCTCACCAGGGGCTCTCTCCTCAATGACAGGCAATGCTCCCCAAACCCACCTACCTGCTCCCAGCAGCCACGCTGCTGAGAAACGGTGGCTGGGGCAGGCCTGGGCTCCTGAGTCCCAAAGCCTGGGCTCAGATCCGACCCGCAGTCCCTGACCCAAGCCAGCCTTTCAGCCTCTGAGTTCTAATGAGCTCATTAAAAAAATGGAAATAAAAGTTGTCCCTGCCCTTAAGGTTAGTAGACAATGACGCCCGGGGAACGCGGTACGATCCTGGAAAGCACTCTGTAAAGTCCGACTGCCGGTAGGCGCGCCGTCATTGTTGAATCCATACTGGTTTCATATACTGGTTTCAATATGGGGGCACATTTAACAAACAAACCCAGCAATCAGAAAGTTCCCGGAAGTGCTGCTCTTCTTTATTCCCATCCCGCAAAGGGCACAGGCTGTCTGATTCTCCACCTGCCACCTGCTCCTTAAGCTCTCATCTGCTCTTCCTTTGGCCTTGAATTGCCCCACCCCACAGCTAGCCAGGACCTCTCCCCACCCGCCCCAGCCTCTCTCAACTCCGCCACAAAGCCCTTTAACCCCTGCCGGGCCAGCCCCGTGCTCCCCACCTCTTCCTTTCCAAGTCTCTCCTACGGCTTAGGCTCTTAGATACCATTTTCCAGTCCCCACTTGTCCATCTTTCCATCCCATGATACTCACGCCTGTTGTGACCAATGCTGAACCTTTGGAGTCACAGGCAGAGGGCCTGTGATATTTGAAAAAGAATGAAGATCGTAAGCCGCAAGCTCATCCCTCCCGTGCAGATGCTGTACTGGGGACCACGCGCACAGGTATGTGCACACGCAAGGCGCACCTGTGTGCACGCGTGCTGTATGTGTGCACACGGGCCGTGTGCAAGCGTTGTGTGCTACAGGCAGGCTGGTACACATCCGTGACGTCGTGCGTGCCTGCCTGTGCACGCGGCCAAGTGTGAGTGCAGTGTGGAAACCCCGTGCTGCCCCGTCCCCAGCCTGGGTCAAACCGAGAGACCCCGGGCACACGGTGGCCAGCCAGGGCCCCCTCAGCCGTCCTCCCTCCCACTTGCCTCAGAGAAACAAAGACAGTTTAGCAAGAAGTCCCCAGCTAAGCGGTTTTTTTAAGACCTTCAGCCGGCAGCCGCCGGCCGAGCTGAACGTCTCACTTTATTAGTGAGTTTGGCCTTGGGCGTCTGGCTGCTTGATCAATCCTGCCGGGGGTCAGCGATATTTCCTCCGGGCCCCCCCGCCCCTGCCCCTGCCTCTCGCCGCACCTGATGAACAGCATGCCCCTGGACCGCTGATCACCTATTGATTTTCCAGCCCGAGTCGGCATCCGCCGCCAGCTGCCATCTCCAGCCCTGTCACTGGGACCACTTGGTGACTAACTGATCCTCTGGGCCCCTCCCAACCCCTGCCGACTGCAGGCCTGCACTGGCCCGTTCTGCCCTTCTCAGGTTGGCTGCGCCCAATCCCTGCTCCGTGCTGGGGCCTTTTCCCAGTGACCCCACCCTCCGCCAGGCGCCCGGCTTTCACCTCCTTATGCCTCCATTTCCTCGTGTGTGAACCTGGGGCAACATAAGACCCGATTCATCGTGTGTATCAGGCAGCCGTTTTCTTTTTCGGTTTGTTTTGGTTCTGTGGATTGAACCCAGAGGGTCTTTCACATCCCCAGCCCTTTTTTTTTATTTAGAAACAGGGTCTCACTAAGTGGCTTAGGGCCTTGCTAAATTGCTGAAGTTGGCCTTGAACTTGTGATCCTCCTGCCTCAGCCTCCTGCGCCCCGGGATACAGGCCTGCACCACCACTCGCCTGCGCAGCAGCTTTTAAAGTGTGTTCTGAGTACGTCTGGGAGTCCCTCAGGCCCTTCCAGAGGGTCCATAAAAGTCAAAACTACGGTTATAACAACACCACGGTGTTATTTGTCTTTTTTTGCTCTCATTGAAAAAAAAACTTAACTCAGTGGGGTATTCCAGGGACTACAGGACACGTGACATCTCAGAAACTTGAACACAGAGGCAGATATTGACAATCCGGCTGGCCTCCACTACAAAGACACACGGAAGGGTAGGATCACGCCACGCTTCCTTCTCTCTCAGTTCTGAGTGTTAGGAAATGCAGTTGTTTATCATAAACATTTATTTTATGCTAACATGTGTTTATTATTGCTCTTTTAAGTAAATTATAGACAAATTAATGAAAAATTTCTCAGTTTTGACTCCTAAAATAGTGAAGAGTGAGAAACAGAATCCACGTCAACGGGAGCCCTTTGAGACCCGCAATAATTTTTAAGAGCATAAAAAGAATTCCGGAGACAGTAAAGTCTGAGATTGGCTAGTGCGGGAAGCTAGCAGCACGTTGCCTGATCACGGTCCCCACTGAGCAGACGATGATGGTGGTGATGAAACATGATTACCACTGGAAGAGCGACTGACCCGGTTGAGCTGGGGGTGTCAGGATGAGGGTTTGGAGAGATGGTCCCCGATTAGGAATCTAGTCCCTGCAGTCAAGGGTGGGGCCCCTCTGCTGGCCCGAAGGACCGTCACTGCTCTGCTCCTGGCCACTCTCCTCCCCTGTCATCATCTGCTTGATGGGGTCCAGCACCATCGGACCTTCCACCAGGCCCCTGGCTCTGGTTCCTGAGGCAGGTGGGCTCCTAGTTCCCAGAGAGAGGCAGTTGGTGCAAAGAAGGAAGAGGCTGGGCAAGGGAGACGTCATCGTAACCACTCCCCACGTCAGGTGCCATTGTGAGCACTATTTATTTATAGATTTTTAAATTTATTTATTTGTTTGTTTGTTGTTTGTTTTCGGGACTGGGGATTGAACCTAAGGACGCTTTGCCACTGAGCTACATCCTGAAGCTTTTTTTATTTTTTGTTCTGAGACAGGGTCTCCCTAAGTTGCCCAGGCTGGCCTCAAACTTCGGCTCCTCCTCCTGCCTCAGCCTCCCAAGCTGCTGGGATCACAGGCGTGCCCCATGACACCCAGCGGTTGTAAACGCTTGGAAAAGTTAAGCCATTCGATCCCTGCAGCAATCTCGTGAGGTCGTTTCAAAACGTACCCAGGATGATTCTGCTGTACCGGGCGCAGTAAGAGGACAGACACAGAAACAATTGGCTCCAAACAGAAATGATCGCTGCAGTTCCCGGCAGGGGCACACCACGCAGGGCACGTGGCATAGCACTGGGCTCAGTCAGGAGGCAGAAGGAGGGAGGGGGAAACAGGGACCAAAGCCTTTGTGGCATTGTTCATGGTTGAGGCAAGATGAGCACCTTAGAATTGACTGGTTACACATCTTGGCAGGCTGCAGGCTGCACTGCTGTCCCCTGGTGCTGGAGCGTGTGCCCTGGAGTGATTTGGGGCCCGGGTTTTATACAGGGGATGGTGGGAGTGCGGGCTCTGGACTGGCCACTTTACAGAGGACAAGTGTGTTTACAGACAGGTTGTTCACTGTAGGAATTACTCTCAGGAGGGGCAGATGCCCCTGGACATCAAGACCCCAAGATGCCAAAGCATCATCAAACAGAAAACATAGCAGGACTGGTGCAGAGCGTACAGATTATTTCTTCATTTTACAGAGGAGGTAACAGAGGCAGGCTAAGTGTCATGCCTGAGGTCACTCTGTTGGTAGGTGGTGGCAGCAGGACTGGAGCCAAGGCACTGTGGCTCACAGGGCCCGGCCCTTAACCACCATACCACACTGCCTCCTGTCAGGGCTGCCTCCAAGGCTGGAACTACTCGCTGGCTGGTCTCCAGGAGGCCAGAGTCTGGAGTGGGATGAGGCCAGGCCTTGTGAGCTCTTGGCTGTGACTGTGGCCTCGTGATGCTGGGACAGATGAGCACAGCTCTGGAATCAGGTGCATCTCCCATCACCAGGCCCTTGGAAATGACCCTGGTCGATGCCAGCTCCCTACTCTCAGAGGTCACCCTCCAAGCACCGGGGCGCTCCAGGCTGCCAGAGAGGCACCTGCGGTGCACAGACACACAGGATGACTGCGATGCGCTGAACGACTCAGTGGGCCCTGGATTGACAGGTCCCCTCTGCTCCTCTTTGCAGGTTCTCAGGTCTGCCAGGGCAGCTGGTCCTATACCCCTCCCCAGCATCGACCCAGGCTCTACTCTGAAGGACCCTCGAAGGCTAAGGCAATAATTAGAACTCCATAAAGTTTCGCTGGCGTTCTTTTTGTTGTTGTTGTTGTTGTTGTTGCTTATTTTTACCACAAACTGGACCTGTAAAATGGGGACATTCGTGCATTCCTCTGAAGGGGGTCTAAGTACCTGGCAGGTAAGGTCCTGATTTGAGCCAAAGTGAACAGAGAATGGTCCTAGTCGGGGGGAGGTGTGTGTGGCGGGGCGGGGGTGTCTCCTTCCGCCCCAGGGTAGCTGAGAGCTTCCTTGGTGGGCAGGTCACGAGCTTGCGTGCACCGGCCCTAGTTTGGTTCCTCTGTTGGTCTTTCGCCCGCAGACCTGGACTGCGACAGGGGCTACCAACTGCGCAAACGTGTGGCGCCAGCTCCCCCTGCCGGCCGTGACGCGCCAGCACCTGCCTGGAGCGTCCTGCCAGCTTGGACTAGGCTGGCGACTCGCTGGACTGGGGCTCAGGCATCAGTGGCCAGGACTCCCATAGGGGGTCAGCCGCTGCGGGGCGCAGGGAACTGGCAGCGCAGCTCCGCCCACCTCGAGGACATCTGGCACGAGCTGCTCCGCCCTGAGCCGTTGAGCCTTCCATCCTCTTCTTAGGGGACAGATGGGGTGGGGCTCACCCCTCCCACCCAAAGTGTTCCTAAAACCTCATCCTCGACTGTGGCCCAGGCTTACTTCTGTTCCTGTCCCACCTTCGACCTTCCCCCAGCCACCAGCGAACTCTCAGCAGCTCCAAATCCCAACGTGTCTCTGACCCCTAAGACCTCTCAGAGGCCACGTGTGGCACAAAACCTTGCTTTCATGTTGAAATGAGCATGGATCAGACAGACCTCAGCTAGGGGTGCGGGAGACTCCGTGCCACCAGGCCCCTGGGAATCCCCGAGAGGGGACCATTCCCCAAGGAACCAGCACTCTCACAGAGCCTCCCTTTCCGGACCAGGCCACAGGGGTTCCCAGAGCCTTCTGTGGCCTGGGTCTGATGTCCTACCCTGGCCTGATGCTCCAGGACTGTTGCTGCCTAGAAATCAACCCAAAATTTGATGGCACAAAATGACTACAACTCTATCCTGGTCACAGACCACCAGGAATCTGGACAGGGCACAGATCTGGTGACATGGTTTGTCTCTGGACCACCACTGTGGGTGAATTAGAGGCTGGAAGAAGGACATGCTTCCAAATGGCATTCCAGGCCCCAGGAGGGGACAGCTGGACAGCTGAGGTGGGGTCCACTGAGACTGTGGCCCAGAACCTACCAATGGCCTCTCCAGCATTCTGGTCGCTGGCCTGTTGGACAGCTCCGTATCCCAGCAGGCTGGGCGGAAGCCACATGGCCTTTTGTGACCCAGCCTTGGAAACCACACAGCATCACTTTCAATGCTACTTTGTTGGTCCAAACACTCACCAGCCTGCTAAATTAGAGGAGGGGCCATAGACTATAGCTCTGCCTGGGAGGAATGTCCAGGAACCCGCAGCTCGTCTTCAAACAGAGCACACCTAGGCCCAGCCAGCTCTCCACTGTGGCTTCGTGGCCTGGGCAAGGTGACAGCTGGATAAGTATGGCCCACATTCTACCTCCAAACTCAGGTGCTTCCTCCTGAACCCCAGGATTGGGCCCTCCATCTCTGCTGAAGGAGAGGCGGCTGAACAGGGTTTCCATGAACCAGCTGCCACAGGGGCCCCCGGGGTGGTGCCGTGGAAGGAGCAGCGCAAGAGGTGGCGGATCGGCAGCGTGACCTGCTCAGCTCTTACTCCTTAAATCCAGGTCTGCGTAGGCATGGGGAGAGAGGGGCATGAGGGAATAACAGACGTCAGCACGTCGGTCTTCACACTGCTCTGCCCCTCCATATTTGTTCTGCCAGTTTGCCAGAAGAAAGGCACCAAAAGCAGCCCCTCCACCCAATTCCAGATGAGGACAGTAATTTGGGGAGTCATTCCCTTCATTGGCCAGAAGGGGGCAGCACAGTGCCACTCTGCAGCATCAGAAGCTGAGTCTGATTCCGTGTAGTCAGTGGCCCCCCAACACATGCCCTGACAGGATCAGAAGCTGTGTCCAATCCTGGGTCTGCCTTGAAGCCACCGCTTGCCTGGAGTGCCCAGAAACCCCATATACCATATGCAAGTGCTCCCCCAGGAAGCCCTGATACCCTAAACCCAAGGGCCAGAGAGGCTGTGCTCTGGGCTTGTTGGAACTCCACTGGGACATGCTCTGCCCTTCTGCCTAGCCCTGGTCACCTCTCACCATTGCCCATCTTCTGGGAGGGGATTGTCATTGCACCCAGCCCTTTCCTGGGATGTATTTATATCTCCATTTCTTAAGTAAAATTGTTCTCCTTGAGATGTGGAGACCTACACATCATGGCTCCAGGGAGGCTAGGGCAGGTGCGGGAGGGCGGGGCAGCAGCCTCCTGGAACACCTGGGGCTCCTATGTAGGGAGCGACCCCAGGTCCAGGGCCTCTCAGGAGCTGACTCCAGGGCCACGCACGTTGAGGGGAGGGAGGGAGGAGAGCGGTGGGCGGGCTCTCAGTTATCATCATCCCCACTTGGCAGACAAGGAAACCGACACAAAGGAAATGTGTCTTGCCAAGGGTCACAAATTCTGGGAGTGGGACTTAAACCCAGGTCTTACAGAGACACAAGAGAATATGCTATTTGTAGGAAACTCTGGAAAAGGCGACACTAATCCACAGAGACTGGAAGCAGAACTGTGCTGGAGGTCAGGCTGTATTGGGGGTTGACCACCAAAGATCACGAGGGAACTTTTGGGATGAAAATGTTCTGCGTTTGCTTCTTGTGATCACAGTGCTGCACTGATGTACTGAAACTCGTTGCGGCAGATTATAATGAGTGCATTTGTCATGTGTGAGTTTTACCTCATTAAAGTGTTTTGTTGAACTAGCTCCCTCAGATCTCAGCGCTCTTGTTCCCACCACTCAGGTGACATCCTGTCATGGTGTCACTTGTCTGGGCCCTTCGTCCTCTAAGGGTTATTCCCACACCTAGAGAGGCTCAGAATCCCATCTGAGTCAGAACCAGGAGAGGCTGTGGGCGAGCAGGGTCCTCTCACCCTAACTCTGTCTGGTCCAACCAACCAATCAATTGGCAAAAAATCAAACAAAAACCTGCCCTCCATCTGGACCCCTCAGCGCTGACCAGGCCTCATTGCTGCACTGGTCGGCAACCTTGGTTTATTAATCTGAAACAGAGAATCTGCCCTGGTTCCCTAAAAGCTGAGTTTCCACAACCTCGCCACCAAGACAGGGCCATCCCAGAATCTGCCTGCCTTCCAAGTCCGCAGCTGAAATCGGGAACACCCAGGGTGATCTAGAATACCCTTCTCCAAGCAGTGAAAACTTTAGAGCAAGACTTAACTTTAATGAGCTCCCTGGTGGCCTCTTCCAATTCGAGTGTTACATCACTAACCTGGCCCAGATTTCAGCCCCCTACAGGGCAATCCTTGGAAAACCAGACACCAGGGCCAATTAAACTAGTTCTCAATGACCAGAAAGCCAGTGATGAGGACAGAGAGAGCCACACTGGGGGCGGCTCCTCGGATGATAAAAGCTGAAGGGATTTTCAAAGCCTTGATATTTGCAGTTCTCTAGCTCAGAGGGCCAAAGCCTTCAGAAGCTCAGGACCCGAGGCTGAGAGGAGACGGGAGTCCCCGTAGGCACGAACGTACATTCCATCTTAAAGCTGCTGATCAGGAGGCAGGACTCGGATGAAATCTGTCCTACTGGTTCCTGTTCTGGAAAATACAGAAGATCCGTGCCCAGATAAATCCCACAAGCTACCACTGTTCTCGCAGTCTGTTTATCCACATACGTGGGAGGACTCTGCGGCAGTTCACTCATCTCTACTAGAAGGAACCACAGGGCTGCCGGCCTTTCGCTCCCTGGTGGTTATAGCAGCCCCTTAGCCGGCCTTCAGATTGCCAGTGAAAACTAATTCCACCATGCGGCATGTAGAAGAAACATGAGTTAAGCGGGGACCGCAGGGAGGTCACAGACTGAATAACGGCCAGCTGTGTGTGACAGGGCATGTAAACACCAAGACGTCTCGTGATCTTGGCCGGCTGATTCCATCCAGGGTAGAGTGGATCCCGTCCGGCTGTGAACTGAGCGTTCAGCAGCAGGGCTCCTGAGGCCAACCCCAAAACCTCAACCCCCAGGAGCCATCGGTAATACATCCAAAACCTTGGGTAAAAAAGGGTTCACGCAGATCTCTTCCAGATAGACCCCTGGGCTCCTTCTTTCACTTCGTGTAGTTTTGTTTACTTTTTCTTTCTTTAGTACCGAGGTCTGTGCTCAGGGGCACTCTACCACTGAGTACACCCCCAGTCTTTTTTTTTTTTTAATTTTGAGACAGGGTCTCACTAAGTTGCTGAGGCTGGTTTCCCTCTCGCGATCGTCCTGCCTCAGCCTCCCATGTCACTGGGATGACAGGCATGCCACAACTTCATCCACACTCCCTCCGCAGGACGACGGTCACCCTCGCAGGCTGCACTCCTGATGTGCATCTCCTTGGTGGTCCGAGCTTTTGCAATCTCCCTGCTGCCTTTCGTGTGTGTGTATTTTAAGTTTCTGAAAACAGTACGATCACGGTTCCCACTTTTTCTACTTAGCTATTTTTAAGGCCTGTATCATCTGCTGTCTGACTCTGCAGCACTCCACGGCATCATCTGCTACCTTTCTCCTGCACACTCTCCCAGCCCTGGACGCGACTCCCACAGCCACCCCCACTTCACTGGGGGAACATTCTTACTCAAGTCTCCTATGGACCCGGGGGGAGACTTGTGTTGGGAACTCACAATGGAAGTGGGATTTCTGGGCCATGGGCACACATGTACTTCACTGGTGAGCAGTGCCAGGTGGCTTTCCAGGACAGCCACACTGGCCATGGGCAGTGTGAATCAGTCCACACACCCACTACTCACCTTTCCAAGTTTGCTCATCTATCGAATGCAAAGTGACACCTAATGGTTGCTTTAGTTAGTGTTTCTCGGATGACTGGGTTTGAGCACCAGTGTTGGCTTGATGGATTTGGGGTCTGTCTATTCACCCCTTCACCCATTTTTTTTCTCATATGGATTCTTTTTGTTGATCTATAGGAGCGTCTTATACATTCTGGACGTGTAATTCTTGATTGGTGTTATCTATTGCAGATATCTTCCCCCAGCTCCCACACCTACCAGCAGGCCTCTGCTAACCACTAAAGCACAGGAAGCACAGGAAGATGAAAGGAGTAAAGGAAACAGGAGGGAAATCACTGAGTCCAAAACTAATACGTTAAATGGAAGAAAATATTTACAGAAGCACAACAGAACTACCTAAGGCTTTTTTTGTTCAAAATAAAAGTTAGAAGCAAACAAGTAGAGTTTAAAAAAGACCAAGAAGTTAAAATAAATCCTAGGGAAAAATAGTTTTGAAAAGAATATAAAAATAAAATCCCATCTGTATTTTTCTTAAAACTTCATGGAAAAGGGGAAATGATGCAGAAGTCAGACAGGTAGGTTAAAGGGGCAAAACAGGCACAAGTCAAAACTAAAGGAGGGACAGAAAAGGCACAAGACAGCAGACACTGTGCAAACTAAGACCACTCAAAGAGATTAAGCCTAAAACAGGAGGAGCGGACGATCAAAAGAGAAAGACTAATATAAACAAACTGAGGGCTGGTTGGTACACCCTCATCAGCCACTCTTAGGTCCCTCGGGTCCTGAGGCAGAGGCCAAGAGCAGTGGTCAGGAAGCAGGAAGGCATCAAGGCCACCACTGGATCAAGTTCTGGTTCAATACTCTGGTTCAATACCTGGCCAGGACCTTTGATCCAGAGCTGCTAATCAGGCCATGGTCAGTGGACAAGACCTCAGAAGCCTTAGGCATACCCAGTGCTGGGCCTTCACCTGGCTTTGGAGATTCCGGGGCATTAACCACTGAACCCTGCCCCCACCTCCCCACTCCTTTGTGAATCTCCCACTTCCCAGCCTCCCGAGCTCACCCACTGTCTTCAGTAGAAGATGCAAGTGGGAGAGAGGCCACACATGCCAGAAGCCCAGGGGAGACACTGCCCTGGGAATCACTTGGGCCCCACTTAAGCAGGCAAGGAGACAGCCTGTCTGAACAAGTTCAATACCACCCAAGAGTGCCTGAGGTAACACCTCCATGATTCACCCCAGGCACCAGCAGGGCAGCCCTGCTTGCTAGAGGCACTGACAGTGAGGACCCAGGGACCACTAGCTCTCGCCAGATGGCCAGGCAAACTAGCTTGAAGAGGCCAGGTGTCTGTACAATGATTTGATGGGCTAGTTCCAGTTCCAATGACCCAGAGGGGGTAAAAATATTCAAATGACAAGTAATCCGAAGTTCCACCATTGTTTCCTCACAAGTCAGAAGGTAAAGGAAAAATCCAGGTGAGTCACTGGAAAGCGGAAAACAGCTGATCTTGAGGTAGAAGGGATATGGGGGTGGAGAGCAGCTAACTTGAATCCTCCCAGTGAGCTGTAAAGGCAGCCCCCTCTGCTGCAGCGAGAGCTCACTGGAAATTCAGCTGCGTGGCATTCGGACCCCTATTCCCAGAGCAGTGGGGGCTGCTGGTGTTGCCAGCTGGCCCAAAGTCCAGGCAGCCCACACCCCAGCGGTTCCCAGGCTCAAAGATTGAACCAACCAGTTTTTGTTTGCATTTTGAATTGGTTTTCAATTGGGTGGATGGTGTAGGATTGTTGGCATCTTATTTTTCCAAGGAAAACATGTTTAAAAAGACTACCACCTAATATCCCCACCACCCTACCTGATCTGCTCCACCCCCCACGTCCTGTTGACCAGCATCTCCCCTACATCCCTTATGCACAGCGCTCCACTCAGCCAACACTTGCTAGCTGGACTCTGACCCGCAGGAGTAGACGGGAAGCAGGGGTTCCTTGTGATGGCAACGTCCAACATCCAGGGAAATCGTCTTGGGAGAGAGCTGGCCAGGCCTGTGCAGACCACAGACGCAGAATTCTGTAAAGGGGCCCCCAGCCAAGGGCTTGGGATTTTGCAATTGCAGAATTTGACAATGAAGATCCATCTTCACCCCCAAGGCTGTAACATAACACAGGGTACAAAACTGGGAGCCCTGTCCTGGTGAGGGCTGCCCTCCGGGAGACGGAGGTACAGAGGGGAAGTGGGTCCTCAGGACCAGGGACCCAAAGACAGAAGTGGCAAGGAAAGGTGTGCTCACTCCTGCCACCACCTCCAGACCGTCAGACACTCCCCCCGTTCTGGATCTCTGGCCTCAAACCTTAGGGTGTGGCTCCTGTAATGTGTCCCCTTCCGCTACAACATAACCTTTTAAAAATAAGACCTTTCCGAACTCTATACGGAAAGATCCCAGTGGGAAAGTGGCAAGAACTGGCAGCTCCCTGGGTCTCCTCTACACGACCTCCCATGGTGTGCATTCAGGCACATCACTGCCCTTCCTGGGGAGGGGAGCTTCCCGTGTCCACGTGACCCCAAAGCTGGTGTACACCACAGCATTGGGTTTCTGAGCTAATATCAGGCCCTCACATAGAACAATTAATCAGACCACCTTAAAATAAAGACCGCAACACCCACAGATGGGAGGGAACACATATATTTTAGGTATAAAGGTTTACCATTATTAACAAGTTATCACTACTATTTACATGTTTATAAAATGGAAATAAAAATGTCATACAGGTTTGATGCCAAAAGTGGCACATCCAAACTAAAACCAGTATAAAAATAAATTTTCAAGCTACGTGTTTTTAAAATAATTGTTATTGAAACGGTAAGGGGAAACCGTATCGTTGCATTGAGGAGCAGCCGCAGGGGTAAGGACCAAACCAGTGCCTGCTGGAGAAGCCACCGATGTCCTCCCAAGAACACAGCAGATAAACGAAAGACGAGATCAGAGTACGTTCCTGAGCTACAGAAGTTTAGAGCGTCTAAACTTAGTGAAGTCCTGCTACGGAGGAGCCCTGCAGGGTCAGAGCTGGTGACCTTCACCAGTGCTCAGCTCTGGCACCAGCACATGGTACTGAGCTCTGAGAGAAAACTAAGCCCACTTGTGAAAGACAGAAGTCCTGGCCTTACCCAAGAGATGGTGCACGAGAGTCCTCCTGGGGACCACCAATTCCTTGCAAGTCTCCTGGCCACACGTAAGCAGGGACATGGGCAGAAGACAGACATGAGCTGCTTGGTTTGGACCCCTGGCAGACATGATCCTGGGCCACCCTGGCAGAAATCCCCAGCATTTCCAAGGTCTGCTGCCTTCACGGACACACACTTGGGCACAGCCAGCAGTGGATCTCACTGCTCAACACAGCCATGGCCACAGCAGGGAAGCAAAGGCAGTCCAGCAGAGGCTCTGTCCACCCCACGAGGCGCTTCAGCCTTTAGCAGCAAGCTTCCTTCCTCCTTCCCCAAGCTGGGCTGGCACTGTGCGCCTGCTAGAAGTGGCATGCTGGGCTAGTGAGCGAGCTGACGAGCCAGGAGCCAGCCCGGCCCGCTCCCCTTCTGCCCAGGCAGCACGTGGGGTGTCTGCCCATGCACAGGCTTCTCCTGGATCTCAGTAGAGGCAGAGGCTGTCGGGTGGGAGGAAAGGGGCCAGTGAGCTGGCTGCAGCCCTCTCCACAGTGGCTGCAGATTCCAGGTGAGCTGATGCCAGCTCACCCCACCTGGGACCGGGTCAGCAAGGAAAAGAGGCCACCAAGAGCTCAGCTCACAAGTCCTGGACCTTGGCCCTTTTGGCTTTCAGGGACAGGTGCTGCAAGAGAAGAGGAAATGTCATAGTTAGGTTAGCTTGAAAAAGACACCAGACTCCAGCATGATTCCCAAGTTGGTGACCAAATCAAATCTTCCACCTGGTCCACACCTTCTCAGGAAATTCTGTGCCCCTCGGAAAACAGCCTGGAGGGGGAAAGCAAAGTGACCAATAAAGGAAACTGAACTTCAGGAGGCCACAGCAGCTGAAGCCAGCCCACCAAGCTGAACCTGGCTCCACAGGGATCCACAGAGGCTGCCAATGAAACGGCTCTCCCTGCTGCCCAGCCCACAGGCAGCACTGTGTCCCAACGCCTGTGCCCCAGGGTGGGGTCTCGGCAGAGGACGACCTCAACTTTCTAAGAGTTTTTTGAAAATGGTTAAAGAAAAGTACCCTCTCTTTGGGAACAAGGAAACAGGCCAATCTATGAGCATCTCAGCATGCCAGGTACCTGTGCTCACTGGAGCTGAAGCCATGGTCCCGCCCACATGGGAGGATGCACCAGCCAGGAAGACAGGCAGGTAAAGAATAGCTCCTAGTGACAGTGTTTCCCCCCCAGAAAATCAGTAATAACATGAAGCTCACTAATGTAATCATGGGTATCAGATAACAGGATCAAGGGATAAAAATATTCTTTACATTTAAGGTAAACCCAAAAGTGACGGAAATCTTGAAATATGCATTTGAGGCACAGTGTGTAAACATAAGCTTCTAATAAGGGACAGCCTCTCACTGACTGAGGGACTCCTGATGCCTCATCATAATTATCAACAAATACCAAGACCCTGCCTGGCACACATGAGATCTTTACAGGGCTCGGGGCCCAAATCCCATTGCTCAGCACACACACAGCCTCATGAGATCAAGCCCCACCACCCCACAGAAAACTGCAATCCCAGGGCAAATACAGGGTAGGAAAGAAGATAGAGCACACTGCCAAATACTGCGTGAGAGACAACTGCGTGACAGGAGCCCGTGCGCAGCGAGCAGCAGGAGTTGGGACTTTCTATCCATTCCTGCACAAGAAGGACCAGGGAAGGGTCTTCCAAAGGCCAGGGTGGAAGGGTTTTCCCCAGGCAGCAAAGATAACTTCGAAAAACAAAAAACAAAACGATTTATGGATGGGAAGGCAAATCTCGAGTGGGTCACCCTGTTCTTGCTGTATTCAGTTCTCTGAATTCTCCCCTCTCTGTATGTCACCTGCTATGACCCTACAACTAACGTTAGGCATCCACAGTCTCCGTTTGAGAATGGAAGATGACGCCATTGTGCCTACAGGGCCATTTTTGGTGCTCCTTTCTGGAAGGAATGTTGAGCATAAACAAAGCTGACTCTGAGCCATTCGGGCCTCTTTATAGGGAAGAGCAACACTCTGAAAAATGATATAAAGTCACCTAGGGTGCCAGGAACACAGCACAGACAGTCCATGGACTGCGCGTGGTTTATGCTCACCAAAGAACACCTACTATACATGGGCAGGCCCTGGAGATCTGGAGAGTTCCTAGGCAAGTCCATCTTTGGAAAAGTCAGCAGCAGAGGTACCTCTGGACCACTTGTTTAAGAAGGGGGTCTGGGGACCCTCACTGCACGCGGCAGCCTCTAACGGTCCCAGGCTTCCTAAACATGCTGATCGCAGTGAAAGTGATGGGCTGAAAACGGGCTAATGGAGAGAAAAAATAAGAGTGGAAATTTGGGCTTGTCATCTTCTTCAAACATCTAGAGGTATCTGCTCTTCACACTTCGTGGGGTTGACCTAAACTAATCCTGAGCTGAGGAGGGAAGCTGACCCAGCTTCGAGGTTGACTCTGCTTGGGCCATGCTGGGCGGCCGCGGGCCTGTCTCCCAGCTCTGGCACCTCACTCCTGGGCAGGCAGCCTCAACACACCCTCTCCTCTCCACGCCAGTCTGCATTTCCAATCGCCTCTCTCAGGCTCCTCAAGTCTGCTGTCTTCCACGTGAGAGATTTGGAAGGAAAAGATCTTCTTTCACTACAGGTTTATTCTTAACAACCCAGCAGGGCAGAGACAACACCGTGCATTTCATCGACCCTGTAGGTGATCTGCTTTCTAGCGGAAATGCCTGTTCAGGATGTGCGGGGAACAGTAGAGGTCTGAATTGCTTTTGGTTTAGGTAATAATTAACCATTACATAAAGATTGAAAAGGGCAATTTCCCTTGACCTTACAAAGGAGGAGGGATGAGAAGACCCCTCTATTCATAGAGTCACAAACTCAAACGCCTCCAAAAGTTGAGCAAGTGAATGAATAGGGAAGTAGGACTGTGGCATCTTCAGCAGGAAATCATTCCTCAGTCCCTGATTGCCACCACACAAAATCACAGGCACAGTGTTCCACTTTTTTCAAGAGAAAACAAACATATTTAATATGAAATCTCCCTTAAAAACAAACAAAAAAAAACAGAGTCTCACTATGTTGCCCACTGGCCTTGAACTCCTGAGCTCAAGCGATCTTCCTGCCGCAGTCTCCCAAGCATCTGGGTCTGCAGGTGTGTTACTGACACTAACTTAAATCTCCAATTTGTAAAGGCAGCAATCAATTCCAAATTTTGATTTGAAAACACTTGTGCAGTCCAGCTCTAGTCCTGATGGAGTAACAGGTTTCAGACTTTCCCTTTTGCCGTAAAAACCAAAATCCTAGACAAAACACCTCAAGGCACCATCTCTCTGCACTGGAAAACAAACTGCACCGTGCTAGCATGCTTCTTGGTGTGTGTGTGTGTGTGTGTGTGTGTGTGGTGCCGGGGATGGGACCCAGGGTCTGGTGCACGTTAAGCACATACTCTACTACTGAGCTGCAGCCCCAGCAGAGACTATGATCTTTGAAAAAGGAAACGGGTGAACTTCACACTCATCCTGAGTCTCTTCCTAGGTCTCCAAACCTTGGCAGAGAGATGTAAATTCTAATCAGAAAACAGGAAACGGAGACAAGAATTCAGAACTGTTAAAACAGCTAGAATCTGCAGAATAGGGCATTGAAAGGGAGGAGCTCCAGAAGTCTACGCAAGGCTACCCTGAAGTCTTTGGTTGAATATTAAGCTGTATACATGATTCAAAAATATAAGATTCAGTAAGAATAGCAGAGAACAGTAACTGGGACTTATAAGCAGAAATGGAGATTTTGGAGGCGTGACGGTGCTGGACATGATGGCACTCTGACCCGGCACAGCCCTCACTGAATATGCTAACCGTTTAACTGAGATACCAAAAAGGCCACGTCTTAGGCATATGGCTAAGAACTGCCCTACTGAAGACTAAAACCAAAGCTCAGCAGAATCAAACTGATGTGCCCGTAATTAACTGACTGCCAGAAAAACAAGTCGACATTCTTTAAAAAAAGAAAACAAAGTCCGGACTCCACAACGTGACATCTATAATATCCAGCATACAACAAAAATTTACTGGGCAGGAGAAACAGGAAAATGTGGCCCATTATGAGGGGAAAAACAGAAAAAGCCAAAATATACCAGAAATGACAGAGATGCTGAACTAGCAGACAAAACTCTTAAAACAGTTATTATAAATATGTTCATTAAAGATTTAAAGAAAAAAACTGGATGTGACGAACACATGAAGGATCTCAACAGATTAAAAAAAAAAAAAACTAAAGAGAATCCATGAAAATGCTAGAATGGGGGCTGGGGAGATAGCTCAGTTGGTAGAGTGCTTGCCTTGTAAGCACAAGGCCCTGGGTTCGATCCCCAGCACCCCAAAAAAAAAAAAAAAAAAGAAAATGCTAGAATGGAAAAATACATATCTGAAATAATGTTCTCTGGATGTACTGGACACTGCAAAACTGATCAGTAAGCCTTAGGACAGGTCAAGAGAAACCATCCAAACTCCAGCACAGAGGAAAGGACCACAGCTTTGTGAGGTGTGAGACCATATCAAGAGCTCTAGCACATGTGACTGGTGCTCCAGGAGAAGGAGGAGACACTGAGGCAGAAAAAAATATTTTAAGGAGTAACTGTCCCCAATTTCCCAAATATGATTTAAGAAAATCAGCTCCAAGATCCAGTACACTCGATGAACTCCCGGGTGGGATAAACACAAAGCAAAACATCTCCCAGGTCAAGCTGCCAAAAATCAAAGATAAAGAAAAAACAAAACCTAAAAGCAGGCACAGGAAAGGGGGAGGTGGGGAGAGACTTGTTACACACAGAGAGCAACCATGAAAATGACTACTGGCTCCGCAGACACTGCGAACCAGATGGCAAGGAATAAACTTTAAAGTGCTAAAATGAAACAAGCAAACAAAAACTCTTCCAATCTAGAATTCTTAAGAGCAAAAAATATCTTTTAAAAATGAAGATGAAGTGAAGACATTTTCAAATAAATGAATGCTGAGAGAGTATTCCACCAGAGACATGTACTAAAAGATAGATGAAAGGGAGTTAGTTCCTCAGGCTACAGCAGAAGATGCCAGACAGGAAGGGGGTCTAGCGAAGGTGCAGACTGACAGAGATGACAGGTGCGTGGGCATACGCAACACCCTGGTCCCGTTTCCTAATCTCTTAGAAGACAACCAATTGTTTAAAACAAAGATAATAACAATGTATTGTGGGGTCTAAATATTTGAAGAAATAAAATATAAGACGACAACAGCACCAAGAATGAGATGGAGAAAATGAAATACATTGTTACAGGTTTCTTATATCATAAACCAAGTAGTGTCAATACTAATTTAAGGTCAATTGTGATGAGTTAAGGATGCTTATTTCTAGAGCAACCACAAAAAAAATGAACCGAGAGGTATAAAATGCTTCCTGAAGAGATAAAATAGAATATTAAAACACCCTTAAAACAGCGAGAATTTGCAGAATAGGGCATCTGCCTGTGAAAGCACACAGAAAGAAAAAAGAACTAAGATTAAGGAGGACAAAAAAAATCCAGCAAGGTGGTAGCTTAAATCTAGCCATATTGACAACTGCATTAATAACTAAACACTGGAATTTAAAAAACAATGCAGACAAAACAGAGTCTGAGCCATAGTTAGCCAGAAAGTTTGTGAAGTCTGATTGACCTGTCAGTCTTCTAAATATTAACAACCATCCCTCAACTAAAAAATCTTATTAGAAGAATGTATGGCCTTTTTATTTTTTTAGGGCAATGAATGGACCATTTTGGGCAAAAGTGAAGAAAAAAAACCAAAATTATAAATCTGCTCCTCAGTGTTCACTACCCGGCTCATCCTGTACGTGGGCCCACCACAGCAGCAGAGTGAACACAGAGGACTGTATTCGGGCTAGGTTTCACCCACCAAATGGTTTAAACTACCCTGGGTTTAAGCCTGCACACCTGTTCGGTCTCCACGAGGCAATTCTTCCTAGAGAATATCTATGCTACCCCAGTGTGGGTCCTCAAGTGTGAGATGACTTCTCTAGGAGCAAAGGGAGAAAAGAAGAGCTGGAGATGTTATTTGTTTTGGTTTGGGTTTTTCCCTTTTAAGCCTGGAGGGACTCATTTCTAATTGTACTTCCTTATGAAGCAAATGACTGACATGCTTTCACCCATGCTCTTATCCTGCTGTGGGGAACAGGGTGCCTTGTCACCCTATGCACTATGGGTGGGAGGCAGGGGGGATGTGGGGCACTAAACTGAAGAAGAAATGTATTCAACACTACAAAGCAGCTTCTACTGGTGGTTTGGGGGACAAGGTCTGTTCATGCCTACCGTTCCTTGCTGATAAAAGTGTGGAGCCAGCTCCAACAGCCACGAAGATTCTATGGCAGTCACGTCTCTCATGTAATACTTGGAGGTCTGGATAACTTCATTGTAGATGACCCTGAAACAAGAAAGACATGAAGCATCTTCCCACGTCTCAGGATGGTCAGGAACACAGTGAGAGATGCTGGGTCCCTTCCCTTAACCGGTCACAGGTGTACACTCTGTGCTCTGTGTACAAAGCACTGAACGCCTGCATATATACTGCTCCCTAAGCATATGTGCACATTTCACAGATAAGACTCCTGAGTCCTACATGATTCCTAGGGCATCTCAGTTATCTGCAAAGGACCTTTCTGGATCCTTTGTGTACGTTTATACAACTCTGAACAGTACTCAAGGACATAATTAGACAATGTAGAAACAAAGGCAAAGGCTTGCCTGATTATGAAAAGACTGGGAAATAACTGTAGAGACACAATGAACTTTCCAGAGTGATGAAAATATTTCATGTCTTATTTAGAATGTGGATTTCATTTGTCAAAATTCATCTTTCATTGTACATAAGTGATATGTAATTATTTACTAATTTACTAAGGGTCGGGACAAAAAAGACTCATCTGAACCAAGAACATAATTTCAAATCCCCGACTGCAGGAGCACATATTAATAGATACTAGTTTCTGAGCTATCTGAAGTGTTGATTCAGGGCATTCCTCAGAACCAGCCACACTCTGCTACCCGTCAGAACCAGTATATGAGTCTCAGTGGAAAAGGAAGGAGGGAATCCTCTACAGAGGTCATGGGGGAGGGGCACTGAATGGCACAGGTCTGCTCCAGGCTGGCTCTATTTCCAACACCCTTTGTTTACCCCATAGGGTTCCTTAGAAATGAAACAGGAAAAAGAAAAATATTTTTCTTTTAAGCAACTCCCAAATTTAAACAACCCAAAGTCAGCAAATCCTTAAAGAAGATTCCGAACTGAGATTTGGTTTCTCTCTTCAATTTGACCGGTATACAAATGGCCACATTTCTAAATCCAGAACTGATCAAGCTGCTCTCCACCTCCGAAGTGTCCAGGTCTGTGCCAGTTAAGGACAGCCTACCTCTCTGATCTAGGTAAAGAGTTCAACTTCACCACTGATGTGAAGCACCACCTTCAGAGTGCTGGGTCCCACCCTGGGTCTGATTCAGGAGGGCTGGGCGCGGCCCACGTGTGCACTTCCAGCCAGTTCCCAGGCGAGGCTGCTGCTGGTCTGGAGGCTGCACTTTGAAAACCACTTGTACAAAGAACCTTACACCAGACCTTTCGACCTTCTAATTTATCTCCTGCCACTTTCCCTCCCTCTTTCCATACACGCCCCCCTCCCTTTTCCCCAGAGTTGTTTTCCAACTGGTTAAGGGACCAGAGGTTGTGTTTAAAATTGCCAATCTACTGTCAATCAATATTTCTGTAAAATATGCTATAAACAAATTAAAAGAAAAATGAAATTTAAAAAGACACAAAGCATAAGCCCAAATCTATTAGTTTTTAAATCGGGCAGACATAAGTACAACTTTATCTGAATGTCTTCGCCTGGCTTCTGCACTCACCCCTTCCTTCCTGGTCAGTGCTGCAGACTGACACCATTTCACAGGCCACCCCTGAGGAAGCCGTGGCCAGTCACCATGATTCCCCATTCCCCTAAGACATGAAGTTCCTTGATGTTGCCACAGATGTGCCCAGCCTACTTCCTCAATCTGAATGCCCTTTAAGTTCCTTTTCTGTCTGAAAACTTTTATCCCCAAGTTCAAAGTAAATGTTACCTTGTCCATGAAGTGACTCATCCTGGCACCTAAAGAGCCCATACTAATACATCCCTCTAGCAAAGCCCTTCTACAGTACATGAATCTGTTGGGGCCTGTCTCCATCAGGACTATGGGCTGGACCCCAAGTCATCTCTGCACAGCTGTGCCTGGCACAAGGCTTGGCATCTCGGCAGTGAGTCATAGTGAACTTCAGTTGAGAGGATGAGTGAGCAGACACACATCCGTCTGCTCAAAGGGACCTTAGATAGAGCAGAAATTCTACAGACCACCAGCCTAAGAACGAAGTCAACAAACACGTACAGAGCACCTGTGTTCCAGGCCCGGTGCCAGGACCTGGAAACCCAGAGAGAACAAGAATTAGGCGCTGCTTCCAAGGCCCAGCAGCAGGAGTGGCTCACCAGCGAGGCGGCTTCTCTGCATAGAGGACGGATGCAGGGTGGATGTGCAGCTCGTGATCATCCCGGATAGTCCTTGGAAGACACAAGGATTTCATCTGAAGCACATTTTAAGTACTGACAGCAAGACTTTCCCATGGATGTTTTTAATATTAACAAAAAAATGCATACACATTGAACTTCACATGAATAAAACAATTCTCTCCATCTTCTCTGTGCCCTTTCTTGACCCTCCCCTGCTGCCACCCCAGGAGTCAGAAATAAATCATACAAAAGGAAGAGAAGAAAAGCAACACATGGCATCTCAAAAACACACTCAGGAATATAATGTTCTGCCTGTTTTGCTTCTGCATGCTTTCTTTCTAAACAATTTCCTTTAGGCAGAAATGATGATTTCTTCTATAACTTTCCTATTTTACAAAATTAAAGGATATACCAGGAGGTGAGAAATGTTCAAAGCTCAGTATTAGACTACTAGTTTTATTCAACTGAATTAACAACTGTAACTACCAGATCACAGGAGAGCATTAACAGACTAGGAGGTCACTGCCCAGAACAGTCATGGAGTGCTTCTCAGGGCACCAGGGATCTGTTTCATCAGGGCAAGTGCTTTAAGTACAGGACTAAGCTCATTGCTGGCATCATAAAGAAACCAGCACCCTAGGGACCCTGGCTGTCCCACCAAATGGTGGGGAGCTGACCAACACTGAACTAGGTCTCAAAGGAATGACCAGCCTCAGAACCTCTCATGAAGCCCCTATTTTTGTTAAGGGCACAGCTGCAATAATTTTTAGAACGCCTGCAGAAATGGCTACTTAAGACTCTTCAGGAGAGGCGGGCAAGGCAATCAAAGCGACAAGTCAAGGACATTCAGTGGAGGAGAGCTCAGGCCTCTCCAGGGGTGGCTGCACCTGCCTGCCTCCTGGAGGGACTGCCTCAGACACAGAGGACTCGGTGTGAGAGGGGCTCAGAATCGTGACAGAGATGGGCCAGGCCACACTTCCCAGAGCAACAAGAGAACACACTAGAGATAAATGTAAAGTGCTGTGCTTTAAAGTTCAAACAGTCAGCTACCAGGACACTGGATGGAGCAGACACTGCTGCCAAAAATGTTAAATACTCACTGAACTCTGGACACTTTAACAGACACTTGGTGTTCAGGGAAAGGGATCCCTTGGCTGGTCTTAGAGAACAGGAGTTCATTATTCTCTCAAGGAAAAAAAAAACTAATGGCAAAATAATATAGAAGTGGCATCCAAAACAGAGCTGAAGAGAAAGCATTTTTCATTGTTCCTTTATTAAACACGAGAAATGATAAGAGCCACACTTTGACAGGCTACAGTGAAGCTAGGAGACTACAATGGCCAAGGGACAGAAGAGACAGACTAAAAGTATCAATTCAAAGGGCCAGAATGATTTAGTCTGGAGAAAAGAAGTCTAAACTATACTTAAGTTTGTACTGTATTTGACACAGGCGTCAATAATCAGTGACTGTCTATGCCTAGAAAATGGAGCTGGAAGAAAGAGCCTGCAGATTGTAGCAGGAGGCGCATCTGTTCTATCAGGAGACATCTGCAGAGTTCCAAAGACACCAGCTGTGGCCACACAGTGCCAGTGAGTCCTACAGTGCTCTACAGACAAAATGGACTAAATGGTCCAAGTAACTTCTCTAGGAAACATCTCCTTTAATGGTTTCTCTGGTATTCCTTTATTGGAGCTGAGACAGTGTCAGCCTCCAACACGTAACTATGGTCCTTCTAAAACAAGAAGTACAGTGTGGAGACAGGTTCCCAGTTCCAGAGAGTCAGGACAATTTGCTTAAAGCTATATAACTAACCTCAACTCAGTTTTGGAGGGAGACATGATTTAAATTAAAAATAATTAATTTCTCTCCTATCTCTGCACATCAGTTTTCTGTGCATTTTGGAGGGGGGCATCATTCTGAGGATTTCTTTAACAAATGACTTCAGAAAGTATGGTGTTACCTATAAGCTCCAGTAGAATGAAACCTTGCTGCATTTGCAAAGAATCCAGAAACAATGCACCGCAGAACCGGATCAGGATCACCTGCACAAAGAGCACCAAAGAGCACGGATGAGACCCTGGCCTGCCCAGTGCCCACCTGCTCAGGGCTGTGCCATTTCCATTGGTGTTCCTGTTGCCACAGCAGGCACCCTTCAGGAATAAGCTTCTCCATGCACTGGATGGTATCCATGAGATAAATCCCACATTACTGGGCAAAAGGATAGTGTTGTTTTTATGGCTTAAGATACACTGTTGTTCCTCAATTCTAAAATTCACTCCCTTTTTTTAACACTTCAACTCACTGAGATTAGAATAGCATTCACAACTACAGTGGTAGCAGTTTTCTTTCTTAATGATACATAAAATAATAGTGGTATTTTAGATTCAATGAAACATAGTTGTGAGCAAACACATTCCCTAAAGGAGGTACTATTTACAAAGTCATCGACAATATAGAAATATGTACTCTTACCAACCATGTTTTCGCAAAAAGGGTTACCCTTTGGTCTGGGGATGTAGCTCAGTGGTAGAATGCTTGTCTAGCAAGCACAGGTCTGGGTTTGATACCCAGCAACCCTCCTCCACAAAGTTACCTTCTTTTACTTTATATTTACTTGGTAACTATACATCTTTGTACCCAGGGGCACTCTACCACTGAATTTTATCCCAACCCTTTTATTGTTTTATTTTGAAACAGGGTGTCATTAAGTTTCTGAGCCTGGCTCAAACTTGCAATCCTCCTGCCTCAGATCCCAAGTTGCTGGGATTACAAGTGTATGCCCCATTACCTGGCCTTGTGAATTTTATATTCTAATCCTTTGCTCATTTATCAATTTTTTAATCTTTTATCTCATGACTGCTGAAAAATCTTTAATATTTGCTTTCTGTTTAATAGCTAGATGTTTTACATTTGCATAGACTTTATTCAGTCTGCATGATCTTCTTTACTATTCCCAAGTACAGAACTGATTGATCTTAAATCTACATCTCTCACCATCATCTGATCCAAGATTCGGTCCCTCCTCTCCCAGTGCCCTTCAGAAATGACCACTTGTTTCCATGCATTCTTCTCAGGGGCAACATCACTTCCAAAAGGTCAAACTGGTTCTTGGGGGCAGGGGGGGAGTATAGCTCAGAAACTACAGGGGCTTGTGGCCTTCCAGAGCCCAGCTCTTCATCACAAAATCTTATTACTCGTCCTTTAATTCCTCTTGTGAAAAGAACTTAAATTTAATATAACTTCTCTCCTGGGCGGAGGGTAAGTTACACAGATGCAGAAACGAGGCCAGCACTGACCTGCCTGGTAACAGGAGACTGATCACTTCTCTCCAGGAAGCCACCCCTTGCAAAACTCCTGTTTCTATCAATGACATCAGCGTGACCATATATGCTCACTGGGTGACCTTTAGCAAGTTACTTTTTGCCTCTTAGCCTCATTCCTCTATAAAATGAGGATAATAGCAGTACATATTGCACAGGGTTGTTGTGAGCCCTGAATGAATTAATATATGAAACACTCAGAATAGTGACCAGCCCATTAGAGGTATCGAGCAAGGTTCACAGTACTAGTGGGGTGAGAACGCAGCTGAGAATCGGCCCATAGCACCCAAGACGACTGCTGAACGACGCTCCCTCAAAAGTGTAGGCCCTGAGCTGAACAGACTAGGCTCTGCACTTACCAACTGTGTTGCCCTGAACTTCCTTTAACATCTCCCAGGACTTTCTGACTCCTATAAAGCAAGGACACAGTCACCCACATCTCACACAGTGGGAGCGAGGTGAGAGAGTAACCGTGGAGCCCCTGCACGGTGTACCCTGCGCTCCTTGATTAACAGTCCTCACGGTCACTGCGAGAGGTCAGGGACTGTCCTATACAGTACTACCTTCTGCCTTACCTTCAGTGACTTCCTAGGCTAACCACACGGCACTGGCTTGAATAATGCTTGCATCTGAAGATAAAATGCAATTTTTATGTAAAAACCACACATTTCATCCCCTTGAAAGCAGTCTTTCTTGGTCAGGCACAGTGGCATACTTCTATAATCCCAGCTCCTGGGGATGGGGAGGCTGAGGCGGAAGATGGCAAGTTTGAGGCCAGTCTGGGCAACTTAGCAAGATCTTGTAGCAAAATAACCTAAAAAGGGTTGGGGATGCAGCTGAGTGGTACGGTGCCCTGGGGTTCAATTCAACGTACCACACACACAAAAGAAGTATTCATTCTTAAAATAATCATGATTATATTAATTATATGATGTACAATGATGTGAATGCTAATGATTTCGGGGGGGTGGTTACTAGGGATTGAACCTAGGGACACCTCACCACTGAGCCACATTCCAAGTCCTCTTTATATTTTATTTTGAGATAGGGCCTCACTAAGTTGCTGAGACTGGCCTCAAACTTGCAGTCCTCCTGCCTGGGCCTCCCAAGTTGCTGGGATTACAGATGCATGCTACTGCACTCAGCTTGTTAATACATTGTCATAAGCTATAAATTTGTTTTTGTGAGAACGGCCCTCAGAAATAAAAATGGACCTCCTTGGGGAAGATAAGCAACTTAACACTGAGCTTTTCATTGATGCAGGTAATTTTATAAAAAATGCGAAACCAGTGTAGGGTCTGAGCCCAGTGCTGCCTCCCACAGCCCAGCAGGAGGAATTTAAGAATCCAAGATCAGAGTAAAGGAAGGCAAGTCCCCGGGGCGGCCAATGCCTGGGGCAGCCTATTCTCACCTTCGCTGGACTTCTTGGGCACCTGAAACTTGACAAGAAGCTTTTTCAACTGTTCTCTCACGGTGGCAGCTCTGACGAGACCCTTGTAATTCAGGAAATGCTCCTGACACCACTGGGAGTTCTTATTGTGCTACAGAACAAGCCAGACAGGGGCGTGTCAGGGGGCACAGGAATGTCCGAGACCCAGCACCCTGTGAAGGTGACCACCGTCTCTTCCGCCATTTGCTCGGTCAATGAGACGAGATCTTCGACTGCCCTGTGACCTCACTCTCCACACTACAGAGCAAACGAGAGCTGAGGGACAAGCCGAGTTGCCTGCGGCTGTGTGAGACTCCAACTATCAGAAAGAACAGCTTCCTGTGGCTCTCTGCAAGGCAACTTTTCTTTATCACTTTATTCAACTATAGGCAAGTGATACGACACTTATCAACACAGAAATAATCTGCACACTATTATTATTTGTCTCTAAAGTATGAATTTTCCATCATTGTACTTAATTATCTTCTACATTCTTAAGTGTGATCATGCCTCAGATTAAACTTTGCTGTGGGAATGTTCCTCTAAAACTATATTCTAAGGCAGGCAGAAGAGTGTTTTAAATAAAAAAAAAAAAAAAAAAAATTATTCATAGAGGATTTTCCAAAAAGCAACTGAAGAATAATGCCATCCAGACCTATACCATATGCTCCTGCCAGAAAAGCTTCAAATTGAAGATGGTGCACTGTGCTTTACAAATGAATTTTAGCCGATTTAATTTTTAAGTCTCAATAGAGGTTTTTTTCCCCCGAAAATCATTCACCAACTGAATGATCATCCTTAAATCTCTGGTAAAATAAAAATTTGGTTATTTCTCCTCTTCCAAAAAAGTATTTAAGAAACAAATAATGAAAAGTGTGAAATATCATTCTCTTTCCTTTATATGAAGTTTTTCATCATTTTCTTCAGTTTTAGATCACTCTTTGAACAATTCTTAGTGAGAACTTTAAGCTGTATCATTTACTCTTGGTTTTATAGAACACTGAAAATAAAAACCAACAATGCCCATTGCCAACATAGGTGAGACGTGTGGATGTGCACAGCCCTTTATAGAGAGGGTTCTTGACGGCTAAGAAGAGTAAACCCAAGACCCTGGGGGTCCCCAGCCTCGCTCACCTGGCAGAAGATCTACCAGAACTTCCTGTTCAAAGGCTGCCTTCTGACAGACATGAGGCAGGGCAGGAGAGGGTCGTGAACCTGCTCTAGGGCACAGCGCTCTTGGGGTAAGGAAGCGCACCAAGCCATCCTGAGTTCTTCCCACCAGTACCATTCTGGAAACTCAGGCAGGACAACCAACCCACTGGCAAAAAATCTCATAGGAAAATAGAGGGACACTTGGTCACTCCTCTGCGCTAACACTGGGATCCCTCCTCTGGGTCCCCTGAGTGGTGGCTGTGCGGAGGGTCCCGCTGGCGGAGGTCGGCTTACTTTGATGAATGCTTCATACACATTCAGCATGGTGAGGTGATCGCCCTCTTCCACAGCAAATTTTCGGTGTACCCGAATCTGGAAAGAACAAAGCTCCGTTGAGAGGCTGACTCCTGCGAGTCTCCCTACCAGGGTGACTGCACGACAAACAGCATGCGGCTGCAGACGCAGAACGGCCTGGTTCGCACCATCCCAGCTCTGCACCCCCGAAAGCCCTCGGCTGGGTTAGGCACCTTCCTGCCTCGGTCTCCTTCCCTGTGAAATCAGAGAGCGAAGCCCTTCTATCAAGGCTGCTGTGGAGTAAGACAATCTTCTCTAAAGTGCTGGGATAGGAGCTGATCCGAGTTAGTGCTCCTGTCGCTCCCCCTTGGTCCCACGGGACTCTCCTTTCAGAAACACTCCTCCCAGCTCCAGGAGGCAGGGGCTGGCTGCCTGGCGGGCACGTGGCGGACACTCCATATTCCTAGGCCACCACTGATGCACAGTCCTTCAGACCCCAGCCTTGACTTCTTCCTTGCGTAAGACCCTGGACAGTGCCGTCGTCCCCCGGGGTGAGGAAGCAGCACAGGAGACATATAAGCAAGTTCACTGGTACATTTCTTAACTCCAGAATTTTATCCGTGAACCAAATGTCACATGATCAATCACCTTCCTCCCTCACCCCCCACTCCTCCCCTCATTCAGTAAGATTTCCATCAAGCACCTTCTGCAGGCCCGGCCCTGCTCTATAGGCGTCTGGGATACAACAGTGAATAAAACAGTGGTCAGAGACGGCAAACGAAGCAAGTGAGCAAAACACACCGTCTCTGATGGCAAGAGGTGGCACCAGACTGCCACGCTAGACTAAGGGGTTAGGACTTCAGTTTTCTCCTTTTTAAAACCCACCCTGAGGCAGGGCTGTCTCAAAAGGACAAACAACCTCAGAAAAAGGACATGACCGTCTGGGCACAGAGGCAGGAAGAGGACAGTAGTGTACAGACAAACCACTGTCAGGGAGGGTCCCACAATCCTGAGACAGGTGTCCTCCCTTCTGCAACCAGACTCTCCCTCCGCCCTGCCCAACGTGGCTGCTTTCTCCAGGGAGCAGACTCCGAGCGCACCTGTGCCCCCTCCAGGGGACACCTCCCCTTGGCCCGCATGCTCAGTTCAGTACTCTCCCATGCTCACTGGCTCGGCACTACTGCCTGCGCCTTAGCCAGGGTCTTGGCTGCTCAACTTTAGCTTAACATGCCCCCCTGCAATACCACCCTGACACAGTGCAGCGCCCACTCAGCACAGGCACCTGACATGTCATTAATGTGCCTACCAAGGATTCTGCCAGACAGCCTGAGTGACAATTTCTCGGATGGGAAAGTAGAAGTCGGCAGTGCAATGGTGAAGGTCTGGGGCTGTAGACCATGACAGCCCCTCTGCCAATTCCAGCTGTGCAACCAGGAATGAGCTACCTAACCTTTCTGGGCCTCCAACTTAAAAGATGATAATAATATCTACCACTGAGGTTTATGGTGAAAATGAAATGAAACTGTGCACATAAAATGCTTAAGCACAATGTCAGGCACACAGTAAACCCTCAAAATGTGAGGCAGCACCATCTGCACAGCTCTGTCTTCAGCAGCTTCTGAGAGTCATAACAACGCCCATAGTGAAAGAGAATCAGGCGAACAGTGCGGGGAAGAGGACTTACTGCCTGAGACTTCTGGTTTGAGGGGGTCACAAAGACATTCTGGATCTGCATCATGGCTGCAATGCTTAGAATTTCCTGAGAACAGCCAAAATTTCCTGTGAGACAAAAAGCATGTTTGATTGCCAACGTCTAACGTGTCCACGAGGAATAAAACACATTTTTCAATGCACCATATTGTAATCTGAGGTAATATTTTATATGGTTTAATTTTCTAGGTATAAACTTAAACAAATACCTCACTCTGCCAGGTGGAGGGGGCCCAGCCTCGAGGGAAGCTGGGAAAGCCTGCAGCCTTAACACTGAGGCTCTTGCCATCAGTCAAGGGGGTCCAGACTGGCCCCTCGTGAGAGGCAGGGCAGCTCCGCAGCCACCCTTAGTCTCTCCCAAGGACATCTGGAAGCCAGGCAGCAGCTGGGAGGAAAGGTGGGCGGGTGTGGGCTGCAGCCCCCTTGCTGCTTCTCTGCTCTCAGGCCCTCTGTACCCTGGGGGCCTCTCAGAAGTGCTCCAGGGGCTCATCTTGCCTGGAAAGCCCAGCAAAACCAGACCAGGACGGCACTCTGTGGGCTATGCTGTGGCTCCGGGAACCGACTCTGCAGCCACCGACCCTCCAGGGCATTACACAGAGCAAACCGCCCTGCCCGCCCCACCTGCCCACAGCTCCCGCCTGGCGCGCCATGCCTTCTCCCAGCGCCACGCTTAGAGGCTGCTTCTGTGTAAGGCTGCCAGCGGCAACTCGCTCCAAAGAGCCACAGCCAGCTCTCCCCAGGTGGGTGTGAAGTGAAATACACCTTCACAAACTGCAGCTGGCACAAAAGGCAGATGAAACAAGAGAGCCTCAGAGTACCTCTCCTGGCCGGGAGGACGAGCCAAACTCTGGACGAGTCTCATCTCTACTTAAACAGACCTCCAGGTTACAGACTTCACCCTAGAACTTACGTCCTCACGAAAACTGAAGGGAGCAGAGAAACTGGGAAGCCTGGGGTGCTGCTGTTAGGAAGGCAAAATGGCGCAGCCACTGTGACACACGGTAAGACAATGCCTCAGAAACTTAATGTTAGTGCAGCCATCCTGGAGAACAGAAGGAAGTCCCTAAAGAAACTAGAACTGCCAGGTGATCCAGCAATCCCACATCTGGGTATATACCCCAAAGAACTGAACCTGGCATGTGGAAGAGAAATCTTCACTCCCACATCCGTGACACAACATTCACATCAGCCAAAATATGGAAGCAACCTAAACGTCCATCAGTGGGTGAGTGGATAAAGAAACGGGGGTATGTACACAATGGAAGAGCATACAGCCTCTAAAAAGGAAGGAAATCCTGTCATTTGCAACAACACGGATGGAAATGGAGTGAAATAAGCCAGGCACAGGATGACAAATACTACAGGATTTTACTTATGTGTGGAATCTATAAGAGTCAAGCTCAGAGACAACAGCAGAAAGAGAGGCTGGGGAGAAAGAGGGGTGGGCAAAAGGGAGATGTTGATCAAAGGGCACAACGTTTCAGGGAAGAGGAAGTTTTGGTGATCTACAGGGTGACCAGGGTGACCAGTGATCACTGTAGGGTGACCACAGTTAATCATAATGTAATGTATGGTTTGAAATCACTAAAATGGTAGATTTTTAACACTGCCACCACAGAAAAGTGATAACTTGGTAAGGTTATATGATATGCTCATAAGCTTGACCAAATCTTTCTTCAATATATACACAGATCAAAATGCCACACTGTACCCCATGAATATATACAATTACTATCTGTTAACTAAAACAAAAATACTTTAAAGAAATTGAACAAAGAATGATCATATGACCTGATAATTCCACATTTGGATATCTACCCAGAAGAAGAGAAGCAGAGATTCAAAGAGACACTTGTACATCCCTTGTCACTATGGCATCGTCCGCCACATCCAAAAGTAGAGACCTACATGCTCACCGACAGATAAAAGGAGGCACAAAACGTGGTGTTTACGTATAGAGAAGATCTTGATACATGCTGTGACACAGATGATCCTTAAAGACACAATGTGAAATGAAATACGCTAGACACAACAGGTTCTATTTGTACGTGGTTCTATTTGTATGAGGTCCCTAGCGGAGTTGAACTCTCAGAAACAGAAAGCAGAACAGGCTTTAGTGTTAATGGGTAGAGATTCAGAGGGGAGGACAGAAGAAGGTCCAGAGATAGCTGGTGCTGACGGCTGCATACTAATGTGAAAGTACCCAGCGTCCCAGAACTACGCACCTAAAAATGGTGAATATGGCAAATTGTACGTTCCTTGTTGTGGATGTTTAACCACCAATTGGGCACTCTTCCGTGGGGTGCAGAGAATTTAGGAAAACAACTCCTCAGAAAATCAAAATAAAATCGACACAAGTTGTCAGGCTCTACCCACCTGATTCAAGCAGCATTTTGGCAAACATGGGATTCAAAGGAAACTCGGCTATTCTCATGCCAAGCGGTTCAGTTAGGCGACAGTCTTTGTCCAGACCTGCCAAAAGAACAAAAGATATCAGAAAGCACGTACCCTTGTGTTGGAAGATGTATAGTTGTTGAGAGAATAAAAGATGATGTATGCTAAAAATGGTATCCAAAAGATGACTCATGCACTACCAAACTCAATGTGACACAGAATGCTGTTATATCAAAAGAAGACAAGATCTCCACGGAGTTCCTAAATTCCTAATTTTTAAAAACTCCCGCTTCTAATGACTTCTGTGCAAGGACTTTTAAAGAAAATGGCCGAGTGACCTCCTCGTGCTCTCACTCGCTCCTCAGTCCACAGCAGCCTCCCTCCATTCCCGCTGCTCCACAGTCGGTCCTTCACCAGGCCAGCAGCCAGGCAGTACCAGATACATGAAGGCCCCTCCCTCCCTCGCCAGCAGCCTTTGCCTCCTGCCAGTTCCCGTGCCCCTGCTCTCCCGGCTCCCCACCAGCTCCTTCACTGCTCTCCTCAGTCGCCTTCCGAGTTGTCTTCCCCATCCAGGACTCGACACGCCACACATGTGCCAGGATGGCATCCTGTGCTCTCTGCTCCTCTCATGCCAGGAGAGCAGGCGTTAAAGGCCAGCAACTCTGGATCTAAGCCGTAGGCCGGGCCCCTCTGGTGCCAGTGCCAGGCCTGTTATCCAACTGCCCTGGGCAGTTTACTGATCTGGGCGCATCCTTTTAATTCCTCGCCTCTTCTCCTTGCCTCTCTAACACTTGCCAATATCCAAGTATCGACTCCCAAGACCCCAAGATGTAGACTATTGATCAAAAGAAATGTTACAAGAGCTCAGAGTAAAACAGAAAAGGTCATTTCTCTTCTGTTTTAATATAATCATCTCTTTAAAGGTGAAACTAAATTAAGTTGGGGGTTTCCCTCAACTTTTGCCAGCTTATTTGGAGCAGGAAACATTTTAACTTTTGTTTTGTTTGGAGGAAAATCAAACCAAATGAAAAACACCCATATCATTAATGGTCTTACATCTGCATTAAAGCTAAGCTTGCTCTCCAGTTCCTACTCCAAGCTGGGAACAGGGGATGGAACCCATTCCAACATAGTCATTCTAGGCTGATCTTCTATGGGCCAAGCTCAAGACTTTTAAATCAATGGAGAGCTTTCTAATCAGTAACTGGCTATTTCCTCAGAGAGATATCATTGATACAGAATGAAAGTGGACCCCATCTCACCCCAAACAAAAAAGTTAATCAAAATGGATCACAGACATAAATGTAAGAGCTAAAACCATAAATCTCTTTAAAGAAAACCTAAGAGCAACTTCTAATGACCAGGGTTTCAGTCATGTTTTCTTTTTGTCTCTTGTTGCTGAGAATTAAGCCAGGGCCTCACACAAGCCGAGCACATGTACTACCACTAAGCTGTATCTCCAGCCCTAAGGCAATGTTTTCCTAGACATGACACCAAAAGAACAAGTGACAAAAGAAAAAAATAGAGGGGCTGGGGAGATAGCTCAGTCGGTAGAGTGCCTGCCTTGTAAGCACAAGGCCCTGGGTTCGATCCCCAGCACCAAAAAAGAAAAAAATAGATAAACTGACCTACACACAAACCTAACACCTCTGAAGTACAAAAGGGTACCATCAAGCAAATGAAAAGCCAAGGCACAGAAGTGGGGAAAGGATTCACAAATCACATATCTTATAAGATATTTGCGCCCAGAATACATAAAGAACTACTCCAACTCAGTAATAAGAAGACAATAACACAAGCAAAAATGAGCACAGTTAAACAGGCCTTTCTTAAAAAGAAAAAAAAAGAAAAAAATACAGTTAGCCCTCCGTATCTGTGAGTTCCACATCCTTGGATTCAATCAAATATGGTTCATAAATATTCAAGGAAAAACACTACATCTGTACAAATCATATATAGAGCCATTAATCCCTAAAAAATACTATAGAACAGTACTGCTTAGCATTCACATTATTAGGCACCATGAGTGACCTACAGAGGATGTAACGTCACGGGAGGGTGTGAGCAGGTTATGCGCAAATCCTACATCACTTCACATGAGACTTGAGCATCCACAGATTCTGGCATCAGAGGGGGTCCTGGAATCAAGGCCCCAGGGATGCCTAAGGGATGAGACACACTGTATACAAATGGCAAATAAGCAAAGGAAAAAGTGCTCAATATCATGAGTCATCAGGGAAATGCAAACCACGAGATACCATTTCACACCCATTAGGAAGGCAGTGTACAAAAGACAAAGGCTAGCAAGCACTGGCAACAGTGAGGAGAAACTGGACTCACGGTGGCCAGGGAGATGCCCACCAAAAATCTGTGTGCTAATGTGCACAGCAGCATTATTCATACTAGCCAGTAAGTGGAAACAACACCAAGGCCTATCAGCTAATGAATGGATAAAAATTTTACGTGGTTTATCCAAACAATGGAATACTATTCGGCAATAAAATGTAAAGAAGGATTGATATACACAACGTGATGAACCTTGGAAACATACTAAACGAAAGAAGCCAACCACAAAAGACCCCTCATATGATTCCACTGATATAAAATGCCCAGAATATGCAAATCAAGAGACATAAAACCAAATTAGTAGTTGCCTGGGACAGGGGGGTAGTGGGAATGGAGAGTAAGTGCTCATGGGTACAGGGTTTCTTTTCTGAGTGATGAAAATGTTCTAAATTAGCCTGTGATGAAGAATGCACAACTCTGTGAATATACCAAAAGCCACTGAACCATACACTGTAAATGACTGAATATGTGGTATGTGAATCATACCTCAACAAAGTCAATTTAAAAAGAAATATGAAAATACATCTTGGGGGGAAAAAAAAAAACACTAAAACAATATCAAACTGGGAGGCAGCTGCTTGGGACATCATTCAGAGAGTCAGTACTTCCTGAGGAAGTGAGTTCAGGTTATGATTTTCTCTATCTTCAGGTACAAAACGACATTCTCAAACAAGTAAATAAAGGTTCCTCCATAATACGCTGTTTCCTTCCCAAACAATTCCCCTGACTGGTAATCTCCCCAGTTCCCCCCAGGAAACTCCAGGAATTGAGTACAGGGAGATGGGGGAGGAACACTGAGTCACAGCTTTCGGGATGTGGTAGGGGCAGGTACCATGTGCACTCTGGTGGAGAATCGCTGACCTCGATGTCTCTGAGGACATGTGTGCCCTGTGACAGTTACCTAGTGTTGATGTGCTGGAATGCTTTATAAATTGTCATAATTGGCCTTCACATACTATTGGTCTAATTATGATCCCAACTTCTACTTCCATAGAATGTCATGAAGAAAAGGACACACGTGGAGAGGATCCATCCCATTCCTGAAGATACTAGGAGTGCCAAAGTGAATCCGGCAAACTACCATCACAGGGGAACACATGTAAGAGAGAAAGAGGCCTACCTCCCAGAGCATAGAGTAACTCCAAAGCTTGAACCATCGACTGTGCTGGAGGGGGCTGTAAAACACATAAAAGTCCTCCTGAATTAATTTCTCTGGGCAAGGAACATAAAGATGTGAGCACTTCCTATGCAAATCCACTCTCCTTCTAGTACGTCCATTCCTCCCAGTCTCCGTGCTTCCGTTCCTGCTATTGGCGCCCCTTGAATGTCCTTCCGGCCTTCTTGGCATCCTCAGTACTACTTGGCCTTAAAGGCTCAGCTTGATTAAACAATTCCCAGGACAGTCTTCCCTCAGCCTCCCCTCCACCAGAGGTGATGGTCCCTAAATTAAACTACCTCTTCATTTTCCCTAAACTCTCCTCATACATTTCTATTGTTTACTTCACAGTCTTAACTTTCTCCTGGGAGCGCCAGGATACAGCAGTGCTCACAGATGATTTATCTTTGCATCACTCAGAGGTAAAGCCTACGGAGGGTTAAAAACATATGTTGAATCTGAATTTCTGATAGTAATGGAATGTCAGATGACCTAAAGTTAAGCAAAGCTGACGGTGTGACCACCAGCCTGATTCTCTGAATCCTAACCTCCTTCCTTCCTCTGCAAATCTTTACTGAGCACCTATGAAGTGTCAGGCATCATTATTTTCTTCCCTCCAAATTATGTGGTTTCTAATAAGCCAGGTAATAAAAACATAGTACTTTTCAAACTGCATGGCTTTTTGCATTCAGATAACAAACATATTCTGAACATTACATTTTTTAAGGTCAATTTTAAAGATGAGGAAAGTTGAGTAACAATAAGTGAAAGACATTTGTACAAGGTCACACAGGCAGCTGGTGGCAAAGTCAGAAGCCAAGTTCAGGTTTCACGTTTTTCATTCTACCTCATCCACTTTGTTTGCCCAAGTCAAACTTCTAAAAGTTGTGGCGATTGTAAGCTCAGGTGCACAAACCACAAAGGTGGGGACCGAACCTGATGCACCACACAGAGGGTCCTCCACAGGCCACTGGGAGCAAATCATGTACCTGGCCCACCGGCCTCTCCTCAGTCCTGTGACATCTTTCTTTTCAAAGAGGCAAAATGGACAGTTCATAAGTACAGGAGCTTAAACCTTCTGGGGATCGTTAATACTGATGTTATCATACGAAGAGCAAAGCTCTGGCCTAGGCTCTGAACAATTACATGAACGAGGTTCTCTTTGACCTTTTCAATTCTGACCCTATTGCCAGTCACTTACCATCGACTGAAAAAACTGACTCCCCAGGCCCCATAGAAATCATTTCAATAGCATTCCCCCCTAAATGCACATTCACTGGACTCCTGGAGGGCCTCCTCTGATTTGGGATCACAGCAACCAGAGTTTTAACATATTTGGAATTACTGTGTATGCACAGTTCGTTTGTTTTTCTCACATGTTTTCCTGTTTTCATTGCTTCGTGTGCCCACTGAAATACCCCACTAACTACCTGGGATACTGAATAATATACCATTTTGGTCACACTCCATAAAGAAGCTGGTTTTCTTATCACGGGGCAAATAAGTGCTTCCAGTTTTTCACTTTTGTAAATAACATTCCTAAATATACATAATTATATGCACCCTGTGATTTCAACTATTAAAAAACACAATTTCAGGAGAATAGAGTCAGAAAGGAATATATAAAAATAAATTTGTGGTTTTTTCATGTTTCAATCATCTAAAAGTTTTGTGATGATTTCATTATCTATCATTTTAAATTTTGATATATGAACATTATCATCCATGTAAGTTTTTTTTTCCTTCTTTCAAATTATTTTCTCAGGAGAAATTTCCATGAGGAAAAAAAGGAAGGCATTTCAATAGTTCATAAAATATTGGCAGGAAGTATCTTCCAAGAACCAAAACAGTGTACAAAACCACCAGCAACACAGGAGGCATTTACTTTTCCAAACTGCATCAGCTCTGGATTTCATTGTTTTTCTTAATAGTTGAACATTTAATTAGTGTAAAGTCAGACTTTATAGCTACATCTACCCTGGAGGACAGGTCTTTCTGTCACTTTGTAATTTGTGCTGCTTCCTCCCCTTTAGTTTTTCCTTTACTGGAAATCTGATTAATTCCAAATGAAGGCATATGTGAAAACTTTTGGTATTTTTTTAAGACACTGATAAGTAATTTCTGCCATTATGTTTTCCTTTAATCTTAGATGTGGGACTTTTCATCATTTTATATTTGCATACCCTGTTCATCTTTTCTTTTTATAGCATCTTATCCTATACAGCAATAGTCAAAGGAACATTTATTCTATGCTTATGGTGAGCACATAAATATGTTCTTTGAGGGACTGGGATTTGTTTTTGTTTTTGTTTTTAATTTTTATTTGCTTTTTTTTTCTCAATTCTTTTTGAGGGGTTGGTATTTGTACATCCTATTCTTTATTCACCTAGTTTACCATGATGTATGACATCAGGGACTTTATTATCCAAAAATCCAGACTTGTCACATCATATATAACTATAGTTAGGATGGAACAAAGAGTTAACATGTGAGTCCTCAAACATGAAAATTCTAGAAGAAAACATGCATGAATACATACTAACTAATCTAGTAGAAATCATGAAGATAAAGACAAAAAGGGTTTACTTTGATTATGTTTAGAATGTCTGCATATTAAAAAAAAGTGAAATAAAAATAATAAAAATACCAGCAAGAAATATTATAAACAAAGGTTACTGTCTTTAATAAACTCTTGAATAATTCTGGCAGATTAATGGCTTTAAAATTCTTATGAGCTGGGTTCAATGGCACATGCCTATAATCCTAGCTACTAAGAAGGCTGAGGCAGGAGGATGGCAAGTTCCAAACCAAACAGGTAACTTAGAAAGAACCTGTCTCAAAATTAAGAGCCCATGGTAGAGCATTTGCCTAGCAATTTGAGGCCCCAGGTTCAATTCCCAGTACTGCCAAAAAAAAAGAAAAAGAAAAAGAAAAGAAATATAAAGTGGCCAATATTTTTTTTTAAAAAACATCTACCTATGAGAATAAAAATTTTAGTGGTAAAGACAATAACCTCCTTCTCCCTCTCCATCCTTCCCTTTTTCCCTCTCTCCAATCACATTAGCAAAACCCCAAAAGGAAATGACCCAGCATGGCAGGGGACCACACACCAGGTCTTCATGCACTGCTGGAGCCAGGTAAGTGCAGTCATCTGGCCAGGTATCCACTGCCACAAGGGACAACGGCCCTTGGCCCAATGCTCCCAGCAACTTGCCTTAGGAAATCAAAAACCAGCCACAAGGTCTTCCTTACAATTCTTCCAAAACCCTCTGGGCTCCCAGGGGCAATGCTATTGTTGGCAGGACTCTTCGCCCTTCCTGACCTGGGGGAAAATCCTGCTTAGGTCTCAGGTTTCAGCTCAGACGTGACTAACAGGCTGGGTGCTCTTCCTTCGTCTCTCAGAGCACGGGGCACACTGCTCTGTAATTACCCGCTTACCTGTCTCGCCCCCAGAAGACGAGAACTGAAATTATCAACAAACAGAAGTGTGGCTGCTTGTCTGCCTCCCCCATACCCTGCTTTGGACCTGGAGCCAAATAAGCACCCGACACTTGAGCTGAGTGGGAAAGGAATAAAGAAAGATGGCATGCTCTGCCACAACACGCTGACGTCCCCAACAGCCCCCCACACGGATGACAGGACTTACGGACATGAAATGAAACCTGAGGACATTGTCAATCCCTAGCGCTTTCAGCTGCAGGATGACAGGGGCCAAATTGCTACGCTGCATCTCAGGAACGGTAGACTGAGGCAACTTGTCGAAGGCTTCCTCTGAGGATGGCAAATCAGAACAGTTAGGGATTCAATGTGACAACCAAATGCAATCACGGGCCAAAGGCACAGTCTTCCTATTCTACCTTGATCAAGAGGCTCCAGGATTCTGGGACCAGATGCATATGACATTGTAATGCAAAGTTTTTATATATACAAAAGACCATTCTATTTAAAAAAACACTTTAGGTACTACATTCTAATAATACACCTTTAGAATGCTGTTTTTTAAGTGCTTTTTTGTCAGCAAAACATTAAAGCAGCAAGTTTTTGCTGAATCACTATTAGGGCCCAGTTATCATCATCTCTCAGGTAAAGAATGTCAAGGAGGCAAGAACTACACATATAAGCAAAGAGCAATTTTAAAATAAATCACCAAAACTGCATTCAGAATATAACAAATGACTGAATTTATAAAGAGCAAAAAATTGTCCATATCTAATTTTTTAAATCAATAAGCGAAGCACAATGTCACACCCAGAATCCAGGGTTGACCCAAATAGATTAATGAATGCTTACATGCCTCATCAGAACAAAAGGTGACCTAAAGCAGGAAAAAGCACCACGTGGCACAGAGATTCTACATTGGGAGGGGCAGGAAAAGGGGTGGGGAAGGAAGAGACTTCAGGAGGCCTTTTATAAAAACTAGACAAAAGGGTTCAGGAAAAGAGGCAGGTGATTAAATTATCTGTGTATATTCAGAAAGCTTATGGATTATACAAAGAATGCTCCACCCACCAAATCCTCCCATATCAGTCAACATTTTAACAGATGCACACCCTTCTTAAACACAATGTAACCCAACCTTCCTTTAGATTATAAAGCTTTAGTTAACTAGAAAAAAAAAAAAAAAAACTGAAACAAAAGGTGTCATGAAGAAATAGCACTAAAGAACTTCAAAAAGGTTTTCCTTGAGAAAATAGACAACCAACAGGCTAAGAACAGTGATATAAGTTGCCATGCGCATGGGTCTACCTAGGAAGTTCTGGATCCTGAGCAACAGCAGGAAGTTCCAAATAGACTCTCTAGTTTCAAAAGCGATCTTGGATAGAGTTTTTCGGCAGGAGAAACAAATTTCCAAATATACCGCTTAGGCAAAGGAGAAACAGTCATCAGATGAGAGGCTGCCTTGCTCAGGGGCTGCTCACAGGAAGCAGGTGCACCCGCAGAGTTCAGTGGTGCTGAAGCAGCATTTGAGGTGTGTAGGCCAGGAGCCACAGAAGCCACAGGCCATCCCCTCAAAGAGTGTCAGTGACAGGAAGGGTCCTGGACCAAGACCTGACTGCTCTGCAAGGAGGAACAGTCCAGGTCCCATCAAAGGGTCCTCCAAAGAGAAACGGAGGCTCAGGGAAGGAGGAAAGAATGGTCACCAGAAGCAGGCTCTAAAGTAGCCCCATAAGGAGTTGCTACTAAGGGGACTTGAGGGCCAAAGAGGATTTGCTGGGCAAAGAGGAAAAAGCCCAAGAAAGGCATCCAAGATCCGAACAGCAGATGTGGGGAAGCAGAGGGCACATCCAAGAAGAGTGCAGTTCAGCTGGGAAGCCATGTGAGTAGATGTAGATGGTGAATGAGAGGAAATGAGCTGAGGAAGAGTTCTGGAAGGTTCTGGAAAACTGTAAAGGGTCTGAGTAGGTAGCAACCTGCTGAGAGGTGCACTAAAAGCTACATTCTGGAAGCCTGAATGCTGGACACCGGAGCACTTGGTACTGTTCAGTGGCCCCTCCCCAATGCCACTTCCACTGAAACTTCATGCAAAGGGACTCCATGATCTTTCACCTTAACCCACCTGCATGCCTTCAGTCCACACTCTATTACATGATTTCCTTGGCACAAGAGATGGTGCTGGCCATAACCTCTTTCAGAATAACTTGAGCTAGGCACAGTGGTACATGCCTATAATTCCAACAATTCAGGAGGCTGAAGCAGGAGGATCTCAAGTTCCAGGCCAGCCTAGGTAACTTAGTGAGACCCTGTTTCTAAAAAATAGAAAGGGTAGAATGTCCCTGGGTTTGATACCCAATACCACCCAAAAAAAAAAAAAAAAAAAAAAAAAAAAAAGAAGTAACTGTGTTCCTTAAAAAACTAAACATGGCTGGGCATGGTGGTGCACTCCTGTAACCCCAGTGGCTCAGGAGGCTGAGGCAAGAGGTTCACAAGTTCAAAGCTGGGCTCAGCAACAGTGAGGTGCTAAGGAACTCAGCAAGACCCTGCATCTAAATAAAATACAAAATAGGGCTGGGGGTGTGGCTCTGCGATTGAGTGCCCCTGAGTTCAATCCCTGGTAACCCCCCAAAAAAACAGAAAAGTAAACACGAAATCACCATACCACCCTGTAATCTCCAAAAGAATTAAAAACAGGTTCTCAAGTACATGTACATGCATGCTCACAGCAGTGCTATTCAAAATAGCCAAGGTGGAAACAGCCCAATGTTCACCAATCAATGAATAAATAAACAAATTGTTGTTTATCCATACAATGATATTATTCAATCACAAAATATTATTCAATCTTAAAAAATGACATACATGGTACAAGGTAAATGGCCTTCAAAAACATTATACTAAGTAAAGAAGTCAGACACAAAAGATCACATATCCTATGACTGCATTTATATGAAATAACCCAAACAGATAAATCCAGAGCCGGAACACAAATTGGCCATTGCCAAGGATAGGGAGCCAGCAAGAATGGGGAGAAACTGCTTAATAAGGGTTTTCCACTGGAGGGATGGAAACGTTTTGAAACTAGACAGAGGGAGAGTTGCACACACTGTTCATTCTAAAATGGTTAACTTATGTAAATTTCACCTGAATAAAATTTTAAAATACATAGAGAGATTATATACAGATACAGATGTATTCTTGAAACTTCCTCCTCCTCTGCATTTCGGGTGCTTTTCATCCTGGTCTTTTCCCACTCTCATCAGGCTTTCCTAGCACCTTCAGGGGTTGTCCGTACCTCTCTGGCCTCAGTTTTGCCTGTTCTCCCTCCCAGGCATGCTCATGTCCCCTTCCTCCCCTCCAAGTACTTGGACATCCCACTCCCTTTGCCTGGTGTGCTGAATCTTCTAACACCTCTCCTTCACTTGGATAAATACTGAGCTTCCAATCAGGTCAGGTCCAAACACAACCTTGGCTGTGAAGCACTCTCCAGTTCCCCAGCAAAAAATCACAAGCCCTGCTCTCTGCTTCCAAGAACCCCTACTCTCTATGGTAATCCTACCACACCTTAACATGCTAATCTGTTAGTGGGTCTGCCTCCACTACCAGACTGTCCACCACGCAGCCACAAGCCTAGTTTCACCTAGCCCTAGATTCTCAACCCCCGACACCATGTCCAGCATGCCGCAGATGCTCTGTGAACACTTGCTAAAAGAAAGAAGGCTGTGGTATAACTCAGGGGTAGAATGCTTACCTAGCACATTCAAGACCCTGGGTTCTATCCCCAACGCCATAAAAGAAAATAAGGAAAGAGAATGACATTAAGAACTGAATAAGGATGATGGGAACCAGAAAGCAAAGGAAGCGATAAACAGCAAAGTTAAACCCTTCAGACCTGGTAAGCAACTGCAGATGGATGCTGGAAGGAGGAGAGAATTAATAATGACTTGGAAAATAAATCTGCACAAGTAAAAAAAAGAAAAAAATCTCAGTATCATTCCACACAAAAGCCAAGTGAAGAGAAAGAGAGCAGCTCTAGACACATCCTTTTTTGGTTAAAGCTATCTTCAAGCTGGGAAGAAAGTTCCTTAAGGGCAAGGACTTTCTTGATCAGAATTTTAATTTTGCTCCCTCAGAGCCCCGCACAGTGCAGGGCACACAGCCGTTTACCAACAATCTGTTTTCCATGATTGAGTCTCAGACAGATCCTTCTTCCCAGCTCTGCAAGATGGAATGGGACACAAAGTGAGGTTCCACAGGATTCAGGGATCTCAGAATAAGAAAACGGCACATTAAGGTAAGAGAAAGGTGAGAAAGACCAAACCTGACACTTAAAACTGGACAGTCACACAGCCACCAGAGGGCCTGGGCCCAATCTTAGGATGGTAAACAGGGGGTGACTTGCTGGGCCAGCTTTAGCCAATAGGGAAGAGTAAAGAAGCACTATGTTTAGGGTAAGGAAGGGGGGCCAGATCACAGGGAGGCTGGAGTTTGCATTAGATCCACCACAGGGATAAACATTTATTGTATTATCCAAGACCCGAGCTAACTATGAGAGTCAAAAACCCTAAGGGAAGTCGCACTAACCTGTATAAAGGCGGTAACACTTCCCAGAGCGGCTGCGCCCACCACGTCCTGCTCGTTGGTTGGCTGACGCTTGGGACACTGGCACCACCACCAAGCATTCGATAGCCGTCCTGGGATTGTAGGCCCGCAGCTTCACAAAGCCACAGTCAATCACATATACAATGCCACTGATCGTAATGGAGGTCTCCGCCACATTAGTGGCCACTATCACCTAAGTTCCCCACAGAAAGAAGAGTAAGACGGAAAGTCCATTTATTCTTTTCACTTTAAATAAACTTAAAAAGTCTAAAAGTGTAATATTTCAAATCAGGACCTGTGAAGCAGCTGAGCATACTAGAAAGAGCAGTAGTTTTGGAGCTGGGGGTCCTGGGACGGAATCCTCTGGAATCCTGAACCCGGGACAAGCTCCTTAACCTCCTGAGCGCTGGCTTCCTCACTTACAATGATAATTACCACCTCCCCGGGGGTTGCTGAGGGGATTAAATAAGACACCTACATCAAGTGATGAAAACCTAATACTGGACACATGGTATATATTCAGCGATGTTAGTTTTCCTCTTTTGCACAACGAAAGCAAATCACTACCTCACGCAGGTGTATGAGGGTGAACAGAGCAAGTATAAGATGAGGTTGGGGACAGAGGCAGGGCCCAGGTCATGTGCAATCCCTGGGCCAGCAGGAGGTACTGGGAACTACCTCTGGAGAGTTTTAAGCAGCAGAGGAGACTGTACATTTTATAAAATCACTCTACAAAAATCTTCTTAACATTTTTATATAGAGAGTTTAATACTATAAAACCACCTACCACAAAGTTGTTATTATTTGTTTTACAGCTTCGAAAAACTGAGACTTGAAGTTGAATAACTTATCCTGGGGCACACAAGCAACTCAGGGGGATCCAAGCCTCCTGACTGGTTGGCTGCAACCCGGGTTTGACTAGGCAAACTCCCATTGCTCCTTCCCAAAGGCCAAGAGGCGCAGCACCCAGTTCAAGTGGCCTGATTAGCAGTGCCTCCGCACACCACTCCTCACCAGCTGTGTTCTCTGCCACCTGCTGTGCATTCTTCATCTAATGGAAGGCAGCGAAAGGCAGCAAAGCCCTGGGGTAAGGAGCAGGAGTCACACTGGCTGATGGCTGAAGACGGCTCCCTCTAATCAATGCTGCTTCCCACCACACCCTCCCCAACCCAATTTCAAGGCCAAATACTTTTAAGTCACACCTCGAATTAATTGATTTCAATTTGGCTCTACAGGCAAACTGATACTCAAAACAAATGGTTCAAAAACTATTGGTAGTGACTTATCTATTGTTCCTGATTGACCACAAGCCAACAAGACAGATCCTTAAGCCAAGGTAGATTCCTGCCATGGGAATTACCAGGCAGGCAGAAGAGAAGCAAAGAGAAGTCAGTTGCTCTGATAATTACTTTTAGAGGGACCCTCGTGAAGCAGGTTTAAAAATCTTCACATTGTTTATTCTGAAAGAAACTTCCTTTCAGTAAGTTTCACTTTAAAAGAAAAATCCTTGCAATGCATGACAAAGGGGCACCAGGATGACTATACCTTTTATTTTATTTTTATGTGGTGCTGAGGACCGAACCCAGGGTCTCCCACATGCAAGGTGAGCACACTACCACTGAGTCACAGCCACAGCCCCTAATGGCCTATGCATAGTTTTTTGGGGGAATTGAACCTGGGGCCTTGTGCTTGCAAGGCAAGCACTCTACCCACTGAGCTACATCCCCAGGCCCCAGCATGACTATAGACGGCTGCAAACACCCTTGGTCATCAAGGTAGTCTCACCTTCCTGACGCTGCGTGACACCCTTTCAAACACTTTCATTTGCTCAAAGGAAGGCAGACCCGCGTACATGGGGAGGACCCGGAGGTGCTTCTTCATTCCAGTGCGAGCGAGGGCTCGGGCCTGCTCAATCAGCATAGACACGACAGTTTCCACCTCTTCCTAAATGTTGAATCAGAAACCAAAGAAACAGACCGATATGAAGCATGTCATTTTATCATACTGAAAAACAATGAAAGCTGGGATCAGAATTTTAATTTTGGTCAGATTCATGGATCTCAGTGAAACCACATTCCACAAATGCTAGAACAATAGTGCCAGAGGGGTAAAAATTTGAAACTATAAAATTAATTACTAAAACTAAACTACCTGTAGTTAATAGGAGAGTTCCCAATAAATAAAAACAATGACAATTTTATTCCATTTTTGTGTACTGAGAAAATAAAGCATTTCATGCGAATGGACAAGTTGTGGCCTATAAAATCATTATAAGCTTTCTCCAGAAAAGATAACTAACTGCAGAAAATGTTTTGGCAGTGGAAAAGGTTATGACTGTGAGGTAATTCTGAAGAGTGTTACAACCTTGAGGGTGCACTTGGGCTTATTCAGCTGTTTTTCCCAGCAAGATGGCCACTTACCAACTCCAGGATGAGTTGTAAAGGCGTCACCAGGAAAAGAGGCACACAGTGGCAACATGCATGCAGCAAGATGCACATAACGTAACATTCAATTTTGGCCAACAAAACAGTCCACACACTCAACTATCTAACTTATTCTGGAACCAGCTAGTAAATTTAAAATACAGTTAACCCTCTGTAGACAGAACAGGGAAAAGCGAATGATTCCCAATAATCCAGTTGGTACATGAATGACATTAAATCCAACAATTTTTTAAACAGTTAAGTAACTACAAAATAAAATGAACTAGTGCAATTATACATGCTTATAATCCCAGCTATTTGGGAGGCGGAGGCAAAAAGACTGAAAGTTCCAGGTCAGCCTGGGGCAACTAAGTGAGACTGTCTCAAAATAAAACATAAAAAGGGCTGGGGATGTAGGTCAGTGATACAGTACCCCTGGGTTCAAGCCCCAGTGCCACCCAAAAAAAAAAAAAAAAGTGAAACATGAAATAAATCGCTAAGGGAAGTGACAGGGCTGTATTTGGCGTGCTGCCCCGACATGTCTTGACATCAGGCCCGATGGAATTACCTGGCCAGTAAGAAAGGCAAGTATGTCTCCATCTCCCTCGGTCTGGTGAATTTTCACCACAGTTTCCACAGTTGATTTGATATAATCTGGAACAGGACTGAAAACACATGAGATAAATTCATCACTAGAATATGCTCATTAATTATAGATCAATTACCTAATAAGCTGGCAGCAAAACCTCAGGAAAGTTAGTTTGGGCCTGCCCAACAGGTAATTAGTGTGTGGATAAATAAAAACAAATATTCACTCTTTTTTATGCAGCATTCACTAAAAAAATTCCATAATTATACATAAACTGTGATTTTCAGCTATATTTGCAAAGAAACAAAAATGATATAATATGCATACAGATGTGCTGTCTTAACATACAAAGATGCCAGGCCAGGGCAAGCCTGGGGCTGTGGCTCCACTGCTGAAGCCCACCCTCGCCCTGGCTCATTTTCCCTGCTGGCCACAGGCAGCACATGTGGTTAAGTAAGCTAAGATGAATGTGCTCTCCAGCTAGAGCAACTCAGAAGTCAAGGTCACAACTCTCTGGACTTATCAGGCACTAGACCAGGTCCTTGGTCAGTTTGCCCAATTAGGTACAAGAATTACAATGGCCCCTTCCCTACTCAAGGCGATTCCTCTCAAAATTGCCAGCCAGGCCTTCTTGCTAAGGACATAGAGAGCTACCTGAATCACCAGTAGTACCCTCGGTGACAGGCATCCCTGTACACCTCAGTTCAGAAAACTCTCAAGCCCCTCCCTTCAGTCTTTCATCATTTTGCTCTTCATACAAATTTGCATGTCAGTGTCAAGAGTCTAAATTCAGCAGTGACCTGAGCAAAACCACGCTCCTCCTCAATGTGCTTAATTAGAGCTACAGACACAATTCTCTGTCATTCCACATTATAGGCCCAGGTTTCTAAACACCATCATCAAGAGTCAAACCTTTGTAGATAAAAGATATCCACCGGAAATGTTCGCCCTTCCACTGTAAGGATCACACATGTATCCCTGGTTGGATCACTGGTTTCGTTTTGATTAAAGAAATCCCGAAATTTCTAAAAAAAAAAAAATTTTTTTTCATTTTCTCTCAAAAAACAAAAAGGTCACAGTATTCATGGAAAGAAAATATAAAACTAGCAAAGGAGAGAGATGAGAGGTAGGGATCAAATTGTGCTTGTTTGTGTGCATGTACGTATCTATATAAAACAGAGATATGCACTGCAAAATAATTTTTATATTAACAGTCTTCTTATTGAAATTGTGGGGAATCATGTTTCAATGACACTTTACCAAAGGATGCCAAACTTGCAGCCAACAGGATGACATTATAAACTCTAGCCAATGACCACAGGAGATACCACCAAGATCCCTTCACGGTGAGTGTTCCCCCGACATACTAGGAGAAGCTGAGTAAGAAGAGCTAAGTGACCAAGTGACCACACTGGCAGTGAGTTAACACTAGATAAGAGGCTGCTGGTGCCAGGTGGTGAGGGGACACAGACATCTGGGTTGGCTGAGGGTTCCATTATTTGACGCTGATGACCTTCCCATTCCAGCTACATTCCAGTTTCCCTGAGGCCTGACATGTAATTGCGAGGCCTGTGCTCTTTAATTCTCTATCTTTTCTAAGTGTACAGAACATGCCCGTCCCCACTGCTGGCAACTCAGGAGCCCAGAAGCAGCACTAGTAAATGGAATCAAATACAAAGTGAATGGGCTTGGAAGAGTACTGCTAAAAGAATTCACTGATTTAACAATACACTGGGATGCTACACATTAGCCTTAGAGATGTCTGGGAAGAGGAAGCACAGACATCAAAGTGCCTCATGCCAACAAAAGAACTCTGTGTGCTACAGGGAATCCCACGTGGTACTACCCTTTACTTTCCTGTTGCCTGAATTCCCTCCAAGTCACTTTAGCCTTCCTGTATCCCTATCAAGTATACAGCACAGGCACACTGAAGTAAGTGAGAAGACTAAACATACCCCAAAATAACAAGCAGTCCAGGGAAGGCAGATGTGCAAAGAACCAACCATAGATGAGCCAAGGAAGAGGATCATAGTTATCACTCTGAAGGGGCCTGAATCCATGCTGCCTGGGCACGTATTTGATGGGCAAGATGAGGTGAGGATGGACATGATATTATCAGACCTGTGTTCTGGATCTTGAACTCTGGTGGCCACTTTAGAGATGGGCAGCAGGAATAAGAGATAGGAGCCAAATAGACTAATCAAGGCAGCTGTTCAACTGGCTCAGGGGAAGAGAGAAAGCATGAGCTGGGAAAACAGGCCTTGACAATCTGTGAGTGCATGCACACATGTTCCCGCTGGGGGTGGGGGGGGGGTTTTCTTACTCAGAGATAAAAACTTCCTAAAGCAAAGACAGACTCGGGCCTGAATGACTATGATCACAAGTAAGGGACTGCGACAGAAAACTCAAGAAGACCGTGTTTATGAGTTAAGGTGATCCCTCAGCAGGCTGCTGGAGAGCTCAGGCTGGTGCACAGAAGCACAGGCAAGATCGCCACAAACACGAGGTGTTGGCTGAATCAGGGGCCATGGGAGTGGGCAACCTTAAGAGGAAGAACAGCAATTCAAGGGGCCCAGGAGGAAGCTACTGAGGAGGCAGGAGAGAGGGAAGATGGTGGGGCTACAGAAGCTGCAGGAGGAAGATTGGAAAAAGGGTTTGGTGGAAGAGCCAAATATTACCAGAAAGGCATTCTGAACAGGGAGGGAGATGATGCCCTGACAGTATTATTGGAGAGGATGGCTGCTCTCCATCCTCTTAACTGCTTAACAGCACCACATATTCCTTAACTGCCTAGGAATATGTGGTACTGAAGAGCAAAGATGGGAGGTTACTCTTTCAAGACAAATAATTCAGCAGGTACTGAGAAGATCTTTATTTGGAAATATAAAATACACAATAAAGCGAATAAATCCAGTATCAACAGTGCAAGAGTCTTGAGGTAGTATCAGAACTGGAAATGAGCTCAACACCACTGGAAAAAGATTCTAAGTCAGGTTCACAGGAGGTGGCATCACAATGACATAGAGACACGATAATAAACATAACAAGACATCTGGAAGAGGACAATCTCTGAAAGAAATGCAAATGATGGGGACATCTGCTGGGCTGTCCTCTAGCTCACCATGATTTCCTTCCCTGGTAGCTGCTTCTACCTGATCCACACAAGTGGGCTCCCAGCAGCCATGTCTACCCCTTGACCAACAATTTCTAGCCCATGCAGAGTGGTCCCAGGTGGGAGTCAGAGCCCAGGTGACCTCAAGTTCCTTCTCCAGGAATTTGAAAAGGAAGAAAGTCTCCCTCCAAGTAGTTGAAACTATGACAAAAAGTATGGTAACTGTCAGCAACCATATTTTCTATCATGTGGACAGAAAAAACAACACCACGTGATACAATGGTTAAGAAATACTTTGCAATGAGCCAGGCCCAGTGGTACATGCCTGTAATCTCAGAAACTAGGGAGGATGAGACAGGATGGTCACAAGTTTGAGGCCAGAAACTCAGTGAGACCCTGGCTTAAAAGAAAAAATAAAAAGAGTTGGGGGTGTAGCTCAGTAGCAGAGTACCTTTGGGTTCAATTCCCAGTCCTCGGGGGAAAAAACCCTGGTAATTATACCTTGTCATAAATGTCACTGTTTGGTCATGTATGTAACTGTTCACTTAACTGAGCTTACATTCAAAGCAGCTAAACCCTCAAAGCAAGGGCGTGATCAGCCCCATACACTCAACTTATCTCAGCCTCCCCACAGCAGCCACCAGTGTCTTCCTTTGCAGGCTGGGCCACCCTAGTCCCCGAATGAAACCAGAGCAGGTACCACATCAGCAGCCCTATCCCTCTGGGCAATTTGGTATTAGTCTGTCACCTACAGCCAGGGGCCAGAGAAGGTTCCAGGAAACCCCAGGCCTCTAAATCACAGTGCTACCTCAGCCATTTCTGACCTGATCCCACAAAAGCGCCTCACTCTTGTCCTCTCCTGCCCACTCAGACCCGCCCCCTCACCCTCTCGCCCTCACACATCACACCCACATGGACCCACACCTACCCACCACACCCTCACAGCATGGACCCACACGCTGATCCCCTCAGCCCCATAGATCCTCCCTCACAAAGGAGGAACTGACGCATAGGTAAGAAAGGGACAAAGGAATAAGTGACCCTGCTCACCACAGGCCCAGCTGAGTGTTGCTGAGGTCCCAGCAAGCCCTGCATCACAGCACACCATGGTATGACAAAGCTCCTACACACTGCCTTCCCGTTTGAAAGAAGAAAAAGAATACTTCCAGGAAATCACCTATGTCTATGTCAACTAGTACTGGTAGAACAGTGGCTATTTTTTTAAATCTCTGTGTGAAAAGACAATGAAAGGCAATTCTGAGCAATTATTATTGATTAGCAACAACTCTAGGAAAAGACTTGGACATTCTAGTTTTCACCAGAACTAAAGCTATTTGGGACAGTTTTAAAATTTAATTTTTAAAAGAAAGAGGAGGCAAAAATCAGAAGTAAAACAGAGATAGCCTGTGTCAGGAGGCCATGGAGGAAGAACTGGAGTAAGCACTGTCCTCAAAAGAGCATTCCAGTCAGCGGGTGGCCCAGGGCTGTCATCCCAGCAGTTCAGGAGCTGAGACCGGACTGCAGCTTGAGACTAGGTTCAGCCACTTAGTGAGGGCCTTAGCAACCTAGTGAGACCCTGTTTCTAAATAAAAACAGCAAGGGTGCAGCTCAGTGGTAGAACACCCCTGGGTTCAGAGAGAGCATTCCAGGAGACACCAGGAGCGAGGGAGATGAGAACTAACTAAAGAGGGCAACAAAGAGGCTCTGACTCAGAAGTGGTCATGGGCGGCCCTAACAACAGACTCCGAGAGAAGGTCTGAGAAGCCCACCTGAGTACATGTGCAGACACTTGTCTTAGCCACACTGAGCTTTTCCTTCTCCAAGTTGTTCTGCATTCCTGAAGCTACAGGGAGACGAAGGACTAGGAGCCAGAGCCAGAACATTTTCACATCTCACCTGAATTACAGAACTGGCCTCCTAACTGGCATCTCTGTATCTACTCCTGTGTCATCTGCACACCATCCAACATGATTTTTCTAGAACCCAAATGATCAAGTCATTGCTCTGCTTCACCTGCCCCCACGGCTCCCAAGCAGGTGCACAATGTAACCACGTCCCCCTTCACTCAGTCAGGCCTTCCAGCATCTGACCCTTGCCAACCTCTCTAGTGTACTCTCCCACTGCTTCCCACTGGATCAAAATTTATTCAACACAGGCATCAACTCTGTGACAACACTGTTTTGGAAGGAAGGAGATATGGTCTGATCAAGACTGGAATGAAATGATGTGAGATCCATGGAAATTGCCTGAGGAAACAGTGATCTAGAAAGAGGGGTCCCCCAAGAGCAGATGTATCCTGTTCTTTCTGAGGAACAGCAAGGGGACCACTGTGGCTGGAATGGGGGAACACGCAGGAGGTGGTGGAAGGAGAGGAAGTCAGAGCAGTGATTGGGGGATGAATCATCCCTGCAGGGCCTGGCAGGCAAGGTGAAGATTCGCGGCTCCCTGAACTCATAGTTTCTTGCTACTGTGGTTCTGTACCTGCTCAGGAAGACCCTCCCCAGTTTGCCCACCTGGAAAACCGCTATGCATCTTTCTCAGGAGCTGAGATACCACCTCCTCATTGACCGTTTCTGGATACTCCCTAGTTTGCTGGAGTTAAGTGCTCCCTCCTTGACTACCCATACTTTAAGTTCACCAAACTGTAAATACCTACTTACATGTCTGCTTCCCCTAAGGAGCTGGGAAGTGTGTGGATCCCCTGCAGCTAGTACAGTGCTTACAGACATAAATAGCAAATGGCCAAAAATATCTATAGAGTTGAACCACTGTCTGAACTAAAATATTAGTCAAGAGAAAAATAATGTAAACCTAGCCATAATTTTTTTCAGAGCTAGGGATGGAACCCTGGGCCTCACACATGCTAGGCAAGTGTCTACCACTGCAGCCCCAGCCCACCATGAAAAATTTTAACTGGAAATTATTAAATGTACAAGTGAAACCTCAATTGTGCATGTGCATGTGCGCATACACACACACACACACAAAAAAAAAAAAAAAAAAAACACTAAACACATAAGGTCTCATCATAAATAAATTCAAGCCTCACACAGAAAAAAGTAATAAAAAGAAGTCGCCCGTGTGGGGAGAAAGACAGCGTGTAGAGAAATGAGACAAGTAGGTAATCATGAACTCCCTTAGTTAATTACAGGCTAATTTCCACCCACATGCTGAAAAGGAGTATCCTGTGATCATATGAAATCTAGGACAGCAGATGGTCCCATAAGGAAGGCAGGCCATTGCCAAAGATGAGCTTTTGCCACAGCTCCCTTCCAGAGGACACGTCCAACAATTCCAGTGCTGTGGGGAGAACAGGAGGAAGGGAGAAGCCTTTACCTCTGCATCCAGAGTGGCTGAAGCCACAATCAGCCGAAGATCTCCACGCTTTTTCTGAATCTAAAAAAAAAAAGCATTAGGAACAATGGTAACAGTGCAATATTTATGGATAAAATAATCTGATGGATGACATTTTTGTTTCCCCCTTTTGATTTTGTTTGAATTTTCCAAATTGCAACAGTTGGAAAAGCTAAAACAAAAATAGCCACACGCAGTGGCACACACCTGTAATCCCAGCAGCTTGGGAGGCTGAGGTAAAAGGATCACAGGTTCAAAGCCAGCCAACTTATGGAGGCCCTGAGCAACCTAGCAATACCCTGTCTCAAAATTAAATAGAAAAAAAGGGCTGCAGAAGTGGCTAGGTGGTTAAGTGCCCCTGGGTTCAACCCCTGGTACAAAAAGAAAAAACATAAAAACAAAACTCTGGCAGTGGAGCCATACCTTTTTCAGCAAGCCAATGGCAATGTCGGTGTACAAGGTCCTCTCGTGAGCTTCGTCCAGCATGATGGCACTAAAATCAAGGGACACTGTCAGTGAACATCGAAACAATCACCCCATCCAGGCCACCAAAGGAACCTGTGGGTACTCAGCCCTCCCACAATCACCTCGGATCAAAAGGAAATCCAAGTCACTCTGACAATGAAATAATTCTTAAACTAATAAACATGGTCACTTCAACATATCTTGGTGAAGAAAGTGGTGATTTACTGCTGACTTTTAAAGAGCTTCACCAACGCATGGATTCCTACAGGATCTATCATGTGATTTCCAATAACAACACAATCTATGTGCCACAGGGCATATAAATACCAGAACGAGGCCCAGTCACCTTAAGTCTGGCAAGCCGTAGAAACAAACAAGCAGGCAGGTGATCACAGCTGGGACACACATGTACCACAGAGCCTTATGCTGTGTGTGATGGGCAAAGACCATGAAGGAGAAAATGATTAATTATCTGGACTCTGGGCCTTATATTCAACAAAACACTGCCCAGTTAGTTCTCCACAGTCACTATCAACCCAGGGTGTGACAGAGCAAGGTAGAAAGGACAACTCAACAGGCTACTGAATGACAAGAGGGCTGAGGATATAGCTCAGTGGCTGAACATCTGCCTAGCATGCATGAGGCTTGGGTGCAAGGCCCAGCAACACTAAAAAAAATAAACAAACAAGTAAGGACAGAGAATTTCTGTGCCCGTTTTTATTTACTTTCTGTGAATAAAAAGCCAGACTCCGGGCTGTCTATAAAGGGCTACACTATCCAAATTCTGAGTAAAACATAAAAGGTCAACACAGCCGAGGTTAAGAGAAAAGCTTTGGGGCAGCTGAACACAGATATGAATCTCACCCATTGACATAAATACTGTTTAATCTATTTGTGGACTTTGGAAACTGTAGGGAAATTATAGGAAAAACATATTTACCTATATTTTGTTAATAATGGATCAACCATCATTTCCCTCACCAGCATTCCATCAGTAAGAAACTAAAAAATAAAAATACAAAATTCGTTTACACTGTATACTAATGATTCTCTTTTTAAGTCCAAGCACAACTCCATAAAGTTCAAGTATTCTGTTTGTCGGCACAGGTACAGGACAATTCCTACAAAGGACTGTGAGGAAACAGCCCAACATTTTTATTATCAAGCAACAGAACTGTTACCAAAATAGATTTCAAACATGGGGTCCCTGCTGGGCTTGCACGTCTCTTAGCAGAACTTCACATACCAGTTAAAGTCCGTTTCCTCTGGTCCTGCAGACAATGGGGCAATGAAGACAAACCTGTGTCTGCCCAGGGAATGCTGGCAGTCTGAGATAACTGCTTTTACAATTCCCAAAGACTGGACTGCAGCTCCTGAGGTTCTTTACCTCAAGTTCTACAGAGGTTATTAGGGAGCCAGGTGAGGTTGAGTTAAGAACATAGGTTACAGTGTCACGCCACTGGGACTTCGGACCTGGCCTCCACCTCTTACTTGCTGTATAAACCTTGGGCGAGTTCTTTTCCTGTGAGCCTGATTCCTCATTTGTAAATGAAGTAATAAAGGAATCTACTTCACAGAGATATCATGAGAACTAAATGAGGTGGTACAGACAGTGTTTAGCACAGGAGTTTACACCAGTACTCAAGAACACCAGTTCTATTGCCTGTGAGTGTTTGTAAAATACTTTTGAAATGTGCGGTAATAACTGGATGCTGTCAGACTCACCACAAACACAGTTGCTACGTTAACAAGACCAAACACCTCCCTGTGTGCTATGTATGCTTTGCTTTTCTTGTTTTGGTTTAAGAGCAGGTTGCATTTCCACCACAGTCCACCTGGATCTGTACCTGCCTCACACACACACGGGAACAGGAGTGAGAACTTGCCACTAATGACAAACCACAGTCGAGAACCAAGTGCCCTGGAGTTATAGCCAAAGGAAATACAAAAGTTTCTCATGAAGGACTCAAAAACAATCATGTGGTTAGTGATCCACTGAAAATTAGCTAGATTAAATATATCAGATGGTACAGAAGAATAGTCCCTTTACCCTAGCAAAAGGAATGTCAGTGGTAACAAAATACAGAAATTTGGAAAACAAGAGCCATATTTTTTATAAATCACTGCATTGCTCATTGAGTTCATCTGATTATTTTCAATTTTTCTCTGTTGCAAAATAAAAGGTAACTGAGATTTTAATAACCAATCTTCATCTCATCAGAGCATTTTGATCACTCTTTTATTGCACAATCTGATTAGACTTTGATTCCAGCTTAGTGGTACACAGTACAGCCCTGCTGAGTTGATTATACGACGATTACTATGATATTATTTTGAAGTTAGCAACTAGGCCAAATAACACACAGAAAGAATCCATTATCATACAAAATAGGAAAGATCTAGCTAGTGAAAACATCATCTATGAATTCTACACTTCATCAGTTTATACCTTGTCCATTTTTACCTCTTTAACAGACCTTTTTCTGTATTTAGCTAGCTATAGGAGTCAGTGGGAAAAAATAAAACAGACCTAATAAAAGACAGTTTTGAGTCCCAGTGCTGTCACAGACGGGCAAGCCATTTAACCTCCCCTGCCCTCACCTCTTCATCTGTAGGCCAAGGGCTAAACCTTACTCCTGAGTTCCTTTCTGAGCCAAGATTTAAGGACACTGCATAAGAGCTCTGTAATTCCCAGCAAACCACAGTGCCTGGGGCCAGGACGATTTCCCACACTTTCTGCCACGGCTTCTGTGTCCTATACTCTTCCTCCTTTGACACCAGGAAAAGCAGCTTGAACACCTCACCTTAATTCTCGTGGCCAACGGGTCGGTGCAGTCATCAAAGCGGATGCAGTAGCCCACCTCGTGGCCCAGCACTGCACCCCTCTCCTCGGCTACTCGCCCTGCAACCTTTGGGAAGAAAGATCATGCTGAAAATAGAGACACGGCAATTACTGCACAGAGCACATACTCGGATAATCTAGAGGCCATTTATTAAACAGTACTGAACACCATGGAAAGTAAGAAGAAAAGGAGCAGGATGTCAGAAAATAAGTATGAAAACCTCTGTATTTACTAACTGATGCATTTATATACCTCATTTCATCCTACCATGGTCTTGGGGCCACTTATAAAAGTAGACAAACTAAAAATGAAATCATATAAAGATGTTATAGATCAAGATCAAAGAAATAAGGCGAGGGGTGTGCAGTTCAGTGGTAGAGCACTTGCCTAACATGTGCAAGGCCCTGGGTTCAATCCCAGTACTGCAAATAAATAAATAAATTTCAAAGAAATGACCAATAAAATTCTAAAGATTTACGCCAGTGAGAAAAAGAAATTTAAATACGTACACTAAAGTTATCTGAAACAAGCTAAGCCACAAATTCTCTTCTAAATTTTGTGGCCAAAGTAAAAAGGAAACAAAAGAAATGACAATATTTGCCCTGCTCCAAAAGAAAAAGCACACCAACCTGTGACAACTTTTCGCTTCTCCATTCTTAAAATAAAGCACCTTCCCCTGGTTATGGAAGCAGGAGAAACACAATGATCAAATTCAAAACTGGGCAAAGTTCAATCTCTCTTTGGAGGCCGAAAGAGCCAATACCTACACAATTCTCAATAGTACCACAACTACCAAGATCCCTGAAAGGGGAAATGAAGAAGGCAGGTTTTAAAAATAGGCCAGATGAGAAGACTAAGAAAGGATCCAAGTTTGCACAATAAAGTAAAAGAACACAAAAATAATGTATTATAAAGACCGTATACTACAAAAAGAATTTCACCCACTGACTTATAACAAATAAAAAATTAGTGTAAGGGAAAATATTTAAAAGAAAAGTCCAATGAGCAAAAATCCCTGAATTATCCCCAAGAAGGCTATTCAAAGGCTATTAACAGATTAATAGAAAATATTTGAAACAGTAAATAAATGTAAGCCATGCATGGTGACTCATGCCTGTAATGCCAGACACTGAGAGGCTAATGAGAGGAGAATCGCAAGTTTGAGGCAATCCTGGACTCTTAGGGAGACCTTTTCTCAAAAGCAAACAAAAATAAATAAATAAAAGACCAATGATGATTTTTAATTTAATTTAAAAGAAATTAAAATTCACTATATAAGCTACCTGAGAGTCAAAGGGAAGCAACATGAACAGAGGCCACCAGGACTGGCACAACCAACCAGGTGTGGCAGGCAATCAGTTGCCCTCCACAGGTAAGTCAGCCGGCACCCCTGAAGTTCCTGAGGCCCAGTTTGGAATGTGGCTGCCATAGGAGGTGTCCTGCAGCAGAAATTACTGACTCAGCCATCAGGACCCAAGAGCCCCAGGCTCAGGAGCAGAGGCTCCTGCACAGCTCCTAGCCACGCACACCCAGTGTTATCTGCCCATCACTGTTTAAGAAACTCAAGAGCAGATGAGGATCAGAAGTGGCTCTGCCTGGTCTAGTGACTTGAAATTACAGCTCTGGCAGGCCAAAACACAATCAATCATCGAGCAGCTGGTCTACCCCACGCAGCCTTTCAAATCACCTTATGAAATCAGAAATTCATCCTGCACTGCCATACCTCTGGAGCATCTGTGTCCCCATAACCAGCTTTTCACCAGTTTTGTTATTATACTGTTTCACTTTAAACTATACATTGTCATATCATAAATGTCAGAAAATGAATAGAGAATGTTCATAGAGTCACTAGGAGCCTGTGGGGAAAACAGGCTTGTAAGAATCCGAAGAAGTAAACCAATCCTCTTCTTTAAACATCATTTTGTGGGCCTCTAAAACAAAAGTCGAACTTATTAATTCTTGTTATTTCACTATTTGTATACATTTGCCTTAAAAAATGTTTTTCTTTTCACACTTTTAAAAAATTTCTTCATTTATTAAACATACTAGGTTATATTCTATTGGCTTTTTTCTTTTCTTTTTTGGGGGGAGGTGATTTATTGGGGATTTAACCCAGGGGCACTTAACCACTGAGCCACATCCCCAGCCCTTTTTATTTTTCTTTTTGAGACAGGGTCTTGCTAATCTGCTTAGGGCCTTGATAAGTTGCTGAGGCTGGCCTCAAACTTGCCATCATCCTGCCTCAGCCTCTCAAGTGGCTGGGATTACAGGTCTATGCCACCATGCCTGGCCATCTGTAGGTTTTTTAACAGATTTTTACCCCCATTGTTTATGTTCTGCTCCCAGTAATCTCATCAACTGGAATGGAAAAATACCATCTTCTTGACAATCCAAATATATAAAGGGGAAAAAAAAGAAAAGAAAAGAAAACCCAGTCACTGAGCAGATGGCAAGTGCTGGCCTCTGAGCTTTCACACAGCCCAGGAGGTCATCGAGATACCTTCAGACCTAGAAATGACAGGGCTGAAAGAAGACATGCTCCCAGCTTGGTCTGAACCTCAGGTGCGGGAGGGCCCGGTCTCGAGTCATACCCAGCGCATGTGCGTGTGAGGCCAGTGAGCACGCTCATTACTAACTGCCTCTCACTGAGACCAAGCCCCGCTTATGCAATCTGTTCTCAGGCTCAGATTCTTTTCAGATTTCAGTCTGCACACACAGTACTTTCTGAGATGCAGCATTACAAATGTGACAGCTCTATTAATACTACACGGTTAATTTATACATTCTTTGTTCTTTCAAGAGAAAGCATGTGGTTGCATGGAAGTTATCCATGGCTACAAATTTGAAGCCAAAATGCAAACTGATTAAGAGCTGGGATTCCAAACCACAAACAGGAAAAATTGCTTTGATTTTTAGGTAACTGAGTCATCTTTCAGTTACATAAAAGGTTAACTCTGTCACTGCAGCAGAGTTTCCAGACAATCCCCATTTTACTCACATTCACACATACCCCTTTTAAATCTTTAATTTTTAACTAGAAGACCATTAGAAAACAGACTTTGGAGGAAAGGATTAAACAATAATTAAAACTCTAGGGGTTGGGGTTGTAGCTCAGTGGCAGAGCACTCACCTAGCACATGTGAGGCCCTGGGTTCAATCCTCAGTACCACATAAAGATAAATAAATAAAATAAAGGTAATGTGTCCGTCTACAACTAAAAATATATATATTTAAAAAAAAAAAAAAAACTCTACACATAGTAAAAATAACTTGGGGAAACAGAATGAATTTCTTATCCAGGAAAGGATGTCAAAATAAAGGCATTTTTTTGTTCCCATTGTCCTCTTGAAGCAAATAAAAAGAAAAGAATTAAAACATAAACAAAATTAACTCCATCTTCAATGAAAGGAGGCAGCTACAAGCCCAAACAGTAAACCAGGAAGCACAGCTGCCAAACATGTGAGGTCCAAATCCAGAAGGGAGGCCTCGCCTTGTCACAGCAGTGGACTACAGCTTCCTAATGTCAGCGTCACGACTCTAAAAGGCCGGGACCAAAATCCTCCCACTAGAAGGGGCAGCACTCAGGCCCCGGAAACAGGAAATGTCCACAAAGAGGAGGCCTACTCTGACAATAAAGAGTTACAAGGGAGAGGGTGAGAGGATGACAGGCGGACAGGACGCAAGTATCAAATCTCAAATCAGAGAGCCCTGAGAATTGTATCCTGAGCCATAAAGACCTCTCAAGACACCAAGGAGTGCATCACCAGATCCTCATCCCCATGCCCACCCAGCAAAGGGTACAAGCATCACCGAGAGGCCAAGCCACATCCACACTAGCACAATCTCACACCTCTGAGGAGGCCAGTGGACACATTCAAAGATAAGAACTTCTCACAAGAGTACCAACACAAGCCTAGGGCATGAAAGTCGGCCAAAAAAGAAGGAATAAAGGAGGAAAGAGCAAGAGAAAAAAAGCAGTTTTAAAAGAAATTTCAAGCCAAGAATGGTGGGGAACACCTGTGATCTCAGCAACTCAGAAGGCTGAGGCAGGGGGATCATAAGTTCAAGGCTAGCCTCAGCAACTTAGCAAGACCCAGTCCCAAAATAAAAAATAAAAAGGATTGGGGGATGCAGCTCAGTGTTGGAAGACCCCATGTTCAATCCCTAGTACCATCGAGGAAAACAAACAAACAGGTGTTTTCTGGAATTTTTAATGTTTGCAGCATTACAGATTTTAAAATTCATAAAAAGTATATCTCCTTTCATTCACTTCTTTAATAAAAAGAAAAGATTCAGAGATATGATTATGAGACTGAGGTAGAAATGTAAAGAAATCAAAATGAATAAATTTGACTGAAAAAATCATGAACATTGTGGAAAGTCTTGAAGAACCCCATAAAACTAGAGGGGAGAAGAAGATTCCAGAGATAGTGGTCAATATTAAAAACAGACAATAGGGTACACATCTAGTACTTTCAGACAAGAGAATAAAATAACTGGAACAGAAAAGTATACCCAGCTATCAAAGAGATTTGAATCTGAAGATTAAGAGTTTTTCCAAATTAAAAAAAAAAAAATTGAAAGAGCACATCAGGAACCGTGGTGCATACCAGTAATCCTGGCTACGTGGGAGCATGAGACAAGAGGAGGGTATGTTCAAGACCCTGTCTCAAAATATAAAATAGAAAGGGCTGGAGATGTAGCTCAGTGGTAGAGCACCCCTGGGTTCAATCCCCAGTACCAGCAAGAAAAAAATATATAAATATGAAACTGCATGATAACATCAAGACATATCCTCATGAAAAAGGAATCTTAAAAGCAGTCAGTAAGAAAAGGTAAACCAAGAAGTTAGGTAGAAAAAGCCCTCCAGACCTCAGATTTCGCTACAGAGTTTCTGAAAGTCAGTGGAAGGAAGTCTGCACAGTTGCCAGGGAGAGTGCAAATCAAGAGTTTTCTACTGGGGCTGAGGTTACAACTCAGCAGCAGCATGCTTGCCTAGCATGCACAAGGCCCATGGCCGTCTAGCGTCCCCAGCACAGAAAAAAGAAAAAAATTACGTCGAGATCACACTCAAATATTATCATGCACATAAAAACAATTACTGGATGATAAAATTCAGCCAATCAAGAAATAAAGCAAAAATGAGCAATTTGGGATTGGCGAAACATGGAAAATAATTAGCAACAAGCATTTAATCCATTCAAACTAGAATTAAACACCTGCAGGAATTATGACTAAGAATACATACGTTATAAATCTAGAAATGAAAATGACAGTTCTGTATCTACAAATGGGGAATGAGAAGGCAGACGATGAATGTGTGGTAATTTGCTCTTCTTTCATAAAAGAAAAACTACAATATATATTTGAAAAATAAGGAATATTATGAAGTTCTTAATAATTTTATTTTTGCTTTTCCAGTTTTAATACACTTTCTTGTGCTGAACATTTATCTACAGTTCAAGAGCTGCTCCTATTTCATTTCAGTTTCCTCTTTTGTTAAATCAACACAATAAGTATATGTTCATGATCTCATTTTTATAAAATTCTTTCTGTCCAACCAGACAACCACTCATCTTTATCTTGAAGGGACTCTTGGAATTAAGTTAACAAATGTTCACAATACTTTTGCCAAGTGCTGAGATTTTGTTTTGTTTTGTTTTGTTTTAATTATTTGGCTGAAAATGATGGCATGACTAAAGGAAAGCAAAGCTCATTTTGGACAGATGCATTAAATTGTCTAAGATGCAGTGCTGCATTATATCACCTGTGATATTTACAGGTTTTGTGGTTCCTCTAAAGGGTTTATTAAAATTATGGTAGTTCAAAGGGCTTTATTTGGGGGTGTTAGAACTGTTCTCAATCATGACTATTGCAGTGGTTACAGGACTACGCACTTGTCAAAATTTATCAAATAGTATATATGTGATGGGATTTGTGTGTGTATGTGTGTGTGTGTGTTTGTGTGGGATTGAACTGGGGATTGAACTCAGAAGGCCCTATACCACTGAAGTACACCCTGGTCCTTTTTATTTTATTTTGAGAAAGGGTCTTGATAAATTACCCAGGCAGACTTCACACTTGTGATCCTCCTTCCTCAGCCTCCCAAGTCATTGGATTTGCCACTATGCTCGACTGAGAAGGGAACATTTTTGCTGCATGTAAATTATACTTTAAAAGACCTTATTAAAATGAAATAATGACCATTCTAAAGAAAAATATTTGGCTGGGCACAGTGTTACACACCTATAATCCCAGAGATTCTGGACACTAAGACAGGAGGATCACAAGTTTAAGGCCAAACTCCAAAACCTAGCAAGGCCCTAAGCAAAATAAAAATAAATTAATTAATTAAAAGGGTTGGGGATATACTTCAGTGGTAAAACACCCCTGGGTTTCAATCCCCAGTACCAAAATTTTTAAAAAATTTTTTAAAATAAATTACTTCCTCAGTACTTTATTACATAAAATGTTCATAATGTATAGTTATCAATTTTACAAAAATATTCAAATCATGGTTCTTTTTTAAGAGCTAAATTCTTAAGGAGCAACTTGCATTTATCTGTAGTTTTGAGGAAATAACTAAAAAAAGGGAAAAAAAGGTGCAGACAGAAAGAAACTCACTGCAACAGCAGCCACTCTCCGAGGCTGGGTAACGCCGACCACCCTTCCTTCCGCCGTCCAGCCAGCTTCTGCCAGGTACTGTAAGCAGAATCACACCTGAGTACACATCTGACACCACTTTTCCAGGTGCAACTTCCCCAAAATGACCCTGCATCATGTTAAAATCACTGCCAAAGGAACAGCATAGTTCTTATTTCAGTAAAACTTTGAGAATTATTTTAGAGATGACAGATCCTGATAATGTTAAGTAATCACTTAAGTTCACATCAAAGCTGATAAACCAAAGAACCAAAGCACAAAGCACAAATTTAGCATTCAGATGCTCCAGTCCTGCAAAATTTCTATGTACTGCAGATGCCTTGAAGGGGGGAAAATTATCCCTGAGTGACTCAAAATAGTGCTAAACCCGTAGAACAAAAAATTTTAAACTATGCATAGAGGCAGCTCAAAATAAATAACCATGTGACAAATCTTAATCAAATTAAATCAAACTAGTTATTCACAATTATACATGGATATATGCCATGAGATTATATTAGTATATGTAAAATTTGATTAAATGTATTTATCTGACTTATTTATGAATTTATTTGATTATAAGCACTTAAAAATCAACATGGATAACTGGTTGTAAGTTAACATTTCTATAATGTCTAATTGTTTTAAAATATATATATTACTTCTAAAATAGAAAAAAGAATATAATTACTATTGCATGTTATGTGCTTACTGGTTCAAAAGAAATAATAGAAAGATAACACATAAACTAAAGGGCAACAGGGTAACAGGGATGAAGAAGGAGCAGCAGTGCTCTGAACGGATCACTCTGGGTGGCTCCGACTGTAGAACCCATGGTCACGTTTCATATTCTTTTCCAATACCCCAAAACAAAAAGCCCAACAAGAATGTGCAGGGAAATAAAAGGAAATACAATACAAACATTGATCCTTTCTGCATTACAAATAAGTAACATAATCACACTGAAGGGGGTGCAGAAGAACTAACCTAAGAACTATGGTATCCTCAGTGGATGCAGAAATACTAAAGACGAAAATAACTGTACATAAATGCTATCATCTGTTAGTGAATGTCAGTAAATACTCAAATAGGGATATGGGTTAGCAATTCCAAAACTATTTATCTTGTATATTTGAACTTAACAGATACATGAATGCAGTGCAGCTAATAAGGAGTGAGTTTCTCACAGGTGGGGAAAATTTACAAATAAAGGAAGGCTAAAATGAGCCCTAGGGTACTGGACTAGAATCAGACTATCAAAAAAGAAGGATCGCCACAAGAATAGGATCCTAGTTTTACTCTATGTATGTATAATTTGCCAAAACATTCTACTGTCATGTATAACTAAAAAGAACAAATAAAATAATTAATTAAAAAAAGAAGCATCATAAACTCATGGTGTTTAATACATATACAGAGGAACAGACACAGGTAGATAGATGCCTTTCTATGTATGGGTTAATATTCATACTTGTATTTATCAGTCCACTGAAACAGCAATGAGCACCCTAGCATCCAGATCATGATTTCATGATTTCTAAACACCATTTTTTAATAAAAGTAAACAGAGCTTGTGCACAGAATATACACGAGCCACATCTTTTGCTACTAACAAGGTAATGATCAAAAAAGAATGGAAGCTTGTCGGGTGTGATTAGTGCGCACCTGTAACCTCAGCAACTTGGGAGGCTGAGGCAAGCAGGATCACCAAGTTCAAATCCAGCCTCGGTAACTTAGCAAGACTTTATCTCAAAATAAAAAATAAATATGGCCAGGGAATGTAGATCAGGGATAGAGCACCTCAGGGTACAATCTCCAGTTCACAATAGAAAAAAAATAAAAATAAAAAAAATAACGCAGACATTTTAGAAAAAAACAGGAACCAAACTGAAGGAGTTCCTAATGACCAAATACAGAACAACATGAGCCACAAAATAAATAATCACTGTACTGGATTTTAACTGATAAAAAAATAAGTAAATATCCATGAATCCATATTAATACACATAAATAACCAAAATAAGTGAATGGGAAGGGACAGTTCTTTCTTAGAGAAGATTCCATTTATTTATTATTGACCATAATAATTTATTATTGAGAAAAAGGGAAAAAAGAAAATCATCACTTCTGCAGATAAGATTCACTGAAAGACACTAAAATTTGAAGGCTAAAGTTTGAAGAGAAGCAGGATATGCAAAATAAAATCATCTCGCCCAAGATATTTATCAACTATAAAGGAAAAGACAGTAGCTTTACAAAGGAAACCTTCGTAAAGGGATCAAAATTAACATCACCAGTGATGAGATTCATTAACATCGGAGAAATCTGACATGATGCGTTAAGAAAGACACAGTATCATTTCTGTGATATTCATGCCCAAAATGCCTAAGTTCCTTCCAATCATGAGAAAACAGGACAGACACCCAAACTGAGAGATATTCTAAAAAATTAATGCCTAGTATTCTTTAATAGACACTGAGAAATTGAAGAACTCTCACACACTGGAGGAAACAAGGGAAAAGTAACAACCAAATGCAATGGAGGGTCCCAGAACAGCAAAAGAACACTAATGGGGAAAACAGATGAGATTCGGGTAAGATCTGTAGTCTAGTACTAGCATTGTGCCCAAGGTTAAGGTCCTGCTTTTGATCACTGAACTAGTAGTGAGATGAAGGGCATAAGGGAATTCTATATTATTTTTTCAATTTTTTTCTTTGTCTATAATAAGTTAAAGTGTTTAAAACATAGCAGTAAGGAACAAAATGCTGTACACAATGTAAGGGGAGGAGGTTTTGCTATAAAACCGATAATGTTTTTCTCTCTTGTATTAATTACATACACAAAATACTATCAACCACCCCAATCAACACAAATACAAGAACAGAAGTACAAGAACAATAGCTAAGATTCACTGAACAGCCTCCTAAGTACCAGCAGCTAGCTGTGTAAACCTCACAACAAATCCTCAAAAAAGACAGTATCATCAACAACATACAGGAGAGGGAACAAAGAGGTCACATAACTTGTCCAAGGAAGCAAATAAAAATCTAGGAGCTGGCATTCAAGTTCAGCAGACCAAAGCCCTGACGCATAACCTGTAGACAATTCTACCACCCAAATTCAAACATGCATACAGCTAATCTGAAACTCAGGAGACCAAAGCCCTGACACATAACTAGGACATAATTCTATCACGGAATTCAAACAAGTATGCAGCTAATGTCTTGTAGTGGAGCTAAAAGAAACAAAATTTCCATAAAAATAAACAATCTGTCCATGAAGCTGCCACCTCAATACACCATGTGATTCAGAATTCTACTGCATGCATGGACTGCTAAGAGGAGAAGTAATGCTGACATCAAGAGGCAGTGAGGGGCTGGGCCTCACACCAGTGGTAGAGCTCTCGCCTAGCACATGTGAGGCCTTGGGTTTGATCCTTAGCACCACATAAAAATAAATAAAACAAAGTATTGTGTCCATCTACAACTAAAGAATATCTTTAAAAAAAAGGGGGGGGGGTGGCAATGGATGCATTGAAGGGAGATCACCAAACCAGAGGCTTAATTCCACCTTGCTTCTATATGCTATTTAAGGATCACCAAATCTGGTCTTCTAGTTAATGAATGGAATTAGGAAGAACTCCACCAAAAACACCATTAACAAAAGTGGGCTAAGAAAAGCCTGTTTTCATGGTCCATTGTTTTGTTAAGACTCTAGCAAAAAATATCATCAAGCTTCCAAATATAGTTTGTAGGATTTTAAAACTGGTGTTTACTGCTTAGGTATGTTGTACTTTTCCAAGGAAAGTTACTATATAAATTTGGCAAAAGAGAGGGGAAAAAATGCTCCCTTTACCTTTGGTTCCTTAGCCTTTCCGATTTTCCTAGGCCATAACTCAAACTCAGCTTCACAATAAGCTGAAAACAGTGACTGTCTCAGAGAAGGGGAACTGAGTGGCTAGGAGAAAAGGGAAGAGCCATCCACAGAAAGCATAGCAGACATTTGGACCAATAATATAATCACTAACCAACAAAGCTTAGGAGATTCACTTTTCACCATTTATTACTTTGTACTTTTCAAATTTTGTACCATGTATTTCCTATCCAAACTAAGTACTTACAATGAAATAAAATTCCTGAAAATAATTAAATTCAAATGTACATGCACTTGGGGCCAGTAACTCCAAATCTACTGTATTTATCCTGTATATACATATACACACACACCTATGTGTACAAAATGAAATATATGCCAAATTGATCCATTGCATGATTGTAATAATACCTAAATGTCCATCAACTGGGGATTGGTAAAATAAATTAGGTGCACATAATAGAACCTAGGAAACTGAAGAAGGTACATTTAGTGAAAAAAGACCAGGTGGTGCACTAAAACATGTACACGTGCTACTATTCGTGTTTTTAAAGGGAGAATATATATATGTATATATATACATATATGAATGAATATTCATATTCATTTCTCTGTAAATGCATATGAAATCCCTACTCAAGAAACTGATAAAATTGGTTGCATCTGCATAAAAGAAATGAGTATCAGAATATAGGGCACTAGGGAAATCTTTTTTTATATATCCTTTCAGGCTTTTTTGATTTTTAAATCATGCAAACCTATTAAATATTCCAAAAAAATGAAAATATTAAAACAAATCTTGTGAGTGTAGTGTCGCATTGCCCAGTCTGAATCCTCAGCCCTTACTCCCTTTCTCTCCCGGCCGTTCTCTCCTAGGACTCAGCCCCTCAGCAGGCCCTCTCTGTTCCCTAGCAGCTAAGCTTGCGGGGAGAAATGACCAGAACACTGTGTGTATTGTATTCTTCCAAATATCTGCTACTCATTCCTTGGGAGGGTCACACCCATAGCTGCCCTGTTGCTATCAGGCCTGGCTGTGCAACTTGCTTTGACCCATGAAATGTGAGCAGGAGGGCCACTCCTGTCAGAGGTTTCAGAAGACATCTCATGACGGTGCCTTGTAACACAACAAGATCAACAAGTCCTACCTAAGAGCTGTGCCATCAGTCGGGGTACCAGGGACAACACAACAGTTCAACGCCAAGATGAGCACACAGTATGAGCAAGAAATAAACCTCTGTGTCTTTAAGCTGCTCAGATTTTCAGGTTCTCTGTTACCATAACATAATTTATGCTGACAAAATAACAATATAGACTAATTTCAAAACAGGCTAAAATTACTAGATCTCAAATGGCCTTTTATGTCTCTTCTATATTCCCCAACCTCTCTGCAATGTCCTCATCTATAAAAAGGGGATAATAATAGTTGCTACATCATCAAGGATTAAATAGGCAAATATCTGTAAACTGCTCACAACATTTGTACTGTAGCACTATTATTATAACAAATACTTTTTTATTATTACTAAAGACCTCTCAGAAATTTAATCTGGCCCTTCCCCCATCTCTCTAAGAAACAAGTAACTTGCTGAGCTCCTGATGCACACACCTCTGCTCCAAGGTCACCATCGCGTCTGCTGTCTGCATCTCAAACTGTCCTTTCTGTATTTAAGTCATTCCCCTCAACCTACCTTTCCCAGCTGCACATAAGATTGCCTGGGAAACTTTTAAAAAGCCTATGTCTAGGCTGGGGATACAGCTCAGTTGGTGGAGTGCTTGCCTTGCATGCACAAGGCCCTGCCAGGGTTCAATCCCCAGCACCACAAAAATAAAAACAAAACAAAAAGCCTGTATCTAGGCCCCATCCTAAACCCATTATTCAGAATGGGGTGGGACAGCAGAGCAGAAAACGAACCACAGAGACACTGACAAGCCCACAAGTCTGGACCAAGCAGTCGGTCACACATTCAAAATTGCAAAAGGATGTTCACTGGCTTTCCCCAAACCTCTCCCAGCTGTAAAACCCTACCAGAGCTGCTGTTTCTGCTTCTTGCCTTCCCTGTGAACTTCCCTTCTCTTCCTCTTCCTCCCACCCCACTCCCCAGGTCTGGCTCCCCCAAGATGAAGAAGCCAGGACTGAATCAGGGCTCCTGCTCCCTGGCCACTCTCTAGGTGCCCACCTACCTCCTGAGGCCTCCCTCCTCTGCTTTCTGACCACAGGTTCTACTGATTCCTTCGCCATCTCCTCCAGGCCACCTGTCTCCTTTCTGCTCCTGCCCTAAATGTTAGTGCTCCCGGGGCTTTGTCTTTGATTCTTTCTTCAACTCTTTCTGTTCTCTTTCATTCCTGCAAGCATCAGGATGTTTTATCAATATGTGGATGATCTGCAGTTCCACATCCTTTGTGTCTGACCTCTGCCAAGTTTCAAACTTCCAATCAAACTTTCCTGCTAATAATGTCATCAAAGATCATCGATGATGTAAGAAAAACTGGGTCTGTTTAAAATGAACTCATCAGTTTTCCCCAAAACCAATCCCCTCTCTTGCTTTTCCACCTCATTTAACACTACCACTATTCCCAAGCAGCAAGGCTTGGTAGTCCACTTCTGTTCCTTCCCTTTGTCATCACAACTATCCACCAGTTTCTAATGACGAGAGCACCTAACTCTAAAACTGCGCTCATTCCTATTCCCCTAGCATCCCACTACCATGCTTGGACAAAAGCTCCAACAACCCCAGTGCAATAGCCCTTGGTGGTTTGCCTCCTCTGGCCTCTCAGTCATCTTGTGTCTGAATTTTTAAAATGTTCCTATAGTTCTGTTCATTATGTTCCTAAGACCTACAAGGACATGACTTTGAAACACTGATAGACGCTCTTTACTAAAGCTGAACATGATCCGTTATGGCTACTCTACATAAACCAACAGAAACATGCACATGTTTTAACAAAAACAAGCTGCAGTGGGCTTACCAGAGCACTGGTCATTACAATTAAAAACTGGAAACAACCTGACTGAAAATCAACAGTAGGAAGGATAAATCAACCACAGAACACTCATACAGTAGACTATTACACTGTGGGATCAGCAAGCATTTTCTATAAAGGGTCACATAACACATTTTTAGGCTCTGAAGGTCTTAGGGTCCCCATAGAAACTGCTCAACTCTGTACTATAGCATGAAAGAAGCCTCGGGAATACCTCAACAAGTATGGCTCTGTGTCAATAAAGTTTTATTTACAAAAACAAGCCCTGGGCTATGGATCGCTGACACCAGCTATGCAGCAACAAGAATGAACAAACTGGAAATCCACTCAAAAACGGAAGAATCTCACGTGTATTGTCGGGGTTTCCAGGACCCCCAGCCTTGGGCACGGTCAAGATGGCGCCTGACGCTGAGCCAAAAGCGGCCAGCTATACAGTAAACAACCAGCGAATTCCAATGATTGGCTAGTTAACGATGTGATTAGAGCATGCCCCCCTCGTGTACCTATTCTATGCCTGCAGCTGTCCGCAGTTTACCTCGTGTGCCCCCCCCGATTGGTTAAAGTGTATATAAGCCTGGTGGGTGGGAGAGTAAGGGTGCAGAAGAAGCTGAGGGCGGAAGAAGCTGAGGGCAGAAGAAGCTGAGGGCGGAAGAAGCTGGGAGTGCGCAGAAGCTGAGAGAAGAAGCTGAGAGAAGAAGCTGAGAGAAGAAGCTGAGAGAAGAGAAGCTGGGAGTGCGCGGAAGCTGGGAGTAAGAGAAGTGTAGGAGAGGGATTGTGCATAATAAACTTCCAAAGCTTCAGACGTTTGTCGTGTCTCTCTCTGCGGCCAGAGGGAACGCGATAACTGGTGCCGAAACCCGGGAAGATGAAAACCTTATAAAGAAAACAAGGTAAGATATCTAAAAAAAATTTTTTTATTTTATTTTATGTAAGTTAAACCGGTTATAAAATAGTTAAAAGGTATCGGGATACGCCATCAGCGGTCCTGACGCGTGGAACGCGGTCCAATTAAAGTGAAAGTAGAAACACGTTTGAAGCGGTCCAATCAGGGTATAGGCAGTACATGAAAAGCCGCTATAAAAATTCTAATGCACACTTGATAGTTTTCCTTTCAGTAATCTCGTTGCTCCTGGCAGCTAGGCCACTGTTTATTGTAACTGCCATAACTAAAGCTATTCAAATTAGTAACAATGGGGTCTGAAACGTCTAAATTCAGAATGCAGCAACCCCTCAGGGAGCTATTAAAAAACCATGGGACGCCATTAAAGGAAAAACAGCTAGAGCATTTCTCGATACTATGGAAAGGTTTCCCCTTGGTTTTTGGATGAGGGCTTTTTGAATACCCTACAGTAGAAACACTGGGGAAGAACTAGAAAATAAGGAGACCACTGTATGATCATATGTTCAAACCCTAGTAGAAATAAGTCCAGGGTTTATAGAAGAAAAGCTGCTCAGTGTGCCACAAGGGGGATCTTCATGAACAGGATCTAATAATAACAGAAAAGAACTCTTAAAGAGAATAAAGTGAGGAAAAATTGAGTGGTGGTGACCTAGAAAATAATTGCTCAAAAAATTTAAGAACAAGGGAAAAAAGGAACTAAGTCTAACATAAAGAACCCCCAAAAAGAAATAACCAAGTGGTAGTGAAAACTTAAGAACAAGGGGAAAAGGTAGGAGAAACCTAAGCCTAATAAAAAGAGCTTCAAAATTTGTAGAACCTGCCCGTATTTGAGGAGCAAATGGAGATACCATCAACCATTAGAAAAACTTTAAAGAGGCAGTTAAGACTATTTGGAAACAGGTATGCAGAGCAGTGTTATCTGGAGGACAATGTCTAATTGGAGAGCTCAGTGGCAAGAAATAGCTGTTGAAACTGCTTGCAGAAACATAGTGGCAAGGTTTCCCGATAGAAATGTTAATAGGAGAAGGTCAATACGCTTCAATAGATGCACAAAATCAGCAGCAAGGAGATAATGCCCTAACAAAAGATAAGAGATAACTATAGTAAAATCTGTTACACCTTATGCCCCAGGACTTTGCCCAAGGCGCAGAAGGGAAACACGTTGGGCTAACGAGTGCAAATTGGTTACTGTTGAGGGAAAGCAGCATGCAAGTGATGCTGCTCCTCCTCGCAATGGCGAGCCTGAGCCTTCCTCCAATAACAAAAACTCAGACGGAAAGGCAAACCCGGAACCTATGGGCCATTGTTAGCCTGGCCATATTTTTTACTTCTAACTAACACATTTTTTATCCTTTCTTTTCTTGCTTTTCACCGATTCCTCTACAAGCCTGTCAATTCTACTGATGATTTTTCAGGTCGTGCTGCTTTTGGTGACAAGGATATCTCTAGCCTTTCTTTGCTTTAACAGGAGGAATTTCTGCACTTTGCCGTTGGAATCATACTACAAATCAGATCCAGAGTAGAGCAACTCGTTCTGCTGACCCTAGCTGTGATATTGCTTTTCCTCCCACGTCAGCTTGTGTATTTCCTCCCTTTTATGTTTCTACCAACTAACATTTCTAATAACACCTCTTAACTGTTCACTAACCGTGTGCTATCTCTCACAATGCTGGAATGGTTCTTTTGCCACCCGTGCAATTTGCACATTTCTATCTTCCTACCAGTCCTAGTTTCTGTTGCAGATGTAGAATTGCCAGTGCTATTGTCGAGAAGCAGGAGAGGCTTTGACATTGCAACAGCCGTGATCATTGTCATCACAGTCCTTGCAGTAGCAGCATTGACACAACCATAACAACGATCATTTGGCTGAGAATGCAGCTGCAGCCTTGCAGACCATAGAGACTCTATCAGAGAGTGGACTCATTATAAGAACAAGTGGATACCTTGCAAGAACTTTTGGGACTGGGATGCGTTTATTCCCTGAGAGCTGTTTTGTGTTGCCCATATTGTAACACTACTGGGATGTATATTGTTTCTGTATTCAATATGGCTATATGGTTTTTCTTCTGTTTATAGATTTGTCAAACAGCGGGCAGGCTTAGGAGCTATGGTGGTACTCCTCTGCCTTGGCCTCCTTCTCTTCATTCGTTTTGGCATGCATCTACAAGCTAGCCAATAGAGAGATCAAATTATCTTTCATCAGGCCATGACCGCCCTAAAGGCCGACAGCCCCCCATTAGTATGGCTCTTGATGCTGGACCGGTAGTCAAAGACGGGTAATGAAGGAGGTGGCTGTGTACCAACCTAAGACAGGAGCTGCAGCATGCTCTGCAGGCTCTGATGACGGGTAAGGACATATGCTGACCACTCAACCTAAGACAGACACAGTCCCGAGCCTTAGTTTAATAATAAAGAAGGGGGATCTGTCGGGGTTTCCAGGACCCCCAGCCTTGGGCACGGTCAAGATGGCGCCTGACGCTGAGCCAAAAGCGGCCAGCTATACAGTAAACAACCAGCGAATTCCAATGATTGGCTAGTTAACGATGTGATTAGAGCATGCCCCCCTCGTGTACCTATTCTATGCCTGCAGCTGTCCGCGGTTTACCTCGTGTGCCCCCCCGATTGGTTAAAGTGTATATAAGCCTGGTGGGTGGGAGAGTAAGGGTGCAGAAGAAGCTGAGGGCGGAAGAAGCTGAGGGCAGAAGAAGCTGAGGGCGGAAGAAGCTGGGAGTGCACAGAAGCTGAGAGAAGAAGCTGAGAGAAGAAGCTGAGAGAAGAAGCTGAGAGAAGAGAAGCTGGGAGTGCGCGGAAGCTGGGAGTAAGAGAAGTGTAGGAGAGGGATTGTGCATAATAAACTTCCAAAGCTTCAGACGTTTGTCGTGTCTCTCTCTGCGGCCAGAGGGAACGCGATAACTGGTGCCGAAACCCGGGAAGATGAAAACCTTATAAAGAAAACAAGGTAAGATATCTAAAAAAAATTTTTTTATTTTATTTTATGTAAGTTAAACCGGTTATAAAATAGTTAAAAGGTATCGGGATACGCCATCAGCGGTCCTGACGCGTGGAACGCGGTCCAATTAAAGTGAAAGTAGAAACACGTTTGAAGCGGTCCAATCAGGGTATAGGCAGTACATGAAAAGCCGCTATAAAAATTCTAATGCACACTTGATAGTTTTCCTTTCAGTAATCTCGTTGCTCCTGGCAGCTAGGCCACTGTTTATTGTAACTGCCATAACTAAAGCTATTCAAATTAGTAACAATGGGGTCTGAAACGTCTAAATTCAGAATGCAGCAACCCCTCAGGGAGCTATTAAAAAACCATGGGACGCCATTAAAGGAAAAACAGCTAGAGCATTTCTCGATACTATGGAAAGGTTTCCCCTTGGTTTTTGGATGAGGGCTTTTTGAATACCCTACAGTAGAAACACTGGGGAAGAACTAGAAAATAAGGAGACCACTGTATGATCATATGTTCAAACCCTAGTAGAAATAAGTCCAGGGTTTATAGAAGAAAAGCTGCTCAGTGTGCCACAAGGGGGATCTTCATGAACAGGATCTAATAATAACAGAAAAGAACTCTTAAAGAGAATAAAGTGAGGAAAAATTGAGTGGTGGTGACCTAGAAAATAATTGCTCAAAAAATTTAAGAACAAGGGAAAAAAGGAACTAAGTCTAACATAAAGAACCCCCAAAAAGAAATAACCAAGTGGTAGTGAAAACTTAAGAACAAGGGGAAAAGGTAGGAGAAACCTAAGCCTAATAAAAAGAGCTTCAAAATTTGTAGAACCTGCCCGTATTTGAGGAGCAAATGGAGATACCATCAACCATTAGAAAAACTTTAAAGAGGCAGTTAAGACTATTTGGAAACAGGTATGCAGAGCAGTGTTATCTGGAGGACAATGTCTAATTGGAGAGCTCAGTGGCAAGAAATAGCTGTTGAAACTGCTTGCAGAAACATAGTGGCAAGGTTTCCCGATAGAAATGTTAATAGGAGAAGGTCAATACGCTTCAATAGATGCACAAAATCAGCAGCAAGGAGATAATGCCCTAACAAAAGATAAGAGATAACTATAGTAAAATCTGTTACACCTTATGCCCCAGGACTTTGCCCAAGGCGCAGAAGGGAAACACGTTGGGCTAACGAGTGCAAATTGGTTACTGTTGAGGGAAAGCAGCATGCAAGTGATGCTGCTCCTCCTCGCAATGGCGAGCCTGAGCCTTCCTCCAATAACAAAAACTCAGACGGAAAGGCAAACCCGGAACCTATGGGCCATTGTTAGCCTGGCCATATTTTTTACTTCTAACTAACACATTTTTTATCCTTTCTTTTCTTGCTTTTCACCGATTCCTCTACAAGCCTGTCAATTCTACTGATGATTTTTCAGGTCGTGCTGCTTTTGGTGACAAGGATATCTCTAGCCTTTCTTTGCTTTAACAGGAGGAATTTCTGCACTTTGCCGTTGGAATCATACTACAAATCAGATCCAGAGTAGAGCAACTCGTTCTGCTGACCCTAGCTGTGATATTGCTTTTCCTCCCACGTCAGCTTGTGTATTTCCTCCCTTTTATGTTTCTACCAACTAACATTTCTAATAACACCTCTTAACTGTTCACTAACCGTGTGCTATCTCTCACAATGCTGGAATGGTTCTTTTGCCACCCGTGCAATTTGCACATTTCTATCTTCCTACCAGTCCTAGTTTCTGTTGCAGATGTAGAATTGCCAGTGCTATTGTCGAGAAGCAGGAGAGGCTTTGACATTGCAACAGCCGTGATCATTGTCATCACAGTCCTTGCAGTAGCAGCATTGACACAACCATAACAACGATCATTTGGCTGAGAATGCAGCTGCAGTCTTGCAGACCATAGAGACTCTATCAGAGAGTGGACTCATTATAAGAACAAGTGGATACCTTGCAAGAACTTTTGGGACTGGGATGCGTTTATTCCCTGAGAGCTGTTTTGTGTTGCCCATATTGTAACACTACTGGGATGTATATTGTTTCTGTATTCAATATGGCTATATGGTTTTTCTTCTGTTTATAGATTTGTCAAACAGCGGGCAGGCTTAGGAGCTATGGTGGTACTCCTCTGCCTTGGCCTCCTTCTCTTCATTCGTTTTGGCATGCATCTACAAGCTAGCCAATAGAGAGATCAAATTATCTTTCATCAGGCCATGACCGCCCTAAAGGCCGACAGCCCCCCATTAGTATGGCTCTTGATGCTGGACCGGTAGTCAAAGACGGGTAATGAAGGAGGTGGCTGTGTACCAACCTAAGACAGGAGCTGCAGCATGCTCTGCAGGCTCTGATGACGGGTAAGGACATATGCTGACCACTCAACCTAAGACAGACACAGTCCCGAGCCTTAGTTTAATAATAAAGAAGGGGGATCTGTCGGGGTTTCCAGGACCCCCAGCCTTGGGCACGGTCAAGATGGCGCCTGACGCTGAGCCAAAAGCGGCCAGCTATACAGTAAACAACCAGCGAATTCCAATGATTGGCTAGTTAACGATGTGATTAGAGCATGCCCCCCTCGTGTACCTATTCTATGCCTGCAGCTGTCCGCGGTTTACCTCGTGTGCCCCCCCCGATTGGTTAAAGTGTATATAAGCCTGGTGGGTGGGAGAGTAAGGGTGCGGAAGAAGCTGAGGGCGGAAGAAGCTGAGGGCAGAAGAAGCTGAGGGCGGAAGAAGCTGGGAGTGCGCAGAAGCTGAGAGAAGAAGCTGAGAGAAGAAGCTGAGAGAAGAAGCTGAGAGAAGAAGCTGAGAGAAGCTGAGAGAAGAAGCTGAGAGAAGAAGCTGAGAGAAGAAGCTGAGAGAAGAAGCTGAGAGAAGAGAAGCTGGGAGTGCGCGGAAGCTGGGAGTAAGAGAAGTGTAGGAGAGGGACTGTGCATAATAAACTTCCAAAGCTTCAGACGTTTGTCGTGTCTCTTTCTGCGGCCAGAGGGAGCGCGATAGTGTATAATGTTGGACAAAAGATCTACTTTCTAATATTCAGAAACAGGCCAAACTAATCTGCAGTGGCAGAAACCAGGAGAAGAGTTACCCTTGTATGCATGTTTGAAGGGGTGGAGAGAGGGATCAGGCAGCAACTAGAGGAGGACACAAGAGGGCTGCTGGGGTTCTGCTGATGTTGTATGTCTTAATCTAGGAACTGAAACACAAGTCTATTCCCTTATAAAAATGTATCGAGTGATACAATTATGATATAGTACTTTCCTACATATCTTTTATACTTTAATAAAAATTTATCAAAAGAAAGGAAAGATAGCCAGGCATGGTGAAGCATATCAGTAATCCTGGAGACCCAGAAGGCTGAGGCAGGAGGATCACAAGCTTAAGGACAGCCTCAGCAATTTGGTGAGACCCTATCTCAAAATAAAAAGGGCTGGGGATGCAGCTCAGTGGTAGTTATCTCCAGTACTACATACACACACACAAAGGAAGGAAACAATAGTCAAGACTCTCAGCACTGGTCACTTAATTGCCACTTGTCACCAGTCAGGTCAAGGTTCTTAAGACACATACTGACCTCACTCTACACTACTCCACACTTATTCACTGGGTTAGAATATCTCCCCACTTCTCTCCCACCAATTGTTCAAGGGATAGTTCAAATTCCATTTCCTTTACAAGGTCTTTCCAGATCCTTCTTTCCAATCCTATCCACACCAAATACTAATTTTCCTGGTAAGACATGTTTCTTCCACAGCACTGCTAGAATAATTGGCTAGAATAGCCAATTTTTACTTACAGTAAAATTGTACTCCTTCAACTCTACCTCTTCAACTTGTAGTTATTTGAAGACAAAAACTATGTATTACATATCATTGAATAAGACCCCATTGATCTTTTCAGAAAATGGCTGCTTTATTATTATTTTAGAATTATAATAAATTGAAGACAACTGTTAACTTTAGTACTAACCAAAGAAATGATAAACTCTAAAAGTATACTAAAAAATACCTGAAGTGAGTATTCCTTAACTGAGAGGTAAATATTTCCTGGGAGACCTTAAAATGCAAATGATATTAAAGACATTCTTAAATTGCTTCCAAGTAAATCTGTGGAAAGACATATCAAACATGTACTCACCTGAGGAATCTGTGTGCTTTTCCCACATCCTGTTTCTCCAACAATCACCACTGTCTGGTAGTTTTCTATCAAGTATAAAATATGATTCCTAAGCTGAAAAAGAATAACTATACATTGTAAATAGCCACGTTATCTCAAAAGACCTAAGCAAAAATATTTAAACACTGTGAAATGAGCTGTTTTCAAAGTAAAGTAAATCTTAAAAAGGATTATCAAAATGTATTTCCAACTCCCAGGTACCATTAGTGTCAGCATGAGCTGACACAGCTGCAAGTGTAATACTTATCAAAATAGAAAACGTGCCAACTCTTTATCTCAGATTTTCCCTTATTGCTGACATACTAACACATGTACACAAAGATGCATTTAACAGACTAGCTCACTGCAGAACTGTTTATAACAGCCAAAAATCCAAACGGTTTAATGTTCATCAACAGGTGTTTGATCAGTTATGAAACACACCTATAAGGAAATAATTCAGTTGTTAAAAAGAATAAGTCTCTATTTGTACTAAAACAGAACAACCTGCAGAATACATTAAGGAAAGAAAGCAAAGTATAGAACAGTGTGAATAATATACTAGTATTTGTATTTGTAAAGAAAGGATAAATTCAAATATACTTACATATTTATATGTAGACTTTCTCTGGGAAAAAAAATGAAACAAAAAACTAAACAGTTTGGCCTCTAGGGAAGGCAAAAAGATGAGGAACAGGATGCGAGGGAGATTTCAGAATTCTGTATGACACACATGTGCTGTCTAACTAAAAAGGTTTTACAGATACGGGGGAAAAAAACAAGTTCTTATCTATGATTTCAAAAAATAAAAAAATAAAGTGCATTGCTTGTTGTAGCAAAAAAGAAAGTTTTTTTTTTTATTTATTAATGGGTAAAAAGTCCCAGAAAAAGGGCTAGGGACATAGCTTGACTAGTATGTGTATGGTTCAATCCCTTGTACTAAAAAATAAAAAAAGAAAAAGAAAGAAAGAAAGAAAAAGGAAAAAATATAAATAATATGCTTTTACCTCTCCCTCTAAGTCCAAGTTCACAACAAAGCATTCACAAGTTACATTTATATTTCAACATATGTATTTCTTTTACTTTGTGTGAGCAGAAACACTGATTTTACCATTAAAAAGCCACAACCATTCCAACACCCTCTCTCTTTGGCCTCAGAAGGTATTTCTATACACAGCTGATACAGACACAGTGATGGACTGGAAGCCGATGAAGGGATTCCAGAAATACCTGGCTTGGAATGGAGGAAAATCCGCTTCCCTCTCTGACGGATGCTCAGTTCACTGTCGCCACACCAACAAGGTGCTTGGTAAGGACGAGGAGAGCTGGGATGCTGCCAGTTTCTAGCTAGCAAATAAGGCGGTGGCTACTTCCAGCCTTTGAATTTGGCATTATTTGGGATCTAGGTATGTAATCCTCAAGTCTTAATGTGAAAATCTTCTAGGACATTTGTTTAAAATGAAGATTCCAGGGGGAAGGAAAGATGGTAGCATAAGACAAACATCATCACCCTGTGTACATGTGTAATTACATAAACGGTGTGACTCTACAGCATGTAGAAACCAGAGAAATGAAGAGCTGTACTCCATTTGTGTACAATGAATCAAAATGCATTCTGCTGTCGTGTATAACTAAATAGAACTAACAATAAAAAATAAATAAATAAAATAATAAAGATTCCTCATCCTATCACAGGGTTTCAGTAGGGCTGGGTGGGGTCAGAAATCTGTACTTATGCATGCACCCAAAGGAGATTCTGCTGCAGGTGGTCTAAGGACTTTTGGTAGATGTTTCTTCTTGGACTTTGTGTTTCCTTTCATGTTGGGTGGGGAAAAAAGAAAGATTTGGGTGCTTTACAGTTATTTTATAAATGGTAAATTCAAATGAACCTATGTACAGATAGGTGGATGAACAGTAAAGGAAAATTTGAAAGACAATTTGAATACAGACAGAGCAACAGACAAGGCATTCTAGGAAACACAAATGACAAAAGCCAAGGCAAGATGGAAATAAACTATGCAAAGTCTATTAGAGAGGGCTATGAAAAGCTCAGGTCTGATTTGGAAATGAGCTGGGAGAGGTGGTTAGGGCTTCATTGTGAAGACTTAATGCAGAGCTGAAGGATCTGAACTATACCAGGAGGCAGTATGGGCTGCAATCATTTTGAGAAAATTGACAACAGCATACAAAACTGATCTGGATGCGAAGAAACTGAAGGAAATGATTCCAGCTTCATGGGCTACAGGCTTAAGGGGTCATAGCAGAATTACAGACAAAAAGCGTCCGGTGTGTGACATTTGAGAGATGACAACAAGGTTTCTGGTCTAGAGACTGGAAGAAAGTCAGTAATACCACCAGGCTCAGTGAAACCAAGGAGAGCTAGTAAGTAGGACTGAGTTTCAGAAATGGGGAGCTGGGTTGGCTACAGTGGTGCACACCTATCATCCCAGCAGTTCCAGAGGCTAAGGCAGGAGGATTGCAAGTTCAAACCCAGCCTCCACAACTTAGCAAGACCCTGTCTCTAAATAAAATATAAAATGGGCAGGAGATGTGGCTCCGGGGTTAAGCGGTTAAGAACCCCTGGGTTCAATCTCAGGTGCAGGAAGGAAGGGAGCTGGCAGGAATAAAAGAACAAGAACAACTTTGCTCAGCAGTGTCTGGGACCCCAAGAGAACACCAGCCAACAGAAGGCAGCCAAGACAAGCCAGCTGTGGTGGCACACTCCTGTAATCCCAGCAACTCAGGAGGCTGAGGCAGGAGGATCGAAGTTCATTTTAATCCTATCAATACAGCTCAACTTGTTTTCACTGTTTTAACATTTTTACATTTATTTTATCTTATATGACAGCAAATGAAAAACAGCCAAGAAAAAGCCAAAATGTGAGTACCCAGAAAAGAGTAATTTCCTTGCACTGGAGCATTTACTACATATCAGGCCTTTTGCCAAACACTCTGCCTGGATCATCTCATGGTCACTGTAACAACCCTATGAGGTGGGTGCCACCATTCGCCCTGCATCATAGGTAAGGAAATGGAAGCTCAACAAGGTGAAGCATGGTCACACAGCACACAAATGGTGAAGCTTCAAGTCTGCCTCCAGAGTCTAGAGACTTCACTGTGGATCAAAACCAGTGACCCTCCACGGAGAAGAAGCAACAGTGAACCTATCATCTCATTTCCTGAGGGTCAAAATCATTAACTTTCACATGTAATGGTTCAAGTTAGTCATCTAGGAAGAAACCCTGAGACTGTCAGTTCATAAGTAACTAAAATGTTTGGGGCCACATAAAGTCCAATGCAGGCAACTCTGGTAAAGTAAGAAGGCTGCAGTTTCATATCCATTTGGAGAAAGTATATATTAAAAGAAGAGGAATTACCAGCACAGTCTGGACAAAAGGACTTGTTTAAAGGAATACATCTTTAAAAAGAAGCAAAACTTGGTGTGTTAAAGCTGGGTACACAGATATTCACTGAGCTATTCTGCCTGCTTTTTTGGGTTTGAAATCATCCATGATTGAAAGCAATGAAGGGGAAAAGGAACAACTGTCCAATTCTTTCCATCTCAAGGACTTTCAAGAGTTATACAATTAGCTCACACACATGTTTTAGAAATGTTCCCTTAGGACCTGGGTTCCTCTAGCTCACTATGTTCAAAGAACACTAAGAGTAAGGGCACACTGTCTTTTGGTGCCAAGGATAAAGCTTCAGCAGACCCCAAAGCAGCCCAGACTTGCCATACCTTGAACACGGGCAGCTTCTGCCTCTGCTGCTCTATGGAAAGGGCGGCGTACGGGTTATAAACAATGGTTGTCCCAGAGTTTTCAGTGACACTTTGTCTCTCTTCAGAGATGCTGACACCTGGCCCCTCTGTACCTGCAGCAGAAATGTTTCATCAGATTCTCTGATACAGTGAACAAAAAAGGACATAATTTTTAATTTTTCAAAGACCAAGATATCCATTTGGAGAAACAACATATTGATAGAAGAGGAATTACCACACAGTCTAGACAAGAAGCAATGCTTTTTTATCTCAAACTAGTATTAAACATTAAGTTTCGGAAAGTTTAAAATAAATAAATCAATAAAGCTAGGAAAGTACCTATCAGAACACAAAAATCTTCCCAGAAAGCTTCACTGCAGTATCAAAAACAAAAGAGATGACAATCCCACTGGGCTCCCATGCCACCTACAACTGTGTACTATCAAATACTGAGCAGAAGTAAAAGAAACCCAGCGAGAATTCACTGAGGCCACAGACAAATCCTGTTACTGTGAGATGGCAACAAGACTCAGGGATGACTTGAAGTCTGCCATGCTTTTCTCCTCCTTATCTCTGCACCTCTTGACAAGTTCCTTGCAGTCCCTGGGGGTGGCTTCTCCACAGGAACTGGAAACAAGACTGCTGACAGGGCCACAGCTCCTGCTCTCACCTCCTCTGCCGATCACTCTCACACACACCCCAGCGAGGGTGGAGGGGGGACCTGCTGTGTGCTGGGCACCGCTTTGAGTGTGGGCAACACAACAGGGAGCAGTGCGGGCGCAGGCCCACCTCGTGGAACTTTCTCTGTTTTGCTTCTTCCTGTAGAATGTAAGTTGGTGCATAAAGTAGTAAAGGGTGCCATGGAGAGAACTAAAGACACAGTAAGAGGGACTGAGCGTCTCAGGGGTGTGCTCTGCGGCAGGCTAAGGGGGCATGTACTGGACCATCAGGGACTTCTCTTCCCAGCTTACACCCAACAGCCACCCATCCACTCACTCACAGCCAATGGAGTGGATGCACTACGTGGCGGCCCCATCAGAACACAGAGTAGGAAGACTGTGGGAAATGCTCTTCCAGAAACACTGAACAGAGCAGATGAAACAAGAGACAGCCAAGGCGCCTTGCTGAGAACAAGGGCACACTGGTGCTCAGCACAGTGAAGAACGGGGAAACAAACCCCATTCTGAAAGCCTAGTGAAGGTACCGTAGACCATTAGTCTGAAAAGTAAAAAGCCTCACGAGAAACATGGGTTCAAATTTTATGATCAGCTTCTGTAACTTTTCACGCTTATTTGTTCGGGGGCCCTAGGATAGAACTGGGAATAGCCAGTCAATGACACAGAGTTCAGAATTCCACCCAACATGAGGAAGACAATTCTAGTAAAGCTGTTCAGCATGCAGTATGTTGCCTTGCAAACCAGTAAAAACCCTATGTTAGTAGTTCAGACCCCTGCTGTGCAGCACCCCACTGGGGGCACCCAAAGGGATAATTACCAAAAACTACCATCTCACAGGTCTTCTGAACTCAGAATCTGTGATGCTATAAGAAAGTACAGGGGCTTTGTGATAAGAACGCTGAACCTAGTGATTTAATTTTAAAATTTTGGGGGGTCCTGAATCCCTTTAATAATCTGATAAAAGCTATGAATTCCCTATTCTGAAAGAATCCACCAGAATACAATTTATCAGAATAGAAAGCACAGGGGTCCATAGTTCTAAAGCTAAGTTCAGAATCACTGCTTGAAATCTCCATCCCCTTTTCATTTACTTCCAGGAACACGGTTTTTATGTTCCAGAGATTCAAGATTGCCAAAAAATCAGATAAGTGGGGCACTACTCTTTTGCTTTTGCCAAAATGTTGACCTTCCTTTCAACAAGATAAAAGATAGAACAGAACCTGGAACAAAGCCTGTGCTCTAAGAAACAAGTTTTCTGTCCTTTTTTTCTCTCATTATTGCTACATCTTAATAACTCCTTGGAATCTTTACCCAATAAAACTATCCAAAGAATACCTTATCTTTGGCAGGGTCTGGTGGTACACACCTGTAATCCCAGCAGCTTGGAAGGCTGGGCATAGGATCACAAGTTCAAAGCCAGTCTCAGAAACAGCAAGGCCCTAACAACTCAGTGAGACCCCATCTCAAATAAAACATAAAAAAGCTGGGGATGTGGCTCAGTGAAGTTAAGTAAGCACCCCTGGGTTCAATCCCCAGAAACAAAAATACAAAAAAAAAAAAAAACTTATCCTCTTCTGCCGTGTTTTTGTCCAGAATTCTCTCCATTTCAAAACATTCTAAACCTTCCTATCCATATCTGGAATATTTTAACCCTGCTCCTGCAAAGCCTTACTCCCTCCCACATCAGGGTTTAATACAGCAGGTCTTCTTCACTATCCCATCCCTCCCTGTCTCTAACCCACAGCCCAGTCCACCTCAGGATATTCTATTATGAACTCTTCTCAAGAATAGTGGTTGTCAATCAATAAAGAGCTTATTTTTTTCTTACAAAAGACTCCGATCAGTCAAACCAGCACATCAGGACTCCCTTGCCTCTGTACACATGCCATGGCCCACTGCAGCTGCTTAAGTTTGCTTTCTTCACTGTGCGTCTACTCTACGCTTCAGGGAATATCAGCTTCGTAACTTTCACAAACCATGAACGCCTTCATTTCTCCACCTATTTAAAAAAGGCCCAATCCAGCATTCCCTTCAACTAGCCCAACTTTTCAAAATTTGACTGGTGACCCATTAGTGAAATATGAAATTGATACAGGGCTCATAGAAGCCTTTTTAAAAGTGAAGCTTGGTAGAGGCCATGTTAAGTATGCACAGGGCCTGGTTTTGATCCCCAGAACAAAAGAAATAAAAGAAACAAACAGGAATTATCAGAGCACATTTCAGAAAGCTGCATTATTTTTGTACAATTTTCAGCTATGTACATGTGCTATATCACAACACAATGTATTTCTTACTGTGAGTCAGGTCAAAAAGTTTCAAAGCTGTTGCTATAAAGTTTCTGTAAGGTTCCCAGACAGCAACCATTAACATCTGTTGAGTAAGCAAATGGAAATGGACAGGCCCTGCTGATCCACATGTGCTAGAAAATTCAGTGAATGTTTTTTCTACAAAAATTTCAGGTACATTATAAAAAGACACTACTAAGGTAGAGATCACAAACTGGTAGCTTAAGGTCCCTAGATATGCTATTGCTAAAATGTTTTAACTTGGTTCATCAAAATGACCATGCAAATATTTTTCATTAAGATTCACATTTGAATCTGGATATTAGGCTACTTTTAAAAAAGAAAAATATCTGGCAACTCTGAGCCCATGTGGTAACAATTAGGTGGCGCCCAGTACAGCTCCTTGCCTCAGCATATGCAAGCTCCAAGGCATACCTGCACCGGGCGTACCTGTGCAGTGTTTGTTCGCTCTAGTGTGCCACAGTCCCCATCGTTCATTATTCCACTAAGCAGCTCCACTCATTTAGATAGTCTGAGAGGGCCCTGTAGCTATCTGAGCCCGGGACTCCTGACCTACAGGATATGTTCATGATTCATTCCAATGTCTAGGCGTATATACAGCTTCAACCACCTCCCTGCAATTTTCACAACCCATTTCATATCTTGCCCTTGTGTCTGCTCATCTGTAAAATAAGAGTACTAACTCCACTACAAAGATATTGTGATTGCTTAATACCGTAAGTGAAGTCAAAGTGACCAGCACAAAGCAAGGGCCCAATGAGTGTGTACTAAAACTACTCCCATCTCAGTTAATGACAGTTTACCTAGACAAGTGGTTCCCAAGTTTAGATACAGGCTAGAATTCCCCTAAGGGTTTAAAAAATACTGCTGCCTGGTTCCTAGCTCTCTGAACTTCTGAGATATGGGGTACAAAAGGACACAGGGATTTTTTAAAGCTTCCCAAGAAATTCCACTCTATGGCAGAATTTGAGAACCACTTACCAGCCCAGAAATCGGAGCCATTAGTGACTTCACCTTCTCCCCTACCTACCTCCAAAACATCTCTCCAGTAGGTCCCTCATCTGAGCTCCCAGGACTGAGGTTTCCAGCACCCTCCTGGATGCTAGTACCACCCTCTCTTAAGAGTTTCCCTAAGGCTGGGGATGTAGCTCAGTGGTAGAGCACTTGTCAAGTGTGCACAAAGCAAAGCCCTAGGTTCGATACCCACTATTTAAAAAAAAAAGTCCCTGCCTCTAGTTTGCTCCTCCATCCATCCACTTGCTACACCACCAGCAACATTACTTTTCTGAAGTAAACCAGATTGTGTAATTCCCTTACTTAAAAAAATTCCCCTGCTTAAAAAGAGAAGTCTTTAACTTGCCAGAGAGATCTTAGACAATGAGACCCCCTCCCTACCTTTGAAGCTGCATCTACTGCCACGTACCAAAAAACACCCTGCCATATAACACCATCACGCTACTACTCAGCTATTTTGGTTTTGCAGGCATTTTTGTGACACAAATTCCACTCTGCCTTTGTTCACACTGCACCCTTTGCCTCCAGTTCTATCTCCCTACCTCTCCAAGAAACATCCCTTAATGTGCATTCCAAAAATACTATCCTCTTTATGATGGGTTTTCCCTCCCTCTTCTTCCATATAATTTTAAAAAGCTACATATCTAATGCTAAGAGCCTTTCAACCTTTCATATATTATTTCATTTAATCCTCACAATTCCACTAGGCCAAATTACAGATAGTAACCGAGACTAAGCACTCACTTAACTTTGTCAAGCCACCAAGTTAGTAACTAGTTGGTCAAGATGGCCACTGCAGTCTTGACTCTTGAGCCCATCTTCTTTAACACCACCTTATTCTGCCTCATTTAAAAATCTCTTCTAACAAGCTTCTAACTTCATATTCAATTGAGAAAGAGGCACATCTTGAGAAAAGAGCCCTGATCATTTCTACTTGTCTCCTGACTATGGGGTTAGAGTTTCAATAAGTGCACACTCAAAGAACTAAATGGAATAAAACTCTTGAGTAATTCCATGTTCTTTAACCAAAACAGTAGTACCCTAGTCTGATTTTCAACAATTCACTCAGTTCTTTATTATACTGAATATTTTGATTTTATTACTAAAATTTTGAATAAACAACATAAAAAGTAACCCATTATTTAATGGGATTTTAGTTTTGGCTGCAAATAAAACTCAAAATGAATAACTGACTGATGCCCTGAAATGCTGAATCATAAAACTACCATTAACAGGCAAACTACAGATCTTATAAAAGAATTAAATACACATCTGGGTTGGGTTTATCTCCCATATCCCATATCATAAACTCCATATCATATATATGGAGTTTCAAACACAAAAACAACCTTTAAAACTTTCCCTATATTACCTTTTCTGTCTCATTTCTTTTTGGTGCAATATACTTTGCACATGCAGACCAGCAAGGGTAATAAGCTGGTAACTGGCATGCCTATAATCCCATCAACGGGGGAGGCTGAGACACGAGGATCACAAGTTAGAGGCCAGCCTGGGCAATTTAGCGAGATCCTGTCTCAAAAATAAAAAATAAAAATGAAAAAGCCTGGGATGCAGCTCAGCAGAGGAGTGACCCTGTGCTCACTATACAGTACCAAAAGAGAAAAAAGAAAGATTTGTGGTTTTTTTTTTTACCTGAAACTAATGGACAAAAAGGAAGTACAATGCATCTAGCATGGTCTGGTATATATAAATTCAATAAAAACCTGATTAGTGAGTGTCAAAACAGAGCATTTTGTGATAATGATTTGTTAGTGTGCAAGAGAGGAAGTGGGTGGTGGTGGTGTTCACTTTCTTGTAAACATTCAGGGTGATATCTGAAGAATATAACTTTCCCTTTTTACGAGCACTTTACATCAAACATGTGTCACGCTCGTTATTCAACCCGAAAGCATAAGGTTATTATTCTGCCCATTTTACAGGTGAAGAGACCAAAGCTCAGAAAGGTTAAGCGTCTTGCTCAAAGTCACTCTGCTACTATAAAGCGTAGGCGAAGATCTGAACCCCAGCAGTCTGCCTCCGTGGCTGGAGCTCCTAAACCCGTAGCAGCACCGCCTGTTCCGCCCCAAAGTAGCCCGAGGGCTGCAGCAAGTCGCGAGTGGGAGTTTTAGGACTCCCCATCCCGCGGGGTGGGCAGGGACAGTAATAAGGAAAACGGGGCTCGAGGAGGCTGAGACTCGAACAAGGTCACACAAAGAGCTTCTGCCCAGCTTGAGGGTGGGCTCCCCAATCCCACCGGTCCACTGTGGGAGCCAGAGTCGCAGAGACCACCCGCACAGAGGCGGTGGTGCCCAGCCCACCCGGGTCAAGCCTAGGAGCAGGTCGGCAGCCCCCAAGGCGCTGGCCGCGGTGCCAAGGCCGAAGTCAGGCCGCCGCCCCTGCCCGGAGTTCTGCCGAGGGCCTTACCGGGTCGCCAGAACTTCACGGGTCCCAAGGGCGCAGCCATGCTGGGGTGAAAGGTCACGAGGAAGGCTCCACCCCGCCGTCGCGCGCGAGTCCCGCACGGCCCAGGGGGCGTGGCCCGCGAAGAACCTCTGCCCAGGCGGATCCAACAGTAGGGTGACCACGCCCCCGTGGCCACGGCCCTCTGGACCACGTGACCTACGGCTCTGCTCCAGCCCCGCCCCGGACCCACGTGACCCCCTGGCTCCGCCATATTGAAGGGAAGGGCGCGTGTCTTGGTTTCTGTTCAGCGCGATGCGCCTGGGTTGCCTGTCATGGGGGCAGAGGATGCACGCCTACGACCCGCGGGCTTTGAGAGAGGACCGCGAGCCTTAGGGCCCTTGCACGCAATGTGTGCACGTGTTTCCAAGATTAACTGAGATTATGCGCTGCCCCAGCTTTCCTGTTTGTTTCAGTCTCATTTCCAAGTCAAAGGATAGTGATCCTAACTACCTCGTGGGTTTGTGGTGCAGTAAACGTTGGGTGTCTACTGTGGCCAGTTACAGCGGTTTCTACCTGTTCGTGAAGTTTAAACCCTAGGCCAGGGGTAGCGGTGGGGTGAACTGTAAGTTTTGAAAGGCTGGATGAACACTAGTGTTTTATTAATATCCTCAAGTAAAACAGTATGAAATGTTATGGAAGTGACAGGAGCAATGCGGGAAAACGGAGTAGGAGGGGTAATTGCGTTATAAGAGAACAGAAATGAAATCATTCCGGGGCATTCACCTGGTGAATTTTCCTGACTCCTATCTGACATTTAATCTTAGTTGTAAGATGAGATTTTTTTTAATTAAAATATTTTTCATTTTTACAGACATTTTGATTCATTGTACACTTAAGCAAGCCAGGAGTGGTGGCATGTGCCTGCGATCTTAGGAGGCTAAAACAGGATCTCAGGTTTGAGGCTAGCCTGGGCAATTTGGCTAATTTACCGAGACCCTTCGTAAAAACAACAAAGGACCAGGCGCAGTGTTAAAATACTTACCTGGCATATGCAAGGCTCTGGATTCAGACCCTACTACTGGGGGAAAGAAAAAAAGTATTAGATGACAACTTGTAACGTACCTAACACAAGGCAAGACTATGCAGGCAATCAATTTTACCTCTCATTACCTCAACTGAGAGCAAATCCATGGGGTGGGGGTGGGGGGGCGGTGGAGTGTATATTATTATCCTAACAGTTCTTCATGACATTGATCCTTCTAAAAGCCTAAATATAGAAGACAAAGTTTATGTATGAATACAGGGAAAGTGAAATAAGTACCTCTTTACTTTTTTTTTAAAAAAAGATCAAGTCTCCCTATGTTGCCAGGGCTAGTCTCTCCTGGGCTCAAGGTATCCTCCAGCCTTAGCTTCCCCAAAAGCTGAGGCTACAGATGTGGGCCACTGGGGCCAGCTTGCTTTCTATATTTTGATAATACTCATGACTTAATATGAAGAAATCTTCCTGTTTACCAAGAGAAAATGGATTGACCATACCCAAATTATTCTATTACAATCTTAAACTGAGATTTTAGTCAACCTTTAGCCTAAATTCCTTTTCTTATAAAAAATTGAGGTCCATAGAGGTTTAAAGGTCTTGATCAGAATCAGTGAGCTAATTTAGTACCAGAGTTAAACTGAAACTAGAACTTAGGCTTTCTAATCCCCAAGCTGGTGTTTCTTCAACACATGGGCCATTTAAAACCACTAGAGCTAAGCTCTCCTAGGTGAGAATCAGTCCATTTGCCTCAGGAAGTTCTCCAAATCCAACTGTCCCCACTGGGTTGTTTTGCTTACACAGCCTTCAATTAGAGAAAACACCTAAGTAATAACCTACATGTTGATGTTGTGATTTAATTGTCACAAATAGGAATAGTTTCAACAGACTCTCAGTCTTCCTAATCAACTATGTTCAGGAAGAATGGTCTAAAATAACTACTCTAAAATTAAAACCATTGTTTCTTAAATTGCATCAAGAATTTATTTAGGCTGGGGCTGTAGTTCAGTGGCAGAGCGCTTGCCTAGCATGTGTGAGGCACTGGGTTTGATCTCACATAAAAATAAACAAAATAAAGGCATTCTGTCCATCTATACAAAAAAAATTTTTTAAGGAATTTATTTAGTTCATTGCCAACACTTCCACAAAAAGTTCATCATTTTGTTACACAGAGGTACATTTTGCAACTTCCAAATGATGACATATTTTCCAGATAAACAATATCCCCCCAAATCATGTTTTTCAGCTACATTATAATTTTTCTGTGGCTATGTTAACACTCTGCTTTGAAATATTTCCAAATCAAGAATACTGACCATGCTTAGGAGATGTAGAATTTAGGGGTTTCATCCCTGTACCAACCAGTTAAGACTTGTATAAATGAACATGATTTAAAAATCCAACCTAGAATCACTTAAAATTGGTTTATATAAACAAAAAAGTCCAAGGGTAGTCTGGCTTGAGACACAGCCACATCAGGACATGTTCCAATCAGGACTCCGATCATATTCTGCACCTTCTGATTCAGGTATGTGGCAACGAGATGGCCATATCAACATCCAACTCCCACATCAAACCTCTTTCCAAAATTCCCAGGCACAAATATCTCTGACTGGTTCTTGTATCCATTCCTGAATCAATCACCAGGGCCAGGGAATATGATTGGCTTAGGCCCAGGTACCAGTTCTACCCCCAGGATCAATTGTGGTCAGCTTTACTAGAGCCACACTGCGAGTTGGGAACAGAATGTTTCCTTAGATCGGTATTTAAGGGTGAAATTATCAAAGGACAAATGAATAAAGTAAAAATAACATGTCCACTACAACTATCTATGTATCTATGTGTTAGAACTGGTAAACTTCTTTAAAAAAAAAAAATTGTAGCTACCGCTGACCCCAGGGTAGAGAGGTCTGCTGCAGAATTACTTTATGGAATTGTGCTACACCAGGCTTTTCCACTGAGGATCTAAGGTGCAGTCCTCTGCAACTCTTTCAACATCTGTAAACCCCCCAATGATCATATTCACATGTATTAGCATAAGCAAAAGTATTTACTTGGCTTCAAGAAACTGAATGCAGAGTGGCGGAGAGATCCCCTGGAAAGACTCAGCAACCAGAGGAATCTCTGTCACGTTGGCCAGACAAGTGTGCAATTCCTCAGAGCTGGTTGGGTTGGGGAAGGACTCCTTAGATTTGTGAGGTGCTTTCTGGATAATCTCAAAACTGGGACACTTCTGAGAATGAAAGGGAGTGTAATACAGATGGGACATGGGGATAAGAGAAAAACTGGAACTCTGCCAGACAAACTGGGGCACCTATCGAGTTGTGTAGCACTGGTGAAACCTCGTGTAAACGTGCTTATCTGAATGTATTCAATCAAAGGTGCATAACCCATGTGCATTGGACAACTTTTTTGTCACTGTAACCAAAATATGAGACAAGAACAATTTAGAGGAGGAATGGTTTATTTGGGCTCTTGGGCTCAGAGGATTCACTCTGTGGTCCACTGGCTCCAAGGCTTTAGAAACATCATGGCGGAAGGGCTTGATGGGAGGAAAGCTGGGAGGCAGAAAGAGAGAGGGAAAGGGGCCAGAAAAAAGATAAACCTTTCCAGGGCATGGCCCCAGTGACTGACTTCCTCCAACGAGGTTTCACCTTCCAGTAGTTCACTCAGCCATCAGTGGATTAATCCACCAATGAGGTCAGAGCCTCCATGATCCAACCACTTCCCAAAAGCCCCACCTCTGAACACAGACTTTGGGGGACATTCCAGATCCAAACCTATTTAATACTCTCTGCACAAAATACTCCTGAACACATTCATTTCATTTATAGCTTCAAACACTGCACTCATAAGTTTGGGTTCTGGACCCGCCCCAGAAATCTGTCATAATTTATTACCAGGATATGATTCCCAGAATGTTTCACGGTACCATTTTAATAAGATCCTTGTAAGAAATTTTTACATTCCTGTAGAAGCAGGAATAATTGTCCAACCTGTTCCTGGATTTACTTCAGTCTTATGGAACTGTGACTGGTGCATCCCACCAGGTTTTTCCTTCTATCTTGGTTATTGGAAACTTTAAAGTTATATGTGAGGCCTATGTGAAGTAAGTGTGAATGTCAGGGCATGCACCCTTTTAGTTTCATGTCTGACTCCATTTGCACCCTCAGTCCCTTGGGTTTCCTTCATGTAACTTAGTGTAACCTTGTGAGTTACTTTAAGTTCCTTAAGTAAGGGGAGTTACCCAGCCTGACTGCCTACAGAGGTATGAGTGGCCATCTTTTCTGTTTTTTTCTTTTCTTTCTTCTTTTTTGTGTGATACTGATTGAACCCAGGAGTGCTCTATCACTGAGCTACATGCCCAACCCTCTTCATTTTTTATTTTGAGACAGGGTCTCACTAAGTTGCTCAGGCTGGCCTCAAACTTGTAATCCTCCTGCCTCAACCTCCCAAGTATCTAGAATTACCAAAGCGCACCACTCTGCCCAGCAGTTTTCTTAAGTTTTATAAGGGAATGTCAATCCTGCAGAGGGATTTTTAATTCAAACATACCTTTAGGAATTAAAAAAAATAAACTAAATTTGAACATTATTTGACAATATCAAGAAAATGTTGTCAAATTTTTTCAGGCGTGATAGTGGTATCATGGTTATTTTTTTTTTAAAGTGAATTATTGCTGAAATATTTACAGACACATCTGTAGTGACCAGGTGGGTAACAGATAAAGTCATGTAATCTCTCCCGAGGTGGGATAACAAGTGTTTTTGAACCACATAGTCTGTCACACTCATCCCCACCTCCCCTAGGAGTAGAGTCAATAATCAATATATATATATTTTTTTGACAGTGCTGGGGATGGAACCCAGGACCACACCCCAGCTCCCAATAATTCTTTTTTTTTTTTTCCCCACTACTGGGAATCAAACCTAGGGGTGGTCTATCACAAAGCTACACCCCACCCCCAGCCCTTATTTAATGTTTTTGTTTGTTTTTAATTTTGGGACGGGGTCTTGCCAAATTGCCCAGACTGGTCTCAAACTTTTGATCCTCCTGCCTCAGCTTCCTGAGTCATTGAGATTACAGGTGTGTGCTACTATGCCTGGGTAATAATTTTAAACAAGTACTCCATCAGACACCAATGCAGGTGGTCTTCAGATCTTTCCTTTGAGAAATGCAACTATAGTGATACATCCCAGACTTAGTTCCAGAAAAGCTTTTCTTTTAAGAAACTGGGCCATTTTCTTAGGATCCAATGTATGTCTTGCTCTAATGTCTAATTATTGGCAGCAATTCTAGAGAATAAAGTCTTTGAGTACTGCTCAGAAAAAGAGGACTGCTTAAAAAAAAAAAAAAAAAAGAGGACTATATGATCAGGTTAGATCTGTAACAGGCCTAAGTACTTGCCCCATTGAGAAATTCATTGCCCCTTACTTCACATAAGAAACCTGCTTCGATTTATTGGTCCAGTATTTCTCAAACTTGACACAGAACTTTATGTAATCCTATTAATAGTTCTATAGAACACCGAGTTAAAATTTCAAATGGTATTCAAGGGCTGGGGTTGTGGCTCAGTGGTAGAGGGCTTGCCTAGCATGTGTGAGGCACAGGGTTTGATTCTCAGCACCGCATATAAATGAATGAATAAAATAAAAGTCCATCAACAACAAAAAGTATTTATACATATATACATACATACATATATATGCACATATATATATATATATGGACGCAGTAGCGCACACCTGTAATCCCAGCAGCTTGAAAGGCTGAAGCAGGAGGATCACAAGTTCAAAGCCAGCCTTAGCAACTTAGCGAGGGCAACTTAGTGAGACCCTGTCTCAACACAAAAATGTCTGGGGATATGGCTCAGTAGTAGATGCCCCTGGATTCAATCCCTGGTACAAAAAAAATGCGGGGACGGGGTGCTTGGTACCTATATTTGTTCCTGAGGCTGTTTCTGCCTTACATTCACAATCCCATTAACTGCCATTGCTCTGTGTACACGCTCCAGTGTCTCTGATCCTACAAGTAAAGAAACCTAAAAGTCCTGAACTTAGAAACGTGTGTTGATGTTCTTGTGTGTTCATTTACCAGCCGTGTGAACATGCTACTTAATCTGGGTCTCAGCTTGTCAGAAAATTGAAAACAGCTATCTAACCTATATAACTCTCTACCACATTATCCCAAACAATAGCACACACAAAGTGACCTAAACCTGTAAAATGATTTCAAATAACCATGTTCATTCAGGGCTCAGCCCAGAATTATTTGCAACAGACACGAACCAGTTCCCTAAGTTTACTTCACAGCCACAGGTCATCACACTAACCCAGCCAATACCCCACCATGGCCAGGCAGCCTGGAACACGCATGGAAACCTGCGGAGTGCTCTCGGCCCAGGTGCCTCAGCATTCTACGTGACAGACGACGCCCTCCCTATCACAGAGCTGCTTGCTGGAGCAGGCCAAAAGGAAGCCACTGCTTAGCGCTCTTCCTTTGATTCGTCCATGTGCATTAGACTGGACAAAAACAGGATTCCACAGCCATACCATCCTGATTAGCAGGATGTAGAAACCAGTTACATTGCCTGCTACTGGACCAGGAATCTGGAATAATTGTCAGTGTCCTCTCTTGCCACTACCCTAGGATATAAGATTGCTAAACACTGTCAATACACCCATCTGATGAAATTAGGCCCGTGGGGCCACTAGGGCTGACATTGGGCATGAATCCAGGAATGCACACGAAGGCCTCCTCTGGCAGAAAAACAGAAGACCAAGGTCCTCACTGAGATCGCTCAGGCTTTCTCTTTGAAAACAGAATAGCTAGCACATGTGCAGAGGCCTGCTACTGCTGCAAGTGTCTCCAAAATCTGAGTAACATTTGTCTCCATCATGCTAAGGGTAGTATGACCCCCAATGCTGGCTTTATGTCTTTTAACTATTAAGTAAATGAATTTTCCATTTTATTATCTAGATCATTTACTTCTTCCCCACCCCAATACTAAAAAAAAAGAAAAAAAAAATCACTCAGACACCTAGTGGGCGTATTTATATGCAAAAGTTGAAGAGTTAAAGAGAAAAATGCCAGAAGGCAAAAAGAAAAAAAGAAAATTCAAGCAAACAAGTTGTTTATTTAATGCTAAGAACACAGATATTCTACAGAGATAAACAGTTAAAACAGTTTTGTTTTTCTAAATAGGATTTTGATCATAAAAACGCTGGTGACTCAGACATCTAAGAACAGTACACAAGTCAAGAAAAAGGTGGAACATTTTATCACTTACTAAATGAACCTCAACATTCTCTTTGAGAGTCATCAATATTAAAATTGTGCAAAATAAATTGTACTCATAGTGTTTGTACCATACAATCGATACCCGGTTTCTACATGACAAAGATAAAATAAAAATCACATAAAGTAATGTACAGAACAGAAATTCAAAGGGGATCAAGGTGGCTAAAAGTCGGGTGAGAGAGAGGCAGTCAGGGGCGTGCACTGATCTTCAAGCAGGAAGCTCTGGGGCTGCCCAGCTGGCTGCCACCGGGAGTCATCACTGAAGTCACTGATAAGAAGGATAAAGAGCCAAATCTCTAATAGCAACCAAGTTCACCGATGCTCTCGTAAAATTTCCAGGACTGATGCTAAGGTAGTTCTCGGAAAAGACTGTTCTCCTTGACAGCATGGCCAGCATGTGGGTGAGCCGGGACCTGACGCCCGCGAAGTGGAACTGCCGCTCTTTGTTCAAGTTTCTGAAGGAGTCCCTCAGGCACAGCTCCAGGTGGGGGGTGCCCAGGTACTTGGGGTGTCCAGCGCTGTGGGAGTCGGTGGCTCTGAGGGAAGCGTGGGAGCCGATAGAGCTGGCCACCGAGCCTTGGGAAGACATGGAGGAGGAAGACTTCAAACTGGAAGACCTCGACACAGACATTTTTGATACTGGGGACCCTTCTTTAGACTGGGTTCCCTGAGAAAAGAGCCCGCTCTCATCCACGTCAGTCTGTGTGGTGGTCGCCTTGGTCCACACCACCGTCTGGGAGGCCGCTACCCTGGTGGCCACAGTGGTTTGGGTCCCGGCACACACTGTGCTGCTGTCGGTTTGTGTCCCCACCTCGCTCACGCTCACTGTGGGTGTCTCCTCTCCCAGGTCCGTCTGGGTGGCGACACTGACCACCTTTCTGTCCTCCAGAGCGTCCCTGAGGCCCGGGAAGCGCTCCTCCTCGCTGACAGTGGAGGACGTGGAGTCCTGGCGCTTGGTCTCTGCCTCGCCCTCCACGGGTGCCCCAGGGCCCAGGTCTGTCTTCTTGGGTGTACTCGAGAGCCTGGCCAGCCGCAGGCGCAGCAGGTTGCCCAGCGTGAGCTCTTTGGACTGTGGTTTTCGGTCAACTAGGTGGTCAAACTTGCCACTGATCCGGAAGTGGGACAGGAGTTTGGGGCTGATGGGCTTTGATTGCGCGTACAGGATCCGGAATTCCAGATCAAAGTGTTCAACCACCTGGCCAGACAGAATGACCAAGTTGCTGCTGTTCAGTTTGCCATCTGTCCACGTAAAACTGAAGGATTGAAAACAAATGACAGAAGTGGGTAAGAATAAGGAATGTCAGTTCACTTATTGTAAACCTGATAAAGCTCAGATATCCTGGCACAGAAGTCACACTGAAGGTGATAACATACGTACCATTTAGTGTAGATTCAACTAGTCTTAATGTATCTATATAATAAATATATGTGTCAACACAAAAGAAAGAAGGACAACTGTTAACCTACATAATCCTGAGCCTTAGAGTTTTAAAAACTAGAAAGGATTCTAGAACACTTGGGCCAGTACCCTCATTTTAGAAGCGAGGAAACCTGTTAGAAATGCCATAGTGGAGAGCTGATGGCAGATTCTAGATTGGGCTCAGCCCTCACAAATCGCCAGTGCTACCGCGCTCCTTGCTACCTCTTCCACTTTCACAAAGGGAGATGATTTGTTAGTTTAAGCACAACGCTAGTACTCCAAACATATTTAGAGCTGATGGTGGCCATGTGTCCCTGCCTGTCCGGCGTCCCTTCCCCTTTCTCTGGAAACAGAGCCCACAGCCACCCCTGTCTCAGAAAGCTCTCAGGCACGTGGGGGTGGGTGTTCCAGGCTGGTTGACTGTACAGACCCCTTGCATGCAGGGATTCATCCAGGGTGGGCACGTGACCCCACCAGCGCCAAATGAGTTTCAGAGATCAATACAAGTGCTGAGAGAAAGGAAGCCAGCTATGAAAGGCCGTGGAAATAAGCTGAGATCTTTGCCTTCAAAGGGAGAGCCTGCTGCGTGGGGACAGAGATCAGCCAGGGAAGAGCAGAACCGGGAGACAGTGTTCTGGTAAGTATGGACCCCCAGGTCAGGAGGAGCTAAAAGCCTGTCACGTGTCACACCTCCACATTCTGTGAGCTAAGAAGTTTCATTCTGCATAAAGCAGTTTGAGTTAGTTTCCGACACTTGTAATCACCCCACTGATGGAGAGACTTGTACCAGAAGTAGGATGTTTAATGAGACCATAAAACATCATTATCAATTCTGCCTCTGGCAACCGAGACCCATAGTTAATGCACATGCTGCGGAGAACTGCCTTCAAGGCCTGAGAAGGAAGATTTTTTTGAAAACCCTCAATGAGATAATGTAAACAATGTGCCTACCCAACACCAGGATGGCAGCATGTCCTAACAAATGGTGCTGTCATCGTCATCGGTGATAGCTTATTTCACTGGAAGAAGAGGACAGTTTTTATATTTTGAGATTTTACAACAGCCAAAAAAACCACTTGGAGCTAAGTTTCATTAGTATGGAGAAATTCTTCTTTGGGGGAGAAACTAGTTTCCTTCTGGTATTCAGAAGATCTTACAAAAGGAAGTCTCCAGAAAGAATTCCAATTCTGTTCTGAGCCATGATAGTGCCGTTTGAAAGCAAAGTGTCAAGAGCTTCTCTATCTTACTGCCTCGTCTGCCAGATTCAGGGTCCACACCTATTCATCACTCAGTGATGCACACGTTTTCTAGTGGGTTTTTCTTTTCTAAACTCTACAGACACACGTCTTGCACATCATTGGACTACTAATGTCAAGGGAGCAAAACGTGCACCGTAAGCCACATGAGTAAAGATGGCACAACTTCCTGAGACAGTGTTAGGCACTTGTTATCTCCGACCTTCGTTCAGTGCCCAGCTTACACCTAAAGACGCCATTGTCAAAGCCAGACTTCAAAGGTAGGTTGGAAACTTGACCAGTATTTTCTAGACTAAAGCACTCACTTACAAGGCTTGAGGTGAAAGGAAGGGATTCAATTCAAAGGGGACAGCTCAGGTCTGCCTTCAACACTGATGCCAACACCTGCAACTGCCTTCCTTCCAGTGAGTAGAGCAGGCATGGTCCAAATCCCCAAGAAACTGAGATTTAAGGCTGCATGTGTCACTGATAACCCCAGTTGGTCCCCACAGGCCTAGGCCAAGACTTCAACTTAGAGACTGTGTGGTCCCCAGGCGAGTTTAAGTTTTGCAAGGACACCGGGGAAGTGACCCCATCTCACCTACCTCCAACAGGAGGAGGCTTTGATCAAGCACTCACACACGCAGGTGTGCGCACGTGGGGGTGCGTAGCTGCAAAGGCTCTCGCTGAGAGGAACGATGTCATACCTCTGTGTGAGGAGTGTGGATTAACAAGTGAGGCACCTGTCAGAAACGTACCTGTAAGAGCCTGTCACCACTCGAATGCCATCAATCAGTGTAAACTTTTCATGAACCTTCCCGACAATTTTAGTTCCTGACCTTGCGTAGTAGATGTTTCCCGTGATAGTCCGCACAGTCATCAGCTGTTGGGAAGGGAGTAGAAGAAACAAAAAAAAAAAAATCAATGAACACTTCAGTGACACTCATCCAGTAAGCAAATGAGTAGGACCAGAGGGCTCAGTTTACTATTCACAAATGCATGGGCTGGCAGTGTGTGGCTTAGGGTCACTACCACTCCCTAACACCACACACGGTGCACGAGCCCGATGTCACTCAAGTAACAATCCTTCTACATTTAGTCTGTCTTTGCATATGTCCTTTTCTTGCATTTACTTTTTCTTCTTTTTGGTACCAGGGATTGAACCCAGAAGTGCTTACCACTGTGCCGCACCCACGGCCCCATTTTGCATTTTATTTTGAGACACTAAAGCAACTCACTGAGTTTTTTAGGGCCTCAATAAGTTGCTGGGACTGACTTTGAAATCACAATCCTCCTGCCTCAGTCTCCCAAGTCACAGAGATTATAGGTGTGCGCCTATGTGCCCAGCTTGTATTTACTTTTGAGGCCCTTAGTTCATGTGTGTATGTGCTGCAAAAGAAGGTTCACCTTTTGGGGACACTAAATAACAAAACTCAAGAAATGATTTTTTTCCCCCCAGTACTGGGGATTGAACCCAGGGGTACTATATCCTCAGCTCCCCAGCCCTTTTTATTTTTTTTTTTAAGACAAAACTAAATTGCCCAAGGCTGTTCTTGAATTTATGATTCTCCTGCCTCTACCTCCTGAGTTGCTGGGATTATAGGCATGTGCCACCACACACAGTCCAAGAAATGATTTTGAAACAAAATGTGGGGAATAAAATCACGAAAGAAAACATGCCAATGATAGATAACATTTTGACAAGGGCAAGAGAAGCTAAGATGATACTTCTTCTAATCCTTTGTTTAATGACATCACTATGGAACAGCCTATTTCTCTTTCCCCCACATAGTAAGGGGTTTGAAGATAAGAACAGAGGACAGGCCTTCTGACACAGGACTACTGCAGCAGAAACGCTCACGTCACGGGGGGCTCAATTGGCAAGGTCACATCTCCTACCAGTGCACGCTTAATGAAAAGGCGTGCTGGCGGTACACCACATAACATGCATGCAGATCTCTATTCCCATAAACGACACTTGAAACACACATACAACGGTATGCAAAATAAGACAATCTGTATTCTCCTTTTTTGATACTGGGAATTGAATCTGGGGACAATATCCCACTGTTATACCCCCAGTTCTTTTCTTTAAAAAAAAAAAAAAGTGTTTGTGATAGACTGGCCTTCAACTTGCCATTCTCCTGCCTCAGCCTCCCGAGTTGCTGCAATCTGCATTCTTTAGAGCAGACCAGAAGCTACATGTTAGAAATCTTACACATTCAAATTAAATGTTTAAGATTGTTGTTTGACTTTTCATCCATTCCACAAGCAGACAGAACCCCTACTATGCGCCTAGCCCTGAAACAGTAGAGATACTAGGCATGCTTCTTGCCCTCAAGGACACAAATAAGAGGGAGAAAACCAACTGAATATTAAAAGTCTGTGGTGAGACTTGCATGAACCAGAGGAAGGAAAACCTATGTCTACCCAAAACTTCTATGTGAATATTTACAGCAATTTACTCATAAAAGTCAAACATAGAAATCATCCAAAAGTCCTTTGATGGGTGAATGCTACTGAGTGACAACAGCCAATCTCAAAAGGTCACATTCTGCATGATTTTATTTATATAACGAACTAGAGGACAAAATGATCGGGATGGAGAGTGAATTAGTGGGTGCCAGGAGTTGCAGGTGGGAGTGGTGGGGCGCAAGGAGAGGAGGTATGTGACCATGAAGGTGCAGTACAAGGGAGATTTTTGCAGTGATGGAATAGTTCTGTGTCTTGATGGGCATAGGAGATAAAATGGCAAGAATTGCACCAGTGTCCACTTCCAGGTTCCAAAATTGAACTATAAATCACAAAAGAAATCACCACTGGGAAAACTAGCTAAAGGACACATGGAACTTCTCTGTGTTTTCAGTACAACTCTATGAATCCATTTTTTCATAATGAGAAGTGAAAAAGAAAAGATAAAACAAACAAAACACTATGGGCTAGATATGCTATTGCTTCTGTGGTGTTCTTATCAGAATGTTAGGAACCGAGTCATGAGGAAACATAGGACAAACCCAAACTCTACAGACAGCTGGCCATCTTCTTCAAAAGCATCAGACCTTGAAAGACAAAGAAAAGTGTAGAAACAACTCCAGAGAGAAACCTGGGAGGCTTGAGGACTCAAGGCAAGGGGTAGTCCTAGACTGGCCCCTGGGCCAGGAAGAAGGTGTTAGTGGAGCACCTGGTGAAATTCATGTGGTCTGCAGATTAGTTATTGGATCAGGCTTATTTCCTGATTTTGTTACTTATGGTGAGGTTTATAAGATGTCAACATTTGGAAAATTTGGGCAGAGTAGTCAGGAATTTCACATATTATTTTTGTAACTTCTTTAAATCTTAGTTCAAGGTGAAGTTTTTCTTAAGAAAACTAGAAAATTTCATAGAAGCATATGCGGAATTGGCTGGAGGGCTTGCTGGAGGAGGTGATGACTCCGGAGCTGTCAACATACATGAATGGCATAAAAATACCACTATCGGTTGATTTAGGTATGGCATTGCCTATCTTTGCCTTTGACACTCATCTGAATGTTGGACAGGACTCTGTGATTGTGGCCAAAGCATTTTTGAACATCTGCACACGAATGTATGACCAAGTTCTTACAGACAAGACAATCCAAGGTTCTAAACCAGCCAGAGCCCAGGGCAGGCAGGAGTTGGCCCCGACTCCATAAAGGCAGAGTAACCAGCACAGACATACCCAGGTGGGAAGGGCAAACAGCGAAGATGGTACCTCCCTAGGAATGAGTCAAGACAGTACAAAAACTGGGGAGGCCAGAGATAGAGCCCTGCTCCAACCCTCCTAGAGGATCTGACAGCCATGGAGGCAGCCATCAATAGTGGGCAACCGCATCAGTACGTTTCTCCTGGGCTTCTGCCAATCACTGGGTCAAAGCTGTGGCTAGGACGATTCTGTGATTTTCTGCTGCTAACACACAGCCTTAATTACAGAGAGCCTTGAGATTACACACTGACACCTTCCATTTCTTCTGATGCTGGATGAGCAGTTGTGGACCAAATGCTCAGTTAGATGACAGCACTTTTCCCAGGCCCAACATGCGTTTTTCTCAGGTCCGACTGATCTCACTTTTAAGTTGACAGTCAGAAGGCTGTCCCATTTCATCTGTTCTCTAAGTCCCAATCCTACCTCCGTCATCAATCTGCCTGTGGTACGAGTGACAGGTTAGTAACTACCTAATTAGGCCGAATCCTTCAGTTTGTCACCAGAGGAAACAGCCAAGAACTCTATGGGAGACGTTAAATAGCTAAAATTTTGCAAGCCAAATTGCTTGATAATAACAAGGTGTTCAGTTAGTGTCTCCCATGCAGAAACCTGGAGTAGCAAAGCTCAAGTTCTGTTTGCTTTGCCAAATGCTTTATTTCCAGTACTCGTGACAGCATGTGGCTTGGAGCTGTAGTTGCTCAAGTAGCTGGTGAATAAATTAATCTCTGAAGTTCAAGGTCTATGTTGCTTAGTTTTTTAAAAATGGATTCTGAAATAAATATGTCTATTTCTCTCACTTTCCATCAAAAAGACCAAACCAGCTAAGTTGTGCAGTCTTACATTTAAATACTTGGGTTATTTTTATGACCATAGAAAAGAACATGAGGTCTGATTTTATAATAATGAGAAATGAGCAGCAGCACGTTGGGGATCACACACACAGGCGGACAGTCGAGCTAGGCCCACTACTCGGGAGCTGCGCACATGGGCTCTCCCTGCCACCATTTCCCAATCTAGAGCATCAGGACACTGCACTTAGCTGATAAGGCTGCTGAAAGGAGCAAGTCGCACAGCATTTGTCAAGAGCGCCAAGCGGCGCCCAGGACAGAGCCCAAGCGAACAATGATGGGTGACGGGATGAAAAGTGGAGCCCCCAGGAGTTACTGTCACGTGCAATAGCATCCAAAGCGGCCTCCAGGCCCTCAGCATGGGGCTGGTCTGCGCTTTGTTAGGAGAGGTCAGAGTTTGAAGCTAGGCGGCCACAGTTTCTTTTCAACGGCTTAACTGAGATGTAATCCTCACACCATTCAGTTTACCCACCTGCTGTGCACTTCTGTGGTTTCCATGTCCATTCATGGATATACGCAATCGGTCTGTTTTGGCTAGCACCCCACCCACCCCCCAGCGGTCCCCCACCCTGATGCTAATCTGCCTCTGTCTTAATAGATTTCTCCATCATGGTCTTTCACATAATGGAATCATACAATACGTGGTCTTTTGTGACTGGCTTCCTTCACTTAGTGTTATGTTTTCGGACCCATCCATGTTGTGGCATGTGTCAATATTTGGTTCCTTTGATGGCTGAACAATACTCTACTGTATGAAAAGATAACATACTGTTTATCCATCTATCAGCTGAGGAACGTTGGCCTGTTTCCAGCCTTTGGCTCTCATGAATAACACTTCTGTAAACATTTATACCCAAGTCTTTGTGTGGACCTGTTTTCACTTCTCTTGGGTGGATACCTGGGAGTGGAATCATGAGGTCACGGGCATTGTTAATTTTCTGTGAGACTCTCAGCAAATGACTTTGCCCACAGTCTCCAGTTCCCTCACTTGAAAATGGGGACACCACCACCAACAGCTTTGTGGATCACGGATGCTCTGTCATGATAGTTGATGGTGGCAAAAGTGGAAATAGAACACCACAAACCTTTTCCTGTTCAGGATGAACTTTCAGATCCATGCACATGTCCAAAAAATGGGAGAGCAGAGCCTGGTCCAGAAGGATGTACACAGCCACTCCCCGCTCCCTGCATATCTCCTGCAGGTCTCTGAAGATGTCAATGTCTGTGAAAACATCCATTACCACTGCAATCACCTACAGGGAGGCAGAGGGGAGAGAAGCTGTCAGCGCACAAGGACACCACCTTACGGTGTGCTGCCTGAACCCTGGCCCCCAACTCGGAGCTGCAAAAGCATCCCCCACCCCGGTGCCCTCCTGCCCTCCTTCTTCTACAGATTGGCTCCCCCCACCTGGACTATTTTCCTTCTCCCAAGGCCCCCAGGCCCCCACAGCCTACAAATCTTCACCTGGCCCTGCTCTGCTGCCTTCTGGCCACTCTCCTCACTGGCAAATTTCTCAGCAATGCAGATCAAGCCAGTGCCTCGCCTTCCTATAACCTGCTCCATTCAACTTTTGCTCCTTTACTAAACCTCCATCTTCCAGGCTCCATCTGGACCAGCAAGCTGTCTAGGTTCTGGGTTACCACACTGTCATCCAAGGCATGCTGCTTTCCCCACCAGGCTGCAGCCTTCTGTATCTGTCAGGCAAACAGAACCTTAAATTCTCTCTGAGGCCTCTTCTGGGTATAGCGTCCTCCAGTTCTGTGATTTGGATTATTGTCTGATTTTGAGTCATGCTCTCTGATTTTTAGTTCTACTCTGATTTAGAAAGACCCACCCCATCCACCACCCGCACATGGCTTAAAATGATTAGAGGAGAAACACAGATTCTCCCACCTTCTGCCTCCCTATGCTGCACCCCATCTTAACCTTTGCTGTCCCCAACAGCCAGGCCTTATCTAACCAAACAGCCTCTCCTTACTGAAAGGTGGCCCTGCATTCTGAGGTCCAGGAGCACAGTGCAAACCTGCACAAGAACATGGAAACTTCCTCATGATTCTGCCCTTCCGCTCACATCAGTCCCTTTCTTCCCCCCAGCAACAGGCTCCATTTGTGCCTGCTAATTGATTTTCCACACCCAGTATCAGATTACAGTTAAGAGCTGACTCCCATGCATCCTTGGGCAAATTATAGCTGTTTTGAATGTTTGTTTCCTATGCTAAAAAAACAGGTCTGCAGCCAAAACTAAATGAGTCTGCATAAAGTGCAAGGTACAAAGACCCCTTAACACCTGCTCAGGTGCTCACTTTCCAGTCCAGGGTTGGAGTTGTGCAGACAGTTCCCAGGAAAGGAGCTGCTGGTTCCTATCTTTGCTCATTCATTTAAAGAGAGGGTGCTGAGGCCTCAAAGCCTCTAATCATCCCTTTTGTGGGTTTAAAACCATAACCCTCAGCTAACTTCTGGCCGGGTAGTTGGGGTGTCAAAACATCCCAGCTTAGAAACAAGCCCCTACAAACCAAGTCAGAAGTTAGTATAAACTAAGGAAGCCAAGGTTCAGGACTCTTTTGCAAACGGGAGCTTGTCGGGGCTTCTCCCGCTTCAACAGTAAATACCATGTCTCTCAGGAATCGCATCGACCCTTTTTCTGAAGGTTTGTTATCTTTAAGTCTCACACCATCTACTGCAGCAGAGGCTCCTGAATGGGGACGGAATTACCACTGGCCCCAGAGGACTAAGGACAGAACCTGACACTCATTATCCCTCCCCTACTTCTCCCTCCTCTCCCTGCCTGATCTTTATGATGCCCTCGCTGTGAGCTATTATTTTTGGGAAAGGGCATAGCTGAACCCATTGGACATGGGATTTAAAAATAAAAAGTTCTTTCTAAATTGGTGGCAGTTTCAGTTTATATTGCCCAATGGCTTTTATATGTTCTATTTTGACAACTGTATCCATCCCATTTATTTGGGTCACATAACACAGTAGTTAAAAGGTCAAAAAGTCTGAACACAGAACTCGGATCTGCTACTTGCTAGCTGTGTGACTCTGGGCAAGTTGCTTCATCTCTTTTAGGCCTGGGTCCACCTCTGGAAGATGTAGCTATTAACAGTACTCATGTTAAAGGGCTGCGTGACGATTAAGTGAGACAAAAACTGTAATGAACTAAGTGTCTGATCACGCAGCCAGTACCTTTTCAGTCTACCTTGGGCTATTCATGTACCAGGCACAAAGATGGTTGTGAAGAACCTGAGAAGATGTGGGGTGCAGGGAAGTACAATGATACATACTATGAGAAGTCACTAGATCTGGGCAAAACCTTTTTTTTTTTTAAGAGGGGGCCACACATTATCTCCCTTGCAGTGGTGCCTGCACCGTAGGCACTCAAATGCTTACCAGTAAGAGCAGGGAAGGCTTCCTGGAGGAGAGGGCATCGGGCTAAATCACAAATAAGAGGCAGACGTGAGGACATGGGAGAAGTGAGGGCATTCTGGCAGGCAGCCACGTGATGACAGAGGAAGAGGTGGGAATGATGGATGTGGCTGGAACTCACAGCATGCATGGAAGAGCCACAGGACGTGACTGGGCAAGACAGATAAATGAGCAAGATGGCAGCAGGCCCTGAATGCCAGCTAAGGAGTCACCATGATCCTCCTTCCCCACGCTGCCCACGTGAGCAACGAGTTTGGAGTGAGAGCAACAGGACAAAAGAAACGGATGCTGGTGTGGTTCAGAGACCTGGCCCCACCTCCTCCAACACAGGGCCACGCACCCAAGGCCACGCCACTGCGGCCACGTGACACCAGCAAGCGTTCGGGACGGCAAACTGAAAGAGGAAATCCCAGTCACAGGCTGTGACGACGGACCAGGCAAGAAGCAGTGAGGGTCGCAGAGATGGGAGAGGGGTCGGAGGAGGGAGGGGGACACAGGCAATAGAAAAGAAACAAGCTTGAAACCGGTTTGGAGGTGACTCCTTTGTAAAGGCGTTGTGGATACACGGGTGTAAGATGAGAGTAGCGGTGACGAGAGCTAAAGAGGCCAACAGACGCCTGCCTCTCTCCTCTCTTACTCTTCTTTCAAACACGTGGTGTGAGCCCACAGGAGCCGGGCACAGCGTCGGTCACTGGGGGGTCTAAGGCAAGCCCTGTTTGCGGGAACCCAGGCTGATGAGCAGCAGATGAGCTGGTTACATGGTGTGATGGGCCAGCAGACCACACGCTGGGGGCTACTGAAACAGGGACCAGGGGAGCACGCCCAGCCAGCAGCATTAGGGCTGCAGGAGGCAGGAACCTGGAGTAGGGCCCAGGGCACACGGCCTGCCAAACTGAATTTTGATTCAAACTGAATTTTGATTCATCGCTTAACAAAACAATTGTACAGACAACACCTTTGTTACTGGGTATCTAATTTGCTATTCTTTCATGTTTTGTTTTGCAGTACTGGAGATTGGACCCAGGGGCACTCTACCAGTGAGCTGCATCTCCAGTCCTTTTTATTTTTAGACAAGGTCTTGCTGAGTTGCCCAGGTTGGCCTTGGACTTGTAATCCTCCTGCCTTGGCTTCCCAAGTAGCTGGGATTATTGTTCAGTTTTAAAGGCTGGACTTTTCCAGTCTTGGGCTGGTACGCTGGTCCCTGATCCCCTCAGGGGTTCAGGGGCCTGATGCAGATTTTCCTCCCCTACTCCCCTCGTGCCCAACATGCCCTCCTTTCTTATTAAAGCAGGATTCATAGAAAACCTCTTCTTGGGAGGGCCAGTCCTCCTGGTGGCTTTCAGCAGGAAGGCTTTCCTTCAAGACCCCTCCCCACCTCCTGCCTTCATGAACCCAAGCCCTGCGTAACTGAACTAACCCTGGGGCTTTCCACGGCTCTGAAGATACAGACTTTTCACTGAACCCCATGTTCTAGGGTGGACACATCTGCAAGGTGGAGGTGTTCATGCTGCAGACTGCTAAGAGCCAGATGTGCACCTGGACTTGAAGGATGGCATGGACATTGGTCATTCCACGCTCTTCCTGAGACATAAGGTGAGAATGGCAAAGGAGATAACTCCAGAGGATGGGCAGTCCATGGTCAGCAAGTGCCAGTCACCCTGGGCATTGCCTTCTCTCAGCCTGAGCTGCACGCGGGGTCTGCCCACTGACTCAGAGCTACAGAGCTGGGCAAGTGGTGAGTTTTGACAGTCTACTCCAGGATCAGCACCCATCTGCATCCAAGATGACACCTGCAGAGGAAACACCCCCTGCTTAGAAGCAGGGGTGACTGGGCTGCTGCCTGAGCCCCACACCATACCCGAGCTTCTCTGGCCACAGAGGGAGCACCCACACCTGTGTCAAACCCCATGTCTTCATCCCAGGCAACAAACCCTCTCAGGTCCTCACAGGACCCCTCTTGGTATCCCCAACTATCCCTGCTGATTTGCACCAAAGGACACGGGGACCCACATGTTTGAAGAGCAGAGATCACTCTTTGATGCTCCATCTTTGACGGAGCAGGGAGGCAGGGGTCGGGCCAGAGCCTGGTTACATTACTTGTCATGCAGAACTGGAACCTTTCCCACTTGCCTTCTTGCACAAAAGCATAAACAAAACATCTAGAGATTTCAAAACCTCACTATTACACCCAGTTTATAGATGAGGAAACTGAAGCTTGGAGAGGCTAGGTAACTTGTTCAGAGTGACACAAATAAGCAAGTGTAGGAACTGGAATTTCAACCCAGATCTGTGTGACTGCAGAGTCATCTATAAGAAAAGTGTTAGACGACATATCATTCCAGACAAGTCTATGGTCCCGTCTTCAAATGACTGAGAGAATGAATCCTGAAAGGATCAGGAGAGCACACCATAGGCTCAAGCCCACCACGGAGGACAATTTGTAAAAACACGAAATAATCAACAGACGTCAAGGCACTTGGAACTCCCTGGCACACCGGGCCCCTTCCCTCTGCAGCTGTGTTGCTGCCCAGGAAACCCGAGGAAGCACGGCTGTCCTGTGAACAGGCTGTAGTCAGATCTGGGCTTGCATCCTGGCTCCCCGTCTTGAGGACCGGGTGTGCTACCGCACACTAAGCTATACCGACTTCTGTAACACACCAGTAACACTACCTACCCTGTTCACGCCGCGATTCTATCAGTGAGGCTCCACTGGCAGTTTCCAGCCTACAGAAAGCCCTCAAATGGCAGCTACTTGCTCAGATTCTTAGTCTGATTCTGCCACCATCCCTGGAAAGTCATTCTACCTGAGACTAGTGTCTTCAAAACAAGGCCTCTGCCATCTCTGGAGAGCCCGTGAATCATGCACCCTCCTTGGGCTGGTGGGGGCTCTGACCAGGCTCCTGTGCAGCCTCCAGTGGCCACTCGGGGTCACTCATTCAAGTTCTCATTCCAGCTCTGCTACATGAAGCAGGAAGTACCTGTCAATCACCCCTTCCCCCTGCTCCTCAGCTTCCCTCCCTTCCCACTCAATGTCATAGATTAAGGTCAGGTGTGCGGTGTGCGGGGAATTCAACCAAAGGTATGCACACATTCAAAGGTGCCTTAGCATGGGCCGCGGCCAACAGCAGCCCGGCCACTAAGCCCTGGAACTGACCCCACGGCACCATCAGTCCCCTTCTTGCCACCTATTCTCCTGGAGGCTTGGTGCCTAAAAGAGCCAAAGGTACATTTTCTCCCCGTTTGTTACATGTTTTAATGGAACTGAAATTATCTTGTGGGGATTTCCTCAAAAATCTTTAAATAATTGCCTTGATATCATCTTCAAGGTTTAAAAATAAGAAAGAATGGAAATTTCCACAGCAAAATCTAAAGTTGTTGATGGATGTCATTTTCCCTAGTTTCATAGGCAGTTAGTGTAAAATGAACAATTTAAGTATCAGATTACAGTGTGACAGGGCCCACGTGGCCAGATGCGTCTCTGGGCAGGCAGCGGCTGGAGGGAGCCAAGCTTTCACTGCCCTCGAAGGGCTGACCACATGCAGCTGCGTTTCCTCACTGTGCGGGTGGGCTGGGCTTTTCAAAGGCGGGAAAAGCATCAAGACAGGTATTTTGGGGTGGGGGACATGAGGGTGGAGGGGGCTCATCATTTTTAATTTTTATAATGGTATATAAATTCAAAATCCAATCTAAAAACAAGGTAACCTCAGGGACCCCTTGATTCCATCCTTCACCCTTCCCTCCTGTTTCTCCTTTCCTTCCTGCCTTTCCCATTAAAATAACAATCACAATCACTCACTTTTGGCTTAGTCTTCCATTATTTAATGTAAACAAGTATATGTAGATATACACAGGTATTGTAAATATAAGTGTGTATAAATGTAAATGTTCACATCTTCCCACAGATAAAAGGAGTATATGATACATATCATTCTAGACTAGTGCAGTCCAAAAGAACCTTCTGGGTGTTTCCTTTTTTAAAAATTATCCTTTTTTTTTTTTTTTTTAATTTCCAGAAGAACCTTCTGAGATCACAGAGGAACTGAATTTTTTATTTTAATTGATATAAACGTAAGTGGTCACATGTGGCTAATGCTCCTGCCCTAGACACTTCAAATGACAATACAGAGCTGGTCCTCACTCCTTAGAGCTGCGGGGTACTCCACTGCATGGACGCAGTAATATGTTTACCAGTCATCTGCGATGGACATGTGAGCTCTGTCCAGGCTCCCGTTACTAGAATTAGTGCTGAGACAAGTAGCCTACTGTGTTTGTCTGTTTTTGCCATTTGATCTTTGGGTTAGCTACATAGAAATAGAATTATTAGGTTAATGCATGAACACAACTGAAATTTTGCTGATGTTTCCCATCTAGAGGTTTTATCATCTGCAGCAAGATTTTAAAAAATTCTTGTTGGTGAAGTTCAGTGGGAAAGTGCTTGCTTAACATGCACAAGGTCTTGGGTTTGATCCCCAGCATCCCCCCTCCCTAAAATTTGTTTTTAGAAGCTGGTATAACCCGCTACATTTTGTTCTTTTGGCTTTTGTTTCGTGTGCAAGAGCTGACTCCATATCTGTAAAGGAGTCAGAGGCTAATCCTGCAGCTTCCTGATGAAGGCCTGAGGATAAGGAGATGAAGCGGCAGCTGGAAGAAGGGTGGCTGCCAGGAGCAGTGGAGGGAGAGGAGTCATGGCTGAGGGGTCGGAGTTCCTGTGTGGAGTGATGAGAGGACGCGGATGTACAACACTGGGAAGGTACTTCATCCCACTGAACCGTGCACTTAAAAACTGTTAACATAGTGCATTCTGTTGTGTATATTTTATAATTTGAAAAAATAAAAAGACTGAAGATTCTAAAATCCTTACCCTAATACATAAGTAAAAGGAAGGGATAAAGGGCAGCCACACTGGGTGCTGGCAGTGACGTCCTATGATAATGCCTTACTGAGGACTTCCAGACCCGTGGTTCTCACCTAGGGAGACCAGACGATCCCTCCACCCCTCCAACCAGGGGCATTTGGCAACTTTTTAAAAAATTGTAGCAAAATATATAACCTAAATTTGCCACCTTAATGCCCATGATTCAATGGCAGCAATACCTTCACAATGTACATCCATCTCCATGGTTTCCAAAACTTTCCTTCCCCCAAACAGAAACTCTGACCATTGAGCACTAACTCCCAATGCTCTGACTCCCTGGGGGGAGACAAGCTACTGGCATCCTGTGAGTGGGGCCAGCATCCTACAAACCCCAGAACAATCCCCGCCAGGACAAGGAATCATCCGGCCCCAAAGCCAACAGTGGTGAGGTTGAGAAACCTCTGGGTCGATCCAGGCATCTGGAACAGGAACTGACCACACTGCACAGGCGCTACTGCGACGCAGAGTTGAGCAAGACAAGAGCTTTGGTTCAGTACTGCCTCACACACCAGGGGCCTCCAACAGATTCTTTAGCTGCTGTTTCTCCCGCTCTGGCTACGCAAAGATTGTCTCCACTAATTGTCTCCACTAATGCTCAGGTCATCAAAAGGATGCCCAAGGGTGAGGTCACAGCAGCCTCTTTGGATCAAAAGCGCATAGGGAATGGCAACTGGTAAGGACAGATGTGAGGAGTGCAGAATCTCCTGGTACCGTGAGCTTGGCCTGTGGATGCCCATTTGGAAGCCAGCAATAGCCAGGCAACTGCATGAGAAGCCTTTCACCAAATGAGGCCAGGCAGTTCTTCCAGACAGCCAAGTACCGATTCCCATGGCGACCAAGGACTGACAGATCCATCAACAGACACCGTAATACAGGGGTAGAGGCTGTAGCAAATGCGTAAGGAAAAAAATCCCACGTTAGTTCAAAACCAACCTAAAAAATCCCTTAGGAGACAAACATGGGCTCCCAACAGGGCCAGTGCAGTATTTCCTCCAACTCTGATGAAGTTCAAGTGAGCAACAGGTAAGTGGCAGCTTGGATTCAAGACATACTACACGTAAACCTGTATTCACTGACTGTGGCAGAATGCCTGTTTTTTGAAAGGTGCACAGAAACTGAGCCAATGCAAACTCACAGCCCCATCCCACCTATCCAGGGATAAATACTAGTTGAGTGGAAAGGCAGACAGAACTACATGACCACTTAGTTTTCCTATCTTTTCCTTCTCCTTCCAAAGTATGGGGCTCAAAGAGTAAGGGCACATATGACAGATCCACAGTATTCACTGAGCACCTGTTATGTGCCAGACACCCTGGGTGATTCTGTGTGGTCAGTGAGCTGCTCCATACAACCTATCCCATCCATTCAGGCTGTGATGTCAGGATTGGGTCCCGCCCTTTACCAAGTGGCCCTGGCTTCCTTTGCCCATACCCTGGTCATGGAGCATCGCACCCAGGTTCCTTCCAGAGCCACACCTAAGGATGCAAGTTGGTACTCAGACCTCCTCAGTGAGGGTAAATAAAGCTGCACAGGGCAAACACTAAGTCTGAACTTGCTCCAGTGCAGCCTGGTCCCAACCCCTGGGGTCATTACGTGGGACTACATGTGGAATTCAAAGTTCCTTCATTTGCCCACTAGAAGATTCCCACATTCTCTCCTCTGCCTCAGGCACTAAAAATATCTATCCGGTTGTACCTTCCCCAGGACGGGCAAAATGCCTGCTAATTTATAAAACTTAAACACTGGGGACCTAAATTCTGGTGTCACAAACTATCTTTCCCACTTGATGGGCGGAGGAAGTTCTCTGCTAGTTTCATTTCTCTCCTCTTAAAATTGGCCACCCAGTCTTCTCTTTAAAAGGGCAGCCCTAGCACCGTCATCTTTTCCTGTTTATAGAACTTGCAACATGGAAATTAAAAGTCCCAGTCTTTAAGAAACTGTTCCAAACACTCAGCCTGTTGAAAACTGCCAAGGCATTGATCCCTCCTCCTGGCAGGAAATACAAATAGAGACGGAGTAAATAGTGTCAGCCCTGGAGCCAGGCAGACTTTTACTTAAGTCCCGCTGTCTCACACTGTTTGATTTGGAGTGAGCTATTTAACCTCTCTGTGCCTGGTCTCTTAACTGTGGTCTTTTCCCAAGGATGGAAGGGTTAAATGAGATAATCCAGGTAAAGGACTTAGCACGGAAATAGACCCATTGAAAGCACTCAATCATATCATCATCAAGTACATTTGCCCTTGGAATACAGACGCAGACATCTGAAAACAGCCTGGGACACGCACCTTTGTGCATTCACCTTGGCTGTGTTCTGTGACACAGACCCTCTGATGTATACAACACACAGCTTTACAGGGCGGCAGCACTTGAGGGTCACCACAGTGACCTCTATTACCTCTCCACCCAAAAGCCTCTGTCCACCTGAGGACAAACTCCTTGTGGACAGAGACTTCTCCTCTGCACACAGGGCACAAGCAGGGCACAGTGGCTGACAGTGGTCAACTTCCTGCCTCAGGCTGTCCTGTTTCCATCATTCCCTAGCTACATACCTCACGGCAACTTATGCTTTACTGTCTCAGTTCCATCTTTAAAATGAAGATGATATTTGCACATACTCTGGGGATTACTGGATTACTTAGAATAGCATCTGGCAGAGGAAGCAATTTTTATTTATTAACAAGAGAGATGATCTTTGGGACCTCAAATTCTGCATGTCTCAAATCTAAATCCTATCACCATCCTTTGTCCTCAGCCTTATTCTCCTTCCCGTATTTGGTAGCACCACTGTCTATCCAGCCTAAAATAATCTCAGTCCTCCTCACTCTTCCTATACCTTCCTCCCCGGCTCCCTCGCTTCCAATTCTAGCCAAGTTCCACCAATTCTTCCTGTCACTCTTTTCCTGCCCACACCACCTGAGCCCAGACCCTCTTCTCTGACATAGGTCCCTCTGGCCTCCTCCTTATAGCCATGCCAACATCATTCTCAGCCCTCTCAAAACCACCCTTTCATGGTCCGGCCAGAATTACTGCTCAGGACTCCACACCGACCACAGCCTGCCTCCCTCCCTATTGCTCCTTCATTAGGGTGCAGAGCCCTCCACAATCTGGCTCTAATCTTCCCCTTCAGCCTCCTAACCCTCAAGTACTTCCTGCTCCAGCTGGGGGCCATTTGGCTGCCCGCAGGCATGCCAGGTCCTTTCACACCTTTGGCCAGCCCCCCGCCTTCTCCAGCAGGCAAGCCCCCCTATCCTCCTGGACTCTGCTCCAAGGTCACCACCAATCCTGAGACTCTTTCTCAGCTTCTCCGCCATTGCTTGCAGCACATCCTCACCCCTTTCCACCAGCAAACTGTCCATCCTCAAATGCAGGCAAGGATCATGCCTTACCCTGTGACCCTGGCACTGGCAGGGTGATATACAATAGGTACTGAGTAAGTAATTTGGCAGATGGCAGATACTAGGGTGCAGAACAGGGCAGGAGGCTCTATCCAGGAATGTATCATAAAATGCCTGCAGGTCAGGACCTGAGCTCCAGTCTTGATCCCTTCTAAGGGACTGTAAAACTGTATTTAGTTTTCTCTCTGGCCTCTAGCTCCAGTGCCCCGCCACTATCACTAAAATATGGGGTTGAGCCAAAGACAAAGTCAATCTAAATCTGTCTTTCATGGAGACCCATTCTTTACTTGTCACACATACCAAGTGCTCAAGTTCTTCTCCTGGAGGTGAACTCTGGGAATGCACAGTTGCCCTCAAATTCTGCCTTTTCCAACCATTTTTTCTTACTGAATCCACAATCAAGAGCCCTCAGTTCCCCAAAGCACCATGAGGGCCAGTGGGGAGGGTGAAACCAGCCCAGCTGCAGACCACATCCACTTCCCCAAAGGTAAAGCACTAGATCCCTGTATCCCCGCCAGTCAAATAAAGAAGAACCAGCACCAGGAACACAGGTTTATTCATGACCTTGGCTTGATGCAGATATTGCCACCCAAAGTCACCCTCAGGCATGAGTTCTACCAAGTCTTTTCATGGTCTGGGGCTTTACCAGTCACTTCCCTGATGCAGCCAGAAGGCCAGGAAGTTGAGCACTGCCAGTCAGCAAGAAAGCAGATCATGGCTCTGGACCAAGGTGCCTGTTGCCACACCCTCCCTTATTCCCAGAACCTGGCTGCCATTTCATTCTGACTGGCAGGCAAGACCTCCCACTGCACCCCAATACTAGGCCAGAAACCCACCATGACTAGAGGCAGATCTAATGCAGAGGCATCTGCACTTTAAGAGATCACTGTGCCGGGAAAAACCCCTGTTCATGGAAAAGCAAACCCCCTGCCTCACTCATGGAAAAGATAAACTTCCCTTCCTCACAGGCCGGAGACAAAGGGGTAGGGCTCTCTGCGGCCCCTGCGTGTATCCTCTTTCTACTACAACATAAGACATAGTAATTAGGAAAATAGAAAGTAATTAGGAAAAATTGATTCCCAATGCCCCATCTGGGGCCCATCTTTCAGAAACTTTTTTTTAAGTAAAGCAATTCCTCATTAAGACGTGTCCTAACAAGCTCCTGAAAGTGGGATCCAGTGTTGGCCGACGGCCAGGAAAATTAGCAATCCGGTTTGGTTTTAACTGATGTGAGGAATGGTCCCTCCTCCAGGGATATGAATTTGGGGAGTTGGAACTGCAGCACAAGTCACACCCTTGAGGACCAAAGATCCTCTCACTCTCTGCTGCCACGAAGAGCTGCCAGGGGGACCAGGGCCGAGGAAGACTTGCAGAGTGGGTTCAGTCAAGGACCCCGAGACCATGAAGAAGGGGAGTAGTGGGTCCGGTTCGCGCTCCCAGCAGCCCTCAATTTCCCACTCCTGAGGAGGGGACTCGGCACCGAGGTGACCCCGGGGGCCGGCTCACCTCTCGCGCCGAGCGGAGTTGCTGGCGCAGCGCGTCCTTGCAGCCATAGGGGCCGCGGGCGTCCGCGCCGCGGGGCTGGAAGTGCGCCTCGACGCGCGTGGAGCCCCTGTAGGCGCCCTGGTAGAAGGCGGGCCAGCCGAGCTCCAGCAGCGGCGGCTCCAAGTCCGACTCCTCCGGGAAGTAGGTGCCGGACGAGCAGTCGTGAGACGAACCGAACGAGTCCTCCGCCGCCGCGGCCGCGCCCTCCTCGCCGGGCCGCTCCGCCGCGCGCAGGATTGCGCGCACCTCGTCCGGGTTCAGGAAGCGGCCCAGGCGCTCGCGCCGCAGGAAGGCAGCGAAGGCGTCGGGGCCGCCCGCCACCAGCTCCTCCAGCGCCAGGCGCCGCGCCTCGCTGAAGAGCTCAGCGGGGTTGGGCGGCCCGCAAGGCGACAGGCAGGCGGCGGGCAGCTCGTCCAAGAGGTCAGGACGCAGGGCCATGGTGGTGGCTAGACCCGACCACGCTCGGGCTAGGAGGAGGTCTGGGCCCACTTTATAAGCATCTTTGAATCAAACGGGCCCGCGCCATTGGCCGCCCGCCCCGCCCCGGGCGTCCCATTGGCTGTCATCTCCCAACGGCGGGGAGGGGCGGGGCTACGCCTGCCTGTTGCTATTGGCTGCCCAGCGGCACGCCCAGCCTCATCCTTCAGACTGCGCTGGCCGGCTGGCCGCGACGCCCAGCTCGGGCTTGCACTGCAGGATTGCTGAACTGAATTTAAATTTAGCTACTCTGGCCTGTGGCGCTTTAGGGATTCCAGCTCCGGCCCTTCTGGAAATCGAACTCTACGCGATCTGCTAGAGGGAACCTCTGAGCCTGAGGGGCTGTGCAGTCAGCTGGGAGCGGTGGCCGAGTCAGCGAATCTCGGAGACCCCCGAAGTCCTGACCGTTCCCAGAGCGCCCCCTGCCGACCGCCCCATAAAGTGGCTCTATGAGACCTGGGACTGCCAAGTCTACCCAGGGAGGACAGGTTGATGCTTGCTTCTGGTCACAGTGACCGCACTGTTCCTGGGCTCTGGGAGCTTGGGTGCGGTCAGCTATGCCATCTTTATCCCCTGCATCTAATCATCCATTCATTCGTTCAAAAAATACTGGACTATCATGAAAGCCACTCCTTCAATTACACACTTCTCTTTCTTTTCTCTCACTCTGTAGTTTTTGCCCAGCAAAACTCTAATCCTGTTTAAACCCTATTTTCCACCTACTTTTCACCAGCCATATAGGTCTGGTGAAAGATAATGCAACCTTACTCATTGACTGGTTGTGCTCCAAATGAATGATCTTAAGTGTGTTCTTAAGATTGCCTGCCAGCTTACATTGCACTCATTCACTCTACCTTTTCCTTTCTCCTTATTCTCAGTGAACGTGTTTCCTATTTCACTGAGAAAATAGAAGTAGTCAGAAGAGGACTCCGCATGAACCCACCGTCCCCACCACACCACTTCCCTGAGGGCAACTCTGCCCACACAGGCCTTCTGTTTCCATGGGTGATCTGTGCCTCTGCCTATCCAACACCAACCTTTCTGCCAGGACACTAACTTCCAGTCCCTCTCCTACTAACCCCTATCTCTCCAGCAATAATTCTCCTCTCTTTCCTGGATCATCACTCCCCATCCCCCCCCCCCCAGTTTTTTTTTTTTCCTGTGCAGGGGATTAAAGCCAGGGGCACTCAACCACTGAGCCATGTCCCCAACCCTTTTTTTGTATTTTGTTTAGAGAAAGGGTCTCATTGCGTTGCTGAGGCTGGCTTTGAACTTGCAATCCTCCTGCCTTAGACTCCCAAGCCACCGAGATTACAGACATGAGCCACCACATCTAGCTACTTTCTCTTCTTTATTAATTCATTCCTAACAGCATGCAGCATGCTGAAGTATAGCTTATCTTGAAAAAAACCTCTCTTACCCCTACATTCCTCTAGCGCTACCCACCCCCCATTTCTCTGCTCACTTTCACAGTCTACAACCTCAAATAAGTGGTCTACACTGACTCTCCAGTTCCCCTCCAGTTCTCTCTTGAACTTTCTAATCAAGCTAATGCCCCATGGCTCTACCAAAACCTCTTGTCAGGTCATCATGAGCCCCACAGTGCTAAATCCAACAGTTGATTTGCAGAGTGGGTCTTCTTTGTGAAAACGGGCAGAGAGCATATGTGCAACTGTAAAGCACTTCATCCATGTGAGTGGATACCACCTTTTAAAATAGTTGATGCACTCTACTGCTAAGACATCCCTCCCTCCCTCTCTCCCCATCCTCTCCCCATCCCCAGTCTGTTTATGAAGTTATTCAAGCCCAACTCTAGGGCCTTGTGTCCCTGCTCTGGGACCCAGCATCCAGAAGGCCACAAGAGAGCACCCTTTCCATTCTCTTTCAAGACACCAACAAATTCTATATGTGACAAGGACAAGGGTGAAGGACAAGGACATAGCGTGGGGCTATGCAAACACATAGCTTGCTTATGCCTCTCTTGCTGATGGGGGAGGGGAGAGGATAAAACCAGGGCTTTACCCACTGTGTTGCTGTAATAAGGTGAAGTACTATATGGTACTGTACTTCCCCACTGTAACCTAAATGAGAAGGACTGGAATGGGTGGGGGAAGGGACAGGGCAAGAATGGAACAGAGGAGGGGGAACCTGTGTTACTGGTAAAATATGTCCACAGGCAAGGTTTTGAAAATGTTGGGAATAAATATATGCTACAATAGGGCCTCATATAATTTCAAAAGGAATATATGACAGAATGAAGTTCATTTCCAAACACCTGTTTGTTATGGTTTGGATGTGAGGTGTCCCTCAAAGGCTCACGTGTGAGACAATGCAAGAAGGTTGGAGGAGAAATGATTGGGTCATAGCCCTAATCTAATCACTGGATTAAATCCTGATGGAATTAAACTGAGTGGTAACTGAAGTGGGAGGGTGTGGCTGGAAGAGGGGGGAATTGGGAGCATGGCTTTGGGATGTGGACACACACTCTCTCTCTCTCTCTGCTTCCTGGCGATATGAGCTGTTTCCCTCTGCACACTCTTCTGCCACAATGTTCTGCCTCACCTTGAACCCCAAGGAATGGAGCCCGCGTTCTATGGAGTAAAACCTCTGAAATTGTGAGCCCTCAAATAAACTCTTCCATTTCTACAGTTGTGATAGTCATTTAGTCACAGCAATAAAAAATACTAAGACACTGTGTTTTCTTGAATTCATTAGTTTTCATCATCCCCAAATCTAGAAAGATAACAGCTGTGCATCTGAGTCCCCAGAACTCAGGGACCTCCTGGGACCATCAGCCTCACCTACCCTCCATTCTTGCACTACTTTGCAAATTCAAGTCAATCTAATCCAAGTAAGTCCACAGCAATAACCACAGTCACACTAGCAGATGTTATTAAAAGGAATTTAATAATCTTAATTAAAAACTCTTAACAGCGAATTCCGTTACAGGCCTTGGCAGCTGGAAGCAACTCCAGGGGCATGTGCCCCCTTCAGGATGTGGTTGAACCCAGTCTTGGACATGAGGCCCGCCACTGCCACATGGCGAGGAGTTACCAGGAAGTTACTTCAATACAATATCAAAGATCCATGAGGATTTTTTTTAAAAAAAGTTTTAAATATATTAGACTCTCTTGATTGCCATTTTTTACACAAAGCTGCTGATACAGTATACAGAGTTTTAACTTTTTTTCACATAAAATACATTTTTCTTAAGTGTTCTCTGTACATCAGTGGCTTCTGGTCTGGTGAATTATTGCGGAGGGCTGGGGGTCTGCAGACTTTTCCTGGGTGTGCAGAGCCAGGCCCCGCACAGTGGCACTTGCAATGCCCACTGGAAGCAGGCCCTCTAACCAAACTAGAGAGGACCATAGCTTCTGGCAAAGGGAGTCACTCCTGCGGAGTTGTCCACTGACCATGTGACCCTTTGGTCTTGTGTGCCCTTGAGGAGGGGAGGCTAACCCCAGGCTACAAATAGCAGGAGTTACACACAGTCCTTCTGGGCATCTTGGAAGGAGTGCCCTTCTGGAAACTACCCCAGCATCCTGCTCTGGGAGAGCAGGTGGGAGAGAGAGCTCAGAATCAGTGTCTGACACCAAGAACCAAGAGTCGCATGTTATTACAAAGTCAGCAAATTTGTGGTGGGCCCGGACAGGGGCCACATCTTTGTCTACTTTTCGAAGCTTTCTAAAACTGATCAAACAGTGTAGAGCTGTATAGTTGATGTAATTATATCCTGAAGTCTTCAGTAGACCTGGGCCTAGGGTTCATTCAGGTTCCCTGAGCTACTGACCGGAAACTCACAATCTGGTGATAACCACTAACAATTTCCAATTGTTTGGTGCATAAGGTGGGAGCAAGAGCCAGAGCTCACAGCAAGCCAGGCGGCACCTGCTTTGGAAATAGCCTCCATCAATCTGCCAGGAATTGCCACCAGACCTGGGTCTCAGCAGGAGCTGGGCATCGGGTGGACCGTGCCAAGTTTCTCCCAGCTCCTTGATCCACACCCGCCAGGGAGAGAAGCTGAGTCATGGGAAAGGCTTGATGTTAAAGTAGTGGCTGCTTCCCTCCCAGTGTCCACTGGTGGAGTAGGGGAATGATAGATAAGCAAGATGCAACGACTTTAAGGACCAGAGATGCATTTGACAGCAAAACTGCAGACTCCTTATTCTTCTAGACAATGACCTCAGACTGCTATTATACAATCCCTCCCCCCGCCCCCCAGGGATGCTGGCCCAAAGGCAGCTAACTCTGAAGGTTCCTGACGGACTTGGGATGGTGCCTGCCTGGGACCCTAGATTCAGCATCTTCACTCAGTGGCAAATGTTATCCAGGGGTGGCCATGAAGGTATTTCCCAGTTAAAAGGATTCACACTCTTAAGGATTCCAGAAGCTGAACAGCCTGGGGACAGTGGGTTGGGATGCAGTCCCTCTGCTCAGGTGAACCAGGTAGGGCTACTGATGCCTGTGGTCCTCAAATGATGAAAACCAGGAAGGGCTCTCCTTACTCCATCTTTGTTCCTCCTTCTTCTGCAGAACCTGCCATAGTGCCTGGTATGTTTCAGCTACTCAGGAAGTTTCGTGAATGAATGAACTGATGATCCTGGAAGCTGTTCTCCAACTCATCCCTCAACATTCAGGAGACCTACAGGGAGAGCTCTCCAGGGACTTGAAGTCCTAACAGGGAACATTTATCCCTGATGGAAAACAAGAGCTAAAGCCCAGGAGTCACTTCTCTCTGAGGACAGCTCCTGTCACTTCTCTCTGAGGACAGCTCCTATGGGGGAATCAGCTGGGATTCCCAGCCTTCTGGGTAGAGAGGAATGACCCAGAAGAAGGAGAGAAGGAAGGAGGGAATGGCCGGGAGGGTTCAATGTGGACAGTAGTCTCTGGCCCCTGCTCAGGAAGATCAGAACACCTGCACAGCTGTCTCCTGGGGAGGGCGGCTACCCTCAGCCCGATCCACCTTATAGGCCACGTCAGCCACAGAGGCATTTCAGTGTTAGTAGAGCCCAAAGCGTGGTTTTTGGATATTCCCCTGCTTTTGCCATATGCTGAGTTGATGGAGACCCTACTCCCAGACCCCAGAGATGTGAGAGGTGTCATGTACACCTATCTTCGGTCTCCAGTGCTGCATCTCCGCCCTAGATTACATCTGTTCAGGAGTTGGGACGGGGAGACCTGGTGCTGGGAGACCCCCATCTGCTTCCAGCAGCCACCAGGGCTACTCTCTGGCCCAGCTGCTCTGCTCCTGGTAAAGCATCAACCAGATCCCTTGTGGTCCTGCTTCCTCTCTGGGAAAGAGAAGCCATGGGAGCCACAGACAGGACTGAAAATGACAAAGAGGGGACCCCATTACTAGGCTGTGGCACGAGGGGGGCTCCTCCAGCCCCAGTCCCCTGACCCAGGGAGAATTCTCATAGGCTCAGAAAGAAGGAGGTTAAAGGGAACCCTGATCTGTTCCCCACATCAGAATCTGGACCAAGAGGGCTCCTTCAGAGCTCTAAGGAGGTAGTTTTAGGATGAATAAAGGCGCACAGGGCAGGAAACAAACCTGCAGCTTGTCAGTTACACCAATAGGATTTGGCAAAGCCTGCGGGTGGAGCCTGACTCATGGGCAACACTTTCAAAGGGGGTCATGAGAGAATGTGATGGTGAGATGGCAGGAGCCCTCCTCCCCGGCAGCAGGAAGACTGGGGCTATGACATTGTAGGGCCAGGGAGAAGTCCACCTCCAGTCCTATCTCTGCTCTCCTGAAAGCAGTACAGGATGTTGGCCACGGGCACCTTGGATTTGTAGCCTTGAGGTACTGCCACCCGGTAGGAGTAGGCTGGGAGCCCTGGGGTCAGGCAGGAACTCACAAGAGCCAACTGGCAAACTCCTCTCACTGAGCATTCCAGAAAAGACAAAGCTGGGCCTGGGGTCCTGAGCATTCACTCTGCATACCTGACTGATGTGTAAGGCAGAAGGAGTGGGGTGCAAGGGGCCCAAAAGCTCACTCTGATGGCTCAGTCTAAGGAGGGCTGGCAGAGATGCGCTGGACCAGAATGACCCAAATCCCTTACAAAGACAGGCTAGGATGCTAGGTTCTGTCACTGCCAACCGGAAATGTTCTCAGAAATTAACTCACTTCTCTCCCCGGAAAAGGCCTCCCAACAAAACTCCTCGCTTCGCCTCGTCTTTCCAACACCAATGGGTAAACCTGATCTTGACACCATCATGGGAGAAACCTGGAGTGTTACAGCCTAAAATAATGTTTTCATCCAATGTAGTTGGAAACACTGACTTTGCTGCATCCCTCCCCAGCCCACCCCTTCATACGTCTACCAAGAGCAAAACTGGAGTAGAATGGCCTGGTTTTCCACTTAGCCCCTGGGTGGTCACGCAGCTCCTGTGTCCTGAGATGGACAGGAGGGCAGCTCTCAGTGAGGCTGCAGGAGTAGGTCTGTGTCCTCCACGTCTAACCCATGGAGGTTCCTGGCTCCCCCTGGACACAGAGAGGACTTCCTGTCCCTGCCGGGTGTGGATGGTGGCCCAGGACCCTGGTATGACCCTGGGCAGGACTGTGGGCCTCAGCTTAGCAGGTTCCTCCCATTTAAGCCACCACGGCAGTTGTGCCAAGACTGTCTTCACTTCAATCCTTTTGGGAATGGCCCACAAATGCTCAGCCCCTCCTGCTCTCCATGAGCCCAGGTCATTCCTGAACGTGTGAATTGACAGTTCATGAGTGTGTGGTGTGGTGTGTGTGTGTGTGTGTGTGTGTGTGTGTGTGTGTGAAGACTGGTCCCCAGAAGCCTTTATCAAGAACAGAACTAAGATCCCAAGCCCGCCCTCCCCAAATCTGACGGCAGAGTGAGTCAGGGCCACTGCGTTTCAGATGGCAGACGATGCAGCAGGAAGCAGAAGTGAGGGGAGCGGGGATGCGGAGGGCAGCCGGCTGAGGGCTGGGGGCAGCATTCCTCTGGAAAGCCGAGCCCACCTCTCCCAGGCTGCCCTCTGAGGCCTCCGCAGTCAGGGCAGTGGGGCTGGCCCGGATCCCAGGGGCCTGGCCCCGCGGCATTGCTCTCCTCCGGCACACTGGGACTAGGAGATGCGACAGCAGCCGTGGACCTTCTCCTCCATCTCCTCCATGGGGGCCTTGAACTTCAAGAGCGGGGGATCTCCACTGGTGACCGTGTAATACACCGAGGTGCCGTTGCTGCTGTAGGGTGAAGTTCTGCCTCCGATCAAGGGGGCCTTGCCTTCATTGCTGCTCTCCCCGGTCCTGGCCATGCTGCTGCCCAGGTGGGTGCTCAGGAAGGGGTGGCTGAGCAGCTTGGCGGCAGCCCGCTGGCGCTTCAGCTCCAGAAGCGTCTGGGGGCTCTGCTCCTTGTAGCTGCTCCAGGGTGGGGCAGCGTCGGCCACGCTGGGGCTGCTGTAGGCCATGCTGTAGTCAGGCACCTCGTGCATCTTCCAGACATCCCCGTTGGACAGTGCATACTGGTAGGCGCTGACCGGGGCCCGGAGGCCATTCTCCACAGGCCCATCCAGTTCACCCCGGGAGATCTTGGTAGAAAATTCTGAGAGCAGCACAGGCTTCTCCAGCCTGGGGTTCTGAGGGTGAGAAGAACAGCATCACCAGCTGGCTAGAGGGGCTACACCCACAACCCACCTGCATCTTTGCTGAGAGCATGGACATTCTGACGCATCCTCCATCTGTTCTCTCCCTGGATAATAGGGCCTCTGTGTTCCTCTAGGACATCACCTGTCTATAGGTCCTGGTAGAGCTGACCAACCCCAACTTTTCTCCAAGGGCTGGAGCATGACCCCAGGCCTGGCTAGTGCACATGTTTTATTCCAGGGACTGATTGGTCCAGGAACGAGCCCTTGACTGAAAGTGATTCCGTGAAACTCTACCCCAGGACTTTTACTTGAACAACTGGGAAGAAGAAGTTTCTGTAGGAACTGCAGAAGGCAAGAATGATGTGAACTGGAGGCTGTAGAGACACCATGTCAAAGGTGCTTTCTCTGCTTGTGAGGGAAGCCGCCATTAGGGAAGAGAGAGAGAGAAAGAGACTGCATTTTCATGTTGTGCTTTGAGCCCTTAGATCCAGCTAAGCTCAGACTTTCTCAGTTACATGAGCCAATAAATTCCATTTTTTGTGTAAGTTAATTTCAGTTGGATTTGTCAATTACTTGTAATCTTTCCTCTCTGTTCTCTGCAAAGCTGCACTTCACATGAAGGAGATTCTCATCTAGGAATCCCGTATGGTCCTTGCATAACAAGAGCTTGAAAAGCAGCCGCTGCCCAGAAACTAGACACCAACAGGGACATACATGTGACAGTGGCAAGGATGGAAAGCACACCCCACAGAGTGAAGAGACACAGGAAAAAACTGGAAACATATATGACAAAAAGGGGCTCATTTTCCACATATATCAACAGCTTTTAAAAGACCTAAGTATCCTTTTTCTGTTTTATCTTTTTGTTTTTGTTTTGAAGTACTGAGAATCGAACCCAGGATCTCACACATGCTCAAAAAATATTTAAAAAAAAAAAAAAAAAAAAAGGATCTATGCTGCACACCAGCAAGACTGTTCCTAGGACTTGTTTCACAGACAAGCTCCCTCACGGGCACATAAAGACCGGCACGTCATCTCTCGGCAAGCAAGAAAGTGTGACCAGTCCTTATATTGCAATGTTCTACAGCTGGTAAAAAGAATGGAGGAAGTCTCCACATGTTGGCATGGAAAGATCTCCAGGAAACATAAAATAAGGTTAAAATGTAACATTGGGAGAGACACTTTCCGTAGTGTGTTTATTCTCTCTCTCTCTCTCTCTCTCTCTCTCTCTCTCTCTCTCTCTCTCTCTCTCTCATGGCTCCTTCTGAACCAAGCAGGCAGACCATACCATATCATAGGGGGATGAAGGGGACACACACACACAGATTTTGATGGTTTAAGCCAGTGTTTCCCAAACCTTCATGTGCAAATGAGTCACCTGAGGATCTTGTTAAAATACATACTCTGATTCAATAGGTCTGGTTTGGGGCCTGAAACTCAGCATTTCTAACGCCTTACTGCTGATGCTTTGAATAGCAAGGATCTAAGACACTGTGTTTTGGATATACATTGGAATCATCTGGAGAATCAAAAATACATTTACAGTCAGCCTTTTGTATCTGTAGGTTCTGCATCTGCAGATTCTGTCAACCTTGGGTCAAAAATATCCACACAAAACAAATTCGGTCTGTATTGAACACGTACAGACTTTTTTCTTATGATTATTCCCTAGACAAACACAGCATAACAACAATTTACATAGCATTTACACTGTATTAGGTATTACAAATCTTATTCTATAAGTAATAGGAAGACTGCATGGGTTACATGCATTTTATATAAAGGACTTGAACATCCACTGATTTGGGTATCAGTGAAGGTGCCCTGGAACCAAGTCCCCATGGATACCAAGTAACAAATGTATATAATAATGCCAATTTGAAAAGGCTACATATTATATGATTCTAACCATGGGACATTCTGGAAAAGGCAAAACTGTGTAGATAGTAAAAGATCAGAGGTTGCCAGGGTTTGAGGAAGATGAACAGGTGTGGTATAAGGGATTTGGGGGGCACTGAAAGTGCTCTGCATGATATATGGTGGATGCGTGTTGACACTGCATTTGTCAAAACCCACAGCAATAACCCGGATTGAACCTCCTGTGAACTGGGTTAGCGTACCAACATTGACTCATTCACAATACATATGTACTACATTAGTGCAAGATGTTAATAAAAGGGGAATCTCAGGATCATGAAGAAGGGGTCTATACGGACTGTCTATACTCTCCACTAATTTTCCTGCAAGCTCAAATTTTCTCAAAAAAAAAAAAGGTATTAATTTTAAAAAGAAACTTGTACATAAAATGCCTGAGTCCCCACCCCAGAGATTTGGGTTTCATAAGTCTGGACCATGCCTTGGACATCAGTTGTTTGTTTGTTTGTTTTTAAGAAAGAAAAATATCTCCCCAGGTGATTTTTATTGCACAGTTAAACCACGGATTGAAAAGCCTATCACAGTTGCGCCCAGGACCAGGGAGTTAGCTCTGCCAAAGAGAGAAGCAAAGCCAGGTCAGAGCCATGGCAAGAATCTAATGTTAGGGGGAGGCTGAGCAAATACTCCCTCAGATAAGTGACTCTCAAATCCTCATGTCCTTAGAATCTACACCTGAAGGCTGGTTAAGCACAGCTGGACCCCAGGCCAAGGCTGCTGATTCAGTATGGCTGGGGTGGGGCTTGGACATCTGCTTCTCTCACAAGTTCCCAGATGATGCTGATGCTGCTGGTCCAGGGACCACACTTTGAGAATTCCTGCTTCAGAGACTATCACATGCTAATGCCTAAAGCCTTGAAAGGGACAGGGATAGAAAAGGAATGAGCTCTGACCTCTGTAACCGTGTCCTGTCATCTCCTTTCCTCCGGGATGGAGGCTTCAGTTTGAATGCGGCCCTGGATGCTGAGAGTTGCCAGGAGGTAGGTTGCTAGGTGACTGTGGTCCTGCTCTAGCCAGACTTTCTCTGCACCCCCTCTTCTCCCCAACCTGAAAAACCCAGTCCCAGAGGCAAATGAGCCCATCTGTTTGCCTTATCTAAAACCAACAGGCTTTAGTCTTGATGAAGAAGTCCTAGAGAGTAACAACAGAATCAGTCCTAAGTGTGGTTCCTAGTTCCTATATACCTGGCCCTATTCCCCACAGGCTTAATGATTTATAAGACTCCATCAATGAGCACTTGTGGGGGAGTCCTTGCACCTGTGAGATGGGAACCAACACAGGTTGGTTAAAGCCAGGATGGGGGCAGGGAGCTGGTTCTACAAGGATTTTTAAGAATCTCAGTCTCCTACAAATCAATTAGAGAAAGATAGCACAGCGAAAAAAGCAGGAGGTGGAAGGGTGGGAGAGATGCTTCACAAAAGAGGATAATCAAAGGGCCAATAAGCACAGGAAAAACAAATTTAAAACATAAGCTGCCACAGCAACCCCAAGAGAAGTGGCTCAAGTTAAAAGCACTGGTGATACTAAGCATGCCAAGAAACAGGGGCTGGGGTTGTGGCTCAGTGGCAGAGCACTTGCCTAGCATATGTGAAGCACTGGGCTCGATCCTCAGCACCACATAAAAATAAATATAAATAAAATAAAGGTATTGTGTCAAAAAAAAAAAAAAGACTAAGAAACACTCTCACATGGCTCATGAGAGAGCAGATAAGTACAACCACTTTGGAAAATGGCTGGGTAGTGTGTACTAAACTAAACATGCCTACCCCATACTGGATTCCTGGGTTAATGCCCAGTAGAAAATAGTGCTCATATATACCAAAAACACTCACAGGATTGTCTACAACAGCTTTATGGCATAATAGCCCAAAGATATCCACCAATAGGAGAATGGTTAGGTAAACTGTAATACAGTTGCTCTCCGTATCCAGAGGCTCCAGAAACCCCTGTGGATACCAGAGTCTTCAGATGCTCATGTTCCTCATATAAAATGATGTAGCATTTGCTATAACCTACATACATCCTCTTGTATACTTTACATCTTCTCTAAATTACTTATAACACCTAATGCAATACATATGCTATATAAATAGCTGTCATACTACATTGTTTAGAGAATAATGACATGAAAAACATCTGTACCTGTTCAGTATGGGCACAATCTTTCTAAAAATATTTTCAATCCAAGTTGGTTGCATCCGCAGATGCAGAACCCACAAATATGGAAGGCTGACTGTATTCCAGAGTAAAGAGGAAGAAGGATCTAGTACTATATGCTACAACGTGGATGAAATCTCAGACATAAAAGAAGCCAGACACAAAAGACCCACTCATTCATACACATAAGCAAAACCAGTCTATAGCACTCAAAGTTAAACAGGGGTGTAGGGGGAGGGATTGATGAGGAGAGGGACCATGGGACCCTTCTAGGGTGATATTGTTCTAGAGATGCATCTAAGCATACACATTTTTAAAAAAAAAAAAACATTGGAAAGGGCTGAGGTTGAAGCTCAGTGGTAGAGCGCTTGCCTGGCATGTGTAGGGTACTGGGTTTGATTCTCAGCATCACATATAAATAAGTAAATAAAATAAAGGTCCACTGATAACAAAAAAGAAAATCATTGGAAAACTCACTTAAGATTTGAATACTATACCACACATAAGATACACTCAACCATAAAGAAAATATTAAGCATAGCTGGAAAGCAAGTGAATGTGATTTTTTTGATCTGTAACTCTTTCCTTCCCTTCTCTTGAGCTTGGGGCCAGGCAGAGCAAAGCTTGCACATGTACCCTTTCTGTGCCCAGCAATCCCTTGGCAGGTGCCTTCACTCATGCCTATGAGACAGCCTGGGAGTGACCTCTCTATTCACACTGGAAAACAGGTCCCACAGAGATCCATGGGCATGCCAGGCAGCTTATCATTTTGCAATACCCTCCAGGAATGTTTTGCTCTGTTCACTGACAGAAAGGAAGATCACAGCTGGTACAGCTAGCTTCTCCCTTCTCCTTGCTCAGCAGTTCCGCTCTGGCCCTAAACTTGTCCTCTCCAACCAGTAAGACAGCTGCCATGCATGGACCTGACTGACGGTGTTGGTAGTGGGTTGATCATGTCCACCCACAACCTCTGAATGTGATTATTTGGAATAGGGTCTTCTGAGATGTAATTAGCTAAATTAAGACAAGGTCATACTGGATTGGGGTGAGCCCTAATCCAATGGTGTCCTTAGAAGAAGAAAAAAAAACCTCAGACACACACATAAGGAAGAAGACCTGTGAAGACAGAGGCGGAGATTGAAGTCACACTAAAAAAAGTCAAGGAATACCTGAGCCATTGTAATTTGTTACAATAGCACAGGAAATGAATATAACGAAGCACTTCAAAGCCCAGGCCCCCTGGCTGCTTCTTAGAGGTCCTGCCAGCGCCCTACTCATCTTTCCAAAAATTCTTCCAACCAGAAGTATTCTGATAAACACCATTCTCAACATCTGGTTGTATTTTCCCCACAAAATTTTAGTGCCCTTAGCTCCTGGGATGGCTGTCTTCTGCAGAGTCCCAAACCAGATCTGCTGGAGGACAAGGAGGCACATGGTAGGTACTCACTGTCTCCCTCCTGCATGCCAAAGCTCCCAGCTCTGACTAACATACCGAGGGTCACCACATTAACTACAGGAACCACCACCACTGGAAGGGACCCAGCTGCTTGTGGGCCAGCTTCCTCCCTCTGAAGGTTCTCAGATAAAGAGAAAGACTAGGCCTGGCTCTGTCTTCTCAAGGCACCGGCTGACAGTGGGCAGGGTGGGGGTCACTCACTGGGTCCTTATTCTCTTGGTCTGTCCTCGTCTCCCTGATGTCCCCGTTGTAGGTGGCGGTGCGCTGATCCTCGGCTGCGCTCCGCTGCTGCCACAGTATGGCCTCCCCCTCGTACTCCTTTCTGTACAGGTTGGTCCTGTCCGACAGGCTGGCTCGACGTACTACCTTCCTGAGGGGACAGAGTGGGTGCTGGAGGCTGCGCCCAGGCGCCACAGGTAAGAGCGCGCAGGGGACCCTGGCTGCCCTGCTCCGACTCACCCACGGCTGCCTGCGCTGGATGTCCTCCGGCTCAGGGACGACTTGTGCCTCAGCTGTGACTTCATGATCACGTCATGCTTGTGCTTGAGCTCCAGCAGCAGGACCTTGAACTCCTCCTCCTCACACAGGTCTGGAGGGCAGAGAGATCAGTGGTGGGGGAGGGGCGGGCAGGGACCTGTGGCCCAGGAGGGTACCCCCGACCAGGGCAGCCACCACCCCAACCCACTGAGAGCTCCCAACACCTTTTGGGGGCATGCAGGGAGGGAGAAAGCCAGGCCAGTCTTGTTGCCTGGGCTAGAACCACATCTTAGAAGAGGGTAAGAATAGGAAACCCCAGTTCCGCACACAAACTCCCAAGGCTCCCAACTGGGACAAAGGGACTCATACCCCTCTTTGATAGTGTCTGGGAGAGTCTCTTGAGAGAAACAAGCAGTAACCCCATCCTTGTGGCTCAAGCAAAAAGTTATGCAAAGAAACTGAGAAATATGCACAACCCCGGTCTGCCTGATCCTTCTATCCATCCATTGGTTGACCTGGTCATCTCTCCATGGGTTCATCCTCTGCCCATCCATTTATCTATCCATCCATCCATCCACTCATCCATACATCCACACACCCCCCACCTACATATCAGCACATCTACCTGTCTACTCCATCCATCCGTCCATCCATCCATCCATCCATCCATTCATCTGTCCATTAATCTACCATTCCTTAATGCAGTCGTCATTCATCTACTTACATACATACCAATCCCACACCATTCAGCCATAAATTCATCCGTTTATCCTTTCCCCCACCAATACACAGTGCCTCTGTGCATGCCAGACACTGTGCAGGACTTACCTATAGGCATCTCATCCATGGATGTCCTGGCACTGAGACTAGCCCCATGGGACACCAGTAGTTCTGCCATCTGCATCTAAAACACAAGAAGAAGCCCTTGTTCCCTTGACCAGGGATCACAAAGCCTAGAAGCCAGAGAGTGCCCAGGGTCTTGGTTATATTATTTTACTTGATGATGCTGGAAATTGAACCAGGGCTTTGTGGGGTTTTTTTGGTTTGTTTGAGATAGGGTCATGCTATGTTTCCCAGGCTGACCTTGAACTCATGATCCTCTTGCCTTAGCCTCCTGAATAGCTGGAAGTACAGGTATGCATCACCACACCTGGCCCCAGACCTCTTAGAATGTAACCCAAAAGATGGTGGGTCAAAGTTGATTCTCAGGGAAGATGCTACAACCTGGAGCCACGGGGGAACCCTGGAAGATACGATGGGCTTAGAAGCCCCTCCACATGCCTTGGTCACACCAACAGGGAGAAGAAGGAGGAGCTGGCTGTGACTCAAGAGCTGCCAGGTGTCTAAGGAGGCACTGTGTAAGCTGCAATACTATCTGGGAAACAAATGGAGAAAATACGCAAAGCAGAAATGATGGGAATTTTCTAATTGGGAAAATCTCATTAAGATACAGTGAACCAATATGTTTTTGCAAACTCCCTGAGTCTTTTCATATCCCATGTACTTGATGTAGTCAACACCTTAAGTGGGTTCTTTGAACCAACTGCCAGCCCAAGGACTTGTTGATGGCAGGTTGACCTTATGCTGGCCTCCCCCACATCCCTGTGGGTGTGAACTACCTGTCCCCAGAAGGCTGCTGCATGCAGGGGCTCCCAGCCATCCCAGTCCTTCACATCCACACGCACTCCATGGTCCAGGAGGAGCTCAGCAGCCCGCAGGTATCCATGGGCTCCAGCTATGTGCAGCTGGAAGAGAGGAAAGAAGTGAGCGTTCCCTAGGGGGCTGGCCCCACTGACATCCCAGAACGTCCTTGAGGCCAGCAGAATGGAATAGAATGAGGTGGGAAAATCAGCAGAGGATTATTAAATCTGAAATACGGATCTAGAGGAGAAAGCAGAGAAGTGAGTTCTCCTCCATGATTCCCTACTGTGTGCTGAGCCCTGCAGCTCAGTACTTGGCTGGGAATATAAGGCACGAGTGGGATAGTGATACTGTTAATAACAATACTGATCATTGCTAAGATCTGCTGAGTTTATAAATTTGGTGCTGAGCACTTGCCATGCAGAATCTCACTTAACCTCTCAACATTCCTGTGAAGAAGATACTATTATCTCAAGCTTCCTGGAAGAAAGACCTGAGACCTAATAGGTGCCTGGTCCAGCTCGGAGGGCCACCCTGAGACCAGTAGCATTCAATCTCACTACCTGAACCTATTCTTAAGTAGATATCCAAGCAGGGACCCAGCTGATAGAATTGGGTGTGAAGTAGGGATCAGAGCTCTGAAACCAGGTGGGACAAGCCCAGTTACCCTTCTGGGCCTACCAAGTTATCCCTGAGGGACCATGAGCAGAGCTTGGTACTATGGAGCCCTGCCTGCTAAGTTTGAGACCCTGGCACCCCTTGGGTGCCCATGACCAGCACAGAGCCTAAGCCTAGGACAGTGCTTAGCCTTTGTTGGGGTGGGATTCCAAGTCCATGGCCCTGTTTTCAGTTTAGAGGCTACAGAAGCAGACTCTCCATAGTACTGAGCTTCAGTGGGCTTGAGGGTCTAGGAGCAGAAGACAGGGATGTTTCCCTAAATCACTGACACTTGGTTGCAGGAAGTAGAGTTAACCAAGCAAATGAGAGAGGGAAGAAGGTTCCATTGTTTTGTCTAGAAAGTATGTGATCAAAGAAGCCCTCGAAACTGTGGTGACTGACAGATGAAGGGTGAATGGAATGATGGATGGACCAAGCAGTGAATGGATGATTGGGGGTGTCTAATTTATGAAGACAGGGAACCCAGAGGGGAGGCTGTTGCTGCAGAATCAGGGAGTGCTAACGAGGCAAGGCAGTGGGGTAGGACAGGAGACACTAAGGCCGGGGAATGGACAGTGCAAAGCAAGATGGCACAGGTGAATGGGTGAATGATGGCATCAGTCCTTGGGAGGGGGACATCACTGGAGGAGGGGGTTGCTCCAGATGAGCACCAGGAGACTGCAGTGAAGAAAGATCTTGGAGACAGAGTGTGTGGACAGAAGATCCAAGCCTGCCATCCAGGGACCCGCTCTCAGTCCTGATCCACCAGGAGCAGATCCACTTCAAGTCTAGGAGGTCTTGGTTCTGTTGCCTTTCCCCAGCCCAACCAGCCTGGCCCATCTCCTCACCAGTGTGGCACCCTGGGCATCGATCCAGTCAAGGTCCTGGCCCGCTGCGATCATACAATGGATGTCCGCAATCATCTGCTGCTCAGGGGCCGCCCGCATCTCATTGATTTTCTCTTGGGTGATGCCTGCAGAGTGCAAAAGAGGATTTATTCAGCATCCTCATGGCTGGGCCTTGAAGGGGAGGGAGGGCAGATGGGGAGGGATGGTTCCTGTTCCCAGGGTCTTCCAGTCTAGGTACACACAGACTAGCCCGCAAACCATTGTCCCCCAGGCCTGATGAACACAAGTTGACCCACAGAGCAAGAGCTATTTTTGCCTGGCACTCAGTAGGTATGGTATTAAAATTGGTCACTTTCATGTATGCCATTGTCTTATCTAAAAGTCCCAACCATCCACCTACACTTACCCGTCTCCATCTGCTTAACTGCCTGGTGTTCTCTCGTTCTCTCTCTCTCTTTCTCCTTCTCTGGTGCTAGAGACTGAACCCAGGGTGTTTTTACCACTGAGCTATATCCAGTCCTTTTTATTTTGAGACAGGTCTCACTAAGTTGCTGAAGCTGGCCTCAAACTTGTGATCCTCCTACCTCAGCCTCCCAGTTTGCTGGAATTACAGGCAGGAGCCACTGTACTCAGCTCTGTCTCGTTCATCACTGCTGGTCACACTATCTGACCAGAGTCTCTGCTAGTTTCCTTTGTCTAGTCCACAGTTGTGTTTGCAGCACCAGGTACAATATTCAATATAGCTTTGTTGCAGAAATGACTGAATTAATGAATACATTGCCTGAAGAATTGAATAGACAGAGGCAGGAGGGCCCAGAAAGACATTTTATAACCTGAATCCCAGGCTAAAAAGTGTAAGCTGATAGTGGCAGCTACTGATGGTACTTAAGGAGAGGGCGACGTGCTCTACAAAAAGATCATTCAATCAAGCACCCTTGAACAGAATTCAAGAGGTCTATAAATTTGAAAGGATGAAAAAAAAGTACATGCTCATTTTGATTAAGTGAAATTTGGAATTTCCTGCACTAGAATGAAAGTAAAACCCACTGTAGTATTAGCAGTCAGCGCCTCTGAGTTGATCCCCAACAGAAAGCAGGGGTTTTCTTATTGTTATATTATCATTTAATGAATTAAAGAAGTTTCTACCTTAGGTATTTAAAATATTTTGGTAGCTGTGTTTGAATATAATCTGACTTCCTGTACAATTCTGTGATTTTATAACTATATTGAGTCACACTATTCTGAGAAGGGGTCCATAGAGTCACTAGACTGGCAGGAAAATCACTAAGAACCTCTGCAGGAGGTGAGTGGCAATGCTTAGGTGCCAGGGAACAGAGACCCAATCAGTGGGTGACTGCAGCAATCTGGGGAGAAACCCAAGGCAAGGGCTGGCGGGACCTTGGGCTGCGGCGGAGGTCTGCATTGGAGGCCTGTTTACGAGGAGGCACTTCAGAGGCATGCATGGGGTGGGGTGGGGGGTGGCCCAGGCAGGCAGCCTCTCCCCTTGCTGCATTTGTTTCCTCTCTGAACCTCATTTGTGAGCTGAGAACAGCCCACATCTTGTTTATCTGGGCCCCTGGCAGCCAGCTTGGTGCCTGGCACAGAGCAGCACCCGCAAATGTTCTTAACTTTTTATTATCTTCCCAAATGGGAATATATCTTTATGGTGGCTGTTTACTGAATTGTCACAGCTGACGAAGAGGAAACAAGGCCAGCTGAGGCCGCCCGCATGTGTGGGTGACAGGGATGAGAACAATATCTCCCTTCAGCATAGCACGCTTTCCAGGGTCCTTTCGTGTCCTTATCTGGTTAATCACAGATAACAATAATGAGCAACTTTCACATTCACTGCAGGCTGAGCATACGGAGACAGGCACACAGCTAACTAACGCGTTCACTTGCATTAATTTAAGCGCTGCTCCCTGCAGTTCCGTGCCCATTTTATAGCATGCCACTCTCCCTTACCCTGGTACGCCATGCAGGTCTCAATGACATCCAGGGTGGGCTCATCCTCGCAGAGGTCATAGGGCATGTTCCCATCGGAGTTGACAGCAAGCAAGTCAGCCCCACTGCAGAGAAAGGGTCAGGGTGAGGGCCAGGTGGGGGTGGCGAGGGTCGGTCTGGATGCCTCTGCCCTCTGACCTCTCAGCCACCCCAGCATCCATGGCTCCACCATGGACACCCCAGCAAAGTGATGCTCATTGCTGCCCACCACACAGCCTCTGAGCTCAGTGGCTTTAGCATCCCAGGGCCCCAGGTAGAATGGACCAAAGTCCCAAAAGACCTCTCTCAGCTTCCTGCTATGTTGAAGCAGCAGGTGGGCACCTAGGGACAGACATTAAAGTTCTGGTGACAATAATAAAAATATAAACAGCAATGGGACCAATCACCAGACACCTGCTTGGAGCTAAGCCTGCTCTAAGCCCTTTATACACGTCACCTTATTGAATCCTCACAATAGTCACCGTGGGGTGGTACTGATGGCCTCATCTCACTCAAAGGGAACAAAGACTCAGATGGCTCTGACACAACCAATGTCACATAGCTTGGCTGAGGGAGGGTCAAGACCCAAACTCCAGTCTCTCTTGTGATATCTCTTTTCACTTCTTGTTCTATGTCACTCTCCATTGATATGTAGAAACATCCTCCCCCAAGTCCCCACCCTGGCCAGGACAGGGGCAGAACAAAGCCTTGGGACTCCCTGGCAGAATTCACTTTTTGGGCCAGCAGTATCCAAGCATGGCTGTGCGGGTGTGCCCTACAGCAAAATTACCTGGGGACCATTGAAATAAAAGGCAGTTCCCTGGGCTTCACTCCAGCCCTCCTGAAACAGTCTCTGGAGGTGAGGCCAGGGAATATATGAGGCCAGGGAACCCATGCCTCAGGTGATTCTGGTACAGATCAGCGTTGGGGACCCACTGAATCAGACCAGCACCACTCTCTGTCTTCTAGCATCAATGCAGACCCAGGATGTGGCTACCTGATGCTCCTGGCAGATGTAGCCACACTCAGCCCTCTGCTGCGACCTCTCTGAGCTCTTGTGTGCCCCTGAGCAAGCTAATCCACCTCTCTGAGCTGAAGAAGCAGTACTGTCACTCCCACTCCACCCGTGCGAGCCACCTGATGGGCTCCTGCTGCTTGCCAAGACCTGTGTGACATGTTACCTGCTCTCAGCCACTCCTCTGACTCCCTGCACTCAGAGGCTCTCTTTGGTCAAAGGGAGGCCGCTTACACTTACTCCCCTTGGCCTTGCTCAGTCTCTGCCATGATATTCTGCCTGACTCCCCAGGACTTTTGCATCCCTATGTGCCCAATGCCCAGCACAGGGTCTAGCCCCATTCAGAAGCCCACCAATTATTAAATAGATTCAAATGAATACATTTGAAATTGAAGTTGCTTTCTCTGTATGTTTATAGAATCTGAGAAGTCTGGGAAGAATTTCAGGATGGGAAAAGACCTTCACAGCAGTACAGAAAGAAATGGTCTTATTCCTGAGAAAGACACTGCTGGATGGCCCCTCTTACACAAAAAACACAAAGCAAGTTCTGCCTTAAAGAAAAGCATGTGGACAGACTTTGAGGGTAAGACCAAGTGTGTGTGTGTGTGTGTGTGTGTGTGACATATGCATACATTTTTTAACAAATAGCAAGACAAACAAAATAGCAACAATGCATTAAGAGAGTAAAGGAGATAAAGGTAGATGCATGGAGAAAGAGAAAAGGAGATAATAAAAAGAGGATGATATCTTGATCCTAAAGACAGGCAAAAGCATTATAAGAAAATTACAGACTAATATCCCTAATAAGTGATGATGCAAAATCCTCAACAAAATACTACCAAACCAAATTTGGCAAAATAGTAAAAGGATGCATATTAAAGGATCCCACCATGAACAGTAGCATAAGGATGATTCAGCATGCAAAAATAAATCAATGTAATACACCGCATTAACAGAATGAGAAAGCCACATGATCATCTCAATTGATGCAGAAAAAGCATTTGACAAAATATAATATCATTTCATGACAAAAAATAACCAACTAGAAACAGAAGAAAACTACTTCAACATAATAAAAGCCATACACGAAATAACCCTCACTCAATAGTGAAAGACTGAAAGTTTTTCCTTTAAGACAAAGAACAAGGCAAAGATGCCCACTTATGCCACTTCTACTCAACATTTAGAAGGTTCTAGCCAGAGCCATTATGCAGGAAAATAAAAGGCATCTGAATCGGAAAGGAAGATATAAAACTATACTTGTTAACAAATGATACAATCTTATATTCAGAAAACCCTAAAAATTCTACACACACACACACACACACACACACACACACCAAAAAAAGAAAAAAAAAAAACTGTTGGAATTAATAATGAAATTCAACAAACCGGCAAGATATAAAAAGTCAATGCACAAAATTGATTGCATTTCTGTAAGTTAACAATGAAAAATCAAAAAATTAAGAAAATAATTCCATTTATAATAGCATCAAAAAGACTAAAATACTTAGAAATTAATTTAATCCATAAGATTAAAAACTTGGATAATGAAATTGAAAAAAAATCTGAAAAAATATTTTAAAAGACATCCCATGTTCAGGGATTGGAAGATTCAATATGGTCAAGATGTTGACACTACACAAAGCAATCTATGTATTTAATGCAATTCCTATCACAATTTCAAAGATGCTTTTTGCAGAATAGAAAACCTATTTTAAAATTCATGTGACATCTCAAGGGACCACAAATAGCCAAGATAATCCTAAAAAATAAGAATGAAGCTGGAGAACTGAAGTGTCCTGATTTCAGAACTTATAAGGCTACAGTAATAAAAACAGTGCAGTGCCAGGCATTCTGGCAACATTATTCACAAAAGCTAGAATCCAGAAGCAATGCAAGTGTCAATCAAAAGATAAATGGATAAGCAAAATATGGCATATATATACACAATGGAATGTGGTGTGTGCACATGCATGCATGCACACACACAAACTTGATGAAATGCTAATCAGTTTTAAATGGGAAGACAATTTTGACACATGCAACAACATGGATGAACCTTGAGAACAGTATGCCAAATGACATAAGCCAGTTGCAAAAAGACAAATTGTGTATGTTTCCACTTCAGAGAGATTCCTGGAGTACTTAAATTCATAAATACAGAAAGTAGAATGGGTGGCCAGTGGGTAGTTGGGGAGGGAATGGGAGGCATAATAGTTTTCCAGGTACAGTGTTTCTCTTTTGCAAGATGGAAAGAGTTCTGGTGTGGATGGTGGTGGTGTTTGCACACCAGTGTGAACAGAATTAATACCACTGAATTGCACACGTTATGGTTAAGATGGTGAATTTTATGCAATTGGTATTTTGCCACCATAAAAAAAATGGGAGAAAAAAATGATGAAGGAAAAGAAAAAGAATGAAGTGAGACAAAGAGCAGAGAAGATTGAGAGGGACCAAGAGCGAAGGAGACAGAGATGGAGAGAAAAGGAGCGAGACACACAGAGATGGACAGAGGAAAAGGGAATGGGGGAGGAGGGGAGGGGAATCAGAGAAAAGGAGATGGAGATGAAGAGAGGATCTGAGGAGAGAAAGAGCGGGGCAGGCACCAACGGAGACCAAGAAAGAGTGGCGGAGAGAAAGTAGAGGTGAGTGAAAGAAGGGAAGAAGGGAAGGAGGGAAGGCAGAGGAGGGAGGGAGAACAAATGAACGTGGGGCGAATAAAGCAAGAGACACAGGGAGAGCCTTGGGGAGAGCTGGCACGTACTACTGAACGAGGATCTTCACCAGGTTGATGTGGCCGCAGGTGGCTGCAGCATGCAGGGGTGTCCACAACTCATTGTCCTTGGCGTTCACGTTCGCACCATGGGAAAGAAGCAGCTTGACAATTTCCTCAAAGTTGTCGATGCAGCACTGGGAGGAACAGAGGCAGGTGAGTTCCCGGCAGGGCCCCAGGCATTGGTGAGGACACACCATGTTCCCCTTAGAGGTCACTCATGAAAAGGACAGTGGAGCCAGACTACCTGAGTTTGGATCCAGCTCCATTATTTTTATGTTGTAGCATTGCCCATGACCTTGGGCAAGCCACTTTACCTCTGTGAGGCTCAGTTTCCTTGTGAGTAAAAATGAACTTAATATACAAGACAAAAGTATAAAGGTTTAAAAAAAAAAAACATCTGCTATAGAGTGTTCTGCAAATGTTGATGGAATGAGACATGGTATATGATTGGGGTTTTAAAAACCCAGAAGGCTTTCTCCAAACAACATTTCACAGGGAATCCAACTGAGATACCCAGTCCACTAAAGCAGGACTGCTCAGGGTGAAGCGGAGGTGGGGGGGGGGAGGGGCCCTCCCAGCAGTGGTCTTCAAGGTATGGCTGCCAGATCATGGTCTGAAATCTCTGACTTAGAAACTTCTGACCCAGGAGTGCAGACTTGGAAAAGCCCCCAGATAACCAAGTCTCCCACAAAGAACCCAGCTCCATAAGCAGGTTCCAGTCCTGAGACCATCTCTGCAAGGAGACAGCTTGTTTATACTCCTGCCTGTATGGAGCGAGCCCAGCGAGGGGGAAGGCTCAGGAGCCCACCGCTCTGCAGAGAGAACACAGGGCTCTAGGAGCCCCAGACCTCAGGGTCAGGGGAGTGAGAGACTCCATGGGACAGAGGGACTTCAGGCAGGGCCATGCAGGACAGGGGGTGGAGAGCAGGTAGAGAGGAGGATATCAGGGGCTGCTTTGAACACTGTAGGCTGGGGAGTCTCCCTAGCAGTGACTTCTAGAGATGCCAGTAGGGGACACAGCAGGGAACTGAGCTCAGTCCTGTCCATCCAGGTGCAGGCTTGGTTCTCAGTGCAATCAGAGACCCTGGAGAACTATACTCAGAAAAGTAGAACAGACTTGTTTTTTTTTTTTTTTTTTTTTTTTTTTTTTTTAAATCACTCTGCTGGTTCCATGTGGGGAGCAGATTGTGTGTGTGTGTGTGTGTGTGTGTGTGTGTGTGTGTGTGTGTTTACACCCACATTTGGAGGAGACTGTGAGAAGCTATGTCAGAGTCACCCAGTTAAGGATGATGGTGGACTGGCCTACAGAAGTGATGGTAGGAATGAAGAGAAGAGACTGGAAGCAGGAGAAGAAGCACCTGTGGGAGGTGGGTATGACGTGGGTGTAGCATGGGCAGCACCACAGCCCCGCCCTGTCCCCAGAGAGCCAGGGTTCAGTGCCAGAACGACATATGGGAAAGCAGCAACCATTTGCACAGATGTTGCTAGAGACCCAGGTTCTTTCTGAGCCAGCCACTGTGGACAGGTGGAGAAAGATGTGACCCTGCGGGTTCCTGCCAAAGGGGGACAGAACCATGCCGTGACGTGGAATCGCCAGCAGAGGGCACCAAAGACACCAGAGTGAGGCATGGAGCAAGGGGTGGGTCCCCAGCCTGTCACTGGGAGATGGATCTTGGAGCCCTGGGGTCAGGGGCTCCAAGGAACAGAGGAACAGAGATCTCACCCTTAGATACTCCAGAAAGCATGGGGTGGGGTGGAAGCCTCAGGATGAAGGTACAGGGGATTGCACTCCCAGAACTGCAGTCTTCTGAGCCTGCTGACCAGGGGCGGGGCCAGTCTGGACCTGGGACGCCAGAGCCGAGCAAGGGCTGAGTTGGGGTCTGAGTGCAGGGGTGCACGTGCAGAGGGTAGCAGGTGGCAGCGTAGGCAGGCCCTGAATTCACCAATGTGGAAAATGGCAAGAGACTTGCCCTGTGCCGCTCACTTCCCCCATCCAATCTGTCCCCAGCTGTGGATGCATCTTGTCAGTCATGGCCCCCCGCCACTGCCCTGGGTGGGGCTCATCTCTCCCTGCCTCCCTCCTGCTCCCCTCCAAACACCCTCAACCAGAAAGGGCTTCCTGGTTAATCTCATCACGCTGCTCTTGGTTTGCAAACCTCGGAAGGTTCCCTGTTGTCAAGACAAGCAAATCCACACTCCTTGGCCAGGCCTGTGAGGCTCTCCCCGTGCCCTGGCCTCCTCTGTGGTACTGCAGCCACACTCACAGTGACAACATAACAACAGCCCCGGCAACCACGTAACAACAACATGTCAGGTCACGTTCTCTGTGATAGCAGTCGAGGCTTTGAGAGCTGACCGGGGCAGGGCCCCTTGCTAAGTTCTGGCCATGCCTTGCCACATTTAATCCTCAAAGGGAGCCTGTGAGGGTCCTCTCATCCTGTTTTACAGCTGGGGAAACTGGTTCCGAGAGGTCTGGGTGCACAATCCCACGCACGGTAAGAAGTGGATTAAATCCAAGATTAAAATCCACCTACAGAGATGGATTGAAATCCAAACAGTCGGATGCCAAAGGCCCTGTTCCCAACCTTCCTAAGCTTGCCTCCTGTCATCTTCCTGCGGCTCCCTGCATTCTACTTGTGCCACAATCAACCCCCAAACTCCAAACTGGAAAGACTGTGCCTCTGTACAAGCTGTTCCCTCTGCTTTGAATGTTCTTCCTCTTCTACCTAGCAAACTCCTACTCAGCCTTCAAGACCCAGCTCCGTCCCATGTCCTTCCTCTTGGAAGCCTTTCTCAGTTCCCCTTTGAGGCAGGCCATCGGCTCCCAGCTTCAAACTGCCACAGAGCCTTCTGCTTACCTCCATGTGACACAGAACACACTGTGTGGCCTGTGCTGTTATTTATGTGCCTGAGGTCACACCCCCACCATGAACTCTGAGAGTGCTGGAGTCCCATCCCTAGCCGAGTACCTGGCACGGAGGGGATGCCCAGCACATAGTGGTTGAACAAATGAATGGGAGGCTGCAGGGCAGTGGGGGCAGATGCCTCCTGAGAGAGATCTTGGAATGGGACCCAAGGCCAGTGTGACGGTAGGCGTGGGGGCTGGGGTGAGTCTCTAGCCAGCCATGACTTCTAGGCAGCTAAACTTGGAGCCTTGATTTAGGTTCAGGAACGGGTCCTGGGGAAGCCATGCCAGCAAGAAAGAAGTGGGGACATGACATGAGAGTGGCAGGAACCCCAAGACAAAAGGAGGACACCACCAGAGAGTTCACTGAGCCTGCGATGTTGCCTCCAGGCAAGGGGGCCCAGCGCTCTGCCAACCGCTGTGTCCACACACCAGTTAAGACCTCCTTGTTTAAGTCCTGTCTCTGCTGCAGTCCACAGTGTGACCTTGGAAAAGAGATTTTACCTCCCCAAGCTGCACTGTCTGATACGGCAGACATTACTTACTTACATTCACTAAAGTAAAATAAAACTCAGAATCTAGCTTCTTGGTCACATGGCCACACTGAGAGCTCTGTGGCCACAGGTGGTTCTTGCCTAGGGTATTAGTCAGGGCAGATACACGGAACCTTTCCATGGGTATAGAAAGTCGTGTGGAATAGGACTGTCTCTGAGCCTCAGTTTCCTGAACCAGGAAATGGGGATGGTAACATTTCCGAGGTTTGTCATGAAATGAAACACATCAGTGAAGTGCTTTGCAGAGAAGTGGTCACGTGACAAACTTTAATAATGACTGACTACTATCTCTCCAGTGTCCAGGGTATCCATTTAATCCTCACAACAACCCAGTGAAATGGGTACTTGTTATTCCTCTGTCAAATGAAGAAGCGGAGGCACAGCGAGCTTCAGTAACTCGTCCACCATCACACAGCTGGAAAGTGGGGGCTCCAGGCAGAGACAACTCTCTACCCAAGCAGCCTCACTTTCCAGAACACACCGGGAAGCAGCCCACACATATTATCATCACAGCTCTGGCTGAGGAGCCCTCCTGGCTTGGGGAACTGATCCAGGGTAAGCTGAGGCAACCTCCCCACTCCCCCCGGCACCGTCTCAGGCACCCTGGAGGCGATGGAGCTGGGGGTTTGGGAGAGTTTCCATGAGCATGATCCAGTGGGGTGCTGAGGCAGTGGGTACCTGGGGCCCTGGAGGAAAAGAAGAGAAGCCAAGAGGACATACAGGGAGCCCCTAGGCTGCAGGCCTGAGGGCAAGACTCTGCCCCTGAGGCTGATGGGTAGCACATGGTTGGTCTTTGTCCATCCAACCCCCACCCAGGGCCCCAGGTGCCTGGCCTCTCCCTCCAGGCTGCACTCAAGCCCATCTGCTCAGAAACTTGGGCCAGGGCACAGAGAAGCTTCATTCATTCATCCATTCGGCATTCACATATGAGCACCTACTGTATGCCAACATGGAGAAATGACCTGGGACACACCAATGAGCAAGAGACATGGCTGTGTCCTCGGGAGGGTCAGGATCTGGGTGAAGGGAAGGACAATATCGAATGGTCACACTGGTGGCTAAATCACCCATTAGGAAG